>NW_024870701.1:27775000-30175000 GCF_019054845.1 Dipodomys spectabilis
TATAATAGGTAAATGTCATAACTGAACTCGAAGTGTAAATTTTAATTAGCGAAATTTGGCAATTTGTCTGTTTCCCATTTGGGGACTGCAATTAAGATTTCATTTAGAAAAGCTGAAGTAAGTGACAATCCATGCTAGTGTTTATGTCTATGTGTGAGTTTTAATCACTGTGCTCATCTGGTTATTTACATTTAATTTTTTAAATTTTTATGGTATTGATGATCAAACCCAAGACCCCACACATGCTAGGTGAGCCCTCAACCATTGAGCAATACTCACAGCTCTCAAATACAGGAAGTCCCTCCCTCTCCCCTCACCCACCCTGCCCCACTGCTTTGGGAGCTGAAGACAGGAAGTTAAATAGAGCAGACTGTGCCGTTCATGTCAGATACTCCAGGTTGGTAAAAGTCAATGCAATTCAGGCTGACAACCACTCTGTCACCCATGAGTACTATGTGTCTCATCCCATATGTAATGCATTGTCAGCTCATTTGGGGTTGGGTCCAGCCCATGTTCCTGTTCTCCATTGCAGTCACTCATTGACGTTCAAGTCACTGTCCTTTCTCCACACTGACCTTTCTCCACATTGTAGCAAGAATATAGTTTTAGTAACAGGATACCGGGGCCAATGCATTCATTTCTTTTAGCTTTTCAATGTCTCTATATTACTTACATATATATATATATATATTTTAAGTCTGAAGGCTTGTCCCTATCACATAAAGCTTCTTTCTGATTTAGCACCAATTGGGTGTTTGCATCATTTTCTGCCATTCCATATGTGATCCCAGCCAGGACCCTGGCCTCCTTGTTGGAGTTTGTTGCCTGTGGAGTGTTCTCTTTTGATTTTTACTTATTTATTGTTACTCCAGTGCTGGGGCTTGAACCCCCAACTTCATGCTCTTACTTGGCTTCTTCCCTCAAGGCTAAAACTCTACCATGTGAGCCGTAGCTCCACTTTCAACCTTTTTCCTGGTTACTTGGAGGTAAGAGTCTCAGTCTTTTCTGTCTGGGCTGGCTTGAAACTTGTCTCCTGAGGAGCCAGGATTATAGGCATGTGCTACCAGTGTCCAGTGAGTGTTCACCTTCTTAGTAGCTACCCTTGTCATCTCTCTCCATTCATGTCTCTGCGCAAAGTCAAGCCACTCCAGGAGCTCTTTCCCTGATTTCTTGGCTGTCTTTTCTACCTAGTTAGATCTGTTGTATCTATTACCTCCACAGTCTATCTCTCTCACTTGATTATTATCACCACGACAATAAGAACTTCACTGGCAGGAAGAATCAGAAAGAAATAATGACCTGTGGGTGAGTTGCTGTAGTGTTCCAGTCCTTATGCTCTGACGGGTGACTTCTTCCTGGATAGTGTTTTTCTGTTTTGTTTGTTTCTCCTCCCTGTGCGCCTCTCTGTGTTTGTCTCTATTAGCGAAGGAGGATTTTGGGGGATGTGGGGGGCAGAGACTAAGGCAGGTTCTTGTCTCCCCTGCTTTCCCACTGCTTCAGTGCCTTCCTGATTTGTTTGGGCACAGGCTGGCCTGCTCGTGGGCAGGTGTGGAAGCTGGATGCTGCACTGGGGCTGGCTATGGCAGGCATCTCTGCTTTAGCATTATCAAGGACAGCCAGCTCAGGCAGCCTGGGGCAAACAAACATGCAGTCAGCAAAGTTCCCTTTTGGATTGGTATCTTTGCATCCCTCTTCTGATTCCTGTTTATCCTCTTTTTATCCTACAGTCCTGATGCCCTGTGCTCTCCTTCTAAGAGAGCAGATTAGAAAATTTAACTCCTTCATAAATTTAGAGGCCTTAGAGTGTTTATTCCTGTCTCAGGCTTGAATTTGCAGCCCCATGCATATCCAGATCCTATAGCCGTGAGCATCACTAGGCAGCTCTGGCTCTTTTCTAGCTATGTGAGCGTGGACAAATGTCTCCACCTTTCTGAGCTTCTGTTTTTCCTCTGTAACAGGAGCACACCACAGCCCCACCTCATGTCGTAATGACTGTTGGTATAAAACGATGCACAGAAGGTACCCAACACAATGCGCATGGCAGCAGCATAGCAGATGACTGTAGGTAGATCTTGGCTCACTTTCCTCCTTTGCTTGCAGTTTATGATTAACCAGTTTTGCTTATGAGCATGGGATTGGAAACAGCTGGAAATGAGGCTGAGCCAAATAGGAAACAATAGTCAAAAGCATCAATGCATTAGTACATTGAGACCCATCTCAGCGGAGCTTGCTCACCATACCCTGTGAGCAGCACTGATGCTTTCAGCTTGGGGCAGCTGTTAAGCTGAAGAGGGAATTCTTTCTCCCCAGTCCCACTGGGCTTCCCTCCAGGCTGAGGTGAGCTGCGGGAGCATGCCCTGGCCTGGACTGGGTATCCTTACACTTTAACACCACCCCATCCTCCTTGCTGCTGACCCCCCTTGCCAGTGGGGGTGAGGAAGTGGGGGAGGCTCACTAACTCACCCGTGATGGTAATGATGATGAGGATGGTGCGTGTCAGGTCAGTGAGAAACGGCTCAGAGGGAGCACCAACAGCCTGTCCATCACGGCACCAGCTCCTCCCTACCTTTCATGCTGTGATGGTCTCCTGTGTAAGGAGTAAATGGGAGGAGAAGGGAGGAGGAAGTTCTGCCTGGAGACGATGGAGGCTTACCCATATCTTTACCTGATGATGGAGTTTGTCAGCACACGTTTTCCTGTGCAGAAAGGCCTCTGTAGCTTCCTGTCGGTGAGTAGAGAAGCTTTTGTTTCCAGGGAGAATTAGTTGTAGAGCCATCGCAATAAAGGCTTGAAGGGCAAAATGTTGAATTCAGACTGAGGGCTGGGAAGTCCCTGGATAGACCAGAGAGGGGAGGCTGGCTGGATGGGGATGAGATGACAGGTTTGAATTCCAGCCTAAGAAAGAAGCAAAGGAAGGAAGGAAGGAGCCTATTAAGCAAAGGAAGGAAGGAAGGAGCCTATTTCCGTCTCAAGACTTTGAAGTGCTTCCCCCTCAAAATCTTCCTGACTTCTTCCTCATGGCAAAGCCGTCTCTCAGCACAAAGACGAAGCCCAGGGTTATGTGGGACAATATTTACTTCATTAAAAAATGTTCTTTAGGGCTGGGAAGGTGGCTCAGTGGTAGAGCACTTGCCTTGCATGCCTGAGGCCCTGGGTTCGATTCCTCAGCACCACATAAGCAGAAAATAAAAAAAGCCAGAAGTGACGATGTGGCTCAAGTGGTAGAGCGCTAGCCTTGAGCTGAAAAGCTGAGGGACAGCGCCCAGGCCCAGAGTTCAGGCCCCACGACTGGACCCCCTCCCCCCAAAAAATGTTCCTTATTGAGATTAAGTGAGTACATAAATTTCACAATATTGTGGGATAGTGATACTTAGCTGAATTCACCAACATGGTCATTTTTTTTTAAACAAGAAACAGAATGGACTTTAATGGAATGGCAGATCTTTTGCCTTAATCATCCATGAGTATTTTTTTAAATTTTATTGTATTGTAAAGGTGCTGTACAGAGGTCCATGAGTATTTTAACAAAAGGATTTAACAAAGTAACTTAGATGTGTTGACTACTGGCTTGTACATCTTACCAGATTGGTGAGATTTCTAGGTGATTGAATTAGTCAATGTGAGTTTGGTCTAGTTGGGTAGAGAAGAAAAGCAGAAACGGCACAATTAATTAGCTCCTTTGTGGGAATAGATACTGAATAGCAACTGGCCCAGAGGCAAGTGTCTAGGGGTCTCATCCATTGAGTCACAGATAAGCACTGATCCTAGCATGCCAGACATTTCCTAAAGGTTGGGGATCTGGTAGAGGCAACAGGAAAACCATCTCTACACTTCTGGGACTTCCATTCCAGTGGCAGAGACAGGCAAGATCAAAATGAACAAAGTATACAGTGTGTTATCACCCGCCATGGTGATAGGGTCCAGTTTACAGTGTGGTTGACAGGCCTTCGGGGGACATTTGGACAAAGACTAAAGGAGCTCAGGGGGCAACTGGAGGAAGAGGAGGGGCATGCTGGGTATTAGCAATAGCCAGTGGAAGAGGCCAGGTGTGTTTGAGCAAAAAGCAAGGACACCAGTGTGTCTAGAACAGGCAGCAGGTAGGAAATGAGCAGGGGAGGGAGGGAGGATGCGTGCTGCTCACTGGGGCCCGGTGCTCCATGCAGAGCAAGCTTCAAGCTGACCTAAACATAGAGCTAATCCAGGGTTTCACAGGAGGAGTGACAAGGTGGGACTCACAGTTAGAAGGGATCTCTGGACTGGGTTACTTGGCAATCTTTGTTGGTTTGGTTAAAACACTGAAATCCCAAAAGGTGCTTACAGGCAGGGTGGACCTTAGGTATGGCAGGGACTCAAGGCCAAGTCCCCGGATGTACTATAGATAGCCATCACCCTGTACAGCTTCTGCTTCATTCTCAAGTCAAAACCTAGAACAAGGGCTGGAATCTCTTTTCCTTCCAGATGTCACCTCTCCCTCTTGTATGTCCTTGATTGAAGAGAATGAAGGAGCTGGGATGTGGGTCAGAGAAACTCAGGCTGCAAAATCCAGGCTCACCCTCTGCCAGGATGTGTCTAGTCTCAGCAAGCCTCAGCCCCAGAGGATTCTTAGACTAAGAGTGCCTGAGTGGTTCTTGTCCCAACTTTTAGTATTGATGCGATTGTTCACTTCATGGCTCATGAGCAGAGATTTCTATATAACCTGGGGTACTTTGTCTAACAAGGGATTCGTGATCTATTTTATAATTCAAGAAATAGCCCTGAAGATGTGGTTTGGATGCACACATGCTGAACTCTGGGGTTTTGCTTTGTCATGAAGACAAGATGGTCAAAGTCTTGGAGCAGCCTTCCTGACAAGTGGGAGGAGGCAGGAAGGCCTGTCTTGGTTGTCCTCAGAGAAGCAACAGAAATGAGGTCCAAAGGTGTTAGATACTGGCCAGCATCCCAGAGTACTCAGTGGAGGCTCTTTTTTTCTTCTTCTTCTATTGGCCAAGGGTGGCAGTGGAGACAGCTGCCATTAAACTGGACTCTTCAGCTTCAGGGAGGATGGGACCAGGCTGGTAGAGATCAAGAAGAATTATTTGATTGCCAAAGACACAATGGGCCTGCTCATTGTAAGGATCATCCAGTTCAGAGTTGTTATCCGAAGTGTGGGCCATAGAGATCATCTCACTGGCCGTCACTAGGATAGTCCTTGAGTAGAAATAGATGGGGCACTTGGAAGGGTGTTGCCTAGTTGGATACACAGAATCACCATAACTGAAGGTCACAGCTGGTGGGGTTGGAGAAAAGAGACCCCTACATGGTGGTTCAGACATTACCGAGTTTATTAGAACAAAACCACCAGCCTGCACCAGATAGAGGTATGCAGATAAAGAGAACTTACTGTATAGAGGGAAGGAAGAGGAGGTGTAACTGGAACCAATGAGGAAATGACCCCAGAGTCTGGGGGACCTTCCCACTGCCCCCAAGTGTGCCAGTTACTTGTGTTGAGGTGCTGGGTGGGGACTTCTAGGGAGGACCATAGCATGGGAGAGAACAAGGGGAAGGTGTCCATTTTTCTAGGGTGGACCTAACAACAGCCACCCTCTGATCCCAGATGTAGACTAGTGTCCAGACCATGTGTCTCTGGAAAGAAGTGGAAGGCATGTCTCCTTATGGAGATTCTGCCTATGCCCCAAATGCATATATCTGCCTTTCCCTGACTTTCTTGAAAGGCATCTGTGGCTGTATGCTAGAGTGACCACGCATGGTAGAAGGGGACAGAACCAAGGTATTGAGAACTATAGGACACTGGAAACCCTTACACTAAGTAGGTGATCAATGGTTTTGTTTTGTTTCATTTAATCCTGATGGTCCTACAGTGGTTCCCAAACTCACTCTGTAGTCGTTTTTCTAGTTCCCAAATCATAATTGGAAAAGAACTATCATTAGCATGGGCTGAATCCCTGCTCTGGTCAAACTCCATTAGCCTAGGTTCTTTGAAGTTGTTGAGCATGAAGTTTGCCCAGTGCCTAGGTTTCTTCCTGTACACAGACAGTCACAGAGATGCCCATGTCTCTGAGCTTTGGGTAGAGAGGGTGACCCAACCCCCAGCCTGGCTACCAGGCCACTTACCCATGAGGTCTAGCATGCCATGCAGCTGACAATGATGATGATATGAACCACATTGGGCAAAGGGTCATAGGCAAAAGAGAAAACAGATCCTGTTCTCCCTTCTGTGTGTGTGTGTGTGTGTGTGAGATTGAGCAAACAACTTTGTCTTTCTTAACTTTGATTTTCTCATCTGTAAAAGGACAGGTTGGGTAGGTACTAGTGATTCTAGACCTTTACTGTGTATTAGAATCACTTAAGAAACTTACAAAACATCCTGATATTACTGGGGATTTTGATTTATTTAGTCTGAGTCCCCCCCCCCCCCACCCCGCAACAAGTGCTGATGTCTTTAAACTCTCCTTAGGTGATTCCAGGATCCTTTGGGGATGAACTTTTCTGCCTGAACTCATCCCCTACATTGCTTCCAGCTCTGACAGGCAGAATCGATAATATTTTTGCAAAGAGAGAAAGAGGTGATAAAGGTAGAGAGAGAGGGAGGAAGACAAGAAAAGAAGGGAGAAAGGGAAGGATGGAGAGAAAGAGAGACTAGCATATTTGAAGTCAAACTTCTAAAAAGGCTCTGGGTGAATAAAACTGGAAATTAAATTTAAAAATTTGCAATATTTGTCCTCTGTGGGAAAAATGATTGGTCAGACCCTAGATATATTAGGCTGAGCAACAGTCCAGCTATGGTCTGAATGTTGGTGTCTCCGAAGAATAATGCTTAATGTGATGTTAGGATGTGAGGTTTGGGATGAAGTCTGGAGGACTCTGCTCTCATGCCCTTATAATGGGTCCTGCGTGCCCCCCTTACCCCTCTGTTATTGAGGGTGCATAGAAGGGGCCTCCTGGAAGGAACAGCTTCTTTCCAGACACTAAGCTGCAGGTGCCATGATTTTTAGATTTCCCAGCTTCCCAAACCACGAACCATAAATGTCTACTCTCTAGAAATTGCCTTGTTACTGGTTATTTTATTATAACAGTCTGAACAAGCTACATCCAAATAGGTTTTTTTTCCAGCCACTTCAGCGTCATTATGGAGAGCTGTTGAAGAATTCTGTGTGTCACTGTCTTAGGCAGAGGGCAGAATCTGCCCTTCCTTGAGTTTAATCTGCACCCTTTTCTATTCCTATACTCAGCAGTGGCTTGGTAAAACCATAGTTTTATCTTCTTCAATTTCAGTCCCAAAGGTTAACAGTGGTCCAAAACTATTACATGGAAAATTCTGGAAATGACATGCATTTCAAATTCCATTCCATACTAAGCAGAATGAAGAAAGCTTATGCTTTTCTACTCTGTTCTACCAGGGACATGAATCCCTTCTGTCCACCATATTCACATTGAATACGTGTACAATGCCCACCCCCCTCCTCTATGAATTCTTTAGTGCCATCTTGATTATGATATCATTTAGTGTAATAGATAGACCTATATTTTACTTAACAGTGGCCCCAAACTCCAGGGTAGGAATGCTATCAGTTTCATTACAGTATATTGCTGGAATTAAAAAATTTTATTTTGAATTGTTCATCTCTTACTGTGTTTAATTTATGAATTAAACACTATAATAGGCAGAGAGAGAGAGAGAGAGAGAGAGAGAGAGAGAGAGAGAGAGAGAGAGAGAGAAAATGGCATAAATAAGATTCATTCCTGTGTCAAGTTTCAGACATCCACTGAAGTTCTGGGACATAATCCTCAGGGACAAGAGGTGATAATGTATTAGAAATTCAGAAAGATGCCTGTCCCTTCTTGTGTCTGTGCCTCATTCCTGCATTCATTTCTGGTTAGCCATTGACAAATGGTTGCTCTCATTTGGGAAATGGTAAGATTAGTTCTGTTTTCTGAGCTTGACCTAACTACAAACTATCTGTGTGACCTTCAAGAGGTAGATTTTTCTTCCTGGGCATCCATTTCCTTCTCTGCTAACTGTGTGGTTCCAAAGTACATATTCCCAGACGAAATGTCCTGGGTTAATGAAATTTTACAAAACTGTAGATCACCCAGAGATCTTTGAAGCAAAATAAAATACCATGCTGTTTGCAAACCTATTGTGCCTACTTGTATCAGAGGTAGATTTGTCCTTATTCCATCTCAAAATAATGGTATTTTCTTTCCACCTGGCCCAGTCAACAATGAACCCTGCTTTAGTGCACTTAGAGCAAGTACTGCTAGATGGCGCTGTTTCCATAGATTTCCAGGGACTCGACTCTAGCAGATGGCTGTTGAAGAATTAACAATTAATGTCTACTATATCAGCCAAATCCAGTAGAAAATATATTATAGTCCAGAAACTACAGAGGGCTGAGATGGCTTGAAGACATGCTGCCACAAGCATGGTCCTCTGCTGGCCAAAAATGGAATCATGCACAGCCCAGCCTGTCTCCAGTTTGGTCCCACAAATAAGGTTCATTAATAACCAGGATAGGAATATTATAATAAATGACTCTCATGCTTGTTTCTCTGGTCTCACTGACTTTTCTTTGGAAAAAAAATTTTTTTTCTGCATGTAACAGGAAGCAATTGTTACAGTGCTAGAGCACAGTTAGGCAAAACCAGTTTCAAATGTGAGTTCTCAGCTGGGTGCCGGTGGCTCACACCTGTAATCCTAGCTACTGAGGAGGCTGAGATCTGAGGATCATGATCCAAAGCCAGCCCGGGCAGAAAACTCAGTGAGACTCTTATCTCTAATTAACCACTAGAGAACCGGAAGTGGCGCTGTGGCTCAAGAGGTAGAGTGCTTGCCTTGAGCTGAAGAGCGCAGGGATAGCTCCCAAGCCCAGAGTTCAAGCCCCATGACTGACCCCTCCCCCAAAAAATGTAAGTTCTCTCAGGAAAAGCTTAAACAAAGAAGCCACCAGGTAAACACTTGGTCTCCAGTGGGAGGTGTTATTTTGGGAGGTCATAGAAACCTAGGAGATAGAGAGGAAGTGATCCCTAGGTGGAGTAATTTTGAAAATACCTGCTTCCTGTCTCTTCCCTTCTTGCTTTCTCTCCACCATGAGATGAAGAAACTCTCCCAACCCCATATTCCCCGTCCCCCAATCTTTCCCACCATGATGTTCTCTCAAGTTTACGTGGCCATGTGACCATGACTGAACCCTCTGTAGCTGTGAGCAGAGTATCTCCTTCCTCCTTTAAGGTCTCTGCTTGCAGTGATGTAAAAGTAACTACCACAGAGGTTGTTCTGTGGGCCATTCTCAGTTCTGCTTTGTGCATCCTACCGTTTCCCCTTTAACCATCCTTCTTACTTATGCCTAACAGAGGTACTAAAAGGTAAATGCCTTCTAACGGTGAAAGGAGAGCGGGGCACTCTGAAGATTCTGCTTCTTTGTGCCCCTTCTGACCATTTCATGTGTAGAGTGAAATGCCTGCCAGGTTGGGGCAGCCAGTGGTCTAGCAGCAGAACTGATCAGCTTTAGAACCACATGATTCACAGGCAGGCATTGGGTGTGCCCTGCAATATCAAACCTGGACTTTTCCAGCAGCTCCCTTTCCTTACAGTTGGACTTCTGATTTCTCTTTTGCCCAGAAACAGCAATCTGTCCAAATTAAATCATTAGCAGTTCACCCTCCCTCTGCGTACCATTTGCAGATCACTTTTGCAGGCTGTGGAGACCAAAAAAGAATACAAACCATGCATTTTCTTCATGTTGTCCCTTCTGGTTAAATTTCGCTTCTTGTAAATTCATGGTGCGCACTGTTTAGATTGAGAAAAATGTTCTCAGTGCCAACTCCTCAGGTGCACAACTAAAACCCACACATGCTCCATTTGCAATCAACACCACCAACAGCCCAGGGCCCCAGGCTGATGGAGAGTGAGTGGAAGCTACCCTGCTGGGGAGCAAAGCATCTCCCCTCCTGGCAGAGAAATGCAAGGCCCCTTGACCCAAGGCACCAATTACGATTCCCCCCCCCTCCCCCACAGCCCCAGAGGCAGCTGGAAAGGAAACAGCACACTGGGAGTTCCCAGAGTGCCTTGCTGGCTCCCTACAGCTTCCAGGCATTTGCCCATCTGGTAAGGCCTACAGAGCAGGAAGCCTAATTAGGCGTCATCTGGCCACCTGAGAAGGCTCAGTGGGCTTCCCCCAGCTTTCCCCCTCCTCCAGGCAGGACTCTGCTTCCCCAGCTGTGGATCTCTAGAGTTTCTTTGGTTTAGCAGCTGCCCTGGCTAATTATTGGATAACAGTAACCCCAGGTGGCTGCTTCAGCCTGGATAGGAGGTGGACGGGGTGGGGGTGGGGGTAATTGTGCTGAGGGATGTAAAGGGCAGGAAGGGCACAATAGAAGAGATACGAATTGCCGGCTGAGGAGAAGGGGACAGAGGGCCAAGTTGGATAGACCCTGCAATTCAAATCTGAGCTAAAGAAACAGGAAAGGTAAAATCAAGAACTCCAATAACAACAGATGCTGGAGGGGATGTGGACAGATGGGAACCTTACTGCATTGTTGGTGGGAGTGTAAACATGTTCAACCACTTTGGAAAGCAGTATGGAGGTTCCTCAAAAGACTCCACATAGAGCTCCCCTATGACCCCCCACTTTTGGACATTTACCCAAATGTTCACAGACAAGACCACACTAAAGCTACCAGCACGACTATGTTTATTGCAGCATTATTTACCATAGCTAAGATATGGAACCAACCCAGACCCATCAGTAGATGGATGAATGGATCAAGAAAATGTGGTATATAGACAAAATGGAATTCTATGCCTCCATCAGAAAGAATGACATTGCCCCATGTGTTAGGAAATGGAAAGACTTAGAAAAAATTATATTAAGTGAAGTAAGCCAGGCCCAAAGAAACATAGGTCCCATGGTTTCCCTTATTTGCAATATCTAGTATATGTCTTAGTCAAGCAGGAAAGGTCAGATAAGATGATGTTAGAGAAATGAACCCTAAGATATGTATTCAAATATTTTTTTTCTTTCATGTGATTGTTTCTAACACATTTATAAGATTATTTCTTTGTTGCTTTGTATGTCCCTCTCCCACAGTATAACCCTGCTTTCACTATATTTGATGTCGGTATAATTTGTGGAGGGGAAGGGGAAAAACAAATCATTTAAATAGGGATACAGGTGGACCCATTGCAACAATGAGATGTACAAGTCGTTATGTTGAAAACGAACTTTACAACTTTGGTGGGGAGGGGGGGGCGGGGAGGGGGAGGATGGGAAGGGATGGGAAGGGGAAACAAAGGAGGAGGCTACAATACTTGATAAGAAATGTACTCATTATCTTGCCCATGTAATTATAAACCCTCTGTTCAGTATTTTCACAATAATAAAAAAAAAATCCCACCAAAAAAAAAAAAAGACACTATGTTGAAAATGAACTTTACAACTTTGGGTGGGGTGAGGAGTTGGGAAGGTGGGGAGGGAAGGGGTGGTAAGGGAAAAACAAAGGAGGGGGAACAGTGCTCCATAGGAAATGGACTCATTACCTTACTCATGCAACCCCTCTATACATTATCTTTACAATAAAAAATATACATTAATAAAAAAAAAGAGAAGAAAAAGAAACAGGAAAGGGTTCCGGCTCCAGCAGGAGAGAGGATTCCATTGGTGGGTCTGCCATATGCATGCCTCCCACCCAGCGATTCTATCCTACACATTCAGTACTAGCCTCTGTCTAGTCTTAAACCTTTCGTCCACAAAGGCACTGATTGGTTTTCATGAATAAATATGGCTTAAGAGCCCGAATTCGTGTTTGTGTTGGGGTGGGAGGGTGTGTAAGTCCATTAGAAGGAACTGCTTAACTCAAAGCTGGTTATTTACTAGTGCGGGAATTTCAGGTGCCCTTGTTTTCCTAAATTAGGGCAGGAGGTCAAAGAGTTGCAGATTTGTTCCTAGGGAATTCAGGTCTCCCCATCACTTCTGGGACATTTTCCCTTTATCTTCTGGGCAGTCTCCCCACCCTATGAGACAAACAGGAAGAATGTTGGGATCCTTTATTAAAGAGAAATAATAACATGACATTGCCCACAAGAGGAGATGATGGCCAAAGGGGAACTGCTGGGTCACTGAAATTCTGGGTTAGTTTGAACCCTCACTTGTTAGGAAACTGGGCAGAGGCAAGGACAAAATGCTTGATTCCATGTTTTGTTCTTTGTAACGCAGGATCTCCACGGGTAGCAATAAGGTTGGGATAAGGAGGGGAGGAAGCCCTGGTCTAGGTAAGAATGAGCTCTAGTTTCTGGGTCTTGTTATTTCTGTGATGCACCATCTTGGATCACCACTGCATTTCAAGACACTCTGTCTTGACAAGGAAAATGTAAGATAAGCTCTTTATCTGTGAGCCAGACTTGATGGTTTTCCGAGGCTATTAGAGATTAGAATTTTATATTTTTATCTTTTGTGGAACTCTGCTTGTGATGGAATGACTTTCTCCTCAACCCATCCCCTAAGTCCGACAGCACAGTTGAAGGCAGTTTTTGTATCAGAAAAGAAAACTCACGGATGGATAACAATTGCTGTGAGACTCCATGGCATCAAGGCCCCACCCCTTAGGACAGGTGGAAGGTGTATTAGCTGCTGACAATCGCAGCTGTTTCGAAAGGGTGGTGGGATTTTGAAGGTGGGAGGAAGAGAAGCTCATTGAGGTTTTGAAGGCTTGTGCGTGATTCCCTCTCAACTATTCCTACCTGTAACTCCACGTCGGAGATGGGAAGCCTCAGCCTGTGATGGGATTCAAAACCTTGGATCTGTCAATCAAGACTCAGGAGAAGGAGCCATTCCCTTCAGTCACTTAGCTCTAGCTTCAGCTATTTTTTGTTGCCTTTCATGCCCCAGGCACAGAGAGAAAGTAGAGGTAGAGGGTAGGAGTCAGCCTTTAATGGATATAAAATGGTGGCAGGTTGAATTTCTTCAGTCTTAGGGTCCTTGTTTTAAATGGCCCTGGGGCTAAGATAGACTAAAGGCTAAATGTGACTCTTTTCTGCAGGCCACTAAACAGCCTAACATGTCCAGCTTCAAATGAAGAGAATCTAATCTTAAATGAAGAATCTGTCGGTTTCTTCTATTGGCCTTGGAGGGTTGATTTGGCCCAGTGTCACTCTGTTGTGACAGAAGCCCTCTCCGGTGTCCCTGAAGGATGAAAATACATCCTCTGCATGGCTGCCCCTCAATTGAAGGAGCCCAGTGCAGTTCATGGTGGGCAGTTCAAGTGGATATTCCTTATGTTGAGCTGAAATCTTCTTCCCCCAAATCTCTGCTCACCAATTCTAGTTTGCCCTTGTGAAACTACACAGGATAAATATAATCCCTTTTTTCAGATGAGCTCTCTTCAGGTAGTTGAAGCTGGTTATCACATTCCTCTAGTCTGTCTTTATTCAGGATGCACCTTCCAAGGGTGACTCCACTCCGGACATAATCTGGGTTTTCAAGTCTTTGAATCTTTTACAATTGAGAAATGAGGATGGCAGCATCTTCCATATTCCAATAGAGAGAAATTAATTTAAGAACTGGTATGTAAGTGATACAAGGACCAACTAGACAAAGAGGCAAACATGAGATTCTCATGTAAAAGTAAGACTCAAACCCCAAACTAGCACTACAGCGGTTCACTCCCAAGACTGGACAGGAAAGTGTAATTAGAGTCAACTTCGTATGACCTAATGGTTCTCATTGGGATTGTAATCATCTATTCCTTTTAGGTACATGGAAGAGGTGAGGTAAAACCTGTAGTTTTGAGAATGAGTGTTTGAAGTTCAGGTCTCTAGTGATTTTATCTACCATTTATCAATCGACTCTACTATCTATCATCTACAAATATATATAGATATAGATAGGTATAGATTCCATATATAGATATCTGTATGTGTGGAGTTTTTCTCCTCTGATTGGATACTTTCCCTTTCTTCTGACAATGGTGTCCCTTTGTTATTCCGTCTGTGTGGCTATGGTCAGTCTCAGCACCTTGGGTCAGAGGGCGGGTGAGGGGGGCAGGGTGGGGACCTGGGAACGGCTCTGACACTTGAAGAGAGACATTGAGGAAGGGATGGCTGGTGGGACTCATGCCTCCATGGCTGTTCCCTGGAGATGCAGAGAGTGGATTTTTTTTTTTCTGGTTGTGGGGTTTAAACTCTGGGCCTGGGCTCTGTTCCTGAGTTCTTTTTTTCAAGGCTAGCCCTCTACCACTCTGAGCCACAGCTCCACTTGTGATGTTTGAGTGGTTAATTGGAGATAGAAGTCTTCTGCCCAGGCTGGCTTTGAACTGCAATCCTCAGATCTCAGCCTCCTGAGTAACTAGGATTACAGGCGTGAGCCACTAGCACCACTAGCAGACAGTGGATTCTTTGCTGACATCCTGGAGTCATTCTGACTCTTGGCCTTCTTGATAACTGATGGTTCATCTTTTCAGCAATTGCTTGTACTGCCCAGTAGAGTTATTTTCTTGCTTGGGTTAGCCAGGGTCTATTTCTATTGCTTATAACCAAAAATCCTGAGGTGACACACGTAGTCTTCAGTTATATTCTCTATATGTATAAAGACAACAATCTGGCTTGGAGGAGATTCCATGACATGCAGCCTCTAAAGTCAGAATACCAGCTACCCCTCCCATCTTTTAATGATCACAAATAGTGGAAGCAAAATCGAGTCATTGCTAAATAATGTGAATTGCTGGTGATAATCTGATGATAATCCATGGCCCATTGCCATGGATTTCCAAAATCCTTGGTAGAGATAAGTATGTGGAAATCAGATCGTGAAAAAGGATCTTTGTGTAATCATTTTGGGGTGGTTGTTTTGAAATAGCTTATTTTTTTAAAAAAATTTAAATACTCATTTTTCGTTTCCTAGTAATGTGAATAATGAATATCTCAAATTCTTTCTCCATCCATCTCTAGGCTTGTGTTTATTATACTTCTAAAATTCACTCTGAAATGGAATGAAGATAAGAGATGTAGTTTGTATGTAATTATGTTAAATGATACTTTGATGTAAACTTTATATTCTTTTTCAAGGCTGTCAAAATGTCCTCAAGATGATGACATCAAAGTATTATTTGATTTCTGTATAACCACATGAGTAATAAAAATGTGCCTATCATATGGGAGTGCCTTCCAGAACAAGGTTCTGGGGCTACCAAGGCAGTGGCATTTTTTTTTCTAAAGCAGAGGAAATTGAGTTTATGAACAGCCTACATTCATCAGTTAAGAAACCTCTTCATTAAATAACATTCAATCCACATGTATCCATATTACCCATAGGTGACTTCTTGAAATCTAGACCTAGGAAAATACATTGACTACCCATGGGAACTTCCCAGCCTTCCCAAGGTTGGTTTGATGAGGCTTATAAGCATCATGATGCTATAAGCAATTATGCTTAATAATTATCTCTTAATTATTAAAAAGCTATTTACTATTCTAAAATTTTGTGAAGCATATTTTGAAGCTTTTTCTTTCTTTCCATATATATGTAACATATATACATATACACATACACGTATATGTACCTACACATACCCATTGAGAGGATGAATATGGTCAGAGTATGTTATGTGCATGTATAAAAACGTCACAGGCATGTAATTTTGTATAATTCTTATATGATAAAAATCCTCACACATCAATTTTTTTAAAAGATGGAACATGTTTGGATTCTCCCAAATACTCTCAAACTTTCCAGCACTGCCTGCAGCTTTAGGAGGGCTGGATGTCTTCCTGTCTTTCACTTCTACGGCCTTGAACCCATTTGGAGTGGTCAAGTGCTTTCTTAATGTCTTTCTTACCCATCGGAGGTTTCCATTTCCTACTAACCATATTTGTTCTAGCTTTCTCAGTTTGTAGATCACTTTCTCTGATAGAGAAAGTAATACAGAAGGTAAATTGCCTTGCTTTTCTTGGTTAGCTCTCAATATGAAACCATCCCCCTAAGCCCCCCCCCACCTCCCCTGCCCCCCTCACCCCTCCCCAGCAGTGGGCCTTTCTTTCCATTCTTCTTCCAGCTCTGAATCTGATGCAAAGCCCTTTGTGCCCTTACATTATGCTTGGGCTCTGTGTTCCTCAGTGGCATTGTGGCTACCTTGCATTACTTGGTTATATGTGCCTCCTTCCACAGTTTAGGCATTTCCTTTAAAATCCGAGATGACAGAGCTCTCTCTGGAGGTTTTTTTTTTATGCTTCCACGTTTTTTCTTCTTGATCAATGTCATTTGCTATTGTTAAGATAGATTTCTTATCTGTGAACCTGTCTTCTTTTACTTATTTTAATGCTTATAAGTGGCATCAGAAGTCACATGTATCTTTTCTGTGAACTTTTAGAAACTTCTGTTTCTTCAGGCCTGGAATTTCTAATTCTGACTATCCTGCCTTCTTTGGCTGTGAAGAGTTCTCAAATGATGACACTTTGAGTGTTTCTTTGGCCACTGGGTTGACTGCATCTTGTGTGTGAGATAGTGATGGATTGAAGTCCATGGCTTCTGAACTGAGCAGATCTATGTTCAGATCTCTGTCAATCTGCTGGTGAACTTGAACAGACGTCTGGATTTGCCTGACTCCTGAAGCCCTTTTTTTGAAAAATAGTATTGTATCATACTAATTTGCAGGCTTATTGTTAAAACCTTGAGGAATACAAACTGGTATGAGCTAACTATAAGGTAGCCATTATTATTACAGCCTAAAGTTTTGATCTTTTTAAAAAAACTGTTCTTGATCTGACATTTGTGTGATAATATATGCATGAGAGTTGGTACACAGCCCGAATAAGGTCAAGCTAGATGATACTCAAACCGAAGGATAAACATAGGGGTCACAGATAATGAATTGGCAAAGCACAGGAGTTATGAAACTGAGTTGTGTGACTCAGTATTCTGCTAGTGGGTCTACTTGCTTTGCGACCTTGGAAAATGGGTGGATCACTCCATATCCCATATCTTTAATATGAGGTAATCCTAACCAATAAGGTTATTGTGACACTTTGCCTGGGTTAGGATGTGTCGCTGTTTATTCTATCATCTGGCACTGGGTGGGTCCTCACTAAATTAGCTCTTGTGCTCCCAGCCTGAGGTCTGCTCTTAAGAATAGAGTTGAGAGGCCATGTCAGCCAGAAGGTCTGGGAGAAAGCGGAATGGCCCTTACAAATAAACAAGGCTATAGACAATGATCAAAAGAGAGTCACTCGGGGCTGGGAAGGTGGCTCAGTGGTAGAGCGCTTGCCTTGCACGCATGAGGCCCTGGGTTCGATTCCTCAGTACCACATAAGCAAAAGAAAAAGCCGGAAGTGGCGCTGTGGCTCAAGTGGTAGAGCACTAGCCTTTAGCTGAAGAGCTAAGGGACAGCGCCCAGGCCCAGAGTTCAGGCCCCACAACTGGACCAAAAAAAAAAAAAAGAGAGACAGTCACTGAGGAATGCTGACAACAAAGCTTAGTTTGATGTTATTCTGGTGGAAAACCTAGGAGCACCTTTGGAGGAAGAGTTCAGAGAGACGATACTGTGAGAGATTAGGCCACAAAGGCAGCATTTGCCAGCAACTTTGGGTACGTCTTGCTGGTCACCATTGTCTGATCTGCTGGTACAGATGCCCCGTTCTTTAGGGAACATGTGCCCTGCTCTCCAGGATGGATTTTCAGGGACATAGTATGCACTCATCCATCTGTATGAACTCATCGTGTTCCCTTTGATGTTTGATAGTCATTCAGTCCAGCTTTTAAAATATGAATCCTCAGAGGTTATAATCGTGGAGATTCACAAACGAGGGAAGAATTATAAAAAGTTAGTGCCCTCTGGGACTCTAAGGGAAGAAAACTCTGCTCAGGGTAGGAATAAAGTGTTTTCAAATGGTAGAGCCCCTTCCATCCACACCAGGAAAGGGGCCATTGTCAGATGGGAAGAGATGGCTGAAAAAGATATCCATCCTCCTTAGTCTCCTAGTCATCGAGGAAGTTTATTCACAAAGGGCATCCATGGGTCTGGAGGTGTGGTTCAAGGAGTAGAAGCCTGGGCTTAGCAAGCTAAAGGCCCTGAGATCAGAAGCCTCAGTGCCAACAAAATTTAAAAAAAGCACAGCAAAGGCTTTTCAAAACAATATCTGTAATTGCTAGGGAAAAGGAAGGAGACCAACAGGAGGGGGAAGGAGAGAGAAGAGTGGATAATGGGGTGAATAGGAGTGAGTACCCTCAAAGGACATTATATACATGTACGAAAATACCATTATGAGAGCTGTTCTTTTGTCTAGTCTAGGATAATTAGAAAAAATATTAAAATAGTGATGCCCTTGAGCATGGGAAGGTAGCTTAGTGGTAGAATGCTTGCCTAGCATTCTTGAGGCCCTGGGTTTGACTCCCAGCTGTATACACACACACACACATGCACACATGCACACGCACGCACACACACACACACACACACACACATGCACACACACATACACATAGAACCTTTACTATATAATCATTTGTGATGCCCAGTTCATTCCAGGTCTTTTGATCTGTGGGATCTCTTTGCTTTTCTTTAACCTTATTAATATGTTGGGCTGAGCCAACTGTTCCCAGTGTCAGTTAAGGGATGGTGATGATGTTTCCTTCAGACCTCATGTGCTTTTCCTAGAAGACCCTCTCTGTCATTCTTTAGAAATGATTCCTTGAGCTGGGCACTGATCGCTCATACCTGTAATCCTAGCTACTCAGGAGGTTGAGATCAGAGGATCAGGGTTTGAAGCCAGCCTGGGCAGGAAAGTCCAGGAGACTCTTATCTCCAAGTAACCACCAGAAAACCAGAAGTGGAGCTGTGGCTCAAAAAGGTAGAGTGCTAGTCTTCGCACAAAAGGCACAGTAACCAGGCCCCAAATTCAAGGCCTCCCCCAACCAACAATAAAAGAGAGAGACAGAGAGATACAGAGAAAGACAGAGGGAGACAGAGAGACAGAGAAAGAAATGATTCCTTCGCAGTTTCATGTGTGAAGCTTGGGAGAGGGTAGTGGGCACTGGTTTAGCAAAGTAGCTCTATCTGATGGCTTCTGTTCTTTGGTCCATTTTTCTCCTTTCCTCCTCCAAAGGAGCTTTGCAGAAGTCCAGTTTGATTCTATACTGCTGATATCTACCCTAATGGTAAAAATGGCATGCTGACTCTGGCAATAATAAAGTGCATTTGGTATTCCCTCCCACCCCCTCCAACTGCTTTGTTCTCCTGCCCAGTAGGTTACTCAGAAGGAAGTGCTTAGCACTTCTGGGTTCTGGAATGAAAAGTGGCAAATATGGTGCTATAAAATGCTAATCATGGCAGATGGCAGGAAAAGTTTCCTTTAGATTCAGATGAGCAGTTATTTCTTCTGGTGGGATTTTATTATTAAATTTATTCCTTCAGTTGGCTACATAAGTTGATCCTTGTGCTCACTTACCATGTGCTAGAATCTTAATATTTGAAATGAAGAACTGTTCATCATACTTATTAGAAATATGCACATCTGGTCCCATATACAATTTTGTTGGAGAGAGTGGATGCTTACTTTGATTGACAGGGTGAGGGGGTGGTAATAAAAGCTCAGAAACTTAAAAGAAATAATTATTTCTCTGACCCTTTGGGAGGGTCCATTCACTGATTTCAAATTCGTTTTCCTTGTCTTAGGCCTGGAAATTTAACACTGAACTATGGCTATCCAAAATGGGTGTCCTTATAATTTGCCATTTCTTCTTCCCTTATAAGAAAAAAAAACCCCAAATACTTTTTTTTTTTTTTTTAGTTTCCAGTGAAAGGTGGCATCGTCCAGAAAAATCTTTGACACTGAATTTAAGCTGGGTGTGATGGCTTATATCTATAATCCCAGCTACTCTGAATGTAAAGACCAGGAGGTTGCCGTTCTAGGTCAGTCTGGCTAAAACCAATAACTGGATGTGGTGGTTCAGGCCTGTCATTTCAGCTATAGGGAAGGTACAAATAGGAGGATAGTGGTCCAGCCAGCTCAGGCAAAAATGCAAGAGTATCTCACAAACAAAGCAAAAAAGGGCTAAGGGCATGGCTCATGTGGCAGAATGCAAATGTGAGGCCCTTGGTTCAACCCTGGTATCACAAAAATAGTCATAGAATTAAGTGATTCTTATACCTTATACCTTAAACCTATTTCCTCCAGCAAAGTGTAATTCTTCTCTGTCATTATTATCAGCAGTGTTGCCCCCATTATTCCTCGTCTTCCTCTTCTATGGTTCTGAGAGTACCAATCAATTTTATATGTGGGAGAGATGGTATCCTATTTCTGAGACTTTCTAGATCAGGAATCCTAAAAATGACAGAATTCCAATAGGACAAAAGGACCCAAGGAGATCATTTACCCCAATCATCTGCTTTCTAGAAAAGAAATGAAGAAGGTGTTATTTTCAAGCAACATAGCCTTTGTGACGAGATGGCTTAGTGAAAAGATCCTGGACAGCAAGAAGAAGTGAGAATGAAATGCCTCTGGTGTGTGTGCTGGGTCTCTAGTTAGTAGTAACGAACAGTTCATGCTGGAGGAAAAGGCCATCACAGGTAATTTTGTGAGCTCAGCGATAATCTTCCTATTGTAGAGAGATGTGCAGTGAACCTGATTATTTCTCAAAAAACTGTCATTTTCCCAAAAGCTGGCATTTTCAACCTCTTGAAGAACACCAACCACTGTTATCGCAGCTCTAACTTGAGCAATCAATCAGAGGGTTTGAAACATTAAACTGGAATATATAATTTCCAAGGGGATAATTTTAGCAAGACTCACTCTGAACTGAAACAGCTTCTTCAGTCAGTCTTACTCCGATAAGGAGATCACTGCCTGCCCTTGGTTGCTGGCAGTTCTTCCCTGCACTTCCAGCCACAGGAAGTGAGGGGCCTGGCCATGGAGTTTAGACTTTTGAAGGAGGCAAGCTTGGCTGGCTCACCCAAAGGTGGCTCTGTGGTCCAGCCTGGCACCCACTGATAAGATCCAAGCAGTACCCACCCCAGATGTATAATCTAAATAGCCTGCCCTGTGCATACGCAGTAGAACTTCTAGAGATAAAATACTCAGATTCTATTGGAAGGTAAGCTATGAGTTTTCCGCCCTATAGTTCTATAGGCAGTCCACAGATATATAAATATTTTTCTTCTTTGTACTCTATGTTGCTAAGGATCTATATCTATATCTATATCTATATCTATATCTATATCTATATCTATATCTATATCTATATCTATATCTATATCTATATCTACCTGGGAAGAGGCCATGAAAGAAGCTGGCTCAGGTGTTCCTAACCTTTTCAGACTCCAGGATTGACCAGGGAGTTGCAGTCAGACTCTTAGCTGAGTAGGAACTTGTACTCAATGATTGCCATTGATGATGGTGGTGGTGATAATAAAGACAGCTTTGAGGCTGATAATAATGTTTGAGACAAAGGTCATGGGTTCTCCGCAGAGGGCTGTTTCAGCTCATAAAGACCAGCTGAGTTCAAAGTTTTCACATACTCATTACTCTTTCAGATTTTCATATGGAGTATAAATCAGGGCCTAGTTAAAAAATCAGGCTTGATAGGTAATTATGTTAGGTAATTACAGGAACCAACGAGTAGAAGTTATTTGAGCAAATTGAGAGAAAGGAAGAATGAGAGAAGAAAATATTGGTACAGTATCTATTTTGTGTGAACCTTCTCTTTTGCTCATTCTGTAGTGGGTCCAGAAACCAATATGGTAGAATCAAGATTATGGGAGTTGACAGAGTCTAATCCTTTTTTTTCCCTTCTGATTTCTCTTTTCATTTAGAATCTTTGAGGGAATGAGTTCAAAATTTAAATTACTGTCTCAAGGCTCTTTTGAAAACACTACACTTGATGTCTAAGATATCTTAGATAGCCCAGAGTGCTTTCAATTTAGCTTGGCCTCAAGCATGTCTTCATGAGTTTAAGATACTAAGTAAGTATTGACTGCACATGTGGATAGAGACCCCTCTGCCTCAGGATGAGGTGCCATGATTAGTTTCCAGATTCTTCTGCATCCTTTTTCTTTTCTTTGCCATTAATCTTAACTATCATTGTACTTTAGCAGCAACTACTAGCTACTCAAAGTGATATGGATATCATGTCCCTTATTTTTATCCAGTTACTTACGACACTCCAGATTGTCCACCATTAAAGTCAAACTATTCTTTTGTGGTTTTTTCAGACCATCCTATTGCTCTAATGGGTAACTGATAACTGCTAACACTTCAATAAATATTCCTTTTATGGGTCCTTCCTGGAACCTAAATGTCTCTCATCTAATCTCAACCTTTACTGTCATGAAAAACGAGCCTTGACCCTGCTCTATGCAATGTTACAGTTGTCATGACAACTCTGTAAAGGGAGGTAAAAGATCCCTTTCAGAATGCACCAAATATTGGGCATCTCCTTGCTGTCATGAGACACATTAGTTTTCCTTTGAGGAGTTGTTTTCACATCATTCAAAGAATCTTCTCACCTGAGGAGGAAGAAAATAATTGTGTCACCCCTGTTGTGATACATTTCCAGAGTAGGGATAATAAAAGGAGAAAAGGTAGACTGGAACTCTGACTCTCATCAAAAATCACAAGGGACACAAATCTTGCTCTGGAAGCCCAACGAAGCAGTTTAAATTTAAACTCATTAGCTAATTGTTGCCATGGACAATCTCATAGCTCTTCATTTCATCTCAGCTAACCAAGGGGGAAATTTATGCTATAGCAAATACTTTTAGCTGCACCTAGGCAGAACAGACTATAATTAGGCTTACAAAAAGCCACTTGGATCTCTAGAAGAGACCGTGTGGAATTTGGGACATATTTTCATTGCCTGGGTTTGGTTAATCTAAGTTCTTGGCTTCCAGGTCTATTACAGAAACGAATAACCATTTTTGTTTCTGTTCCTGGTAATTGCCTGTGTTGCAGTTGGCCGATGTATCTTGTTCAGAGTTGTAAATGTTGCTGCCTAGCCATTGTCTTGTCAGAGAAGTAAGCTGTCCTTCAACAAAGGGAATAGCAAAGGTGACCCTGGTCCCACCACAGAGGCTGCACAACCTCGGGACAGCGAAGACTCAGCAATGATGAAGTGGAAATCTTCTAGATAAATGTTCTACAGCTTGACTTTATCGTCTCTTGTTCCAGAGGGGAGAATGAGAAAGGAGAAGCAGCACTGGGCGCCAGGAGCTCACCTGGCCCTCATCCTTTAGACTATGGTACTTCTGGGCGCTTGCTGTTATGGATTCATAGCTGAAAAAAAAAAGAACATTTTTAAGGAATCATGATATTTGTCAGATAAGACAAAGACAAGACTACTTTGTAATCATGTGTGAATACACACAGAAATGCCATCCTGGATAGATGAGCCTGTTTTTTTTTTAGGTCTGGTTCTTTTTTAAAAACTTTTTTTTATTTTTTTATTGTGAAAATACCATACAGAGGGGTTACAATTACATGGGCAAGATAATGAGTACATTTCTTATCAAGCATTGTTGCCTCCTTCTTTGTTTCCCCTTACCATCCCTTCTCATCTTCCCCCTCCCACCCAAAGTTATAAAGTTAATTTTTCGACATAACGTCTTGTACATCTCATTGTTGCAATGGGTCCACCTGTATTTAAATGATTTGTTTTTTTTCCCTTCCCCTCCACAAATTATACCAACATCAAATACAGTGAATGCAGGGGTTGTACCGTGGGGTAGGGACATACAAAGCAACAAAGAAATCATCTTATAAATATGTTAGAAACAATTGAATAAAAGAAAAAAAACATTTGAATACTTATCTTGGGGTTCATTTCACCTAATATCAACTTATCTGACCTTTTCTGCTTGTCCTAGACATATACTAGTTATTGCAAATATGGGAAACTATGGGACCTATGTTTCTTTGGGCCTTACTTACTTCACTTAATATAATTTTTTCCGTCTTTCCATTTCCTAACAAATGGGGCAATGTCATTCTTTCTAACGGAGGCATAGAATTCCATTGTGTATGAGCCTGTTTTGTCTTTATCAGTTATAGCTTCTGACTAACTCTACTGTCATAGCTTTGGGGTAAGAATTACAGAAACATCCATCCACAGAGTCAACCCAGATTCCAACAGACCCAAAGCAGAGCAAGTACACACAGCACCCTTAAATCACCTCAGCAATCCTAGTTGCGTAATCTCTTATTAAGACACCCAATGATTCTGCTTTGATGGCAACAAGGCAGTAGACTCCAACCTTGCTCAACCGCAGGCAGTTTCCTGTGATATTGAGGTCACAACTCACTCATTTCTAGCATATCTGTCTTATTAAATGTATCTGGACCAAGGAGTCATGCACATACCTCTTCTCAACTCCATACTCCACTATTTTACTTATGCATCTCTCCCATAACCATTTCCTCTCTGATTCTCACAGCCACATTGGTGATCCAAGCCACAGACATTTCTCACCTCTTCTGCCACCTATGAATTAGTCTTCCTGCTGCCTCCTTGGCTTTCTCTAATCTCTTTTTCACATTGCAGCCAGAGAACTCCTTTCTAATTGGAAAACTTTTTAAAAAGTCATTTCCTGGTTGAAAGCACTTTAACACTTCCCAGTACTCTTAAAATAAAGAAAAAACAACCCATTTAACTTGGCTGTCAAAGCCATAAGGAGTTCGGCCAATTCTTATCTCTTCTGCTTCGTCCCCTTTGATTCCAGCCACTTTGAGCTTCCTCATTTCCATGAATACTGAAAGCTTCCTGCTACCACAGAGTCATTGCACGTGACATCTCTCTGGAAAGTCACGCCCCTCCTCCTTCCCATAGTAAATGATTATTTGCCATTCAGATCAGTTCAGTTGTGTCTCAAAGTAGCTTGCTTTGACTTGACCAAGTCAGTTTATCTTATTTATATCACTATATATCTATATCATAGCACTTTCTAATCTATGTGACTCTTTGATACTGAAAATGTTATACTAGTGTGCTTCTTGGATGGATATTTATCTCCTCCATGAGATTCTTTGCACAGAGTAGGTGTTTAATATCTGTGGAAGGAATGCAAAGCTGCCTCGGTTTGAGCCTGTCATTTAATTTGGTTAATGGGATGCATCTACTGGGACGCCATACCTAGCCGCACAAACCAGATGGCCTCAACAGCAGAAATTCCTTTTCTATGGTTCTGGAGGCCACATGTTCAAGGGCAGAAATGGTTTGACAAAGACTCTTCTCTCCACTTGTGGATCAGTTTTTCTTGTGTCCTTCCATGACCTTTCTCCTGTACTGGGGCTGGGGAAAGAGGGAGAAGAAGAAGGAAACGGAGAGGGAGAAAGAGAAGAAAAGAGAGAGGAAGAGGGAGAGAATGGTGTTGAACACTATGGTATGTCTTCCTCTTGTAAAACACTGATCCTAAGGCTGGTGGTTCATGTCTGTAATTACAGCTATTCAGGCTGAGATCTGAGGATTGAGGTTCCAAGTCAGCCTGGGCAGAAAAGTCTGTGAGGCTCTTACCTCCAATAAACTACTCAGGAAAATCCAGAAATGGTGCTGTGGCTCAAGTGGTAGAGCACTAGCCTTGAGCAAAAGAAGTTCAGGGACAGTGCCCAGGCCTTTGATTCAAATCCCAGGATTACACACAAAAAAAGCCAAACACCAATCCTATTGATTTAGGGTGCTAATTTTATGACATCATTTACCTGAAATACTTCTCTAAAGATCTCATCTGCAAGCACAGTAGCTGTCCTCAACATTGGGTCTGTGAGGGACAGAATTCACTCCATGACATGAACTCCCAGATTCTTCATCTGCAACAAGGTTATTCATGCAAGCATGCTCCCTGGGAGATGTCATGGTAGAATATGCCAGTGGTTGTAAACACCTTTTGATATACAAATATTGACCTGTGGAAGGGGTTATAAGCTACCTTGGCTATGGAGGACTGTAGCTACAATCTGTCACTATAGAAATGTTTATAGGTAGTAAAGCCCATACTGGGATGGGAGTAAGGATCATTTAAATTCAATATGAGAAGCATTCTTCTCCAGTAAGTAGAGTGAAGGTGTCCACTCATGGGCTTTAGGTGAATTATTCTCCTCACTCCTGTATTGCTCCAACAGGACATTCTATGGAATCAGAGTCTGGATTGAGGATGTTCCACACTCTTTTCTGCCTTAAAGCTTTCTTTGCTCCTTGTGTTGTCTTCCATGTTGCCTTTGCCTCTCTGGGAATGGTCTTGAGTTAGCCTTCTCTCACCTTCCATAGTAGCGGTCATCAAACATCTGAAAGGCTCAAGTAGCACAGGCATATTTTCAGCTTTGCAATCCACATATACTCTTTTGCAGCTACGAAAGCTTTGGACACTACATGAATGAAACTGAGGGGCTGAGTTCCAAGAAGGCTATATTTATGGAGACTGGAGTATCAATTTCATACAATTTTCTTGTGTCATCAAATAGCACTCTTCTTTTTTGGCTCCCCTCCCCCACACAACCATTTACAAATATTAAAACTATTCTGCCTTGGTGAGCCCTTTAAAAAAATAGGCAGTGAGATAGATTTGGCCAGGTGGCCACAGTTTGCCAATCTCTGATGGCTGTCATTAACTCAGAACTTGAAATGCCAATAACTTCCTGGCTCTGCTTGGACCATCAAACTACATTGATCTTTTTTTTTTTCCCCTCAATCCTGCTTGGAAAAAAATCTACTCTTCTCTAATTTGACTTACTGGCTAGACAGAACATTTACTTTATTGTTTCCATAAGTTTCATTTTACTGCTGGCTGTGAAGAAATTGCTCATCCATTTGCCAGGTTATCACAGCTGATGCTGAGGTTCTTAAGCCAAACCTAGCCTTTCCCACATTCCCTCTGCTTCTGCCTAGCCTTAATCCTGCCATATTTTCTGGGCCTCTGATGTGCTACACATGCCAAGCCTCCAACCTGTAAACCAGCCTCTTCCAATAAGTGTTTCCAATAAACACTCTAGTGCCATATTTAGATTCAATTACAAAGCATGACACACAAGCAGCAGAAGAGAAGGGCAGAATGGGAGCATGCCTCCCCCAGTAGCTCTTAGGCTATTTGGTCAAATGACTCCATTTTTATTTAAAGGCTGTGGCAAGCGATAATGTCACATTTCCCCAAAGATCTACAAATTGGAGAGAAGACTTCTTCAAAGGCCTGGAGGGACATAATTCTGCCATGGCTGCTTTTAGTGTTGGTGAATCATTTGGTGATTTGTATGAAATCTTAAGCTTTGAATTTTCTCTTAGCTGTGGGACAGTGAGTGCTGTGCTTCAGCCTTCTTCTCCCTTACAGATAGATGTGACACTGGGGAAGAGAATGTCCCTGGTCCCTAGAAGTGACAGCCCCATGGCTCATGATAAATAATACATGCTTTGCCATGGTAAAAGGGCAGAACTCATTCTGGCTGGACAAAGGCAAGTGTCAATTCTACTGTTTTAGTCTTGGAGCTATCCTGAGAAAAATTCTCAAACTCATTTGTTGACCATGCTCAATGTCCTATAAAATGATGAATCAGATAACTGCCTGTCCCCATCCTGGGCTTAAAAGTGCCCATTTGTGTCACAAGTGTGTATATGTACTATGTGTGTCTACCCCAGGCAGCCCTATTGTGACAAATACCTGGGAACAACTCTATATTAGCCACAGCTCCACAATCCATCCATTCACTCACTCATTTGTGCATTCCCCTCATCTAGTATTGTTTCTGATTTATGTATTACTTCTGTTCTTTCCACAAATGTTTGATCATCCACCAGGTACAAGGGAAGTAGGAGATACCAAGTGTTTAAATGATTGACAAAAGTCCACTTAAAAAGTTAGCATAGGGGCTGGGAAGGTGGCTCAGTGGTAGAACACTTGCCTTGCATGCCTGAGGACCTGGGTTCGATTCCTCAGTACCACAAAAGAAAAAAGCCAGAAGTGGCGCTGTGGCTCAAGTGGTAGAGCGGTAACCTTGAGCTGAAGAGCTGAGGGACAGCACCCAGGCCCAGAGTTCAGGCCCCACGACCGGACCCCACCTCCCCCCAAAAAGTTAGCATATACATTTATTTGTGAGTGAGTTGAACAATTGAAAAATGATGTCATGTTAGAGTGAACAATAGCATTGCAGACATACTGACTGTCTTAGGATTAGTGAGAACAGTGATTGAACTTTGGAACTTTGGAACTTTCTGGAAACATCCAGAAAGGCCATATGAACTAGACTGTCAGGGATGACCAGGGACACAATGAGAAAGAACATTCTAGGCTAAGCAGGCAATGCAACTCCTGGGTGTCTACAGAATATGATTTTTTTTCCTTTAGCATTCCATCCCTCTCTCCCCTCAGTCTCCATCTCCCCTTTCCTTCATATGCCTTTCCTGGGTAGGCTGGAATATAATGAACTTGGATGAGTCACTGGTGGCAGACAGATGTTAAATAAGACAACAAACTTGAAAGCCACGCTGTTTGTAAATTGTGATGGTAGATAGGTTTCTTTTTTTTTTTTTTGGGTCCGGTTGTGGGGCCTGAACTCTGGGCCTGGGCGCTGTCCCTCAGCTCTTCAGCTCAAGGCTAGCGCTCTACCACTTGAGCCACAGCGCCACTTCTGGCTTTTTTTCTTTTTGCTTATGTGGTGCTGAAGAATCGAACCCAGGGCCTCAGGCATGCAAGGCAAGCGCTCTACCACTGAGCCACCTTCCCAGCCCCGGTAGATAGGTTTCTAAGGAGAGAAGTAAGCCACAGTGTTGGTGGACAGCTGTATATGACTATTATGAATAACATGTGTTAGGGAGGAGGTCCCCTAAGAGGTAATTGAAGATCTCTGCCAGTCAGAGAAGATTACAGGTCACACTGTGTGCGAGGATCAGCTCACTTTAGGGACTGTCTGGTCCCTGCTCCATGATATATACGTGCATCCTGTACCTTACCTCTGCTAAAGCACAAGGCAGAGCATCAGAGGGGAAATCTTACTTGCAGCTCACTCAGCCCTCCTGGGAAGAGTGTGGAATTATTTAACAATCAGAGAAATTTGGCCAACGTGGCAGATGGGTAGGGGCAACACTTCTGCTTGGTCTGGGGTTGAAAATGAGGTAGGCTGCCATCATGCTGAGCAGGGATGGGCAAAGCAGAAGCTCACAAGGAAGGAGGAGGCCGTGAAAGCTGCCAAAGGGCATGCATGTCAGGCAGGCCTAGCAGAGTTCCAGCGGCATGAGCCAGGAGGAGAAAGTGCTAAGTAGATACAAGGTTTCCCTGTAGAACCTTGGCCTGGCAGGAGGGAAGGAGAGGATAATCATGAAATATCCTTTTGTCATGTGCAGGGGATTGGTTCCTCACCTGGTCCAGATAATTGTAAAAGCTGTTTCCATCAAAGATGTCATCAAAATTAAGATATCAGATGAGAGCAGCCCTGCAATACTTGGCCAGATAGACAGATAGATTACAAAATTGTTTTCAGAAGCCTTAAACAACAATGTGGAGAACTGGAGGTCAGAAGAGCTGACTTAGCTCACCTCCTTCACCTCCAAATCTTTGGATAAGCTTCCAAGTGACTGGCCTTTCTTTCCTAGTATAGAAGAGGGAGAAGGGAAGGCCAGCATCTCTAAAGCTTCTCTCATATTGCAGTTCAAAACATTGTGATTTGTGTGTGTTTTACAGACATTATCAACTGTAAAATGATAGGAATACCTAAAATGACTGTTAGTGGGAACGAAAATGAACACAACTCATTTGGAAAGCAATTTGGCAATCTCTGTCAAGAGCTTGGAAAATGTTGACTTGATAGTTCCTCTTCTGGCAAACTACTCTAAAAAGTGTTCTGAAATTCAGAAAGACAAAACAAAATAAAAAAAGATGTTCTGTATACTATTAAGAGTGAAAATTAGTCCAGCAAGCAGGGCGGGCGGCGGGGGGGGGGGGGGGGGGAGAGTGTGTTTGACCATCCATGTAATGGATTAATTTTAGTCATTAAAATGGTGATGAAAGCTTATAAAATGATGATTTTAAGTTATTTCAACAGCAAACAGGGAAATTATTGAAGTAAATGGAGAAATGTTTGTTATGATACTTAGCTCTGAAAAAAAATTGCAAGAACCCAAGTTATAGAAAGAATATGATTTCAATTATGCAAAAGTGCACCAGCAGATTGGAGAAAAATATCAATTTTTAAATGTTTTGGGATTATTGATTTAATTTCTTTTCTCTTCATTCTTCTCTAATATTCTATAATAAGCTTGCATTACTTTCATTATAATAAAAACCGAAATAACTCAAGTTTATGATTATTAGTTGGCCATATATATTAAGGAGCTGTCAGAAAAAATGGAAATAACCACAATTATAGAACTTCATTTGTTATATAAAATGAAATTATGCACTCTACAGCTCAAGGGTTGATGAATTACTCAGAAAGGCCCTGTGCTCACAGTCCAGAGTTCTTGATTGAAGTTATGGCTCCTATGTCTCCTATCTGTAGAAACTTGAATAAGATGGTCCTGACATCTCTGCATATCAGGGTTGCTACCTGTATAACAGAAATTCAAAAGGCACTTATTAAATGCCAATATGTTTAAACATTTGTGATGGATGCAGCAGTGATTGACCAAAGTGAAATAGGTTTCTAATAAAGGACTTTTACATCAATGAGCCTCTTCACTGAGTCATTGAACTTGCTCAAGGTACAGCAGTCAGTAAAAGAACATTGCTATATAGGAAAGAGCAAACCTACTATTGGGGGATCCCACTGAAGTGTTCAATGCAGTGAAGGCATAACCAAAAGGCCACAGTAAGACCTACAGCAAGGTATCACCAAATGACCACAGGCTCTCTGCTCAACTACTATCTTTAGCTAGCTGTGTAACATTGGAGAAGTTGCCCCTCCTCTCTGTGCCTCAATTTTCCTCCCTTCAAGTTGAAAGTCTGTTATCTCCTGGGTGTTGTGTGGTCAGAAACCACTTTTGTAAGCACGATAAAGCAGTGGCCCCTGTCTTTAACAACTGTCTGTTGAATAGTTTAGAGTGGACAATCTGTGTGAACAAATGTTGAGAATCGACCAGAAGCCAGGTGCTTTTCCACACCTAGAATGTGCATTTCCTGGGAGGAATTTCTCACCATTTTCTCTGCGTGGCACCATCCCATCGGTTTTCATTACTGCCATAATTTTTTAGCTCCCTGAGCCTATTCAGTCATCAGGGAGGGATTATATGCTGATAAAAACAGACCCACCCCTGCATACCCACCCTGCATGTAGCTTTCTCCTTTCTTCCCCACTGGGTCCTCTTGCGGGAGAACAGATGCTGTGCCCATAGGCTAGGGTAGGGAGGGTGAGATGCCTGGTGCAGTGGCTTCTGGGAAATGGGATGCTCTCAAATCTCTGCTCTAAGGTGACAGCAGTCCCCCTGCCCAGAAGGGGGGTGATGTCGGAAGGGAAAAGAGCCAAACAGCAAACTCCTCCCAGAGAGCTCCTTAGAGACACTGTGAATAATGATGGGGCGTGTTTCATCAGCCACAGAGAGCAGGTGAAAGGGGAGGAGGAGGACAGTAGAGGGGAGAGTCTGGTTAATTATGGACCAGATGCCCAGCAGCACCTTGGGGTGAATGCATTAAGGGGTGGGGAGCTGTCATCTCCCCCCTCCCCCAAGTCGTCTATTCACAGACTCCTGCTGGATCCAGCTGGGGCTGGGGTTTCCTGTGGATTTTTGCCTCAGCTGGAGACAGCTGCAAGTTCAAAGCCTTCACTTTATTTCCAAATAGAATCTTCCTCCCTGCCTTCCCTCCCTTTCCTTCCCCAGCTCTGCCTCCCCATCTGACCCTTAGCACCGTGCCTTTTACAGACAGCTTGCTTTGTTTGGCTCAGAAGGGCTTGGGAAAACACCTAGACCTCTGGCAAACAGCAAGGAGGGGCTGCGGGCCTTCCCTATAGCCTCCGCTCTGCTCTGTGCCCGGCCCCAGGATAAGAGCCAAGTTCAGCCAGCAGGGCTCTCCTGCAAGCCTTGCCTCTGTGGGAAGCTGGCTCTAAAGACCTGTGAAGCCTGCCCAGAAGCCCAGGAAATCAGAAGCACAAAGAGCAGAAGCCCCAGCCCTGCCGGGCCCTGGATTCCACTTGCCACCAGGCACCGTGCACTTTACCCTTGCCCACCATTCTTTGAGGCCTGAGACAAAAGGTGGAAAGTAAGACGAGGGCTTCTCATTTCAGGTCCGTCATTGCCCTTCCCCATACCTTTTCTTGCTGTGTTCTCCCAGACCACCAAGCAAATCAAGATCAGTGTGGAGCATAAGGGAGAGTATGAAGTGACTGGAATTTCCTCTCTCTTGGCCTCTCAGTATTTGCACACGCAAAATTTCACATACGTAACACTGCACTTTTGCTGCAAGTAAAAAAAATTATTCAACTCCCTTAGCACCTTAAATTTCTCTTCTTACAGGAGTTTCTTAAATTCGCACCCACTTTCCGGCTAATTTGAGTATATGGTGGTGGGGAGATGATCGCTCCTCTCACTGGGTAGATTTTCAGTTTCTAAACTAAGCTACATACCTTTCAAAGTCACCTTGATGCTGGCTGGTGGGGGTGGAGAGGGGAATTGATGTTCTTTTCATAGAGCCCGCCCACCCCATGAGTGACATGGAAATGGGTCAGTAATGTCACTTGCTCTTGATTATCAGGACTGTCTGTGACCTTCCAAACAAATGAATGGGAAGATAGGTACATGTCTATAGTTCCTAATTTAGTGATAATTTTTTCCTATGTAAATGAGATGGCTGAATACTGTGTGGAATATCAGGCAGATAATGCAACTGAATTCATTGGAAATGAAGTGCTTAATGCTTCATTGGCTTTATCATTGTTACACTGTCATTTTTTTTTCTTCTAATGTCTTGACTGGGCTGTCGCTTAGACTCAGAAGTGACCTCTAAGGTTACTTAGATGAATGCTTTATCCAAAAGACAGTTCTTTAGCTTAGCAACAGCTGAGGTAAACAGCTCTATGGTTTTGATGACTGGAACGTACAAGGCATGTGAAATTGGGATCAGGCACTGGCAATGCACTAGAGAAAGTTCTAGGTCTGAAGTCACGGGATCTCTAAACTTCCTTGAGATCATTCAAAGCAGAGGCTGCACCCTGGCTTCTCAAGGTTTGACGCCCATCTGGCAAGGTATTTGCTTTAGCTTGCATTGGCTTATTCATTTTAAAATATGAATTGATGTTTACAAAGTCAGGAGAGTTTACCTAGCAAGTCAGATGTGTTTTGCTTTATCATATATATATATATATAAATATAAATACACACACACACACACACACACACACACACACACACACAATGGTGCTGCAATGGCACTCAGAAGCAGTTAGCTACAGAAATTTCCTTTAGATTTGGGGTGATCTTTCAGTTTACCAGCATCATTACCATTCCCTCTTGTCTCTCTGCCTCAAAGGTAAGATACCAGTACCAAGTATTCTTATGCTTATTGGAAAATTTTCCTTCCTTCCATCCCTTTCTCTCTCTCTCTCTCTCACTCTCTCTCTCTCTTCCTTCTTCTCTTCCCCTTTCTTCCTTCCCTTGTACAATGACTCCTCTCTCTTGTTTAATTTCTCTTTTTATAGCAAAAGTAGTACAAGAAGATAGGTTGATATTATATATCCTGCAAAATAATACTCTTTGCATTTTGTGCTTTCTATACCACTTGGATTCCTATCACTCACTTTGCATTCTCTTTCCCTGTGGATGGTGAATTCCTAGCAATCAAGAGCTGCCTGTATTATTACTGTAGCTTGCTTTATACCTGATTGTCCATATTCAACATATAGGGTAGGGCTAATACCAAATCTCTCTTATTCTTCTCTTGCAAGAGAATAGCAAATTAGCCCTCACCCGCCAGAATAGACTAAATAAAGTAACACAATAAGTAATGCTTGGAGTTCAATGATATAAATGCAAGTCCCAATACTGGGTGGTAGTGGAAAACAGTATTCTTTAGCAGTCTGTACTATCACAAGGAGCTGAAAGGAGAAACATAGACAGGTCAGAAGTCTACTGCTTCCTCACTGAGTCTGTGTCAGGAGATAAGGAGTTAGCCCTATTTGAGAATGGGGATTGAGCTGATCCTGGGAGCCAATCATCAATCAGTCATCGGTGTTTCCATGCCTATTGCATTACTTTTGCATAACTATGGCCAACATGCCATAGAGAACATCTCAATGGAAGAAAGCTTTGTTTTCCGCTCCTGGTCATTTAGCTCTGTTTTGAGTGCCTATAGCAAGGTAGTACATATGGCAGTGGGAGCCACTGGTAGAAACTATTTATCTCATGGTGGACAGGAAGTAGAGCAAAGGAACACAGTGACCTACTTCCTCCAGTGTGGCCCCATTTCCTAATGCTTCCACAGTCTCCTAAAGTATCTCTGTATGTTGAGGATCAAGTGTTTGCCACAGGAACTTGTGATGGGCATTGCTTATTCAAACTATAACAACTGTAGGCCCAGGAGAACCATCCCCAGGCTCCCTGTGAATCTTGGCAGTTACACAGTGAAGACCTTGGGTCTTGTGTGGCTGAGGGAGGAGCTCCTACTGGTGCTCTAGCTGCTCTTGTGCCATCCTCAGCACCATTTTGCCATTGTCTTTTTACTTGCTTCTAAGCTCAAGAGTCATAGCTTCTTCCCAGACCCAGGAGCTCTGGCTTCTGGTGAAGTCACTAGAGCATCTAGTCCTCCACCTAGTCCTGGTTTCCAGCAGACCTCTGCTTCTTGTGTGGCTTTATCAGGCCTTCCACGGATGCACTTAAAGTATGATATTGTCAAACCATTGCCTTGGCTACCTCGAGCAATTCTGCTGAGAGCTTCACTTCATGAATGTCCTGACTCCGATGAGTCTCCCCCACCCTGCCCCAGCCCCTTGCTTTCTTCATCTGTTTAATTTGGTTTCTGTGCACTTTGAACGTGTGCTCCGGAAGACATGACATAACACCATCTATTTCTTCTTAAACTGTTATTCAGGACATGTTTGAAATGTGCATTTTTCATGTATTATTCATGGGCATTATTGGAGATCAGTGTGCAAATCAGCTTTATTGGGCGCCCTGGAGGGCTGCAGCAGAGTCGTATGCACTTATAAATTGGATGGTATCATTTCCTGAAAAGCAGCCTTGCTCTGCCTTCTGGGGGGAAAATGACAGTTTCACGGAATGACTGAGAACAATCATGTCTTTGAAAGTGATCATGTGGTCTTTGCATTGGCCGCTGGGTGCACGCACTTCTGTGGAATGCTGTGTCCGGATCAGATTCCCTTGGCTATGAAATCTTAATCAGACCTAGACTTCGACTAAGCCCCTGTAGAAGTCACAGGGTGGATGTAGGTTAAAAAGCAAGAAAGAAAAAAGGAGGAGAAAAGAAAAAAAATAGTATCACGGTGTCTTTTTCTTAGCAGGCTAATGGGGAGGACTTCCACAATCTGAGGATATTCATCAGTACCGACTGCAGATGATGGCGGTCACTGGTGCGCATGGAGGGCGAGATACATTTGATGGTGCTGTGCCACTGGCTTTTCGAAGCTCTTCCCTTCCCCCCCTTTATTCTCTTGTGCTGTACTATCTCCTGTGGTCCAGGAGACAGTGAGGCATGACCCTGGACAGTTTAACGTGCTGCCTCCTCTCTACGAAATACTTGTGGCTAGAAAGTCTTTGTGGATCCCCAAGGGGAAGAGTTATGTAGAGAAAGATCAAGGCTTTGGTCCTTGGTAGGGAGACAGTGAGGAGCACAAAGGCCTCCTCAGAGCTTCTAAGTCACATTGCGCTGGCATCTTCTCAGCCTTCATCGAGGGCAACTCCGAGCCAGCATGCACTTGACCCCCAGTTTGCATTTTCTAGCGTCAGTATTCTCCTTGCCTCACTAGATACTGGTGGAAAAGAGAGATTTGGGGAGGGAGGAAGCCTTGTTATTTGAGCTTTCTTACTACAAGTAGCTGGATTTGAAGAGCCTATTGATGTCATTTTGTTCTGAGAATCCAAATTGTCAGTATCAAAGTGATTGTGTATCTCATTAGTTGGTTGGGGGTGGAGTTTATCACCTTGGCTTAGGAATTTTAAATGAAGAACTTTCGTTGGGAAAAAAAATGGATGGCTTTCTAAAGACTTCAAAGCAGAAGTATGGTTCTATATGTATTTGGCTCCTTCTAGGAAAATCTCAAAGGGTCAGAACCCAATAAACTTGAAGCTTTTGGTTGATCAATTTATTCACTTGATTGAGAATTTAGTGTATTTTGCACTGTGCCAGCACCATGCTATATATAGGGCATAAAACTTCTGGGTGCTGGTAGCTCATGCCTATAATCCTAGCTACTGAGGAGGCTAAGATATGAGAATCACAGTTTGAAGCCAGCCAAGGCAGGAAAGTCCATGAGATGCTTATCTCCAATTAACCAACTCTTATTTCCAATGAAACCGGAAGTGGTGCTATAGCTCAAGTGGTCGGGTGCTAGCTTTGAGTACAAAGAGGCTCAGGGACAGCACACAGGCCCCGAGTTCAAGCCCCATAACCAACAAAAAATAAAACTGTAGGAAAACAGATTCTCTATTATTTATATGTGCACACGTATATGTGTGTGTATGTATAGGCACAGGGCCACACGCATGTTGCAGGGCATTAGTCAGGGTATTATCCCATTCTGTGGGATTGGAGATAGGGTGGAGGGAAGGTGAGAAGTTATAGGAAAAGGAGGATATAAGCACCCAGGCTTGTACTGATGGGAGATGCTTGAGAAACAAGCCGAAGGAAAGGGGTCTTTGTTGTTGTTGTTGGTGGTGGTGGTAGCGAGGCTCTCACTGAGAGCTTTGAATTTGCTAAGCAGGTGCCTTATCATTTGAACCCTGCCTCTAGGCCTTTTTGTGTTATTTCCAAGGCAGTGTGTTCTGGCCTCCTACTTGTACTTCCCAGTGTTATAGGGATGCCAGCTGTGCACTGCTGCACCTAGCCGTGGAGCTGCCCTCTATGGCTGGGTAACAGCTCTCATTCCACTCTGCCGAGCCAGTAGTTAACGTAAGTCTTTCAAGCTTCCATGCCCAGGCTGACTGCTGACTGTGATCCTCTGATCTCTGCCTGCCATGTAGCTAAGAGTCACGGAGATTGGCTTGAGTAGAGCCTTGAAGGATGTGATCTGTATAGAGGTGGTAGGTTGGTTAAAGCAGAAGAGACACTTGAAGAAAAGCATGGACGCAAGAGCAGTGGAGCTGCTTGTAAAAACTGGAAGTCTTCTCCTGTCGGAAGGTCTAACGCATGTAGAGATTCTGGGAAGACAGAGAGGTTGGAGAAGTAAACAGTCCAGGGCTGGGAATGTGGCTTAGTGGTAGAGTGCTTGCCTAGTATGCAGGAAGCCCTGGGTTCGATTCCTCAGTACCACATAAGCAGAAAAAGCTGGAAGTGGCGCTGTGGCTCAAGTGGTAGAGTGCTAGCCTTGAGCACAGAGAGGCTCAAGGACACAGCCTAGGCTCTGAGTTCAAGGACCAGCAAAAAGAAAAAGGAGAAGGAGAAGGAGAAGGAGAAAGAGGAGGAGAAAGAGAAGAAGAAGGGGAGGAAGAAGAAGGAGGAGGAGGAGGAGGAGGGGGAGGAGGAGGAGAAGAAGCAGGAGGAGGAGGAGGAGGAGGAGGAGGAGGAGGAGGAGGAGGAGGAAGAGGAAACTGAATCCAAACTAGGGTTGCTAAGCGATTGGGACATCATCCTTAAAGTGATTGGTGAAGGGTTGAAGATTTTCAGCAGGACTGGGCATGTTTGCAAGTGTACTCTGGAAATAGTAGAGGCTGGGTGAGAGGACAGTGAGTTGAGAGCCGGGAAAGAACAACAATAATGCTGGAGTCTTCCGGATGAAGGTCAGATGGACAGGGTGGATGGACTTCACTGGGGAGGGAAGAAGGGACAGAACTGGCAAGAACTGGTCTGAGGTGTGGGGGGGGGGGGAAGAGGGGAGGATGGCTTTGAAGTGCTTAGTACTGGATGGAAGACCATCCTGACATAGAAGAGCTTTTCCATGAAGCATGAAAGGTCCAGGCTGCAGGAACATGTACCACCTTAAGGCACAGAAAGCAGAATTAGCTTATATTAGGAAAAGGAAATTCTTTTTTTTTTAAATTTAATTTTATTTGTGAACATACTGTACAGAGGGGTTACAATTACACGGGCAGGATAATGCGTACATTTCTTACCAAGCATTGCAGCCTCCTCCTTTGGTTTACCCTTCACATCCCTTCCCAGCCTCCCCCCTCCCCCCAATCCCAATCCTTCTCCTTCCCCCCTCTTCCCCCCCCCCCCGCCCCCCGCCCCGACGTTGTAAAGCTCGTTTTGGACATGACAACTTGTACTTCTCATTGTTGCAACAGGTCCACCTGTATCCTTAAACAACTGGTTTTTCCCCATCTCCTCCACAAGTTATACTGACATCAAATATAGTGAAAGCAGGGGTTATACTGTGGGGGAGGGACATACAAAGCAACAAAGAGATAATCCTATAAATGCGTTAGAAACACATGCATGAAAGAAAAAAACATTAAAATACATATCTAAGGGTTCATTTTCCCGACATCACATTATCTGACCTTTTCCGCTTGACTCATACATATACTAGATATTGCAAATAAGGGACCTCAGGACCAATGGAATAGAATTGAAAACCCAGAAACAAACCTACAGACCTATAGCCATCTAATCTTCGATAAGGGAGCTAAAACAATAGAATGGAAGAAAGACAGCCTCTTCAGTAAATGGTGCTGGCAAAATTGGTTAACTACATGTAGAAAACTAAAGCTAGATCCTTATATATCACCCTGCACCAGAATCAACTCCAAATGGATCAGAGACCTTGAAGTCAAAGCAGACACTCTGAAAACATTACAGGATAGAATAGGAGAAACCCTAGGTCTCCTTGGCTCAGGCCGAAATTTTTTGAATAGAGACCCGGAAACACAACAAATCAAAGAAAGGTTGGACAAATGGGATTGCATAAAGTTGCAGAGCTTCTGCAGGGCAAATGACATAGCTAGCAAGATCAACAGAAAGCCCACGGATTGGGAGAAGATCTTTACTAGCCATACAACAGACAAGGGTCTCATATCTAAAATATACTTGGAACTCAAAAAATTAAACCACCCAACAACAAATCCTCAAAGAAACAACTGCCCAATAAATAAGTGGGCAAAAGACTTAAAGAGAAACTTCTCTGAAGAAGAAAGAAGGATGGCCAATAGACACATGAAGAAATGTTCAACATCCCTAGCCATAAAAGAAATGCAAATCAAAACAACATTGAGATATCACCTCACCCCAGTTAGAACAGCAAAAATCAAGAACTCTAACAACAACAGATGCTGGAGGGGATGTGGACAGAAAGGAACCTTACTTCATTGTTGGTGGGAATGTAAACTTGTTCAACCACTTTGGAAAGCAGTATGGAGGTTCCTCAAAAGACTTCACATAGAACTCCCCTATGACCCAGCAATCCCACTTTTGGGCATTTACCCAAATGTTTACAAACAAGACCACACTAAAGCTACCAGCACAACAATGTTTATTGCAGCATTATTTACCATAGCTAAGATATGGAACCAACCCAGATGCCCCTCAGTAGATGAATGGATCAAGAAAATGTGGTATATATACACAATGGAATTCTATGCCTCCATCAGAAAGAATGACATTGCCCCATTTGTTAGGAAATGGAAAAACTTGGAAAAAATTATATTAAGTGAAGTAAGCCAGGCCCAAAGAAACATAGGTTCCATGGTTTCCCTTATTTGTAATATCTAGTATATGTATGAGTCAAGCGGAAAAGGAAATTCTTAAAACTCAAATTCAAAGGCTCATGCTGTGATTTGAGTATGCAAACCTAAGGTCCATGGGGAAGCTCTCGAGTCCTTGGTCCTTCTCCATGGAGGGATGGGTTGGGGTTGGGGGGGGGGGGTCAAGGCCAGTGAGACAGGATGGTGACCTTTGGCCTTAGGAATCATGATCAAGGCTGAAATGTTCAATTATATTCATTAAAGCAGGAAACAGATCTCAGGCATTTGAATTTAAATGTATTCTAACCCTGCATGCTTCCCACAGTGGAAAGGATTTGAGACACTTTATAGATTTAGACTGCTGAAGATAAATGTTTCTGAGAAAAGAAAAGGAGTAGGAGCTTTTCAGGCTCTGGAATTGAGCAAATGCCACTGAAAGATGATAAAATACCACCATCTCTACCAAAAAAAAAAAAAAAAAGGTCTTAGATTCTTTCTAAGGTAAAAATATTATATTGATTCCTTTTGGATAGTATAAAATATGGAGTCTTATCAGTTATAAAAATATACTTGTTGTTTTGTTTTGGTAATGAAAGTCAAACAAGATCTGTAAGCAATTATTTCTAGGAAACTAGTAACAGTTTTAAAGGCATCCAACGTTTGTACTGGGGCTTTGGTCTTTAGCCTTCCAGCACTATTTTTTTTTTTTTTTGGTCAGTTGTGGGGCTTGAACTCTGGGCTTGGGCGCTGTCCCTCTGTTCTTCAGCTCAAGGTGAGTGCTCTACCACTTGAGCCACAGCACCACTTCTGGTTTTCTGGTTTATTGGAGATAAGAGTCTTACGGACTTTCCTGCCGGGCTGGCTTTGAACTGTGGTCCTCAGAACTCAGCCTCCTGAGTAGCTAGGATTACAGGCGTGAGCCACTGGCGCCTGGCCTTCCAACACTATTTAAGGATCCCCTTTCTTTCTGTTCTAAGACTTCCATCTCTTTGTGCCTGGACCACTGCCTTGGCATTGTGATGGCCTTTACCCCTTCACTGTTTTTCCTCTGTGGCCCACCTTAGGGGCCCTCTGGCTGGTTTGCCAGTGATGCAGCACAGCCTCATGTACATATCCAGTCTTCACCTCTCCCCTGAGGTGACTCAACTTCTCTCCTAAGATAGCAAAGTGCCATCTTCACCCTAGCACACCCCAGAGTCCATCACTAACTTTATCCCTTCACATTGCTCTCCCCACGGCGGTCCCATCCTAGGGAGTGGGCCACGGTAACTTTCCTGGTGTTTATTTCAGCAAGTTCTGTTGGCTCCACCTTCCAAGTATACCTTCCACCACCTCCGCCCTCCCATCTGGTACAGCCTTCATGATTTGTCAACTAGACAACATCAGCTAGCCACATCTTCCTACCTGATTGGTGTCCTTGGCCCTTGCAGAAGTCTTAGCAGAAGTTCCTGAGTGATCCTGCTAATAGGTGCGTTAGATTGTGTCCTTCCTTCTCCCCTACCCTGAGGTAGCTCCATTACGCTCAGAGTAAGTGTACAATCTTTATTGGCCTTCATCCTCTAGTCTTTGGTTTCCCCTCAATGCACTGATTTCCCGCGTGCTGTCTGCCTTTGAATCCTGCATCCTATATTCCATCTGGCCAGGGGATAGAGCCCAGTTTTGTTCTCAAATCCTAGCTACTGTCTTTTCAGTCTTGGGGGCTTTCCCACTTACTGAACGTGTCCTCATGCTTTAATGTTCACTTCCTCCATGAAGCTCTTTTGAAATCTACTGTTTTTCACCACTGTGCCATTTCCTCGCTCATAGGGAATGGCGTGTCTGCTCTGGTTGGAGTGGGACAATTGGGTTGGTGCTAACTAACCACTATGTTAATGAACTAACCACTAACCAACCACTCCTTCCCTGAGACCAAGGGCCATTTGTTTTCTATTTCCTGAACCCTAAGTATATTTTTATGATCTTTAAGTACAGAACAGTGGCCATTTAACAAAGCCTTTCTTGGATTCTTTAGTTTGTGTCTGTCTCTCTTATCAAGCTGGGACAGCAGTGGGGCAGGGAAGCTGCTTTGGCTTTTAGGAAAGTTCAGTCGGCTGCATACTCAGCAATGAGGGGAAGGCAGGTATGAGGACTTCCTGGGTGAATCTGGCAGCATTGGTAGTGAAAGAAGAATGTAGAGTGTACGATTCCATTTCTATGACCTTCTAGAAAAGGCAAACTAGAAGGACTGGATCTAAATCAGGGACTGCCAGATTGAGGAAGGAAGGGCCACTGATACCAAAGGGACAGAGTAAAGGGATGCGGGGCCAGGGAACTGTGGGTTTGGATCCGAGTGCAGAGGCATGTATGGTTCTGTGTATTGCAGATGTTTGTAGAATTGTACACCAAGAACTGTGGGTTCTACTGCTTCTGAAAAAAATTGAGAAAATGCACCGGAACCTCCCCCTGCCCCCGCCCAGTATACTATCTAATATATTTAGATGTTTCCTAAATGCTTCCACTAAGAATAAGGAGAAAAATCTGCCTTACAGGAAATAAGATAGATGTGAATGACAACAATTTATTCACATATGGGATATTATTTGAACAGAAACTAAGATTATTTGCAAAGAGGCTTTTCTGTTGTTTTTTTAAAGTAGCTAATTGTATTTTTTATTTGTGGGGATAATATATTGCCTTTAAAAATAATATAAGGGAAAGATTTAAAAATACAGCCTCTAAATGGTGGTTCAAATAATTGAGAATAATATAAGCATTTCTTTAGAATACTTTTGATATACAAAGAAATGTATTTCTTTGTTATGCATGTGTAAAAAAAACTGGAGCTAGTGGTGGCTTAAGCCTGTAAATTTAGTACTTAGGAAGCCAAGATCTGAGGATCATAGTTCAAAACTAGCCTGGGTAGGAAAGTCTGTGAGACTATCTTCAGTGCACTAGTAAAAAGTACTAGCTTTTTACTCAAGCTTTTTGGTTCAAGTAGTAGACTACCTCCACCAGGCTTGAGCAAAAAGTCTTAGGGACAGTACCTAGGCCCTAACTTCAAGTTCTAGGACTAGCAGCACACACACACACACACACACACACACACACACACACACACAAAAACACCCAACAATGGAAGCATGCATACATATTAAACAGTAATACAAATAGCTGCTTTTGTTTATTGTCCGTAGAGACAATGGAATTAATATGGAGTCCTACTTGTGCTTGTTTTATTCATCGGTCGTTATAATAATCCCATGAGGAAATCAACACTATTCCCATTTTATAGACACCCCAGAGAGGAAAGGAGACTTACAGGCCAGAATGTTTCTGGGCCTGTGAGACACAGATGGCCATTTCCCCATAGACGTAGGCTGAGCTGTGTAAATGGATGGCAGCCAACAGTGCAGTTCACAAAGGGCAGGCTCTAGCCCGAGCAGCCTGCAGCTCTTCCAGGCCCGGCCTCCATGGAGTGTCTCTGTCCAGCCTCAGGACAACTGCAGCCTCAAGGCCCTGACTAGTTTGTAGCTTTGGTTTGGTCAGAATGTGAGAGAAATCTGTTCCTTAAATAAAAATAAGTCACCAAGTTGGGGCCCTGACTCTGAGTCACGTCTTCCTCAGCTGCGGTGCCTCTTCGGGGTGTTCTGTCAGGAAGATAAATGCCATCTCATTGATCCCCTCACCAAGGAGCTTGTCGGGAACGACAGCTGCTAGACTGAGATGCTTTGAAGATTGAACCCAGGAGTCCACGTTCAGCTCTTCTTGCAGTCTTGACTAGCGATTCAGCCCGCATGCCACCTTTAATTCCCTGTCACAGGCTAGGATAGGAAGTAAAATGAGTGAAGGACGACTTTCCAGGGAGATCTTGAAAGGCTGTTGGGACCAGAGCAGATCACAGCAGACACTCCTGGCCATATGATAGTCAGCTGCCTGCCCTTAGGACTTACATAGGCCAAAGTGAAGTTCAAGGGCAAGGGAAATCATAAAGGGCACTGCAGTCAGACAAAGGGCAAGTGGAAAAGTCTGCCTCTTGTAGGACGAGGTGAAAGGTTTGATGTGTGAATGAATCTGTACATACACATATGACATAAAAGTTTGCACTTTTGCTGACTAACGGCATTTTTTCATCCCTCTTAAAACTGTCCCCTTGTGTCTCAGTCTTGGGTCACTTGCTGCCCACATCAGGCAACTCTCCTTAGCTCCTGGAAGCATGATGTCATAGGTAAGTTGGGGATACAGATAGAGGAGAAGATGGTGTCCAAGTAGACTCATTTCCAGCCCCAGAGTTCACCTGCCTCACATTGGAAGACCTTGATGCAGTGGTGAGGATGGCCACCAGGTGGCACTCTGAGTTCAGCTTTATTTTTATTCCTAGGGATTCGAAAAACTGCCCTAGTACCGCTGTGGGACAACACTTGACTTACACTTCCCACTCGTGTATTGATCGTGTCCTGACAAGTTTGGGATCTATTGTATTTTGTACAGTTACAAGTTGATCTTTTCCTCTGGGACCTTGGCAAGCAACAGAGTGAGAGACAGATAATCAGAGCAGAGGGATAAACTCGGTCATGATTTTTCTTCTCCAGTTTTCTTGCTCTTCTGCTTTTCCGTCCCATCTCTGTTCTTCGTAATGGTCAGAATGGTGTGACCAATGGACACTTTATTTGCTGGAACCCAACATGGATAACCTTTCCAAGTTCATTATGTAGAGCCTGAGGCATTATGTAGAGTCTTGGCAGCCGTAGAAGCTGCTCATTTTTCCATGAACATTAAAGACCAGGCGAAAGAAGGCTGAAGGTAGAGTTGTCTGCAGGACGTACTGGAATGAGTATGTTCTGTCTCAGATGTTTACTGGATTTTTAAAAAAATGGTGATTCTGAGGTTTGAACTCAGGGACTGGGTGCTGTCCCTGAGCATTTTTGCTCAAGGCTAGTGCTCTACCTGTAGAGGCACAGCTCCACTTCTGGCTTTTTTTTTTTTTTTTTGTCTAGTTAATTGGAGATAAGAGTCTCATGGACTTTGCTGCCTAGGTTCACCTCCAACTGTGATCCTCAGATCTTAGGCTCCTGAGTAGCTAGGATTATAGGATTTTTGTAATGGCAGCTCTCTGTGGGAAAGTGTATAGGGATGAGCTAAGGTTTTTGGAAGCCCCCATCATAAAAGTGTTGGGTGTGATATGGTTATTTGAGTTCAGGACAAAAGATGTAAGCTGAAATTTCTGCCTTCAAAGAATCCAATCTACTTAGAAATAATTTTAGTCATTCCAGTAATAAGTACTTATTGATAATTACTTAATAGCTCTGATAATTTATAGGAAACTGTCTCTTGAGTCCTAGGAGATTGTAGAATCCTTGGGGTGAAGGGTATCTCAGTCTGGCCTTGATGGGATCATAGAAATTGGGGAGGACTTACCCAAGAGGCAGGGAGGAATCAGACAGCAGAAGTTTAGATATGGGTCTTATAAAACCCAAGAGGGCTGGAGCTCAATTAGTTACCGCTCAGAGATGGATGGTTCCTTTAAAAATTCTATTTCATGAAAAAGACCAACATGTAAAATTCCATTTTCTGACTTTATGGAATGATGGTGTCCCCAAAGCTCAGTGAAATGATTAATCTTTAAAGCAGTATTTATTTCTATTCTTATTAAGTACTGGAGAATGACCTCATTCATTCAACACATATTTATGGAGTATTTTCATTGTGCTGGATGTTTTGTGGGAAACTAAGATATATCAGGCAGAATTATTCTCTCTGGAGTCTTTATGCTAGGAGGGAAGACAAAAAAAATGTGACTATAACTATCCTGTCAGAGAGAAAGACAGAGGCTCCAAGGTAAGTACAGAAAAAAAAATATTACAGGAGTCCAGAGCAGGAGAAAAATTACTTCCAGCTGGGGGGTTGGTGGTTAGATACATTCATTTAACAGTAAGGGGAGGAAAAGGCGTTTTGCATGGCAGGAATGGCAGACACAAAACAAGGAGGCTGGAAGAAATGACTGAGTGAAGGAAGGAGCACAGGAGCTGGAAGAGTGTGGGAGAGTTTGGAGCCATGTCCAAACTGATTGGGACCAGAAGATAGGCAAAGTAAGGAGTTTGGGGTCAACAGGAAGTTAAAGAGTTGGAGGTCAACAGGAACTGAAGGAGTTTGAGGTTAACAGGAAGTGAAGGAGCTTGAGGTCAACAGGAAGTGAAGCATCTTGAAAGGTTAACAGGAAGTGAAGAAGTTTGAGGTCAACAGGAAGTTACAGACTTTTGAGTAGGTGGAAAAACTAATGTTTTAAGAAGATTAACATTTAATACAAACATATAAAATGGAGTAGTTAAGGGAGAGAAGGCAAATGGAAGGGTGGCCAAAAGGCTAACTTACTGGCTATGAAGTAAATATAGCTTACTAAGTTGGCTTTTCCCCATATCCTGAAATTTCTCCAATTCTTCGAAGATTCAAAGCTTTAGAAATTTCTTTTTAGGTGGAAATGGGAGACGTGTGTTAGTGGTGACCAAAGGCAGCTGACAACAGAAAGAAATGATGCATGATAAAGTGAAGAGAAGCAGCAAGGTGGAGGGTGAGGCAGGAATTTCCCAAAGTGCCAGCTTCTCCTAGACATGAGAGCTATGTCCCGAAGTACAGAAATTACTTCCTGTGTTTATAGCAGAAGATGTGGACACCAATCCAAGTTAATTAGAGATGCTGTCAGATGTGCCATGGATGGATTTGGTAGAGAGAAGCAGAAACTGGAAGCTTCATAAAGAATTGTGCTCCTGAGTCTCATTTACAAGAATTTTTCTGTTTGGTGGCCTTGCATATTATGCTGTCGATTTCCCCTGCCTGTAGTAAAGATGCTTTCTGTAAGAAACCGATCCAGGGATAGAGATGACTAAGAAATATATGAACAAGCACTAAATCAATACAAAATACTTTATGAATTAAAAAAAATAGCTACTTATAACCATGTGGGAGGCTGAGATTGCAAGGATCTTGGTTTGAGGGCAGGTTGGAAAAAAGTAATAAATGAGGAAAATGAGAGAGAGATTAAGGTTTTCTAACATATGAAGACCATTCAATAGAGAAATGATTGCTGGAAAGTGGAAGAGTGATGTGGCCAAACAGGTTACTGCCAACTGAAAGAAAAGCACCTACAAAGTAGTCATGTCTAAAAATAGAATTTCAAAGAAAAATGTAACAACTCAAGAAAGAGATGGCTGCATAATTAAGAAGACAAAATAGGAAGGGTCAGATCTCGTAGTGGTAGAATAAAGAACCATAGAGGATCTTAAAGGAAAAGTGTAAGAAGCACAGTGGGGAATAATGAGCCCATGAAAGACATGGAACAAATGAGCGTAGTTACCAAATGAATGTGAATTTAAAAAGCATATATAGCTTTAGCTGGAACAGGACCTCCAGTATTGGTATCATTACAATTGGTAACTTCAAAGATAGAAACTTTATATAAGGCAGAAGAAATATTTAACTCATATAATTTAGTAAAATTTTGTGTGAATAGAAATGTCTTAAACACACATAGCAGAGATTTATATCACATGACTGGAAATATTGACTGAGGATGGTCAGTATTGTCAGACATACTCAAGGAAATCTATTAGGACAGAGAGATTTTAAAACAACCCCTGGACAGTCAAGCAAAGAGATCAAAGCCCACGTGGAAAGAATTTGGCATGTCTCCATTTCCTCCAGGACACAGTTCCATGACTAAATAGGGTGCAGCCCTTAAGCAACAACAACCCAACCTAAAAGAAAAATTTCAAAGAAATTCAAGAATTTCATTTGCAGTCCAACTGCCCTCTGTAGAATAGTCATTATGTAATAAATGCATAACTATGCATAAGCTAAGGAAATGTTATCCCCGCAAGCCACTTCTGAGGACTCCTCTACAGGATACATTTATGGTAGCCCAGAGATGACTGGGAAGATCACATTACAAGTCAGGAGCACTGAATGCATTTTACAAATGCAAACACTTGAACAAATTAGAGGATTAGAGCCATCATTACCTTGTCCCTTGTGTTCTGACAGAGAAATATAATAGTAACTTAAAAGTAGAAGAGGGGCTTGAAAGGTGGCTCAGTGGTAGAGGCTTGCCTTGCATGCATGAGGCCCTGGGATCGATTCCTGAGCACCACATAAGCAGAAAAAAAAAGCCAGAAATGGCTTTGTGGCCCAAGTGGTAGAGTGCTAGCCTTGAGCTGAAGAGCTGAGGGACAGCGCCCAGCCCCAGAGTTCAAGCCCCACGATCGGAACCCTCTCCCCCCAAAAGAAGTAGAAGAGTTTCTTTGACATATTGGGAGGATTGGTCCATTTGATTGTAAAAAGAGTAAATATTTAAGAAGGTAATATGTTTCTTCTACTGTAGGATTAAATCCAGGGACGTTCACTGCTAAGCCTGTACTTTAAAACTGGATTTTACTCCTCCATATTAAAAGGTTAATAGTAACTAAAAAATAGGCTGGCAAGAAAGAGAGAATTTGGTAATTTTATCATTGCTTAGAATAAGAAATCAATAAATACTATTGAAAAATAAAGGATTGGATGGAGCATATATAATTATAAATGTATGTTTTATATATATATATATAAGAATAAAGATACTGAAAAATCTAAGCAAGGAAAGTACACCCTATAATAAAAGAAAGAACAAATAAAATATCCTATGATAAGCAAGCTTCTTAAATTACTCAATGCAAATACATAAATCTCCCTAAACCCCAAAATCCAAAACTAAAACCCCCAATCCAATAAACAATTATCTCATGCTCTGTGTGTGTATGTGTGTGTCTGTGTGTGTTAGAGAAAGAGAGAGAGAGAGAGGAGAGAGAGAGAGAGAGAAAGAGAGTGTGTGCTGGTCCTGGAACTTGAATTCAGGGCCTGGGAGCTGTCCCTGAAATTTGTTTCCTCAAGGCTAACACTCTACCACTTGAATCAGAGAACCACTTCTGCCTTTTTCTGAGTAGTTTACTGGAAATATGAATCTTACCAATTTTCCTGCCTGGGCTGACTTCAAACCATGATCCTTAGATCTCAGCCTCCAGAGTAGCTAGGATTATACATGTGGGCCACCAGTGCCTGGTTTTATGCTCAGTTTTAAATTTAATATGGTTCAACATTATGAATGTCTTTTGTAATGAGCTAGGTACTTCTAAAAATTTTATGGGAAACTAAAAAGTCTGCACTACCAGAAAAAATAGTGGGTAGAAGAAGACAAAGAAGAGGTAAATAGCTTTGACATACCTTAAATTGTTCAGTCTTTTTAGGGGAGTGATGGGACATTAGACCGGTGCTAGCATGGGTAGCTAGGCAAGCTTTCTACCTAAAACATTATTATTGAGTCATAATGGTAAAGGTAGTGAGCTATCAGCTCATTAATCATAATTGAAAAAGAACTGAAAACCCAAATATAGTGTGAAAGGAAAATAAAAAATGTAGAATACAGTTCTTGAATACTGTAAATAAAGTAGAAGAAATGACAGAAATGTAGCATAAATGCCAAAATAGGGTAAAGGTTTGACAGTAAGAAGTAAGACTATACATATTAAAAAATTGCAAACGTCTTTCTTCATTTGGAGAAGATCTTTTAATCATATAGTTCAAAAGCTGTGAAGTCTTAAGAAGTTTGATTAGCTGGACCAGAGCAATACGTAAGGAAAACAATTCCGCTTGGTATTTCGGTTTTCTTGAGCATTCCTTTCCTTGATACAAATCATTTAACTTAATGGCATTGTATGATGATAGAATACTGATGACCTGTGAGCAAAGTCATGAGTAAGTAGGCAACTACTCCATTGATTGTAAAACCAGAGATGTAAAAATACTTTGAAAATTTGTCAGTATCAGTGACAGGCAGTGTAAGATACCTACTCTTATGAATTAAAATAGAGCATCGTTCTTTGTGCCAACTTGAAGTTTAGATGTATAGTTATCTAGGAATTGATCATTGCTAGCCTAATTACGGTTTCAAAAGATTGACATATTTATTAATGTTTCTCTCATTGAAAGATTCATTAGTCAATCCATGGTGTATCCTACAAAATTAAGAAGAGTGAGGGAAAGGGTAGGTTGGGAAGGGATAGGTGAGGATGGAAAGAATGGCGTTGATCAATATCTCTAGTATTCATAAACTGCTATGTTAAATGGCAAGTCCTTTGTACAACTACTTAAAGTTAATTAGAAAACCCTCTGCTTCCTCAAAAAAAGCAACCAAGCAATATTCATAATAAACCTAGCTCTTCATTAAAACTTTCAAAACATTAGTCACACTCATTTGCTAAACATTCACTTCATATTTAATAAAAAAGAATGGGTGAAGTTTCTGTGTGTGTGTGCACACGTGTGCACATGCACGCACACACCAGTAATCAGGTTAGATCTCAGGGCTTTGCAGTCTTGCTGGGGTTTTTTTCTTCTCAGGGTTGGTTTTCTACTATTTGAGCCACACCCCCACTTCAGGTGTTTTGATGGTTAATTGGAGTTAAGAGTCTTATGGACTTGTTTGCCAAGGCTGGCTATTTAAAATGTTTTAATGCTTATTTATTTTTAATAAGTAGTTGTAGAAAAGGGTTTCAATTGCAGAGGTCAGGTTATGATCAGTGTCTCCCTTTCCATCCTTCTGCCCCATCTTTGCCAGGACTGGCTTTGAAACAGGATCTTCAGCCCTTGGTGTCCTGAGTAGCTAGGATTACAGGTGTGAGCTGCTGGCACCAGACAGAGTTTCAATTCATTGGCTATTTGCCTTCACACACATGTGCCCCTGAACCTCTGCTTGCATATGTGCCTAACATTCTTTCTTAATATATTCCAGGACTGAAAAGCACTAATAATATCTACAGCAGGGGGAAATAAACAAGAGCATATTCATGAATCAGACTGCTGTTTTTAGTTCTATTGTGAAGGAAAATTGTTTGTTACCATAAATAACAGCATATGCCTCGGTTGCAACTTTCAGCATGGGGAAATATTAACTGTCTATATCTTTTCTGGGAAATGCAAGCGCTCCTGATTTACTTCTGAGTAAATCTAACACAGTCTCACTTAATATTGGGCACTGAATGCTTGCATGGATAAAAAGACTTTATTTTATCTAAACAAACAGTAAACATTAATGAGATGTAGTGCGGCAGCCAATACCACTGCCAGTCCTATATCCACTACTGCACTCAGAAAATCACAAAGATAAGTGCGTTTGACAATTGCTAGTCGCCATTTCTTTTCAGGATGGTTGATGGATTGCCAAATCAAACTGCAGGTATTTTCTATCTCTTCCCTTTCCCCTTCCCCTTCTCCTTCCCCTTCTCCCACCTCCCTTTTCCTCTCCCCTCCCTTCCCCTCTCTTCCCCTCCCCTCCATTTCTCTTCTCTTCTTTCTTGAAACAAGGTCTCATTATGCAGCCCAGATTGGCCTTGGATTGGTGATCTTCTGTCCTCAGTCACTTGAATGCTCTGATTACAGGGGAGCCCCCATGCCCCAGGTCCAGGTGATGCCTTTCAGAGTTACACGTTGGGGCCAAACCAATCAATTCTAGAGGAATTTATTTTGGTAAAGAACTTTGCACAGTTTCACAATACCAAGTGATTCCATAGAAATTAAAAGAGCACTTTGGTCATTGAATCAATGTGCCTATTGTTCTCTTTTTGCCACAGAGTTTTAGTCTAGCCTTGGTTCTTTACTAGCAGATAGATAAAATACTAACTATAATTCCAAAGGCTGAGGGACGTGGAACTGATGGTTGTAATACTCAATTTATAGTATCGAATCCTGACAACATAGATCTTCCAGAAGTGGCTTATAAATATTGATTTTCTAATGGGGAAACCTCCAGAAAGAATATAAAAATCATTCCATGCACACAATATTCCAGAGATCTTTCAATTTTTTGAATCCGAGGGCTCAAAGCAATCTATTCAGGGTACGACAACCTATCCAATGCCCTTGCTTGAGCTGGTGGCCTCTTGATCTGTTGACTTGGCCTTCTGTTAAAGAGTTAAATCCACTGGTGTGTTTGCCTCCCCCTGCCTAACGGTCCCTTAAGCAAGTCACAAATCTTCCTTGCTCTGTGTGACAGTTAATGAACTGTAAAAGTCGTGTACCGCTATTCCTACTTCATCTGCAAGCTTGGGGAAGGCAAGTTTGTTTTTCACTCTCGAACAGGACCAACTGTATTTCTTAGGCAGACAAGGATGATTTGTTTTCCTGGACCTTGTTTAGATCAAAGGACATCTTTGGAGCTTGGAAATTTGATTGAAAAAAGCACCAGCTTTTAATTATTCTCGGGATGTTTTATGTGCCTGGATGTGTTTTATTAGCCTAACTATATTGCAAACACTCCTAACTAACTCTGTGACCTTGAACAAGTCATTCTCCTCTTTGGGCCAATTTCTTCATCTACAAAGAGGAAATTACAATATTTGATGTTACTATCTCAAAAAATTCCTTAGAAAATCAAGTTACTTACTTAGTATTGTGTTTTCTTAAAGATCCTTTACTATGAGTTAATTAAATATTATATTCTGAGAAGCTTTAAATAATATCCATTATACTGTAATACATACATGCATGTATGCATATATACTTACATATATTATCTTTAGATACATGTGTTTCTGTACCCACTAAGAAGTTACTTTGAGATGTAATTTTTTGGTAGACAGCACAACTGGCCAAAAGAAAGCACTTGGTTAGAAGAGTAACAATGCACCCTAACAAGCATGTATTGTATATTCTAAAATAATTATTGTATGTGTATGCCTCTAGTCATATTATCTTTGCCTTTAATTTTGACTGGAGTCCCTTCGTAAATTCTATGTCATTCTGTATTGCAACTGAGTACTGTTTAGTATTTACCAAAATGGTACAATTGGAAATGCTGCAAATCTTTGGTTCCATTTCTCATCGACCTTTTTGTGATTTTTTGGGGGGGGAAACAAATTGGATTTCTTTCAATTTCTACGTTCCTAAGTTGATATTGTTTTTTTTTTTCTCTCTCTCTCTCTATATATATATTAATATATTAAAAATACTCTACAGAAGGGTTACAGTTACATGAGTGAGGTAATGAGTCCATTTCCTATAGAGCATTGTTACTCACTCCTTTGTTTTTCCCCTACCATCCCTTCCCTCCTCTCCTCCCTAACTCCTCCCTCCCTTCCAAGTTGTAAAGTTGGATTTCAACATACTGTCTTGTACATCTCATTATTACAATGTAAGGATACAAATGTATCCTTCTTTCAGCATTTTGTTATTTCCCTTCCCCTTCCAGGGTACCGGAATCAAATACAGTGAAAATAGGGGTTATACTGTGGGGGAAGAACGTAACAAAATCACATAATAAAATTACAATTTAAATTAAAAAATCACATAGTACATTATAAATACACTATGAAGCGGTGCTTGGGTAGCACAATGGTCTTGACTCAAGTGTTCCAGTAGATTTTGGTGCATATTTCTCAGCTGTTAATGTCTTTAAGAAATCTAATAATTTCATTATGCAATGAATGGAAGAAAATCATAGGAGTCCTTTAGAGCAGACCAGGCTCTATTTTTGTGCCAGAGGATTTGCTTCACATAGACTCCCAAGCTCCTATTTCCAGACTAAGTCACAGCCTTCAGTTATGGTACAACTGAACCCCCCGACTCTGTGGCCAGGATTCTCTATGTCTGCCCTTGAACCCAAAGAGCTTCTTAGGTGGCCAAATTGTCCATTCTGGTTGCTGAAACTGTGTCTTTAAAATGTTGATATCATTATGGTCTATCTGCCCTTTCAAAGCTTCTTTATCCACTTAACAAAAATTACATCAAGTCCATACTTTATATAGATTTTCTTAGTGTCAACCTAATGCCCATTTGTTCCAGAGTCCCATCTGGACAGCTTATGACATTGAGTTATGATGTCTCCTTAGGTTTCTCTGAACTGTGTCAGCCTCTCAGACTTTGTTGGTTTTTGATGACCTTGACAACTGGAGGTATGCTGGTGAGGTCGTTTGAAAGGGCTATCCCCAGATCTGCTTTGTTTGAGTTTTCCTCATGCGTAGACTGGCTTGATGGGTTTGGGGAAGGAAGAGCTCAGCTCAGAGGTAATGTGATTAGCTGAGCAATGTTCTCCCTCATTTGTGTCAGAGGCACTATCCGTATGATATAGCTCCCCCTGGCTGTGGGATTTGTCAGATTCTCTCCCTCCTCCTCTCCCTATTATACTTTTTGGAAAAAAGTCATTATAAACGGTTTCCATAAGAGGAGTGGGGGTTTATGTTCTACCTACTTGAAGCCAGGTAAGTTGCCTGGAATTATTCTATGATTCCAGTGATTGATTTGTAGAATCCTTTGTCTCGGTGTGGACTTGTGGATCTTCCCTTTACACTGTGCATTGTAATCCCATACAACTAACTGTGTTTTTGTGTTTTCTGATGCATCAGCCCATTGGCACCACTGCTTGGTGTCACCCCAGGCCAGGGTCCTGCCTCTTCTAACCCCCAAAACATGAACAATGTCCATAGTGGCAGACAGACATCTCAGAAACAAAGCACTTTAAAACATGTGCCATGCTTAATCTTGAGGGGAGTGAAGGAGGTATTTCCTTGTTACTTTTGACTCTCTCTATAGGTTGCCTGCATATTTGCAATTGATGAGCGTCCATAAACCACAGCAGAACAAGGAAAGTAAGTTTGTAAACTCTGTTCAGGGGTTGTTATCTGTTACTGGCTCTAATTTATCTTAACTCTGGTCACTTCTGACCAATCTAAACTCTGCATCTTGGGAGAAAGGGTAAGGCTCTCGCAGGCCAGTCATGGGAGAATAAGGTCACAGTGTCTTGAGAGTTGCTGTCCCTTGGTCCCTGTGAGAGGTTTGGAATTCAGATGGGAGTAAGAAGTTTCTCTCTGTCTCTATGCAAATGATTCATGGTGATGGACCAATCAGCCTCACCTTATTTAGCTGGCTTTTGCCTAGTGCTTCTCTGCACCCCTATCCTCTTACCTGCTGCCCTGTGCCTTGGGAATGCTAATCAATCTTCACATTGATCTCAATGGAGAGGAGCATTACTGGCTGCACAAAGCACCAATGGGATTCAGTATCCAATCATCAGTGAGTTTTGGGTGAGCTGATCTCGGATTACCTGGGGCACAACACACCTACATTCCTCTTCCTTACATGAATAATGTACAAGGCCCAGAAAGACATGGGAGAGGGTAGACTTGCTGGTTTTAGTGATCTTGGATGCAAAGCACACTTACGGGGCTGCTCTCCTCCATGTGTCTCATCTCTCTCTTCCCTTTGCTTTCCATTCTCTCCAATGGAAGGTGAGGATTCTTTAGAACATAATGGAGGTGATATGCTTTTTTCTATAGACCCTGCATTCTAAAAATATACAATAGTGTTGACTGTACAGCCATTTCCAAGTGTTTGCATCCTCTTCCCCATTAAAGGATTATGCATGCTCACCCATGACCACAGGACTTGTAGTCCTCCTGTGACAGCAGTTTAGATGATTTCTCCCTTGGTCATGTGACATGATTTGGCCAATAGGCTGTGAGTGTGGGTGCCAGATGTCTGTGTGAGAAAAAGTTTAAGGGGCATCCCCAATTCCACTTCTTCTGCTGCTCATTCTCTTCCTTCAAGTGGATCTCATGTCCCAAACAGTGATGGTTCTTTTTAGTCTGGATCACAGAAAGAGAAAAGCTGGGGAGTCAAGCTGCATAGAGCCACTGGAAATGACCTTTGGTGGACAACAAGGAATATGTGTGAACAAGTGTTCTTTATAAGCTACTGGAAACAAGGAGACGTTAAAGTGGTAAAATGGACAGATATTCCTAAGTATGATTTGAAATCAAAACTACGTTGAAGATTAGTGATAGACAATTTAAATCCTTCCTCCACAATGATTATCTCAATTGTTTATCAGGAATCATTTAGTATCTTTTTATTTTGAATTTTTTTTAATTTTGTTCTGGGCTTCCTGTGTTTTGAAACTCCTGACATGAGCTCAGGCTCCATTTTGGGTAGGTTTTGACAAAGCCACCTTTAAGTGGACAAAAAAATAATTTTCTCCAGGTACTCAGGAGATACCCCATGTCTTATACATGTGTCGGCTGTCTGTGATTTGGGGCAGGTAATAAAATGTGACCATTACTCAGATGCTTCGTTTCTAAAAAAGCAGCAACTTAGACTGAATGCCTTCAGATTCGACTCAGCTATAAACTTTATAATAAAGTCTAAGGCAGGCTTATAAAGAATGCCCCCATTAGCTGCCTCTGTTTGGTGCCTGTTATAAGAGAGCTGTATACTCAGGAATTACATAAGGTGGAGAGACAAACAGGTTTCATTTGTAGCTCAGAATGTATGTAACCAAACAATCTGCCAATTTCCCTCTGAATTCTATGGGCCTCCTCTTGCCACATGGCCGAGCGGGAAAGAGAATGTGTGCTGCTTGCGCACAGCAGATGTCCACAGCTGGGCACTCAAGGGGCTGAGCCCTCGGGCTCACCATCTGTTTCCAAACTTTGCAATCACTTGCCACTCTTCCTGCCTCTTTCTGGGATAGTGAGACAGGGAAGGCATGCTATGTGGGGATGTCTCCTTACTTGGCAAACAACATGTAATGGGGAGAGGCAGTTTTCCCTAAGAGGATTCTATGCATGTGTGATTCAAGTGAGTACAGACATGATGGGAAAAGTCCATGGCAGAGAGAACCATCACTGACTTCTGAAATGGCAGTAGGTCAATCCATCTTTCTGTGCTTTGGTTTTCCTCTCTGAAAAGATATCAATTGTACCTTCTCCGCCCACAAGATAGGACTGTTCTGTGAATCCAGCGAGATATATGTCTGGAAAAGTTTTGAAAATGGTGCAGGGCATGCCTTTAGCATTGCAAATTTAGTGCTTTCTAAAATGCCTTCAATGGATTGCCAGTTTCTTGGTATTTCCTCAAAGGGTCTGAGTTTAAACTAGTTTTAGAAACACTGTATGAACAATCCCCTTCTTTGAAAGTTTTGATGCCTATTAGTAAACAAAGGCAGGTAAAAATCCTGTGAAGTTTATAGCAACAGAAATAGTTCATTATTTATGTTTGTTTAACCCAGCATTCATCCTCAAGAAGTTGCTAACATTCTGTTTCCTTAGGAAGAATGAGTCTCATCTGAACACCTGTCTCACTTCACCTTGTACATGCTGGCCTGGGAGAATTCTCTACCTTGATTGTTTATTAGAACCATCTGGGATGCTTATAAAGCATCAAAGCTGCCTCTGAAATGATTAACTTTGTGTCTGTGGGAGTGACCTGCTGGCCTTAGTACTTTGCAGAGCTTCCCCAAGTTCCAATGTCAGGCTGAAGTTGAGAACCACTGGGTCAAAGTGTAGGACTTTGACAGTGACCTTCACTGTCATTGCTCGCTAAGGTCAGCCAAGTCGGGCTTCCATGTACTAACGCCAGGCTTCTTTCATAAGAAATAGGAGGAACGCAAAATGTGCATTGTTACTAAGTGGAAAGGTGTACTGAAGGAAACTAACATTTGAGAATACTTCTGTGGCACACAATCATGCCATCCTGGATACTTGGCATGGATTATCATTTTCCATACACGATTATCAAACAACTTTTTGGAGCAATCTTACAGCATAAGGGTGCTTAGTTATTATTTTACAGATGAGGAAACTGAGGCTCGGGATTGGAACTTAAGCTACCTAATGAAGAACCAGACATGTAATAAATGGGAAAGATGAGATTTGAACTTACATCACCTTGCTCCCAGATCCCTAACAAATATTATATTTCTTTCATGAACTCCTGTGTCCTGAGATGGGCGTTGATTCTAGAAACTTGAAGATAATGTCAGTTGTAGCTTAGATGGGGTGTCCCAATGTGTGCTTCCCAGCTCTGGCCTTCTCCCTTCAGCCCCTGGAGCCTGCAGACATGGTGATTCAAGCTCCCTCTACCTCCAGCCCCAGGAAACCACTGGTATCTAGTATCTGAAGTTAACACATTGGCAAGATCTCTGGAATCAAAGAGTGTGTTGGTTGATTTGAAGAGAGAGGGAGGAAAGTACACAGGGAGGGCTTCTGATCGGTAAGGGCTGAAAATGACATAGCTTCATGAGAAAGAAGGGAAGAGGAAATGCGGTAAACCATGCAGGGAAGTGGGCCAGAAAAATCTGGAGCCTTTACTGAATCCTCTAGCACTGTCTAGGCCGGCTCTCTCTTAGGGCATGGGCAGGGGGAGGAACATTTGGGCCCAGATCTCAGAGGGATTTGGGAGGAGGGGAGAGTGAACTCTCGTGTCTCCTGTCTCCTGGTTGTCCTCTGGTCATCATGGTGTGCCGCTTCAGCCTCTCCATGGGAGCTGATCTGCTTTGCTGGTATTGTTTCTCTGCTCTTTCTCTCCTCTCCTGCTGTCATGGATCAGTTTTCTAGCAGTGTTAAGTGTATGCCAGGGGTTGCAGGTCTTTGTGACAAGACTCTACCTGCAGTCACTGGCTTTCTAATAAAGACTCCAGGCTTGACCTCTCAAAATGTGGCTTCTCTGTTTTCTTGTGACTGAGTTCTGGAACAACAAGAGTGTGAGGGCATCAAAGGACTGGTTCCTGGGCAACAAGAAGAGTCTTTGTGTGGATGATATCCATCAGACAAACAGTAGTGTCTACCCTGGGTCCCTCCTCAGATGTAGCTAACAAGATGTTCCTAGTTTATCATCTGAAGGACTCGTTACAGACAGACCGACGTGTTCTAGAGTTTCTGATTCAGTAGGGTCAGGAGAGGGAGGAGGGATATTGCACCAGCTCCCAGGGTGGACCCTTCCCTCCCCTGCCCTCCCTCCCCCCTGGCCATGTTGCTGGTTTGAGAATCACTGCACAGGAGCTGTCCCCCTGGGTTGGTGACAGCCATTTGGAATGACTTTTGGTAAAAGCTTCCCTCGCTCCAAGTGAAGGCTGCATTGATGCTTTGCCTGGAAGAGAGCCTGCTACCAGCCAGGCCTGGCCTGCGTTCCCATGTTCCTGTGATTCTTTTAACCCTAGGAGTCCTGGAGACGTGATGTGCCTTAGGAGTCTTAAGAGTGAATGATCCTTCCACTTCCTGAGGAAGTACAGCTACAAGCCTGTGGGCAGAACTCAGCATCATGTCTCCACAAAGTCCTTGTCCCTGCTGGGAGCTACTGGGTCCCTGACTAGTGCTCTGCCTCAGGGGAGTTAGGAATTTTAGCTTGCATGCAGGGGATCTGATAAGGGGATGTGATTAAAAAAAGAACCCCCCAAACCCTAAAATTCCTCCCATGACTGAGCCCCCAAAAGTTCAGACAGATTATGCAAATCAGGCCCCTAGGCCTGCCTCCAGCCTCTCCAGTGCCTCCAGGCAAATATGCAAATGAGCTTTCCAAAGTGACCCCCGTTTACAAAAATAAAGTCTAAAATTTGTCTTCATTTAGTCTGTGTCCTGCCTCCCCTCTTACCTCAGTCTCCCCACTTGGAAAAGGCACCCGCTGAGTCTTGTATCCTAAATGATTATAACAGTGATGTTTACATAGGCAGCTGCTAGTTACAGTATTGTAGGCAGCTGGCTAGTTACAGTATTGTTACATTATTGTAGGCAGCTGCTAGTTACAGTATTGTTACATTATTGTTCTTTACACCATGTTATACACAAAAACACCCATCTGTCATTGGGGTTTGAGAGCAGGCAGAGTCCTGAAGGGAGTGGTCTCAAATGGAAGAGGAAGAATGGAAAATCTGAAGCTAATTTACTTACTCATAGAATTCCAAATTTGTAGTTTATGGTTGAATATAGTCTACCTTTCAGATGTCACTTAATGAAGACAACCTGGAATTAAACCCAAGATGGAGGGAATGAATATCTTTTACCTCTTCCAGTGTGGAAGTAATGAGTTGTACTGGTGTCACACACACACATGCACACACACACACACACAAACCTTCAAATGCTTAAGAATGTGAGGACTTGGGAAGGTGGCTCAGTGGTAGAGTGCTTGCCTTGCATGCATGAGGCCCTGGATTCGATTCCTCAGCACCACATAAGCAGAAAAAAATGGAAGTGGTGCTGTGGCTCAAGTGGTAGAGCACTAGCCTTGAGCTGAAGAGCTGAGGGACAGCGCCCAGGCCAAGTTCAGGCCCAGGACCCAAAACAACAACAACAAAAATCTGAGGAGGTAAGTGGGTGGGTGTTGAAAGGCTGATTTACATCCTTGCAGCTCCCTCTCTGTTGTTGCAAGGCTATGCGTGCAAGAGCTGGTATTTACTTCTATTAGTATTCTGGCTCCTCTATACATCCAGTGACATAAAATAGCACACATGCAAGGCTCTACTAGTCATCAGACACTGATACATACAGATCCCATTCAGGATATTCTTGGCTTGCTAGAGTTTGAATTTGGGGGCCTTGAGCTTGCCAGATGGACTCTCTACCACTTCCACTCACTGAGTCATGCTTTGCTGTTAGTCTCCTCCCTCCTCAACAGATTCTCATGCTTTGTCTGGGCTAACCTCAAACTGTTATCCTCCTGTCTTTACTACCGAAGTAGATGTGATTGCAGGTTCACCCTTTCTTGCATGTACTCGTGTGATCCTATAGTGTGCCACCATGCCCAGTCCATCCCAGTTTTGTAATATTGATAAGGAAGGTGTTATTAGTTCCATTTTTCCAGCAGAAGAAATAAAGTTTTAGAGAGGCTGGGAAATGGTGCTACAGCTAGTGAGTTGCAGAATGGGGCCTTGAGGTCTTCTAGGTATGGTGGCTCTTATCTGTAATCATAGAAACTCAGGAGGCTGAGAACTTGGTGTGAGGCCAGCCAGGACTCCTTTTCAACCAATAGCTGGATGCAATAGTACATGCCTGCCATCCCCAGGTAGGTGGGAGGCTGAGAGCAGGAGGATAGTGGTTCCAGACCAATCCAACCAAAATGTTCTGTGAGACTCAAGAAAAGAAATTGGGTATGGTGGTACATGCCTTTTATCTCAACTAGAGTGGGAAGGATAAAATAGGAGGATCATAGTCTAGGTTTGGGCCCAGGCAAAAATGAGACTTTATCTCAATAAGCCATGCATAAAAGGGCTAGAGGCATGGCTCATAAGTAGAATGCCTTGCCTAGCAAGCATGAGACCTTGTATTCAAACCATGCATAAAGAGTGACCTAAGGAATAGGACACTGAGGAGGGGAGAGAGGAGGGGAGAAAAGCAGAACACAGAATCACCTTAGATAAAGAAACTTCTCTACCAAGAGAAAAGCAGGAAGACAAAAAGTTAGAACAAGTGTAGAGAAATTTGTTGGGAAAGGCAAAGAGATGAATTGGGATAGTCCATACATGGTGGATTCTATTTTCTCTGGGTAATTAAGACACTATTTCATGTATTCTCTTCTCATAGGCCTGGTTTTATGTGAATATCCATCTGTAGTCTATACAGGGTTTTGAGCAAAACAGGCTCCTTATGATACTACATGGGAGGGAGAATTTGGCTGGGACTTCTGAATCTGACTATTTACTGGAGTCAGTCTCCTACTGTGTGAGTGGAGGAGGCCATTCTGCTTCCCTGATGGAATCTATGAAGAGACCTAGAGGAGTTTTATTCTAAAAGATCACAGTAAACTCTGAGCTTAGCAGACACTGCCAGGAAGAGAGGCAGGCAATATGTTTAGATGATTAATGACTTGTCTCTGAAGAAACAACTTAAAAAAACATACATACAACAACAATGAAACCAATCAAACCTTTTTGAATAAAAAGTAATTCTAAAATGCAGTGAATATTCACTTTCTCTTGAAAGAAGGATGCCAAATGGAAGTTTTCTTGGTACAGCTATAGGCCCAATTCCTCCTGTATCTATTAAACACCTGATAGGGCCATAGTACTGGACGGTGTTTGAGAGATTAAGGGTTCAGAACTTCTGAGTCTTCCACTAATTGGCACAGGGTACACAGTACCATTTGGCTTTTGAGTTAGCTTTTGTCTCCTCCTATTGAGCATGCTCTGTGTAGAGTGTAGATAAAGAAATCAATAGTGATATATGTTGCTGTGAGCTTTAATGATAGATTATTACTATCGTAAGTGTTATTGTCCTCAAAATTGGTCATGAATTTTATTGCTTTTCCTTTCTTTTAGTAGATGCAACCATAGATACAATCTGAGAGATTGTTTATAGACTATGTTTGGTGACTGGCTAGCTTTAATTGCTTATCTTAAAAAAATTTTGATACCAACAAGTGCAGATTGCTATTTTCTTCAAATAACACTATGGCTCCATGCCAGTAATTGATTTTGTCATCAGTCCTTCTAGTAGCCCTTTAAATTAACATTCCCACATATGGATTTAATTGGAATTTAATAAGAGAGTTAGTGTATAATAAGTAAAAACAACGTGATCCTAAAATCATATTTACTGAAGATTAACTACCATGAAGATACAAATCTATTATGTAGAGACCTCAATAAATATTTTTGGAATAGTAATCCTACTGTAAACATTCTGTAAGACTTCAAGTAATTGCAGATCTTCAACCTGTTATTCTCTCTGGTAAATAAACATAGCTGTTTTCCCCCAATTAAATTCACTTTCATCCTACCCATTAGTTTAGCAGTCTATAGATAGGGTCACAGAAAAATAAAATTGCAACTCTCAGCTTAATATAAAGCAGACCTTCTCAGCCATCAAGTCTTGGGGACCACACTTGGGAAAAATCCTTATGTCAAGCATCATGTTTGAACACAAAGACAAATTGTGATTTCCTCTTGTTTACCTTAGGATTTGATCCTAGCTGAAATCTTCAGTGACTGGTTGCAGATGCCACTCATTTTTGTCATTGATCGACTGGAGAGATGTGGATTATTGCTCCTTTCTCCTTGGTGTCAATCTAGACTAGCTCTGTGATGGAGCAGAGGGGAATTTCACCTGGCCAAGTTTGCACAAAACAGAGCAGGAAAACTATCCCTGCTGAGCACCACCTAAGTTTCAATTGGAGTAACATTGCTCTTTGTTTGGAACATTTTGGAATGTTTTACTTCCTGACAGCCTTTCTAATTCAGGGAGAGATTTTGAGTTTCTTCTTCAAGAGTATGTGTTGTAATGACAAAAGAAAACAAAAAATAAGACCATTTTCCCTTTCTTTCGGTCTCCACAGTCAGAGTTTGCCTTTTTATGAATGAAATCACTTGCAACAAGAGCATCTTTTTAGAGTGTTGGGAAAGTCTTTCCATACTTTAGCATATAATCACGTGGGGTCAATGATGCTTCTATTTCCATAATTATAACAATTCTTTTGCCTTGAGTAATGAGACTTTGCTGTTAAACTGCAAAATCAATGGATGATTTAATACCTCAATGCTTAGTGGCTATTTTCAGCTTAATGTCAGTACTCTTATTTCCCCTCAACATTTCAAAATGACTAGTTTAATTCACCACGTACAGAGCTGGCATCTCTTATTGCCATCAGAAACTTGTTATGTATTTGTGTAGGAATTTTGCTCCTTTAGTATAGAAGCAAAAGCCACTGTTCTTAGGCCTGTGGTAGATCCCATTTCTGGAAGAAACAATAAAGCTGAAAAATATTTACTCACAGGATCATGGTGATCATACTTGGTGATATTCTTGATCAAGATACTTATCAGGGGAAGTGTTATAGCTCAGTAGTAGAGCATATACAAGGCCCAAGGTTTAAACCCCAGTACCCCAGAAAAGGATTTGTACTCAATTTTTAAACTATAGACCAGGAGCATTATATTCAGTAATTTTCATTTATGTAAGTACAGTATAGAGCTCGGTGTTTACAGCTTGCTCAGATAGGCAATGTCATGTCAGCTGCAATGTGATTTTAGAAGCCCAATTCAGGAAAATAACAGATCGCTATGCTTTGTAATATGTTCCTACTGTGTTTCCATTACAAACATCAGAAATCAAAGCAATGGTCTTATAATAGCGGATGTTCAGCTTAGCAATTTGTTGTCCATAATGCCTATTCTGTGCTAGATAGGATGCTGTGCACTGTGGGGGGTTGAAAGATCTCAACCAAATCTAGTTGGTGAAATAAAAATGGAACAAAAATGCCTTCAGTCCTCCATGGACTATTGGCTGCATCAGAAAAGAAGACAAAATATTTTAAACCTTTTTGAAGGAAAAGAACACTGCTCAAATCTAGTTGAGTGGTAGGGGAGCCTTCATAAAGGGATACAGTGCAACAAGGAAAATAAGACTCTCCCTCCCCCCACCAGTATAGGAATTTATACTTAACTAAACCCTGATCTATGAGTTATGTATTTGGCTCTTATACTATAGAGCAAGGATTTCCCAGGCCACCTGCTGAAATATCTCTTGGATAAGGGCTAGTAGTTCACATCTGTTATTCTAGCTACTCAAGGAGGCTGAGATCTGAGGATTGCAGTTGGAGGCCAGTCCAGGTTGAGAAGTCTGTGAGACGTTATCTCCAATGAACCAGTACAAAGCCAAAGGTGGAAGTATGGTTCAAATGGTCAAGAGTCAGCCTTCAGCAACAAAACCAAGTCAGAGCAAGAGGCCCTGAGTTCAAACCCCAGTACAAGCACAAAACAAAAACAACAAAACAAAGAAAGCATCTCTGGAGAACTTGTTAGAGGTGCAAATTCTCTGGTTCTACTTTAGCTTTATTGCATTTGTAACTCAAGAGTAATATTCCTCACCAATGTAAGGTTCTCTTTCCTGATTCTGTTATGTGCTAAGTGTGAAATACTAGTATAAATTAAGCAGTATTGTTTTAATATCACATAAGATTTGTTTTCGGTGCCAGTCCTGGGGCTTGAAATCAGGGCCTATGCACTGTCCCTGAGCTTATTTGCTCAAGGCTAGCACTCGACTACTTGAGCCACAGCAACACTTTTGGCTTTTTCTGCTTATGTGGTACCAAGGAATTGAATCCAGGGCTTCATGCATGCTAGGCAAGCACTCTACCACTAAGCAACATTCCCAGCCCCTCCCCTTATATACATTTTTTTTTTTTTGGTTGGTTGTGGGGCCTGAACTCTGGACCTAGGCGCTGTCCCTCAGCTCTTCAGCTCAAGGCTAGTGCTCTACCACTTGAGCCACAGTGCCACTTCTGGCTTTTTCTGCTTATGTGGGACTGAGGAATTGAACCCAGGACTTCATGCATGCAAGGCAAGCACTCTACCACCAAGCAACCTTCCCAGCCCTCACATACAATTTTTAAGACATATTGAAGTTGTATCTTACTAAGTATCTAAAACTGCACCAGGAAGCCAAATTCTCAAGCCAGGTTGTTGTAGTCTCTGTGTGTGGAACTTTCTTCGCATGATGGGTAGAATCTTTATATATAAAGTTGGTTAAGAAGCTGGAGTTATTTCAACCAGATGAAAAATTATCTTTGTTATTTTACAAGATACATTGGAAGAAAGCTGGTTTTTAGGATCTTTTCCTCATAAAGTATATACTAGGATTATTTGTTTACTTAGTACATAAATACAGATAACCCTGCTGTATCCATATGGCATTTGGGTTGGAATTTTCACCCCCTTTGCTGAACAAATCTTAAAGCATAAATCTTAAAGATTGTCAAATGATCCCACTTCTTCCTTTCATGATCCTATTTCTTCCACTGAAGAAGCATCTTTATGGTGATAGATGAGTCATGATAGAGGAGCTGACATTCTTGATACATTTCAACACACCCTTTGAAGTGTGTGTGTTCAGTCGTCAAGGAGGGGAATCCTAGCAGGTGGAAGAAGAGACCGTTGCAACGCGTTGAAGACATTCCAGTCTCTTCCTGAGAACTCAGACACAGAGACACAGTCTGGCTCTGCTGGGTGTCTTGAGGATTCATGAAACTTACTTGCTCTGGCAGTGCTGTGGACTGAGCTCAGTACCTCATGCTTCATTCGGCATGCACTCTACCTCTCTTTTGGCATTGGTTATTTTCAAAGCAGGATCTTGTTATATGTTTTTCCTGCCATCCTCCAACTAGTGCTCCTGCACACAATGGTCCAAGATGACACTGCACACCACGGTGCCCAGAAATGGATTTACACAAATGGATTTTTTGCCAGGGTTGGCCTCAAACCACGATTCTCCTCTGTTCCCCCCGCCCCCCCAGCCTGGCCCCGCCCTGCCTCTCAATCCTTTCCTCCCAAGTAGCTAGAGAGCCACTCTCCCTGGCTGACTGGCTGATATGACTTTTGCTTGAGGTTTGCAGTGTGTGTGTGTGTGTGTGTGTGTGTGTGTGTGTGTGTGTCTGTGTGTGTGTCTGTGTGTGTGTGTTTGCAATGCACTAGCCTGGCGCTTGAACTCAGGGCCCAGAAACTGCCTTTGAGCTTTTTGCTCAAGGTTAGTGCTTTATCACTTGAGCCATAGCTCTACTTCCAGCTTTTTTTGTGTGTGTGTGATTAATTGGAGATAAGAGTTTTTCAGGTATTCCTAACAGAGATGGCTTTGAACCTTTATCCAAAGATCTCAGCCTCCAGAGTTGGGAGGATTACTGGGGTAAAGCGAACAAATGAACTGCTGTAGCACTGTTGGTATGGAATGAAATGTGGCTGGATAATGGGTCTCCTTGTGTCCTTGTTTCATAATTTTGTTATTTCCCTTCCCCTCCCCAAATTGGTTAAACATATATACAAGATATATACAAGGTAGTACAAGGTACTAAAATCAAATACAGTGACAACAGTGTTATACCGTAAGAGGAAGAACATACAAAAGAAACAAAAAAGTCACATAGTTCATTTAAAAACAACAACAAAGAAAAACATAGTAAACTTACCTCTTTTTCTCTCTAATTTTTCCTCCTCTTTCTCCTCCTTCTCCTCCTCCTCCACTTTTTTTTTCTTCTGAGATATAAACTCAGAGACCAAGCACTTGTTACGCAAGTGCTTATATTTAGCTCTTTATATTATATACTTCTTTGAGTCTTTACAAATGCATATAATTGTGCAAGTGTCTTTATGACCTAGATATAGAAGAATTCTAACTCCTCCAAATATTCCTTCACAGTGCCGCTGGTAACTCAGCATTTGTGCCTTCTAAAACTCCTGCGAACCAGAATCTATTTTCTATTCCTATACTTTTGCCAATTTCCAGAGATATTACAAGTATAGTCATAGAATGGAGACTTTTGAATCTAGTGTATCTCGCTTATATAGTACAATTAGTTTTTTCCTTTACAGCATTGTATGGATGTATCATAGTTTGCCATAAACTAATAGATTCTTGTTTCACATTTTGGCAACTCTAAGAAAAGATTCTATAGATATTTGTGTAAAGCTTTGTGTAAACGTGTTATTCTTAGGTAGATACCCAATGGTAGGTGTGTGCTTAATTTTAGAAGAAATTTCTAATTTTCCAGTGTGGCTGTACCGTTTTGTGAATTCTCATTAGCAATGTCTGTTTCACATCCAGACTGTGATATTTTCTTTGTTCCTCCACCCCCCACATTTAACATTCCTAATAGAGCTACGGAGATATCTCATTGGGGTTCCAATGTGCATTTCTTTAATTGCTAATGGGATTGCGCATCTTTTAATGTTTTTGCTTTTCACTTATATATTTTTGGTGAAGGGTCTGTTCAAATCCTTCGCCTATTTTTTATTAACTTACTTGTTTTTTTCTTCTTTAATTTTGAGCTTTGAAACTTCTCTTCCCCCTATGGTATCACCCTTGTTGTCACTGTATTTGATTCTGGTGTCCTGCATCTTGTACATACACTTTTCTAATTTGGGAAGGGGAAGGGAAATGACAACATGCTGAAACAAGGATACAGGTTGGCCCATTGGAACAACAAGGCACTATGTTGAAAATGAACTTTACATCTTCGGGGGGGGGGGCGTGGAGTGGGAAGGGAGAGTTGGGGAGATGAGGAGGAAAGGGATGGTAGGGGAAAAACAAAGGAGGGCGCAACAATGCTCAACAGGAAATGCACTCATTACCTTGCTCATGTATCTATAACCCCTCTGTACAATATCTTTACAATAAATATATGATAAAACAAAAAAAAAACCAACCCCCCAAAAAAACACATCGTATTTTTTAGGGATCTGTTTTGTCAATAACTTTAGCAGAGGTTAGAAGCCTTACCACTCTTCCCATCCTTTGCTTTATGCTATGATTGAATCCCAGCTGAGTTACTGCACTGAGGTAGCATCTAGCCCGTCTCTGGTGGCATTAGAATATGGTGTCAAAGAAACTGACTTTCCTCTTGTGATTGCTAATAAAAATTAGGAAGGAATTTGCATTGAGGTTGAAGCCAGGACTATAATACTCCAGCCATGTTACATAAATTATTGCAAGAGTCTGAGGCAAAAAGAGAGGCTAGGGAAAAAATCAAAAGGAATCAGCTGCATGCTCTTGGATATGTTAAGAAGTGATTTGCTATCATTCACTTGTGGGCCACCTCTTATGTGTTATAAACATGATAGATCCATTTGTTAGAGTTTCTCATTAGGAGAAATTAGAATTGTCATAATGGGAATCCCAAAACCACTGGATCTGGATGTAAATGACTCCTGCTTATCCTCCCCAATCCTGTCATCGCATAAAAATTTTTTGGGGAGGTACTAAATTATATATATTTTTATTTTCTTGCTTTATATTACTTCTTTTTTGGGGGGGGGGTCGGTCATGGGGCTTAAACTCTGGGCCTGGGCACTGTCCCTCAGTTCTTCAGCTCAAGGCGAGCGCTCTACTACTTGAGCCACAGCATCACTTCCAGTTTTCTGGTGGATTATTGGATATAAGAGTCTCACAAACTTAGAAGTTGGATGCTAAGTGAAATGAACCCCAAGATATGGACACAAGAGGTCTGTCTTTATTGTTATTGTTTTAAATGTACCATGTGACTTTATTTTTGTTGTTGTTGTTTCCTTTGTGTGTTCTTTCCCCTATGGCATATCCCCTGTTGTCAGTGTACTTGTATATACATATGTCTAATCTGGGGAGGGGAAGGGGAATAACAGAACTCTAATACAAGGACACAGGATGACCCATTGCAGCAATGATACCCACTGGACAGTGTATTGGAAATGAACTTTACAACTTGTGGGGGGGGGGAGGTTGTTGTGGGGGAGGGAAGGAGTGTGGGAGGTGGGGGAGGGAAGAGATAGTGTGGAGCAACAACAGGAGAAGGGGTAACAATGATGGACAAGTAACGCACTCATTTCCTCACTCATGTAACTGTAACCCCTCTCTACAGCATCTTGACAGTGTATTTTTTTAAAAGAGTCTCACAGACTTTTCTGCCCAGGCTGGCTTTGAGATCCTCAGATCTCACCCTCCTGGTAGCTAGGATTTACAGGCATGAGCCACCAGTGCCCAGCTTACATTTTTAATAACTATAAGTCCTGATTCTCAACATTTGTTCATTTATAAAGCTATTGGTGATCATGTAGGGTGAAAACAAACACTCGTTTCCTTGTGAAAAATCCAGGTGTAGTAGTTGTTGTACTGCTACTTGAATCATGTCCCATCCACCCTGACCCTGTGAATGACCAGGGTTGAGCGTCAATGTGTTCTTATCAGGGACGAAAGCATTAGCCTCCACGTTTGAGAATCCCTCTATTTAATCTTTACCAGTTCTATCTGTTTGCCCAATGGTAGTGACTCTGATAGCCAATTTTCAACAAGGCTGGCACTGAACAACGCAGTATGCATGGCACCACCTGCTGGCATGGGTGTGGGAAGTGTGTGGGGCAGGGGAGAGGGACACCGTCATGTTCTGCTTCTCCTCTCTGGCCGTTCAGCCAATCCTTGTGTCTATAGGTCGGGCTGCTTCTTTCGTGTTTTATTGGCTCCTGTCTTCCTCTGAGCTGAACTGCTGGGTGATTGAACTTGCCATCTTTCTCTTACCAGGCCCCTCCCCCAGGGCTCATTCTTACACCTCAGGCCTTCAATACCTGATTTGGATCTTGCTGTTAAATTGGACGGTCCTGCTGAGCTCATAATGTTCCCACCATTTTATCCCTGCCTGTGCAAGTCTTTATTCAGGGCATGAATTTATTCCCTCACCTCATCTCTTCCACTTCGGGAAGGCATATTCGTTTTGGACCAGTTTTCTCCTTTTCCACAGAGCACAGGTGTTGCTGTTATTCTTTTACGTTTTGCCAAAGCAAACCACTTGCCAGGTAAGCCAGAGGAAATTTATTACACTTAACCCAAAGAATAAAATGTCTATGCATCAGCAAATGTGCCATCGCAGCCGTGGCTGAGTCAGCCCCCGGGATCTCCTGAACTTCGCTCGCTCCACAGCCTCTGCGCAGCTGCTCTGGGCTCTGGGTTTACTGGTGAGGGAGCCAGACTGTCCACAGAGTCAGGTTCCTCTGCTAAGATGACCTTCTGCCACTTCAGCGCCCTCTGCAAGCCTGTTTCATGGTTTTTGCTCTCACCTCAAACTAATTTTTGGTCCTGTCTGAGCATGCACTCCAAATATTCCTCTGATCACAGAAAACAAGGAAGAACTAATAAGGTCAGGGAGCGGTTTTAATTCACGTGTTCATTTAAATCTTAGAGTTCTTGCCAGCATAGGATGTCTGAACAAGATTGTATCTGTCCTACAAAATTAGGAAGTCTGGACATTTCCACAGCTCCTCCCTATTTAGAAACTAGATTCATTCCACCCACCCCACCTCACCATGCTTTTTATAACCTAAAAGGAACTATTTAGAACTTGAAAGGCACCCTTTGTTGCATCAGAATGGGTTGTGTATGAGCATGTATGTTACATGTTAGAAAAAGACCTTCAAGTCTGCAAGTTTATCAGAATGACTACAATTGTTGCGCTTTGGGGGAGTTGTATTGTTCTACCTTCTTCATCCATGTCTTCCAGAATGTAGCTCTTGGGTGAGTGTGAGTCTAGGTTGGCAGGTCCTCTGAACAGGCTTGTGTGGACCATTTCTTAGCCGCTCCCAGACTGTAACTTGGTAGTAGGTTAGTATTTCTCATTAGGCTTCTTCTTCCCTGTGAGCCTGCACTGCAAAGGTCTGGGGAAGTCTCAGGGCTGGAGACAGAACCAATCAGCCATTACGTCATGGGAGGGAAAGGGAAGGCACTATTGGTGCATTTGTGGGATCAGTGGTAACAGTGGGCATCTGCAGTCAGATTTGATTCCATTTCCTTCCCTCATCATTTCTTTCTTGTGGGGAGAAAAATAAAGATAAGCATTATATATTTACATAAGAGTTCCAAAATGTAAAATGCTTCTAGACTAGACTGTATTTTTTCCTCATTTAAAATGAAAATGGACCTATTGAATCCTCTCCACAAACTTAGAGATTCACTACTTTCTGCACAACCAGAATAACAATGAACAAAATGACTCTGCTCTTTAGATGCTAAAAGACTAACATCTGGGAATAACTGAGAAGTCAGAATGTAGACATAGTTTTCTACATTTTATTGTGAAATCAGATCAAACCTAGTAGTGGCATTTAAAACCGAATGGTGGGCATTTAGGATAGCTTGTAACACACGATTTTCCTATTCTAAGATCATCTGACTCTGTTAACAACTCAGTGTCCCCTGCTCTTCCTTTGAAGATTTGGGGTAAAGATTTTTTTTTGAGGGGCAGGAGGAGGAACTGGCATTGGAGCTCAGGGATTCCTATCCTCAATCAGCTTCTTTTGCTCAGAGCTGGTGCTCTACCATTTGATCAGGTTTACAATGCCTTTTTTTTCCTGGTTAGTTGGAGATAATCAGATTTGTCTGCTTGGGCTGGCTTTATACCAGAATCCTCAGATCTCAGCCTCCCGAATAGCTAATATCACAGGTGCCACTAAATACCAGATTACAATTTGTTGTTTTTAAGAACAGTATCCCATGACTGTTAGGTCTTTCACACTGGAGAAATGCTGTCCTATAGGAACTAAGACTGGTTCTTACAGAGTCATGGAGTGCTGAGGTGGAAGGATCTTGGGAATAGTTACTTCCTCTCATTTTTCTGATCTGGAGGCTTATTTATGAGAAGTAGTCCAGTGACGCTGGCTTTCCCACTCCCAGTGAGATGTTAGGTGTTTCTTCTTCCTGGCCACTTGAAGTTCACCAGGATAGACTCATGCCTGGTACCTCCATAGGGAGGACAGCAGAGAGAAGAGAGAGGAGAGGAGAGGAGGAGAGGTCTAATGACAATGTTATTCTGAGAACTCCTTTGTAGTAATGTCCAATAGCACAGCTCTCTATCTTGGAGGACTATGCAAATGGTACCAAATGAATCCTTCCTGCCCAAGCTTAGGAAGAGTGACGTGGGCAATGGTCAGTCTGTAGACAGCTTCTCCAAAGCTTCTCTTTCCTTTAATTCTTTTCTCCTTCCCTCCCTCCCTCCCTCTCTCCCTTCCTTCCTTCCTTTGCTTCCTCCCTCCCATTTCCTTCCTTACTCCCTCCCTCCTTCCCTCCCTCTCTCCCTTCCTTCCTTCCTTCTTTCCTTCCTTCCTTCCTTCCTTCCTTCCTTCCTTCCTTCCTTCCTTCCTTCCTTCCTTCCTTCCTTCCTTCCTTCCTTCTTTCCTTCCTTCCTTCCTTTGCTTCCTCCCTCCCATTTCCTTCCTCCCTCCCTCCCTCCCTCCCTCCCATTTCCTTCCTCCCTCCCTCCCTCCCTCCCTCCCTCCCTCCCTTCCTTCTTTCCCTCCTTCCTTCCTTCCTTCCTTCCTTCCTTCTTTCCTTCCTTCCTTCCTTCCTTCCTTCCTTCCTTCCTTCCTTCCTTCCTTCCTTCCCTCTCTCTTTCCTTCCCTCTTATTTCCTTGTTTTGTTTTTTTGGAGACAAAGTATCATCATGAAGTTTAGGCTGGCCTGAAATGTGCTCACTTGAACTTGAGGTCCATCTGCCTTTGTTTCCCAGTTGCTGGGATTAAAGGCTTCTGCCACCAATAAGCTTTTTCTCTCATTTCTTTATGTTTTCATCGAGATGTTTTCTCAAACTCATACTGTTAATCATTGAGGCAAAAGGCAAAGATTGTGTGTGTGTGTGTGTGTGTGTGTGTGTGTGTGTGCTAGTAATCCTGGAGCTTGAACTCAGGGCCTGGACACTGTCCCTGAGCTTTTGTGCTCAAGAACAGTTCTCTACCCCTTTGAGCCACAGCTCCATTTTTGAATTTTTGGTAATTGGTTTGAGTAAGAGTCTCATGGACTTTCCTGCTTGGGCTAGCTTTGAACCATGATCTTCAGTCCTTTTGAGTAGATAAACTTACAGTTGTGAGTCACTGGTGCCAGCTGTATCTGATTTTATGTCATATGCACAGCTAGGATGAATTCTCCATGTATGAGGAAAATGACACAAAATTGAGACTAGATTTTTTTTCTTTCTTCTGACTTCATTGAAGCTTACCCTGTGTATTCTTTACTTGAATCTCAGGTATCTGCAAATTGTATCCTGTCTTTAAAGGAAAATCTGTTTGGTTTAAAGATGTAAACAAAAATAAAGGAAAGAAAGGTCATATTTATTGATTATAGAAAAGGATATTTATTTATTTCCTTTCACATTGGGAATTGAACCCAGGGCCCTCCACATGCTAGACAACCACTCTATCTCTAAGTATGATGAGAGTCCTCAACATTTTTTTCTTTTAAGTTTTGACACAGGGTCTTGCTTTGTAACCCAAGCTGGCATCAAACTTGTAATCCTCCCAAGTAGCTTGGATAATAGCATTTACACTGCACCTGGCTATTTATGTTGTTTGAGGGACTTACAAGTTAATGTCCAAGAATATTTCTTTGAAGAAGATGGAAACTCAAATCCATTTGTTTAACAAAAAACAAAGAACAAAAAAAGGAAATTTGAGCAAAAATCTCAGTGCTTGATTCTTACACTATGTTTATAAAACATGTATATATTAAAAAAACCATAATCAGACTTCTTTCTCTTCCAGTCATAATGGTCTTATCATTCATTTGTTGTTGTTGTTGTTGTTGTTGTTGTTGTTGTTTTTGGTCGGTCATGGGGCCTGAACCTGGGCACTGTTCCTCAGCTCTTCAGCTCAAGGCTAGCACTCTACCACTTGAGCCACAGCCCCACTTCCAGCTTATTCTGCTTATGTGGTACTGAGGAATCGAACCCAAGGCCTCATGCATGTGAAGCAAACACCCTACCACTGAGTCATCTGCCCAGCCCTCATTCATGTTTTGATGCATGGCTTTAAAGTGGATGGATTTTTTTCATTACAGACACCTTCCTCACCTTTGAGTCCACATCGTAAAATCTTGTATGATCACTTGTAGTACTCAAATTCCAGGATACTTTTGAATAGTGTTCCAAGAGTCCAATTGGCCTCTCAACAGAGAGGTTGAAAACTCTCAGTGCATATATTGCATGTGTTGGGGAAAATAACACAACCCTGTCCATAGTCAGGAAACAATAGAATGCAAGAATAATATGAGACAGAGGTGGGGGGGGGGGAGAGCGAGAGGAGAGAGAGGGGGGAGGTCACCTCTTGCTGGGTAAGATGTATTATTGTTACATGTATGTACAGTGGCATGCATATAACTATGAAGTCTGAGAGAATTGTATAAACATTTATTTACAATAAAGTAGAAGAAAGAACATGACAATTTCTCATCTCTATGGAGATAAAAACTCATGCATACATCTTGTGATTGTCTTCAATAGGACTCCTGAGTTTCTCTTGTTAATTGTGGAAATACACATTTGTAGTTCTATGGGTCCAAGGCTGGTAATCTTGCTTTGCGTCAATACAAGTCCTATGTCCTAGCTTTCAAGGAGACAGTATAAATAGTGACAAGTGGGAAGGCATCGACATCTCTTTTTAGAGCAAACTTAATTATTTTAGAAATATATATATATATATATATATGCTTTAAAATCAATTTTCTAAATGAAGTTCCAAGCAATGAATTGAGCAATGGCTATACTTTTACCAGAATGTTACCTGCCAGAGTGAAGATTTTGAATAAGAGATACTAACTTAGTGTGTTTACTTTAAAAAAAAAAATTCGTAGCCCCTGTTCCAGTTTGCATGTGGGCTGAATTGCTAAATGTGAAAAAGCTCATTTAAAAGTCATCTTGCTGAGTCATCCATTCACTGCGAACCTGAGGGAGATAATTAAACCGTGGGAATGAAGACAGAGCAGATGACTCCATTTGCTCATAGGAAAGAGATCGGAGCGAGGATCTGGTTTAAGGAGCTACCTGGGTTTAAGCTGGATTGCTTTAGAAATGAAGATGAATCTGGCCATTTGCCCTTGACTATGGGAAGGGCTGTGCTCAGGTCCTGAGCTTTGACACTGGGCAGCTTGTGGAAACTTGGGGGCAAGTGACAAAGCTAGAGAAATCAGCTAAAGGATTAGCCAATGAGTGGGAAAAGTTAATGTTTTCTTCTAAGCTGTGAGATGAAAGGCAACCCCATTGTTGTTATGTTTGGTTTTTTTTTTCTGTGTCTAATTGGTCTTTTCACATCAATAGAAATTTCTCCAATGACAGTGATGTGGTAGGTCTGGCACCACTAGCTCCGGGTGGCTGCTGAGCTCAAAACTCTGCTAGTGTCACAGTCTCATCCAGGAACTGGAACTTTTAGCTGTATTACGTTTTTAGTGATTTGGATTTAAATGACCATGTGGGCCCAAAGGCTGCAATGTTGGACAGCACTTTAGAAAGAACTTAATACTTACATCCTACAAGGTGAGCAGCCCTAATCTGAAAATCAGGAATCTAAATGCTCCCAAATCCGGAATCTTTTGTAGATTACTATTATAAATGGAACATTCTTTTTTTTTTAATTTGTTTGTTTGCTGGTCGTGGGGCCTGAACTGTGGGCCTGGGCGCTGTCCTTCAGCTCTTCAGCTCAAGGCTAGCGCTCTACCACTTGAGCCATAGCTCCACCACCAGCTTTTTCTGCTTATGTGGTGCTGAGGAATGGAACCCAGGGCCTCATGCATGCAAGGCAAGCACTCTGCCACTGAGCCACCTTCCCAACCATAAATGGAACATTCTAAATCAAATCTCAACTGTTCCATATATACAGTTATTAAAATCATTGTATGCAATTGCCTTCAAACTGTGAGTCTGAGTTACATATGAAATATAAATGAATTTTGTGTTTAGACTTTGAGTCCCATTCCTCAACATCATCTTATACATACGCAAGTATTCCAATTATTAAAAAAAAATTCCCGGGGCTGGGAAGTTGCCTTGCATACCTGAGGCCCTGGGTTCTATTCCTCAGCACCACATAAGCAAAACGAAAAAAGCCGGAAGTGGCGCTGTGGCTCAAGTGGTAGAGCGCTAGCCTTGAGCTGAAGAGCTGAGGGACAGTGCTCAGGCCCAGAGTTCAGGCCCCACGACCGGACCCAAAAAAAAACAAAAACAAAAACAAACATTCCCAAATCCAAAACATATTTAGTTGTAAGCATTGTGGATAAGGGATAATCAACCTGTATTTGGAAAGAACATATTCTTATTTCTAATTGGTGCATATGTTGGGTGTGTGTGTGTGTGTGTGTGTGTGTGTGTGTGTGTGTGTGTGTGTGTGTGTGTGTGTGTGTGTGTGTGTGTGTGTGTGTGTTCATACTGGGCTCGAACTCAGAGCCTCACACTCTTGCATGTCTTTTTCACTTAGGATGGTGCTGTACCATTTGAGCCATACCTCTACTTCTGACTTTTTACTGATTAATTGGAGATAAGAGTTGCATAGAATTTTTTTTTAACCTGGGCTAGTTTCAAACCAAGATCTTCATATTTCAGCCTCCTAAGTAGCTAGGATTAGAGGTGTGAGCCACCAGTGCCTGGCTTCTAATTTGTTTCCTTTTCTCCCATACTATCTTGCTCAGTGAGAGCATAGAAAGTATGCATGTTTTAAACACTGAATTCTTTCTGCTTATTCCAGGAAATAAGAAGCATTTCAGGCCACCGAGGTTAAACCACGGGGGAAGCCAGAGTGCCTGCTGGTGCTAGAATACCACTGGCATTTTGAGACTTGGGCACCCACTCTAGTCAAGTGCTATTTGATCAGACACATCTTATCCAGGGAGCTGACAAAGAGGCCTATAAGCCACCTGTCTCCTGGTCATTTTCCCCTGGATTCTCTCTATTTTTCCTGAGAAGACACCGAGTGAGTGGGAAATTGTCTCGATCTTTCTGCTGTATGCATCCTGGCACAGACTCAGGCTGTTAAAGCAACATATGTACTGTGGGAGTGGTCTTTCAAGGAACCACAGATGGACCAATGCTGCAGAAGGATTTATCTTTCTAGATAACATACTTTACCCCATCATTCAAATGCTAGTTCTTTTCTAGCATTTTCTAGTTATTTGCCTGCGAGATTTAACATTGCTTCCAACACAGAGCCAGGTGTAGCATCTACAGGTTGCATAAAGGAGCAAAATAGAGCTGCTTTTCATTTCATATCCTGCTGGCTTTATTTATGTTCCTCCAACACATTAGAAGGACACTCAGGGATGCTGTGACTCCATTCCTTCATCTCCCAAAAATCTGTGCCTGAGACACAGGAACGGCAAATTATCTTTTGGGGAAGCTCTGGTTGCCCGGTTGGCTCTACACTGCCCGGATTCTATTGATAAATTCTTGCATGGCTCTTGCATTTGATTCAATTTTTGTTAAAATGTAATACATTTGATCAAAAGATAGGACATATGATATTTATCCTAATCTTGTTGAGAACTTGGAAAAGACATTTGTTTAATTGGTTGTTTCTTGTCACTGATCCTGAAGTAAGTTCTTGCACAAACTGTTTGCTGGGGCTGTTAACAGCTGCCTGGTGTCATTACCCAGATTAATATCAGCCTTGGCCCCAAAGCCTAGTGCCAGGACCTGTGTCTACTATTGGTGAATAACTCCATCAGCTATGATGTCTGTGACCTATAGAGCCAACTCATCCCAAGGAATGCTCGCTGCATTCAGTGACACTCTTGAACCAAAAGGAGATCTTCTGTCGCCCTGGAACACCCCCTCGCCCTTCCCTCTGATAATGGCTGCCCTTAGAAAATCTTGAGTTTAGCTTCTCAGAATTTCACAGCACTTTGCTAAAGAGAGAGCCAGAAAAAGTGGGAGTTACTATGTACCTGGGAGAAGAGTTCTTCTGAATGTTGCCTCTGATCTCAGCAGAGCATCTCACTACCTACTACTTCTCTAAATATAGTGGCTGACTTCCCCTCGGTCGATCTGACTTCTGATCTTCCCTTTATGTCCCTGCCTTGCTCTTGGTCATATCCCTGGGTTCATGCCACAGCCTGGACCTGTGTGCCCATCTTCATCTTTTGTTCTAACCCAGCACAAAGTCATCTGGTTTTGAAGCTTTTCGTTGCCTCTTGTCTGCCTTTCTCTGGCCTTGGGCAGCTCATCTCTGCCACAGAAAATAGATTCCTTGTCTTTGGTTTCAGTCCCCATAAATATTTCTCCAATGATTTTTCTGGAAAGAGGAAAAGATATATTGCCTTATGATCCTTTCCCTCTATGTTCCTTATCCCAGCTTTTGGTCTGGAGGAGAGAAAGCTAGGTATAGGGATCCTGTAGCAGAGGCTCCTAAGATTCAGTGATTATGACATTATAAACCTACAAGGAATAGATGGTAATGAGGATTTTTGTTTGCACAGGTTCTGATATATTTCTCCCCCACCCAAAGCACTCGCATATTAATCATTCCACCTGTCCATCTTAATCTGGAGTAACAAGATTACTGTATCACAGAGCAAGGTCATAATGTGGATCTTCTGCATGTGCTGTGTTCACACTGGGCTTTTACATCCACAGAGTCTGCAAACTCGTTACTTCTACCGCATTTCCTGTGCAGATGCTATTATCAAAGCTAACTGAATACCCAACTCAGAAACCTCTTACTCATCTTCTATTTCAGTCTCTGCCTCCTTGTATCCACCAGTGGTGGTCACATTATACCAGGTAGGCAATCACCTTTCCAATTGACATGCAGCACCAACTTAAAGCATGGGCTTTGATTCTCTGATGGGAACAATTCCCGGTGTCCTGGAACAGTGCAGTCTCTGCATTGCACACGCCTGTGGGTGCTCATTTCATCTAATGAAGTGATTGTTTCTCTTGGCTGCAGGTTACAACCTACCAATTAGCTCCTAGAAAAAGAAACCAGAGTCTACTGGAAAGAGCCTTGATCATATTACTTTTAGAAGCTCTGTGGCTAATTCCAATAAGCAGCCACTTGTCCAGCATGGAAGAGGCCAGCCATAGGTTGGCAGTCCTCTTATTTTTTGGATAGAGTTAGAGTTCTCTGAGGCTTGTGTTCCATATATGAGCAGTGGGAAGACATAATAACCTGTGTCACAGAATGCTGGAGAAATCCTGTAGACATCTTAGGGAAAGTCATATTTCCAGTGGTAAACTTTCTGAGTGGCTTAATTACAAGGAATACAAATGGCTTTGGGTACTACCATATTTATGTTTTGTCCAACCAAAAAAAAGCTTACCGCCAAGTTGCACAGATCAGCATGAGGGTGCTTTCTCCACACTAGCCAAGTATCCTCTGCTCATGTCTGGGGAGATGAATGATATGAATACATTTAGGCCCAGCAGGTATAACTGGCGGCCCTAGTTCGATTGCATATCATCTTCCAACACTATTTTTGAAAGCCAGCGGCGCAGACTCTGACCTTCATAGCATCCCAGGGCAGGGAGCCCCAAAGGTTAATTGCAATTGGATATTCCTATGGCATTTCTGATGCTCTGGGCTTACATGTCACCAAGCATGACCCTTGTTCTTTTTTTGTGGAGCAAGAAAGCCAATCCTCCCCCATGACCTTTGCTTCTCTTTCTTTATCAGTGAAGCAAATACAAGTTAGCTTCTTGGATTAGACTAGTCCCAAATTGTGAAAACAATGTTCCGATTCCTTTATTTGCTGAGATGTTCAGGACCCTGGCAAGATGCCTACATGTCTGAGACTGACAGATGAAAGAGGCCACTGCTTAACTTCTAGACCAGAGTGACTGCAGGCTAGGCTCTAAGGTTCATTGTTCCAGGTCCTAAGTTTTAAGAAGGCAGCAGAAAGGCCTAACTTAGGGACCCAGGAAGGCCGTAGCTGATGTTCAGCAATAAACTGGTGTTTGCAGGAACACCAGATGTTTTAGCATCAGAAAGTGGATGTCACAAATCCTCAAAGATCTGTTGGAAAAAACTAAGAACTCTCAGAATTCTTTCTTCTAGTTATTTTAGACTTTCTCATTAATGAATACTTTTTAGTAAAACGAACATCAACACAGAAAGAGGCATTCCATGGAAAATATATCCTTATTCCATCCTTATACCACACAGATAATCAATTTAAATTTTAGAATATGTTCCTTGCAAATTTTCTTTTGTTTTTCCTGAAAATTTTCCTATTTATATGACATGCTTTTCTTCAAATAATGAAATGGCATGGACATTTTAACAATAATAAGACCAGACATGTTACTATTGCTGTATTTCTTTTCTTTATACACACTTGCACCTATACATAACTGTGCTAATCATTGTACTGTCTGCTCTCTCTCTGTCTCGGTCTGTCTGTCTCTCTCTCTGGGGGGGGCTTGAACTTAGGTCCTGGGTACTGTCCCTGACTTTGTGCTGAAGGCTAATGCTCTATCATTTGAACCACAACTCCACTTGCAGCTTATTTTGGTGCTTAATTGGAGATAAGAGTCTCAGGAACTATCCTGCCTGGGTTAGCTTCAAACTGTTATCCTCATATCTCAACCTCCTGAGTAGCTAGGATTACAGATGTGATCCACCTGTGCCTGGCGGTCTGTTCATAGTTAATGAAAGATGTGTTGAAATAAGATCCTGTATGTCACTATTACCCCAGAATTCCTGGGCTTCTAGCATTGATTTACAAGCTTCCATTCCAGACAATGCTAAAGTCTGTCTCTACAAGAATCTCACAGAGTGTATATTGCACTATCTGTATCATCCTCTGCTTCTCATTTTGGAAAATCCAGCAAAGTTAAAATACCTTCACTCCCAGTGATGTTTGCTGTAAGTGAGATCTACCAGCAGCATTGTCTTAGCCAGCTGTGAAAGTGGCTAATGAGCAGGCACTAGGAGCTGGCTGCTTAGGGGCACATGGCCAGAGCTCCTGATGGCTGCCCATTAGCAGATGGTCATCAGTAGGTTGGAGGAAGGTCAGCGCCTCTTGAAGCTACTTTTAGCAGCCACAGTAAAGGCCCTACATTAACAGCCAGGCCCAGGCAGAAATAGAACTGCCATTCTGGAGGAGTCAAGTTAGCTTATCAATTGGGTCAGTGTCTGCCTTTCCATCTGGGAGTAAAAGCATTTTACTCAATTCGACACATTTTTTAGGAGCTGGAAGTTTTAATATGGTTTCCCTGAAGTGTCCACAGCTCATCTAGTATGGGGGTCTGCCCCTTGCTATCTGTGCCTGCGACTTGTAGCTTGGGAAGATTTCTTAAGGTTTTATAACAGGTGTACCCCCAGTCCACTCCCAGGCCACATCTTGTGTGATGTGTCCCCACCAACCACTGGGCATGGCTGAGGAGAGCGGAATGATATCCTTTTAGGCCTGGTGCCTTGTCTACATATGGTTGACTAGGCCATAGGTGTGTGTGTGTGTGTGTGTGTGTGTGTGTGTGATTTATCAACCATTCACTCACCCACTGGCAGCGATATATAGAACACTGATGAGAGAGAATTATAAGCCATTGTCTTTACCTTAAAGAAGTTTCTTCCATTCTGAGCCTGAAAACGGATACATATTAAGCTTCTCAGACTTGCTCAGGGAGACTGTAATTGAAGATGCATTTGCCACATGTACAAAGAAATGTCAGAACTATGGGAAACTGGAGGGATCTGAAGGAGTTCCTCTCAAAAGTGAGGCTTTCCATCAGCTTTGATGAATGGTTGGAAAAGGTTTGGATGAACTAGAGAAGGGGAAAGAAGAAAGGTAAATTCTGAAACAGAACCAAGCAGTGAAACATGCTTGATTCATGAGACAACGAAGAAAATGGGCAGCCTGGGTGTAGTGGCTCGCATGGAGAACCCCAGCTACCTGAAAGGCGGAGAGCAGGAGGACCATGGTCACCAAAGAAAAGTTTGTTAGAACTTACCTCAACGGCATGTGCCTGTTATCCCAGCTACACAGCATGTAAAAGGTAGGAGAATCACAGTGTAAGCAAGCCTGGGCAAGAAAAATGAGAACCTTTCTTAAAAATAACTAGAAGTAGAAAGGGCTGGAGGTGTGGTTCAAATGGCCCAAGCATGAGGCCCTGAATACAAACCTTAGTACTAGCAAAAAGATGAACAAAAAAGAGGAGAAGGAGGAGGAGGAGGAGGAGGAAGAGGAGGAGGAGGAGGAGGAGGAGGAGGAGGAGGAGGAGGAGGAGGAGGAGGAGGAGGAAAGAAAAGGAAGGAAGGAAGGGAGGGAGGGAGGGAGGAAGGAAGGAAGGAAGGAAGGAAGGAAGGAAGGAAAGAGGAAGGAAGGGAAGGAGGAAGGGAGGGAGGAAGGAAGGATGGAAAGAAGGAAGGGAGGGAGGAAGGAAGGAAAGAAGGAAGGGAGTATACAGATACAGTGACTGTTTTTTATATACTGCATGGTGTAGAATTTAAAGATGGAGTGAAAGACTGAGGAAAAAGGGAGTTACTTGGTAAGTGAGTAAAACTTGGTATTTCCAGTTCGCCCTGGGTATCATTAAAGTGACAACTACTATTTAATAGTTCTCCTTTGTATGGCTGAATATTACCTACCTTGAAGTCTTTTTCACTGTAGACTAGTGGCTCCAGCCAAGGGTTGGCAATGGAGAGGAGTAATGGTACTCAATACCACTGTCTGGTCTGCTCTATAGTAGTTATATCATAGTAGACAGTGACTTGATTTAATTTTCACTTTGGTCCTTGTAGCATGGAACAGCTCATTTTCTCTCCCTGTGACCAGAAATAGATATTATAAAGATGGCTGGTCATGGACCTGACTGTCTAACACAAGTTGTAACCCTTGAAGTTTTCCTCTTTGTCTCCTCTAATACAATCCGTGGACCATCAAGAGATACAGAAAATAAGTCTTAGGGATGGCTATTTTGACTTCATTACTGGTAGTAACAATTCAAGTTTAGGTATTTCTCAGTACTTATAGATCACCACATCCATTCTAAATCCCCCAGGCTTAAAATGGTTTATTACAGAGTTAATAAGTCTCTAGTTATCCCCTTCATACTACAAATGAGAAAAATCTGGACCTAAGAGGGAAGGTAACTGCTTACATTTCATTAAGAAATGATGACCAAGGCTTTAGTTGCCTTTTTCAACATTACTGTGCCACTGTGTGATGATAGTTAACATCCTAGTTTATATCTCTTCAAACTTTGTCTTTGTGAACATGGCTATTGGGTACATAATGTGTATATTTTATTCAAATAGAATTACAATTTGTTCTTTCACCTATTTTTTTTAAACCTATGGCTATCAGGAGCATTTGCCATATTACCCAAATAAACATTATCATTTGTATTTAAAAAGACTACATTGTATTCTATGTATGGATAAACCATACAATGAAACACAATATCCTACTGTTATTTATTAAATTTTTTCCATTTTAATTACATATCCATTTATTTCATTGGGAGACATTCTAACAACTATAATTGCTAGGTCAAAGAATAGGTATGCATTTTCGAGGCTTGAAAAATATTATTAAAATGTCTTTAGGAAGGTAGAAACAATTCTCACTGACAAGGAATATAGAACGTTCTTTCCTTATACCTTCACAGTGCAGATACTAACCTGATCATCCATTGTTTACATTGCGGCAGGCAAACCTTTAATGCTTTTTCTGTCTTAATTTGCATTCTTTGATAACTAGAGAGGTTAAGCACCTCCCCGCCCCCCCGCTCCCCCCCTCCCCGCCATGAGTTTATTTGTCACTGCAGAATAGAAATATTTTCCTGAGCAGGCTCAGATTTTGCAAACATACTGACCTTTGTAGATCCAATTAAATGACAATGAAAGGATGAGCTAACTGGTTTATTAGACCCAGTCCACATGAGCTAGGGCACTGCCTTGCCCTTCAAGATTCTCTGGGTCTAAAAACTAAGCAGAAATCAATGAACCACATGGATAACGAGGTGTCTTTATAGTCTTAAAGTTGCATAAGCAGTAACTTATAGAATGGTGTGCTAGATTCATAGTTTTACAATTTTGCTGACATTAGTAACTATACCTTAAGACTTGGTGAAGATCCATCAGAGCTATTTTGATACTATTTCTTGTGGTGCAAGTATCATTCGGTTTAGGTTGATGATATTTTTTAGTTATTTTGTCTATAGCCACTTGAAAGCTAACTTCTTTATCAAGTACAGGCAATTGCAGCTGATTGATATTTCTTTTAAAAATAATCTTTTATTCTGGGCATGCAACATAATAGCATCCCATTTTTACACAAATAGATTTTTTTTCTTGCTTTCCTTGTGTTTTATCCCATATCAAATGCCACTATGGAGATGTTCATGTTCAATGTCCATGTATATCTGTCGATGTTGGTATGCTAGAAATGTTTTTTGTTGCTATTGGAACATGATTCCTCCTCTCCAAGAAATCTCCCTTCCTCAGAAGTCAGAGCCTTCCTTTAGGGAGTTCTCGGCCTCCAGTAGAGAGCTCTCCTTCCTATCCTTAAACTTCTCTTCCTGAAGTAGACTTCTAAGATTTTCTCATAGTTTATTTCATGGGGACTTTTCTGCTTCATCCAGTTATGAGTATCTTGGGAATAAGGGAAGTACTTTTTTCCTTTTCACAACACTGAATACTCAATAACTCATTAATTAAGATTGCTTGTAGAATTAAATTGGATTCTCAGTAGAGACTGGGAAATGGATAGGGGCAGGTATTTAGAGGAAAACTCCTAGAATGCAGCAGGGAGCTAACAGGAAATCCAGCACAGTCCGAATGAGCAGAGTCTTTGGAAAGGAAATGCAGTAGTTAATCTTGGCTCTGCAAGTTAGTCTAAAGCTACTCTTATCAAGTCATTGTTTTGAAATGCCTGGATTCTTGCATATTTGAAAACTTTCCATAAATGACACCTGGACAAATTAGCCACAGCAACACACTTCATTGATCACTTCCTATAATAAAGAAGAGAAAATGTATAACTCCTAAAGTAAGAAACATATACTGTACAGTTATAAAGAACAGCTTAAACATACTGAATGCATTTGGCTCATGCAGGACTTTCTGCATTGTCTTTATTGGTGTGTTTTCCTGTTGGACTTGTGGAGATTATCATCACACAGTATTATTAATAGCCAGCCTGGCATTTATGAAGCACTAGTGTTTGAGAGAGCTAAACTCATGGTAGTTTTGGTATAGGGGAGTCTGCCCTAACAGGTGACCCTCTCCTATTTTTCTGGCCTTGGAGATAACTACCAAGGGCTAGATGAGTATTACAAGGTGAGGATCATGTTCCTTCAGTTCGTTATGGAACTAGAGAAAGGCTTGGTGTGACTGCTTCATTGTTAAAGGAGAATCACCATGGTGGGCATGGAGATTAGCATATGATGGTGCTCTAAACTTTTCCTTGGCTTGATAATTTTGATCTCCACTGGACAAGATCCTGAGTTACATGTCTTTCCCCCTGGATTGGATATGCTTCCATAGTTTACTCCAAAATTAAAACATTGTGGGAGTCAGAAATGTAGGTTGCATGTTTTCCCTCATTTATAGTAATTAGAATGTACAAGTAAACAGAATGGGTACAAAGACAAAAAAATACACTTGGATATGATAAATTAAACAGGACTCTAAGCATTCACACAGTGAGACCAAAGGAAGAAATTCTTAGGATCACAAAGGCTCAATGGGTATGTGCATATGATCATATAAAATGATGTTTATTGAAATGAACTTCAAGAAATGGAAACAAGAGTTTTTGTTGTTGTTGTTGTTGTTGTTTCTGTCAGTCATGGGGCTTGAGCTCTGGGCCTGGGCACTGTCCCTCAGCTCTTCAGCTCAAGGCGAGCGCTACCACTTGAGCCACAGTGCCACTTCTGGTTTTCTAGTGGTTTATTGGAGATAGGAGTCTCATAGACTTTCCTGCCTGGGCTGGCTTTGAATTGTGATCCTCAGATCTCAGCCTCCTGAGTAGCTTGGATTACAGGCGTGAGCCACCAGTGCCTGGCTGTTATTTTGTTTTTGTTTCTGTTTTCTTTTTTCTCCTTTGTCACTGTTTTAGTTTTCTGTACTTTTTGTCTTGTAAGTACGTTTATCTGTTTGGGGGATGGTAAGGGGAAGTTCAGAAATTGTGGGACAAAGGGTGAACTAATTCAGCAGTGATACCCACTAGACACTACGTTGAAAATAAACTTTACAATTTATGGTGGAGAAGGACTAGGAATTAAAAACTGGGAGAAAATGAGGGAAGAGGTGACACTGTTCAAAAAGTGAATGTACTCGTTACCTGACTTATGTAACTGTAATCCCTCTGTACATCACCTTTAAAATTTAAAAAAAAAAACATTATGGAAGGATAATGTGTTGAGGTTAGACCTTTCCTTAACAGCAGATATAAAAATTAACCAAAACTGAATTAATGCCTACATATAAGACTTTAAAAACCTTACGAAAAAACATAGGGTAAAAGCTTTATCACACTGAATTTCTGGCAGGATTTCCTAGGTATGGCTCTGAAGGCAAAAGCAGTGGCAGCAAGGAGCAGGAGAGACAACTTGGATAAACTTCATAGAAATCTAAAAACTGTGTGCATCAAAAGACACTCTCCCTAGAGTAAAAGTATAACCCCCCATAAGGAGAGGAAGGAACTTTCATATCATATATGATAAGGAGTTAGTTCATATTGAAAGTACACTGAGGATTCCTAAAAGTCAGTAATGATAATTTTTAGAAAAGACTCAAAAGCCAGCAAAGGTCTCCAACAGATATTTCTTCAAACAAAGAACCACAAATGATTAATAAACACAGGCAAAGACACTCAAGATTACTGCTCATTAAGGTAATGTACGTCAGAACTACTACAAATGATCTCTCATTAGGATATCTATCCCATTAGGATAGCTATTAAAAAAACAAAAGCAGGAGACTGGGTGTGGGGTGGTAAAGTAGCTACAATCTCAGTGTTTTGGGAGGCAGAGACAGAAGGATCACCATTCAAGGCCTGTCTAGGCAAAGTTGGTGCAAGACCCTGGTTGACAAGCACACTCAAAGGTAAGAACTGGGGATGTGGGTCAAGTGTTAGAGCACATGGCATTCAGTGTTCAGGGCTGCAACCTCCTAACCCATTCACACCGAAGCAGCAACGATGATGACAACGCCACCCAGAACATGACAAATGATGGGGTGTGGAAAAGCTGAAGCCCCTTTATGCTATTCTTGATCATGTAAAATAGCCCAGATGTTATGGAAAACAGTACAGAAGATCTTAAAAAAATAGAAGTTGAATTAGTAAACATTCCTGTTATTCTACGTCAGGATCTATACCGTCAGATAATTGGAAGCAGGGTCTTTGCCTTCATGTGTATAGCAGCATTATTCACAGTGACTCAACTGGGGAAGAAAGTGTGCATAATTAACAGAAAGGAAAGCAAAATGTGCCACACTTGGTACATACAGTGAAACACGACCCAGCCTTAAAAGGGAAGGAAATTGTGGCATAAGCTACAGTTTAGTTGAACCTTGAGGACATGGTACTGAGACATAAGCCATTCACAGAAAGATGACAACTGTAAGATTTCATTTTGAAGGGATACTTAAAAGGCAGAGAAAGAAAGAGAGACAGAGGCAACAGAGACAGAGACATAGAGAAGCACAGAGAGAGAAAGGACAGAGAGAGAGAGAGAGAGAGAGAGAGAGAGAGAGGAGGGACAGCGACAAGAATGGTTGTTGATGGGAGATGAGGAGGGTTGTAGTTAAGGGGTCCGGGTTTTGGTTTTATAAGATGTGGAAGGTTTTTTGAGCTGAATGGTGGTAACAGTTGTGTAAGATTACAAATGGATTTTGTGCCACTGAACTGTATCCTCAGAAAGATGGTTCAGATGGTAAAGTTTATGAGATATGTATTTACTACAAAAATTGGATAAGACATAATGGACTATAGCATGAGAGAAAAAAGTCAAATGCAAAAGATTGCCCATTGAGTGAGTCACGCACAGAGCAAAAGCCATTAGCAAATACAGACAGACAAGGAACAAAGATTACCAGGAAAGGGGAGAAAAAGGACTTTTGCTAATTATATCCATTTCCACTTGTTGCATTTATTTTGTCCTGTGTGTTCTGTGAAAGAAATCAGTGTTTCCTGTAATGGTCTAGGGTAAGCTAAATGTCAAATCTTAACCTATGTTCTACATAGACCTGGAACAATCACTTCTAAGTTTGCTGTTCCTAAACCTTCATTTCTGAAAATCTGGTTCCGTGGCACAGAAATACCTAGCACACAATACATTTTCTGTAAGTGGGTAATAAAATGCAACAAACTGGCAAGAGAAATTCCACTGTCTACATACTCATATATATTTATTCCACACCATGCAATGTGTTGGTCCTAGCCTAGGGCTTGAACTCAGGGCCCAGGATCTTTCCCTGAACTCTTTTGCTCACTTTGAAACCACAGCTCCACGAATCCTGATTTCTGGTTGTTAATTGGAGATGAGTCTCACAGACTTTTCTGACTTTGAACCAGGATCAGATCTCAGCTTCCTTTGTAGCTAGGATTACAGGCATGAATCACCAGTGCCCTGAAGGGAAGGCTTTCTAAGTAGAAGCAGCATTGAAGCAGAAACCTGTAAGGTCCTAAGAACAGAGTTTTAAGAGGTGGGAAGGAGGGACAAGAAGAAAGTATCATCTAGTTAAGGGAAAAAATCAGCAAAGAAACCTGAAGAATAGGCAAATACGGTGATGTGTGGGAGTCAAATGGCAGAAAAGTAGGAAGAGAACAAAAGTTTCCCTGTGTCTCGTGAGTTATGTTCAAGCCTGTCCATTGTCTTGAGGTTCTTGGAACCGACTGAATGACATGAACAGATGAACATTTTCTGGGAGGTCATCCTTAGTACAGTCACAGATTGGTATGGAATAAAGAGAGTGTAGAGATAGAAGATTGTGCCTTTTGGCTTTGTTTTGTTCCCTCAGCAGATGATAGCAGTCTGGAATAGGGTAATATCAATACACAAATTCATTATATTTTTTGAAGAGAGAGATATAAGATTGGCAAATGTATCTGTTGGTTACAATGATGAATCCTTGCTTGAAATATTTTCAAGGCCTCCGGATATTTCACATAATTCGATTTCCATGTCTCAGAGAAAGTGACCATTGATCTGTCAATATATTTCTCATTATCAATTCATTTTAGGGAATATTTACTGAAATTATTACCACTATTAAAACTTAAAGCTCAATGAAAGAAGGCATTTCTTGTTCAATGTATATGTTTTCCTGTCCACTGATTGATTTTCAGGTGCATGTTTTACTGCAGTGAGAGTTTCTGAAAGTTGAAGAGAAAGAAAATACTTGTAATGATATGGCCTTGCTGGCATACACAAGGACTCACTTACTTGTCCTTTTGATCTATTTTCTTTTGGCTTGGTTTGATTTTCTTATCATACACTGTAAACTTCTAATAAGGAACACTTGTGACTTTGCAAAATACCATAGTTTAGAAGCAGTAAGGCAAAATTTAAAAAAAAAAAGCCAGATATTTATCTGTTTTCAAATGCCCTTTGTAGAAAACAGCTTTTGAAGTAGCTCATGACTGAAAACCAGATACAAAACAGATTGATTAGGGTCAACAAATGCATAATGCTGCACGTATTTCATCACAGGATTCCATTGTTAGAAAACAGATAAACAAAAAAATAAAGAGAACAGATGTGATTTTGTTCTCCAGATGTCTTAGAGGTCAATAATGATTGCTGAAGGCAAATATTTTTAAAATCTCTCCTTTAGCAAAAGAAAAGCTTATCTTCCTCATATTGAGGTACAATCTCAAAAGAGGTCAAGTGTCCTTGTTAGTTCTGTGTTTTCTTCCTTTTATCAGGAATGTAAAAATTAGTATAAAACTAGAGAATGATAAATATTCTACAAATGATTAAACTGGCATCTTCTTATATTTGTTTTTATCATGATTTACTCAAAATTTGATATTCTATAATTCTAACATCCTATGTGTCTGTGTATGTGTGTTGTGCCGATACTGGGGCTTGAACTCACCACCTCAAGCTCTTCCTAAGCTTTTCTACTAAAAGCTGCCACTCTATCACTTGAGCTCTAGCTCTACTTCTGTTTTTTTTTCTACTGTATTTTGGGCCATATGGTATCATATAACGCAGAGGTAAATCTACTTTATTTTTACATCTCTGTTTAGTATCGCTATTCACCTTTTCTAGTTTTGTTTTCCTCCCCAAATAGGTAACTGTTGCATTAGAGTCAGGAACCTCCAGTCTGTTTTTGTAGGTCTTGATGTGATTTGATAAGCAGCATCTTGCTTGTGGGCAGAAGGATGGTGATTGAGACTAAGGGCAAGGAATTAAGAATTTCTGTTTTGTTTCCATGTGTCCATGTAAGGACGTGGTTGGGGTATATTTTGGGTATTCTGCTCCTAATTATTTTCTGGCCTCCCTATTACCTATTGCCCAGTATTCTTTACTTCCCAAAGAGTAAAGAACACTTCCTGGTCCTCTTGGTCAGTTTGATCCTGTGACTTGATTTAGCTACTACAAGGCAAACAGATAGGACATGAGTCAGATGGAAGCAGAACTTCCCTACGAATCCCATGGTTTATCCAGCACAGTATTCCTCCTTGTATGACTTGAAGTTGGGACTCATTCTTCAGCCTGGATTGTCCATACCCAATGGCAAAATTGATTCTTGGGGTGTACTAAATGTATATAGAGAACACAGCTGTCCATGAAGTACATGAAAAGATACAAAAATAGTCTGAGAAACACTGGACTGAGTCCTTAGGACTCTAGTCCCAGAATGGGGAAGGTAGGGACAGTAGAGTCATGGACCCACCCAGCCCAGAGCTGATGGATTTCATGAGTAAGGAAGGGATGCTGTTGATGGGATCTGATCAGGGTTTGGAGGATCCCATGCTGTAGCCTAGGGAAAGCAGATTGTGATGACAGCAATCCACTGGCCGCACAGAGATATGGATAACTTTTAGGAGCCCAAATGCTTGGAAGTTTGGTTAAGATGGTCTAGTGTATGGTTAGGCAATAGCTATTTTGGAAAGGCTAGCCTGGTATTATGATGAACAATTAAGTATTGATTGGGCTAGGGTGTTAGCCTAGGCCAGAGTTCTATGATTCACTGGCAGAATCTAGCTAGCTAGGTAGCTTTTGTTCACATTTCACATTTGCTCTTCTGAACTTTTTCAAAATCTTTGAGTAGTATAGAAAATACTAAACAATGAAAGTAAGGCTAGCCAAGAAGTAATTCATAAAACATGTGAAGTGGTTGTTCTGTTTTCTTGCTCAGCATTTTCTCAGGTACATTTCTTGTTGTTGTTATTGTTGTTGTTTTATTTTATTTTGCCTTTTTGGAAACTTGATGGAAGGGCAGTTAGTGGTTTACTCCCACCTGAGATCGATGCCTTCTGGTTTCTATTGTCTATGGAGGCCACGGGGCGGGACTAGGGGTCAACTCTGCTTTTGATTTGTTACTCAACTCTTCTTCTCTTTTTACTGACAGTTGTGATCCTGACTTGTCTGTAGAACCAAAATCTTCCAGATGTAACTCAGTTGTCAATGTCTGGTCAAATCCTTTCATAGTAGCCCTGGTTCTCCACTGGTGGCTACTTTAATGCTGGCCATAGGACTTGTTCGTGCCAATGAGATGTAAAGGGGAATGTGTTGGGGATTGTGGGAATAATCTTCTTTTCCTAGAAGGGCCTAGAAAAATATAAAGAAGTTTCTCTCTCTCTTTTGTTTTTCCCATCTTCTATCTTTTCTTTATTTCTAGAGAGGCTATGAATTGTGATTCATACCGAAGCTTCTACCCTCTGCATTTGGGTCTTTGATGATCCTATACAACTAATTTTCTCTCTTTCTCTTTCTCTCTCTCTCTCTCTCTGGTTTATTGGAGATAAGAGTCTTACAGACTTTCCTGCCCAGGCTGGCTTTGACCCCAATCTTCAGATCTCAGCTTCCTGAGTAGCTAGGATTATAGGCCTGTGGTACCTGTGCCTGGCTAGAGCTAATTCTTCCCTTTTCTTGTTTTATTTTTTTTAGAACTAATTCTTAAATCCTGAAATTTACCAAGTTAAGCCACCACCATCTCCTCCTCCCCTTCCTCCCCCATTCTTCCCCTCCTCCTCCTCCCCCTTTCTCTTCCTTCTCTTACTCCTCCTCCTCCCTCTTTTTCCTCCTCTGACCTTCTCCTCCTCTTCCTCCTCCTTCTCCTTTTTTTGCGGGGGAGGGGGGATGTTGTTGGGCTTGAACTCAGGGCCTGGGTGCTGTCCCTGAGCCCTTTCACTCAAGGCTAGTGCTCTACCACTTTGAGCCACAGTGCCACTTCTGGTTTTCTGATGGTTAATTGGAGGTAAGGGTGTCTCATGAACTTTCTGCCCAGGCTGGCTACAAACCGCAGTCCTCAGATTTCAGCCTCCTGAGTAGCTAGGATTACAGGTAGGAGCCACCAGTGCCTGGCCTAAAACTTCTTTTTATGTGACATATTTAAATATCTGTATAAAGCCTACTATCCACGATGTATTCTGCAACTATAAGACAAATATTTCTGATATCTTCCCTCTGATATAAAGATTACTCATGCACATTTTCAAGTTTCCCCATCCTCTCTACTATATGTGATACCTGGATCATACCACTGACCTTGCATATTTTGTTTTGTCTCTCTAATGATTCTGTGAGCTTGTTGCAGACTTGAAACAGATTGCCATTTTGACTTTTCCAGGATTTGAACAATAAAGTTTTTGTTGAATAGGTGCGTGAAGTGTACCCTATAAAAGTAAAGCATTTCATGTTCAAAGTATTCATCACTGCCCATGTTGACAATATTCCTAAACCAGCTGAGATTAATTAACTTTCCTTTTGTGCCATTTTGATATGCTATGGATTTAACAGAGGTGAACACTGGGCTGCACAGTGAAATAATCTAGGCAGGACATCCTAGGGCCCTTTGGGTAAAAGTAGAGTTCACTTTCTGCATTTGTCCTTTTTAACCTCTTAGTTACATGTGTTTAACGACTTCTTTGGTCTGTTGATATTTAAAGCATTAACATAATTATCTATCTTAACATATTGTATTTACCACCTGCTGGGGATGAAACATTGAAACTATCACTAGTAGCTCATTAACATTAACACTAGTCCCTCATTAACAGTGTTGACCCAATTACATATTGTGTATCCCAGAGACAAATAACTATAATTGCAACTCAAAAGTGATTTCATAAACACGAAGATTCTTGGTTTTTGAAATGCAAATTGGAAGGCATTATTTGAATTTTTTCCACATAAATACAGGTTTAAATGAAACAAAATCATTCAACCAAATAAAATAAAAATTCAATCTAAAGTGAGGCCATTTGGAATCAATTGGTACACAGCACATTCTGCTGTGAGGGCTCAGAACACTTTCAATGCTAGGTGCAGAAATTAAACAACTTAGTAACAATGAAAGCCAGACATCTGGTAAGTGACATCTACCCTGGCTATCAGCAGGTAGTGATTTTCTTTTGGAACTATTCAGTGTATTGTCTGTTGCCTGGACAATGGAAGTGTGATGAAGCATTGATATTATCTGCCTGGAGATTTTAAAGCTCCATTGAAGAGATGGAAAGCCATTGGGATTTGTGTGGACAAAGAATCCTTATGTCTACATGTAAATGTAGACATAAATAACTGTGCCTCTACCATCATAGGGAAAAGACCCATATAAATAGAAGCAAACATAGTGTAGTGTATTTGCAGAGTTCTGTAACATTATTTTACTGAATTAATATGATAAAGATTAGGCAAAATAGCCCAGAGTCAGCTCTAAGAAAGAAAATCTGTGCAAAAGTCAAGATGTTAAAAGCAGAGACATTTCTTCAATACCAGTAGACTGCTTCACAGACTTCTAACTTTTTCTTTCCCTATGGAAGGAAAAATACTGCTGGAGAAACAGGGCTGAGGGATAGAGGAGGAGGGGAACAGCAGCCAGGCAGTGGAACTTTAAAATATACTGTCTCGAAAGAAAACAAAACAGCTTCCAGGATTTCTTAGAAGTCTCAGTTCAACAAACGTTCAATGCAATGCTGATGCCTACTTTCCTTCTCTTACCCAGGCAGTGGGGTCGATAGGATGTTGTATTTACCATTTAAAATGTTAAAATAACCAAACACAAGCCGAGTGCCAGAAATCTCTCAGGCACTGCTATGAATACTCCGGCGGGATCTCTGAAATAGGAATGGGGCTCAGGGCCCACCTCCAAGGAACACATTTAACTCTCGCATATTAATATGATACAGATAGGGCCAGGTGCTGGTGGTGGCTCACTCTTGTAATCTTATCTACTCAGGAGGCTGAGGTTTGAGAACTGAGGTTCAAAGCTACCCCGGGCAGGAAAGTCTGTGAGACAGACAGCTAGGAAGGCAGCTGTGACAAATCCTGTAACTGAGAAACACCTGGTTATGTGACCTCCCTTATTCGCTAAAGAAACAGGAGAAATGCTGATCTCAGTCGGAGGTGAGCTGCAGCCATCTAGTGCAAACTACTCACCAAGTCTCAGTACTGAAAGTACTGTTTCGCTGGGAAATATCAAATGATTGAAGTTTCTGAAAAGTGCCTTGTCCATGGTGCACGCACACACACACAGGGAAAAACGTCAATGCGTTCTATGGGGAGAGGAGTGAGGATTGATTCTGGCGGGGGCCACACGCTGGGAGCCCCTCGGAGCTCTGGAGCAGGGGCTGGCTGTCTGGCCGCCCAGAATGTGCTGAGTTTGAGAGTTCATCTGATCTAGTGGATCAATGGTAATTGACTTATGTCACACAGATTTTTGCCATTTCTGCAGGAGCCTTTGATGGAAAGTCACAGGGACATTGGGTAGTTTCTTAACACGTACATTGCTAAGGAAAAAATTTCATTGCTCAATAGTATCTCTCATTTGGTACTTGTTTTTCCTAGAATGAGCCTCCTTCAGTGTTTTCTCCCTATTGTGGAAGTGTCTTTCCTGTATTTGTAGGACAGTATGCACTGTAACGGCCTTGAGTCTGAACCTGTGACGTTGATCAGGTTGGTTGGTTCGGTTTTGCAGTGCATCTCAGTGGGCAGAAAGTAAAAGGGGCAGTGCTGTGTTACCAAGGAAGGAAAGGAGGTACAGGCATTTGCAAAGCGTCACTATGCTTACCTGACACTGCAAATGAGGCCATGCTTTTACTTTCCACTATTTTTTTTTTTTTAATTTACAAGGTGCTTTCTTGCTTGAATGCACCATACATCTGATCCTTTTCCAAGCCAGGATAAAGTGCAGGGCCAGGAAAAAAAGCATCATCTGAATTCATCTTGGTCACACAATCAGTATTCTGCATGATGCCGCCCCCTATCCAGGGGTTTGTTTTCATTATTATTCTTATTTTATTTTTGTTGGTTCTAGAGCTTGAATTCTGGGCCTGGGCGCTGTCCCTGCACTCTTCAGCTCAAGGTGAGCACTCTACTGCTTGAACCACAGCGCCACTTCCAGTTTTCTAGTGGTTTATTGGAGATAAGAGGCTCAGGGACTTTCCTGCCTGGGCTGGCTTTGAACAGTGATCCTCAGATCTCAGCCTCCTGAGCAGCTAGGATTATAGGTGTGAGCCACCTGCTTTTTGTTTCCCAGAGCTGAAATTTTGATTAGATAGTCACTTCTTCCCATGCAATTAAGGTAAATGATAAAAATGATAGATAAATCAAAGATAAGGATATATCCTAATTGTACCAAAATGACCAGCATTTACTTTGTGTCTTTGGTTAATCTCTCTCTCTCTCTCTCTATTACTGTTTTTAAATCTCTGTCTCCCTCTCTCACCCCCCCACACTGAGTCCCACAGATACACACACCCACATGACACCCACTTGTTTGCTATGAGGTGGTGCCTGCCTTAATCATGTGACATTGGAAGTTTTCCTCCCCATGGGTCTGAGATTTCATTTTTCCACAATTGTGATTTTAACGGACCATGGATACAGAGGTCTGGAATATAAAGGGTCTTCCTTTACAAAATTTGAGGCTTTAAGTCATGGTCAGGTATCTTGACTTCATTGCTTGCAATCCATTCAAAACAATCCTGCATAGCAAGAGGCTTCTTAATACAAGAACACCCGGTCAGACCATTTCTGAATACATTGGAACAGCAATTAAAGTAAAAAGTTGGAAGCCTGGGTAATATCATTGTAAACTACTTACTAATCTTTTCTCTGGATCTCCTTCTAAATCAATTTCAGGATTGATCCAGTGAGGGTTTCAACTGCAAAAGAAAAAAAAATGTTCTGAGTTAACAGTTTGGAGCACAAAGCCAAGCTTTTCAGGATAAACCAAACAAACTGTGAAATTTTCTTGAGAGTTTTGATTATCTTCAGTTAAAGGAGAGAAGCAGGCTGTAATATTTCTCAGTATATAAAAACGTCAAGCCAAACCAAAAAATAGCTGAGTGAAACTTGCTCTTTTATACCCAGCAATGGGAAGAATCAACATAGTGTACATGTGTGAAGGTGGCCTATCAACAATCTTTACGTGTCTTCAGAGCTTGATTCTAAACCTCCACTTTGCAGGATATTTTATCTGATGCTTCTAATAACTGAAAGGAAAACCCAACCAGTAAAGGTGTGAGCAAATGTGATATAAAATGATAATGATTTTGATGACTGGTGAGAGGAAACAGAAGGGATTGTGTAAGATTTATTTGCCTGTGGTACCATCGTTAGCATCCTAAGATTTCAGTGATTACCCTATCTCCTCATCTGAGTCTTTGTGATTCAAGTATTGCTAATCAGGTAGACTATCCCAGTGAAGAGATTTTTTTTAATGGAATTACCAGTGGAAGGATATATTTATCTTCTGGGATCTTAGGCATGAAAGACAGAGCAAGCTTCGTCTAGTGTTATCTTGGACACAATACAAACACTCTGTCTATAACCTTTCTATATAGCTGGTAAGTGCTAGGCTGATTCCTGAGAACAAGGCTCTTATATGCCTAATTTGGAGAGTTTTAAAAATATAACATTTTAAGGAAAGTGCTAAACACAGCAGACAAACATCTCCTGTTACAAAGGGAAAGAGACTTGTGCTTGGAGCACTCATGCCAGGGTCATAGCTCTGAAAAGAAAAGTATGGACTGGGTGCATATATGCAGCACATGAACTGAGCAACCAACAATAGACAGGGGCCCAATCTGTTGACATTTCTTGTATTCCTGGATCCAGCCATTCATGAAGCTGTGTCCTTGGACACAGCACAACATGTGCATTGTTTCCCTTCTAGCTCCTGCTTCCACAGAACTTGAAAGTCCTTGGCAGTCAGATGAGTCTTACACTTGGTAAATGGTCGTGAAGGGCTCTCTGAATGTGAAATTGGTTGAGTCAAGGTGGGACATGGGCTGTGTATTTAATCTCATAGACTCCAGCAGAGTAAACAGTTGAATCAAGGTTTATTGAGTCATAGAATTGAGATAATGATTTCGATAATGATTTCAATTGAGTTTAGAGTTTTGGTAAAATTGGTCTATAGCTTTGATTTTGTTCTGCTTCCTAAGGTTTTGATGAGATGGTTACGCCTTGTTTTCAAAATGAATTGGGAAAAACTTCCATTGAAATGAAATTATCTCACATTTAAATATATGATCAAACTTACCCAAAACAACTGTCTGAGACTAATCTTTATTGAAATAATTCATTGGAAACTATTTCTTCCATAGTTCTTGCTTTACTCATTTTCTCTATCATCAAGTAAATAATGCTGCCTTAGGCTTTACAAGAGAATTTTTATAATTCTTCATCATAAACTTTCCCTTCTTTCATGATTAACCCTCTATACACAGTTTTCTTAGTTATTATAATTTTGAAATTACTAAGATCTTGAAGTTTTAAAAGTATACCATTTATCATTTGATTATCTTATTTTTTGCTTTGTTATTATGTTTTATTTTTCCAAGGTTTTTGGAATTTAATATTATTTCTTGTGTTTACTTTATTCTGTATTTTATAATGAAAGTATTGTTGTTTCTTTTTTTCAGAGTATCTTTTCAGTTTGGGTAGGTTGATTTCACAATATTGCCATTTTCTAAGTAGGCTGTCAGTAGAGTTTAAGATTCTTTCTTTGAATAAAGTAGGAGCATGTGTTTGCTCTGCTTCTATGTGTATGGTATTTACATGCCACTGAATTTGTTTTTGTTAACCTTTTCTTAATATCAAAAGATTCAAGACTTATGACAAGTAAGGCTCCCAGTGTGTAAAAAGAAGTTGAAGAAAAATCTGGTTACATAATCTTTAGGCTTGCTGATTTAGGTCATTGTGAGGAAATACTGATGCTGACTCCACCTGATTCTAAGATTTTCTCAAAAACAAAAAGCAAAGGAACTAAACAAAAAGCTTTTCTGTGCTTGTGTGTGCTGTGTGTGTGCACACATGCACGTGTGTGCATGATTGTATTCACTCAATATTTTGCTTTGTTCCAATCTCCTCCTAATGTCGATCCCCAACTTTTATCTCATTATTTTAAGTACCCAAGGTCAGCAGGGTGGAATCTTGGGAGTCTTGATTAACAAGATGGCAACTACGTGGTGGACTCCTGTCTCAAAGACCAGCAGCCAGAAAATACACCTAATGCTGTTAAAAAACTGAGCCATGAAGGCCAGAGAGGAAAGAACAAACAAAAACAATACGAACAAACCAATTCAGCTCCAATGGAGAGCTAAATTGGGATGTTGGAGTTGAATTGGGATGTTGGAGCTGAATTAGGATGCAATAGTGACTGGAGATGAGCCAGGAGACAAGACCCAAACAAGGAGACACATGACAAGGCCTAATGGTGCCTGAGCCTGGTGCTGGCCTAAATAGAGTCAGGTCAAGGGTCAGGATCACAGGAAACTCCCTGTCCTAGACATTAGACTGACAGGTTTAGTAACCTATCAGCTGAGTGCCCACCCCTGTCTCCAGGGATTCAGGCAGGCCAATCACCAGCAGGAGGGGAGGGGCTTTACCTTACCCCACCCTGAAGACAAAATGCCAGACCCTATCATCCACCATGTGGCCAAGATGGCGCTGGCCAGACTGGATCTCCCTATTTCAGTTTGGTGGTGCATGTCTGTATTCCCAGCTCTTAGGAGGCAGAGGCAGAAGCTCTGTTTGTGGTCAACCTGCGCTACATGGAGAGACCTTATCATGGGGGAAAATAAAAACCTCTCAGACAACCAAACAACAACAACAACACACACACAGCACTTTAGCATCTACAGTAACCAAGTAGACGTACTAATGAATAAGGACCCAGGAGGAACTTTCAGGATTTGCTTCTGAAGATTTTCTTTCTCTTTTCTGTTGCCCATATTTTTTATTACTAGTGCACGGCCACATTATTTCAATCACTTCAAAGTTGGCTCTCAAATAATTAAATTCCATCTGGATCCTCCCTAGTTTCATCACCGAACATAACATGGTTCTGTTTTGAATACTAATATGTCAAACAAAGAATGAGTTTATGAGGATGAGTTTTTCTGGAAGTTGAAAAAAAAGAAAACACACACACCCATATGGTTGAGCCTGGTGTGGTGGCTTCTTCCTGTAATCCCACCTACCCAGGAGGTAATGGTAGAAGGATTCAGGTTGGAAGCTGGCCCAGAATAAAGCACGAGGGAGGCTTGAAGTCAAACCCCCATTCTGCCAAAAAAAATCATTGTTGAATAACTTAAAAATATATGTATTCTCTAAAGACTCTTCATATTATTTGCAGGGAAATGGAGTTAAGTCACACTCCTGCTCAGCAAGTTCCAGAAGATCGAGGTTCAGTAGATTCCTGTAACCTTGAGTCGTATACACATGCGCTGCCTTGGATGTTATATTTAGCCAGATGCCCCTTTTGTCTTGTGGTTTATCTAGAAGCACCAGGGAGGACAGGGTGCCTGGTGCCTGAGTCTGTGTGGCTGCTGCTGCTGCACCTATAGACCCTTTACACAAAGCATGACCAGCCTGCTTACCCGTGCCTCTCCCTTCCTTTTTTGTCTGGTTCCAATCCTGCTTCACTCTGGAGCTAAAAAGCTGCATCATGCTATATTTAGAGAATAAACTTGCATCTGGCAGCATTGGAGAAGGAAACGGATCCAGGTGCATAGAATTCGGGCACTAGCAGTAGCAGCTTTCTTTTTCTTCTTCCTGCTTTCCTCTTCCTTCTCCTTCTCCCTTCTCCTTTCTCCTCTTCCCTTCCTCCCCTTTCCCCCTCCTCTCCTCTCTTCCCCTTCTCTTCCTTTTCTTCCTCCCCCTCTCTGCTCCCATCTTCTTTCTTCCTCTCCCTTCCCCTCCTATCGCTCTTCTTCTTCTCTCCTCCTCCTTTTCTTCCTCCTTTCTAAGGTCGATCTGACTGTGTTACTCAGAGTGACCTTAAACTCATGATCTTCAGCCTCCTGGGATTTGGAATTGAGGACTTAGCCCACACTTGGGCAGTAGCTTTTATCTAATGCTTTTGCAGCCTTGCCTCCTGCTTCAGAAGCAACAGGGCCCACCAGAAAATGGTTTAGGGTTAATAAAATTCCTAGGTAGAAATGGGGCTGTTTCTGAGATTTTCTTACTTTCTTTGGGATTCAGTGTTCTCTGGACAGTTAGTTGTTTCTTGGCTGTTTCCTTTGCTGTTCTAAAAGTTAAACTGCTGTTTTCTTCTTTCTTCTTCACTTCTTCTCTTTTTAAAATCCTGTTCTTTAGTCTTAATAAAACCCATTCTGTAGTCTCAGTGTGTGTCCGGAAGGAAGCAAAAGTAAATGTCCATCTTTGTTCTGTTCTCTTTATCCAGAAGTTTAAAGAAGTATTTTGTTTTAATCAAATCATTTTTTTTCTTAGAATGGATTTGAGTGGTTTCTGTGCTGTTCCTCTTCTGATCTATGAGCCTAATAATTATTGTCAATTCCTATCACACCTGCTTTTATGTTTTCTGACACTCTTGCTTTCCAAAATCATGGCGAATCTTTTCCTTTCACTCATCCTTAAGGAGAACTTAGCAGTAGAGAGGCAATATCACAGTTTTATAGTTAGAGACCATGTTGAAGTCAAAAGTATTGATGTTTGCTTAGAAAACGATGTGACACAATTGGGTGCATAACTAAAATTTGGGGACGCTGAGTAGATGTTATATATATATATATATTTTTTAGAAGGAAAAGGGTTGTATTGCACTTCAAAAATGTCCCTTCTCATCACCTGAAGCCATTGTACTACATTGATTGTAACCTTACTGCTGTGTGACAAGCACACTCAGCTGTTTTTCTGAAAGCCTCTCTTATAGCAAAGTCCTTGAAAGAGAAAGACATCGGTAAGAGGATGTGCCAATGCTCATGCCTGTGTGGTAGCATTCAGTGCCATGAGTCAAAAATGCTCTCTCAAAAGTGGCAGATCTGAACTTTCTATGTATTTATGACCTCTTCTTTAAATATGGGCTCATTTATGCAATTCCTCCTTGATGTCTAGTAGGAATTTTTAAAAAAAGTACTCCTAATTCTCCTTCATGTTTCTTCTGTCTTGATGTTGAGAACAGAAGTCTCACTAGGTTACCAGGGTAAAGGACCTCTTCCCATAGAGGTTTGATACCCCTCACCATGACCTCGAGCAGTTGTACACAGTGCCCATGGGCATCCTGGTTACCCATTACCTGGGAAACATTTGCACTTGAACACTAGACTGATGGGACCCCAGAGGTGTGCCCCAGAATGGGAACCCAGTCACAGGGGCCAAGCAATGAATGAAAAGCTTGTCCAGCCTGCATGGAGCCTCTGATTGAGTTTGGGACAGATATGGTCACAGGCTCTCCCATGATCTCGAGTCATGCATCTCTATTAGAGATGCATCCTATTAAATCCTGAAAAATACCCTCCCTTGGGACCCCTCCTATCCAGTGGGAGTTCTGCTTATCTTTTTTCTTCAACAAATCTTTGCCATTCTGTTTCTTCCTCTGTGCCCATAGACTAATATTTCAAGACCATGGAAACAAAGGACTCAATCCAGGTTTCTGTGATTTTTGTTGTTGCTACTAGAACTCCAACATTGTTTGTATGAATCTTTGTGTGAGCAGTCTAGTTACTCTCCTCCACCTTGGGGTGACTTCAGTTCTAGGGGCTGCCTTGTATTTAAGATGAAGGAAATGACCAAGATCAGGCACATAATAATAAGTGTGTGTGATGTAGGTATAATTATTGTTTCCAGTGTGGGTGATCATACCCAGGGCCTTGCACACACTAGGAACACACTCTGCCATTGAGCTATCTCCCCAGCCCTTAGTTTTTGAGGCAGATTTGCTCAGGATCCATCTGTCTCAGCTTCTAAGGGCTGAGGGGATAGGCATGCAACATATCTGGCTGCAAGTCTACTTTAAAGACTGTCTGGCCGGCACAAACTAACCAGCAATCTGATAAGCTTCTCTGGTGGAGGTAACTTCTACCCACCATGAACTTGGTAAGTCATTCTGCAAACCCTTTTAATTCTGCTCCTTCTGTCAAATGAATTTCTAGGTCTTGGAATAAGTTTCTTCTTCTTGTATCTGAAATACTAATTTTTAGCATAAAGCCCACTTTTTGTGATAGTATTTTGTAGGACCTATAAATTTTTTTTCTGAGATTACTCCCTCTTCCTCTTTGGTATAGTTTCTGCCTTCCTAGGTCTTAGTTCTGAGAGTGATTTTTTTTTTACTTCAAGTCATTCATGGAAGAAATGCAACCATAGAAGTGGATTTCATGTTGTGATCATATTCCATTGTATACTTCTTTATGTCAGGACAGCTTTCCCTTTGTCTTTGGACAAAATGACTAACATTTGCTTAGTTTGTTTCAAATATCTTAGGAGCAATGAACAGCAAAGTCCTCTATAATAAAGGGATTATTGTTGTATTTCTCTTAGTAAATGTGACTCTTAATATATTTATCATTGCTTACCTTTTCTGGTTAAAAAATCTGCACATATTGGAAAGGTAAGAAAAATTCTAGGAGTTTCATGCAAAGGAAGCCTCTTGCTTGTTTTCTTCTGGACTTCTTTTGTTGCTTTGGATGGAAGTGCTAACTTCTAAGATTTTGCTTTAGGAGAAGATTCATTGGTTTCCTCATCCATATGAATGACCATCACCACTATAAATAAACATCCAGAACTTGTTTGTTGGAGAGAATAGATCTCTTAGACAGCAATTTGAATATTAATTATTAAGCATAATAAATAGGTTCTTGTCTAGAAAGTAATCTTTCTTTTCTTTTAACTATTAGAGTTGGAAATAATATATAGCATAAAGAGGAAATGACTCTCAGATTAAGTGAAATACATGCTTGAAATCAAATATTAGAAGTAAATGTAAACAATCCCATGAATAATATCTATGCAAAATAAATATCTAGGAATAAATATGGCCAAAATAAGGTGAAAGAGCCTTACAATGTGAAGTATGAAGCATGAATGAAAGAAACTAATGAGGGCAGGGAAAGGTGGAATCACAGAAGGTCATGGGAATATTTCTCCACTTGAGGAAAATGAGACCTATTGAGGAAATAAGATTTATACATGAAATCGTGTGGGCCACTCATTATTATGCTTAACAATATAGAAAAATAGAACCATAGAATGAGCACAGTAAGTTCAGTTAAAATATTTGTGGCGACTACCATGTTTCACAGTATTCTCTGCTTAGAGCTGTCTGCAAAAATGAATTGCATAATTCCCTGTACTGCTATGTAGAATAGGATTGAAGAGACAAGCTCTTATGGTGGTTCAAATTTGGGACTCTGCAGTACACTGACTAGGGTTAACTTCTGCTTCTGGCACATAATAGTTGACAATTCAGACTAAGTTACTTCATATCTCTGTCTTTAGTTTTCTTCTACCTCAAAGGATTGTCCTTTAAGGAATTGTATGTAATGCACTTGGAACACTGATGGACTCTTAGTAAGCAAGGACTCCCTGTTAGGTTTGCTGCACGATTTTAGTATAGTAGTACCCAAAGTGGGTTTTGTGCTCAGGTCAACAGAATAAGACATATTTCAACACGTCTACTTAGACTTAACCTCACAATAGGAAATTGTGTATGAATGTTAGCCAATAACATGAGAGAAAGTTGTGTGTTATCACAGTATAAAGAAAGAGGTCAAAGGGCTAGATGTAGGTCTTTATTTGTTTGCATCCAGTTTATTGAAATGCACTGCATGAAACAAGCTTGAATCATGGGACTATAAGTATTCAATATTGGAAATAGAAAGTATTTACTTTGGTATTTCAAGCCGAAAAAAATAGTTGCAGGAAGAATGCAAGGATTTCATGTGCATCTTTCTATGTGTCATGTATCACATGCCTTATCATTATGTATCATGTGCACATAAATGTGCATATTTGAACATGTACTTGTATTTTCTGTCAGAAGTATTCAAGATACATTGGAGGCCTTGTGCCTGCAACCACAGATAAAACAAGGACATTTTATTTAATATCACTGATCCAAAGCAGAGAAGCTGAATACTGATATTATCAGTTGACCCTCCGCTTCAGGATTCAATCAGGATTACATATTACATTTACCTCATGTCCTTAATATTCTTTAATCTGAAAAAGATCCTTAGGCATAAGGAGTTTTTTGGTGGTTGTTGTTGATTGTTTTGATGTGTGCATTTATTTGGTAGAAAACCCTCAATTCAAGTTTGTTTCCTCATGACTGCATTCAGTTATATACTTTGGCCCAAGAGCTCATGGAAGTGATAATGCTCTCCTTGCCCCATGTCTAGAGGTACTTGATATTGGTTTATTGTATTACTTACTGGTGATATGAAATTTGATCTCTTGGTTAAGGCGGTATCTTTCTAGTTTCTGCATAATAAAGTGACTATTTCCCATTTGTGGTTAAATAAATAATCTCCAGGAAGGTCACATCTAGAGCAGCAGAGCTGGAAAGGTACTTGCTGGTGGGGAAATAGTCATTCTTGCAAGAAAGGCTGATTTAATCCAGAGAAGACAATTGTAAAGTCATTTCTTCATCACTGATGATCTGAATGACGCATGAGAAAACCCTGCTCATGCTGGTCGGCAGAGACAAATATTAGGCTAAACTGGAGTATTGGGATTTACAATAGGGTTGAAGAAAAAAATCCCAAGTTTTATAACAAATTTTTGTGTTTATGGTATGTGCTAGATTCAATTTAAGAAATAGATTAAGGACTAATTTGAGATTCAGAAAAGCTATCCTGGAGGAGATTTTTTCAACAGTGAGTGATTTATTGAATTTAGCAGAATTTTATCAGAAAACCATGCGTAACCTCTGATAGAATGGTTGTTTGGCTTGGAATAAGAATAAGATTTTAAATTTGAGATCAGGTTTGAAGAGGACTTTTAGCCACATGAAAGTTACTCATTGCATGTCTTATAGGTTAAAACATTCCAATAAATAAGTTGAAGTGTCAGGTGCATAAACTTATAGGATCTTACCAGTATAGTTACAAATATCAAGTCCTTTAAAATATAGCTATTTGTACCATGTAATAGGATGTGTAGCTACCTTTTTTGTGTCTGTCCGGGGGCTTGAATTTGGCCTGGATGCTATCCCTGAGCTTTTGTGCTCAAGGCTAGCTCTACCACTTGAGCCCAAACTCCCACTTCCGGCTTTTTGAGTAGTTAATTGGAGATGAGTCTCACAAGTTTTCTACCCAGGCTGGCTTTGAACTGTGACCCTCAGATCTAAACCTCCTGAGGAGCTAGGGTTACAGGCATGAGCCCCGGATGCCTGGCTGTGTAGCTACCTTTTTATCACACCACAGTTCATGCATTACCAAAATGGCCAAATACTTAGATTTATCTCACTTCGAAATACTAAATACTATGTATGTACATTGTTAATATTATTATTATTGGTTTTTAAAAGAGAATTCATTCTGGATTGGCTTACATTTCCACTCGTGACAAATGATTGTGTCAGTGGTCTTAAATAGTGGGCCACCAAGCAGATACATAAAAATTAGAATGAAAAATACTTCTCCCAAATAAGGTGACTTTTTACAACAAACAAGTAAGACAGTAATAATCAAAAGACCAAAAAAAAAAAAAAAAACCCAAAACTCCCAAATCAAACCCTGAAAAATCAAAGCCACAAAATTAGAAACAACAAAAACTGTATATTAGAGTTGAAAAGAAGGATTTAAAAATGTTTTATTGTCATGTGGTTCCACTCATAAATGATGTAATTGCATATTATTAAACAGGGCTATTTACTCTTTCTCAATGAATACTTTTGAGTGCCTTTGCATACCTTTTCCCAAATATAGAAAATTGTAGAAATTGCCACTGCTGGTATATCAGTACTTCCCTTAAGTCAGTTGCAAGAGCAATTGATTCATATCAGAGGAAATAGAAGTCTGTTAACTGAATAACTGGTGAATGGCAATGGGGAAAGGACAACATTTTGGTTTCATTTTGATTTATTAAATGCAGATAGTAGAGGGCAAAGGGTGAACCAATGCAACAGTGATACTCACAAGACAACATGTTGGAAATGAACTTTATAATTTGGGGGGAGTTATTTAGGGAAGGAAGGGAAAGTGGGAGAAAATTGAAGTGGGGTAACAACATTCGGCAAGAAATGTATTCATTACCTTATGTATGTAACTGTAACCCCTCTATACATCACTTTGACAATAAAATTAAATTTTAAAAAATAAATGAAAGAACATACAAGTAAAACAATAAATTCAGATAGTGATGCATTTCTTTCATTTATAACTATGTGAGATTTGTGTGTGTGAGAGAGAGAGTGAGAGAGAGAGATTGGAGTTTGAACTCAGGTGAGCCACACCTCCAGGACACTTGTTTCCTGCTCACATGTGTGGTGCCTGGAGTGTGATCTACCTATTTTAGGCTTCCTTTTGTAGCTGGCATGATGGGCATGTGCTACTCCTGCCAGTATCTTCTGTTGAGTTAGAGTCTTGCTGACATCTCTGCTAGTGCTGGCCTCAGACCCCAATCTTTCTGATTTCAGCTAGAATTACAGGTATGAGTTATTGGTGCATAGCTATACTTAGGTGAGTATGAGGTATTATTTTCATCCTTAGACCATTTGGAATAGGCATTAAGATAATCCAATTCAGACTGTTAAATCAGTGTACAATAAGCCTGTCGCATTGACATTTTCAGTATAGTTCTGAATTCTACTGTGCATCCTGGGTACTCACAGTTTTTCTTCAGCTACAATGTCACTGGAACTTTTCACATGGGCATATGAAGGGTCTACTGTATTACAGATTATGTCACTGAGAGCTTAAGAACATGAGGAAACTTTAAATCACCTTGCTTTCGCTGGGGTCAAATGTTTTGATTCTATCATAGAACAATAAGAATTTAAAATTTGAATATCTACCCTTTCAATTTGTCCTATTTCAGAATTTGACATAATAAAACAGTTGCAAGCATACCTAGAATTGCATTAAACATTCTTTAGTAACAAGTGATCCTCCCTCAGGTTGGAGACTAGGTGTTGAGAGCAGGGGCAGGCAACTTTGGTATGTTTGTTGTGGAGTCTTCAGAGAGCTGGATGGTTCAAAGGGGACAAGATTTGGAAGGCAGCCTCTTCATGTAAGAATAAGAGTCATCGAACCTTGACCAGATTTCCTAGAATAAAAGGGGAGAATCAACCCTTAATCTTTTTTTTTTGGTGTGGGGGGATAGTTTGGTCCTGGGGCTTGAACTTGGCGCCTGGACCCTGTCCCTGGGCTCTTTTGAACTTGGCGCCTGGACACTGTCCCTGGGCTCTTTTGAACTTGGCGCCTGGACACTGTCCCTGGGCTCTTTTGAACTTGGCGCCTGGACACTGTCCCTGGGCTCTTTTGCTCAAGGCTAATGCTCTACCACTTTCGCCCACAGATCCACTCTATTTTTCTGGTGGTTACTTGGATAAAAGAGTCTCATGGCCTTTCCTGCCTGGTCTGGCTTTGAACCTTGATTCTCAGATCTCACCTTTCTCAGTAGCTAGGATTACGGGCATGAGCCACCAGTGCCCAGCTAATCCTTAAGCATTTTTTTCTCTGCTCTGTCTTAATGGCATTGGACCGTGGACATCCCTGCACTGAAGGAACTAAACTCAACTATATATTTGTCCAGCACCTTTCATGGCCTCTTATTAACTGATGGATACTGGATGAGTAAATTAGGGTGGCCAGGATACTTGCTCCTATACAACTTTCCATGGAAGGAAGTAAGATAAAACCCAAAAAGAAACAAGTAACAATTGTAGATGGTTTATGTTAAGAAACTAATGGATGGATGCAGATGGCAGCAGATGCGTTTAGAGAAAAAGCAGATTTTTTTTTCACTGTGGCATTTCCAACTTTGCTCCCTGCCACTGTCAACCTGGTTCCAACTCTTTCACCATCCAAAAGCTTTCAGATGCTCTGTTATTCTGGCCTGGAGTCTGGGAAATCTCATGACATCTGGCTCGTTCTCATTCTCAAGTTCTTAGCTCAAATGATTCCTCTCTTCAGGGCTCTGATCTCCTCTGTGAGGAACTGAAAGCAGTTTTCTGTCTTAGGTGGTTCCCACCATGGCAAATTGTGTAATTATGCATTACATAGGAATTCGTTATTCCATTAGTTCTCTTTATCCCCTTCACTCACCTACGGTATGAAAATAAAACACTCTCTTCTTTGTTCATCATTGTATTCCTTCAGGTCTATTTAGCCAAAGTATATGGCTTGGCATATAGCAGCAATTACTCAACAATCAAAAGTAGGACTAAACAGAATTGAATTTTGAAGAGTGGGTAGAATCTGTATAAACGGTGAAATAGAATTAGAGACTTCTGGGAAATGGGAAAAGGACGGGCTCGGTGAGGCTGTGGAGGTGAGACAGCGTAAGACACATTTAGAAGATAGATAAGAACCATTCAGCTGGAGTGGAAAGCTGGGGAGATGTAAAGGCTGAGCAGAACATGAAATAGGAAGCTCTTGCCAGGATGTGGGAGGTTTTGAATCCCAGCCTAAGCATATCAGTAAGCAATTTGGACTTTATCCCATATGTGCCTCCATGTGGTCAGCAGGGAGTCACTTAAATTCGATGGAACTCTTAAATTAGAACGCTTTAACCTGATGTGTCCCTCGGCACTGGGGAGCTGAACACATTAGAGCTTCTTCATGGCCCAGGGTTCCGTCGAGATTTCTGTCTAGTCAATGCTGGAAGAGCATTGGCTGAGTTCATGTGGTAGTAGGGAAGAGACATGGATACTTTTAGGTAGAATGATATTTTCAGGGAGTCTGGATGGTGTCCTTTGAAACCCAGGATGTGGCGCTCTATTTCTTCTCAATGTGTCCTCGTTTAGAAGGTACTGCTAGAGGCTCTGGCTTTACAGTTTAAGCTGTGTGTTGACCAATCCTTGGTCTCTTGAAAAATTCAGGCTTTGCACATCCGAGAAAGAGCAAGATCGAGTTACTTTCTCATCTCAACTTCTAAAACTGTGGCGTGTGCAGGACAATGCCTCCTCCAGAGGAAGGCAGAGAGGTCGTCTTTAGTACTGGTGTGAGTTCTTTCACAACAAACTTTATCTGCAGTATTCAGCTATATCCAGTCCTAAAGACAGTAACATAAAGAATGAGAATATCTCAGCTTGGTACTTATATGCCTATCTAGAAAACGTATGGGAAAATTCACTTATAATTATGATAGTGCTTGCAAAGCTTTTGGTGAGACTGCTTGTGCATTATCTTTGAACTTGTCAAAATCTAAAATATTTTCTCAGCCTCAGGATATTGGATTATCCAAGTATTCATGGGGCTTGAATTCAGGGCCTGGGCGCAGTCCCTGAGCTCTTTTGCTCAAGGAAAGCACACTACCACTTCAGCTACAGCTCCGCTTCTGACTTTTTTTGTGTGTGATTAATTGGAGGTAAGAGTCTCACAGACTTTCCTGCCTATCCTGGCTTTGAATCTTGATCCTTAGATCGTAGCCTCCTGAGTATTACAGGTGTGAGCCACTAGTGCCCAGCTATCATAATCTTTTTATCTCAAACTATTCTTGTAAAAAAAATAGGTAATGGATTCACCCATTTGTTCTTCTTTTTTTTTTTTTGCTGTTTCTTTTCTCCTCTTCAGATTTTATGTTATAGGCATGGTGGGTCCATGCCTATAATCCTAGTTTCTCTGGAAACAAAGATCTAAGAAAGATGGTGGGAAAACAGCTAGGGAAGACACAAATCTAAGAGACTCTTTTGAGATTTCCAGTTCCAAATAACCCACCCAATGCTGGAATTTGGTTCAAGTGGTAGAGCACCAGCCCTAAAAGGAGAAAAACATGGATAAACAGCTTGAGACCCTAAGATCAAGCCCTAGTACCAGAAAACAAAAAAAGATTTTATTATGAGGTGGTGTGGCTTGACTCTACAGGGCCGGCTCTCGGTACCTAGCCCTAGAGACAAGTGTCAGGCAGCCTTGGGTGTGTGACTTAGATTCGTAGCCTATAAATGGGAGGAGATGGATTGAATGACTTCCCTTGTGAGAGGTGGAGTTGGAGTATGGGGGGGTGTGTGTGGAGGGGACCTGTTTTCTACTACATCCTTTGCCTGTCAATCAATTCAAAAGGTGCTATTCTATGGTGCTGGAGGGGAAATTAGATGACCTGAAATGTCTTTGCCACCCCCAAATTCTGTTACTAAGTGAATTCTGTAGATTTTCACAGATAATAGCTAAAGACATTGACATCATCCTCTTACCCATGTTAGTAAATCTTTTCTTTTCCAAGCTTATAAATATTTCAGAAAACATGCCAGAATTCCATCTCTGTATCCTTGCTTAGATCATCCTTAGGTAATGGTCCCTTTAAGGTCCCTGTGACTTCTATGCAAAGCAAATTATTTTGAGGGCCGTGAGTGTTGCCCTTCTGTCCTTCAGACTCAAGGCTACTCGACCTTGGTGTCCTTGGACAAACTGGTGTAGCTGATTAAGACTTCTCCTTCTCACCGATGTTTCAGCCATGTGTCCGCATGTGTAAATCACAAAATCATCTTTTCCTTTTAAATGAGAGGAAAGCTCTGTCTGAGCTACAGACAGAGGGTAAACTTTACACATTATTTCTTTTCCCACATGCATGATAGCATCCAAAGGACCATGGGTACTTTCTCCCCAAATTGTGTTCAAGTTTGGAAAAGTGGAGTCATGTTTGAAGCTGTGCAACCTACTAGCTGGTTAGGCTGGAATGCGGCTGCTTGTGGGTAGTTGATAAACATTTGCTATCTGATAAATCCCTTTATCTGCTCTTCAATTTTTCTCCTATTTTCTTCTGAATCTCTACTGAAATGTGACCACATTCATGAACAGATTCATGAGTTCCTGAGCTTATCCCTATAAATTTATTTTTCCATCACCATTGCATTGTTCACCTTAGCATCTGCACATATCTTGATATATACATCTCAGCTTATGTACTAATTGAGTTAGATTTTCCTTTCTGATGACAGGTGACAAAGATAAAATAAGCAATTAATTAAAGCAAGTTTACTATTTAGTGGATACAGTGCTAAGCAAGTTAACACACTGTACCTCAATCAGTGGTATGAGAAATGTTCCTGTCTTAACAATGAGGAAACAAGGACAGAAAAGAAATTAAGTGGCTTTTCTCTATGCCACAAAACCAAGTGTAGATTGAACTGGGTCATTTACTAGAGCCCCATCTTCTCAACTGTAATCATGTACCATTTAGGTCAAGCCAGATGATCTGAATGCAGGGAAATGTAGCAAATCCCTGCCCTCGTGGATCACATACTGGTCGTTAGTTTCTTTTTCACTGAACTTGTATCTGGATTCAAATTCAGACTTCATCTCATAAGATGACACTTGTGGCTATCTGCTTGAATAACCCCCTAAATGGAAGCCTATTTGCCCTCTCTAGATAGAGTGTGAGTTGTATACTTGATATTGTACCTGCCTTCCCAGTCACAGCTTCTTTCCTGAGGTCATAGCTGGATGTTCAATGGCCCAATAGATTTATGCACTATCTATCTATCTATCTATCTATCTATCTATCTATCTATCTATCTATCTATCTATCTATCTATCTGTCTACCTATTTATCTATCTACCTTCCTATCTAACTATCTGTCTGTCAGTCTTATATCTGTGTCTCCACATTTATATATAATAAACAGGAAATTTCTTTGCTTTCTAACTGTGTCATGTATTAACGTTTCTCTCTCTGTGTGTGCGTGTGTGTGTCTGTGTGTCTCTCTCTTTCTCTCTGTGTGTGTGCGTGTGTGTGTGTATGCGTGTGTGTGTGTGTGTGTCTCTCTCTTTCTCTCTGTGTGTGTGCGTGTGTGTGTGTGTGTGTGTGTGTGTGTGCGTGTGTGTGTGTGCGCGCACGCGCACGCACGCGCGTGGGTACTAGGGCTTGAACAAAGGGCCTGGAAGCTGTCCTTTAGCTTTTTCTTTCAAGGCTAATGTTCTGCCACATATCACAGCTCCACCTCTGCCTTTTGGTGATAGTTCATAAACTTTCCCCTCTTGTCTGGCTTTGAATTGCAGTCCTCACATCTCCCCCTCCTGAGTAGCTAGGATTACAGGCATGAGCCACTAGCACTCGGCTATGAGCTTCTTCTAAAAGACTGTCTTAGTTGATGAAGACACCACCTATTGAGTTGCTTTAAAAAAATATTGAAGTTATGCTTCTTTCCTCTCCTTCTACCCCTGATGGCTACTACGTCCTACTGACTTCAGCTTCTCAAATGCTCCCATGTTTGGATCCTTTCTCTCTGCACCTTTATCTACTCTGTTAGCTTCAGCCCTTTTCAGTCACCGAACAGACTTCTTGCTTGCAGAAGCTATTCCGTTTAACTCATTTCTCCCCTCTGTTGCAGACTATTTGTTCCTTGGTGAACTCTCAGAAAGTCCCTCACTCACAGGACTAAGTCCCAACCTGTCCCATGCCTTTCCCTGCATCTCCCCACTTTGTTCCACTTCTCTATTCCATTCGTTTTCTAAGCCGGCCCTGGCAGGGGGCCTGCAGCTCCAAAGCACATTTCACATTTTCTCAGGCCATTCTTCTCTTCCAAATGATATTGTATTATTATTATTATTTTCCTCTCCTTAATAAATTACTACTCACCTTTTTAGACTGAATTCATGTACTTATTTCTATAAATCTCTTTGAAACGTCAATGAACAAATCTCACTTTGCAATTTCAATTTTTTTATTGATATGCTCACCAAATATTTTAATGCTTTGCGTATAGTAAAACTAAGTCTGGTCAGAAAGATGGCTGTTAATGAAATAATTATGCAAATTTGGTATTGCACCTGCTATGATTCAGGCTAAAGAAAATCTGTAATGTGGTTAGCACTGAAGGATAAGTGAGAGTTAGACCAGGGAAGAGCAGTGGGTGGGGTAGAAGGACAGGCACATTTAAAGGCCCTGTGGCAGAAAGATAAGAATCCGCCAAGGAATTATACAATGAAAGGGAAGATGATTCTGTCTTTTCTGGGCAGCTGAGGAGAAAGCAGTAGCTCAACTCTGTGGGTATCAATGAACCAAGGAAAGAAAGTTGGTATTAATCTCAAGAACACTAGCCCGGTGCTGGTGCTCATGCATGTAATCCTAGCTACTCAGGAGGCTGAGATATGAGGATCGCAGTTCAAAGCTAGCTCGGGCAGGAAAGTCCGTGAAACTCATCTCCAAGAAACCACCAGAAAACCGGAAGTAGTGCTGTAGCTCAAGTGGTAGAGCCCTCGCCTTGAGCTGAAGAGCACAAGGACAGTGCTCAGGCCCAGAGTTCAAGCCTCATGACTGACAAAAAAAAAAAAAAGAACACTGAAAAATGCTTCAAAGGTTATAAGAGAGATGATACGCTCAGGTTTGCAGTTGGAAAGTTCACCTTATTTTCAGTCCAGAGGGAGGATTGAGAGGTGTTGTAGTGCAGGTGAGTGGAAATGATTTTTAGCTACTTGAGTCACCTGGGAAATGGGACAGGTTAAAGAGTTGGTACTGATGGTGTCCCTGGTGTAAACTGATGCAGGGAACTATGCAGAAGGTGTCTAAAAGAGTATAAAGTGAAGCATGGGTTACACTGTGGGGGAGGGACATACAAGACAACAGAGAAATAATCTTATAAATATGTTAGAAACAATCGCATGAAAGAAAAAAAACATTTGAATACTTATCTTGGGGTTCATTTCCCTAACATCAACTTATCTGACCTTTTCTGCTTGACTCAGACATATACTAGTTATTGCAAATAAGGGAAACCATGGGACCTATGTTTCTTTGGGCCTGACTTACTTCACACACCACAGACACGGTGAGGCCTTGGATTTAAAGGGTTGGATTAATGGTTATTAGGTTTCTTTTTTTTGTATAATTAGGCAGATAATAAGAAAACATGGGACAAGGATTTCCTCTGTGTGTGTGTGTGTGTGTGTGTGTGTATGTATGTGTATGTGTGTGTGTCCATGATGCAAAAAGGAAGAATATCATTTATTTTCCTGCTATATTCATTGGAGTTATTTTGGGTCCCAAAACATTTTTAGTTTTGCATCTAGCCCCCGAGCTTGGTTCATAGTCTGTAGTTTGCGTAGTCACATGGATTTTCTTAACTTAAAAAGAACTTAAAATTTTTACATTGCTGGGCTTAAATTCAAAACACATTCAAGGAGATGCCCTACAAGACACAAATAAAAGTACATGCAAAGGCATTATTAGTGTCAATTTTGCTAATTTAGAGAATCAGAGCTTAATCCTACCTTGAATTTATTTTTCAACTTCATAACAAAGCCTTGAAAAATTATTCAGAATCTCTCTTCTAGAGTGAGAGCAGTTCTCTAGGGCTGGAGTTTGTCCTCAATGAACTTCCTTCTCTCCTAATTTTAGCTTTTGACCCTCAGATCTTCTGGAGGTAAAGATGGCTAATGATTGCCAAATGTCTCATCTCTGCATAATCCAGCATTCCATCACTGCTACAGATACTTAGAGCTCTTTCCATCTTCCCTACCAGCAGTAATGTAAGGGAGACTATGCCCTGTTCACACTGCCCTCTCTGTTTTCCTTTCCATCCTTCTTGGAGGAGGAAATATTTAGCGACCAGTAGATATAGCACAGTGACTTTTTTCCAATTAAAATGTCTCTTGACAATTTGACTCTCCTTTCTTTTCGTGAAGACATTGCTTTTGCCTCTTCTCATCAGAAATGGCTTTAGATCCACCCATCCTCCACCTGCACTTCCTAACATGCATTTTTCATCAGGTATTACCTAAACAGGTTAATATCCCCTCCTCATCTTGATAGTCCATGTAGTGAGGCACCCTGACCAGAATGAAGACAGTCACAGCCCTTCCTTCTGGACACATGTTCATTCAAAGCAGCCATCAATAATGATGGGGAGAAAAGGGTCCTTCCAGAAGAATAAAATGATCTTGAAAATCATTGAGGGTAATCAGTGGGACAATGTGGTGGTTAGAAATGGCTTTTTATGACTGAAGGAGATGAGGAAAATCTTCGTGAGAGCTGTCAGATGACGGATAATTTGAAACCCCTTGAAATTATTTATTGGAAATGGCTACTAAAAACTCAGCCACAGTTTTCAGCTTGACAAGACGGGGTTGCTTCATATTTTAAACATTCAAAGGAAACCACAGGAAAGCTGTCATTAAGAGATCAGTGAATCAAGCCAATGAGTGAGATAATTGTTCACTAAAGAAGAGGCAGTTGAATTTTTAATATCTCACCAGTGCTCGGCGGCTGAAGAGGGGAGGTGTCGTTGGCTCCTTCCTGAGTGAGCTGCGTGGTGAAACCAGGGCTCTGGTGATATAAAACAGAAGAAAAATATCTATGGGAATCTGGAGGAATTAAAAATGAAACAGTCTTGGATGGCTTTTCAGATGATAGTGCCAGGTACAGCTGTGACGACTGGTTGGTGTTTGTTTTCCTGTTCCCATCAAAACGAAGAGCTTTTGGGGAGAGATTCTATTTAAGAGGCTGCCTTGGAGAGTGCTGCTAATTGAAGGCGCTGTGGCTGTTTGAGTGGAACCAGAGGCAGAGTCAGGAGAAGTAATAAAACAAAGCACCAGCAGCAAACGCCAGTATAGAAAAGTAACAATAAGGGGAGAAAAGCCTCCTGTCCTTGTATCTGCTGACATTTTTGTGGCAGTGGGGTAGCACTGAGGCCTGAAGGTCTGTCAAGGGAGCCAAGCTAGCTAGTGTCCCCGTTTGTGAACAGAACCAGCCAAGAAAGAGAATGTGTCCAATGGTAATATGCATTTTATCTTGAATCCAGGTAAATCTCTTTGGAGAACATGGTTCAATTAACAACTTTTATAATGCTGTCCCAGAAGGGAATTTGTTCATGGTGCAGGGAGCAAGCTACAAGTGTGGCCTTGAAAGTACAAACTTTGATGGTTAGCTTAACTCCAAGCCAGAGTAGACCAAAGTCACCAGAGGAAAAAGGAGATTTCTAAAAGAAATCAAGAGAGGATTAACTTGGTTCTGTCCATTTACGTCCTGAAGGCCTCTGAGGACCAAACAGAGGCTACTGCATGCAGACATATGTGGTAGGAGAAAGGGACCCCCACTCCTTAAAAGTAGGTCAGGCCCCAAAAGGTCATACTGCATACTATGTCATTCAGTAAACTTGAATGTTCTCTCATTACATGCTCTGACTTTTAGAGCATCTATACATAATACACAGTGATTTCATATACACTTGTTAGAGAATTCCTTGAGGGCAAAAATAATGGCCATGGAACTTTGGTATACAGCATCCAGCACTGCTGCCTGGGTGCATAATGTCCATTTAGTGAACATTGACTTGGGTATGGGTCAGGGACTCGGATGCTGCAGGTAGGAGGCTTCCTATGTTTAATTCCATTGACATTTAGAATCTGGACATTGTAGCCAGGTAAGCAAAGGATCTGTGTAAGGTTTCAAGTATATGTGGAGGGTCCAAGTGGAGATTGGGAGAAAAGAGGTTGGGTGGGAATGTTCAGTTTGATGTTAGGAACAGACAGCACTAAGGGCAGGTACACCATATATGGCATTGGGAACCAAAGTTCAGTTTGTGGGGTGCCATCAGAAAAATGTGTCTGTGTGTTAAATGTCCTGGGAAAGAGTTGTTATGCTTGAGACATCACACATTGGACCCCCGCCTGAGCTTGATGATGGTGGAGACTCTCACTCAGGCTCTGAAACACTAAGGGAGACCTTGCAGGGAGACCTTGGGCCTAAGGACACGGAGTGGGTGAGTGAGGCACTTTCCTGCAGGCTCCCAGAGTCTAAGTGCTCAATGAGAGGAAGGAGAATGCTTCCTGCAGGCAGCACAAGGCAGTAGTTGAAGATGCTGGGTCTGAGGCCAGGCTGCCTGGATTAGCTCCTGTTTTCTGCTTATTCTTTGTGATATGCTTATGATCTATCTTTCTGGATTCTGCACATGTGAAAAGTGATGCAACCTGTTTTATGGGCTGTGTTAAGAGAATTAAGTGTGTGTGTGTGTGTGTGTGTGTGTGTGTGTGTGTGTGTGTGTGTGTGTGTGTGTGTGTATGTGTGTGTATGTAGTTTAGGATACTTCCTAGCTTGTGGACAACACTTAAAAATAGCATAATATTATTTTAATTCCGACACAATGGCGTTTGTGAACACGTAGCTTACATTTATCTCCCACAAGGTGGTAAATTTCCTGTCCCTAGAGGTTCCACCAGACTGGAGTGGATTTATTTGAGTGAGGAGTGCTCATAGGACAAGTATTTATGTCAGATAATCATGCCTGCAGTTTGTCTTAACTCCTGCAGTATGTGTGCAGTCATGGTAGGAGAGCATGAAGATCCCTTTGTCCAACCAGGATGAGCCTTTATCCTATTGACTACTGATTGCTACTCTTGCTACTCAAAGTTCTGAAAGTAATGGTCTAATCACCACTTACATTGTGTATTTAAGGTGTCAGGACAGGGTAGGGAATGTTGGAGAAGGTACAAGTTTCCATCTGGGTCAGCTTCTCTTCCCCAGGTTGCAGGCAGGTACATGGTTAAAGGGCACTTAAATGATGTGGCAGGCAAATGGTAATACAGTGAGGACATATGGGAGAGAATTTGTCCAGAAATTCCAGAAGTGCTAGTATCAAGAGTCCACCTGTCTCTTGTACAGTTAGGAGTGGAATTCCAGCTTAATGGTTGGTAAAGACAGAGAATTTAGAATTGCCTAGGATTTCAGGAAAACTTCCTGTTTGGGTTTTTTTTTTCCTTCATTGCCAGCTGACCACCTTCCACTTTGTTCTGCAACATTTCAAAGGTTTCCTGGGAAACCACTTACGAATGTCACCATTTGAATAGCTGTGGGAGATTTTACTAGTGGTGCTCCTCTTCATTTTTAAAGAAAGCTTGAATAAAATGATAAAAGCATGTAGTACACCATCAGAGAAATGTTCAAAGCATACATTATGCTGTGATGAAATTTTACAAAGTGAGTCATTCCCAAACCAAGAATGAGAAGTAAAGCATGACTATCACCCTAGGGATCTTTCCCATGGTCCCTTTCACTCATGAATCCATCCAGCAAAAGTTATCTCAATGGATTTTGCTCCTATAGATTAGTCTTTCCTGCTTCTGGACTTTGTATAAATAGACCCAGGCAATAGTCTGGCTTTTTTTTTGATTAATGGAAAATGCATTCCTGTTGTCACATGTAATGAAATGTGCTCATTTCATTGCTGGTCCATATTCCATTCCTGATGCCAACACTATGAAAAGTGTTGCTTTGAGCATCTATGTACAAAATTTTTGCTTGAATATTTGTACTGTTGCTGGGCATATGTTTGAAGTATAATAGTTGACTTGTAGGGCAGGCACAAACTTAGCTGTGCTAGAAGCTGCCAGTCTTGAAAGTGAGTATAACAACATATATTTCCCCAAAGAGCAAATGAAAGAATAGTAGTTATTCCACATTCTGGTCACCCCTTTCTTCACAAGCCTATTTTGTATACTGGTGGTTCTTGTCTGCATTCTGATCTCTAGGTGAATGACTGTTTGTGCTTAGTCAGTTATTATAGTTGCAGTTGCTCTTTCAGTGGAGAACTTTACATAAGATGAAGCCAGCCCAGCTGTACATGTGAAATGGTGCCTCCTGATAGAGTTCTTCATCTTTATTGTCTTTTTAATTTTTGGAGGTACTGGAGTTTGAACTGTGGGCCTCCTACTTGCTAGGTTGATGCTCTACCACTTGATCTACAATTCTAGCCTTGGCCATTGCTGGTTATTTTGGATATGGAGTGCAGTGGACTGTTCTATGCAGAGTGGCCATGAATCACAATCCTGTAGATCTCAGCCTCCTCCTGAGTAACTAGGAACAGTCATGAGCCTCCTGCACCCAGCTCTGATTTGTTTCTCACTATTCAAGTTTTCTTACTAATACAAATTAAGATGTTATTCTTTCAAACAAGAATGCCCAGATCATAATGTTAGGGAGTATTCTGTGTGAAGAGCCATGGTCTCCCATTACACTCAGCCCCACTGGGCAAGAATCTCTGGTTATAAAATTCTAATATAGCTACCACGATTGATGCTGCTGCTATAATGATCATTATTGTTACCTCTGAAATAAAAAGAAGAAGATAGTGACATACAGATCTTCCCTGGATAAGTGAGTCTCCCATTAGAACTCTTTAGGTTGAAACACCTGTTAACAAAGCAGTATGGTGCCAGCACTGTTAGAAGATGCTCAGGTAGGAAAGACTCAGGTAGATCTCTGCGATTCTTCACCAAGCATCTGCTGAAGGGCAGATGGGAGGGGTACTTGGGGAATGTATCCTAGAGAGGACACTTTTGTGAAACCTATAATGCATTCTAAAGCCTTAACTGCTGTTTTCACCTTTGATTATCAAACTTTTCTCAAAGGCAATGTGTCTTGGAAAGACCCTTTCACCTTTAAAAGGGAGCATTGCTTTATGAGTGCCATACGTTGATTGGAATCAGCTATTCTAATTTTCTTTTAATCTGTGGTCATCTCAGCTTCTTTAGGGCACTTATATTAGTCTGCTTTGGGTCACTATAGAAAAAAAGCCTGATACAGGTTGCTTAGGAAGTACAGAGAGATTTATTTTGTCCCATAGTTCTGAAAGTTTAGGTTCAAGACAAGCCTTAGTGTGGGCCTCTGGTGAGAGTGGTCTAGCATGATGAGAGTTCACATCACGTATTGGAGCAAAGAAGCAGAGAGAGAGAGAACAGGATGACTAGGGGTCTGACAATCCCTTATGAGGGACCTTTCACACCCTGGTGTCTAAGGTTCACTGAACTACATCTTAGTCATTGATGCTTTAAAAATGTGTTTTCCAACTGTGAAGGTACAGAATAGGCCTCGTTCATGTCTGCTCCAAGATTGTATTCTATCCAGTTTAGTTACAGCAATTACTTATGTTAAAGGTCCTTTCCTACCAGATGGACGATGGTAAAATTCTGCCTTCAAGGAACTTCTTCAGCTGTTCCAGGATGAAAGGTGAACACCAGTCCAGGGAGCTGAATGAAGAAGGGAAGAGACATAATAGTGGATTAAAAGCTCAATAGGATTGTTGATGATGTGACTTCTATCTCCTAAAGTAGTGAATATGTGCCTTCATGAACCCCTAGAATGTGGAAACCCAAGGAGCCTTAGGAATCAGCCAACCCCATGGTATCTGTTAGATAAGACATGGGCTTTCTCTTCTGAAGGATGGGGGCTTCCAAGTAGAAATGGGAAAAGTTCATGCTATTTTTCCTGGCTTCATAGAGAGTTACAGTTTTTATATATGGTTGTATTTTTATAAAGTAATTTATGGCTCAAACACATGCCTTCAGCTACACAATCTAGCAGAGCCTTTGTAAGTCATGTGCAACCGGGGAAGAAGTTTGGATGGACAGTGACATTTTCCTGGCCGTGCCTCAGGAGCTCTGCCTCGCTTGGTTTTAAGGTGGATGGCAGCACACTGGACAACTGTGAAAGACTGAATTAGGGCAGGGAAGCGGGGAGGCAGAGATAGATGAGAGAGAGCCCTGGGAGGTAAGTTGGACATGTTGGGAGTTACACCCAGAGAATGGAAGGCTGAGTGAAATGTTCCTCAGAGGTGACTGGACTATTAGATGGGAAACACCATAGACTACTTGTGCGTGAGATGATCAAGTTAGCTTTATATACATTGAGAGTAATTTGGAAAGAGGACCAGTATGTAGTGGAACTGTAGAATGAAAGGGTTACATACTTAAGTATACCCTAGAACCTATTAGGAAGATTCATGTTGTTAAAGAAATAAGAAAAATTCCACCCAGGGGACAGGTGTTTTAAATTCCCTCGATACACGCTAGAAGGAAGTCTTTTACATGCATTTTGAGTTGTAGTACATGTGAAAGATGACTTACTGACACAGACATTAAAAAAAAATCTCATGTTACTTTAGTAGGATTGTTAATACTTCGGGCTTTTTCTTACCTAGGGGAGATGAATCTTTATAAAACAATTGTTTTAATTATACCGAATTTCCTGATCAAAACATTCAGTAGCTCTCTGAAAACAGAGATTAGAGAAATTAGAGAGAATCGTCTTCTTAGGTTTTATCTCAATTATTCCAACAGCAGTATGTATAAATCTCAGAAGAAGCTAGTCAAAAGCATGGCCAAAGGGTTCCAGATTCCCTATTTTGTCTCAACTGTAGTGTGTAGTAATATCAGTGTGCTACCATCCCTGTGTCCAGATCTTCTGTGGGAGCACAATTCTTCTGCTGTTAGGATAAAAAAGAAGCTCCATTACTTCCTCATTCACCCTCATTTTCCTTCTTCCTCTTCCTCACCCAGGAATATGAATTTACTTCTTGGAATGAAGGACTGTGTTAATAGGAAATGATTTCCTAATCATTTCTGGTGAATACCACCCTACTATACCATTAAGATTTTCTATGAGTAAAGGAAAATTTACTACAACCTGCATCCAAGGTGTGAATCTTTTAGGGGTAGGGTAGCTGAAAATCTAAAATTGCCCAAATAAATCAAAAACAGTCCTTTGCCTGTATTATTGACCCTTTCCTAGTGAAGATCTATCATATGTTTAAAAAAAAAGATCAGTGAACTCAAAATTCAATTTTTAAATCCAATCTTGTCTAAGTTGCCATTAAGATGAATCCTAGACTCTTTGGTTTGGTATGAGATCCAAATCTATATTTAAAAATTCTAGTTATTGTTTGCTGCCACTAAGTATTCTTTCATCTCACATGATGCTCTGAGTTTCATGGTTTTGGGGCAAAGGAGAATGAGAAAGGAATAAGACATGGATTCTTAGCTCTTGTGGGTCAAAATCAGCTCTTCAAATGTGCCACAAAGACAGTACACCAAGGATTTGATTGGGAAGAGCCAGACGTCTGAGCATTAAAGGTTAGGCAAGCTGAGCATGGTGGTATGCAATTATAATCCCAGCTAGATATGAGAAAGCAGTAGGAGGATCATGGACTGAGGCTTCCCTAGGCAAAAATAAAAAGAAAGAAAGAAAGAAGGAAAGAATGGAAGGAAGGAAGGAAAAGAAAAGAAAAAGACCTTATCTGAAAAAATAACCCAGAGTTACAAAATATAATGGTATCAAAATATAATGTTTTATTATCATTAAAACATACTTGAAAGTTTGAATTAGACATTTGCCTCAGTCCAATTCTAAGTACAGATGTCAGGATACCTGTGTCACGGAGGGCCAAGCCCCATGAGATAATTCTGGAAGTTAGCCCAGCTCCCAAGAATGCTCTTGGGCTCACCGTGGCAGAAGCTCATGGACTTCTCTCATCTTTTTTTTTTTTAAATCAATTAATTAGTTTACTTTTTGTGTCAGTTCTGGGGTTTGAACTCTTTGCCTGGCACTGTCTCACTCAAGGCTAGTATACTAACACGTTAGCCACAGCTCCACTTTTGGCTTTTTGGGGGTGGTTAATTGGAAATAAGCATTTCACGGGCTTTCCTGCCCGGATTGGCTTCAGTGATCTTCAGATCTCAGCCTCCTGAGTAACTAGGATTATAGCTGTAAGCCACTGGTGCCCAGCTTCATTCATTTGTTTTTATATTTGTTTTTTTTTTTTTAGCCTAAAGCCTACATAAAACAAAGGGGGAAGATGAAGAAATTCATACATAGTGATCAGCAACCACTAAAGAACTCGCACGTAATTAATTAGAAGGCATTTGATTAGTTAGAAGAAACAGTCACAGCACATGCTTTTCCTGCTGTTATAATGGGCAGAATAAAGTAGAGATTTCCAAGCTTTCCTTGAAACTGGATGTACTGTAGTTAGGTAACTAAGTTGTAATCAATCAAAGCCCAGGGAAGTGGCAAGCTCAGCTTCATGGAAGAGCCCCTGAAGAGGAACAGGACACATCCTTTTCTTCCTTCTTGCTGTGTTGTACACAGAGACCACATTAGTAGGTATGGTGAGACAAAAAGAAAGAAATACTGTACCCTCCTGTTTCTTTATGAAAGTACTGAGGCTTGAACTAAGTGACTGAGCACTGTCCCTTCACTGTTTTGCTCAAGGCTTGTGCTCCACCACTTGAGCCACACCTCCACTTCTGTTTTTTTGGTGGTTAATTGGAGATAAGATAATGGACTTTCCTACCTAAGCTAACTTTGAATTGTGATTCCCAGCTTTCTGAATAGCTAGGATTACAAGCATGAGCCACTGACGCCAGACAAAATGACTCTTTATAATTCTTAGCTGTGGACTGCCCACATTTACATGAGAGAGAAAAAGGAACTTGAGTTTGTTTGTCATTGTTATTTTGGCCTCTGAGTGGAACAATGTGATTATTCAACAGTAGAAATTCAGTGTTCCCTCCCCCCCTTAACTCTACTGTTTAACATGATTATAAAATAGCATTTCAAGAGGGAAGTTTCAGCAATATTCTTAAAGAGGACTAGAAAAAAACTTGACCAATTCCTGGTAAACAGGAGATAATAAAAATATGGAAGGACTATATGGATAAAACAGTAGTCAAATGGAAAACTAGAGAGCTCCACTTGAAGCCTTATTGAGCAATGAAGTCCTTGAAGTAGAAGCCATTTTTTTAATTTAATTTTATTGTCGAGGGGATGTATAGAGAGGTTAGAGTTACATACATAAGGTAGTGAGTACAGTTCTTGTCAAACATTGCTACCCTCTCCCTCATTTTTCTCCTCCTTGCCCCAAGGCCCTCCCCCATGTTGTAAGGTTCACTTCCAACATGTTGCCTTGTGAGTATTTCTGTTGCATTGGTTCCCCCTTTGTCCTTTGTCTCACCATTTTGTTGTTCCCTTCCCTTCCCTAATTCAGATAAATGTATATCCAATACCCAGGGCACCAAAATCAAATACAGTGACAACAAGGGCTAAACCTTAGGGGGAAAATAAAGAAAAATGCAAGAAAAAAGAAATAACTTCACATGTAGTACATTAAAAACAACAACATAAATAAAAAACATCTTGTTTCCATATCTTGGAGTTCATTTTGCTTAGCATCATCTTATATGGTCATATGTACATAGCTATTGAGCTATTGTGACCCTCTTCTAGGACTATCCTAGATATAAACTAATGATTACAAATGAGGGAAACCATGGGTCTGGCTTACTTACTATGATTCACTAACTGCTGATGTGCCATCACTTGTTCTGGGAGTTGGACCATTCCTAGTTGTGTGTGTCTCCAGTTTAGAATGGCAGTTTTAGGAGCTTTCACAGTTAAACACAGCATTAGATTGATGAGACCAGGTTGGGATTGAGTCTCATCTTCACTACCAAAGGATCATGAATTAGTTATCCTTTTTCTTTCTTTCTTTTTTTTAGATGTTCAAAGTTAAGTTTATTGACATTCTGTTTTTCTTCCATAATGGAAAGCTTGCAAGACAATCAGCTTTTAGTACACACACACACACACACACACACACACACACACACACACACACACACAAACTGCTTTTGGTGCAATTGTGGAAGTTACAGTGCTAGTTATTTGTTTTTCCTGTTAGTCTATCAAAATACCTACCAGTTTAAAGGTCTGACACTTTTTCAAAATTTTACATATTTTATTATTATTTTAAGTGGTTGTACAATGGAGTTGTCATTTAACAAATTATGAATGTACTAGGTCTTGATTAATGTCACCCCTTTCAACATTGTCACACATCCTTCTCCTCCCCAGCCCTTCCCTCCCTCTTCTTATTTTTTATAGGATATACATTATATTCTTGACTGCATTCTCCTCCTCTTCATCTTTCTACCCTTTGCTCCTCCCATCCTCACCACAGTCCTTTCAAGTACCCACTTCCTGGTGTTTTGTTTTGGCTTCCAAGGGAATTATGCTCTTTGAGATGTCCCTTTCTAATCCATTTCCCTTTCTGGAACATGAAGTTGGTGCAAAGTACTTCTCAACTTTAGTGTGCATTTATGTCACCAGAGGCTTTCACTATGTTGCAGATTCTGATTCAGTAGGTCTACATAATGGGGTCTGAGAGTCTACATTTCTAAATAGATCTCCTAGGAAATACCAGTGTTGCTGTTCTGTAGATTGTGCTTTGAGTACAAAGCTTTTAAGAAGCTTGTTTTCCCTCAAGCTATGTGATTATACTCTTTCAAGATAAGTTGATAGATTCTTTGCCTTGGATTGTCTATTTTATTATATTTCTTTGTCCTACGATACTATAGTTCCCAACAGGAAGATGATAATCCAAGGCCTTTGGTTTCTGTTTTTTTTGTGTGTGTGTTTTCTTTTATTAACCATAAAGACCTTTGGGACCTCAAACTCTTACTTGGCTGGCCTTCTATCACTTAAATCATGCTTCCAGTCCAAGTTTTTGTAAATTAATTGTGTATGGATTCTGGTAGAGTTTTTTACCTGGGGGAACTTTCCTTCCATCCTCAGTTCTTAGCCTCCTGAGTAGCTAGGGTTATAGGCTTGAGCCACTGTTGGCCAGTGGGCTTTGGTTTCTTAAGTGTGTACACAGGCCTCAGACTTTTCATTCTTCAGACTAACAGCACGTTTTAAAATGATACACACACACACACACACACACACACACAGAATGCTCAATGTAAAATAATAACATTTGCCACGCTGCAAACTTTTGTTTACTCTTAAAAATACAGCAGAATAATGTCCTACATGCAAGATGTTTAAGAGATTTATATCATTTTATGATGCACTCCAGGTGGTATGGTTGATTATGAATTTTAAAATGTAAAACACATATCATCTTTTCCAACCTTATAAATAAATTCCCATGAAATTGATAACTTCATTTGGAAATAGCTTTAAAAATCTACCTTGGAGCTGCTTATGAGTCCAAGGCCAGCATCATATGTAGTTTCTTCCTCTACTATTGTTGGACTCTGCTTTTTCAAATTTGAATGTCATGAAGAGCAGTCTGGAACATTCTACTCCTCTATAATGTCAGAATGTTTTGATGCCAATGCCCCTCATATTATTTTTTATTCTGAAGGCACTTATTCTGCCATTCCTTAAGTCCTGTTTATTGACCATGAGCTCTTAGAAGGAAGGCCCTTACAACCACAAATCTATTTTGGACACACAGGTAAACAATGGCAAATAGTACTAAAAAAAATTGGCTGGTATGTTCCAAAAAAGGTTTTTCCTTCTTTGAGGAAAAAAAATAAACACAAGAACAATTTTCTCCATGACTATATACATTTCCCGATGTTGAATGCACCTGAGAATGGGTGCGATATTTAGAGCTGTGCAATGTTTAGAGCTGTGCGAACCATCCTGTAACTTTTCTGTGTTCACCAAAAACCCTGGGACAATATACTGATGGCCCTGAGCCAATTCCCTTGCTGGTCTAACTCTGATGGAAGTTCTTGTGGAATCAAAACTATCTATAAATAGGATTTACTTAGTGTAAAGAGATGTTAATGGAGATGGGTAATTTCTTTTGTAATGTGTGGTCCGGGAGAATCCTCAGGAGAAAGTTGAGGAAGTGGTGCAGTGGCTCAAGTGGTAAAGTGCTTGCCTTGAGCTGAAGAGCTGAAGGACAGCGCCCAGGCCCAGAGTTCAAGACCCACGACCGACAAAAAAAAAAAAAGAGAGAGAGAGAGAGAGAAAAGCGAAAAGAAAAGAAAGGAAAAGAGAAAGTTGAAACATCAGGTGGTGGGGTAGTGTGGGGAAGGGAGAAGTGGGGGCGGTGGGGGAGGGAAGGGATAGTGGGAAAACAAGGAAGGGAAGGGGTAACAATGATGGACAAGAAATGCACTCATTACCTTACTCACATAACTGTAACCCCTCTGCACAACATCTTAACAATAAAAGAAAAGAAAAAAAGAGAAACTTGAAGCAAACACTATCAAAGGTTGAATCTTCCTATGTCTGGACTAAAGGTCATGTGTGAGATCAAATCTTGCTGTATAGTATCAAACACTAGGTCCGAAATGAATTAGACCCTGTGTTGTTCTACCATTGACTGAGTTCTACCACTCAAGCAAATTTGTCTTGCACTCTGAAATTAATCATCTTTCCTTATAAATTTAAGAGCTTGGACTAGAAACTCTTCAGACTGTTTTTTAATTATTCTCTGTCTCTGGACAACTTAGTTGTGTTATTTAAAGCATCAAATAAAATGTAACTTTGATATTAAGATACAACTGCCCAGAATTATTGGAATATTTGCTTATTTTTTTCCTCTCATGTAATTCATTCACTTTACAAAAAAAAAAAATCATTGTCCAGAGGGGTTACAGCTATGTGAGTCAGGTAATGAGTTCATTTCCTTTTGAACAGTGTCACCCCCTCCCTCTTTCTCTCCCAATTTTCCCCTCCCAACTTCCTTCTCCCAAAGTTGTATAGTTCATTTCCAGCATAGTGTCTAGTGGGAGAGTCTAGTGTCTGCTGAGTAGTGTCTAGTGTCTGCTGAGTAGTGTCTCGTGTCTGCTGGATTGGTTCATCCTTTGTTCCACAGTTTCTGTACTTCCCCTTCCCTTCATTCACTTTTTAATCATTGAGCGTCTTCAGGGCAGATGCCTGTTTTTCAGGAGGAAACGATTGTGATGCTTGGATTATGTGGTACCATGCCAGTCTGGATAAGCTGGTACTAGGCTTTCAAAGAACTTGAACACTTCATTTCCCCTTAAAATCTTGTGTGAAATATCTTCTAATGGTGTGGATTTCTAAAAATATGAATGTACAGCATTAGACAGAGTGGGAAAATGACTTAGGAAAATCAGTGCAAGTGCAGGGAACCACTGGATAAGAAATGGCAGGGAAGGAAAATGGCAACTGTGGATAATTGTCTCATCATTCTCTGCATAGGAGACGATTCTATTTAAAAAAGACATAGAGCCATTTGTATCATCAGTTTTCTTAGATGTTGCTCTCTGTGTGTGTGTGTGTGTTTGAGGGAGTGTATGTATGTGAGAGAATGAGAGGTAACTCCTATAAAGACATGACATGACAGCCATTTTTCTGGGCTCTTTGTTAGTTAGGTATTTCTTCCTTTTAGAGAACATGTTATTTTGTAGAATTCTGTTTGGGTTTTGGTCTTTCAGACTCACTGAAGAAACTCCCCACAGAAAGAAAAATAGGATAAAAATATTCATTCTAAGAAAGATTTTAGTTGTCTATTCTAAGATATGTTCAGCAGGTCTTCAAATAGCTGTCATAATAAAAAATATTTTACTTCTGGTCCCATTAGCACGACTGTCAAAACAGATTTCTCCTTCCAGTTTTCGCACAGAGATATTCAGAGATCAGGGAACAGTAGGTCAAGTCCTCCTGTTGAGAGTGATGTTCTGGAGGCTTGACTGGATGATGCCTTGCTCCTTCTGGCCTTGGGGATGACTCACCAGAGGAGGTGGTGGCCTTTAGAGCTGCTTTCCCTGGCAGGTGTTGTTTATTGGAGCTCTGGAAGTGAGGTTAGAAGAGGTGGCATCATTTATGTTTTAACGTGTTGTGTGAGAGCCTGTAGACAGATGGTCTATGGACATGGATTGGTTGGTGGGAGCTGGTGTTAAGCTATGGGACAGTGACAGGATTTAGGGCCTGAGCCCTGGGCAAGATGAATAATGCCATTGCAATACAATAAGATCACAATCTCTCCATATACTCCGTGCTTTCTTACCTCGTTCTAATGGGAAAGGTACATGCCAGCCTTTTGTCAGGAGAAACCTAGGGAAATATAAATGGGGAAAACTTCCTAGCACTAATAATTCCCTTGGACCTGTCAAAGCAGTTTAATGTTGTTGTTTACTTAAATTGCATTTCCTGAAGTCAATTATTTTAATTTAATTTACTGAAATGCCCCACAGGATTCTGGATATGCCATGCTAGAAGGGGTATCTCATAAATTTAGGGTTTCAGATGAGATTGGTTTTCCAAACACAGCCTTCTGACTCTGACATTTCAAATCTCAGAGTGCATACAGGAATAGGGTTTATTCCTCAACAGTAATGAAAAGTTCCAATGCCTTCTTTGTTTTTTTGTTATTATTAAAGGCAATAAGGTAAAATTAAAGATGACCTATTTTGAAAATAAAGTTATGAAAGTCTTTTCAAACACTAAGTATTTTTCCTGTTTAGATTTCCGTCCTCCCTTTATTTAAAAACCAACGAAGACCATCCAAAATATACTGTCCAGCCATGAGATGGAAATTATTTATATGTTTATGTCATGGCTTATTTTTTTTTAAACTTCATCATTTTTAACCATGCTGTAAAATAGTTATTGTCTTAGGGGCACTGTTTTCTTTAGCGTCTTCTCAGAGGATGTGATAACTCAACAAGTCATTATTTATGGTCTTCATTTGAATATAAGCTCTTTCAAGAGCCTGGAACTTAAGAATGGAAATTTGGCTGTTTCTGCAAGGGTGTGAAACAAACCAATAGCCAGAAAAATTTTGAGGTACTTTAGAGACAAAGTGACTGCTTCGTGAGTTAGTTGTGATGTTTAACTGTCATGATTCATTCATGATTCATCCCATTTCCTGCCTTCAAAATTTCTCCTTCACTTCTGATTGAAAATGGTAGATGATCGCTACACCCTCTGAACATTTTTCTGAAAATAAAAGATTATAAAATATTGAATCTTGAAGGACAAAGAGAGCATGAGAAAAGATAGAGGCACATTGAAAACAGGGTATGGATGTGGTACATGATTAAGTACTTAGTCCCCAGGAGTGAAGATGTAAGAAGTACACAGCAGAAGAAACTAGAAAGAGTTTTGGTGGCCTATCAACTGCATCTGAAAGGGAAGATGACCAAAGGGCTAAAAACAGAACTGTCTCAAAGTCTGGTGAGTTAGTAGTTTAGATCTTAGATCCTACACTCCTATCTGGGAGACTTCCCTCATAAAACCCACATCAGAAAAGCGGAGGTTCATTATGAAGAGTAAGGACACCTAGGCTCCATTGGAGCACATCACATACTAGTGCAAGAATGGCATATTGGTAAATGCAGGGTGATGCAGGAAGCTCTTAGACTTCAACCCTCAGTTTCTCCCCTCTCTAGGCTTTAGGAATAACTATAGCTATGCAATTCCCTTCCTGTAGAGACTAGAATAACTAATTTTCCTGGTTAAATGACTTATAAAATAATGAGTAAATAAGCTAATGACTACTCAGTTTTAGATGACCCACTGTTTCTTATGAAGAGATAGTCTCCGATCACCAATCACATTTTTAGCCAAGTCAACATCCCACATGGCAGATGACAGACAGGCAACGTACAAACACACAGAGAAATAGCTTCATTAACATCTTCCAAGGGGTAGGAGGAGTGCACATATCTATAATCTCTAAACCAGATGCTGTTTAAAAAGTACTTTCAGAGAAAACAAATAAAAAAACAGTGTGACAGGAATGAAAAAAAAACCCACGAGGGGCTGAGAGTACCTCATAGGAAGCAGTAAAACATTAACAGTAATAGTATAGAAAGTATATATATAAAAAATCAAGAAATGGGGAGGAAAATATGGAGTCATTCTAATAGGCTCAATATCTGGCACATAAGATTCAGCAAGAGAAAAGCTAATGGGAAAAAAATATAAATATGTCTAGAGCCAAGGTGCCAAAGTTTTCATCCTGAAAAAGATCCACTAATACCCAGTAAAATAATGTGAACATAGATGCTGTGTTAAAACTTTTGTTGCTGTGTCAAAACACCTGACAGGGGTAAAAGGATTTATTCTTGCTCATGGTTTGAGAACAGCAGTACATCATGGTGGTATGGGCCTGGTAGAGCATAGTAGCTCATATCCCAGAGACCAGGAAGCAGAGAGACAATGACTGCACTAGTAGATCTCTGCTTCCTCTTTGATTTCATCTGGATCCTTAGGCTCTGGGGTAGTACTGCCCATATTCAGGGTCACTCTTCCTTTCTTGGTTAATCCTCTGTGGAAATGCCTAGAGAGACACACCCAGAGACACGATTTACTGAATTTGTTTTTTGTTTTTTTGGTTCCGGTCGTGGGGCCTGAACTCTGGGCCTGGGCGCTGTCCCTCAGCTCTTCAGCTCAAGGCTAGCGCTCTACCACTTGAGCCACAGCACCACTTCCGGGTTTTTTCTTTTTGCTTATGTGGTGCTGAGGAATTGAACCCAGCCTCAGGCATGCAAGGCAAGCACTCTACCACTGAGCCACCTTCCCAGCCCCACAATTTACTGAATTTTTGAGGCAGTGTTCAGTCTATCAAGTTAATATTCAAGTTGACCATCACTGACACATAGCAGGGAGGATCATAATGCAGTTTTGAAACACAGAGGACAATATAACAGCATGAAATTTCAAGCAATCAAAGATATAACAATATCTGGACAGAAACAAGTGTCTACAAAGGGTAAAAATGATAACATAGCAAAACTTTCTCAGCACATAAATCCAGAAGACAAGGGAAAAATACTTTGAAAAATAATAGTTATAGTAATTAAAGCATATATTTCAACTGGTAAGTTGCTTAAAAAATCTGTCTGCCGTTCTCTCTTGAATTGAAAGTTACTAATAGGATAAGAGCCTGTGGGCTTACATTGTAAGCACAAAATAAACACACGATTGAACCACACACAAAATAAATACACGATTGTGTATATGTGTATGTGGGTGTGTTTGCTGGTCCTGGGGCTTGAACTCAGGTCCTGGGTGCTGTCCCTGAACTTCTTCTTCTTGAGCCACAGCTCTACTTCTGACTTTTTTTCGGTAGTTTATTGGGTATAGAGTTTCATGGTCTTTCCTGCCCTGGCTGGCTTTGAACCATTATCCTCTAGTCTCAGCCTCCTGAGATTTGGCTATGGCTTTTGTTCCTGTTGTTCTGCTTTTTCTCATTCTTTGAAGATTTCAGAAGGTTATTTATTTGAAATATATCTTCTTGTAAATTTAGGAATTTATTCCTATCAACTTTCTTCTTCAAACTACTTTTGTTAATGCAGTACAAGATCTGATTGGTCCTAAGATATTTTTAAGTTTGTTTTAATTCTTTCATTTATTTATTGTTCAAGAGAGTTTGATTATGACATCTGTGAGTTATCTTATGATTTATCATGTTAGTAATTTCTACTTCTGTGCCTCTGTTGTTAGACAATAATGACTTGGTATGACATCAATATTCTTAAATTTATATCTTGACGAATTTTTTACAGCAGTTGACAAAGATTTTAATATTTTAAATTGCACCAACACTAAATAAGGTGAGATGCCGATTGAGTTTCATTGCAATGGAAGAAATGCAAAGAATTTTAAAATATAAAGTACACAGAGCATTTTATCCAACTACAGCTGTGTTCCAGCTATGTGTGTGTTTGTGTGTTTTTTGGATTTGATCCAAAGAAATCTGAGTCTGTTTCTATAGAAAATGGCAAGTGTTGTAGACACCGGATCGGTTACTCCTCATGGAACAAGTAGTGAAAATGGCATTCTCTGTCGATGGCAGGGAATCTACTTTCCCATCACTGACATTTTTGCTTTTTCCTTTCTCACACCTCAGTTCACTGGGTTCCAGGTTCAGTACTTGAACTGAAGAATGTTTTATGTACCCTGGAGTAGAATATTCTGCTACTATTGGGTGAAATGATTTAATACATGTTTTGAGGAACATTTGGTCTCAAGAATACTTCAAGTTCAATGTTTTCTATTGACTTTCTGCCTGAGTGATTTATTCATTGCTGAAGGTGGGGAATTGAAAGCCTGTGTTATTATTGATTTGCTGTCTATTTTCCCCTTTATATCTGTTAATATTTGTTTTATGTATTTAAGTCCTTCCATATTGATCAATTCTTGATGAATTGATCTTTTATACGTACATAAAGATGGGGTTTTTTTGCTACAATTTTGATTTAAGGTCTGTTTTGTCTAATAAAAGTATAGTTACTTCCACCCTCTTTTAAAAAAATTGTTTTGTGTAGTTGATATACAGAGAGGTTACAGTTATATCATGTATCATTAGTATAATTTTTTTGAACCACTTTTCTCCTTCTCTTGCTCTCTCCCAGTCTCTCCTTCCCATCCCCACCCACACGATAACCAGTTTATTGTTTACATAGTATTTGGTGAGCACCACTGTTGTATTTGTTCACCCTTGTTCCACCTTTTATATGCCCTTTCTTGCCCTCCCAAATACAAGCAAAGTGAGAAACAATACAAAAGGAAAAGAGAACAAAAATAAGCAACTAAAGAGCGTCTCTTGTTTCCCTATTTTGGAGTTCATTTCATAGAAGATTATTGTATATGATTATCTATTTGAGCTTCCACCCTCTTTTAGTTTCTCTTACATGGAATTTTCTTTTTTTTTTTTTTTTTTACATGGAATTTTCTATCCCTTTACTTTCTATAGTGAAATGAGTGTCTTGTTGGTAGCTTATAGTTGGATCTTGGAATTTTTCTTTGCTTTTAATCTTTTAAGCAACTCTACGTTTTGTTTAGAAAGAATTTCATCTATTTACCTATAAAGTAATTACTGGTAAGTATAGATTTACTATTGGTGTTTTATTGATCGTTTCAGAATTGTTTTTTGAAACTTGTTTTTATTTCTTACTCTACCTTCTTCATGATTCACTACTTTTTCTATAGTGATACATTTTGATTTCGTTGTCTGTGTTTGTGTATCCCAGTATGGGTTTTATTTTGTGATTATTATGAGACATATAACTATTTGCTATTGCATCTGTACAAATGTCTTTGCTTTACCAAAACTATAACAATTTGGTCAAGCTTTATTATAATTTCATTACTACTTTTGTATGTTTGCTTTTGTGTTGTTGTTTGTGGAGCTTGAACTCAGGACCTGGGTGCTGTCCCTGAGCTCTTTTGCTCAAAGCTATCACTCTACCCCTTTGACCCAGTGCCACTTCTGGTTTTTGAGTGGTGATTGGAGATGAGTCTCACTGGGACTTTTTCTGCCTGTGTTGGCCTCAAACTGTGATCCTCAGATCTCAGCCTCCTGAGTAGCTAGGATTTCAGGCAGGAGCTACCAGCTGCATTAAAAAAATGTATTTGAAATATCTAGGTTTTTCCAGATAGGGAATGATTTAGGATCTAACTAAGGTTCTTCTAGTCCCTTCTCCCTATGATAAATGTACAGTTGCTATAACATCATGCATTTAGTATGCTTTTTTCTCACTGAATTAAAAATCACTTTTATGATATTATAAATTCTAGAATACATTTATGATAATTTATATAAAATTTGTTTATAGTCTAGTTTGAGATTCTGTGCAATATGTGTTATGGAGTCAGCATTACATTCTTTTGAATTATTTTAGCTTTAAATATATTATTTTTGGATAAAGCCAGTGTAAATTATTCATTTTTTTAATTAGCTTTATTTATTTTACGAGGTGAGTGTGCTAATTGTTAATATCTTCTTTACATATTTAAATACTAACAATGTTTTATATTTTGGATGTATGATAGAATCTTCTAAATTTCTCCTCAGTACCAGTATTCATAGGTGAAAATAGTAGACAAGGATTTTTTTAAATAAGGTTTGTCATTATATTTGTTGATGATATACTATCTTCACAAAAATAAATTTCAGTCTTTTCCAAGGTAGAAATAATTCATGCCTATTTTAATGATGATAAAATCAAAAGCATAGAAGGTTAAGTAACTTGCCTAAGGGTGAAAATCTTTTAAGAACAAATCTGTGATGCTTGCTCACCGAATGCTGGGATATTTAACTTGATTTGTAAAGACAGATTGACTTATCTGTTTCACATAGCCTTTAAATGCATCAAATACATTATGTCTAATTTTTAATAATGATTATGGTAAGTTTATAATACAAGCTTTTGTTTGTCAACTAATACTCAAGTCCATCACATCATTGTTTTCTTCTCAGTGCTCTTGCTAAAGACAAAGGAGAAAAATGAAAACCCAGACAGATTTCAGGGCTGAATTAGGGTCAAATAGAAACATGATGGTCAGACCAGAATTAGATTCCAAGGATGGTACGTCAAATGACTCTTTTCTATGGTACCTTCTTTGATGAGTCTTCCCTTAAGAGTTAGCTATAGTCTTTCCTCATTCCAAGGAATATGACAAGTTTTTCCACAAAGACAGTCAACATATTTTGGTTGAAACTTCACCCTGTCAGAGAGGCTGCTTGGTACCATTAGAGCTTTTAAGCAAGGATGAGATAATCACAATAATTATCTTCCATTAGCAAAATGATCTGGCACCAGATTCATTTTCCGGTTCTCTCAGCCTCCCTTCTAGGGCAGAGAGCATCTAAAATGGGCTTCCAGAACAGTACAGTGAGAAATAATCAGAACTATAAAAATGAACTGAAGAAGAGGTGAATTAATCTAAGAACCATGAGTAGTTAATTACCCCAAATCAGGAAAAATATCTGATTATTTGGCTTACTATATTATTTTTTGTCTTTCCAGAGGATTCTAAAGGCTACTCTGTAAAATAGCCTTCTGATTAGTATGCTTGAATCATAGGCTTAGTAAGGCACAAAACATTTCAACATATCAATTCAGTATTTATCCATCTAATTCATTTCTGATTAAGGGCAGTAAATAAGGTTTATAAAATACTGATTGCTTTAATTTAAGGTTTAATGCCATCCCAGCCAATTTCTTTTTCCAGTAGCGAATTAAAAAGAAATCCACAACCTATTGGCTAGATCTTCTCCCTCTTTTGATCTTTTCCCTCTTTTAGATCCAATTAGGAATTGAAACTTATAGAATTTTTCTAATTGCTGTCTCTCTTCTTTACTCACCATTCTGCTACACATTATTACCACCATCATTGGGGTCATCATCATTACTCTTTGCTGTATGTGTATGCAATACTGTCTGTGTTCTTGAGCAACTTTTAAAGAAAGTCAGAACCTATGTTTGTCTCAAGAGTGGTTATAGCAGAAAATATGAGTGCATTAGTTATCACATTGAACAAACTGATGTCAATAAATGCAGCCATCTAAAGCATTGGCACACTACAGCGTTGTTAGGAAAAGCTAGCCTGTGGGCTTTTTAAAGTTACCAGATTAGATGCACCATAAACACGGCATTGATGTTTGTTTTACTCACCACTAGCTAGTTCATAGTTGGGTTTAAAATTTTTGCCCTATTACTGGTGTTTGAACTTAGGGATTGGACATGTCCCTTACTCTTTTTACTCAAGGCTGGTGCTCTACCAGCTATCTGTCTACTTCTAGACGTTTGCTAGTTATTTGGAGAGAGAAGATTCTTATGAACTTTTCTGCTTGGGTTGGTTTTGAACCTCTGTCCTCACATCTCAGATTCTAGAGAAGCTACATTTTACAGGTATAAGTCACCAGCACACGGTGGGAGGTTACTGAAGTAAAAATTGAGACTCAAAGTTAAATGGAGGGTCTAGCTCCAATATTCCTAGTCTCCCAGTTCACGATGCACTGGTATCATCTAGGGATCTTTAAACATTATTGCTATTTACCTTCCACTCTTACGCAGTCAGATTTAATTTATATCCTGTGCCATCATCTTGTCAATGGAATTTTTAAAAGTTTCCTAGTTGATATTTAATGTTTGACAACATTTGAAAACTACCATTTTAATGTAATGAAAGAAGTCCAACCGTGCATAAAAAGCCATCCTAGCTTATGAGCTGATTAAGTAATCAGTCAAGTTTACTAATGTTGACTTAGCACCTGTTATGCATGAAGCATTCTACCTGCCTCTTGGGAATATGGAGGACATGGACATAGTTCTGAGAGCTTCCATTGATGTTGGAGATAAGTGAAACACTCACAAATGATACAATTCAAGTAATTAGGTCACAATGGGGAATACTGAAGAATATGATTAATCTATGATTTACAAGAAGACAACTTGTGTTAAGGGGCTTATAGGAAGGAGAGGTCTTTCTTCTGGAGAAGGATTCCACAGAGAATCTGACTTTTGAACAAAGTGTCTAAAAAGAAAACATTTCCCAACAAGCTAGATGATACCAGAAGTATGAGTTCCAATGCATTGCTAAGTAGGTAAAACAATAATTTAATTTATAGGTGGTTAAGGATCATTTTGGGAGGGTTTTCAGAGTCTTGTCAATGTCAAAAATCACAAAAAGTAGTGTTGCTCATAGAGCTAGCTACTTCAAGTACTTGAATGTGATTGTGTTTTTTGGTATTTTTTTTATTATCTTTAAGTAGTTGTACAAAGAAGTTCTCATTCTACAAAACAGTTTATGAGTACAAAGTGTCTGACAACATTGTCATCCATCTCTCTTAACCCATCCCTTCTCACAATTTTTCTTTAATTGATCTTAGGTGATTACATAAATTTCACATATTTCACAGTATTGTGGAATAGTGATACTTTGAGTCATAAACATTTTTTTCCCCAGAGCTGAGGACCGAACTCAGGGCCTTGCAGGCGCTCTTCCGCTGAGCTAAACCCCCACTCCAACATTTTAACTTTCACAAGGCTAATTGTCATCATCATGGTCTATACAGTTTATGAATTCTATGAGCTTTGACAATACAAGTTTTTTTTTCCACATCAGTTGATGTTTACATTTCTGTCCTTTTGCTTAGTGTGGGCTGTTCCCACTTATTCTGTTTCTCCTCCTGGTTTCCCTCTGTTGTGTGCTTTGGACACAAACCGGAAGCCCTTAGTCCGTTCTTTAATAAGGTAATGAAAAGAGGACTCAAGGACTCAACACAGAAGGAAAGGGCCATTTCTAAGAAGGCAAGATTTCAGGCAAGGAATAAATGGTTAGGACAGGAAAAGAGGCCATGGAACCAGAATACCTTGGTGGAAAATGTAGGGGTGGGTAACTCCAATGTGGATAACTTAATAACTGGTCTTAAATTGTGGCCTCTGCCTTTCCAGATGGTCATTAGCTGTCAGGGAAATTTAACCCCAGGGTCAATGTGGCTTAATTATTGCCTTTGTTAAAGTTTAGATGACTTGCTATTTATTTTTAATAAGCTTGTCATTCATTATGTTTCTTACTTAAATGTCACGTTGGTGAAGAGGGGAGGGGACGCTTGCCTGCTTTCTCTTTCCTGTCATTACTGTCAGCCAGGCATTATTAAGTCCTTGCTTCTTGGCCACTGCTTTTGGCAATCTATTCTTGATGAAAGAAAGAAAATGCATCTGTAGGTGGGGGAAGAGGACATTAATTCTAATAGTTTAAAAACCTAGGCTTAATACAGAATGACTTGGAAAAATATTAGAGAAATGATGGCAGGGCTATCCCTAGAGTCTGCTAATTTAGGCACTTGCCTTCAGGGGACCCTGAATTTATAAACAGATGGGTGGATCAGTTAATTAGTGCTAAAAGATCCATCTTTTCCATAAAGTTCAGTACAATATATCAAGTTATTCTCCCTATCAATAAGGATCTGGGTCTACCTTTTTCTTCTATTTTATCCTTTGTGTAGGCAGCCCTTGAGAGATCTTGTTGCTTCCATATTGGGGATTTTACTAGCATAGCACAATGAGAATGAAGTGGACTATTACTGAGAGAAAGTAGTCCCTCAGTTTTTAGGGTGAATTGAATAGGGAGGGATTAAGGTATCTAGTTTAGCAGGACATTTTTCTGTAAAAAGCCCTAGAATAAATATTTTTGTGGCCCACATGTAATTTTTCCCTGTACATCCTCTTTTGTTGGTAGTGGCTTGGTTTGGTTTTACAACCATCTACAAATAAGAAATACCTTCAGTTTTGGAGCTGTACAGAAACAGGATTTGTACCTGCACTGGGGTAAGTGGTCTCTATCTTATTTTCTGTGTAAAGAAGGGCAAGTTTCATTTGCAATTCTCCAGAGGTCTGAGGTAGCGGAGAGAGTGAGAGATGTTCAATGTTTGCAGACTTCTCTTTGCTCTATGGACTGTTCATTCCCTTATTTTAGCTATGAAGATAAGAAAATTTCTGTTGTGATTTGTGTTGGAGGGTGTGAGTAAGAATTTTCTCTTTCAGTTGCATTGGTTGATAATTTATGATACTTGGAATTTAAGTCAATTCAGTATGGACTTAAAATAAAAGCAGTTATCATCATGAGTGCTGCCATGTCTCTGGCTTTCTTCTAAATGCTAGGAATGTGTTACTCAACCCTCGCTCCCCAAAGCTTCCATGAAGAATTTTAGTCTCATGAAATACATACACAGAGAAACTGAGGCATAAGGAGATTAAATTCCTTGTATAGGTCATGAAGCTTGTAAGTATGAATACATGTCATATATATGACATGTATGATATATATCAATAAAATATATTAACATAGGCAACAACAAAATACTATGCATGTGTGTGTGTGTTTGTGATGCCTGTAATCATAGGTGCTCAAGTGACTGAGTTATGAAGATTGAGGGTGAAAGACAGTCCAGGCAGACAAATCTATGAGACTTTTACATCCAATTAACCAGCAAAAAACCAGAATGGAGCTGTAGCTCAAGTGGTAGGACATCAGGGAAAAAAGCCAAGCAAGAGCCTTAGACAGAGTTCAAGCCTCAGTATTGGCATGCACACACACACACATGTATACATATATGTATGTTTATTGATGTATATGTATATGTACATATAAGTTTTACTTGGTGACCTTTCATGTGTGTATTGTATAATGATCACACCAAAGTAATTGACATCTCTATTAGCTCAGATGTATAACTCTTCTTTGCACTGGGAACGTTCAAAATCCTCTCTTTCAGAAACCATGAGATAGCTGATGATTTCCATCAATGATACTTTTAGGGCCTATGTAGCAATGGAGGTCTTCTTATCCAGCTGTGACCCTGTACCTATTAACTTGTTTCTGTCTCTCCCTCACATTCTTCCTAGGCTATGATGGCCACTATTCAAATTTCATTGAGGTCAACTTTATGGCATCTGCAAATAAGTGAGAGGACATGGCATTTGCCTTTGTGTGGCTTGGCTTGTTTCATTTAATGTAATAATTTCCAGGTCCCTTCAAGTTGCTGAAAACGATAGAATTTCACTTTTTTAAAAAAAATTCTTGAACAATATTCCATTGTACATCTCCCCTCTGCCACATCCATACCACATTCTCTATGTCCATTCCTCCAATGGAGGATATACAATGGTGGATATATATATATATATATATATATATATATATACATAGAGAGAGAGAGAGAGAGAGTGCTCAAGGATAGCACTCTACTATTTTCAGTCCCAGCTCTGCTTCCAGTTTTCTGTGGTTAATTGGAGCTAAGAGTCTCATGGACTTTCCTGCCCAGGCTGGCTTTGAACTGAGATCCTTAGATCTCAGCCTCCTGAGTAGCTAGGATTACAAGAGTGAGCCACTAGTGCCCAGTTGAGATTTTCTTTTCTTTTTTTTTTTTGGTACACACGTTAGCTAGTTGTAGATCTTCATTTGAGAAATATGTATTCTGGTTATTATTCCACTCTTCCATCAGATTTTTTTCTTTTGAGTTCCTTAAATCTTCTGGAAGATGAATAGTTTGCACATATTTTTGCATATATTTTTGTTTTCATTTTGTAGATTGTTGTTTTGCTTCACAGGAGGTTTTAGATTTTTGTAATCCTGTGTGAAAGTTTTACTTATGGGTCATATATAATTTATTTTTGTCTAGCACACTTGACCTCTGTTTCTTCGTTGATTTTCTTTTATTAAGATGATCTGTCCATTGATAAATGTGGGGTATTGAACTCCTCAGCTATTGTTACATAGAGTCTGTAATAGTTCATAGATCTAAAATGTTTGCTTTATATAGTGACAAGCCCCAATATTGGGTGTATGTGTATACACATATATAGAGATATAGATATAGACATATATGTGTGTATTTGCATATATGCATATAATAATTATTTATTTATTGGAGATACGAATCTCAATGACTTTCCTGCCAAGACTAGCTTCAAATCACAATCCTTAGAGCTCAACCTCCCGAAAAGGTAGTATTACAGGTGTGAGCCATCAGCACTCAGCTTTCTCAAGTATTTTCATGTGCTGGTGTAATGGTGACAAATTCCTTCAGTTTTTGCTTGCTTTGCAAATTATTTAACTCTCCTTTTCGGAATGTTAATATTTGCTAGGTATAATATTCTTGATTGATGATTTTTTTCCTTTGAGGAAATTGTATGTATTATCTTGTTCTTTTCTGTTACCTAGAGTAACAGAATCCATTTCTAGAAATGGATTGTTAGTTTAATTAGGAGACCCTCATAAGTGACTGAAAAGCTTTCTCTGGTTATTTTTAGAATTCTGTAAATTGTACTGTTCATAATTTGACTATTATACGCCTTGGGCACCGTGTATTTGTTTGAATCTTTTGGCTTTCAAGACTCTTCCAACTGTGGTTGGAATTTTGTATCTGTTCCAGGATTTGAAAAGGTTTTAGGAATTATTTTCTTAAGTGGAGTTTCCCTGCCTTTTTCTTTCTTATATATTGTGAAATACTCATGAGGAGGATGCTTGATCACTTACTGGAGTTCCATAAGTCTCAAAGGTGTCTTTCATTCATATTTATATATATATATATTTATATATAGCTTTAAAAATATAACCATTATTTCAGAAGACTTGCCTCCAAGCTCAGAATCATTTCTTCTGCATGAGCAATCTTGCTGTGGAGGCTCTCAAATGTGTTTTTGTTTCTCTAATTGAGTTCTTTAGCTATACAATTTCTGATTTGTTCTTTTATATAATCCCTGTTTGCTGTATGTCTCATTTGTAACCTGAATTGTCTTGCTACTTTTAAATAATTGTCCGCATTATTTTATAGCCCACTAAGTTTCTTTAAAAACCATTTGGATTATTTGTCAGGAATCTCATCAGCAGATCTCTTTCTCTGGTTTCTGTTGACATAGAGTTACCTTCTCATTTTAAACCATTGTGCTTTCTTTTTTTAATGTTCCCTTTGCCCCCTTTTTGTATTTTGCATCAGTATCAACTGCCTTTACCAATTCCACAGTGGAGCGTTTGTTGTAAATGACTTTTTGTTGACAACATGTCCTAAAGTGTTGTTTAAATAAGCTGTATTGGCCTTGGTTCCATGCAGGCATTTAATGTAGTGTCTCGTCATCACATATCGAGTGTTGACATGTGACAATAATTTTCCATTCTGTGTGGGTGTATGTCAGGTAAAGTCATATGCTGGTGCAGTAACAAATCACTGATTTCCAAATTGTACTGCTATAACAAAATGTACGTTGTTTTTTTACAGTCATGCTAAATTTTAGATGATAGGAAATTCCATTTCACCCAACTGCTTAAGCTGTCATCTTACAACTGTACCTTCTGAGATCTGTAACCTACACAATCTTGGCACCAAGTGAGGAGTGAGACGAAGATTCTCGCACAAAGTTTTCACTAGGTTTACCCAGAAGTGATGGATGGTTTCCCACATGTAGTAGACACATCTGGCCACTTTCCCTATCCAACTAAACAGAATTGTGAAATGTAGAGAGGCAGAGGAGTCATCTGATGCAGGGTTGGAACTCTGGTACTGCATTTTGGAAGGTCTAATGCATTTCCATGTGTGTCAGTTTGTTTGACCTCTATTTAACCCTTTTGAAATGATAGTTGACATTCTTGAGGCTAACTTTAGAAGAGATACAGACATCTTATTAGGAAAAATAATTTGAAAATAGGATTTTGGTCTGAAAACAAATTTTGTGTCCAAGCTATCTTCAGTATTCTTTTGTGGAAATCTTTTAAAACAATTTTTCTATCCTACTTCACTAGTATTTGTAGTGGAAGAATTTCTCTAAGTTATACATTTGTCAGAAAAACTAAAGAAGAAGTCTATAAAGTACCTGATCCATGGAATGGGTTCGATTAAACGATAAACTACTTTGACATTTTTCTCAAGTTTTTATAGTTGTTATAGTTTTTGAGAAACATTCATGATGGTAGTCTCCACATTTGTTTTTCTTCTTCTGTCACTGCTATATGTTGAAAACCATGCAAAGTAAACACAAGAGCATCTCCATAAAGTTTGCATGCATGAAATGAAGGGCTAATATGCAATGCTCCTTATGAAATAAGGCAACCATCATTATTATTCTGAAACTTTAGATAGGAGTCATTGTGTCTTGAAGCAATTAAAGAAGATTGCAAAGTTCCATTGATCCACCTTCTCTGTCACAGGCTCTGTTGTCTTATGCAGAGGTGTGAGAAGACAAGGTGAGGTCAGTTACTTCCTCAGGACCCAGTCTTTCTCCATCCTTAGATCTTCCTTCTGTGTAATCTCAGGATAATTATGCCAATGTTTCACATTGATCATTTGCTATATAATGGTTCCAAAAATGTACATTTACTTTCTTCATTGCAATCTTGACCTACATATGCCTATTCAACATTTCTGTGTGGTTGTATAGAGCTTCCATTTTCTCATTTAGGCTCATCATTGCCATTCCTTATATTTACCTAATTCTATTCTATTCCATTCATTATCTTAGTTATTGGTATAATCATACATCCTGAGGTCATGGTGAAAAAGTGGGTCATTTTAGGATTCTTCTTTTTATTTGCCTAATATATCATCAAATTTTGCAAATTTTACCTTCTCTTGAATATATTTCCTCACGTTTACCTTTTTCCCACTTAGCAAAGCCACTCACTACTTTCTACACACAGTACAACATTTATCCTCTAATCAGACTCCCTGCTTCCATTCTAGTCATACTCTAGTCCATACTCAAACCAGCCAGAAAGAACATTTTTTTGTCAGTTGTGGGGCTTGAACTCGGGGACTGGACACAGTCCCTGAGCTCTGTTTTGCTCAAGGCTAGTTCTCTAGCCACTTTGAGCCACAGATCCACGTTCAGTTTGTGAGTATTTAATTGGAGATAAGAGTCCCATGGAGACTTTTCTGCCTGGGCTGGCTTTGAACTGTGATCCTCAGATCTCAGCCTCCTGAGTAGCTAAGAGTAGCTAAGATTAGAGGTATGAGCCACAGGCACCCAGCAGAAAGAACTTCTTTAAAAAGACAAATATGCCTCCTTTCTTTTTGAGTCCCTTGATGGCTTCTCAATGTTCTGTGTAATAACAAGATAAATAAATCTCTATCAGAGTCGCCAGACTGCTATATCATCCCAGAGCTATCCAATCCTGGCAGGTATATGAATGCAGCATTCACTGCAGCCAGATGAGAATACTTGTACTTTCCTGGACTCAGCCATCTATTTCACACCTCACTGGCCTTCATACTTAACACATCCTAACCTCAAATATCTTCTTTTAGTGTCTTATTTTACCTGTTTCTATTTCATCTTTAAGACTCATCTCAACAAAGAATTAACCTCTAATTTGTTTCAGGTCCTCTATTTTCCTAGAACATACACTTATTACCTGTACTGCAATCTTCGGTAGATTTGTCTTCTCTTACCATCAACTACTTAATGGGTCTATTTCCTGGTTGAAGTAAAAAAAAAAAAAGGCACCCTCAGTTTTCTTAGGGTTATAAAGATTCTAGGGGAATGAGAGAACATAAAAAAACACTTAATTGGTTGTGACAGCAATCCTCTGGAGTGCTGGAACATTCTTTATTTGTGTTGTGATAACTAGCTCTTCAGTAGCTGCCTTTGGGAATTAATAATTCTGGAGATGGCTTTCCCCGTGATTCAGAAGCATCTCCATCCTTCCTTCCTTCAAACCTTCCTCTTTCTGTAATCTGCTAACATCTTTATATCATGGCATCTGATTAGTCAAAGCTTCCAATGTTTTCTGGCTTCTGATTACAGTTGACTTTCAGGATATAGCTTCCATACTGCCTCACATGTTTTTCACATACATATCTGTGCCTCCTGTGTTAAAAGGCCTAATACTAGGGTTTACTTACTACTATTCATGTCTTCTACCAAATAACTTCAGATATTTCTCTCTTCGATTATCTGTAGGCAGGGTTGCAAAGTCCTTGGGTACAAATTACTATCAGCTCTACATAAGCTATCCTTAAACATGAATCTGAAGGCATGGCAAGAACTTTGAGACAAGGTCTGAACTATTTGTAGGTTCTGGGATTGGAAGTGTACCTGACATTTAGTGTGTGTTTGATAATATCACAAGAATAAACAACTTAATGCTAAAAATAATGAGTGGGTTGAAGGAAGTAGGTTATGGGAGGAGAAGTAGACTATTCTAATTATGTAGTACAGAAAGGGGGCAACTCTAAACCAAAGTGTATATCTAAGATCATTATTCAGAAGGACTTAAAAGTTTGCATATGCCTAGGCTATCAGGCATTTTCAAGATGCTTTTTCTTGGTTGACAGAGCTTGTTGATAGCTTTTGGACAGAAGCTAATCTCTTCTCTGTAATGCCAGTAGTTTAGAAAAATTATTGCAAGATGTTTACTGCAATATGTTTTATTTTAGATAGGATCTATATTTAAGGGTCATTGTGCTAAAACAATAATATTAATAGAACAATTCCATTCTCCAGACCTTAAAGTCCTTACTAGGTAGCTTGAACTTCTCTATTCAGAGTATCGATCCAAGGAGAGGAATGGGTATCTGACTCACAGAGGTGGGGACCCGGAAGTGGCTGTAGAATAGAAAGACAAGGCGACCTGGTATCACTAATGGGCTGCAGATTGAGGGATGTCAACACCTTTTAGGTCTCTTTAAACAGACTGGCATCATCAGACAATTGAGGTCATTATCTGAGGCTCTGTGTTAAAAATAAACTCCCTGCCCCAAATGTCTGGGCCTTTCAGATTTAAAGCATACATGTATATTTCTGATGTGATAAAGTGACTTCACAGGTAAAAGGTGTTACCGTATGATGAATTGAGTCTAGTTTGGGTCATTTTTGTGTTTTTTTTTAAAAGTATACTCCATAATTTTTGTCCATATGATGCAGGTACTTAAAAAACCTCTGGTTGTGTGGTAAGATTCCCTTTATCCTCCTAGAATCCTGGCCTCCCTCAGGCTTTGTGTAGGAGGAATAGGAGATGGTGTTGTGACTGAGAAAGACCATACCCTAAGTTCATTATCTTGAGCATACCAGCATCTATTTATTGTACATTCATTTACTCCTTCCTTCCTTCCTTCCTTCCTTCCTTCCTTCCTTCCTTCCTTCCTTCCTTCCTTCCTTCCTTCCTTCCTTCCTTCTCTCCTTTCTCCCTCCCTCCTTCTTTTCTCCCTCCTTCCCTCCCTCCTTCCTACCTTCCTCCCTCCCTCCCTCCCTCCCTCTCCTTCCCTTCCTTCCTTCCTTCCTTCCTTCCTTCCTTCCTTCCTTCCTTCCTTCCTTCCTTCCTTCCTTCCTTCCTTCCTTTTTTGTGCTGGTCCTAGGGCTTAAACTCAGGGTCTGAGTACTGTCTCTGAGCTTTTGTGCTCAAGGCTAGCCCTCTACCACTTGAGCCATAGCTCCCTTATAGCTTTTTTTGTTTGTTTTGGTTTGGTTTATTTTTTTTTAGCTTAATTGGAGAAACAGTCTCACAGATTTTCCTGCCTGGGCTGGCTTTGACCCACAATCTTCAGATCTCAGTCCCCTTAGTAGCTGGGATTATAGATGTGATCTACCAGGGACTGACACTCATTTTCTTGAGACTTCTATATTGTAATTAAGTACAGATTGAGTCTGGGTGGAAAGCATAAAAGATCAAGGAATTATTCCCTCAGAAAAAATTTCTCATATTGCTTTGTGGAATAAAGCATTAAAGAATGAAGGGGTTCCTTTTTATTATGAGCTGAACCATTCCACAAAATTCATATATTGAAGTCCTTGAACCCATAAGCTGAGAGTGTATTCATGTTAGGCCTTTAAAAAGAAGATTAATGAGGAAAGGGGTAACATTGTCCAAAAAGAAATGTATTCATCACTTGACATACAAAGCTATAACCCCTCTATATATCGTCTTTATAATAACAATAAAAGCCATAAAAATAATAATCAATAAAAAGACGATTAAGCTAAAATGTGGTCACTAAGATGGGATACTTATTTCAGCCTGATATTCTTGCATGAAGTAATTATCAGACATGTGAACATAGAGTAAAGACCATGTGAGAACACACGAAGAAGGTATTCAACTGAAAACCAAGTAGCTTGTAAAAACCAAATGTATAGACACCTTGATTTTGGATTTCAAGCCTCCGGAACTGTGAGGAGGAAAAAAACCAAATTTCTATTACTTAACCAATTCAGACTATGCTATTCTGTTAGGATAGCCAGAGCAGCTATGCAGCTAATATTGCTCACCAGTGCCCCAGTGATGCACATGGGTAAGTAAAGCAGGTGCAGAATGGAGAATAAAGTAGTGAAAAAAAAGATCCCAATTCCCAAAGGGTACCAGCAGGTGGCTGAAGCTCTGGGGTCTTCCAGAGTTTGCTACTTATCTAGACCTTAGCATTTTCCTATGCAGAGTATTGGTCATAGCTCATTATCTCACGGGACCTATTTAGAAACAGCTGATGGAGACAACTGGGGTTCCAAGAAGAGTAGAGTGATGAAGCAAGAAGCTGGTAAACAGGTACACACTATGTGAGACTCAAGAAACATCGGGCGACCCTTAGAAGGGGTGATGCTGTGTTGTCTGGAGGGTATCGGTTCTCAAGGCAATAGACATTTGGATGCAAAGAGCATGTATAATACTGCTTTAATGTATCTCCTGGTTATATAAGACCTTTATATAGTCCCTTAGACTATGTGATCTTTTCTATTAGTTTCTAAGATTTTGCCAAGCCCAAATATAACACTTCCAAATGATTGATCTGCAAACTATCATAATTTCTTCACATAGCATAATTGTTCTGCACTTAAACTAAATCTGCTATGCTTTAATGATTAGATCTTTTCACCCCCTTTAATTTATAAGTAAAAATTGATTCTTCAGATCAATATCCCCAGGGGCAGCCGATGCTGGGCTGCTGGTGGAGGCTGAGTGAGTCTGTCTGAATGTTAATTGTGGCTTCTACTGTGTCCTGGAGCAGGGTGGTGTGCTCATGTTCGGTGCCCAAATCTGGCTACACGTCAAAATCTATAGCAAAACAAAAGAGTCATTTTTTCTCTAGATCCCAAATAAAAAGAGATTAATCACATTTGTCTCCCTTACTACCTTTTCAAGAGAGTGTTTTGAACAGCTGCTTGTTGATTTAACTTTTGAAGGCCATAGAGCGTGATAAAGGATGATGGAAAGGTTGGAAAAGGCCTAGGAAAATGATAAGTGCTTTTTCAGCAAAGCAAATTGGAAAACGGGATGTCCTTCAGACAGTAGTTGTCAAAGTGCGCCCCCTCCCCCCACACACAAGAATAGTCAGCCATAACCCCTAAGAACTTAACTTGAAATTCACACCTTTGGGCTTTATCCTAAACTTTCTGGATTTGGAATTTTGGAGGAAGGTCAAGGAATGTACTTTAACAAGTGCCTAGATAATTCTGGTTTCGTTAGAATGGTTTTTTTTGAACAAGTCACTTAGAAAAGTATTTTCTAGAAAATTTCTGAGAATTACTTTCTGTGGTCATCTCTTTCCTTTCCAGGATTTTAGCTGCATTGAAAAGATTCAGATTATGAGGTTCCATCTCCACCTTAAAGTATCTTACAAAAATTTGAGATTGTTTCCCCTGGCCCTGCATTGCTTCACCCGCCTCCCTCATTTCCAGTGATAAAGGAATGGATACTATTCAAGGCCAGCAATTAAGTCTTTTTGTGCATATGAGATTTATTTTGTTTCTAATCCTATTTGGCCTCCACTACTGCCTCTCAATATTGTTAAAGACATAAACACTTTTCTATAAGTGACAGTACTTATTGTGAGGTCTTTGTATGTGCCAGGCTCTAAACTAAACACTTTGAAAATGGGATTATTGAAGTTGACATAAAACCTGTTGTGTTGATGAGCAAATTGAATAATGGAGAAGTTAGATGAGCATTAGAAAGACCTACTCAGCTTGAATAATCTGAGTGCTATCATACTATCCTACTCTATACATTGAAATAAAAACAAAGCTGAAGATAGAATCATGATACCTTTGGCACAGGATGGGTATACAATAGTAAATAAATACAAATTGATCATCTAGGCATGGTACTCAACTGACAAAAGTCTTTTGCTGGATTTTGTGGTAAACGGATCCCAGTCAGATAACTAAGGTTGAGTTTAGTGTGTTAGAGGAAGAAAAAAAAAATCCTTTTGCTCAGAGTATTACTGGCCAGATTTCTGGTGGTTCATTTACTTTATCTGCATGGAAATCACCAATAGACAAAGATGGACTTCTTTCTGTGGTCACTCTGGTCTTAGAATGCCAAGGCCTGTGGGCTGTGAATAAGATACCCATAGGTTTATGGATCTGGGTCTTGAGAAGTAGAGGCTTATGGCTCTAAACCCTGGAAGTCATTGACTTATAAGTAGAGACTTACTGTCAGTGGCCCCTTATTTAGCAAACACATGAATTATCTTCATTGTGTAATAGCTGGCGTTATACCACTCAAGCCCTGAGTCTTGAGACCCTCAATTTATAATAGCAAGGTTACAGCTCTTGGGCTTTGGCATTGAGATTGTTGGCCCTTAAGGCTGACAGCTCCCTGGACCTCCGTGACCTGGCTTGTGTGAGTTGATGGGAAGAACTATAGAGGTTACTCTGATCTAGTGTAGTGTAAAAAGGATTCTGAATGGAATGATGTAACTTCTTTTGATGACAATGTCTTATTTTCTCAATTGGGTGTGGGGAGGTGGGGAGGCCAGGGACTTTGTACTCTATTAACTTCCATTTCTTCCCTCTATGCTAGTATGGTCCTTGAAAAACTAGTGCATATTGCCCTAGCAGGGGCCTCATTGAATAATAGGGACAAGGCTGAGAGTGGAGGAAATCCTGGGGTGGGCACAGTTGTTGAGTTCTATAACTAGGAAAACTGTCTTCAAACCTCCCTGGACCTTAATGTTCTCATCTGTCACATAAGAAGAATAAATGAGATACTGTCTAGGGTTAGGTTATCTACGTTGATGGATAGACCCAATTTTGGAGGATGACATTAGAAAAAGCATATCAAAGACCCTGATGACACTATCATGACTCGTGCTAACAAGAGAGATTTTTGTTGGATTTCAGTTAATCATCTATATTACTCAAGTAGAGCTGTTCTTTTCTTGTTCCTGTGATTATTTGCATGGCCTTGCTGGGGAAAAAAATAGCATGAGTTTGATTATTTTTATTTTTAGTTATTTAACCTTACTATTCCATTTAATTTCAGTCACACAGGTAGTTTTGGTTGTATGTACCCATAATGATATTCATGGTTTATCATCTCTCTTTTCAATTTTGTTTCTTTGATTAATTTCCCTCAATTGCCATACAAATATCAATATCCTCTTCATTTTCCAGTAACTTTGAAAACAACTTCTTCATTTTATATTCTATGATATATTCTCTTTATTCATATAGGAAGCCTATACAAATACACATTAAAGTAATGTATTGCTTTCTCTCATTTTTCAAGTTTTAATTTGGAGTTAAACAGTATAAGTGATGTTTTACCATGCTTTATTTACTCAACAACACTTCAGCAAGACCCTCATTTTGATGTCTTTAATTCCTTCTTTTAAGTGGCTGCATAATAGTCCCTGGTGAGACTGTACCATACATTATTCAGTCAATTTTTAATACCAAGTAATTGATTTATAGTTTGTAACATTTTTCAGAAGATTTACAGGAAGGATATAGATGTGCTAGACTTGAATATTATATTTTAACAGATGTAATTTTTTGCCACCAAAACTCATAGCACTTTAAGCTCTACCTCAGATTTGGCAATGTTTTTCATGTATTTCCCAAATAATGGATTTGATAGCATTTTAAAATCAGTTGGATGTAAAACAAGAATTCATTATATGCTTCCATTCTACCTGAACTTCCATTAACATGAGCATCTTTCCATATATTTGTTAGCTATTTTGATTTTTGTTTATAAGCTATCCGTTTATAACCTTTGCCCATGTGGTTGTTTTCTTCCTGAATTTTCTTTTTTTCTTGTCAAGTTCTAAGAGTTCTTGGCACAGTAAGGGAGTCATTCCTCTGTTGCATTTATGTTAAACTTTCCCCTAGACACTGGAGATGGAGAAGTATGAGTACATTTCCATTGAACGTTGTATCTTTTAGGTTTGACTTTGCTTTCTTTTAGATAAGAGACTTTCATTTTGGCAGTCATTGACATTGGCCAGATAGTTCTTTATTATGGAGGCTGTGTGGTACATTAGAGATTTTCTAGAAGCATCCTTGAGCTCTCTCTACCAGAAATGAGTGTCATCCCCACCCCCTAATGTGACGACCAAATGTATTTCTGGCTATTTTTCCATATTATCTGGGACAGGAGAATCTACCTCTCTGTTTGAGAATCTCACTATCATTCTTTCAGATAACTCTGTAAGCTCTCCTACTCCCGTTTATATGTAAGCATTTATATGTAAGCATTTATTTTCTACCATGTTTCCTCAACTCATACTCCCTTAATTTTGAAATACTTTCGTCAGACTCCAAATAACTGAAGCAAAAGAATAATGGTAGAGGCATCACGATACCTGATTTTAAATTATACGACAATCATAGTATCAAAAACAGTATGATATTGGCACAAAGAACAGATTTATAGGCCAATGGAACAGAAGACCTGGAAATACACTCTCACAGCTATGATTGTATCATCTTTGCCAGAGATAACAAAAGGAACATTGGTGAAAAGATAGCCTTTTCAATAAGTGGTGCTGGGAAACTAGATATCTACATGCAGAAGACTGAGACTGGATCACCATCTCTCACTCTGTATAAAAATCCATTTAAAATGAGTCAAAGACCTTTATATAAGACCTGAAACTAGGAAACTGGGAAAACATTAGAAGACATAGACATAGGCCTATAGTCCAGCTGAGCTGGAAGGATTTGCCAGCTGAGGCAAAATGTTCATGAGACCCATCTTGACCAATAAAGCTAGGCACAGTGGCTTATGTCCGGCAACTCTGCTGTGTGGAAAGAATACGTAGGAGCCTCGTTTAGGCCGGCTTGAGAGAAAAGGTCAGACACCTTATTAGAAAAATAACCAAAACAAAAGGTGCTGGAAGCATACGTCAATGGAGAATGCCTGCCTAGCAAGTGAAGAATGGCAATGCGAAACATGACAGCATGGCTTTCATCATGAAGACAAACAGCAGATGTGGCGAGTATGGAAATCAGTATGGATGTTTCTCAGATAGCTACAAATAGTATCAGTCCTGGGCCTTTATCCAAAGAAATGTAGTCAGCTAGTCAGCATATGATAGAAATCCTTACACATTCATGTGTTTTGCAATGTTATTCACAACAGCCAATTGTCCAGCAACTGATGAATGGATTCAGAAATGTGGCATATATACGTATATATATATATATATATATATATATATATATATATATATGCACACACATATAAGATATATATGGGATATCTATTCCATGAATATACACATGGAACAGAGTATTATTCAACTATAAGGAAAAGTGAAATTAGTAATTTATAAGAAAATAGATAAAACTGTCAATCATGTTCATCAAAATAAGTCAGGCTCAGACACACATATAACATGTTTTTTAAATCATATGTGACCTCTAGACCTAAAAAGTTGACATGAATATAAAACACTGTTGGAGGGGCACTAGTGGATGGAGGAGGTGCATAGAATGTTGAGAAGGTAAGTATAATATAATCAAAGTACATTATATGAATGCATGAAAACAGTATAATGAAAACCCACTGAAAATAGAGATATATTAATAGATGAATTCCACCAAAATTCCATGTGGAAAAACCACAATGAAACCTTTTTAAAAAATTTTTATTTTATTGTAAAATGCTGTACAGAGGGGTTACAGTTACATGAGTAAGGTAATGAAGACATTACTTGTTGATCATTGCTACCCCTTCCCTTGCTGCCCCACTATCCCTCGCTCCCTCAACTCCTACACTCCTCCCAACCCCCTCATCCCCACCAGAAGTTGTAAAGTTCATTTCCAGTATACTGTCCTGTGTGTATCATTGTTGCAATGGGTCATCCTGTGTCTTGTTTCATTCATTATACACTGATAAAAAGAAATCCCTTTTTGTAATTTGCTGTTTTCTTAGGCTTTTTTTTTTTTCATCTTAAGAATTCCTCTTTAGTTTTACTAGGTCAACTACATTGAGATTTTGAGCTCATCTTTCAATAACTTTATTTTCCCTGTGCAATGAATGGTATATTACCTATGTGGAAAAATACCTTGCGTTACAGTTTCCCTCTCTCATGAGTCACTTTCTCCCATGGTTTGCATATTTCTGGGGTTGCATGTGAGCTAAAAGATGCTGTCTCTGATACCTTTTAGTTTGTGATTATATGTCTTTTCCTTCTCCTTGTTTCATTGTTCAAAATGAGTACATAGTACTCTTCCATGCCATGCCTTCCTGCTATTACTAAGGACTTATTGTGCTGTTGAAGAGAGAGAATACTGATGGATGGAAAGAATTACCTCCTACCTTCTTTCGCCTAAGGTTGAAGATCAGCTTTTCAACAAACATATTACTGATTTTAAGGAACTATATTTTCATTGAAAAACCCCTATTTGGTAGTTTTCTGGAAGTGTTCTTTCTTTCATCTAAGTAGTCCCTCTCCAAAAAAGGTAGGTATGAGGAGGGTGGAGCCGATGTGGTCTATGATGTAATCTTTTCATCCAGCCTGCATTCTGAAAATTCATTCTGAGACCTCTACTTGGGGGCAAGGATGCCAGCTGGATGGTGTTTGCCTGCGATTGTGGCTCCTGGAAGAATTATTCAGGAAATTCATTCTGGGTCTAGCATCTGAGCCTTGATGCTATAGAAACCTCAGACGCAGAAGAGATTTCTCCTTTCTTGGAGTTTATCTTTTCTTCATTTCTATCAAAACAATGTTTAAAACCATGCCTCCTAATAACCTTATCCTTGTTGAAGATCCTATGACCTTTTTGTAGGGATGGAGAGGAAATAAGTGAATTATAGCAACCACATAATGCTACAAGGAGCTATTGAAAATCTATAGAGTCTCTTGTTTAAATGCTCTGTGTCCCATCATTTTTGAATGAATAACTTTGAAAAGAAACTTATCCTGAAGATCCTTAGACATATGCTTCTCTCTGGCTTCTTACCAAGTAACAGTTTCTCTCCTTGCTCCAAACCCTGAGCAAATTCCAAGATACTCATGGTACTCAGCTCACACTGCTATGTATATTAAGATATTTTTTGTCCACATATTTTCACTAGGAGGTTGATGTTATAGGGAGGGCCTCTCTTAGCTTTGTCTAGATTTTCCATAGCCTTTAGCATATGCTCTGAATCACAATAAACATTCAATATTGACAAAGAGATGGATAGATGATTACAAGAAAGAGACTAGAATCCTCCTATTTAGTTTTCATTTTTTTCCCCTGGGGATCAACCCTCTTTATCCATGTTGGTCAAGGTTCGCTTTAGGTCTATATGCTCTTCCATTGCTGTGTACCTTCAAGCCATCTATAGTGCTTCCTTTTACTAATTTGCTTTGGTGCTCATTTAAATCCAGATCAGAAAGACCTTGCATTAAATAAGCCTCCAGGGTGTCAATAAACATCGGGTAGCTATAAAGTATCTCCTAGCCATGAATCTGTATTCTGAAATTTTTCCAATTGCATTTTCTTTTCTCTCTCTCATCCTTTCTGCCTCTTCCTTCTCTTCACCATCCCTCTTACCATCTCTCCATATTAAAGTTCACATGCTATTTTCTTATTTATGAACAGATAATGACATTATCTTCCCTTGTTGTTTTTAAGTTCCTTAGGTTTTGTGTGTGTGTGTGTGTTAAAGGTAATTTTCCTTGGTTTAATAAATCTTAATAGGGTATGGATTTTAATGTGGGCACAGAATTGGAACTTTACAAGAGTTTACTCTATCACAGGGCTGTGAATATATCTGTGAGACAATGGAAAACATTGGCTAGAGTGTAAGACTAGTTTGTTCTTTTAATTTTATTATCTTAAGTTGTTGTATAAGGGGTTTCGGTTCAATGTACGAGTCTGAGAGTGCAGTGCGTCTTGATCAGTGTTACCCCTTTCATTATTCTCTCCCATCTCTCCCAGCCCCGTCTATCACTTCAGTTTACCTGGTTTCATCTTCACATATATTATGACTTCATCTGCCCCTTTCCCTTAACCTTCCCCTCCTCAATGCATGTTTCAACTTCCTAGTACTCATTTTATTAAACTATTTTGTTCAAAGGAGTTACACCATTGGCATTCTCCCTTGCATAGACCATACTTTAGTTACTACGTTTGTGCGTATGATATTGTATGTGTTTATGTATATATATATATATATATATATATATATACATATATATATATAAAATCTAAATATAATCCCCCATATGAGACAAAAATGTGTTCTTTGCCTCTCTGAGCTTGACTTAATTTCCCTAACATAAATTTTTTCATGTTTACTCATTTCCCTGAAAATGATATGATATTTAGTCCCTTCTTATTTCAAAGTATTTTCAAAAACCCTTTATTGGTTTAAATGCAAATGCTTTACTTCTATTGGCTGCACATAAGATTGGTATTTTCCTTAAGGGAAAAAATCACTTTGGGTTCATGTAGACTTAGTGTTGAACAAAAATTCCTGGTCTATCTTTTACTAAGAAATGTTGTCAAGACTTTCTCTCTATTTGACGTGGTGTTTGTTTTTTTCAGACCAACTGAAATAATCCAATGGATAGAATGGACATATTTATATCAGTACCATACTTCTTTGGCCATTCCTTCCCCCTCAGCTTCTTGGTGTGTTGCAGAAGCAGACTCATATTCACTCCATGTAATCTTTAAAATTTGCTTTCTTATAACTCCAAATTTGATCATTATTGTACATTTTGGAAATTATTATCCTAATTCCCTGGATTTTTAAACCATCTCTACAGATTTGGAGATACTTTTGTTGTTCTTTGTCCAATTCCTCACTTTCCTGTGTTAGTTTATTGAAGGCTCTTTACATATTTATCTCATTGGATCTCAAACCAAACTTGTATTTTTCTCCCCATCATCAAGGGCCTGGCTATGTACTTGGTTTATGATACAAATATCATTTCATCAGGGTCATTGAAAATAGTGACAGATGACTTGAATTTGAATTATAACTTAGAGAACATTGAAAATTCACATAAATGTGCACTTAAATTTTTTCCTGTTCAGTATGTTTGTGTCAAATAATGCTCTGATTGTTTTAATCTCATAGGGACAAAACAGTGGTAGGTCATACCACATTCCCTTATTTGTGTCTCTGTATAAATCATACATTATGCATCTAGTTCATATAAGTGATATGTAAAATTATGCATATTATTCTACCATGTGCATGTGTGTATAAATGTATATACACTTGATTTAAGTCAATCAAATATGTTTAACTTTAGAGGAAGACTATAGGAGGATATTTGTTATTAATTGGGTCATTTGTTATTAATTTCAATTGTGTTTTTCACCAGTAAATTCATTTTTAACATTTACAGATATTGCATAACAGATTTATTCTCCTCTAAAATGATGGGATTCTTCAAACTTAGAACAAATAAAATAGATTTCCCCCCCTCAAACTCACTCTTTAGGTTTCTAAGATACCTTCCCACCAAGGCTGGTTTAAATGCCATTTGCCTCAAATATATATTTTCTAATCCTAAGAACACGAACCTCAAGGTATCAGGCATTCCTTTAAGGTTTGAGGGCTATTATTTATTGTAGCATTTTGACAGGGAGAGATTTTTTTGGTGACACAAATGCTTTTTAGAATTTCTCACAACACTACACTGAACTCTTTATAAGCAAGAAAGGGGAAAATAATTTCCTCTTTCCATTAAATATTCAGTTGGAAAATACTAATCTGAAATCCTCTCTGTGTCTCACTCAATAAGCAGAGTTTATATTGTGTTAAAAATAGTATAGTTCACATCAGTTGACTGAGTTAAAAATAGAAATCTAAAATGAACATCAAATATTGCCTTCATGTATTACAACAATGTATTGCCTCCATTGTTAGATGCGATGTGGGAAGAGGAAAGGTTGAAGTCTTTGGAGGTAAGACAGATTCTCAGGTGGATGAGTGACCATATCGGACTGCATTTTCTGTGAATCCAGGTTTTCACCTGAATTTCTTAGGGGTCAATGGACCCTCAACCAAATCGAAGACTCTGAGGAGGCATTTGAAAGTCCAGATCTAAATTTAACCAACTTCAAACTTGAGGGCAGTATATGTCTTTCACTGAAGGAAGGGCAAAGTGTCTGTTTCTGGGGCTGAAAGACTCTTCGGTGGTTTTCATGTCTCTGCTCTGCTGTATCACCTGGAGGGCTGTGACCCTTTCTCTACGTGGCTGGGTTGATTCTCCCGGAAGTCTTTAGTTCTCAAATGATTCCCGTCTTTTGTTTCTTTGCCCAAATAAGACATCCGTTAGGGCTATTTAGCATTTCAAAGAGGTATGTATTCTGCTTATTTTCTTATCTTTGGTTTGCTAGTAAAGTGCCCTTGTTAGAGCAGAGAGATTCCAGTACTGCTAATTGCTTTGCTCCAGGCTCACCTCTTCGCCTCCTGCCCTGCTGCAGAGAGCCACATTATTGAGTTCTGTGATTTTTTCAGTGACCCCTCTTTCCCATCACCCTGAGGACAAGGAACTTCACCTGAGCCTATGACTTCCTTACCTTATAACGTGCACCATTCAGTCCAAGCAGAGCCAGTTTCCTTCCTGAGGATATGAGCTCAAGGGTCAATAGAAAAAGATGGTGTCTTAGTCCACTTTCTATTGCCACAATTGAATATGAAGGAATTTAAAAGGAATAAACACTTACTTGACTCACAGTTCTGATTTCTGTGTGTGTGAGTGGGAAGCCACGTCTGGTAAATTTCTTCTTGTTGGCGAAGACTCCACAGTTGACAAAGACAGCTCACAGTCTTACAAGGTGAGAGAAAATGTCCTAACCCAGGTCTCTCTTCCTCTTCTTATAAAGCCAAGTCCTATTAATTTAAAACCCCACTCCACTGGCTTTATTTAACCTTAATGACTTACTGCAAGTCCCATCTCTCAATATTATACTGTCAGATCAAGTCCACTCTCTTAGTATTAACTTTAAGTTATTTAAATTTCAATAAGAGTGTAGAGGAACACTCAGGCTACAACAGATAATCCAGGAGGGTGTTCCTTTCCAGAACTAGCCATATTTCTCCACTATCCCTTCCTGTGAGACTCTCTTTTAGCAATCCCCGGACAACCACCTCAATCCTCTTTTGCGCCCTATTTGAGGCCATTCTACTAAAAATGATCATACCCTTCTCTAAGCAGAGGGCTCCTGCGGGGCCCTGAGTGTGATCGGATGGTGTGGTAGCTACCTTGTCACCATGACAGAATGCCCAGCATACATTTTTTTTTCTTTTTTATTGTCAAGGTGATGTACAGAGGGGTTACAGTTACATAAGTAAGGTAACAGGTACATTTCTTATCACACTTGTTACCCCTTCCCTTGTTTTTCTCCTACTTTCCCTCCCCTCCTGCGGGTTGTACAGATTATTTTCAGCATGTTGTTTTGTGTATATCGCTGTTGCATTGCTTCCCCCCTTGTCCTTTGTCTCACCATTCTGTTGTTCCCCTTCCCTTCCCTAATTCATACAAATGTATGTACAATACCAGGGGACCAAAATCAAATACAGTGACAACAGGAGATAGACCATAGGGGGCAGAACATACAAAAAAAAACCCCAAGAAATCACATAGTACATTAAAAAAAAACAACAACAAAGAAAAATCTCTTGTGTCCATATCTTGAAGTTCATTTCGCTTAGCATCATCTTATATAGTCATATGTACATAACTATTGGGCTGTTCTGCTCAGCTGCTAAGGTTATCCTAGATGTATACCAATTATTGCAAATAAGGGAAACCATGGGACCTATGTTTCTTTGGGTCTGGCTTATTTCACTTAATATGATTTTTTTTTTCCAAGTCTTTCCATTTCCTTACAAATGAGGTGGTGTCATTCTTTCTGATGAAAGCATAGAATTCCTATATATATATATATATATATATATATATATATATATATATATATATATGTATATGTATATATATCACATTTTCTTGATCCATTCATCCAGCATACATAATTTTAAAGGTAAAAGATCTACTTTAGCTCCTGTGTCAAAGTCTGGAGTCCATGTTCCGCGGCTTTGCGATGCTGGGCCTGTGGTAGGACAGAACATGATGGCACTGGGGCAGAGGCTGTTCCTCCATGACAGGCAGGAAGCAGAGAATGTAGAAGAAGTACTTAAATGCTGCTTTTGCCAACAAAAAGCACTTACTCCAAACTTGGGCCCACAAATTGAACTAAATGGATGCCAGGATAAAAGCTGGCATCCCTGGCTTCGTTTTGCCTCTGTCTCCTTTGGATCTCAGCATAATTCTACTTATGGTCATGTTAACTCCTCAAGGATTACCTGCCTAACAGTTATATTACCTATTTCATCTCCTCAAGAGAAGTAGAAAGCAATGCCTTTGATTTCAATCAAAGTCTTCTGTTCCAAGGAAACTTCCAAGGAAGTGCGTGCCAAGAAGGTGTACTAAGCTTTAGGTTGGGAAGGGTCTTGTGAAATTTTCTGCCCTACCTTCCTTGAAACTGAAGTTCTCTCAATCTCAGCCTCCAAAGTAGCTAGAATTACAAGCAAGAGCCATTGGCACACAGCTAAATAAACATCTTTATAACAGGGGACAGAAATGATTACCAAGTAATGTAGAGCCTCCTTAACACAGGTCACACTCAAAATAAGGAGAACTCCCTATGATGACGAAGCTATCCCCAGGAGTAGACACAATTATGAATGGAGGGAAGAATGTCCACTGAAGTGATGGCCATGATAACAACTTCTACAGAACCCCTTATAGAACTGGAACAGTGAGAGGGAACAGACCACTGGCCTGGCCAAGATTATCTGCTTTCTTTCCCAGCTATACCTACAATATGCAGCTGCATTCCCTCTCTTTTCTACAAGAAATTCCTGTAAGTCCCTGAAAAATGGACTTGAGGTAATCACTGAATCACCTCATCTAGTCTTCCTAACAGTTCTGTTCACTATTCATCTATTTAAATGGTGTTTTGGAGCTGGTGGCTGAACCTAGTCTCTAGCCTCCTAGAGCTGAGGATTTTGCCTTAATATTGCAAAAATGAAATGAAAAGATACTGGTATAACCTTTAAAAGCAAGCCCTCAGAGACCTACTTCTTCATGCTAGATCTTTCCTCCTAGAGTTTCTAAGTGGTTGTCTCAAAATAGGACCACTCACTGGAGGACATTTGATATTCAAACTATAAGAGAGAATTGGCAAACTATGGCATATGGATGTAAAGTTGTATTGAAATACAGCCAAAACCATTTGTGTGCCCAATACCTATGGCTGTCTTTGGTTTTTGTATTTTTAAACAAAGGTAGAATGGAGCACTTGCAATACAGATTGTAGATTCTACAGACAAAAATTTAACTCTGGCTTTTTAAGAAAATAATTGCTGATCCTTAAGCCAATTTAAATGAAAAATGTCTGAGATAATGTGACAGTGATAATTATGCCTATTGGAGATATTAGTCACATACTTTTACTTTACTAAATCTCTGCCTATTGAAATCCAAAGAAGTGATTTCAGCCAGAGGTATAAACCAAGGAAGGAATGTGTGCATTGATGTGCTGCTTATGGTATTCTGCAATTGCTGATTGGTAGTTGGTTTTATTTTTAACTCTCTCTCTCTCTCTCTCTCTCTCTCCCTGTGTGTGTGTGTGTGTGTGTGTGTGTGTGTGTGTGTGTGTGCATGCCAGTCCTGGGCTTGAACTTAGGGTCTGGACATTGTCCCTTAGCTTTGTTCACTCAAAACTGGCACTCTGTCACTTGAGTCATAGCTCCACTTCTGTCATTTTGGTAGTAATTGGAGAAAAGGGACTCACAGACTTTCCTGCCCATGCTGGGTTCAACATCAATCCTCAGATCTTAGACTCCTGAGTAGCTAGGATTACAGGTGTGAGCCCCCAGATCCTGGCCTTCATTCAGGTCTGGAAATGCTATATCTTAGTATCTTAGTGTTTCTTAAAGCATGGCTCACAAACCATCAGCTTTGACATCTCCTTGGTGCTTGTTAAAAATTTAAATTTTGAAGTTTTCCCTTTTTTTGTTGGCCATGAGGCTTGCACTGTGGGCCTGGGCTCTGTCCCTCAGTTCTTCAGTTCAAGGTTAATGCTCTACCACTTGAACCACAGCACCACTTCCAGTTTTGAAGTTTTCTTTCTGGGGCTATTGAATCAGAAACTCTGAGAGTAAGACCACCGAACAGAACTTTGAAAGTTCGTATAAAAGAGTTTTGAAGGCTTCATGGAGTTGGCACATTCTGTTACATGTTATATCAGCCATGATGATGTAGCAGAAAGGAAGAGAATGGAAATTGTTCGGTTAGAATTTGTTTTCCTTCTAGTATTCCAAGAATCTAATACAAATGGAAATCTCGCATGAGGTAGTGGAGAGTAGACAGTACTGACTCCTCTCAAGAGAGAGGGGAGAAAGGAGATGTTAGCCACTGAACTATGGATGCTTTGGGCCTATGTATGAAGAAGCTTCACAAAGATTCCTGTATGTAAGCAGTTCCCAGTGTTGTCTCCGACTTCTGCTTGAGATTAAGAGTGACAGACCTGCCACTGGCCTTTGACTAGTATTTTGAACTGTAGATATTATCATGGTAATTCCCATGTCCTGAAGAAATGAAAAGATAGAATGGAAGCTCCGAGCTCAACTTATCTAAGTAAAAATACAGGCAGAAGTGACAGATGCAGGTTGTGACCTCAGACCCATCCTGCCAGCAGCTATTGTGTTCTTTCGGCCAGAACGCATGCTTTCACAGGATGGAGACAGTACAAGGGATCCTGCTAGAGCTGCTGCTGCAGCTGCTGAGCTGCTCTGCATTTGTCTGGCTTGCTTTGGACTTCTCGGATCTCTGCACATGAGGTAGTTAGAAAGCTCTGTGTGTAGTGATCACAACAGCAGAGGGTGGTGTAGAGGAGGTGGCACTGCCTGTGGGAGCTGCATGCATTATTTACGGCTTCATGGAGGGATTTCCATTGAGGTGTCCTGTCCTGCGGAGACCAGTGAGCCTGGAAGTGAGGTGGGTAAACGACTTCCTCCTACCATAGACTTCCTGCATTCATTAGGAACATAGACTCACAAGGAGCTCACCATGCTTGCCCTGGAGAGTGTTGGTCAGAATCACTGCAGGAGTAGGGAGGGTGAAATTGGGCAAAACATTAGAAACAAAAATTCAGTTTTCCTATATTTTTTCTCTGAAACAAAATGCTAAAATGATCCCTTTATAAAATCTTTGAGGATATGCAAACAGTCTACTATGAAAGCAGGTAGTGTTAGGTTTTTAAAAAGAGGTAGCCGAGTAAGAACAGCACCAGCACGCATGTGGTATTCAGGTAAGGGGTAGGTTTATTCATCGTTCTGGCTGGCATCAGGCCATGTTGGCCCTCCACGTGGCTGGGAAAGGCCTCGGAAAGAGAGAGAGCTGGGAAAGAGAGAGCTGGGAAAGAGAGAGAGCAGGGGAAAAGAGCTAAGAGAGAGCTAGAAAAGAGAGAAAATAGCTAGAAAAAAGAAGGGCTAGAAAAGAGCTAGAGAAGAGCAGAGAGAGAGCAGAGAGAGGGCATCTGGGCCTGGACTAGGCCTTATGTAGAGTATGGGCAGAGAAAGGTGTGGCCACATCAAATTCAGATGTGACCTCAGCAGATGCAGATGTGACCTCTTCCAGGTGTCCCAGTTGCCTAGGTAACGCAGGTACTGGGTGGAGACTTTGCTGTGAGGAGGATGGAGTCTGCTCGCCATCCAGGAGCGGACCTTACAGGTAGCAAGCAAACATTTTTCAGATCCAAGTGGGATGGGTATCCTCAGACCCTGCCCAGAGACTGGCGGTGTCTGTGCCAAGCTCAGTACTAACAGTGGCGGGGAATTACGTTTCTTGCCTGTGATCTATTACCTTGGAGAGAAGTCTCTTTTCTTTTCTAATCACTGCACACCTCTTCTGCCAGTGCCCTCCACCCAGATGTCCCACAGCCCGGGGAAGACAGAGCTGGGGACTAAGTTACATTGGCTCTTTAGTCTTTAGCTTTTCCCTGGCCACCTGTTCTAGGACCAAAGTGTAGAAATAAGAATATCTTGTATTAGGCTTTTATTTGTGTTATTCTACTGCTATGGGTAAGAACTTGAAGGAGAATAATGAGGAGAGAGAGAGATGCAATCTTAAACCTTGCTGGACACAACCATCTTTGGAAACCATCCAAGTTGGTGTGGCGTAGATCTTGCTGCTGCTGCCAACACCACTGCTGCTGCTGAAATAATTTTGGAGAAAAACCCAGCTCTTTGGAAAATAGATATAAGTAAAAGTGAATCCAAATAAGGTATTGATCTTATTTACCACTCACCTCTCTTCTGGTGATAAATTTCCCTGCTCTCAACCCTAGCTCCCTCCACCCTCCATGAGAACTTTCTTTCTTTCCTTCTTTCTTTCTTTCTTTCTTTCTTTCTTTCTTTCTTTCTTTCTTTCTTTCTTTCTTTCTTTCTTTCTTTCTTTCTTTCTTTCTTTCTTTCTTTCTTTCTTTCTTTCTTTCTTTCTTTCTTTCTTTCTTTTGTCTTCTAGTCGTGGGACTTGAACTCTGGGCTTGGGCGCTGTCCCTGCACTCTTCAGCTCAAGGCGAGTGCTCTACCGCTTGAGCCACAGTGCAACTTCCGGTTTTCTAGTGGTTTTTATTGGAGATAAGAGTCTCCCGGACTTTCCTGCCCAGGCTGGCTTTGAACTGTGATCCTCAGATCTCAGTCTCCTGAGTAGCTAGGATTACAGGTGTGAGCCACCGGCAGCAGGCGAGAACTTGATTTCTTGACTGTTATTTCTTGACTGTGAAGGTCTCATCCATTTCTGTGGTTGGGACGGAGGAGCTAGGGTAGAGCAGGAAGTTATGGCATGGAGTTCTCTGCTTTAACAGTGGTGGCAGCTTATAGGACAACACATGGCTCCTGTGCAAGTTATATCACCAGGATCACCATGGCAGTTAGGGCACGGAGAAGAGGTTGGAGATATTTTGAGTACCCAATGTCAAACACCTTGTCGTGTCCAACTAACAACTCTCAGACTCTTCCCACTTGACCAAAGTCTGGTAGCTAAGAACAATGTACTCGGGGAAGTCTGGGGCCCAGAGAGATAACCTTGGCTGATCTAAATGACCATAATCATCCTGTTTCTTTTCCTTGGGATATCTCTGGCCATTAACACCTGCGGGGGACTTCGTTGGAGGCTTCTGTCATTTTGTTTGTGTCAGGAGTGGGATAATGGGACATGGAGAGAGCTTTTATCTTCTTCCTTTGGATCATTGGCACATGGAAGTGATTCCCGAGTTGCTGGCAGGCATTTGGTGACTATTCGTTTGCCATGGCTGATAAAAAATACTTACCACAGATTTGGAAGCTTCAATCAAATTCATTCTCTCTCAATTTTGGTAGAGGAACGGTCAAAGTCAATCCTATCTCCTCTGGAGGAGGAGCAACACTTCTTCAAAGGCAAGAAATGTTGCATGTCCTCCAGTTTCTCCTAGCTGCTTGCATTCCTGGGATTAGAGCCATGCCACTCTGAGCTTTAAGGTTGGTATTCGCAGATCTCTCTGGCTCTTTCTTGCCTTCTCCTCCAGTATGTGTTGGCAGACTCTTTTGTCTTTCTCTCATAAGGATACATGTGATTCCATTTAGCATCCACACAGATAATCCAGGGAAATCACTACTACTTGAGCCACAGGTTTTTCTGAGTAGTTTATTGGAGATAAGAATCTCACAGACTTTCTGCCTGGGCTGGCTTTGAACCACGATCCTTAGATCTCAGCCATCTGAGTAGCTAGGAGTGCAGGCATGAGCCACTAGTGCCCGGCATTACAGGATTCTTCACATGACATTATTGACTCTTATTTCAAGGTCATACTTTGTCATTTCTTGAACTTAAAAAAAAACATTTATGTGGCAAAAATAAGTACCCCCAACAACATTTGAGACTGTGTTGTGGAGAATATTTTTAAAAATATCTTTGATAGGGAGAGGAAAATAATAATTTTTAGGTGGATTGATTTTTAGCATATAAACTGATGGTATCCCAGCAGTTTCTCAAGCTTTGCGTTATTGATATTTTGTGTCTGATAATTTTGCTGTGTGGGCTGTTCTTGGTATGGTAAGATGTTTAGCAGCAGCTCTGTCCTCTATTTCTTGTAGGTATAAATAATAATCCCTTTCCACTGTTACCTCCAAAATATATCCAGCATCCCCAAATACCTTGGGACGGAGGCGTGGATGAGATTTCCCTCAGTAGCGAACCACCAACCTACTGGAGTTATTTAACCCAAACATGACTTTATTTTCCATGAGAAGGTGCTTGGCATCAAAACATTTAAGCTTTATTTTATTTTAGTGTTTTTGTTGGTCATTGGCTTGAATTTGGGGCCTGGGTGCTGTCCTTGAGCTCTTTTGCTCAAAGGTAGCACTCTACTACTTTGAACCACAGTGCCACTTCTGGTTTCCTGGTAGTTAATTGGAGATAAGAGTCTCATGGACTTTCCTGCCTGGGCTGGCTTTGAACTGAGATCCTCAGATCTCAGCTTTCTGAGTAGCTAGGATTATAGGCATGAGCCACTGGTGCCCAGCTTCAAGCTTTATTTGTCAAGAGAATACAATTGATTGTTCAGTTCCCCAGTAAAGTGCTGAAGTGGGTTTATGTAGAGATAATTTCAGAAGGACTTTTATCCATGGGTGTAAACTGAGTATATCAGCAATAAACAACTAAAAGTAACTATACCTAGTTCTGTCATATTCATTTAATCAAGGCTTGCTTCTTGACCTAGTATTATCAGTTCCTTACCCAATTACTATCATCTTTTGGACACGCATTTTTCAGATTTTTATTTTATATCATTGTCACTGTTTTGGCTAGGGTGACAAATTTTCTGGTTGTACAATAATGTCTGTGTTAAAATTTTATACCTCTGTATTTGGTTTTCTTCTGGCAATGTGTGTGAGTTTGACCATCTATGTGTCATCCATCAACTTGATCACCGTATGTTCAATATCCTTATTGCTGCACTTTTGCTCACATTTACTTTGAACTGTTATCTAGTATAATTCAAATCCATGCATTTCTTAGGGGAAATCTTGGGTTTATATTCACTATACTTTTTGTTTTTGATGTCATGGGGCTTGAACTCTCAGCCTGGGTACTGTCTCTCAGCTCTTCAGCTCAAGGCTGTTGCTCTACCACTTGAGCCACAGCACCCCTTCTGGTTTTCTAGTGGTTAATTGGAGATAAGAGTCTAATAGACTTTCCTGCCAAGGCTGGCTTTGAACTGTGATCCTCAGATCTCAGCCTTCTGGATAGCTGGGATTATAGGTGTGAGCCACCAGCGCCCGGCTAAAAACATTTCTAAATACAATAATACAAAATACAATATACACAACCACATAATATTTAATACTTGGCCATGGTACTGATCTTGACTTTGATTATAAAATTAAAGCTTACCTTGTAATCTTCCTTTTTTATTTTATGTGTCCAAGCCTCATTTCTGAGCTAACATTTCAACCACATGAGGGAAAGACTGGCTGTCTCTAGTCTAAACCCTGTAACTCTATGTGTAACTTTCAACTCCAAGCAACCCATATTTAAGTGATTAATGTATTACTCATTTCTTTAGTACCTGGCTAAAGTCACTCAGCATGATGTTCTCCAGATATATCTATGTGTCCCAGTGACTGCAATTCCTCCTTTTTGAAGATGCAGTAGTATCCTTCATTTGAATAGATATGCCACATTTTCTCTCTATCCATCATTAGTTGAAATTTAGGTTGTTTAGCAACTTTGTTATAGAGAATAATGTTATGACAAATATGGAGTGCAGATATCCCTTTGACATATTGATCTCATTTTCTTTGGCTGTGTACCCAGAAGTGGACTTAGGTTGTAGTCAACAGATAACAAAATAAGCTCAGGATATCTAACATGTAACATGTTCTTTATAGTTAGCAACCATGTCTTGTATACTTGAGATTAGATACTAATGGTTCTCATCATAGGAATTAAGTGTGTGAGGTAATAGATATGCCTTAATATAACATATATTATATATACATAATTTATAATAGAATATATTGTATAGTATAATATAGGTAATATATTATACATAATATATATATTATATTATACATATATGTGTAAATTATATATATTATACATAATATATGTATAATATATATACATATATATACTATATATAGCATATATATATATATACTGTATATATAATTTTATTTAGTCATTCCACAGTGTATACATACATTGAGGTTAAGTTGTACCCTGAAAGTATATGCTTCCATTTGTTAAGTAAAAATAAATTTGTATATAAAAAAAAGGGTAGTGAGAACTTGGAAGATGCTCAAAAAGGAGCTTGAGGAGCTGATTGCAATAAAAAGTTTTAGCAGCCTGAATTTTCACTCCTCCCACAAAGACTGCTTTCCTGAGATGATGTCCAGGATGGCTCTCAGCCAGGCCTTTCCTGTGGGAAGTAAGCTGGGATAGAAAGGTTTTTACAACACTCTGGGGCAATTCTGATTTTAGTACTGAAAAAGAGCTTGACATATAAATATATAGCATGTAAACCACGAATCTGATGCTGTGAAAAGGCGAAGCTTGCTAAGCCCCGTGCTCTTCCCGAGAAACAGGTTGGAATCTGCTTCTATTCCAGAGGTAGCACCTGCTAAGTGGCAGTCAGTTTTCATGGTGTGCTTTGTTTCAGCTCAAAAACTCAAAAGGACAGTTTTCTTTCCCCATTAGTTTCCCAGGAGTAGGGCTGCTAGTCTTATGAACAAGCATTGTTATATTGACGAACACATTTCCAAAACAAGAATAAATAGTTGCTCTGAAATACAGAGACATTGTTGCTCCATATTAAGTTGATATATGAAAGTTTTATCATCTGTGAGCTTAGAACACATCTTAACATCATAATAGCACAAAGGTATTGGACCGCAGCAGCCATACTCAGTCTTGGATATTACAATTTGCAGAATAGGGTACAGTATAAAATTGCTGTCAAAAATTCTAGAGACAAGCCAGGTATTTGGTGGCTCATGCCTGTAATCCTAGCTACTCAAGAGGCTGAGATGTCAGGATCACAGTCAAAAGCCACCTGGGGCAGGAAAGTCTGTAAGACTTTTATCTCCAATTAATCACTAGAAAACCAGAAGTGGTATTGAGACTAAAAGTGGTCGAGCACTAAACTTGAGCAAAAAGAGTTCAGGGAGAGTGCCCAGGCCCTGAGTTCAAATCCCATGGCCGATAAATAAACAAACAATAAGAGTCTCATGGAATTTTTTTTGCGTGGTCTGGCTTTGAATCATGATCCTCAGATCTCAGCCTTCTGAGTAGCTAGAATTACAGGCATAAGCTGATAGCATCTGGTGAGACAATAGATTTTTTTTTAAGTTGTGTCACCATTAGGGATGTCCTGAGTGATAGTATGGAGAAGTCAGGACATGATTGACAAAGGTCAAATGTAAAATATGTAATAGTGATAGGATTAGTCTATTTTTAATTTTCCCCCATTTTTTATTGTGAAAATACCATACAGAGGGATTACAATTACATGGGCAAGATAATGAGTACATTTCTTATCAAGCATTGTAGCCTCCTCCTTTGTTTCCCCTTCCCATCCTTTCCCATGCCTCCCCCCCCCCATTTTTTTAAATTTTATTTTATTGTATAGATGCTGTGCAGAGGGGTTACAGTTACATGAGTAAAGGAATGAATATATTTCTTGTCTAGCATTGTTACCCCCTCCTTTGTTGTTCTCCCACTATCCCTTCCCTCCCTCCCTCCCTCCTCCCCACCCCGAAGTTGTAAAGTTCATTTCCAATATAGTGGGTATCATTGTTGCAATGGGTCATGCTGTATCCTTGTTTCAGTGTTTTCTTATTCCCCTTCCCCTCCCCAAATTAGACAAATGTATATACAACAGGGGGAAGAACATACAAAGGAAACAAAAAGATCACATAGTACATCAAAAACAACAACAAAGAAACACCTCTTGTGCCTATATCTTGGGGTTCATTTCACTTAGCATCATCTTATATGGTCATATGTACATAGCTTTTGAGCTTTTCTTCTTATCTGATAAAATTATCCTAGATGAATACTAATTATTGCAAATGAGGGAACCCATGGGATTTATATTTCTTTGGGTCTGGCTTACTTCACTTAATATGATTTTTTCCCAAGTCTTTCCCTTTCCTAACAAGTGGGGTCAAAAGGGAACCCTACTGCATTGTTCATGAGAGTGTAAAATTATCCAACTACTCTGGAAAGCAGAGTCTGTTGAGGATGTTTCTCAGAAGAGGAACTATGTGTACATAGCTCTATGTGTACATAAAGCTCCCCTATGACTCAGCAATCCCATTTCTGGACATTTATCCAAATGATCACAAACATACTAAAGCTACCAGTACAACAACTATGTTTATTGCAGCATTATTCACCATAGCTAAGATATTGAACCAACCTAGATCAAGAAAATATGGGGTCTGTGTGTGTGTGTGTGTGTGTGTGTGTGTGTGTGTGTGTGTAATGGAGTTCTATGTGTCCATCAGAAAGAATGACACCACTCTATTTTTTTTTAATGGATGCTCAGAGTAATATATGGAATTTGTCTAAATGGAGAGATCCTCTACCTAAAATTCTGCTCTTAATTACTAAGAAGGCATGGGGACATATTATGTTATTGGTGGGATTATTTCTTAAGTGATACATTCAGTAATGGTACATCTAACATGACTGTTCACTTAGCTTCTGTGAAGCCAGAAATCAGAGGATTTTCAAGAAGTGAAAATGAGTCAAACAAAGTTATTTTTATACACAAAAATTTAAGCATGTAAGGTAAGAATTAGACTGGAATTCCTAGTGCTAGTCATGCCCTTTCTGCCTAGACAACATGTTATTTTAAAATCCTTTCCTCTTTAGAATCTTGTTTTGATGACTTGATATTTGGGATACCATTCCATACCTTATAAAAGGAAAGCAGTAATACTGGTGGCCATTTTATGTTCAGCAACCCTAATTTTGGTGCTTAGGCCTCAGCTGCCCTGCTAGCTGAGATTCTGTAACAGAGAGCATCACAATCATGGGCCATAGATCTGTTCTGATTGGAGAAGACCTGCAGTGCCCCAGCCATGTGGTTGGCCAGGCACTACGGGACTTGGGGTGCCCGAAGCATTCTGTCAAGCTACTTCTGGCCATGTGGATAATCTATTTTTACTCAATAATGTCTATCTGTTTCTAGGTATATACTGACATGAAAAGAGGGTGTGAGCAGTGCTCTAACAGATTGCTGGTGGCTGTTCTAAAAATACTGAGTAGATAAAATTAAGGACCCATCACATCCCAGGGCCTGTCTCGATTTGTACAGATTGTCCAAAAGTTTCCCAGCAAGCATACTTTCTGCACTTCTCCAGGGATATTTCTTTCCTCCTTGGAATATACACCCCCCTCCCATTCTGATTAGAATGTATCCATATCTTTGTAAAAGAGACGAAGGGAAAATACTGGTTCCAGTTTAAGAAGTAAAGCCCTGAAATGTTCATTCATTCCCATAAAAGTGCTCCTCAGAACGTGGTTCTCTGTGCGCCAGCTATACCAGTATCACTGGGGACCTTCTGGGCAAGGCGATTTGGGACCCCAGTTTAAGCTTACCAGATGAAACAGTCCAGACGGGCATCTTATCTCATGTTTAACAAATTCTTCTGAGTCCCCTCATTGCTTCTGAGAATCTCTGATCTACAGTGTCCAGGAAACAGAAGGTAAGAGGTGAATTAAAGCTCCAGATTTCTTGCCTAAATAATCCTGGAGATTATGAGTCCTGGAGAACAGAGCTTGTATTTCTCTTACTGTTCTGCGGGATGCTTTTGGGTGCATTCCTTAGCTTTGTGGGACTCCAGTTTCTTATAATGTACAATGAAGACAACTGGTTAGATCTTCTTTTTGCTCATTATGACATGTGAATGACTATGTCTTGGGGGATTTTAATTGGTAATAGGTGCTGTGTATGTAGGACCTTGGGCAGAGCTGTGAGGATGTAAGGGGGACTCCCACCTTCTAAGGATTCTTTTACAATGTTGAGGAAGAAAGTGCTGTTTTCAGGAATGAACCCCAGTAGGTCTTTTCCTGCTTGGTTACTGAGAGACTGCACTGAAAAAATAAGGGAGTCCAAGACATCTTTGCTAGCTTCCCGGTTATAATCTTGTTCCTAATATTATAGACATTAGTATTAAAAACTCACTGGTTCTAAATTCTCAACGAGAATAAAGACATACGTTCTACCTATCTAGTGAAATAAACAGGAGAGAGGTGATGTCGAATACATGCTCCATTTTTTTCCTTTTCAACTCAAGTATTCTGTTCTTTGGGATTCTTTGGTGTTCAGGTTGTTTTAGAAGTGGGCCCCAGTAGTGGTTTATGACTGTAAACCTAGCTTTTCAGGATGTTGACATAGAAGGATCATAGTTCAAAGCCAGCAGGGCAGATAATCCAAGAAACTTATCTCCAGTTAACCAGCAAAAAGCCAGAAACAGAGGTATATAGCTCAAGTGGTAGACAAGCCTTGAGTGAGAAAGTGAAGCAAAAGTGCAAGGCCCTGAGTTCAAGCCCAAATTCTCTCTCTCTCTCTCTCTCTCTCTCTCTCTCTCTCTCTCCCTCCCCCTCTCCCTCGCCCTCTCCCTCTCTCCCTCCCCCTTTCTCTCTCTTTTTCCTTCTCTCCCTCCCTCCCTCCTTCCTTCCCTCCCTTCCATCCCCCCTCCTCCTCCCTCCCCCCTCTCTCTTTCTCTCTCTCTCTCTCTCTCTCTCTCTCTCTCTTTCTCCCTCTCTCCCTCCCCTTCTTTCTCTCTCTATCCCTCTCTCCCTCCCTCCCTCCTTCCTTCCCTCCCTTCTGGTCCCCCCTCTTCCTCCCTCCCCCCTCTCTCTCTTTCTCTCTCTCTCTCTCTCTCTCTCTCTCTCACACACACACACACACACACACACACACACGATTGCTTTTAGGATATTGACTTGATTTCCAGGTTACTGTGCTGATTCCTAAGGTTATCTCTGGAAGGGATGCATTTGTTTACAACCTGTTAATTTCTTGCCTTTGCATATGGATGTCCTTATTCCATGAAGTCTGATTACCTTACTTTCATGCCAGTATTTGTTGAGGGCTCCAGGTACTTCTGAGTATGCCCATAATCTTAGGTTTTCTCTCAACATCTCCTGGTCAAATGATACAGAAGATCTGTATTTAAATAGAGTAATATAAGTCTCTGCATATCAATATTATGCCTCATTTAAAATTGCCCTTCTTTTATTATTCTCAATTTTGATGCAACTCTTTTTTTCATAGACTCTCATGAGTAGTCACGGCCATCTTATGAGATTGATAGCATTGCCTTCAGTTGAGTAACTTACCCAAGATCACACAGAACAGGACAGAAATAGTCACAAAAACAGAATGGAAGAAATTAGAAAGCAGACCCTGGTGATTTTTTTTTCTCTCTAGGGGCCAAATTCTTTCCAAAGAAGGAGAATTCTCCTAATTCTTCTGCTTGCTTCCTAAATGCTCTCAATGTTTGCATAAAGATTTCTCTGATTCTGCAAGGTGCTGAGATGGTGTTAAAATTCCAGTTCAATCAATCAACCAATTAGTATTCATTGAATACCTGCTGGGTACAGGACTGCACTTGGTGCTGTCAGCATTAACAAAACAATGAAACTGATCACAGGGCAGGGAAGGAAGAGAAACCTCAGCTGTCTAACTCTGGTTCTGTACCTGAGCATTAGACAGGAGTGGCATGAGGTCTGGGTGCAGTAGCTCCCTGGCAAACAAGTAGGTCAGGATGTGTTTGACATTCCCATAGCTTTTCAGGTTTCTTAGAATATCTATCAACGTTCCAAGACTTCGTGTGTTACTGCATTATTTTGATTTTGGCATTAGTTTTCTCCCTACTTGATATTTGAACAAACCAAGTCCCTGAAAAATGGCATGAGCTTCCTTGATAGAGACTTTTGGCAAGAGGTAGAGACGATCATCAAACCCTAGTCTTTCAAGTTCCAGTTTGAGGCTCTTTCTTTGGCATCATTTATTAGAACACTTTTTAGACAGAGGCTTGCTAATATTTATGCTTTCCCCAAAGTATAAAGTATAATTGTCTAAATGTAAAAACAAAACTGGAGATCTAAATACCCAAAGATTTTGAGAGATTCAGAGGAAGCTGTCCCTTTGAAGGAAAGATCTCCTCATCTCCACTTAATGGAAGCAGTTATGTTTGTTCTGTTCCATACTGAAAATTCACATCTGCAGAACTTTAAAAAAAAAAAATAAGCAGTGTCGAATTTTGCATAGCTATCGAGACATCCTTCCCTTACTCCCAAAGTGCTTCTCTGAGCACTAAATTGTTTCTTTTTTTCATGACTTTTTATTTTTTTCTTATTAATAAGTTTTTTTAAATTGTGAAAATACCGTGCAGAGGGGTTACAATTATGTGAGCAAGGTAACGAATACATTTCTTATCAAGCAGTGTTCTGATGGGAGATAGTGGCATCTGAGCTGGAGCAGAACCAGCTTGGAAAGGAAAGCTTTCCAGCTACCAGTCTTGCCTAGTGGAGGAGGCAGATCACCGCCCTCCACACCAGTTGTAGAGCAATTGAAAGCCGTTTCAGAAGGTTCATGTAGCTGCCTCCGTCAGTTTTTCCCAGAATGGCATCAGAAGCCTGGTAAACTAAGTATAGTTGTTGGTTCCCTGGACATCAACTAGCTGAGGCTTGGATTGGATGCAGCAAAGCAAAAGGATGAAAGAAATGTCCTTGTTTTATGAGCAGCAAATGTCAGCTCAGTCCTAAAGAATGAGGCAGACCTGGGAAGAAGCTCAAGCAAAACTATTTGCTTAAGGAGATTGGACCAAGAAGAAACATGCAGTTTTCCCTTGTTTTTTTTTTTTTTTTCCAATAGGTAAAAGTTTAAAAGGACTTCTTGAACCAGGACCTTCAAATGACTCAAAAACAACTATATAACTGTAGGAAATACTGTTGTTCATGGTACTTTTTTTTTTTTTTTCCAGAGCTGAGGACCAAACTCAGGGCCTTGCACTCACCAGACAAGTGCTCTTCCACTGAGCTAAATCCCCAACTCCTCCCCACTAGGCACAAGTATGGTTTTAATTAAAAATTCCCAAATATATTAACATTCCTTTCAAGAACAAATTAGTAAATTGAAATTCTCTCATATCTGATATGAAAATACAGGTATACTAAACATCTAAAGATATTTATTGTTAGATCAACCTTTTGCAACCTGAATGCTTTTGTCAGAATCTTAATATTCATGTGCATTTTTACGGTTGTTCTAATACATTTATAGCTGAATGTTAATTTAATTAAATCCTAATTCATGGAGAACTATTAATCCACATGTAATTCAATTAACAGAAATCTTTAAATGTAGTTCTTATGCTGGAAACATTAAGAGGATATAATATAATGCACATAGTCTACAAATAACACCATGCCCAAATGGGTTACTCTTGGGAACAGAATTTTATATAGAAGCATTCTTTCTAATAATGTAAAGCTCTGTTGACTGTAAATGACCCAGTTGTCCCCACCTTGCTTCACAAAGTTATTACAGAAAGAGAACCAACGGTCAACTTTAAGGAGCAGGGAGATTTGATGATTTCCATGGCTCAGTTACTGAAAAACAAAATATCCTTGCTTCAACATTCTTATAGCCATCAGACAAGAATAGCATTGTGTTCATTAGGCATGGTGTTCTCTGTCTTATATGTAGGTAAATTTTGACATATTATCCTTTTACCTTCTCTCAGATCAAGTAATTTTTATCTTCCTTTGAATATGAGGAGCATCTTATTATATGTTTTCCCTTTTTATTCTTAACATGTCTTGATTTTCTTGGGCAAAAAGAAAAAAAAATCATTTGAACATTCCAACAATGACAATAAGGTGAATATTATTCCAACAATAATGAATATTCCTAGTGCAGCCTTTTCCTTCTTGTCCACAATTATTTCCATTTCTTTATTCTCAGTACCCAACTTACGCAATATGAGCTGCACTCCTTCACATGGAACTTACGGTTTTGATCTTACTGTAATTCCACCAAGACATGAACTGAAAACCAGCTCCTTTCTTCCTTCACTCCCTCCCTCTCTTCCTTCTCGTTCCTTTTATTTTCCTTTCTATTTCCCTTTGTATTTTTTATTTCCCTATATTTATTCCCTTTCCATTCAAATTTGTTGAAGAATGATTTATATACTATAAGACTCACCTTTTGAATATACAGCTTGCTAACTTTTAAGCCATGCATATGCTTGTTTAAGTCCCCACCACATTCAAGATAGAGAGTATTTCTGTTGTTCAGAAAAGATCCCTCATGCCTTTTGTAGTGGTTTGTTTTGGAGACAGTTCCTTTGTGTACTCTGAAGCCCTGGAAACTAGTAGTAGTCTTTTTACCTTTTCACACTTTCTCTAACACTGTATAAATAGGGCAATGCAGAGTGTAACCCTTTAATTTTGGCTCTTACATTTATCATAATGCCTTTGAGAAATATTCAGGCCTTCTATGTTTTAGTCATGTATTGTTTTCTTATTGCTGAGTAGTACTTAATTGTGTGCATTTTCTGTTTCATTGGTATGTGTGTGTGTATACCATGGTGTGCTTATTTGTTCTCAATATACATATTTACATATATATGGTTTAGTAAACTCTAAGGTGCTAAGGTGATCCTACAAAATATCTAGTTTTCAGCAGCAGAACACTATTATATGCTGGGTGTTTCCAGGGATTTTGGTGTGTGTGTGATTACAAATAAATCTCCTGTAATCATTCACAATGTTAGATATTGTTGGCCTATATGTTCATTTATTCTAGGTAAATACTTAGGAGTAGAATTGGTGTGTCATATGGTAAGTGTATGCTTATTTTTTTTTTAAAGCAAGTGTCAAACAGTTTTTCAACATTGCTATGGAGAATGAATGTGAGTTCCAGTTGCTTCAATCCCTTTTTTTTTTTTTTTTTTGTCCGTCATGAGGCTTGAACTCTGGGCCTGGGCGCTGTCCCTCAGTTCTTCAGCTCAGGGCTAGTGCCCTACCACTTGAGCCACAGCACAACTTCTGGCTTTTTCTGCTTATGTGGTGCTGAGGAATCCAACCCAGGGCCTCATGCACGCAAGGCAAGCATTCTACCACTGAGCCACCTTCCCAGCCCTCCAGTCCCTTACTTCATCCACAGTATCGTAATGTTGTGCTTAATTCTACACTCTAAGATTGGTCATGTTTTTTCTTTCTCTTACCTTCCTTCCTCCCTTCCTTCCTTCCTTCCTTCCTTCCTTCCTTCCTTCCTTCCTTCCTTCCTTCTTTCCCTCCTTCCCTCCTTTCTTTTCTTCTTTCCTCCCTTCTCTCTCTCTTGTTCTCTCTCTCTTGATCTTTCTTTCTTTCTCTTTCTTTCTTTCTTTCTTTCTTTCTTTCTTTCTTTCTTTCTTTCTTTCTTTCTTTCTTTCTTTCTTTCTTTCTTTCTTTCTTTCTTTCTTTCTCTCTTTCTCTCTTTCTCTCTTTCTCTCTCACTTTCTCTCTCACTTTCTCTCTCTTCCCACCCTCCTCTCTTTCCCAGTCCTGGCGTCTGAACTCTGGGCCTGGCACTGTCCCTGAGCCTCTTTGTATTCAAAGCTAGCACTCTGCCTTTTGAGCCATAGCACCACTTCTGGCTTTTTCTGAGTAGTTAAGAGTTTCACAGACTTTTCCGCCCATACTGACTTCTGGGTTTTGAGTGGTTTATTGGAGATAAGAGTCTCACAGACTTTCCTGCTGGGGCTAGCTTTGAACTAAGATCCTCAGATCTCAGCCTCCTTCCTGAGTATCTAGGATTACAGGTGTGAGCCACTGGTGCCAGTTCAATTCTAACTTCTCTTTATGACAAATACAGACATAATGATTCTGCTTGTAGGAGTTCTCAAATGTGTATGCAATTAAAATCACCTGGAGAGTTTTAAAAAAATATCTTGAGTCTCTGGCTATGTTGTATCCCAATTACATCATTATCTCTGGGGGGAAAGACCCAGAATCATAATATTAAAAAAATGATCTGAGAGGGGAGCAGGAGGAAACAGTAGGAATGCCTGAGTCAAGGTCATGCTCCCATTAATGCTGTGGTAATTGGTTGTGGGTGTGGCCTGTCTAGCCAGGATTTCAAAGGCTCCGCAGGTGATTTTTAATATGCAGCCAAGTTTTCCATTCACAGCCCTAGCAGTGGTCTCATTTTCTGGTTCACAAAACAATTGCTTAGGAACAGAAAAGCCCTGGCTGTGACAGTCAACACCTTCAAGGCGGCAATGGAAGCAGGTGGGGAAAATCTGCAATTCAGATAATATGACCTCATTTTTGCAGGCTCTGAAACTTGGTACTAATTACATTTGTCTGGTGCAAAAATCACCAATTGTACACCTGCCTCAAGATTGTTGTGGGGGTTTTCTTAACCTCTAAAATTTGTAGTGTAACCCTGGTTATAGTTCAGACATCTCTTGGCTGGTAAATAGGAAGTTGGCCACTCGTGTAAAAGAAGAATAGCAGTTACTGACAGAAACGATCCTACACTCTTCTTCACTGCATTGTCCTTGGCCGTGACTTTGGTCTAAAGAAAAAAAAACAAACAAGAAAACAAAAAACATTGCTTTCACATGTTGTTGCTCCCTCTGTTTTGACTTTAGGAATTAATGGTGTTTCTTTGCTGAACTTACAGCAATTAATGGTGTTTACAGTGGCAGAGGAAAATTAATGCTGTTGCATTGTTATGAAACACAAAGTTAAGGACTAAAAATATTTAGGGTAGTAATCAAGAGCCTATTACCTGATGAGTTTGACTTGTCCCCTTTTTGCTGGTTTTATGCCTGGCTGCTTCTCGGCGTGTTACAGGATACAGAAAGAAACCAAAAATGATGGCTACTTTATTGAGGCCCAGCAAAGCTGCAATCCAGGCAGAATGTAATACCGAAACAAACTCATGGTAGGAATGTTTTTGTCCTCAGAATTCAGACTGGACAAGTCTTTGTGACTTGTCTCTTGAACATATTAGAATCACTTCTTTCTATTGAAACTTACTTTTGTGACTCAGCAACCATGGTTTGACTGTTAGCTTTCTCTGTTCTTTCCTGACCCAGCCCTGACTCCTGCAACATCATTTTGCTCCACCTAAAGGCTCCATCTGTGTTTGGATTTGGCAAACACAAAGCTGTACCATAACTTAATCCCTTAATGACCCAGTGTTTCTGGTTCAAATAACTGGAATATATACTTACTACTTATACCTCACTCCATTTTTCTCTGTTCTTCCAAATGATAGCCTCTTTGAAATAGGGGAGGCAGTATCTAGGAAATTTACTTGGCATCTCTGGTCATGTTCTTGGCTGGTTAGTTGGGGGCTCTGTTCTGTTTGATCTGTTCCTTGATTCAGGGCAATGGAACAGCCATTGTCAATAACTGTTGCAGAAGAGGAAAATATAGAAAGCCGTGGGCCTGCTCTGCCATTCCATCTCACAGTGTATTGGCTAAAGCAAGGCAGGGACATGCAAATGTAATGATGCCCATAAGTAGGGCAAATATACATTGCTCTTAAAGCAATACTCTAGAGGATAGACTATCTTTAAAGATGACTTTGTGCTAACTAAGTGAGTTTGTGTGTGTGTACAAATGTGCTTGCATATGTGACATTGGGTAATAAAGAACTAAAAAGTTAGGTTGCACAATAAAAGTGTGTATATAATTAAAACATTTAAATTTCGAGCCTTTGAAAACAACCCAAAGTGCAAGTTCAAAACCTTCACACAACAGATGAAAGAAGTAATTATGACCCAGAGAGGGGAAGGGTTTTCTCCATTGTTACATAGGAAACAAGAAGTACATCTGGGAATAGACCCAGTTCTGACCCAGGATAATGGTCTTTGTGTTGTTCAATATTATTCGTTTCAATCTATTGATTCTAAGGAAAGTTTGAAAAGACAGGGTCTCTGATTTCCCACCTATAAAAGCTGTAGCCTCAAAATATGTGACCCTCTAACAGATTTGTCTCCAATAAATCTTTCTTTTTTTTTCAATGTGAAATTTCTGTTGTTTTATTGTGAAGGAAAAATGATGTCCTTTTTTTATTGTAAAGATACTATACAGAGGGTTACACTTACATGAGTAAGGTAATGAGTACACTTCCTATTGAGCATTGTTACCCCCTCCATTGTTTTCCCCCTACCATCCCTTCCCTCCCTACCTTCCCTGAGATTCTTTTTTTTAAAATTGTGATTAAGTGATTACATAATTCCCCAAATTTCACAGTATCCAATAAATCTTTCTAAATCTGCTTTTTAGGTGATGACATGTTCTAGTTTCTAATAGCATCTAGATTTGGTTATGGCTTCTAAATGTTAATTTGTCATGTGGGATTTTGTATAGTTTTGTTTAGAGGATGAACAACAATGTAGTATAGTTTTGTTTAAAAAAGTATAAGTTTAAGGTACATAATTTGCCAGTGTGGGGATAATCATTTATTTATTTTTTAAAAAAAGAGAAATGAATTTACCCCAATCAGAACATAGGATTAGTCAGGCCTGACCTATTAAATTGAATCAGACAGTTATAGAGCATTAGATGTTCTCAGCATTGACCTTTTTAATGAGAAATGGATCTATTAGATCTGTTTTACTCTGCTGTAAAATATTTTATGAATTTGCACAGGGCTCTCCATCATTTAGATAGATATCGGGATCTGAGAACGGGTTAGGCTGAGACCAAGTGAAATGAGCTTTTGATGGCCTGGCCAGGTGGAACATGTTTCATTTGTTAACTTGCTGACCCTCTTTCTTTTGCAAGCCAAAAGGCTCAAAGGACCAGACACCAGTGAATACCTTTTATGAAGAGAAGAATAAGACCAAAGCAAACCAGCAGAAGTCCTTTGGAAAAAAAATCGCATGAAGTATGCAGTCTCTCCTGCTGGGGGGAGGACAAAGCATCTGTGTCTCTTTGCTTTCATGTCACATCCACAACTCCTGTCCTTAAATGCAGCTTCAGGGCCTGACAACTGGAGTTGACTAGTTAAGTGGATCTAAAGTTCCATCTTTAAAATCACCCAGCTGTTCTCCTTTCTCAAAAATAAAACCCACCCAGCTGGCGGGTGGGAGTTCCCCACTGCGACCCAGGCTGCTGTGCCCTGGAGACAGGTGTGGGTGGGAAAAGGAGGGAGGGAGAAGGGGTGGCAGGTGTGCTGCATCTCCCACAGCTAACTTCTGGGGTCCAAGGCCACTCTCTGGTGGAGCTGCCCAGGGAGGGGTTGGCCAGAAAGTACTTGGAAAGGCATACTGTGCTTTGCAGACACAGGGGAGTAAAAGATCGTGGTACAAGGGGATCATTGAATGTATGACATGGAAGGGCATCATTGAAACTGACTGAGTCCAGTCATTTTAGAGATACTAGTGTCCACAGGCAGACACACATGGTCCAAAGACATCTAACTAACTGAAGTCCAGGTATTTTTGACTTCAGGGAGAGCTCTGACAATTCCTGAGGTGATAGGATACAGAGCTGACTTAGACCCTGACAGCAAACATTGGATGGTATCACTGGGTCAAAGCAACATGAACTGCATTATGAGTAACGTGCATGAGAACAAGAACCCCATCTGTAATGCTATTGAGTGTGCCGAACACACCCCAACGCGTCACTTATATTCTACGTTTCTTTGGTGCATGTCTACATGCATACACCAAGGTAAATACTACATGTAACATATTAATATTTACTGAATACATGGATACATGCGTGTGACCCTGGGAATAGGAAAAAGGGAGAGCTAAGGAGGTGGGTGCTTGGATTCTTTCTCCAACATGGCTGCTGGCCATAATCAGGTCCTTTCCTAACCTCCTATCTCTGGGGTCTTTGGTCTTTGATGAACTTTGGTCCCTTTGTATCCCCTTGGAATATTTCTCTCTTTACTGAATATCCTTATAAAAGCATTTGTTTTCCTAGGCTCTTTGGATCCCCTAAGGTGACAATAAAAGTGATTACAGCCAGGCAGTGTTTCCTGCCTATAATCTGGCTACTCAGGAGTCTGAGATCTGAAGACTGTGGTTCAAAGTCAGCCCAGGGAGACCAAACTATAATTAACCAATAAAAAGCTGGAGTGGAGGTTTGTGGCTCAAGTATTAGAGCACCAGCCTGGACTGAAAAAGCCAAGCGAGAGCAGTACAGGTCCATGTGAGTATGTGCGAGTGCATGAACACGTATACACACACACACACACACACACACACACACACACACACACACGCACGCACGCACATACAGAAGTGATCACTATTGCAAGGAAAGATGGCTGATCTGCCTCCTTCCCATTGCATGATGACAAGTGATTTGGAAGTTAACCTGATTGTCTAACCCAAAAAAATGATATATGTGACAGTAACTGAAGCTACATCTAGAGCCTGTTAACAGGCCCTTGAGGTCTGTGCATAGATTCTAGCGGGTTCCCTTTTCTCTATAAAAACATCTTACCTACTAGTCCAATGCTAGCCAGGCAACCTGGGTTTCCTTCCTTAGTTGGCCACTAGTGAATGATTTGGGGGGAAGGCTACCTCTCTGAAGCTCAATTTCCTCAATTTTCCTCAACCAGCCTTATTCCGTGGGTCCCACAGGTAGTTCTAAGGATAGAATGAAAGCAATGTATATGAAAGAACAGCCAGTCTAGAAAGTACTGGTTGTTGAAATAAATGTCAAGAAAGAGCAGGGTTCACCTATGAGATAAGATGTAGCTGCGGAATGGGAGAGTCCACAGAGTAAGTCTGTTGTCAGGTATTCCTCCAGGTAAATTTTTACTGGTGGATGGACTTGACTCCTAGATTTTGGATGGAGCAGCCATTGAAAAGGCTAGTCATTGTTGAGAAGTACTTTGTTTTCTCTTATCTCCTTCATCCTTCTTGCTTCTCACAATTGTCCTCTTTTCCCTCCTCACAAGGGCTATGTTGTATATCCACCCTGGTCTTTGCCAACGTCAGGTTGCCCAGCAAGGATGGTCTCTAAGCTTCAGGTAATTGTGCAACTGTATCTCCCACGTATGCGAGTGGAGAAATCTACAGATATTTGGATAAGGGTCAAAATGTAATTAACCTCTACCCATCACTGTGGAGTTGAATTTCCTCTCCGCCATGTCTACAGAGAGACTGACTTTCTCTTGACTTTCTCTTATCTTGGCAGACAATACTGTCATTGGAGCTACAGTGGCCCAATCCTGCCTGATCTCATTCAAGATATATCTTGAATTGCTGAAGATATAAAAAAAAATTGGAAGAATAATTAAAATTATTTTGGGGGTGGGGGGAATGGACAGACATTGCCAGTGATCTATGGGGTCTACAAGGCGGTGAGCACAGGGACTGAGGGGGTCACCTGGGATTTGAAGAAGGATACAGAGCCATGCTTGCTATACAAGAAGCAGCATCATGGCTGCCTGCGGGTCTGTTGACAAAGTATGGTTGTGAAGGTATTGGGGGCCCTGATAGCCCCTGAATGGTAGCTACTTTTGATGTCTTCTCAGGTGGAAGAGCAGCAGAAGAGAAAGTCTTCTTCGACCTCTGCTTCTGACAGGCTAAGTCTGGGTGCAATCAAACAGGCCTCGTTTTCCTTCCCACACTTAAAAGCCTTGCAGAACAGCACAGTAATGCCCTTGGATCACTGCTTCAAAGCCAAAATAAACCCACGAATGGCATAAAACAGAAAGCAGCCAAAAATCTATCTCTGGACACGAGTCCCTTGTTATCTGCAATTTTAACTTTCTACAGCTTGAGTTATAAATCAGTCAGCCACATCCAACAATAGTGAAAGAAAAGTTATGGGAATCAACAATTCACAAGTTGTATGTAACTTACAGCACACTATTGTAATTTTCTGTGCTATGATTAGATATTAATCTGTTACTTTGCCTCATTTGTAAGTTATACTTTGTCATAAGTATGTATGTATAAGAAAAACTGTGTACAGGGTCTGACACTTTCTTGTTTCCAGGCATGCACTGAGTGTCTTAGAATGTACTCCTCACAGGCAATCACAACCTAGACTGAGCAAGCTATTGCTCCCTTCATTAATGCCTTCAGTTGACCACATATGAGTGTTAGGCATACTACAATAGCATAAATAAAATACAGCTTCCTCTTGAAGAATAGTCTGCGTAGTCCAGTAGACACATAACCATGCATGGGTTGCCATGAGTAAAGGCACTGTAATTAGGGGCAGTGATCATTTGCAGGAAGCGCTTTTAAAATGCATATATACAGGCCCTACTGGCTCACGCCTATAATCCTAGCTACTCAGGAGGCTGAGATCTGATGATTGTGGTTCAAAGCCACTCTGGGCAGGAACATTTATGAGGTTCTTATTTCCAATTATGCACCAAAAAAAAGAAGTGAAGTTGTGGCTCAAGAGGTAGAGTGCTAGCCTTGAACAAAAGCTCAGGAACCACATGCAGGCCCTGAGTTCAAGACCCAGGAGTAGTGCGCATGCTACTGTGCACGCACACATACAAATAAGTTAATGAATTAATCTAATTTAATACATACATATTATGCTCAAGTTTTATAGTTAAAACTACCCTCTCTGATGAGGAAATGCTCAACATCCCCGGCCATAGAGGACATGCAAATCCAGATAACTCTGAGATTCCATTTCACTCCAGTTAGATTGGCCAACATTGTAAATTCAAGCAACAAATGTTGGCAGGGTAGGGGGGAGAAAGGAACCCTATTGCACTGTTGGTGGGAATGTAAACTAATATAAACTAATTCAACAGAGAGTAGTCTGAAGGTTCCTCAGAAACTAAACATAGACCTTCCTTAGGACCCAGCCATACCATTCCTGAGCATCTACCCAGAACATCAGAAGCTATGATAATGAGACATTTTGCACATCCATACATGCTGCATTATTCACAACAGCCAAGTTTTGGAAACAGCCTGGATGCCTACAATGGATTAGCAGATCCAAAACAACATGGTACCTATACACGATGGAATTTTACACAGCCATCAGAAAGAATAAGATTATATCATTTGCAGGGAAATGGATGGCCCTAGAACAAAGCATGTTAGGTGAGGTAAGCCAAACTCAGAGACACAGATGGCACATGTTTTCTCCCATATGTGAAGGCCAGCTCTAAAATACAATGGGACATGGTAAATTATATAGGACTCTAGGCATCCACACACAGTGAGACCAAAGGAGGATACTCTCAGGGGAGGAACACAAAGGTGCAATGCCTACATGCCTCTGATCATATAAAATAATATTTATCGAAATGAACTCCAGGAAATGGAAACAAGAGGACTTTTTTCTTTGTTGTTGAAAAGCCCCCATTCAGAGAATCTGAATCTGCTTTAATAAATAGATGCCCCACTTCTCACTATAGCTCATTGTGCTGTAGGGCAAATGTAACAGCAGTGTGGTTCCAGGGGTCTTGACAAACCCTTCTGGTTCTTCTGTGTCTCAGTTCAGCACCCTTCACTAGGAGTGGTAGGACTGGAGTGTCTGGCAGGCTTTCTAGTGGGAGAGCTTTGTGAGAATGAGTGTGTCATGTGGTCCCAGCTCTGGCGAAACAGCAGGCAGGTCTGTGGATTTGGCATTGTGCATCCACAGCAAGCAGATGTCCCCGAGGAGTCCTCTCCAAGGCCACTCTGAGCTGGTAACGAACGTGATGAACACAGAGCGAACCACTCTGCTGACAAGTACAGCTCTGCAGATGGTTTTTCCTAGTCCCGGTGCTAGGCTTGGCAGACGCACCAGGGAAATCATCCATCTCTCTGGGAAGGCGGTCTTCAACCATCTTAATCCGGAGGTCTGATCGTATGTCAAACTTTGGATACTTAGGACCCCAGAAATCCAAAGGCAACTCAAACCTATGCCAGGCATTAGAACAGGAGGAGATGAGCTAGCTCAGGATGTTACTAAAATGGTTGGAGTGGTGGGTGTCAGCTGCAGTCTACCATAGAGAATTTCTTTTCTCTTGCTTCTACTCATGTTCTTGTCCTGTTGCCGATGCTCTGTTCTTTATTCCCTCCCTGAGGGGTTTCCTGGGGATAATGACCTTCCCAGGCCCTGCTCCATATCATTCTGATGGCATGTGATCTGATGTTGTCATCTTCCCCTGGAGTCGCTGATGTTGGTCTGCTGCAAAATGTTGGGTTGGATGAAGGCCATTTGTTCCTTGACCCCCAATTTCTTTCAGTGAACTCAGGACATGTTTGCATGTGAAATCCAGTCATCATGTCTGCAAGAGAGGAGAAGAGCAGAGGGAGCTGGAGCATGCATGCTGCATGGGTCTGACACAGTCAAGCTTGCTGAGTAAAGATCTGCCCATGCTGCCAGGCCTAAGGCTGTTTCCCAGTTGGCTGAGCCCTGATGATGGAGGCTCTTGCTGGCTGCAGACATCCCATCTGGCTTCTACAGCAATTTCAACAGCATTGTATATAAGTTAAGCTTAATAGGATATGGTAAGAAAGAATCTCTGCTAGTCAGAGCTCTGGCTGCAGTCAGATGCCATACCCTAAGGTCATTCTTCTCATCAAACTCCTCTGTAGAGCTGCGACTCTGAGCCCTGCCAGCAGGAACCCAAGTGACTACTCTGTATTCCTAAGTGTGGTGACTGGGAATAGAAGATTGTATTAAAGACCTATGATCCAGAAATATGACTGGTACCCTCCTGCCTGCCCTCACTTAGAACAAGCAGGGTTGAAATGTTCTTTGGGCACAGCCATAAGACAGTGGGTGGTGAATACTATTAAGTAGCATGAGAAGACCATGGCTGACTCTCCTGTTTTTGTTTTTTTTTCTCATAGTCACTCATCACATCAATGGAAGAAACATTTATGTAGGAACAGTTCTGATCCAAGTGGTGAACAGGGATATCAGTCTCTATAACAGGAGCCTGTGCTCACTTGCCATCTCTGATTTTATCTCTAAGTAACCACATTCTGGTGGGGAAGGGGGTAGTCTCTGTCCTGGTAAGATTTTCATGAAAATTCCCTTCCTGGGAAAATTCAAAGTAGTCTTGGTACTACTACTATTCTGTAAATTTTTATTTTTTTTGTTGGTACTGAGATTTGAACTCATAGCCAAATACTTGCTAGTCAAGTACTCGACTACTTGAGCCACTCTGTCAGCTCGTTTTTGCATTGATTCTTTTTTAAGGTAGTGTTTTGTTTTATGATATCTAGAACTGTGATCCTCTTATTTGTGTTTCCCTGTGTTGCTAGGATGACAGGCATAAACCACCACATTGTGCTTCCCCTGCATCTAGAATAGCATTTGCATACTATTTGTGCTAGGCTAGTGTGTCCTCTGTTGCCCAAGTAGCTAGGATTACAGACTGGAGCCCCTGAGCCTGGCTAGTTCTTTGCCTCTTGCTGACTTATGTTCTGCCCAGTTTCTACGTTCTTTCTTCTTTCTGCCTCCTATTGAAATTCTGGTGTCAAAGATTGCCTTACGTCCTTTGTAAGTTATGAGATGTTCACTCAATTTCATTGTCACTAAAGTTTTGCTTAGATTACACAGTATTTGACAGATAGGGACATGGAATGGACACAGGTTGCTGTGAGGTATTAATGCTTAGTGTAATTGCTTTAGTTGTTTTCTTAAGAAACTCAGTATTAGATAGCTGAAATGTCCTGCTTCCTCCTCCATCTTGAGCTACTCTCTGCTTTGCCAGCCACCCGTTCATGTGCAGAATAGCAGACAGTGCTGCCTTTGTTTCCTGGACAGGGGCATGAGGCCTTACCTAGGTAGTATGGAGGTTCTAGATTTGGGTGGCTGTTTTTCTTGGTAACATTGAGATTTGAACTTCGGGTCTCAGCCTTGGTTGGCAGGTTCTCTACCACCTGTGCTACCACCTTTTGTTCTTTTTGAAAAATAGGGTCTTGCATTTTTCTCAGGGTGGCATGGACTTTGATAGTTCCATTAACTCCTGTGGACCTGAGATTACGAGCGTACATCCTCAAGCTCCATTTCTTGGCTGAATAAGAGTCTGGCTAACTTTTGCCCAAGCTTACCCTCAACTGTGATCTTCTTGGTTCCATTCCAATTATATGGTTCTAGATGGCAAACTAGTATTCAGGCCAGTGCCTCCCTCTTTTAATGGAAGTGATAAATTGTCATTGTTCCAAGACTTTAACATATGATCTCTGATTTAAGGGATCATACAGTAGGAATCCCATTTTGTAGTGAAGAAAGCAAGGGAATACAAGCATCATGAACCCAAGGCTCAATACTTAGATGTCGAGGGCTAGGATTGAGTGTAGACATTCTACAGAGACTCTGCTGCTGACCAAACTTCCTATGCAGTTGAACACAGATTTATATCTGAGGTTGTCTCCACACTGGTGGATTGATGGGTTTGATAGAAGTCTCCTACTTTCATCTTTCTCCCATCCCCAAGTTCGGTGATGCCTCAAATCTCACTGTATCTAATTTTTAGGGCTGCCATTAGAGATCACCATAGTCTTAAAACTATTAAAATTATTCTATAACAGTTTCTGAAGAAAAAAGTCCAAATTTAAGGTGCTGACAAAGCCAGGCTTCCTCTCTGAAACTCCCAGGGAAGGAACCTTATGCCTCTTCTGCTCAAGGTGTTTCTAGATGCTCCTTATCTTAATTCCAGCCTCAACCTCCATGGATTTCCTCTGTCTCCTCTTCTGATCATATAGGGATGACAGTCATGGGATGTATGGCCAGTCTTCATCTGGGATTTTGTTTGTTTGTTTGTTTGTTTGTTGTAGGGCTTGAATTCTGGGCCTGGGCACTGTCCCTCAGCTCTTCAGCTCAAGACAAGTGCTTTACCACTTGAGCCACAGCACCATTTCCAGTTTTCTGGTGGTTAATTGGAGATAAGACTCTCACAGACTTTCCTGCCGGGACTGTCTTTGAGCTGCAATTCTCAGATCTCAGCCTCCTGAGTAGCTAGGATTGGGAAGGTTTTATCTTGAGATGGCCACTTGATTGGATTTGCAGACCCGAACTAGGGTCAACCACTTAAGCCACAGTGCCACTTCTGGTTTTCTGGTGGTTTATTGGAGACAAAAGTCTCATGGACTTTCCTGCCTTGATTGGCTTTGAACTGTGATCCTCAAATCTTAGACTCCTGAGTAACTTACAGGCCTAAGCCACCAGTTCTTGGTGACCCTAGTTCTTTTTTTTTTGTCAGTCATGGAAGCTGCACTCTGGGTCTGGGTGCTGTCCCTCAGCTCTTCAGCTCAAGAATAGCACCTTACCACTTGAGCCACAATGCTACTTCTGGCTTCTTTCTGCTTATGTGGTGCTGAGGAATTGAACCCAGTGCCTCATGCATGCGAGGCAAGCACTCTACCACAGAGCCAGCTTCTCAACCCTAGTTTTAGTAAGACTATATTCTGAGGTTGCAGGAGAGCATGAATTTGGGATGAGGTTGCAGGAGAGCATGAATTTGGGAGGACTGCAGTTCATCCAGTACATATATCAATGAAGACTGATTAATTCCCTTGGGATTAGAATTGTTTGTTCAGACTTTTAACAATCAAGTACATGCAGGGAAAACATTATATATTTATATTTAGTGCTGTTCAAGTGGACATTGGCAACCCAGGAATCCTGGCAGAATATTGGAAACGAAGATGAGACACAGAAAGAGCTGATGAGAGGAAAGGAACGAACACAAATTTCAATCCGTTTGTACTTTGGGTAAAGGTTTTATTGCAGATTATATTCTCCTGAGAAGTGTGGGCAGAAGTGGAGAGAAGAGTCAGTCAACCACCCAGTGAAAAACTCCCCGTTTGCTAACATGAGATCCAATTTGCAATGGGGTCCTGCATAATTTTTTTGAAATTATATTCAGAAGTACAGATTGTAAATCTCACTTGGAACAATAAAAACAATTTCTAATTGCATAGAAAGCAAACTGCCAGGAGCAAAGCCTTTCACAATTGTCAGTTCCAAGATCCCTTCGTTTTATCGAATGAGTAAACTGTCTCTCAGCTACTTTTAAAACCAAAAATGTCAGCTTCAATGAATCCATCTGGCCCTCTCCATGAATGTTTTCTGTGGAGCCTTTTAGGAACAGAGCTGCTGGATGACTAAGAAGAGACGGAATTGAGCATGAGACTAAAACCATTTCCTACTGTGATCTCAGTGACCGTAGGCCAACCTTTCATGTCTCATTGCCTCAGTCTCTCCATGAGCCAATTTACCTCCCAGGGATGCTGTGAGTGTTACAGACACACATTTAGATGAAAGCAGGCAGTCCTAGCTAGTGCCAAGAGCATAGAGTAAGCCCTGTGTGTAATTTGTGCCCCTGGGTGATTTGGGTATCGTGGAAGGAGGTGGTACTGTCTTTCCAAATAGACAGCGATTCATTAATTCAAGAGTTATTAGAAAATAGTACAAATGTCCTCCTCCTCACATTATATTAGAAGAGCCTTCAAAGCTACCACCTAAAGAAACTATATTGAATTTGAAGTGTTATGGGCACTCTGATTGTATGTTGAAGATGATGTACAGAGAGTTTAATAACTTGCTCATGGTTAATGACTGAGAATATCACACCACTTCATTTAGAACCAACTAACATCATAAAATGGGCTTCATTCACTTATCAATTCAAGTGTTCTGCCTCCACAGTAAATCTATACTCTAACCACTGCATATCACCTTTGACATTACTAGCTTGTTTTAAGCTGGTATTCTTCTTGCTTGCATTTTGAAAATATATTTTAGTGTCTAATTGACAGAACATATTATAAACAGATACATATGGAATGTATGCAATTCAATTTCATTATTTTGTGGTTGAATATTAATCCATTACATCCACTAACTGCATTTTCTTTATCTTTTCTTTTGTTACTAGATCTGTAGGTTGATCTTATGTCTTTGTTGCCTGCATTTTTTTTCTTTGCTTTCCTTTTTTTCTTTTGCAAGTTCTAGATTCGAGCTTGGTACCTAATGTTTTGCTCATTGGCTGGCGCTCAACCAAATGAAAACTATACCTCGAACCCCTGTTGCCTGCATTTTAAAACTCTTACAACAGCTCTAATTTTTCTCCCCTAACCCATATTCCAGCTTTTTATCTAGGTAGAAATCTGAGTTAACCCTTTGAACTACATGTTAGCTCATGAGCTCTAATGCTTAGAGCCTTCAAGGTCATTTCACCTTCCTTATAATACTATACTCCCTACCTTGTACAGGCAATGAGCAGGTAAGGAAGACAATGCAAACAGAGTCCTGCAAACACATTCTGGACTACAGTAAGTATTCATTGATGGGCAGTTCTCACAGATGTTTTTGATGCCCTTAATTTCTTCACATCTTGAAGAGTCCATGTTGTATTTCCTTAGGCATTTGTTTTCTGCCTTTACTTGTGTTCATATGATCCTGATTATCTTGACGCACTACAGTTCTAAGAGTTTAAGGATGGGGGAAAGGCCAAGAATTCTGATTTTTGAAGATGTGTTGCAAGGTACAGAGGTATAAGCACCTGACTATAATTACTCTGAGTAGTTAGGAAGCCAATTCAGATCTTCTTCATGAGAACCATCTGGAATGCACATTTCAGTTATTGGAATGTTCTTATCTATCCAAATGGTGAGTTTTTTTTCCTTCAGTGGAATGTACATTGTAATCTGTTTTCTTCCATTGGTGTTCCTTTCTGGGCATTTTCCTTGCCTTTTGGTTCTTTTGGCTGAAGGTATACCCATCTTCCACCTAGGGCAGGAGAAATCCAAGAATCGCTGGTGTCTGAGCACACTGGACTGTTCTGACAACAATGGCAGTGATCATTTAAGCTACAGTTTTAAAAAAAAATATGAGCCAGCTGCTTCCCACTAGGGTTCCCATTAGCTTGTCATTTCCGTTAGCTGCTTTTCTGCCTGCATGACAGGGACATGGCGGTTTTCAAGCAATTCTCCCAAGTTCCAGTCTTGTCTCTCCTCAAGTGCTCCCAATTGCAGCCACTTACTTGCTCGCTTCTTTGTCCTGATGTCCTCCCAACCCTCCTCTCATTATCCACAGGAAGAGAAATTGTCATTCACCTCCTGCCAAAGTAGCTCCATACTCTAGCATTTTCCTTGGTTTTTGCCGTGAACTGGCTATGTTCAAGTACAATGTCTTTTGTTCTGACAAGTTATTTTTCAAGCTTTTACAAGAATGAAATATTCAAATTTAGGATTGAATGAATCTCAAGTTCCGAAAATTATGAGTCAAATATATTTTGCTTCAGGAGTGATTAATAATTGGATTGAATCAATATTTACAGGATACTAATCCCAGACTTTCTATAATACTAGATGCCAAAGGGAAAGGTAGTTCTAGATACTCCCTCAAACCACTTGGTCCATCACAGAGAGATACATTATACGTATGTAAATTAAGAAAACTATTAGTTTTTGGAATTAAGTTTTACTTAGCTATATCAAAGGGATATAAATTAGGCCACTGTTGAATATCTGTACTGGAAATTTAAATTTTTGAATTGTTTTCTTATAGCTAGCTTGTTTGTAAATGGAAAGTTAGTTAGAATTAGGTGGCTGCTTCTAAATTTTAATTTCATTCATTTAGGGAAATAAGGCAAGTTATTTACCCTAGTTTCTTTATTTGAACACATAATATGTGTTAGTAGAACTATCTTGTAGATTTAGAGAGGTGAATATATACCTCTATTATACCCTCTTCAATGCTCCTATAATTTCTTCTGTGATCCTTTTTTTGTTGTTGTTGGTGGTTGTTGCAGGGCTTGAACTCAGGACTTGGGCTCTGTTTCTGATCTCTTTTGCTCAAAGCTAGCACTTTACCACTTTGAGCCACAATGCCACTTCTGCTTTTCTGGTGGTTTATTGGAGATAAGAATCTCACAGGAACTTTCCTGCCCAGGCTGGCTTTGAACTGCGATCCCCAGTTCTCAGCCTCATGAGTAGCTAGGATTATAGGCGTGAGCCACCGCGCCCAGCTTTTCAGTACTTCTATAACACACTCTTTCCTCTTCCTTCCCATTCTCTTTGTTTCCTCCACCAAACAGTTCTCCTTTTACAGTTATGTCATATTACGCCTTCAAGTATAGATTCAACATATGAATGAAAACATGCGATATTTGTCTTCCTGAGATTGGCTCGCTTCAACATGAAAACCCTCAGTAACATCTATTTCCTACAAATGACATAATTTATTTCTTCTTTATTTTCAAATAACACTCCATTGTATATTTGTATCACATTCTCTTTATCCAGTCTTGCTTGAGAATTATTTCCCATTATCCACCTTCCAGGCCCCTTGTTTTCACTAAGGAGAAAAATGTCGTCCCTTTAGTCTCCCCTTTTATATCTTCAGTTATTTTAAGTTCGGCATGGTGTGAAGCCCCTTTGCAATAAGAACTCCCATAGTCCCACTCATGGAGTGGGCAGAAACCTCCTTACTCCTTCCATGTGTCCACAGTCAAAGCTGAGTACTCATTGACACATTTCCCTTATTCTGATTGACAGTGAGGAAAGCTGATCAAGAGGAAATTGAAGGAGTAGGCAGATTCCTTTTCTTTTCCTTGTCTCCGGGCAACTTTCAGCCTCCATATTAGAACTCAACTGTTAGAGCTTATTCAGGACAGTTACTTTTGTTTAATAGTTTCCTGGCAAAGAGCTAAAGTATCTGTCATTGTTTAGTTGAGTAACATTAGCTGGTGGCCATACACAGTAGTCATTGAGACTAGTTGAAATGGTGTAGGGAGACAGCAACAGCCTTTAGAATATTTGAGTACTAGACTGACCCTTCAAGTTGCATAGCCTTGGGCAATAAACTTATGTCTCAGAACACTAATGTATCTATTTTGACATGATCATATAATTTCTTAGTTCCTCATTAACAACTATAAATTATATTTAAAAACACAGTAATGCTAATACTGTATATTGCATAGGTGATGTTGGCTTCAGCACCAAGGAGAGCGCCCAGTGTATGAATGAGGTAACTGAAACAGGTAGTCACATCTTGGTTCTTGCAGGTCTGGGCCATAGAAATAGGTTTCCGGGGTTGATATAGCTTCTTACTTATTCACTAAATATTTCTTATGTCCTACTAAGTATGACACATAACAAAGAACCCTAGGGATCCAATGGTAGACCTGCCATATATGTCCAATGATGGACATAGTGCCATCTTGTTCTTATGAAGCTGTAGACCTTAAAGGCCAGAATGGACAAACTGTATCAAACATTTCCTTCAGAGTAGAGTCATTTTGAATACTTACTGAATGGCTATACATATTCACAGCCTTCTAGAAGGGATCTAAATAACCTTTCATCACTTATTAATGCAACCTTAAAGTTTCTTAAATGTTCAAACACCTATGAAGGTGATATGAGGAAAATGAAGGAATAAAAACTTTTCAGTGCTACTTCTACCATACTCTATTAGTCCATGGAGTTGAAAATTCTGCTCAGAATCAAGGAGAGAGGATCAAAACTCCACATAGTGATGATGTGACCTCACAGAGAAAGGTTACATTATATAAAGGTATCAATTCAGGGATCCTTTTCTGTCTTGTGCCACAGGTGAAAAATATGTACTGCTGAAATTTATTTTAATAATTTATTTTAATAACTTAATTCCTATGATTGTTATATATGCATATATACAAATATGCATATACATGTGTACCTATATACTTCATATACATGTTTTCTTATATGTAGGTATGCATGCATATATGTATATATAGGCATATACACATGCATATGTATATATGTGTATATGTAAACATTTCTGTATGTTTATTTTATAGATGAAAATTTCTAAAGCTGAATCTGATTAAAACATCTAACTTCTATGTATAGAATTGACAAGGTAGGAAAAAGTTTGGCTTTCATAATAGATTTCACGATTCACAGAGATTTGATGTTGGTTACAGACACTGATTACATTGAGACTCAAAGATCAGTAAATATTTGATGAATGAATAGAATGAATAAATGAATGAATACAAACTGAGATGCCTAGGTCTTCCCAGGAGTTGTAGACAGATTTATAATTGGGCTTTGACATGTATTAATGGTTTTTAAATTATAGAACAAGGAGGATGAGGGTCATTGAGGTGCTGGAGGTAGTCCATATTACTTTGGGAAAGGGAATTATTCAGGAAATTTGTGAGCTATTCACTAAATTACTGGTAATTTGAAACTGGCTGTAATAAAGGTTTAGTGACCACAAAATGGACAAATACTACAAATTTTGTAAGATTTTGTAACAGTGCTAGTATAACAGAAAGCTACCAAACTATGGTAATATTCTTTTCCTCACTGGGGAGACATGAAAATATGACTCTACAGACAGAATCCAGCAAATACCAACTGTATATAAAGGAAAAACAACAGTTGGCTGTAGTTATAATAAATCAGCCTTTAAGATGTTTGCTATATTTTTGATCAGTATGTGCTGAAATTTTCATACATAGATTACTTATAGTAGTTGAAAAAAATCTTAGAAAGTATTGAAAGTCTCTACAGGGAATTAAAAAAATGACCACTCAAGATGGTATTAACACTTCGGGAATTCATGTAGATACACTAAAGGCAAGTGAAGCATTCTAGTATTCTATCTGCATTAGATTGAATAAATATTTCTCATAGTTGGCTTAGAGTGAGCATTATTGGGGCAAGAAAGTATTAAGTGAGCATGAAGAATACTTTCTTCAGCTTCTCAGGATACATCAACATGTCTTCTAGGTACATAGTTACAAAGTAATCTCAAAGGTCCAATGTTGAAACACCTATATTGTATTACTAAGCTTTCAACACTATATCATACTTTAAAAGGACAAAACTTTCTTTTGTATTGTAAAAAATTATGTATTATGAATATTACAGATAAGATTTGCATATGTTGCAATCTCACCAGTTCTATTCTTTTTCTGTATGAGATTATACATTTTACTAGGTTGACTGGTAGCTATTTACTAATGAATTTTCCTAGTAAATAGGATATTAGGTTGCTGAAGAGACTCTGTTTCCAGGGGTTGCCAGAACAGATGTTGCCAAATACGTTCTGATCTCCACAGAGAAGAATTGTTAATTGAGTCCACATTGAACATTACTGCTTATGAAGTTTCAACATACATCATTTTTTGATTCTAGCAGTATAATTTTACCGTATAAATTTCTCCCTTCAGGCAGGTGTTCTACCACTTGAATTATTCCCCAGTGTTTTTGTTTTGTATTTTGTTTTTGAGAGGGCTTCTTGCTAACAAATACTCAGGCTAGTGAACTTTTAATTCTTTTGCTTCTATTTCTCAAACTACCTTGTATATGCATTTGTTAAGGATTCACATTGTGGGGTATAAGGCCAAAGCTTTCCATATACATGTTATTGGTGGTAGATTCATAGCTAAGACAAGAAAGTCGATGAGACTCTTATCTCTAGTAAATTGCCAAAAGTTGGATGTAGAGCCATGGCTCAAGTGTTAATGAGCTAGCTTTGAGCAAAAAGAAGCTCAGGGACAGTACTCAGATCTTGAGTTCAAGTCCAGGACCTCCTCCCAACACACACAAAAAGGACCACAACAACAAACAAAAAACTCCAAACAACAGGTGGAGGTCTAGACATTTTTAAACGAGATAGGAAAAGGGTAAAAAAATCATCCAAGTGAGAGTTACTCAAAATTATAGTTTTGGAGGTCTGACAAATGCACACATTTACTTAGAGTGCTTGAGGAGTTTCTCAGTGTTCTCTGGCTTGGATTGGTTCTTACTGTCCAATATATGTTAGTGTCAGACAGTGTTGGAGAAAGGACCTTCAGTGTTTTCTCCCTGGGACTCCCAAGTCTGTTTCTGACATTTTCTTACTGGATAACAAGGCTTTCACCACTTTGCAGGTGATGGATGAATGAAGACCATCTCAATGGATTGAATGAAAGACCATCTCAGTGATACAGACCTTATCCAGTGCTAAGGCAATCCTTGGATAGTCAAAGTCCTTGGACTTTGAGAAGCCAAAGGTTCCCTGAGATCTGGTGTCTGTTTAACAGCAGCTTACACATTGTGAAGCCATGCTTCTGCCCATAGCTCTTTTAATCAGATGATTATTTCTTCTAGAATTAAGTCCATTGCTGATTCCCAAAGACATGTCTTCATACTACTTATTCAGTGCTTCATTTCAACTTTTCCTTAAAACAAAATTGTGATTCCTTAGACTGTTCATGAGTAGTGTGTTTCTGCTATTTGCATTTAAAAACATGTTAAGTCTATTAATTAGGCCTGCTTAAGGGAGTAATGGTTTCACCAGAGGTGACCTTCTAACACAGATTTTTAAAAAATTATTTTTAAGACCTATATCACACATTCTGAAAATTGTTATATAATTTATAATATCCCATCAACCTTGGATGAACATCATGATTGCAAAACCCTCTCTTGTATAACATAGGTTTAATTCATGGCTCCAACTCTAATTTTTCTGCTTGTAGAAAGACTCAGAAATCTGTTCTGAAGAAATTCTTTGGTACAAGCAAGACTTTGGGTGTCTTCTCCTTTCTGAAGTGAGACTTTGCTCTCCTCATTGTCAAGGTGAAGCTATGGCTATCTTCTTTACATCTCAATATTGTAGACATCAGTGAGAGAGATATTAACTAGGATGGCAGAAATAAGCAATAATTTATTTAGAACTTCTTTTTTTGTCAGTTGTGGGGCTTGAACTCAAGGCCTGGGCATTATCCCTGAGCCGCCTTGTGCTTATGGCTGGTGCTCTACCACTTGAGCCATAGCACCATTTCCAGTTTTTGAGTGGTTAATTGTTGGAGATAAGAGTCTCACAAGGACTTTTCTGCCCTGGCTGGCTTTGAACTGTGATCCTCACACCTTAGCCTCTTGAGTAGCTAGGTTTACAGATATGAGCCACTGGTGCCTGGCTGTTTAGAACTTCAATCACCCAAGATAATGCAAAAATAATACCATGCTGAACTTACTAAATGATGACTATCTAATATCAGTTTCGTTATGATTGAATTCCTTAGTACTCTTGATCCCTATCAGAGAATCTATGTTTCCTCCTCACTTTTCTTTGATATTCTTCCTGATTGTGTTGCAAAAAGCTGTCAACATTCAGATAATAGCAGATATGAAGGTGTTAAGTGAACCAGAAGCTGACAGAGTAAGATGCTGGCAGCAGATGGTGTTGTCAAATAGAGGTATAATTGCATTAAAAAATCTCTTCTAAATAGTTTCTCAAGCTTTAGGTAACTTAGATGACATTTAGCAAGCTCTGGCAATCACTTAAATGGGTACAGAAATAAAAGAACTGCAGAGGAAAATGTCACCATCTGAATTTGTCTTGAGTCTTATTGAATTGAGACATCTGAGCTCTTGTTAATACTTAGCAAGTGTTTGCAGCTGGTAGAATAGAATATGTCATTGTTGCATGAAGTCTAGCTCATTTGGTGAGGAAGGTCTTTTGTGACAGGCTAGAGATTTAGTACTCTGAAATATGAAGTCTATAGGAAAAGGAGAAGTATAAATTATCTTAGGTTCCAATACAGAGAAACTCACTGGAACTTTTAGGGGAAGGTGATTAATGCAATTGCAAACTGCAGAAAAAATAGCTCCTTTTTGCTGTAGTTTGTCACTGTTACACATGGGCACAGCAAGAATTAAATGTAAAGTCCTTTCATAGCATTTGAAACATTGGAAATATCGATGGGAATCTTAAGGTATTTGGGGGCAGGGGTTTAGTATGTATTAAAGACTCAAGAATTATACTCATAAAGTGCAGAGCTAGGGTAAAGCTGCAATATCAAAACTAACTTCTTGTTTCACAGGTAAGGAACACGAGTCTCAATGATGAGACAGACCTAAAACTCTTACCTGGCCTGGATGATATACATCTTTTGATATTATGCTAAGCTAGACTATTTCATTGTCAGATTTATCAGAGATGGGTGAAAATAAACTAATTATCTTTCCACAACCACAAGAATAAGCCAAGTGTGACATATAAATCCTAGGGAGGCCAAGGGTTATCACTGACAAAAGCATGGGTGTTGAATCTAACCATTGGGGGATTTATTCCTTATTAACTTAAATGAATTCGTTTAACTTCCCTAACCTTCTTTCTTCCTTTGGTCAAATGTACAGTCTACCCTAGCACAAGAGTTTTCTCACAGAGAAAATGAATGTTGAAAGGTACAGGGATTTTTCTCTAAACTCTTGGGGTCATCTCTTCGATTTTCTAGTTATAACTTGCCACAGGTTCTAAAAAGCATCCAGTCTTACCAGGGACATGATTTTAGTATCATTGGATCTGATACTGTCACCAATAAGTAGCAAAGTGGCTGACATTCCACCTAATCGAGCTAAAATAGCTTTTAAAGTTTTAATTTTTAGGATGATGTTTCTTGAGCAGTGATCCCTAGACTAAGAGCATCAGAATCACATGCAAACTTAGGAGAAATGCAAGGCATTAAGCTCAGCTCCAGACCTGCTGAATCATACACTAAAGAGGTAAGGCATGTTAAATTGTTTTAAACCAGATATATGTTTAAACAAGCTTTTTGGGTGATTCTGATATTTGGTTAAAAAAAAAAGTTTAATTTGCTTGTCCAGAGTGTTGAATTTCCAATATTTTGTATCATCTGGTCAATGGATGAGAAAAGTATGTCCAAGTTGGGCATAATTTGCTACTGTCACCTAAAGATATGTGGTAAGATGATAGAATGTGCCAAGTACAGATAGCTGGGGATCCCTTCAAGGTATATATCTTGACATTAACTTAATCACTCCTTCAGAGGGTCAGTTGAAATGGAAGGCTCCTTCACCTTCCCAAAATAATTGTCTCTTACCTGCTGGCATATCCTAAGAGATTAAGCAGCTGTTACTTCTTATTTCTTTAGCATCTCTTAGAAGGAAGCTATAACTTTATTGGACAACTATGATGCCCTGTAGGGATGGTAGTAAGATCATTGGAACCCCTAAAAACTAAGCTATGGTCCAGGACCTGACAGCTGACATAACCCTGCGAGATGAGGATGGAGATAAGGTGGTATACCTTCTGTCTGTTTCATGGGACATTACTGGAAGTGATCATCACTACCCTGTCCAGCCTTTCCTACCTCTCGAAAATACTCACATCTCTCAGAATTAAGAAAAATAGTGTAACTACGGCAACTTTCCTACCATTTCTGGCAGGTTGGAAGTAGTAATTCACTGTAATTTCAAGATCTTGGTGTCTCCACAACAGTTTTCTTGATGCATTATTGTGAGTGGGGTGGGGAATTTGTGAAGTTTCTTGGCCTTCTTAGGGAAGAGTGAATGGCTCACACATAGATTCACTCTCATGTTTCTCCTTCAGATTTGGTATTGCCCATTGTATATTGTATGTTAAGGAATTTATATCATCTTACTTTTATCTATTCTGGGCCACTGTTGAACCTAAGTTTTGGTTGACCAACTAAGCAATTAGAATAATTTCTAGCTGCTTATACAGCTGATAACTGTATCCATTATTGATACGGTTACCTCAGTTTCAAACCAAGTTTCTCTTGGTCCTTAAAATACATAATCATACATGGATTCCAGATTTTCAGATTATCAATATTCTATGCATTTCTATGACAAATACTTTATCTCCATTGTCTATTTTTATTTTTATTTATTTTTTATTTTTTTTGTCAGTCGTGGGGCTTGAACTCTGAGCCTGGGTGCTATGTTTATTGGAGATAAGAATTTCATGGACTTTCCTGCCCGGGCTGGCTTTGAACCTCGATCCTCAGATCTCAGCCTCCTGAGTAGCTCGGATTACAAGTGTGATCCACCAGCTCTTGGCTTCTAAATTTTTTTTTTTTTTTGGTCAGTCATGGAGCTTGAACTCTGGGCCTGGGGGCTGTCCCTCAGCTCTTCAGCTCAAAGCTATCGCTCTACCACTTGAGCCACAGCACCACTTCCGGTTTCCTGGTGGTTTATTGGGGATAAGAATTTCACAGACTTTCCTACCCTGCCTGGCTTTGAACTGTAATCCTTAGATCTCAGCCTTCTGAGTAGCTCAGATTACAGGTGTGAGCCACCAGTGCCCGGCCATTGTCTAAATTTTTAATAGTCCTGGAAAGTGAACTGGGGACTTCCTGGTTGCTAGGCAGATGGTGATCTACTTCTTGAATACATTATATCCATGGGCATCTTAGTTATGTGTTTGCATTTGGACAGAATATGATGAGACTGGGTCCCTTGTCTAAAATAGATTCCACAACCTCAATCATTGCAGGATAAAAGGCAAGGAATTAGTTTAATGATAAGGAGTAGAAAGTTGCTCCTCCTACTGGCAAGGGATGGCAGTTGTAGAATGCATTCATCTCCATTCTGTATTTTCATACTTTACTCTGTTTCTCTCCTATCAGTACTTTTAAATCCTGAAAGAAACTTGGTAAATCCATCTGACATACTTCGGAAAGCTGCAGGATTAAACACTGAGTTTGATTTTTCAACTATCTTAGTCCCACAGCTGCCAGAGATAAGAGATTATTTTAGTACAGCCATAGAAATTTCCTGATTCTTACTATTTTACTTTTCGGCCTGTGCCTGGTGCCAAGAATCTAGTATTTTGGTCTTGTCATGCTATTTCTTTAAATTGTTCAATGCTGAAGTATTCCCCTGATTCTACTGCCCTTCAATTTCTCAAGCTCTTTATTTGGCTTTTATAAGAGAAAGCATGTGGTGCTCTCAAAGCTTGCTTTTAATGGATACATCATCCAAAACATATTTAGGAAATAATTTCTGAATTCTTACTGCATGCCTTGGCTGCCATATTGGGGTCATCATTCTTCCAAGGCCCTATTTTTCCCTTTACTTAAGGTCTTATTGCAGATATGTCGATTGGATTTCTTAATTGAAAGTACCACACTTCGATGTAAACTAATTTTAGGCTCTCATCAATCAAGAAAGAAGTTGTGAGAAGACCCTAGCATTCCTAGAAGGTTCAGAAAACCAGGCTTAATAGCCATAATTAAGAGAATGTGAGAAAAATATGAATGTCCCTTTGATGCTCTTGGTGCACCTTTCTCTATTGGCATGAGGATGCAGTTAGCACAGACATAGTACTGCTGCCTTGGGAAAGTGGTTCTTGCTGTTGCAGAGTGAAAAGTTCACTATGTTGAAAATGAACTATACAATTTGTGGGGGAGGAAGGTTCAGGAGGGGAAAAATGGAGAGAAAACAGGGAATAGATGACACTGTGGTAAACAATTGTATTATCTGGAATAACACATAGGATAAGCATTATGGGGTATCTGTAATGAGGGTGACTGTATTTCAACTGTGACATCAGTAGTGGCAGGTGCTGTAACATCTGAGAAGTGTGAGTTTTTACTCAGTTATGATGATTTTGATGCTTTTATAAAATCTCCTGAGAATCCCTTAAATAAGTACACTAGGGTGCCTCAGCATTTACTAGCTGAAGATATGTCTGAACTCCTGGTTTCAAAGATATATGTATGAGGCCATGTTTCTTTTCAGAGCATTCATGAATGGAAAAAAAATGATATCTATCTCAAATAAACCAACCAAAACTCCTGAAAGTTGCTAGGAAACCAATATTTTCTATCTCAACCTTTAAACCTTGTAGGGGATGTATGCATGAATATATATTATATAGACTCACAATCATATTTGTATTTATATGCATGTATTTACATTTAGTTATAGGACTTCATCAGCCCTCCCCCCAGATTTGATAGTCTCGGCCTAGTGTATTATTTACATTTTAATTCGCCTATGAAATTCTGGATAGTATTTAATATAGTATATTTATCTTTAGGAGGCCCTATTTACAAGTTGTGTTTATATTTCCATATACCAGTCATATAGGATCCTAAAGATTACATTATTGGTATCTGATTCTTTACCTTTTACCTTCTGAGAATTTAACAACATAATGCCATTATATTCTTTGTGACTGGAAGAGAATTGCACACAATTTTTAATAGAGAGATTGTGGCTTAAATTTTGGTTCTGACATGAGGAAATGCTCATCATCCCTGGCCATAAAGGAAATACAAATCAAAACAACTTTGAGATTCCATCTCACCCCAGTAAGATTAGCCAACATTGTGAGTTTGAACTACAAATGTTGGTGGGGATGTGGGGAAAAAGGAACACTCCTGCACTGTTGGTGGGAATGTAAACTAATACCACTCTGGACAGCAATCTGGAAGTTCCTCAAAGAGTAAAACATAGGCCATCCCTATGACCTAGTCATACCACTGTTGGGCATCTACCCTGAATATCATGAGCCAGGATATGATAAGGACACCTGCATATCCATGTTCATTGCCACACTATTCACAGTAGCCAAGATATGGAAACAGACCAAATGCCCCACAGATGAGTAGATCCAAAACATGTGGTACCTATACACAAAAGAATTGTACACAGCCATTAGAAAGAATAAAATAATGTCATTTGCAGGAAATGGATGAAACTAGAACAAATCATGTTCAGAGAGATCAGCCAAGCTTAGAGAGACAAATGGCACATGTTCTCTCTGATATGCAGAAATTAAACCTAAAATGCATTGGGATATGACAAATTATACAGGATTCTAGATACACACAGTAAGACCAAAAGAGGATAGTCTTAGGAGAGAAACACAAAGGCCCAATGCCTAAGTGCCTCTTCATAGTTAAATAAAATAATATACATACTGAAACAAAGTCCAAGGTATAGAAACAAGAGACTTCTTTTTCTCCCTTCCTTGCTTGTTTTTTAGTTTTTAGTTTTTGATGATTCTGTCTTCTTCACCTTATGTATGGTGTATCTAAGGTTTGCAGAGAGTGTACAGAACTTGAGGTGAAATGGGTGAAAAAGTGCAGCAGTAGGGCTCACTGGGCATTGGTGAAAGTGAACTGTATAACTAGTAGGCGGAGATGGGAGGGAGGCACTGGGAGAGAATTACCGAACAGATGACACTGTATAAAAGGAAATGTAGTCAATACCTGACTCATGTAATTGTAATCCCTCTGTACATTACCTCTGTAATAATAACAATGTAAAAGAAATGGTTCTGCTCTTTGTTGCATAACCTTGGGCGAGAATTGTGACGTTAGAGAGAGTCAGCCTTTTCATTTATAAGATAGTGTTAATACTTTATCTTAAGATTGTTGAGAGGACTAAAAGTAAATGGAAATTGCCTAACATCGCATCCGGAAGATACTAAATATGATTCCTGAAGTAGAAGGAAGGAGTCAGCAATATAGGCTGAACTTCTCATTTTGTGGACAAACTAGTCCCCAGAGGGACAAAATAGTTAGCCAATTTTTACTTAATTAGCGATAGGCTTGGAACTAAGCTGCAAACAGCTAGATTCCCATGAAATTCTAAGGAAATTAATGGAGGGTCTTATTGTCAAAGATCTGAGGAATCACACTGAATGGCGAAATGCAAGTTATTTCTATGACCATTTCATGAGTTGGAAGGCAATTATGTAAGATTAGCAGAGTTTCCCCCATATGCTATGTCCTTGTAGATTTTAGAGAATTCATTTATCACTTGATATCTGAGCTCTATTTCCTGTATTTCCAGTTAGAAAGCAATTCAGACATGTTAGAAAAAATTTGAATTGACTTTTTAGAGCAAAGTGTGAGGTATAAGTTACATACCTTAAAAGTCACATCTTTTATGTATGACACAATGAGTGTTAGTAAATAAAATATATTGTTCTACCTCCATAATCTAGTGTAGAATATCCTCTACTTATTAAGATTCCTCATACCCATTCATGGTTTACCTTTCTCACCTCAGGGCCTACGGAGTCATTCAGCTATCCCTATGGATTTGACGCTTCGATCATTTCATAGAAATACGTTTATGTAATACGTGGCCTTTCATGACTGACTTATTTAGCATTTTGCTTGTGTGTATTATGGTCAGTTGTTCGCTGCTTTCTCTTGCTCAGTTGGGGCTGGCTTTTGATACAGTTTCTTTTGGTGTAACAGGGAACTGGGGGCTAAAAAGAATGATTGCAACTTCTCTAAATTCACACTTGATCAGCTTAATTTTTTAGAGTTGCCCACAGAGCAGCTTCCCATAGGGAATTCGCCAAGGTCGAGTCCTCTGGCCCACTTCCCAGGCTGTGGGGAGGAAATGTTTACATCCTCGTCTCTGATGATTATGTCACTAAATGGTTGGAAAATTGCCCAGGTGGGAGGCAGCAGCTCAGATTCCAGCAGGTTAATAACAGCCTTGGAGTGCACATTGGTGAGGGGCAGTGATACACCTGCCACTGACCTGGAGAGTTTGGGACAAGGAGCAAGGAGTCCTCCTGGGGAGGCCATGGAATGAATTGTGTAAGTGTCCCAGCTGGAGGTGATGGAAGCAGGAGGCAGGTGCGTTCTCTGCCATTGCTGATTGTGAGAGTAAAGTAGGACTGGATAGTGGTTCAGCTTTCAGGTTTGGAAATCCGATCAAAGTGCTGTGACTGTATGACTTGGGAGCATTTGTGAAATTCTTGGCACATTGGATTTCTCATGTGTAAATGGCACATCCATCTCTCTTAGGGTTGTGAGAATTAAATAAGATCACAAAGACCAAGAGTGACATCTAGATATTTTCAGTAATTGTTAAATAGTAATGTTTAAATCCTTGATGTCCAGAAATCATGCCTGATCCTATGATTTTTTGACTTCCTTACTGTCTTTCTTATTTATATTTATTTTTGGTGATGGCACTGGGGCTTGACCTTAGGGCCTTTTATTGTTCCTTAGCTTTTCACTCAAGGCTGGAACTCTGCCACTTGAGCCACACTTCCATTTCTGGCTTTTTACTGGTTAATTGAATATCAGAGTCTCTTGGACTCCTCTGCCTAGATTGGCTTTGAAATGCAATCCTCAGATGTCAGCATCCTGAGCAGCTAGAATTATAGGTGTAAGTCATCCAGCTCTACATGTCTGTAAATGAAAATTATTAAGAATTAATAATGTATTACATCTCTAAAATAGTAAGCCTTTCAAAGGATTAATAGAAATAGCATTTTACATTAGTGCTAAAAACTAACTTCTTTTCTTGGTTCATTCTTTCCTCATAACTGAAGTCATAAATACAATTTCAATAACTAATATTTATATTCCCTATTATAGATTATGGAGTCTTTTTTATTCATTAAGTTTTATGGCAGTACTGGGTTTTGAACTCAGTGCCTTGAGCTTACAAGATATCTACCTTACTTCTTGAGTTATGTCCTAGCTATGAAGTGTTTTGCATAATCTACTGAATTTGGTCCTCCCAGATTTCTGGAGAGATCTATCATCATTATCTCAATCTAGAGTTAGAAACACTAGACACATTTACAGAATTGGAAGCCCTGCTGAAAGTTACATTGTTCATAAATGGTGGATGTTGCCTACATTATTAGATATTGGAAATTAAATATTGCATTAGTTTTCTAAGAGTGCCATAAAACATACTACAAACTAGGTGGTTTAACCTAGCATAAATGTATGTCCTAGACTTCTTGAGACTGAAGTTTAAAATCAAAGTGTCAAGAGGGTGGTTCCTTTTAGTAGTTCTGATGGAGAATCTTTTCCCCCTCTGCTTTCTGCTAGCTGCTGGCAGCCTTTGGTGTTCTTGTGTTACAGTTGCATTTCTGGAATCTCTGCGCCTGTCTTCAGGTGGTATTGTTACATGTGCTTTGTCTTCTGCATCTCTGTGTCTGCATGTCTCTTCCCTTTCTCTTACAAAACCACTAGTCATTGGGGGAGGAATAAAGAAAACATTAGAACTGGGCAGGCTGGCTCACACCTGTAATTCTAACTACTGGGGAGGTGGAGATTAGGGGATTAGAGTTCACAGCCAGCTCAGACATAAAACTTTCTGACAATCCGTCTTGCCTATGGCGTGCCTTGCTATCCTAGCTGTGCAGGAAGCCCGACAGCCAGGCACAGTGGATTGTGTCTGTGCTCCCCAATGACAGGAAGAGGGGCTCGGGCAAGCTGTTCTGGGCATAAAGTAAACCTTTTTAAAAAAAAAATACAAAGCTTACTGAAAGGGGTTGGATGTGTGGCTCAGATTTTAGAGTTCTGCCTAGGAAGCTTGAGGCCCTGCGTTCAATCCCCAGGATGACTGAAAAAAATTAAAATAAAAATAAAGACAAGAAAAAAACACCAGACACATGTGCAGAATTGGAAGCCCTTCTATACAGATCAAAGGAATAGAAAATGGCAGAACCAGAGAGCATTGTAGAAGCTTTCAGTCACTTGTTTTTGTAAACCATAAAGAGACGATCCTTGATTTTGTTTAATTAATGAGGTGCTGGGTGGAGAATGGAAGAAAAGAACCGGAGTAAGTTTTGCTGTATACACAGAAGGGCTGGGAAGAGAGATAAAAGAGAAAAGAGGGACAAGCCAAGGTGGAGAGGACTCTTGCCACATGGAGGTTCTAGAACTTGTACTTCTCCCTGAATGAGAACAAACTTTGGCCCTCTAATACTGAATCCTTAAAATAAAGAAGATGGTAGCAGCCATCTAACAAAGCGAGGGGCATGTAATGAAGGCCAACACAAAAATAATAGGTAAAGAGTAAAAAAAACCTAAGCAAGTTTCATGCACAAAAGAGTATTTTTCAATTAATAGGCCAAGAATAATACCTAGTAGTATTTTACAGGACATACCGCACCAAGGTTTAGTAAAACTGTAGAGTAAAAGGGCTGAATGGGACTGTGGTGAAGGGGAAATAAGGAGTCGAATTGCCGCAGCATTGTTAGATGGAAGAACAGAGGATCAGCTAGATACAGGTGAACTCTGTAGGCCTGCTGGAAGGATACAAAGCATTTCACAGATCCCAAGGAAACTACCTGAGAATGTAGGGACCACACCTGCCATGCTCATTACACCTTTCTTTGTAATGAGTGCTTTGTAAGGGCAAGCAAAGGGGAGAAAGGGGAAATCAGACAACTTAGCACAGCATGGAGGCAGGAAGGCGCCGGGGAGACAGTGTACAGATGGTCCTTGGCCACAGGTGCATCGGAGGATGCTGCCGATCTGGGTCTGAATTTCTAATCAGCCTAGTTAAGTTGTCCAGATGCACTCTAGTCATCCTGATTGGTCATCTTTATTGGTCATCTTTATTGGTCCTGACCTAATTTCAGAGGTACTCCATTTGACTTAGAGTATTGTTCTGTCTTCACTTGACATGGTCAGATGCTAATTCTGCTTCTCTTTTCTTCCCTCTACAGATAAAGCCCTATGCTTTACAGTCACTGTTTTCTTCCCAATTGAAACTTGGCTTCTCCTCTTTTCCAGCCAGGAATAGCTGAAGTCTTCAACCTGTTCAGATCATGGGCCCTACATCTGGATAATTTCCTTGTCAGAACTCATAGGTACATATAGGTAATATGGATTGGAGACCAAGGGGACACACATATAATAGAGGTCCACATAATAGAGTACTAGACATAGAGCTTGTTTTACAGGGAAGAATAAGGTGGAAGCCTTGAGTTTGTTTTGGAGAAATAATCATCTATGGGTTCAAAGCCCTGTATTGATAAGCATACATTTCTATCTACCATTTCTTTCATATTGAAACAATGAAGTATCTTATATTTCTTGAAAGCAATTTAACCAATGACTTCTTGAATGCAACTCATTTATTCAATAATGGTTCTCAACTGGTGCCATGTACCAGATCATACAGGGAAGAGGACAAGGAATTGTACTCTTCCTCCCACCCAGAATCCAATGAAGTTTGGGGATTATTAATTGTGAGCAGGCAAAACTAATTGGGAAATCCCCTTTTCCATTTTTCCTCCTTATTTTCTTTTCCTTTGGCTCTTGTTCATTTTGGGGGGCTGTGGGGGGAGCATTTAATTCATTTCTAGGGTAAGGAATTCCAAAGCAGAGTTTGAATTTAGACACTTTGTGACTTCCCTAAAGGGCTGATCCAAAAGTTGGTGGCTAGAGCAGGAGGGTAGGTTCTTTTGTCTAGAAATTCTAGATCAAAGCCTGCCTTCTTCCTGGCCCTGGAGTATGGCTCTCAGTAAGAAGCTGTCCAGAGAGGGCCACATGACTGGATGGAACAGTGTGATTGGCTAGTCTATAATTAACTCAGCTATGCTTTCTTAAGTCATCCCTGCTGGGAAGAGGCTTCCTTCAACAACCACTCAACAGGACAGACTCCTGTCCTCCCCACCCCCTCTTGATGCAGGGGGTCTTATTTATCAACGCTGATATGTTCCTGACAGATGTCTTCCATCTAAAAGCAAGGAAGGGGAAGGGCCTTTGTAAAATTTCAATCAGGGAAACCACAAAATGAGAGTAGAATGAGTCTGACTAAGCAAGATAATATTTTCCCCCAGGGCCCAGCTGGAGATTTCTCCTTATCCAGTCTTCCCTACTCTATTTGCTGAGCCAAGCACACCCCAAAAGACAAGATTTCTCCCTGTCTCGGATGCTTTCTCCTCATTTCCTTTTTCTTTCAGCTTTCCTGGCATGTAATTCATTTCTACCACATGCATATACTATCTATTATTTACTCAGCACTTAGGAAGGTGAACCAAGACACAGAACCAGTTCTTAGAGTGTTCATGTTATTTGGGTGAGGTAGAAATAGCTTTTTTCTTCTGCTACTGATGACATCCCAAAAGATTAGGAATAATGGCTCCCACTCACAAACCTTTACAGCCTAAACAACACTTTCAGACACTATAATATACATGTAGCTCCTTTCAAACATATTTTTGCTAAATAACAAATATGATGTGATTTAAAAGTAAGCTCAGGAATCAGAGCAAACTCAGTTTAAGCCTGAACCCATTGCTTATTAACAGTGTACGCTTGACCTCTTTGAATTAAGTACACAGGACAGGGTTATTCTGAGGATTAATCTAAACCAGTATAAGGCAGGTAGGAAACTTCTGCTCCTTTTCTCCTTCTTCCTCCTGGGAAGAAGGATGATATTTATCTAACGTCTATATCTAACATATTTCTTTAAATGCTTTCATTCCAGCTTTATGTATGAAAGATGGAGAGTAAAGGTTTTGTTGATTAACACAAATTGACTAAAGTGATGAAGAAGTGAATGAAAGTCTACTTCTTATTGGCAGAGCAGGGCAAAGAGGAGTATAGCCAGGTCTAAGAGCATGGGTAGAAAGCAGAGCTGATGGGAGGTTTTTCCCTATGTAGTCTGAAGGACACTGCTGCAGATGAGCTTGAGGCATAATGAGCCCAAGAGGTCCTACACCTGGACAGTGAGTTAGCGCTGCTCATCTGATTGCAACAAGGACATGCCGGGAGGTCTGATCATAGGCAAGCAGGTAGCTTGACCTCTTGTCCTTTCCGAGGCTCCATCTCCTCTGGGCATTGCTGTTCCTTGCCCATACCAATCCCTTCTTATAATACTGACTGTACTTCCACTCAGGCCAAATGGGACCTGCCACGCTTCCTGCACAGGAGAGGGCTCAATGAATTACACACAGAAAGAAGGATGTACAAGTGTTTAGAGATTCTTAGTTACTTCTGTCATTCAGGATCTACCATGATCTGTAATTCTAAATGTTAGATCCATTCTGGCTGTTCCAGAGGACCACATGGAGGCAGGCACACACAGGAGAAAGATTATTATTAGGTTTATTAGAAGGGCCATATCTCCCCAAGAGAGGGAGCAATATGGCATCTGCCCCTGTCCAGGTGGGTAGCTCTGGGGTTAGTGGCAAGGTCCATGCCCAGGTAGGTCTGGAGGAGAGAGAGGGAGTAGCCAGCTCTGTGGCAGGCACTCTAGGGCAGGGAGGAGCTCAGGTCCAGGTGGAGCTGGGAGCTGGAGGTGGGGATAATGCTAACACGAAACATCTACTCTTCTGATTCACATTGCTCAGCCTCAAGGGAAAAGTCCTTCCAAATCTCTGTACCATATTTTCAAAACAAAGGAGAGTCCCAAGGAGTATTCGAAGGTTTATTACTTGTGATGTGTCTGATGTCATGGTCACATCTGAGGTGCTCGAGAAGAGGTGCTTAGATAGGAGAAAAGATAAAGTAGTTGAGCCCTTTCCCAGACAGCACAAACGAGGTCCCTAGGAGTGACAGATGTCCATTTTCTTCTTCCTTTTCATGGTCAAATCTATGGATATTGAAGCACTTAGGAGATGAGTCTATATCTTCAAGAGTTAGATGTGATAGAGAAGGGATACTTTTCAATATGGAGTTATTTATTTATTTTTGCCAGTCCTAGCGCTTGAACTCAGGGTCTGGGTGCTGTCTCTGAGCCTCTTTGTGCTCAAGGCTAGCACTCTACCACTTGAACCACATCCAGCTCTTTCTGAATAGTTTATTGGAGATATGAGTCTCATGGACTTTTCTACCCTGCCTGGCTTCAAACCGATCTTCAAACAGATCTCAGCCTCCTGAGTAGCCAGGATTACAGTATGAGCCAACCGTGCCCAGCTGGAATCATGTATTTTGAGGCTGTTATAAAGTAAGGTTAGAGCTGCATGGGAAGCTGTGTGTGAGTTATTGTAGTTTAAAATAGATTTAGATATTTTTTAAATTAGAGTTATACTGATTGTACAAAATAATGGATTTCAGTGTGATATTTTCATACACACATGTAATATGCTTTGGTTATTCTTAGTGGCAGTAACAATCATGACATTAGTCATAGTGAATAGGGTATTATTATATTTATGCCATTTGGCAATTTGTCTGTTATGTATTATCATATTAAATTTATGGCATATGATAATTTATTTATGATATACAATATTAAGCATGGGTTGTATAATCCATCAATCATTTCTGAATGTAGGCAGTGCTTTGAAATTGGTAATTCCAGTTACCAGGGGCAAATACAAGGTCAGCCTGAGAGTGCATGTCTTTTTAAACTTGGTGTTCTGTGTGCCTTACTTTCTTCAGCTTAGTTATAATCTTACTTTCAAGAGCTATCTACTATTTCCTACTCACAACTTTTATGGTCCCAATGGCAGCTACTCAGATCTGCTAATTTACCAAAGAAGAAGCACAGAAAACATGTAAATGAATGGCAGAGCTGTGGTCCTCTGAGACCTCATTTCTCAAAACAGGCAACTGAATTGATCTGGCTCATGGGACATTGCTTGCTGACATAGTTTAAGCAACAAAATGTCCTTAAGTAATGTGTTTCTTCTTCCTAAAATCCAGGTAGATGGAACTACCATGTCTTCAGCTAGACTATTGGTAGATGCTGAACAAAAAAGGGCTCTTTGCTTGCCTTGGTGTTAAGGTGTTTAGACTCAGACGGTACCTCCATTGTTTCAGCATATGATTGAAGGACGAAAATTAGTCACAGGTCTCCACCTAAACACAAAGGAGTATAAAGTGCTGATAAGGTTTTGAATTAGGTCTCATGGAGGAGCTAGAGATAACATTTAGTGAGATTAGGAAAGGATTTATGGAAAAAGTAACATTTGTTTTGGATCTTTAAGTCTGAGCGGATTTCCTAAGTTTATGATATTAATGCAGACTGTAGAATGGATTTCATATATATGTTTTCATTAGAATTAAGTATGGGGTATATATGCATTTCCATGCTTTTAAACTTCATCTTTATAACTTTGCAGACAGAAAATCACTGGATGTTGCATATTTATTCATTCTAAAAAATCGATCTTCTAACAGTTATATTTAAAATAATACTTACAGTAGATAACAGATATCTGTCTCCTATTTGTTACAATTAACTTTAAGTTTTCCTGTTTTTCTATTTTCCTTGCATGCTTCTGGATTATTTAAAAATGATTCTTGTATCTTCAGTGCTAACATTATTTATTCCTGTTTCAAAAATATTAGTAGTTTCCTGGGGTTTATTGCAAATTCTCTTATTTAAAACCTATTTAAAATAGCATTATAATATTTCACATGTGCCATAATAACCTTAAATCATTTAATTTTCCAATTCTTCATTTTCTTTTTTATTTTATTTTTTGTTGGCAATGGGCTTGAACTCGGCCTGGGAGCTGTCCCTCAGATCTTCAGCTCAAAGCTAGTGCTCTACCACTTGAGCCACAGAGCCATTACTGGTTTTCTGGTGGTTAATTGGAGATAAGAATCTCATGGACTTTCCTGCCAGAGCTGGCTTTGAACTGTGATCCTTAGATCTCAGCCTCCTGAATAGCTAGGATTATAGGTGTGAACCACTGGCGCCTGGCTTTTTATTCTTTTCTATATTTTAATTTTATTCATTTTATACATCCAAAATATGTTTCTTTCTTTGCATTATAAACCACCTTTACATATAATTTTTTTGTAATATTTACAGTTTCAAAAAATCCATTTTTATATAGATACAGATCTTTGATAGGTTTCCTGGTAATAAATTTCCTAAAATTTCATTTATCCACCACTCAATAAGATCATTCCATCATTCTAGTGTTAAAGGATATAGTCACTGCCTGTTCACTACTTTGGTAGTCTTTTAATTTTAAATGAGCTGCTCTGTTGACATCTAGCTTCTATAGAATTTGACAAGAAGTCTGAATATCATACAGATGCTGTTTCATTTCCATTCCATTGTAATATCCTAGTAAACCCATCATAAGCTGAAAATATTTTAAGACAAAATACATTTAATATATCTAATCTACTGACCATCAAAGATTAGTTGAATTTACTTTAAACATTCAAAATACAGCTCAAACCTGTAATCCTAGCTACTCAAGGAGGCTAAAATCTAAGGATTATGGTTTAAAACCAGCCCGGGCAGGAAAGTTTATGAGATTCTTAATCTTCAATTAACCACCTCAAATCCAGAAATAGAGCTGTAGCTCAAGTGGTAGAGCTCTAGCTTTGAGCCAAAAGGCTGAGAGACAGTGCAAAGACCTTAAGTTCAAGCCCCAAGACCACAACAAAAAACCCTCCCAAAACCAAACAGTAATCCACAGTAGGTTAAAATCATCTAGCACAAAGCTTGTTTATAATAAGGTATTAAATGTCTTATACTATTTACTTAATATCTGAATCTAAGAAGTGGCAGAGCACATTGTGAGTACCAGGTGTTCAGTCTTCTGTGGCTGACTGGGAGCTGTGGGTCACTGATGCTGCCAACTTTGCAAGAAAGGATGGGATCCCCAACCCAGGAGTAGATGAAAATTCAAAACCAGAAGTAAGACTTCTACTGATTATGTATTGCTTCTGTACTGTTGTTAAGTTGGAAAATCGTAAAAAATAAAATACATTGTAACTTGAGAAGGATTTGCATTTGTTTCTTTTTTCTTTTAAAAATTACTTTTTAAAAATTATCTTTAGGTAATTTACATTAACAAAGCAGTTTATGAATACAGTAGATCTTTTTCAAATTTAATTTTATTGTCCAGGTGCTGTACAGAGGGGTTACAGTTACATACGTAAGGCAATGAGTACATTTCTTCTCGAACATTGTTCTCCCCCTTGTTGATTAATGTCACTCCTTTCGACATTCTCATCCATCTCTCCTCAACTCATCCCTTCCCTTACTCTTCGGGCTTGTGTAGGCTATACATTGATTTCTTGGCTGAATTCTTCCCCTCTTCTCTTCAGTCTTCTATCCTTTTCCCTTTGACTTTACCTCCACCTCTTTCAAGTGCTCACTTTCTGTTGTTTATTTTTTTGGAACTTTGACTTTACCTTTTCAAGGAATTACATTTCTCCTTTGAACCTACCATTTTGAATGTACTTGTGGACCACCCAAAGTGTTTGTTATAAGTTTATACATTAATTCTCGCATCTACATATAAAGGAAAACATAGATCCTTTTATGTCTCTTGGCCTGACTTCACGCAATATAACATTTCCAGGTCTATTTATTTTGTGTTTAATATTTTTCTTGACATTTTTTCTTTTCATCTTTGGTTTCCAGCAGCTTGAACATGAAGATTTTCATCTGTTTTATCTTGTTTATGGATTTTTGAGATTCTGAAAACTGTTTAGTCATGATGCAGTTGGATATTTATTCTCCCCCATTTTTCTTTCTCCTCTGCATGTGTTTGATTTTTAAATTTTTTATTTTATTATAAAGATGCAGTACAGAGGGGTTACAGTTACATGAGATGTGTTTGATTTTTGTCCCTCTATATTTAGGTACGGTGTTTTGTTTCCCGCCAAACTATGTTTTCTTGCTCTTTCCCTTTATTATGTTGTCTATTGATCATCCAGTGAAAAGCATTCTTAATCTTTGTTTCTGTCTTTTTGTAATGTCTAACAATTGCATTTTATACTTTATCATAATTTCCATTCCATTTCTTCAGATACATTCCTATTCTGGGGATAGAGTCAGTTCAGTTTTAGACCATGACAATAAATTGACTATTGTAGTAAAGTAAGTCACAGGACTGTTTTGTTTCTCTGTGAGGTAGAAGTTATGCTTATACTATACTGTGATCTATTAAGTATGCAATAGCATCATAATTTTTAGATGCATACAATACACATACTTTGATTTAAAAAGTACATTTTCATTGAAAATAGTACTGATTACTATTGCTGGTTGGAGAAATAATGCTGATTGATTTACAAAACACAGAGTTGATACAGAGCATTAATTTAAAAAAATCTACAATATGCATAAAGCACAAAGAAAGGCAGCTAAATAAAATGAGGTGTGCCTGTAGGTCCTCTATCTATTCAATTCATCTATTAATAATTGGTAATGAATTTTTAAAAAAATTTTTGTCTGAGAGTTTCAACATTTCATTCTTATCTTTTGAGTCTTCCTCTTTCAATTTCATTTTGTCCTGAGGTTTTAGTTTTGGAAATAAGAGTTTCCCAGACTCCCCTGCCTGAGCTGGCTTCAAACCATGATCTTCAGACCTCATCATCCTGAGTAGCTAGGACTATAGGGGTAAACCATCAGTACCTGGGTTCAGTTTGTCCTTGTCTAGGAGATGTTTGTTTTAATTGGCCATTGTAAGTCCTGTGACTCTTGATCAATTTGTGTAGTCCAGTAGAGACTGAAATAAGTCAAATGTATCCCTGAAGTAGGTATGTCTTCTGCTAGGTACCGATTATGGCATGCTGACTGTTTAGTTGATAAGTGCGCAGGATTTAAATTTTGTTGTTCATATGCTCCCTCTTTACATTATACTCATGGTAGAGGCTCATTTGGTAGAGTTTTTAACCCCATTGTTCCTGGTCCAACCTCTTCATTAATCTCCCCTGTTTGTAGATTGCTCTTGATTGCTACCTGTGTTTGTTAGCGGGCCTGGTGGTGGGATTTTGAAAACCTCTTGATAATCCCATGTCAAGTGTAGCTTTTCTCTGTGATAGCTCCTCTGCCCCAGGTGGTAAACTCCCCCATCACTCCCAACTCCGGGTAGTTTCCTGTCCTTTCTCCTATGCTTTCTCTTATTTACTTGCAATTGCGAGTGGTGTTTAACTGTGTCCCGGGCCGGTGTTTAATGTTCTCATTACATCTTAAAAAGTGTTGTTTTTGGTGGGGAATGAACCCCCAGAAGGCTTTCCTGCTGTTTTCGCAAGAGTGTTTCTACTCATCTATCCAAAACTCTCAATGATGATCCACGTTTCTCATTTTTTGTCACTCTGTCCCTTCTGTCTCATGGTCCTTCAGTGGGGGTCCATGGACAAAAGCCTGAAAGCAAGTGACAACCCAGTTTATGTCTGAAACGTTCCCAAACATTATCCCACATGCCATATCTAACAGTCCGTTAAAATGTTTCACCAGATTACTTTTGGTCCCCATGGCTGGTGCCTCCACATTCTCTTGCCCTTGACAGTCCTCAACATCGTTAATTAGGTGCTATTTCATTTAAGCTCTTGGATGAGCATGAGAAAAGTTACGATTCTGTAGACCAAGTAGCTTCTTCTTTTCATTTGGTAGGACTAATGCTCTTCCTGTCTGTATGTGAGACAAAGGCAGAGGTCAGGAATCTGTTGTTTTGGGAATGACACTTATTCTACATTGTGACTGCTTTCTGTTTTACACACTTTGGACAATAGTGTGAGAATGAGAGCATTTTATTCTATGACTCCACTAAAATATCTACTTTATAGAAGGAACTGAGCTATAATTATACTGCGGGTTTCTGTGAAATTACTTTGCCAAATTATCCCTAAGCACAATTGATTGAGTACTCTTATGTAGTTAAAATAAAAAGCCCCCCTTTTAAACATCTGAAAACTCAGGTCACATTACTGTCTCTGTCATTTTTTCCTAGCTTAGTGATCTTTGAGCAAGTCACTGAACCCTCTTTGGTTCTTAATTATTTTCTCTGAAAATGAAGATGCTAGGTGGGAGATTTTCATGGTCCATAGCCTTTTGTAAGGTCAACAATGCTGAATGAATCTCTTTTATCCATATAATTACAGTACATGTATTAGTTATTCTCACTTAACAAAGAAACAATTCAAAAAAAACTCATATAATTCACTTTGGCACTGAAATATAAGTATATCAGAATACCATTTATGAAACTTGATTTTATTCTTGAAGAAAAGATGGAGTTAAACCAAAACAGCAAGTGGCATATTTTCAGCATTTAGATTTCAAATCCAAACAGGTCTTTTAAAGAGGACCTATTTCAACTCCTCTTAAATGTTTTGTATTGCCGGATGCCTGTGGTTCACACCTGTAATCCTAGTTATTCAGGAGGCTGAGATTTGAGGATTCCAGTATGAAGCCAGTCTGGGCAGAAAATCTGTTTGAGTCTTTATCTCCCCTAAAACTGCCAAAAAAAAAAAAAAAAAAAAAAAAAAAAAGCTCAAAGTGGAGCTGTATTTCAAGTGGTAAAGAGCTAAACTTGAACACAAAGTTCAAGGACAGCACCCAGGCCCAGAATTCAAGACCTAGGATTGACCCCCCAAAAAAGTTACATGGTATTGATTGTATTCTCAAGTTATCAGTGAGCTGTATATTTGTGAAAGATATGGACACAAGAGGTTTTTCTTTGTTGTTGTTGTTGTTTTAATGTACTATGTGATTTCTTGTTTCTTTTGTATGTTCTGCCCTGTATGGCTTATCCTCTGTTGTCCCTGTATTTGACTTTGGTACCCTGGTATTGTATATACATTTATTTAAATTAGGGAAGGAAAGGGGAACAACAGAATGGTGAGACAAAGGACAGGGTGGAATCAATGCAACAGCGATATGTTGGAAATGATCTGTACAACTTGAGGTGGGGAGGGAAAGTAGAGAAAAATGAGGGAAGGCTAACAGGTTTGACAAGAAATGTACTTATTACCTTTCTTATGTAACTGTAACACCTCTGTATATCACCTTGACAATAAAAAAAGAGAAAAAAAAGATATGGAAGCTAAGTAATGAGTTAACACTTGCATGTATTTGAGTGTTAGAATAAGGTATTAGCTTTGCCATTAAAAAAAATCTTTCTAAAATATTTTATTGACATATAAACGTTGACATGTAGCCATGTAAACATGTGGCGCATGTGATATTTCTAGATATGGACACATTGACTAATATTCAATTCTGGATAAACCTATCTATCTGCTAAAATAGTCAAGTATTTGCTATGTCTTTATGTTGAAAATATTTAACATTCTTTCTTCTATGTTTTTTGAACTATACATATATTACCCATAGTCTTTCAAATGTACAGTAACATAGTGGAACCTATTTCTCATTGTAATCTCTAATTATAACTTAGCATTTGTTGATCAAACTTTCCCATCCACCCTACTTGGTGATAGCCAACTGGCATTGTTCTTTCAACTTCTTTGAGATCAACTTTCAAAATTCCACATCTGACTGAGATCAAATAGTATTTGTCTTCGGTGCCTGGCTTCTTTCACTTATCATGATAACCTCAGGTTTCATCCATGTTGCCATAAGTAACTATCATTTTTATGACTGAATAGGATTCCATTAAGTATGTACATTACATTTTCTTACCCATTCATCAGTTATTGACATTCAAATTTTCACTTCTTAGCTATTGTGAAACGTGTTATGGTTATAATAAACTTAGGAGGGCAAATGTCTCCTTGACATTTTATTTCCTATGATAAAACACCTGTTAGACAGCTGGTTGGATCACATGAAAAATTTCATTTCAGTCTTTTAAATTATATTTTTATTATCTTTAATTAGTGGTACAAAGGAGTTACCATTCAACAAATCAGTTTATAAGTACAATGTATTTTGATCCATGTCACTCCATTCATCATTCTACCTCATCCCTCTCAACCCAACCCTTCACCTCAGATTTCTTATTGCATTGAATATTATGAGTGCATTCTCCTATACATTTCCTCTCTTTATGCATCTATCCACATTACTTGCATAATATATTTTTAAAAATCTTTTTGATCATTCTGTCTGGAGTTTTTGTGATATTTTGTTGTTTTGATTTCCATTTTGTTAATGATTAGTAATGTTGAGCAGCTTTTCAAAGACTTGTGTTGACTACCATTATTAAATTGGACTGTTGAGTTTGGGGTTGCATTAGGGTTCTCCTCTAAAAAATGCTTTCTGGTTACCAGGGTGCTTTATATGTATATATAATATATATATGTATATGTATACATATATATATATAATTGTGAAAATACTGTACAGAGGGGTTACAATTATTTGAGCAAGGTAATGAGTACATTTCTTTTCTTTTCTTTTTTTTTTTTTTTGGGTCCGGTCGTGGGGCCTGAACTCTGGGCCTGGGCGCTGTCCCTCAGTTCTTCAGCTCAAGGCTAGCACTATACCACTTGAGCCACAGTGTCACTTCCGGCTTTTTGCTTTTTGCTTATGTGGTGCTGAGGAATGGAACTCAGGGCCTCAGGCATGCAAGGCAAGCGCTCTACCACTGAGCCACCTTCCCAGCCCCAATGAGTACATTTCTTATAAAGCATTGTTGCCTCCTCCTTTGTTTCTCCTTCCCATCCTTTCCCATCTCCCCCGCCCCGTCCCCCCTTTCCCCCCTCCTTGCCAAAGTTGTAAAGTTCGTTTTTTGACATAACATCTTGTACACCTCATTGTTGCAATGGGTCCACCTGTATCCCTATTTAAACAATTTGTTTTTCTCTTCCCCTCCACAAATTATACCAACATCAAATACAGTGAAAACAAGGGCTGTACCTTGGGGGAGGGACATACAAAGCAACAAAGAAATATCTTATATTTTACTAGATCTCATTCATTAAAAATAGTGCTAACTCCTTGAGCCATCTTATATAATCAGAGCCCTTGGGCTTGGGACATTTCTAAATATTAGAATGTTTTTCGAATCCCCTTTAAGGGACAGTAGAAATTCCAATCCCCCACCAAACAAACCCTTATGTTTGAAATTGCATTTCAAAAAACGTATGACTTAGGGGTACAGTTCCTTCTCCTATCTAATTGTTCTGAATCAGTTATTTTATCTTACTAGGTCCACCAAAATCTTAGGTTTCTGAGAAGGCAGGCAAGACCCATAATGTTGGAATGAGGAGACAATTTATTTCCACTTCTGTCTCTATCTCTACTAAACTTACCTTCCTTCAAGACCTAATTCAGATCTCACTGTGAAAACAGTTTCTTGGCCAAATTTTTATATTTTTATCTAAAAGTTTGTAAAGCTGATATATTACTCAAGTAATTTAATTCTTAAAGGCCTGCAATGCTTATATATTACTAAATTGATTCCGGACTAATTCTAGAGTTAGTTCTTAAAGCCTTTAATGCATACATAATAATGAAGTGGTTTAATTTGAGAAGTTAGTGGAAATTGACTTATATTTCTGAGTTTATATTATTAGTAAATAGATGTTAGGAACATAGGAATCAGTAAGTAAAAAAAGAGCTCAGAGCTTATTCCTATTTTTAATCTTATTTTCAGTATAAGAATAGTATTTTCTTTAGATAACAACTATTTTACAAATATTTATTTTTGTTGGCAGTAGATATCCAGCACTAAATGAAATGAAGCAATTCCTCAGTGTTGAAAATATAGACTAAATGAAAATACTCAAGCAGTGATATAATCTGTAAGAACAAAGCTAGGGTAAGAAGTATCAATTTTGACTGGAAAACTTTGTGGAGGATATGTCTTGCTTTGAACAAGGCTTCTGAGAATAGGTGACATTTGAACAAAGAGATGAGGAAAAGGAAGGAGGGTCTCTGGAAGACAGCTTTCATGAGAATGCTGCATGATTTTATATAAAACATAATAAAATATTATGTGAAACTGAACTCATGTTAACAGCCAAAAAGCAAATAAGAAACAGCAAAATTTAAGGAGAGATAAAGAGCCTAAAGGTGTGATAGTGTTGTATTGTGAGAATACAGAGAAGCCACATTTTGGGAGGTCGAATTTGGAGCCTTTAGTGGATTGCCGGTGGTCTGCAGATAGACTCCTGTGACAAAGATCTGCAGCCCAGTGAACACACTTAACACTGTTAGAAAGCAGCCATGAGACCTGGCGAGGAAAGAAAGAGCAGAAAAACAATACCAACAAACTGGGTCAACTCCAATGGAGAGCTGAAATGGGATGCTATGTCCACCCAGAGGAGAGCCAGGAGACAGGACAGGAGCATGAGGCATAGTGTCCCCCTTCTAAGCTGGTCCCAGCCTAAGTAGTCAAGGTCATACGGTAGGGTCACAGAAAACTAGAGTGTTTTATGAGTTCAAAGTACAGGACTGACAGGCCCAGTAACCTGTCATCCAACTCCCCACTCCTGCCTTTTGGAATTCAGGCATGCCCATCACCTGGGAAGTGGGACTTTCCCTTCCTCCACCATGAAGACAAGATGGCACCAGTTAAGGACAATTCCCTATTCACCACCATGTCGAAGAAGGTGCAGTCAGATCCAGGCTCCCTACTTCAATAGCTACTAGTACATCTGGAAAACAAGAATTTAAGGTGATAAGAGTCATTATATGGACAGCGATTGAATGAGACTTCTTATAATAGAGATAATAAAATCAAAGCTAGACCTAGCTTTTCTGGGTTGATGGGTTAATCTCTGTATTGGTCCCCCAAGTGAGGAAGGATTTTCACTAGTGTTAATTGTAAACATCATATTATAACCTCTTTAGCTATGCAGCTATACATATTTTATTTAAGACCCTATCTTATTAATTGTCATTTCATGAAGGAAATGGAATGAAGTGTTTGGCAGTTAGAAGCACTGAGTGTGAGACAGGCTGTTTGGGGAGAAAGCTTAGCTTTTCGCCCCATATCTAGTCCTGTGAATCTCATTAAGTTATCCCATCACCTCATGCCTCAAGTTTCCCATCTGCAAAATGAGATTCTAGCAACACACATCTCCTAGAGTTTTAATGAGGATTAAATGAATGAAAATGGATAAATCACATTGATAATATGGGTGTTGTATATATTAATCATTTGTTTGTATTTCAGTTTCGGGAGCTAAGTATGATATTGGTAAACATGACGTCAGTTTCCATAGGTTTTATATTCATTGTTTGCTAGCATACACAGACTGCTTTGAATCTACCTGGTTGTATTGTTGTTTGAGAGGTCAATTCTTGGCATCTTTATTAAAAGGCTGGCAACTGCATGACTGTCTCAAAGACCAGCAGTCAGGAAATATACTTAACACTGTTAGAAAACTGAGCCATGAAGGCCAGAGAGGAAGGAAAGAACACAAACAATACCAACATACCAATTCAGCTCCAATGGAGCACTTAATTGGGATGCCAGGGTGACCAGAGAAGAGTCAGGAGCCAGGAGACAGGACACCAACATGGAGATATGTGCCATGCGGTCATGGTTCCTGAGCTGGTTCGGACTTAAATAGGGTCAGGTAAGGGAACAAGGTCACAGGAAACTTGAGTCCTAGACACTGGACTGACAGGTTTAGTAAACTATAATCCAAGTCACCATCACCTGGGAAGTGGGGGCTTCATTTTCCCCTACCATGAAGAAAAGATGGCAGACTCTACAATCCACCATATAGCCAAGATGGTGGTGGCCAGACCCGATTTCCCTACTTCATTCCCCACTGCTCTTATGTACATAAATCAAATAATTGATTTCTCAGAGAGCTGAATTTTCCCCTTAAGAGCCAAGAGCCTAACCAAGTTACTTTAACCGAAGTTTACAAAGAAAGCCCTTCTGGCCTACACCTGTTTTACTAGCAAAATAACACAATCAGCCCTTTCCAGGTCAGGCTGGGTAAGATTTATAGAAAGAATGTCCCACAACAGTCTTAGGTTTTGCAGATCCAAAGCGGCCTTTCACCAGGAACCAGCTACGTGTGATGGAGTCAGGCAGGAGCCCCGTCTACTTTCACCATGGTGGAGGTAGTGAAGATGACGATGTAGAGTCCCCTCCCCCTGACTGTCAGGCCATCCTTGAACTTTACCCAAACAGAATCTCCAGGTTGGAAGGGATGAGCAGCAGCAGGAGCATCTCCCAGTGTCCCTTGGATGGATTGTCACAGCTCCTGCTGGGTTGCTTGCAAATTTCTACACAGACTGGTTAAAGAAACTTAAGGTGAGAGCCTGGCTTTGGTGAATTTTCCCCACTTTCCTGTTGCTTTCTTTGAGTATACTGGCTTTGAAGGCTGGCACCCCACATGTTTTTTAAAAATAAGGCTAGGAATTCCTGGGCAGACATAGAAGGCTTGAGCCTGTGACCATCTCTCGCCAGTGAGGTCTCCACGTTTGCACACTTGTTACCGCTGTTTTCTATGCTTCTTCCTTTAATTTATGCTGCCTCCTTTTCCCCAAAATGACTCTGGTCCCAGGCACATGACTCACAGGTTTAGCAACCTATCATCCAAGTCCTTGTCCCATGCCTCCAGGAATTCAAGCACACGCATCACCTAGGAGGTAGGGGCTTCATCTTCCCCCACCATGAAGATAAGATGCCCAGACCCTACCATCCACCACGTGGCCAGGACAGCAGTGGCCAGACCCATTCTCCCTACTGCAGTCTGACAGGGTACAAAGTGGACTGTGATTATAACCTTTTTCTAAAACTTAAAGAGGAGTGACTACAATTGCACAATTATAATTTCACCATTAATCAACAAAACATGTCAGCAGTCTCAGCCTGACTGAAACAGGGTATGATAAAGATGTTACTAAAAATAATATAGGCCCTACCAGGACACAGACTACATCTGTCTTGATTGCTGTTGTAGCTCAGCACTGAGCAATGTGTCAGGTTTCAGTGCTGACAGACAACAAAGATGTGTTAGAGAATGAACTCATGGATTTTAAGCAATGTGCTAAACCTTAGAAATCTAAGAACCGTTTTTACCCCAGGGTATATGCAGCCACAGTGATGTCAAATTTTATTTTTATTTTCTTATTATCTTTAAGTAGTTGTACAAAGGAACTGCCATTTAACAAAGCAGTTTATGAATACAATATAAGAAAGATCTAGTCACATTTTGACAAGAAAAGCTGTGAAAAAAAAAAGAAAAGCTGTGATTCCCAAGTGTTAGCATTTGATTCTGGTTCTGATTATTTTATTTGGTACACTTGGATTAGTATCAACTTTCATAGCAGTAGTATCATCGTTTTCATAGAGATTGAGCTCAAAACCTTATGCTTCTACACAGCTGCTCAGGCACTTGAGCTGTGCCCACAGTATTATTTTTTCTTTAGGTGATTTTTCAGATAGTATCTTTGTTTTCCTCTGTATGTTCAGGTCAGCCTCAAACAATGACCTTCCCATTTCAGCTTCTCATATAGTGCAGATTATAGGCATGAACTACTATACTTAGGGTTGGTCTCTTCCTTACCCCTTACCCCGTACTAATTTTTTGAACCATGAATCTCCTATCTTTGTTTCTGGGATTGTAGGCATGAACCACTAAACCCAGCACCCATAGTTAGATTATTAAGACTTACTGACTAAAGACTGATCTACCAATATAGTATTTAAGTAAATGTCTGAGAGCTGCAAGCAAAAGTGGCCATTTATTTGAATATGCATTTTCTAAAATGTTTGTTGAGAGGTGAATTATGTTATTAAGACACCTTACATTACACTTCTGAGAAGTACAAATGAGAAGATGTGTGAATTTGGATGAGTGGATTACTAGCGAAGCTCTGAAAACGCTGAAGCCCTTAAACAAGAAAGTATTCATGTGAATCTTGATGAACTGAACTTTTTTCATCAGATACATTATCCAGCTGGAATTACTTTTCAAAATCTATCCTCAGCATTATTTGAGAATAGAGATTATTTCCAGTTTAGTTCCTGCTTCATGACTCAGATGATTTATGAATGAAGGCTTTCAATTACATATTGACCCTTGGCACATTGGTAGTCTGATACAGTCTCAGGAATTAAATATGATCAATTCAGTTTTGTAGCACTGATGGCCAGATTGATTAGACAGTAAATGATCAGGCCAAATAGAAATTACTGCTTGGTATCAATAAATATGACCATCTAAAAATGGAATTGGTCCCAAAGTGTTTAATATAGTATCTAGTGTACAGACTTGACAGTTATTATCCAAGGCAGTGATTCTCAAACTTTGGGTAGACCATGCGTACATGTGCAGGACCACATTGACCCCAGAGTGTCTAGGTATAGGATTAAGCCACTTACATTTCTAATAGGTGTCTAGGTGTAGGGTTGAAGTACTTACATTTCTGATAGGCCCAAATGATGCTTACACTTCTGACTCACAAGTCACCTTTCAAGACTCTTCTCTAAATAAGTAAGCTCCACCTGAATGAGTTTAACATATTAAAGAGGCACTGGTTATAAGATTAGATAGATAGAGATTAGAGATGGGTATTTATTTAGATACAGACTGAAGAGTATGAGATGGGTAATATTCAACACACCAATGTCTTAAATATCACATAGCAGTGTCTGCCAGTAATTACACCCCAAAACTCTTCTTGGGTCAGAAATTCCTTTTAAAAATATTTTTTGTACTTTTTGTTATTGTAAAAATGTTGTACAGAGAGGTTACAGTTACATGAACAAGGTAATGAGTACATTTCCTGTTGAGCATTGTTGCCTCCTCCTTTGTTTTCCTCCACCATCCCTTCCCTCCCACCTCGACTACCTCCTTCCCCTCCACTTTTAAAATTCTTTTCATTTAGTGACATTAGTTGTACAAAGTGAAGGATTTCCATAATTGTGATATTTCCATAATGCACATAATACACATTGATCATACTCACTTTCTGGTACTCTTTCTATTCCAACACCCCAAAACTGTCTGGCAAAACTTTTAAATGAGTTTTATAGATCTTCTCATAATACATACAGCACACTCTGATAAATTTCTCTGTTTCCTTCTGTGTTCTCCCTCCCCCCTCATGCTGATTTTTCCTACCCCGACAGTCCCCTTTTTATTTAAAATATTTTCTTTTTATATCAGATCTAGAGTTCACATAGGTAACCAGAAATTGGATGAACATGGAATGTTAAAAAATGTTGAGTGAGACCTTCTGGATTATGTCAGTTATGGAGAAAAATAATTCAGTTTTGGTGAAATGAGCAATAGTAATTTTAATAGCCCCCCCCACCTTACCTATGGGGAAAAGTTCTTAAACCTCCAAGGGATGGCTGAAACTATGGGTATCTCTGGACTCTATATATGAGATTTTCCCCTGTGTCTCCATACCTTCGATAAAATGTAATTAGTAGATTAGTCCATAAGAGATTTACAGCAATCATAAAATGATGACAATATACCTTAATGAAAGCTACATGAATATCATTTCTCTTTCAATATATCTCATTGTACTGGATTCACATCTCCGTGATGCTGTAAGATATTACAATGATTTGAACAATGTTGGTGTTGTGGCATTGTGTTGGGTGATCACTGACCTTGTAACAGCATACCAGCTGAAGTTCATTGCTTCCATAGTGATGCTTGTTGACTGTAGGTAACTAAGATACAGAAAGTAAAGTCATGGCTATGTGTATCTACTGTGTACATATTGAAGTAACGCACATCTGTTTATTGGATGAAGTACTTGACTGACTCAACACACTATACTATGCTGTAGAACAAGAGGGGGAAGACATGTAGGCTCATCTTTGTTGGTACAACGCCTATGGTGTAATGAACACGTCTGACCACATGTCCTAAAATATGCAGTGGTCAGCAGCACTTTAAGGTCATATATTGTTGGAACCACATCAGGTGATAATGATATAGAAAAAAAATAACTGGGGACTCAAGTGACCAGATGAAGCTTTGTGGACAAAGCAGTATTTTTTTAACTCAATAATATTTATTAGCAGTGTGAAAGAGAACCCACAGCAGAGGGAACTCTGCCTGTACAACTTCTACTTCTACACATTTCTTGAGAAATATTCCCAGAAAACTGAAACAGGTTAATTAAGATGCTAAGAGCCTGGCACAATTTCTGAGCAGAGTAGCACCACAAAAAATCTTGGTGTAACTAACTGGTATTTGTTCCTGCTTGCAAAAGCTGTGATTGTCCAACTGGGGCAGAGTCCAAAAGGACTGAAAGAAGTTAATTAGTTCAATTTGCCAAAGCCTTGTCATTTGGTCTCAGGGTTAGGAAACAGGACAAACTCAATGAATACAAATTTATACACTTATGCAAAAGATTATGATGATTATTAATATAATTATCCATTTTCACATTATCAAAGCCTTTCTCATATAAATTGTTAGCTGTGATCAGAAAACAGGTCAGAAATTTTGTAGTGAGAAGAGAAGAGTGGGGAATGACTTTGCTGGTAGTAGTGATATTCTAGCCACTGTCTACTTCCTTGAAGCTAGTCTGGGATGTTGAAAAATAGTGCAGATTCTTGGTTCTCACACCCAGGGAGTCACATGCAAATATATGTCCTGCAATTATATATTTTAAAACCAGTTCTACTAGTGATTTGGTTGCATAACCAGCTTTGGAATATACTGGTCAAGATAAGTACAAAATATAAACATCCAACACTGCAATACACTATCGTCAGAATTCAGATGGCAGTAGAACCAACTCATCCCTAGTGGCTCACTAGCAAAATTGTTTGCTCTTCCTTCCTGCTTCCATGATTGTGCTTTTTGGCCCAGGATGCTCATTTTAGAAAAAGAAATGCTCCCAGAAGAAGTCACATGAACATGGTACTGAGCATCTATGATACTGAGAGGAAGGTACAATATCTCAGGAACAAATTCTTGAGCAATAGGGAAGCAGTCAAAATATAGTGTGCTGGAGATCTTTAGCCTTTCCTGTAACATGGTATACTGGATGTGTCATAAGGCTATGGTATAGAATTGTTGGGTATACAAGTACCTAAGAGGCTGAATGGTGGCTTTTCCTGTAATCATAGCTGCTCAGGAGACTAAGATCGAGGACTGAAGCTAGCCCAGGCAGAAAAATCCATGAGACTGTAATCTCCAAGGTAAAAGCCAGAGTTGGAGGCGCAGCTCAAATGATAGAGTGCTAGCCTTGAGTGACAAAGTCAAACAAGAATGTGAGGCCTTGAATTCAAGTCCCACACACATATTGCATGTATGTGTACCTGTGTGTGCATGCACACACACACACACACAAACACATACACACACGCCTTCAGCAGAAAGCTGGAGCTCAACACCACAACAAACAGAGCTCATTTATTCATCAGAGAGCCAGATGACTTCTGCTCCTTTGGACAATTCAAGTGAATACACAAAACCTATTTACATTAGGTTCATATTTGTAGCCCATTAGTTCTCCCTGGTCACTACAGATGGCACAATCCGATTGGCTTCATGGTGCTCTGATATAGAGAACATAAGGTGTTGTTAACAGGTTAATGTGGCACATATCCATGTGACCTGGCAGTCTACTTCCTGAAGATGGGCTGAATGAAATATTCTTTACTGTACCTCTGCCTCTGCTGAGGATCCAGAGCAGAAAAGAAGTTATGAGAGAGCCATTTTGTCCTCAGTTGACTACATACCTTTACCCCTCCCACCATGACATTATAGCTATAATCTGTACCTTCATTCATGCAGTCTGTGGCTGATGTGGGAGACAGTCTCTGAAGTCTGTGGGTAGAAGGCACCCTGAGGGTATAGCACATTTATTACCCTGGGGAAGATGGTAAGAGGGAAACAAATGATAATGGCAAAATGCTAATGACTCAAATGAGCTGAAAATGATGATGTAGCACTTGGAGCTTTCCAGTTCTTGTGATGAGACAGGGGCTATCGTTAGTTTGATATATAAATGTGCTCGGAGAAGTCTTACAGGGCTGTTTGTCTCTCAGTGATCAGAGAATTCATTAGCATATGGCTGCCTTCTCCAGCGACAATTACCTGAGGATGCGTGTGGACCGCCTTTTGCACAGATATTGCAGTGTAATTGTGCTTCAGGGGACATTTTGACAAACAAGGCAAACCCATTATTTTTATCCACCTACAATTGCAAATTAATTGAACAATTAGTAGTAATAGCTTGGATGTACATAATGGGGTACCTTGCATTCCCACAGTACTATCCTGACAAAAATATGGCACTAATGCTCCACCAATGAGAGAAGGATGCATCTGTGTTAGGTGCCACAGCTGTTAAACAACCTTAGAAACCCTTTGTACTATTCCCAGGCAGTAGAAGAAAAGATGGCATAACCAGCTAAAAGGGAAGAAATCATCAAGGAAGACACTGCTAGGCCCATGTGTGGCTGTTGGATGGCTTCAAAGAATATGAATTGTGCATTCCCTTTCTTGATCACAAAAGAAGTTGCATTACTAGGTGGATTAGAATCTCTTTAAATTTAACAAAATTACAGAGTTGAAACTAATACTGAAAGCAATTTCTATGCTTCCATATTTTAAACACCTGGAATATTCACTAATTTTGACAGGAAACAGGAGAGAAAGGTCAGCATTTTCATATTAAAACAATGATATCTTCACAAAGAAATTTAATGAGACTTTTTTCTTGGTAGTACTTAGAGCTTGAACTCAAGGCTTCCTGCTTACTAGGCTGCTCCCAAACCACCAAACCATGGCTTTAGCCCAATTTTTCATTAGTTATTTAAAAGATAACCTGGGCTTCTTGCCCAGGAACAAACCAACTATAGGCTTTCTGTCTTCATTAGGCTCACATTGGTGTGACATTGTATCCAGTTTCCCTTCTATAATGATAGAGTGTGGTAGAAACTTTTACTTGGGCTAATGTCAAAGTGTGATTCTTACATTCTCCACCTCTCAAGTAGGTAGGATTATAGGTGTGAGTCACCAGTGCCTGGCTAAGCAGACATTTTGATTATGAGTCAGCATATGGTTACCAGTCTATGATTGAACAGCTCTGTAGATCCCCATGGTCTCTGGTAGAGTTTATCATGCCTGCTAATGTTCTGCTGACAGTGTAGAATCACAGAACTATAAGCAAGTACCATTAGCATCTATCCTTATTTTGGACATTTGGCCCTTGCTTTACTGTTTCAAGATACAACATACCATAATAGATCAATTAAAAAATTCAAATTGAATAATGTTGAGTATTTTTTGTTACAAAAATATATGAAACACCAAAGCTTTATGAATGGTTGGTTATTCCCAAAAGAAAGAATAATGGAATACCATCATGATCATTCTCTTTCTGTCAACTCTGTAAGTTCCTATATACTTGTGTAATACCATAAAGCATGGGGGAAACAGAACTCGATGGCAGAAAGCATCTTAGGCTAAGACTCTCACAGATTCTGTGGTAGGAAAAGTCTGAGGAAATAATCAGTGTTGTGAATTTTAGGCCAGAATTAAGTTACTTTATTTGAGTTATGTGACTTCCTTATGTTATCTAAATATTACCCAATTATTGTTATTTTATTGTTGTTGTTGTGTTGATATTAGGGCTTGAACTCAGTTCCTTGTGTTTGCTCAGCTTTTTTTTTTTTTTTAATTTTATTTTATTTTATTTGAGAACATACTGTACAGAGGGGTTACAATTACATGGGCAGGATAATGCATACATTTTGCTCCGCTTTTTGATCATGGCTCATGCTCTATCACTCAAAGTATGCCCCTAGCCTGACATTTTTCTGGTTATCTTAGAGATAGATTCTGATAGGGTCATTTTGCCTTTTATAAACTTTGAGTCTTGATTCCCCAGGTCTCAGCCTTTGGAGTAGCTAAAATTATATGTGTGCTATAAGCACCTGATTCTAGCTACTTTTGATGTAATCTTCCAAAACTGTCTGGTTTTTATCTATTATCCAAAATATTATAAATTTTTTCCTTGGCTTAAAAGAATTCATCACAAAACACATAATATTGTTTTCAGTTTTTACTGGAATAATCTTTCCAAAATACTGCTTCTAGTCTCATACTAAGCTGTTATAAAGTTTTCATTATATTCCACTGCTTCCCAAATCGAATCCAAATGTACCATTATTATTCCAAAATCATCCAGCCTGTGCCAGCTCATTTTCCTGAAACTTTGTTGCCAGTGTTACTCCAGACAAACATTTTCTCTATTCAGTCAAACTGATTACCCTCCCTGGAAGTCTCTACTTGCACTCTGGTCTCTGTATCCATGGTTCATATTGTTTTCCACCATTTAGTATATTCTCATCTTTATAATACTGTTGTCTTATACAAATCTCATGTAACTATTAAGATTCTTAAATTCCTATCATTTACTGGGTGAGAGAACATACTTACTTTGCAGAGCATGCAGGTAACTAGGGAGCAAAAGGTTCAAAATAGCAAAGAGATAAAAATTGGCATTCAAAAGATACCAAAAATGAGAACTCTAGGAAACCATCCTGATTCCTATCTATAATGTATCCTTGCGGGGCTGGGAAGGTGGCTCAGTGGTAGAGCACTTGCCTTGCATGCCTGAGGCCCTGGGTTCGATTCCTCAGCACCACATAAGCAGAAAAAAGCCAGAAGTGACGCTGTGGCTCAAGTGGTAGAGCGCTAGCATTGAGCTGAAGAGCTGAGGGACAGAGCCCAGGCCTAGAGTTCAGGCCCCATGATTGGACCCCCCCCCCAAAAAAAAACCATGTAGGGTATCCTTGCATTAGGAAAATGCAGAAGTAGATTAACTGTTAATGGTGAAGTCAATTTTGTTAGTTAAACGTCAGATTAATTCATATTATAACATACATTTCTACTGCTAGAAGATACATGAATCTTTCAAGAAGAAGACTGCCTCATTCAGAGCTACCCCAAATTTTCATACACAAGCTAAAGTCAAATAATTATTAGGTATAAAGATACAGCTATAAGAGAAGACATAAACAACAGAAACATACCCACAAATGATCTACCTATTGAAGTTGTCACACACAGCCTTCAATACAAAACAGAAAAACCTGCACACAAATTCCTATCAAACACAATCAACATAATAACCAATCTATGGAATCGGTCTAGGTGCCCAAGAAATGATGAATGGATAAAAAAATTACATATATAAGGTAGAGTATTATTTAGCAATACGGAAGAATGAAATTAAATTGTTTGCAGGGTAATGACTGCATATGATGAGACAGTACATGATTCAGGCAACAGCCTGATAATAAGAGCATAGACAAGACTGGAGCTCAGCCATCTCAGGTTGGAGCAAAAGGGCAATGGCACAGGGAGAGACATCTCAGAGTAAAGAAGAAAACTCTGGAAGAGTATCTTTAGGGAAGTGAAATATGTAGGAGACTATAGGAGACATTGCAAGAGGATGACATAAAGGGACTCAAAGGTATAAAAAGTCAAACAATAAGGAATATATTTCTTGTATCTTATTTGGCTTTGCAGTAAATAAAAATTATAATAGAAACATTTTATTGTACAAACTAAAATATACCTGAATTATAAGAACAGAGAAAGGGAGTATATCATAAAATTTTGAATTGACATCTATTGTAACAAAAAATTGGGAAACAACAAATAGTATGATATATATATATATATGATTTAGAAATATAAAGGCAAATCTATGTACTATAAAATTAAGAAAGGTAAGAGAATAAGGGAAAGGGTAGGTTGAGAGGGGTGGGTGAGAATGTTAAAAGAGGTTTCATGGATCAAAAAGTGCACTGTATTCATAAATTGCTTTGTTAAATGGTCATTCTTTTGTGCAACTATTTAGAAAATAATAACAAAAATAATGGGCTTCAAAATAAATAAAGAAATACAAAGGCAAGTGAGAGAAGAAAGAAAAATGTTGTAAGTTCATAACCTCAGGTTAAAGGTTGGGCTAGCTTAATTCACATCATATTTATTTGCCAATTGTTATTTATTTATGACTTTCAGATAAAATACTATTATATTTTAAGTTGGTAAAGTAACGTGCTTGTTGTAGAAAGTTTGAAGAACAGTGAACAATAAAATAAAAATCCTAATTTTATCACTCAGACTAGACTGCTCAGTTTTTGGCATATTCCCTCAAGTCATTTATAAAACACACACATAACATTTTACAAACAAAATTGAAACTATATTGCATTACAGTTTTATGCCTAAATTTTTATTGTGAATATTCCCACCTTCTATCTTATAAATCAAAAACATTCATTTTAATGTCTTCACAGTTTTCCAGTATCTAACTATTGAGAGTTTACATAACTCCTCACCAATGGTTGAATATTTAAGGTGTTTCTAAATTCAGGAGTATTATAAATAATGTGGCAATAAATACTCTTTTACATAAACATTACATCTCCTTTTACATAATCAGAGTTTGTATAAATTATTATAGTAATAATTGTCCTTTGCTCATAAAAATACTGATTATCTCGTTATGATAAATACTTAAAAATAGAACTGCCTGCTCGAGTTTATGAATTATGTTGAACTTCTTGATGTTTACTTATCATTATACAATTGCTTTCTATGAAGGTTGAATGCATAATTCAATAGGATTCGAGGCCAAAATGTGTGGTATGGTGAGCATGTGACACAAAAGAGTGGGTGAGCCATGGCGGGCAAGCAAAGCTTGCAGATATAGCATGTGATGTCAAATAGAACTAAGAAGTGAAAGAGAGATGGACATTCTTACAATCCTTACACTTCCTGCTGCCTCAATTTTCTCATGGAGATTGCTCACCCCAAATTAATGCGAGTTCATTAACATGGCAGGAAGGCTGGCTCCATCTCTCTGCAGAACCTCTACCACTCCACTCCAGACATCCTTGTAACAAAGAGGGAAAATGCTTGCCTACAAGGGAAGTATTTACTCCAATAAGTCTGCAGCTTATCATCTGCTACAACCACAGGCTATAGAGCTACAAATATAATCATGAAAATTAATATAACTCACTCTCACTTTATCAGAGGTTTGAATTTTCAAATATCTATTAGCTGAAATTAGGAATTCAAGTGGAAAATATGTGATGGGACATGAAGGATAGCTTCAGCATTTGGGGGGAGATTTTTTTTTAATGGTTGAAATCCCTGGCTAATATCTATAGCTTCTTCTATGGAGTAGAGTGCAGAATTCTTGAGTTTTTTCAAATGCTCGTTGGGCATTGACGTGGATGACCAGATTTGAAAGCATAGTTTGATTATAGAAGGATCAAAGGCAGAGTCACTTACAAAAAGACTCAGCAATCCTGAGCTGTTTGTGTGTGTGTGCATGAATTTTATTGCATGATGAAAGAAATCTTGACAGCCAGCTATGGTGGCTCAAGCTTGTTATTTGGGAGGTGGAGATTATAGTATTATGGTTCTAGGTCAGTGCAGGCATCAAAGTTTGAGGGACTATATTATAGTTAATGGCTGGGCATGGTGGTGTGCACATATCCTAAACTATGTGGTAGAAACAATGACTGCGTGTAGTTTTGTGCCTGTCTTCCTAATGAGAGAGGAACACACAAGTAGCAGGATCACAGTTCACAGTGATGCAGGCATGAAGTAACACTGTCTTGAAAATAAACAATGCAACAAAGGACTGGCATATGTTTCATTTCTTGAGGACCCTCCAGACTGCTGTTCAGAGTAGTTGTGCTAGTATACATTCCTATCAACAGTGCAGTAGGGGTCCTTTTCCCCCACATCCCCACCAACATTTTTTTGTTGTTAGAAATCACAGTGTTCACCAATCTAACTGGGAGGGAGGGACTAGGAGAGAGTGAGGGAACAGAAGACACCGTAGGAAAAGAAATGTACACAATACCTGACTCATATAATTGCAATCCCTCTGTACATCACCTCTATAATAACAATGAAGTATAATGACAATAATAATAATAACAATAAACTGGTAGAATGGCTCAAGTGTTGTGTGAGTACTTGCTTAGCAAACTTGAGGCCCCAAGTTCAAGTCCAAGTACTTGGGAAGAAAAAAGAAATCTTGATATATAATTAAAATTTGCAATTCTCTTAGTCTTAGGGAGGATATATTATATTTTTGAATATATTGATTAATCTTAAAGTTGTCTTTTCATTTTTCTTTTATTATATTTTTCTATCAGGATTTCATAATTTTCTTTATCTGTAAGACTTTGTAAAATGTTAATTTTTTTTCTTCCTAAGAACTTGGAAATGGTAAAAATAAGTATGGGCTCAAATAAAAAATTGGCACAAAATGTGAGCAGAAAATACAAGAAGTTAGTTATAAAAGAAAGAATTGTACATGGCTGCTAAAAGATGATTGAATTATCAAATTTATTACCATATCTTAGGAAAAGTCATAGACTTTGTAAAAGTATCTGTGGGATTGAAAAAAAAAATGTGAGTTCAAGTAGCCAGGGTTAAATGGTAGCGAGGGTTAAATTGTTGTCTTGAAAGCAGATATCACCTTATCAACACATTATCTTTGCTTCATGTTATCAAACATTCAAATTATGCACCTAACTACTATTGATTTCACTCAGTCTCCCTGCAAACCCCCTCCTCTGCTTCCTGTTTACCTATAGAGAGAACATGTGCCAAGCAAGGGACAGATGGGAGGATGTCTCAGAAGTTTTGATATTCTTTACGAGTCAATAAACTAACATCATACTTTGCATCCTAGGCAAAGATATGTTAGTGGATATTTAAAATTGAGTAGTTCCTTCTCCTGTTACATTTCTCTGTGTGTATGTGTGTGTGTGTGTGTGTACAGGTCCTCATATTCTCACTTGCTTTTTCCACTCACACTGGTAAGCTACTTCCCTTGAGCTATGTCTCTAATCTCAAATTTTTGGTTGGTTAATTGGAGATGAGTTTCTCTTGGACTTTTCCTGGGCTAACATTGAACGTATATCCTCAGATCTCGCCCTTCTTAGTAGGATTATCAGCATGAGCTACTAGCACCTATTTGCCTACCCTTCTGATTTTATGCTTTGGGTTTTAAGAGCATGGTAAAATATGACTTTAGCACTGAAAGGTAGATTTATTCAGTTGCAAAACAGAAACAAAACAAACAAACATCCTGAAAATAGGAAGCTTCAGAGAACAAACAGAATCAATCTGAAGATCTTTGGAAGTTACCTTTTGCCTGCCCTGACAGTAAGGTCCCAGAAGCTCTGGCTGAGAAATTCTATTTCATTTTCATTTATTTTTTATTATCTTTAAGTAACTATAGAGAGAGGTTTCAATTCAACATCTCAATTTATGAGACCAATGCATCTTGATCAATGACGATTGATCTAGTAAGTAAACCATTTTGAATATCAGGATTATCCAGTTTGTCTAGGGATAATTTTTATAGCTTATTATTTGTTAACATTTTATTTATAATATTTAAAGATATTAAAAAGTATCACAAGTGAAATTCAATTATGTGTCCATAATTGTATGAATATATCATATTGTATATTTGACTAGGTATTTTCTGGGTGCTCACTAATGGTTTTCTAAAAAGATTTCTCAGTAGTGCTTTACAGTAGCAAGGAACATATTGTCTCTCCACTTTTTTTTTTTTTTGTCGGTCGTGGGGCTTGAACTCTGGGCCAGGGCGCTGTCCCTCAGCTCTTCAGCTCAAGGCGAGCGCTCTACCACTTGAGCTACAGCGCCACTTCCTCTCCACTTTTTATTCTTTCCAGAGGCATTAATCTCTAAGCAGCCATGGGCATGAAATATAAGCTAGACACTGGTCCACATTCCCATAGGTTCTTCCTCCATTTTTTCATGGGTTTTTATTGTTTGTTTGTTTGTTGTTGTTTTCTAATTACTGACTTTGGTTGTTCTGGTAGATTCTGGATCAGACCTAGCATGAGGGATGTGTGTATGTGTGTGTGTGTGTGTGTGTGTGTGTGTGTGTGTGTGTGAATCTACAGGCAGTGTGATATTGCTACATGATAAAACTTGAGCCACCTAATGATGGGAGAAGAGGCTGGCAGGGTCTGCACTAGCAGGAAAAAGACCTCTCAAACAGGGTCAAGGCATTACTAATTTATTCTGAGGAATGGCAAATAAGGTTTTCATTTTTTCAGCTCCATACAGCAGAATTAGTAGTGGGGAAGAGGGAACAGAGGCTAGTTGAAAATAAATAATTTAAGCAATAAAAGATGAGGAGGGGAGAGATGCAGAAACAGGTATGGTTTTAAAAGAATATTTGCAGTAGGGAACAAGTGAAAATGAAACCTTTCAGAATTTGACTTTATTGTTATTTTAATTTAGTTGGTATGTGAGTCTTGAGGTGGTGTTAGTGGTTCAGTTTAGGACATTTCAGATTAAGCCTTGAGCACTAATTGATAAGTTCCCATGCATGATTCAGAGGTTTTGTAACGTCCCTTAAAACTTCCCAAGTGTGCATTCTGAAGGAGCTAAGTCTGGGTTATTTTTTTTTGTCCTTTGCTTCTTCTCCTCTTAATTATCTCTATAAGGTGGCTGGTATCAATTTTTAAGGTCAAGTCTAGTACCTGTCATGTAACTTTTCCATTTCTTTTATTCCCTTTCAATATTGCTTCCTAAAACCCTAATACCTATTCTTTCCTCTTGTCAGATCTTTGACTTGGCAGGCAAAGCTGTGAAAACCCAGTAATATGCAAGTTGATGTCCTTGTGCTTTCAGGTAAAATCTCAGGAAAAGAGTTAAGAGGATGCATAGCTGGTTGTGGAGCTGTAGATAAATTTGGGTGAGAAGATGTGGTTAGGGTATACAGATGTTCCCCACAAATATCACTAGCAAAATGTCTAGTACTACCTTCCTGGTCATTAGTATCTCTCAGAAAGGAGCTCACAATTCGAGATCCAGTCACTAACTCTGGAAAGAATATTTGAATAACTGATCCAAACCTTCTGTTTAGTTTTAACTGCTGAGAACAGCTAGCAGTATTATAATTAAGTAGACAAGACGGGTTTTTGAAAGACCAGTTTGTTAATTTAGAATTCCAAATGATTCCATGTCTAATAAAGGTTAACTTTAACATCTGAGACAAAAATCCAACCTTACTAAGGGTTCTTTTTGTCTCCACAGCTCCACCCAAACATCTATATCTATACACATACATATCCATGTATGTATGCATATATACACATCTATACACATCCATACATGGATATGTGTGTGTATAGATTGCCCATGCTTTTAGTCTTTATTCTCCATTCTGTCACAGCCTTGTGCCAATTTGATGCCTGTCACATTTAAATCTGAAGAGTCCACTCCTCTATCTGGAATTAAGATGGTGACCTTAAGCTGCTTCCCTGTAGTAGGCAGCTGTCTGTGCATCCACTCCTAACCTGCTGTGTGAAACCACGTGGGGCAGTCTCTGTGATGGCTTTCATCTCTTCATTTCAGTTTAGGACACTAGTTTCCCTGCTGGATTGGAGGCTTGCTTTGAACTCCAGCCCAATTGACTAGAGTCTTGTCAACATGCCTAACACTTGACATTCCCTGTCATTTGGCAGCTGGATGCTGTCTCCTTTAGTTCCAGCCATCGACAGGAGTCTCTTTCCAAATTAAATGGACCACCCAAAACTCTAAGACCGTTACCCATCTGACTTTGTCCATTGTCTTTGCCTGGTGACTCCTGGCATTTTTCCTTCCCTGCAGATGGGATTCTCATTAACATCAGTGATGCTTGGAACTAATGCTCCTTTGGACTGTGTTGTGCACTGCCTGCTATTCCTGGAGGAGGACAATGCTACAACCTGCCAGCCAGGGCTCTTCTCTATCTCTGTTCTGCTCATTCCTTGCCCCTCATCCCCATTATTGCCTTCCTTACCTGAAGGTGCATCATGCTCCACCACCCACAATATGAAACTTAACATACTGATGAAACTTGGAAAGATATGGTGAAGGAAAAGATACACGGATGCTCTTAATATGGGAGCAAGAATAAAGGAAGAAAAGATGTTCACTGAGTTGTCAGGTTTCGAAGAGGAAAATAATCCATAGGGAGCTTTTCTTATGACGTCTTTGTGCAGAGAACAATGGTGTGTGGGAGCCTGTTGAGAGGAGAGGAGAGAAAAGAGAGAAATAATTGGCTATTATAAAGCACAGTGTTTATCAGAGAAAGCATTCAGTAAATGTTTAACATAGAGCAGTCCATTCAAGTGGGCTCGCAATAGACACAAGTACCTGCTTAACCGGATATTATGCTTCATTAAGAATTGCATTACTTTCCACACCTGAGTTTCTAATTTGAACACAAAAATACATTTCATGTGAAAAAGTATAAAAACGAAGAACTATCTCATTATTTCTTGATGAATGAAGATTATACGGTGCTTCATGGTAAAGTAATGATAAATTATAGACTGTATAAAGAAAACCTTACAGCCCTCTCCTTCCCATGTAGGCTCTGAAATACATCTTCACCACCTCCTACTTCTCCACTGCTCCATCTTCTTGTACCTTTATTCCAGATCCCAATCTACATGCCTATCCCTTTTCTTCCCATTCATTTAGTTAATATCACAGGGCATTCCTGTCTGCTTTCCATGTGACAGCTGAGAATTGAGCACTACCTAGTCTTGAACGGTGTCTCCCTTGGCTAATGACTCATCTATATTTCAACACCACAAATCTAACAGAGGGAGGGAACAAAGAGAAAGGAAATAAATTATATTTGTGTGTGTGTGTGTATGTGTGTGTGTGTGTGTGCAAGTACTGGAGCTTGAATCTATGTCCTTGGTGCTGTTTCTGTGCTGTTTCATTGAAGGCTAGCATTCAACCACTTGAACCACAGCTTCATTTCTCACCCAGCCCTCCTCTACTCACCCCTTCACTCATTGTCTTAATTTTGTAGGCTATACATTAAATTCTTGACTGCATTCTTCCCCTCTTTTCACCTTCATTCAATTACCCTTTACTCTTGACCTGACCCAACCTCTTTCAAATATCTGCTTCCTGGTGTTTTATTTCATTGAACTTTGACTTTGCTTTTCTAAGGAATTGCCTTATTTGAATTCTCTCTTATACCTACCATATTTCAGTTAGTTAAGTGTATTCAAATGATTGTATACATTTCATACCCACCCAACATACTTACACATTTTTAATCAAAATCTAGCTTCCACATATAACAGAAAACATATATCTGCCACCTGCAGCTTGTTTTTATGCAATATATTCTTATGGAAAGGAAAGTTGAGCAATTGAGATTAAACAGGGTCAGACAAATGATGAAAAGAAGGCAGGCAAAGGCAGTCATAATATTCAATGTACATATATGAAAATGGTAAATTGAAGGGCTGGATAGGTTTGGAAGATATGGAAGAGATCATGAAAGGGAAGACCTAGATCAAGATGCATTGTGCTCACTGACATGTTCAATCGAAACCCTTTTGTACAACTACTTAAGGATAAGTTTTTAAATTACATTAAAATAAAAAGGATTGTTTAAAAGAGTAGATTATAACAGCTCTCAAAAATAATATCTGAGCTTATTTTTCATTTTACAGTATGAAACTATTCTCCTGTGTCACTTGCACTATGTTTTTTTTTTAATGCTAGTCTACCAAATAGGAAGAAAATAAACTCAACTAGACAGTATTAAAAAGTATACTGCTCAAAGTTTGCAATGAGTTGAAGGAAATCTAGATAATATTACTGAAGAAAGATTTTCAAAGAAAAGATATTCAGAGGAAAAATGGGCTAAAATGCAAACCTCAGCATTTCCATAGGAAAAAAGCAAATAGCTACAAAGAAAATGGGTAAACAGTAGTAATGTCTCTTAAAATTTTTACAGATTTAAAAATTTTACTCTTTTATCTTATTGGGTTTTATGAATTTTGATAACTATTATTGAGTTGTATATCTCTATGATCAAGATTCAGAAACAAGTCAAGTATTGGTGGCTCATACAGATAATCCTAGCTACTGAGGTGGCTGTCATGAGAAACGAGATGAGAAGCCAGCCCTGGCACATAAGACCAAGAGACTCATCTTCAATTAGCCAGCATAGAGGGGGAACTAGAAGTGTGGCTCAAGGGGTAGAATGCCCACTGTGGGCAAAAATGCCAACTCAAGGGACAGAATCAAGCCCCACATTCAAAGACTCAGAAATACTCCTTCATCCCTCCAAATTCCTTCTTATTTTCCCTTTGTAATAGAATGGCCCCTACTCCCTAACCTTTGACAAAGGCAATTCTGCTCTCCAACTGATCAACTATACACCAACATACAATAATGCAGAAAACAACAATTAACACTTTGTCTTATACCTTATATTTTTAAATGAATTTGATTTTAGATAAGTATAATTGACAGATAGAATTAGATGTAACAGAATGAGCGATGTTGAAACATAAAATCACCTTTCAAGCATGAAATACTGAAAATGTGGAGCTACAATTTAAATGAAAATGTAAATGTGTAGGGAGAGAAGTAAATTTCTGAAGAAAGCATGTTCCTGTGGAATTTAGAGTACAAACTTAAAAATGTGTGTTCTTAACAATTCAAAGTTGTCTTTGAAGAGGAGTGAACAAAATGTTGAAAGTCAGTCAATTAAATGATTGTTCTAAGCATGAAGAACATTTTCTCTAAAAGTTTTTCTTACTGCCTAGATAATCCTTTCAAACCCAGTTTGCCTCTTTCTCTTCCAAGAGCTTTTGTACTTCTCATTTCCAACATTTTAGCCCCCTATAATTATACATTTAATACTTAACTTCTGTTCTTCACTTATTAGGAATTCCAGGCACAGGCCTTCAAAAATATTACTTTACTGATCAAAATTTGTGAGAGAGATTCTTGAGAGTGAGTAGCATGTCTTTATATCTCCAGGGTCTGGTACTGTGCCTAGCACTTGGTATTTTCCCAAAAGTGGTTTATGAAAATCTGAATACTGTTGTTAGTAGAGAATGTTATAAACCACTGGAAGATCCTGAGGAGCCCTCTATGGACACAGATGTCATGTCACAATGGTCAAGTTGGGGACCAAAAGCCATCTCTCACCTTCTATAATCTGGAGTTAAAACCTTCTCTATCTTCTCTGTTCATGGTTCTGTGTGCACTGGTTGGACTCAGGTCTCCAACACTCATGGCTCTGTCCCCAAGGCAGCGAGATGCAGTCTCTCAGTGTCTTCTTGGGGGAATCTTGTTGTTGGCCTGACACTCTCACCTGTAACACAGGGAAAACATTCTGTGATCTCCTGTTAGGTGAAGTCATTGAAATTTCTGGGGATTGGTTTGAAGTTCTAGGAGTTAATGTAACATAAAAAGCCCAGTAATCTTACTGTCTACCAGAAGACTGCTTTAGGTCTGTTTTAAAAAAAATTAATAAAAGCAACAAAGGAAGACTAGTAGAACAAAATGCCCAGTGGTTATGTGAATGAAGATTAGGGTTTGGGGAATTAAATAATTCAACTATTGGCACTCTAAAAAGAAGGCATTTGTAAGGAAATAGCAACACTTGGAAAAAAATTATATTAGGTAAAGTAAGCCAGACCCAGAGAAACAAAGATTACATGGTTTCCTTCATTTGTGATAGATAGAATGTACCTATAAATCTATAAGTAAACACACTGGGCAGTATGCAAGTGGTTACAAATGAATTAACTGAAGAATAATAGACTTAATGGAGAGCTGAAATAGTATAATCTTTTAGAAAGACCAGGCCAAAGCCCAACTAAATCAACACCAGGGAATGGGTACATCCAAGAGTAGGAGATGGGGTCCAGGGGAGAGGGGTAGACAAATGAAGAGGGTATGGGGGAAGAATGCAATCAAGTATCCATTGTATATACAAAGTTAGGAAAAGTAAGGGAAGAGGTAGGTGGAAGTGGGGTGAGAATGTTGAAAGGCTGATGCTAATCAAAATGTGTTCTATTCACAGACTGTTTTGTTATATGGCACCTCCTTTGTACAACTACTTAAAGATAATAAAACATTAAAAAAAAAAGAAGGGGGGATGTCTAATTTAATTGGTGAAAATTTGCACTGCAGTATTCCCAAGGGAAAGCAGTCCAGAAATAAGTACCAAGATTGCCTCTGTCAAAAAGAAATAACCAGTAAGAATCAGTGACGAATTTATGATTCAGAGTAGAGAGAGTGAAATAACATTGTTCAAAGCCTGCATAAACATGCATAGAGTATTGCTTAAACGTGGCAGATCACCGATCACCTATCGGAAACACGTTCCTAGTCTTTGGAGAATGTGGATAAGAGTAATGTTGAAAATCTTCCCCTGCCTCCCCCCTTTTTTTTGTCGTTTTTATTCTTTTTCTTTTAGAATAGCTGGAATTGTCCAAACACAAACATTTCACAGAAACATTTAAAAGCTGAGAACATCTCTCTGGCTAAGATAAATAATAGCCCATTTCACATTCTTTGGGAAAAAAATGAGTTTATAGACAAAGAATAATTCCCACTGAGTTCCCTGTTCCCAAGAAACAACTACTTCTAATGGGTAGAGTGCTGGCTTGCCTGCAATGAGCTTGTCTGCATGTGTGTAGGATGGATAAGGGAGAAGACAGGGCTGGACACACACAGCCAACCGAGGATGTGACTTTCTAGCTAGCCAGTAGCTATAAAAACCTGTCTACAGAGGGCTGTTTGCTTTGGGAAAACAAATCGAACCTAACTGGTTTTGAGGAAGTTCAGGATACCCCTGGGAACCTAGTGTCACCACCATGTGCACCTATAGCAGGACATGATACATTTTTCCTGCAGAAGGAGGGCTGGTCTAAAATGGAAGCAAGAGAAAGAGTTCTTGCAGATCTGTGTGAGCCAAGAAGACATGAACCTGACAACTTCGCTCCACAACCCCAAGAAACTCAGGCTGAGAACTGAACATCCTTGTTTGACCTTGAGGGTTGACTCAGCCAAACCATTTTGTAAACCATGCCCCTGAAAAATGTTTGAGGCACAACCACAGAAAACAGCAGCACCCTTTATTTTACAAGATGGCTTTGCCCCTTGCTCCCCAATATTTGGAAGCATTCACCATGTTGAGTCTTGTTTTGCCGAGACAAAAATAACAAAATCCAACAATGGTGCACAGTTGGAAAAGGAGTAGAAGGGAGAGGAATTTAACTTCAGCAGAAGGAACTGGTTAGGATAATTGTCTTAGCACTAATGCTTGACCAAAAGGGAACCCAAAACAGATATGAATGGTAGTGACAATGATGATGTCACATGTTTCTTCTAAATTATCTCGAGGGTTTTAGCTTTATTCAATAAGGTATTTTGCATTTTTTAAAATATGTCATATAAGTTATCATCTGGAATGAAATTCAAAGCCTTCAAACTCTGTTAATTGTGTGTGTGTGTGTGTGTGTGTGTGAGAGAGAGGCGGGGGGGAAGAAAGACAGAGACAGAGAGACAGACAGACACAGAGATCAGGTCCAAAGGAGACAGAGAGAGCACAGACAATTCTGAATGAAGGAGGTTTGCTAGGCATTCATGGAAAGACACTGCTTGGGTAGAACCGTCAGTATGAACTTCTAGGGGACAGAATCATTGAGTTTCCACAGTGAAGTGTTATCTCTTGTAGCTCAAGGTTTATTTCTATTGTTTCTGGAAGGTTTAGCTCTATCTTTCTCTTTCTCCTTGCTTTAACAACCATAGCTATTAGCTTCTTTAGAATTCCTTGATTTATTTCCTCTTGGTAAGATTTTTATTCTGTTAATAAAAGCTGCTACTTAGTTTTAAGCAGAGAGCAGGTTGGGGAGAAAGGATGGATAATTTTAAATTCGCATGGATGTGAAGGCTAAGCAAGGGGTTGCATAGGAACCATCGGTTTTGAATAGTTCTCGATCAACAAAAAAAAGAAGCCTAACAAAAAGATGCTGAAAGATTTATGATTTCGTGTTCACACACACAAATACTGAGAAAAGCTCCAGACTATATCTATTTCCTATTTACAGTTTTAATATGGAAGGCTGCATGGTATAAGAATAATTTGTATGAAATCATATTAACCATTGATCACCAGAAGACAAATTTAGTCTTATTGTTTTATGATGATATTAGCACACTGCTAAGGGGACCAGATGGGTCAACAAAGAAATGGATAATTATGTGGCAAAGAATGAGTTCTGTCAATCAGTATTTTTCCAGCAACACAGAAAAATACATTAACACCTACCCCATGTTGAAGGCTTGGTATAACCCCTGCTTTTCAACATGAGTCTGCCATCATTTAATAGCTTTGGGGTTTGAGCTCAATTAGTTTCAATCTTTGTGATAGAAGCCTGAAACCTAGGCAGAGGCAATCACAATAAATATTTGGTAGACTCCAGAAGAATAATTGTATTCCCTAGCTACAAGCAATTAAGCACTAGATGTATTACTTGTAAACCTTTGCAAATGCAATGAAAAACACGTTTTAAAAGACAAATAATTAAATGTCTTCTTTCCTTTGGTGGCATTTGGGCAAAGAGAAATTAAAGTTGGTTCTTTTACCTAGGAGGAAAAGATATCTTTTTTCTGCTATGACAATTATCATGTCCTGTGTATTACCTGCTGATAATCTTTCAAAAATCATAAAGAATGGGATAGATGCCAGAAACCAGATGGGAAAATGTCCTAATACTCAAAAGGAAAAAAGGTTTTGCTTTTACACACTAGGAGGGGAGAGGCTTACTTTGAACTTCCTCTGATCTTCTAGAATGTATTACTGAAAATTTCATATTTGAAGAGAATTAGCTGACTTATTCTCCAATTTTCTCTTGTTGCTTTTCCTAATCTCTTTTGCTGGTTTTACCTTAAACCTATGCCATGGATACTTTCCTCATTTAGTCCTATGTGTCTACTTTTTAAATACATCTATATGGTCATGACACTGGTATATTACCAACCTGAGACTCATAATATTCTTCTGAGATCATGGATCAAATGATAGAGAATAAGCTTGACATGATACTGTACTGTGAAACTCAATATTTGATCAATGTCCTTTCTAAAAACATTTTTTTAACCACTCCTGAGGCTTGAGTTCTTGACCTGGGCACTGTCCTTGAGCTCAAAACCAATACTCTACCATTTGAGCCAAAGCTATTCTTCCAGCCTTTCATGGTTAATTGGAAATAAGAGTCTCATAGATTTTCCTGCTCAGGTTGTTTTTTTTAAATTGTTATTGTAAAGGTGAAGCACAGAGGTGCTGCAGTTACATAAGTCAGGTAATGAGTACATTTCTTTTTCAACGTGTCACCCTATCTCTAGCTTTCTCCCAGATTTTTCCCTTCCACTCCCCCTGCCAAGTTGTATAGTTCATTTTCAACATAATGTCTAGTAAATATCACTGCTATGTTTGTTCACCCTTTGTCTGATCACTTCTGTGCTCCCTCCTTACCCTCCTCCAAACAGATAAACTTACATACGAGACAAAGGTACAGAAAACAAAAACAGTGACAAAGGAGAAGCAAAAACAAACAAACAACAAAAGACAAAGTGACAGAAGTCCTCCATTTCTTGGAGCTCATTTTGATAAATATCATTTGATAGGAACATTGAGCATGGTCCTCAGATCTTAGCCTCCTGAGTAGCTAGGATTATAGGCATGAGCCACCACTGTCTGGCTATAGCTTTCATATCCCAAATCCATCCTTCTTTCTATGATACTAAGCATTTCATCTTCTAGAAGATGAACTAACTTCTATATTCCACCGCCTTTAATTCACACCCATCTCTTGACTTGTCAAATTACTACTCAGCCTCAGAAATCATCTTCAAGTTCTAGGAAGGAACTTTCCCTACATTGTCTATACTATATTGTGCCCTTCCTAAACTTTTTAAACATTCCAATGTCTTCTGAATGGGAGAAAACATCTTACTTTAGGATGGCAGGAAATTCCTTACTGGATTTTGACTTCTTCATCTGCTTAAGCCACTTTTCCTTTCCTCTGTACCATTAGGTGTTGTAGGTATGGACTCACCCATATTGATGAGTATCAGAATTGCTCTGAAATGAATATGTTTTTGAATTCCTTGGAAAAAGATCTCTGGGACTCATATGGACAGAATTATAGCACTTTAGTAAGAGGCTCTAGTGATTATGTTGGCAGGAACCAGAGTTGTGATTTATAAGATGGAAACAAAATGACCTGGTCCTCTCTCAATGACCTTACACTATGTTAACATGATTCTTTTTTCAGCAGCCAAAGTAACAGATGAAGCACCTGTTAAGACACATGAAAATATGAGGAAGAGATCAGAAGATTGTTGCTGGAAATTCAAGGTGTTTGGATGGTTAGGAGCTATATTTTGTTAAGGAAGTCCAAAAATTAGATTTCAAGATATCCACTGTGCACCACATTCTCCATTTTGTCAAGAATGAGGAACACTATTCATTTTGTTTTTTGCATGTTACTTAGATCTTGAAAAATTGTACAGTAACTAACTTCTGGGTGGTGGTAGTGGTGGTGGTGTTTGGTGCCAGTCTCGGGGCTTGAATTTAGGGCCTGAGCAATGTCCCTGAGCTTCTTTTGCTCGAGGCTAGTGTTATGCCACTTGAGCCACAGCCTCAATTCTGGCTTTTGGAAGGTAGTTTGTTGGAGCTATGAATCTCACAGACTTTCCTGTCTGGGCTGGCTTTGAACAACGATCCTTAGATCTCAGCTTCCTAAGTAGCTAAGATTAAAGGTCTGATGTATGGCTTGTGCTCAGCTTCTTAAAGTGTAGTCTTTTATGACATTGAAAAGCAGTTTATTAGCAGGAACATGAGTGCTGGTGGCAAAGAAAAACAGGTGACAGGAAATTAGGGTGTAGATGCCTCTTCCTGTCTTGATGGTTCTTAGAGGTGGTAGAAGAGCATATATAATTTCAGTAGTCCCTCTGTTCTTGATCTCTCTGTCTCTGTCTCAGTGTCTGTCTACCCTCTTCTCTTTCTCAGTAGTTGAGACGCTGTATTACTTGAGCCAAACCCCCACCCAACAAGTTTCAGTTTCCTTTATTGTCACACTAAGCTGTGTCCAACTCCATTTCCTCAAATAAACCATCATTTTAAAATATTCTACCTGCCATTCAGACTACAAAGCTTTGTGTATCCATTCCTGTTTATCCTGATGGTTCTGGGGATCTATTTAGTGACCCTTCACATTCTATTACTGTTTTCATCTCTTCCTTTTCACATGAGCCAAGTGCTCACTTTGTAAGAAGGATTGGGCTCAATATTTATATAAAATATTTAATTCAATTCTCATATCAAACTATTACCTATGTCAATATTTTAATCTATATTTTATAGATGAAAGCTTGAAGAAATTTGGTGAGTTGCTCAAAATACTATAGCCTATAAGTGGCAAAATAGGGATTGGTGAGTAAGTCTCAATAAGGATGAATTACTGTTATGTGAACTGTTATATGGCATGATTTCATGTGTATAGGTTTCTTTTTCTCCCCACCCCAAGCTACCCAGGTAAAAATGATTTAGTGGAAGAAGATACTCATAGGAGTTAGCATGATGGTGGTTATTTTCTTGCAAGTTCATTCCTCACATTTCTCTGTCAACTTCTGTTCCTCAAGAGACTGTGTATTACAAAATCCAGATTCCTTTGACCTTTGCCTTCTTCTGGTTTTATCTAGCCAATGTAAGTCAAGAAAACAGAGATTGAAGAGCAGAGGTGAAAGAAGCCAGCGTATTTTTCCTCTGCTTTTTCTCTTCTCTAGGTCCTCCACTGGAAATCATGCCATCCCTTTACTACTCATGTTTTGAGCGTGTGTCCCTCTTTCACAGTTGCAGTTCTCAGTGACTTCTACTATTTTAATTCGTCTCCTTGTTGTAATATACCACTGAGATCTCAGAGTTACTGAGTACCACAGCCAGGCTATCCTGATGAATAGATGTGATAGGAGAATCCATATTGCAGATGATGTCTGCAGATATAAGTACTTGGAAAGAGTTCAGGATAGAGTAGTTCAGAATGGGAAAAATGTCTTGGTTGTTATTTATGTAAAGAATTTTAAAGGATCAAAATCGTGAAAGATGATAAATTACATCATGCCTTTTGTCTTGTAATATTTGGAAAAAAATATCATAGAGGGGTCATTGTCTTCTGGAATACTCAAGACCAGCATAAGAAAATGTATATCTAGCCGGGCGCTGGTGGCTCATGCCTGTAATCCTAGCTACTCAGGAGGCTGAGATCTGAGGATCATGGTTCAAAGCTAGCCCGGGCAGGAAAGACTGTGAGACTCCTATCTCCAATAAACCACCAGAAAACCGGAAGTGGCACTGTAGCTCAAGTGGTAGAGTGCTCACCTTGAGCTGAAGAGCTGAAGGACAGCGCCCAGGCCCAGAGTTCAAGCCCCACGACCGACAAAAAAAAAAAAAGAAAATGTATATCTACCTTTTTTTTTTGGCTGATCATGAAGCTTGAACTCTGGGCCTGGGCACTGTCCCTGCACGTTTCAGCTCAAGGCTAGCACTCCACTTCTGGATTTCTGTGATTAATTGGAGATAAGAGTCTCACAGACTTTCCTGCATAAAGCTGGCTTCAAACCACAATGCTCAGATCTCAGCCTCCTGAGTAGCTGGAATTACATGTGTGAGCCACTGGCGCCCGGCCCTATATACCATTGAACAGTGGTTAATTTTATTAGTTGGGGCTATCAGTAGATAAAGATACCTGTGATACAGTGAGTAGGGAACATTTGAAATCATCACTCTGAGGCTAGCTGCCCAAGAATCAGGGACGTGATGTGACAAAATTCTTCATAATTTAAAAGCTTGGTCTGTAACATTCTTAAGAACTTCTTTCCTGTTGACGATAAGAATGTTCATAGAATCAGTACATGTGTTTTAAAATAAGATATGCTTTATTATTATCCAGCGGGAAATTTGGCTCACCTCATTTTGTTTGTAAGTTGTGTTGAGATTAGAATATGGCCTGCTGCCCTGCATGTATTGATGATGATTTGGCAGTTGGATGGATAATCAAGAAAGGAAAGTGATGATTCCTAAGTCTGGATCAAAGACAATGCTGATTGCTGCATAAACAACATGGGAGCGTTTTACTAACAATACTGATTTATATAGCCCGTGCCCTGAAAGTTTAGCTTCTGAGTAGAACATGGAGTCTGCTCATATGTATTTATTTGAGTTCTTCCATGTTATCCTGATGAACAGCTTAGTTGGGAACTGATCTCCCTTCTCCTATAGGTATATTTTATTGTTTTAAGATTTGTTTTTTTTCATTTTATAGTTCCTTTTTATTCTCAAATCTGTCTCCATGGAACAACAGGGAAAGGTGAAGCTGTGCAGAGGCCATTTGGAATGGTAAGAGATGGTGGTAGAAATAATCATATAGACTACAAACTGTGGTCTGAAAAAGAGTCACAAACAATAAGCATCAGAAACTGTTTTGCCCCTGGACTTCTACCTCTCAGCCTATCACCATCTCTCAACATTTTGGAGCTGAAAGAAATATCATAAGCCATCTTCTCTAAGCATTGATTAATCAAGGAATCAATTCAAAGTAACCACATTTGGGCAAATGAGCCCAAGCTGTACTTCTGGAGTGTTAGCACAGGGTTCTCCGCTAAGCTTCCAATCTTGTGGCTCCAGTGGCATCTGGCTGTGATAAGAGTTCAGAGCTGCCCCAAAGAACATTTCATGGAATGAGTTCCTGAAGGAGGACCTGGCAACTTTCTCTTCAGGGAAGATTGCAATTCATCAGGCACTGAGGGTCATGCCAGAGAGCTCACAGCTGAGCAAATGCTGGTTCTTAGTTGAACCCTCTCCTCAGCTTCTTTCCACTACCTTGGTCCCTCTGTGAACATCAGCTGATTGACTGAGCACATTCAGCCTCCATGACAAGGTATTTCCCTTGAATGGTCATTCCTTATTAACATATAGATAACTATACAGTCTTTGTGTTTGGGAACGTGTTCTGGTGGGGGTTTTGGTACCTTTTGATCTTTTCCTAAACTTTTAATGATACTTAAAACTCTCTATCTTTTTTTTTTTTTTTTTTTTGTCGTGGGGCTTGAACTCTGGGCTTGGGCGCTGTCCCTGCGCTCTTCAGCTCAAGAGAAGTGCTCTACCACTTGAGCCACAGCACCACTTCTGGTTTTCTAGTGGTTAATTGGAGATAAGTGTCTCACGGACTTTTCTGCCCTGGCTGGCTTGGAACCGTGATCCTTAGATCTCAGCCTCCTCAGTAGCTAGGATTACAGGTATGAGCCACCGGCGCCCAGCGAAACTCTCAAATTTTTGACTTTTGAGTCAATTATCTTGGTGTTCAGGGTTTGACAAGATAACATGAACCTTATAATGAAGTCAGGTAGAATTAAGTTGAATGTTTTTTGCCACAGGTTTTTTGTGTCTAAACACTAGCACTGCTACCTTATTTTCTTTTAGCCAAGCTGTTCCTTATTAGATCCTTCTAGTAGCCTGTAATGGTGAATCAAAGCCCTCAAGTAAGTCTAAGAAATTAGCTACCTAGGATCAGTTTATCACTCAAGAACACACTAATAAGTTGAAAATAAACTCATTATAGAAGTAAGCCAGGCCCAAAGAAACATAGGTCCTATGGTTTCCCTTATTTGCAATAACTAGTATATGTCTGAGACAAGCAGAAAAGGTCAAAAGCTATGTACATAAGATGATGTTAAGCGAAATGAGCCCCAAGATAAGGACAAAAGTGTTTTTTTTTCTTTCTTGCTATTGTTTCTAACGTATTTATAAGGTACCATGTGATTTTTTTTGTTGCTTTGTATGTTCTTCCCCCACAGTATAAACCCTATTTTCACTGTATTTGATGTTGGTATAATTTGGAGAAGGGAAAAAACAAAATGTTTGAATAGAGATACAGGTGGACCCATTGCAACAATGAGATGTACAAGATACTTTTGAACAACAAACTACAATTTCGGCGGGGGGGAGGGAGAGTATAGTTGTGGAAGTGGGAGGGAAGGGATGGTAGGGGAAAAACAAAGGAGGAGGCAACAATGCTTGATAAGAAATGTACTCATTACCTTGCTCACGTAACTGTAACCCCTCTTTATAGTATTTTCACAAAAAAACATTAAAAAAAGAAAATGAAGCTAGAGATCTTAAATATCATTTGTGTAATCACATAAGACAAGGCTATAATTCCTATGGAGGTCTGTCTGAATAGAAAATAAAATGCTCTTGATTTGCATTTCTTTTATGGCTAGGGATGTTGAACATTTCTTCATGTGTCTATTGGCCATCCTTCTTTCTTCTTCAGAGAAGCTTCTCTTTAAGTCTTTCGCCCACTTACTTATTGGGCAGTTGTTTCTTTGAGGATTTGTTGTTGGGTGGTTTAATTTTTTGAGTTCCAAGTATATTTTAGATATGAGACCCTTGTCCGTTGTATGGCTAGTAAAGATCTTCTCCCAGTCCGTGGGCTTTCTATTGATCTTGCTAGCTATGTCATTTGCCCTGCAGAAGCTCTGCAACCTTATACAATCCCATTTGTCCAGCCTTTCTTTGATTTGTTGTGTTTCCGGGTCTCTATTCAGAAAATTTCGGCCTGAGCCAAGGAGACCCAGGGTTTCTCCTATTCCATCCTGAGATATCACCTCACTCCAGTTAGAACAGCAAAAATCAAGAACTCTAACAACAACAGATGCTGGAGGGGATGTGGACAGAAAGGAACCTTACTTCATTGTTGGTGGGAATGTAAACTTGTTCAACCACTTTGGAAAGCAGTATGGAGGTTCCTCAAAAGACTCCACATAGAGCTCCCCAACGACCCAGCAATCCCACTTTTGGGCATTTACCCAAATGATCACAAACAAGGCCACACTAAAGCTACCAGCACAACTATGTTTATTGCAGCATTATTTACCATAGCTAAGACATGGAACCAACCCAGATGCCCCTCAGTAGATGAATGGATCAAGAAGATGTGGTATATATACACAATGGAATTCTATGCCTCCATCAGAAAGAATGACATTGCCCCATTTGTTAGGAAATGGAAAGGCTTGGAAAAAATTATATTAAGTGAAGTAAGCCAGGCCCAAAGAAACATAGGTCCCATGGTTTCCCTTATTTGCAATATCTAGTATAGGTATGAGTCAAGCGGAAAAAGTCAGATAATGTGATGTTAGGAAAACAAAACCTCAAATATGTATTTTAATGTTTTTGTTTCTTTCATGCATGTGTTTCTAATGCATTTATAAGATTATTTCTTTGTTGCTTTGTGTGTCCCTCCCCCACAGTGTAACCCCTGCTTTCACTATATTTGATGTCAGTATAACATGTGGAGGAGACGGGGACAAACAAGTCGTTTAAGGATTCAGGTGGACCTGTTGCAACAATGAGAAGTACAAAATGTCATGTCAAAACCAGCTTTACAATGTCGGTGGGGGGGGGGGGTATGATTGGGTGGGAGGGAGGGGGGAGGCTGGGAAGGGAGGTGAAGGGTAAACAAAGGAGGAGGATGCAATGCTTGGTAAGAAATGTATGCATTATCCTGCCCATGTAATTGTAACCCCTCTGTACAGTATGTTCTCAAATAAAATAAAATAAAATTTAAAAAAAAAAAAAAAAGAAAATAAAATGCTCTTTTTTATTGCTTAAAAAAGAAATCCTTTAAATATCCTATCTGGAAGCCTAAACTACTATGATCTCTTCCCCTGAGTGGTTTTATTCTGACCACTTTCTATTTTTGCATACTTTTAATGAGTAACACAAAATCTTTGCCAGGAGAAGTGTTTAGAATGAAGGGATGGGTTAATGAAAAATAAGCTATCTAGAATATTGTCATGAACCAGACTCAAATTCAAAGAACATGTATCGCACAAACATGGATACACTGTCCACATATATTAGATAACCTTGTTTTCGCAAAATGGTACTCATTTATTGCTTTGGTGTATTTGCTGATGCTGCTCCATTTATTCAAATATGTTGGAAAGTAAATACATGTTGGACACAGAATCATATGAAAATATTTTTTAAAAAACCCTATTAGGAATTTGTGCTTTGCAAAAGAAAAGTATTATTGTATATTTTAAATTCACATAATCTATATGACCAGAATTTCTGTTCTGGAACAGGCTGAAAAGTTCTAAGTGCTTGGTAGGGAATAGAAAAGCTTACTTTACCTACCTAGAAGCCTCTTAAAGACTTCACTCATTTAAGTAAAATTTGTTTTTCTACCAGAGAATCAATGATGCATGAGAATTTAATGACAGTAGTATAATTTACAAAGTTGTTGTGATTTATCTGGAAAATACTCCTCTTATATATTAAAGTAAATGAGCTGGGAACCAGTCATTCACACCTATAATCTTTGCTACGCAGGAGGTTGAGATTTGAGAATAGAATCTTGAAGCCAGCTGAAGCAGGAAAGTCTCTGACACTCTTATTTACAATTAACCACACACAAAAAAATCAGAACTATAAATTGGTAGAGCTCTAGCCTTAAGTGGAAAAGCTTAGCAAGTGCTCAGGCCTCAAGCTCAAGCCCCAGTGCTGGCGCACCCAAAGAAAAATGATAAAGATCACTATGTATATAACATTATTCCTATTTACTGTGCATACCACATAGGAGGGTAGATACATAGAAAATAAGGTGTTCATATTTGAGAAGATTGAAACATAGAGTAAAAACCTTGATTAACCATACTTCAGTTTCTAAAAGCCATAAGTTTCTATTTTTTCTTCTTTTACTTTCAAAGGAAAAAGAAAAGTCACATAAAAATAAATTGATATCATAAATTCAGTATTTCTTAAAGAAAAGAGTAAAATAATAGCTCCTTTTGATTTTTTTAAGGTTGTCAGAGGCTGAATTCTCAATCCATCAAGTTTCCTGTACTATGTCTTGCTCCTGCCTCAGTGCAAGGCAGTGTGTCTTGATGCTGTAAAGAATGATAAAGCTAAGAACAACGGGCTCCCCAAGCCACCAAAGCAGTTGTTTAAGTATTTCACCAGGCTGTCCATAGAAATGGAAGAGTAGACTTTAATTCCTTCAAAGATTTTCGGTGTCAAACTTTGAACTGGTTAATTCTAACTTGAGCAGAAAATTCAGTTTTAGTTCAACAGGCAACAAGTTTCTAAATCTCAACACCAGTTTTGAGCCCTTTAAGATTCTTCCCCCGCCCCCATTAGAGATTGAAGGTTATGGATAACAGATAATTATATGGCTAGCAGTGTCCACACTTTGTGACTCCTATAGAGAGAGATGAAGAAAGGCAATTAGGATAGTGTTAGCCTAAGATGTATTCACAGTACTTGACCAAGCTTTGAGGGAGGATGAGGGACTTCGTTGGGGAATATGTTTTCATCTTTGCAAAGGCGTGGGGCAGGGGTGATGGTGGCGATTATATTTAGACTCTTGTCATCTTTATGAAAGAAGTATTTTAATTTGGAAATCATAAACCTAGTCAAGTGTGACAGTGCATGCCTACAATTCCAACACTAGAACAGCTGCAGCAGGAAAATGGCATGTTCAAGGCAAGCCTGAGCTATATAGTGAGTTTCAGACCATCCAGAATCATATAGTGAGTCTGCATTTAAAATGAAACCAACAATAAAAAAGGAAAAACTTAGAACAGAAAACCCAAGGAGTGTTTTAAGTGGTCCATTTACTGTCTAGACCAAGAAACCATTTTCTTCACAATAGTACTGCTGAATGCATCTCTTCCTCTGCTTGGCTGATATGAATAGCATCCTTTCTTTAAGGTCAAACTCAAGTTCTGAGATCCAAGCCCCACCTCCTCCCACCCCCTTCAGCCTTCCCAGCCTGTGTACAAAGCAATGTCATTATTGTCTTCATCATCTTTTATTTACAATTGGAGCTGTTTTGGTGGCTTCCTTTATCCTGACAGCTATACAAATAGCATAGAGCCTCCTCTCTCTAAAATGGTTTAAATGGGACACTACCCAGAGGCAGCCACCAATGCTGAACACTTCTCTGGGCCTCCTCTGGCCTAATGAGCCCTGGATTATTGTTTGGCATTATTAAATGTCAACAATAGGATGGCTCCCCTCTGGGAACTCAAATGAAAATGGCAAGAAATATAAGATTAGAATGGAGGCACCACACAAAATAGCTTTTATTTATTGTCAGAAAGGAGAAAAAGCTACTAAACATCATCTCAGGGTTCCTCTTTATCAACTATTGTCAACTTCTCCTTTTCCCTCCTTGAGGGCAGCTGTTCTATCTTTGCACAATGCAGCACATTAAAGCAACAAGTTTTATTTCAATAATGATATTAATAATGGAGTTAGAAAACACTTATTTGCCAATCGTTTAAAAGGAAATTTAAGCTGCAAATGATTTCCTGCTCACGCTTCTGTGTAATGGCTTTTCTCTGACTCCAGGGTGGAGGTTGTGGTCCTAGGCCCTCTGGAGGTTGGTCTGGGAAATGAAAGCAAATATGGATGCATTGAGCACTTCCTGTGAGCTAGCTCTGGAGGCAAGTGCTTACATTCCTTGTCTTCTGTGTCCTGAATGTGTTCTACCCCAAATTCAGGTGTTGCTAATGCAGTAGTAATAAGGGATGTATGGCATGAGCTCTCCTCTTTATGAATGCTATTAGATGCTCTTATGAAGGGGCTTAGTAAGGAGTTTGTTTCCTTTTGACTCTTGTGTCTTCTGCCACTCAAGTTTCATCACCAGACACTAGGTGATAACTACTAGCTGGACCTTCTAGCCCCCGCCTCCCCTCCCCCAGAGATGTCAGAAATGCATTTCTAATTTTATAAACTACACAGTTATACCTACTCTGTTATAATAGCACCAAATGGATTGAGTACAGTTCTCACAATTGCCTTGTTAAATAGATGCTGTCCATGGTCCTGGTGATTGAGTAGAGAAACAAGACTCAAAGTAACTTGCTCAAGATCATACTGATGTAAAAAGGAGAGCCAGAAGGCAAATCTAGAGCAATTACCTGTGTACACTCTTGTCATGCAGAGATAGAGGATGTGTTGCTGGAGTAGGAGACTGAGTCCCAAGGGTAAGAGGAGTCTGAGTGCCTGACTTTGTACTATTTATGGAGTCCTGACATAGACATTGAGGTGAGAGGTCCGACAGCTTTGGAAAGTTGATGACATAATGAATGTCACCTCTTGGGACATGGAGATTTGAGACAAGGGCTAGTGATGCCCCAGGATTCCAGAAACCTCATGTTCTATCCAGGTTTTACCATTGGTTTTTTCCCTCCTCAAATCTTGGTTTTTGGCTTATGAAATGAGGATACCAGCATGCACCCTTCCCACCATAGTAGGTTTGTTATTCTTAATATCAGTGGTTATTTCAATTAAGAAATTAATTATCAGAAATAGTGTATTACAGCTAACCTAAGTATTTTTATATCTTAAATGAACTTGATTATTTCAAAAATCTAATACTAACAAGAAAGAAAGAGAGAGAAAGAAAGAAGAAAGGAAAGAAAGAAAGACAGGAAGAACGGCAGGGAAAGAGAAAGAAAAGGAAAACAGGAAAGGAGGAAGTAGAGAAGGAAGAAAGAAGGGAAAAGGAAGGAAAGAATCTCTGAACATTACAAGGAATTAACATTCTTTACTGCTTAGGATATACTTTAAAATTCCCTTATTTCAGATGGCAAGTGATGGTCCACAAAGCCTAAAATATTTACTATGAGCCCTTTACTGTATATTATTAACTCATCATAATTATACCGTGAGGAGATGATAACATTATTCAGACAAAGGAGCTAAGATATTTTTATTCTTAGTACAAGAATAAAAGAGAGGATATAATCTCAAATCTGGTCATTCCAAAGCCTTTGATCATTCTAGAAAACTACACTGTGATTTCCTGTCCTATTACAATGGGTGTTATACACGCAGTGGCCGTGGACAGTGGGAGGGGAGGAGAGGAGGGTGATCAGCAGTGTGACCTTTGGGTAGGACTTGCTTTGGAAAGTTGAATGGTGTTTAACCACAGAATTTTAGTCCATCTACTGCCATTTTTTCATTGTCTACCCAGGGAAGGTACTACTAATGGATTCACACACTTTATTTTATTTTTTGCCTAGTCAGGATGAAGCTACAAAATTCTTCAGAACATACTTCAATCATAACACATGCAACACAATTGACATTTCTGACAATCATGGAAAAGGAGTTATTGAATATTTGGACCCAAAAAGGAGAATTTTAGGCAGAGATAGAATATATTAAAAATAAGAGAAAATATGAAGCAACATGAGAATTTCATTGAGAGAAGTAAATTCAAGAAATTCTTTTTGTTCCTGCAGCATGTACCCAAGAATCTGATTTTCAGCTTCGCTACTTACTGTATGTGACCCTAGGCAAGATTTCTTAGTAAAATGGGAAAAATAAAGTCATTCATTCTATTATGGTACTTGTAAAACTCAAGTTAATTTACATAAAACATTTAGGCCATGCATAACATAGGGTAAGTGCTAATATAAATGTAAAGGAGGGTATTCTTAGGAGGGGATCACAAAGGCTCAATAGTTATGTTTATATGATCATAGAAAATGATGTTTATTGAAATGAACTCCAAGAAATGGAAACAAGAGGGTTTTTTTTTTTTAATTTTGCTTTTTGTTTTTATTTTTGTTTTCTCCTTTCTCACTGTTTTTGTTTCCTGTACCTTTTGTCTTGTACACAAGTTTATTTGTTTGGGGGGGAGGGTAAAGGGGGAGCATGGAGGGATAAAGGGTGGGACAAAGGGTGCACAAATGCAGCAGTGATACTCCTAAACACAATGTTTAAAATGAACTATACAACCTGAGTGTGTATGTGGGGGGGGCGGGGGTCAAGTGAGAAAACTTGGGAGAAAATGAGGGAAAGGGTATCATTCTTCAAAATACAATGCACTCTTTACGTGACTTACGTAACTGTAACCCCCCTGCATATTACCTTCACCATAACAATAAAAAGTTAGACAAACATACAGAGAATCTGAGACAAACTAGAAAACAGCATGAGTCACACCCAGAGTCTTCATATTTTGTGTTATGTGCTTCTTCTCCATGCTGTTTCTTCCACCTCTAAAACAAAATCAGAGATAATGAACATATTCTAAGTCACCATGTTCTGCACTTATGTGTGGTGGGTGTTCCATCCCAATGAGTTTTATTCTGTCATCTTGTGCATTTTTGACTAACCCAAGACAATCAAGCCCCATGGGGAATCTTGATGTCTTGTATATCCTGTTTTTCTGCAGCTACATCCAAATACATATTCTTGCCATTGTGGCAATTTGGAAACGAATTCATGTCATCCTAGTACTTTTCAAAATAACGTTGATTTACCAGTATATTTAATCAGCTAGATTCAAGGCTTCATTATGCCATAAAACATCTGCTGTAAGGAGTTACCTTTAACTATTCCAAATAATTCATTTCAAATTATGGCAGCCATTTGTGTTATAATCCTCAGCTCTAAGACTCGAGGGAGATCTGGGTAGCCCCTAATAAGCGAAACTACACTTTAGCTTTTTTTTTTTTTTTTTTAAGCAAACCCTTTCCCAAACTTCTGTGATATATGGCTATAAATATTCTTTATTTATGCCCTTATGAACTATGGCTTCACATATTCGAATTTTAGAGTTTGTTTTCTGAAGTTCTTGGGGTGGGGGGAGGGAATAGAATTTTAGTGCTGTCCCTCACTGAGCAAAGAATGATGAAGAGGAGTGATTTATGCTGCTGAAATTTCAGTCTTCTCTCCCTTTCTGCTTCATTTCCTAGTTCACTTATTTTAAGTTGGCAGGTGGTAAATTGGTCTAGGAGTCACTAATTGTTCTTTTCCTGTGTGGGGGAATGAGCTCTGTGCGGTCACGACATGATGGGAATTTGCATTGTTCTCATCTCATAACCCAATGTTGCCTTCATGGCCCACTGGCCCCCAGCCCCCACCCCAACCTGGAAAACCTCACCTCTAGCCCTTCCTGGAATTGCACATTGCTCCTGGCAAGACCGTGTGCAGCAGCTGCCTGATTTCACAACCTAACACCTTCCTCATTTTACTATATTTAGACCCTAGACCTCTCTCCCCCCTTGTCCCTTGTAATCTCTGACTCTGTTTAGAATTACTTGGTGCCCCTCTCCAGCAATGATTGAATCCTGATCTGATCATTGAGGTCTTCCTGTCTCCTTTAGTCCTAAGAAACAACTAAGCATTACATTTACAAGACTTAATTCCTTGAAGATAGCAATTGGAAACAATGGAAGCCAACAGCTTGTTCTTTTGAAAATCTCTCAGTCAGGATAACAGTTTTGTTTGCAAGCCTTCAGCTGGTGTGGGATAGACACCGGACGGGTCGTCACCAGATGACATAGGAATTCCTAACCAGAGTTCTACAGCACTAGGATATCTATTGTTTGAAATATTAAGGAAGTGCATGGTAGTGATTATAAATGAATCCTTACCTCTTTAGGGTTATAATATGAAATGAGCCTTTCTGTTTTGTTTTAGATTTTTTCTTTAGTTATTGGTTGACATGGGAGACTGTATTCCTTTTTGATGTTGAAAGATGTCTGTGAAGGACTACTATAATCTTGCAGCATAGCAAATTATTCCCTGCAAGTGTTTTCTCCCTCCACTTGACCTCTATGGGAAGTGTCTACTCAACTCCATTGATAGAGGATTTAGCGTATAATTTGCTTTGACCATTAGCATATATAGATAAAAGTGACAGTCAGCTTTGAACCAAAGCTTTAAGACACTTCACATGTTTCTGCCCCATGCTCTGTAGGTTTGTGATCTTGGTGATAGCCTGAGTATTTCTTGGGTAGCTATTGATGTTTCCAGCCTGGACCTAAGAATAAGACCTTCAGACTAAACCCTAAGCTGCAGCAGAGTTTTCATGGACAATTTTCAGACTCATGCATACAAAAATTGAGTGATTGTATTTTAGGACACTGAGTTTTGGGGTTGTTTGTTAGGCAGCATAATTGTGGCAGTAACTAGTACTAATATGGAGATTAAAGTTTCATAGTCAGGAGATATTTCTTTCAAAGTTGTTGTCTGATTTCCATTTGTTGGTAGTCACTTAAGCTATATAAACATTGGGAAGGAATTAGGTAGTACATCTTATCTGCTTTCATATTACTTTTGGTCAAACCTTTAAATAACCAATTCAGCCTCAAATGGGCATTATTTGTTTGTGACTGACACTAGATTTGTGTTTTTGACACCCTAAGTTATTTACCCACTGTTCTCATGCTGTTGTACCACAGAGCAACTTGTCTTAGAAAACTTCAGTGGCCTAGCTGATCACTAGTTAGCTCTTCATTGATTAAACCAGAGTGATGAAGTATAAAGTACTCAGGGATAAGAAAAATCAAGGACAAACCCTTACATAGATTACTTATAACCTAAGCTTTCTCAGTAAGTTATTTAGAAGACAGAGATTCACATTCTTCATCTGTAGAGTAGCGATAATATTCCTCTGCAATTTTTGTAAGTTTTGAAACACCACCATGCAATTATGTAAATTTTCCATTAAAATATCAAATATAACTTTAATGAGGGAGTGCTTGCATCTAATTGGCACCAAATGCTTTTACATATATTTGCTTTTGTAATCCTCATAAAAGTGAAATTGATACCATGAATCCCATTTTATGGATAAAGAAATGGAGGTAATAGAGTTTAAATAACTTGTTCCATGCTATATAATTAAGAAATGGCTGAGTAGATTTTAACCCAGATCTATGCTTATAGAAAGCAAATATGAGGCCATTACTAATATATTTATAATAGTGAAATCTAGGTAAAATTAAAAATAATTTTTAAAACCCAGAAAATACCTGAGGACAAAACTTAACTATATCTTAGAATAAGCCTCTCATAGGAAAGAAGTGTCTTCAGGCAGTTTTTATACCTGTGCCAGGAAGAATCCATATCCTTAAAGGTATAGCTAAAGAGAAATCAACCTATTGATTGGTCAAAGTTTGTCATAGCTTAGGCATGAGAATATAAATCCTAGAATCCACAACTATAAAGCAAAAATATATCCAATCTCCAGATATTTCTCATGATGTCTTCATTGAGTGCATGGAGATAGCACACTAAAGGCTGGAGAAAAGAAAAGCTGAGAGGACACCACCCTGAGGAAAACCAGCCAAAAGAGGGCAGAACTGAGCACATACTTAATCTAAAGCAGACACACAGGTTCTATAGGGCAGTCCTTATTTAAGGGTTAAGGACAAAGCAAATAGCAATGTCCAGAAAGAGTTTGCGGTAATGTAAAAGAGTTAAGGGAGAACCATCTAAGGTATATTGATTCTTTTACAAAAAGCAAGCACAAGACAACAGGAAAAAAGATTTTTTTTTCCTTTAAAGCATTGAGAGTCATGTGCAAGGCTGGAGAGTAAGGTCTCCCCAGTGACCAAAAAGGTAATTGTTGAGATATAAAGCTGGGAATGATCTTGTACAGTTGGTAGATAGACTATAAAGCAGAAACTTGTGTGTTTATAATCTTGGTGAGGTTCAGATCCAGAGCTCTGCTAAGGATGTCCCCAAGGGGCTATTCTGTTCTTACCATGGAACATCTAAAATCTATGGCATAGTGCATCCTTATAAAGCTGCAAGTAAACCCAATTCTAGCTAGTAATAGAGGTAAGCAATTTGCTACACTGACGGAAAGTTTTAGATGAGAAGTAGAAATTAGATGAAAGAACAAAATGATATTTAAGAAGCATAAAAAAGACACAAGTAATTTATTTGATGGACTTAACATTAGACTAGCAAAAACAAGATCAGTGAACATGAAGACAGTCTGATGAAAAATAACCCAACTAAAAATACGTGGAGAGACAAAAAAAATTAGAAAAGCATTAAGGAGTTTAGCAGAGTTTTCACAAAATAATTAAGGCTAGCAACAACAGAACATCTTTTAAGGTACTCAAGAAAGAAAATATACTCATCACCTAGATCTGAGATGTTAACATTAATATTTATTGTCATTGTGTGTGTGTGTGTGTGTGTGTGTGTGTGTGTATGTATATGTATTTGTATTGGTCCTGGGGCTTGAACTCAAGGCCTGAGTGCTGCTTAGCTTTTACACTCAAGGCTAGTTAACTCTCCCTTGATCCATAGCTCCACCTCAGGCTTTTGTGGTGGTTAATTGGAGATAAGAGTCCCAGGGACTTACATTCCTGTCTGGGCTGGCTTAGAACTGCATTTCTCAGATCTCAGCTTCCGGAGTAGCTATGATTAAAAGCATGAACCACCAACACCCAGCTCTATACTCTTGATTGTGCCAGTTGAGGAGATAAGTATAATTTTGTTTTAAAAGAAAAGTACTATTATGCTTTTTCATAGTGCATTATCGTAGTGCTTATCAGGCACTATGGAAAGGGTTAAGTGTTTATTGTAGCTACTTCTTGCAAGAAGTTCAAGAAATAGCACTCTGCAGTTTTATTATCATTTTATCAAATTTGATGTCATGGAGTGCATAGAAGCCAGTCCCACAGATCTTGGAAACTGAGATTAGGAAGCTGAAGTTAACCAATCACAAATATATGGCCCATAGTTAATTAAAAATAAATTAAAACAACTGCCCAACAAAAGTTAGACAGAGCATACTTTATGGAGAGTTCTGGCTTAGCTCTTCTAAATATAACACTAGGATGAAATCAGAAAAAGCATATAGAGAAACACATACTTTTTTGGCATGTTTATAACAACTTTTAGCTATAGCTTCTTTCTTAGCCCAGTTATGACTATCTCAATACCTATGTTATATTGTTGGTCTGCAAATCAAGGTAATGAGAATGAATTCTTTAAACAAGTAAATGGATCTGAATATTTCCAAAATGTATTGGCTGGAATATTGCTGGTCAAACCACTGAAACCATCTCCAATAAAGATAATTCAGTGTAATCTTATGCTTTGTGGATACAATTATAGAAAGAGCAAGGTGATGATCTTTTTTTGTTCTCTGTCCTGATAAAACTATTCTAGGAATATTGTGTGTTTGAATGACATATATTAAAAAAAATAAAGAAGTATTAAGATGACAGTATTGAATACAATTCTATAATCTTTAGGTAAGAATTAGAGAATCTTCCAAGCAGCCTTGAAGAAAAGAAATTTCTTGCTCTCCCATCTCTCCTTCCTTCCCTTCTTTCCTTCTTTCTTCTTTTTGTGTATGTGTCTGTACTGGGGCTTGAACACGGGACCTCAAAAATCTCACTTGGCTTTTTCACTCAAGGTTGGCACTGTATTGCTTGAGACATACCTCTAATTCCAAAAAAGAGATTCAAGGGTTGCAAGAAAGCAAGTGGGAAAGCACACATGTATGTCTTAGGATCCTGGCTGGCTGACTCCTCATAGCATGGTCCAGGGAAATTTAATTACACTGTATGAGTCTCAGTTTCAGTGTTTGTTAAATTCAAACAATAAAACTAATGTATAATGGTTAAGGTTCACTGAGATAATGCTAAGATATTACATAGGTTGCTTTTGTATAGAACTCATAATGGATCTGTAATAATTTTATTGATTTAAGCCAGTGGGGAGTTATATAGAAATAGAATTGGCTTATTCAATTGTCACTGGAGACGGCTAGATTAAGTGAAATTTGAGGTCCTAGCCAATCTTCAGGTTATACTTACACAAAATCAGCAAGTTCTATTGTATTTCAGTTGACCAGGATATGCTCACTAATATTCACTGTTTGTATATCTGTGCATGGATTATGTAATAGTCAGGATATGTTTATGCACAAGCCTAATCAGAAGAGCATGACAGACTGAGAAGATAAGATAATCAATCAGGTTCTCTTACCGGATGGATGTCTAACAAATTTACAGCCATTTGCCTCTAAGTTTCACGACTTTTTATAAGATCAACAAAGGTTAGCAATAAGAATAGGAATGTCTCATAAATCACTGCTGAATGTTTCTTTTTAAAGATTTTAGTAAATATCAGATGAACTTTTGGAGTTATCTAAGTTAAGAGACAGGAAGTGTTAGGCTTTTTGGTACTCTGCAGACATTTTATTATGAAAGACACAACACTAATATTGGAAGACATGTCCACTGAAATGACTAGAAATTGTCAGAATTGTGGACATGTTGTTCTTTGTCTTATGCTTTAATAATATATAAAAGTCTGCCTTAAAGGAAAGTTCTCTTGTTAGTATTGTATCAGCAACAGTGGGTTGAACTACAAGGAAATTCATACAGAGAAATGTTCTTAATGGAACATTTGAGTGCTATTTGATAGATCTGCCCAGAGAAGGAAAGGCATTTGGGCAAAAGAGATGTGATTGCTGTGGACCTGCCAGGAGATTGCTTTCTTTTTCTTTTTTTTTTTATCTTTGAGAAGTCACTCTTCTCTTACTGAGAAACCCTAATTTTGTATGTTGATTAAATTAGTATCTACATGAGGTAAGTTGGTATGATTTATTCTTACTGCTCTTGGATGATTCATTGTTTTCTCTCCCTATGTACGGTTTCATGCATATATGTTGCAAACACACCAACACACAGGCAAACATACCCATGTATGAATATCTTTTATAAAGGAAAATGAGCCATAACTTTGGGGGAGTTATTTGAGTATCAGCCTTTGAATCATAGATTAATTTAGGCCCCTTTGTATCCATATAGAGAGAGAACCAGTCATATACATATGAAGATATAGTCATAACTTACATATTTATGTTTCATAACAGTACATTAGATGTGTAGTCATATATAAAAGTACGTATGTAGTCATATATTGTGTAATAATAACAGTTACGTTATAGAGAGAGAGAAAGAGAAAGAGAGATGTTTCACAGATTTTCCTCTTCTACCTCTTTCTCCTTCCGCTTTGGGAGGGTGGCAGAGAATACGGGGGGGCTGGGGGGAGGGAATGTTCTGAAACTCAGGCTATAGTGATAATGGGCCACTTGTGCAGAAGAGGAAGGACTATATTTCTCACCCAGTGAGGTCTTTTCTAGTGAGGAAACATGTTTGACAGTTCTGATAGTCATTTTTCACATTGGCTTTAGGTTACCCTGTGGTTCCATAAAATATTGCAGTATAATGAAAAAATATCTGACTCTAAATGCTGAGAAATTTGTATTGGATGTAGATTTCTCCTCTTGTGCAATATAAATTCAAGGAGGCAAGAATTTTTCCTAGTTCAGAAGGTGACAGCTACCTGTGTGAATACTGCTTTTCTAAAGCATGCATGTATGTAAAGAAGCTTAAGATTGAGATGAAGAGGATACTGATGGCCATGGTCAGAAGAACCTCGTCCATGAGTAATGTGTGTGGATCTGTTTTTCTGTCGGTCATTGGGCTTGAACTCTGGGCCTTGGCGTTGACCCTGTGCTCTTCAGCTCAAGTGCTCTACCACTTGAGCCACAGTGCCACTTCTGGTTTTCTAGTGGTTTATTGGAGATAAGAGTCTGATGGACTTTCCTCTCCAGGCTGGCTTTGAACCATGATCCTTAGATCTCTGCCTCCTGAATAGCTAGGATTATAGGCATGAGCCACCAGCACCCGGCATGTGTGTGGATCTTAAAAAATACATTTCACATACATGGTCACCAGACTCGGTGAAGCATCAAGCAAAATTGTTAAATAGAGCTTTATTACCCATGCTTCTTTACACTTTCAGTGAGGTTCACATCAGAGTGTACAGCTTAATAGACTGGAATGTTTCACCTTCCACATAAACAGCTTAAGGAACGTATTCCACGTGGACTTCTTTAGGGCCGTTTAGGCACTGCCTCTGTGACATAACAGTAAATGCATCCCTGACTTCTAATACCAGAACATAGCTCTGCCTGCGCCCTAACTACAAATAAATAAAATCATACCGTATGTTGTTTTTGTATGGTTGGCTTCTGTCTTTCACATTATGTTTGTGAGATTTATTCTTCATTCTCATGGTATAATATTCATACAATGATTGTAAATAATGCACAAAGATAGAGGAAGGCTGAACATGGTAACTTGGGCCAGTCACCCTAGCTATGTGGGAAGCAAAGGTGGAACGAGGTATGCTTTGATGCTGTCCCAGGTGAAAGAGTTTGTAAGACTCTGTCTCAAAAATAATAATAGTTAAAAAAGCAGGGTATAGTGATGTATCCCTGCTGTACAGGAACAACAGGTAACAGGACCATGTCCAAAGCTAGCTCCAGGTGACAGGGAGAGTCTCTGTGGGAAATAAATTGAAGCAAAAAGCGTTGTAGACATGGCTTAAATCAAGTGGGATACTTTGATATTTTAGGGGAGAAAGCTAAGGGGGAGGAAGGGGAAAAGAAACGTATATGGGATCTTGGAACAGAAAAAAGTACATTAGAGAAAAACAAAGAGAATTTGAATTGTGTTGACCCTACCCATATAGCAACACCTATTCATCCACTGTGACAAATTTACCGTAGTAATTCAAAGTGGTTATGATCTATGAAACTGGTGGGGTCTCTGCACTCTCTTTTCAACTTTTCTGTAAATATAAAACAATTCCAAAAGCCAAAACATATATTTGACCAAAAACCAAAAGATGCATTAGATGAATATACATTAAAATAGCCGTCTCTTTCTTCTCAAAATTGAGGAATGATACCCAGAAGCTCTTCTGTTTAAAGGACAGTATTATTATTATAATAGATACTTGGGATGGCTAAAAGCAACTCATGATACGTGAAGATCTGAACTCTATGGATTTAACACGTGTGGATAAACATGTGTATTGGTCAGAGTCCTTTGGGGAACAGAACAGACAGGAATAGAACTAATCTTAAAAACAAATTTCTTAAATTGGCTCACATGTTTGGAGGATGGATTTTGTACCACTATGTCTGTCTGCATGCTAGAGAACAAAGAAATGAGTAGATCCTCAGTTTATAAAGCTCAAAAAAGAAGAATCATGACTGCAGCCCCAGCCTGGGGCTGAGGGCCTGGAAGTTTCCTGGAGAGTCTGAATTTAAAGGCAAATGAAGTTGAAAGTGTAATATCCACGGGTGATAGCACAGCAATAGTTGTACTTCCTCAGGAATCATGGAGCTTACAAGCACTGCCTGGCTTCCTCCTCTCCCACTTTTATTCTCCCTGGGCCCTAAGCCTATTGGAATGGCATCAATTACATGTCAACCATCTCTGGAGACATCCTTCCATATACATCCTGAGGTGTACTTTACTAATCTAGTGTCTCTTAACAAGTTGACAATCAAGATGAACCTTCATACTCCTAAAGCCAGATATATTCCCATAGGTAGACAAGAAAACTATCTGCCTGTCTACAAAGCCATTTGGGGAAATATTTCTGCAGAATGCTTCTCAACTGATAATATTTCATAAGAGCAGATGACAGCTACTTGTAGTTTCAGTTTAAAGACTGATTATAGTCTTCTGAAAACAAGCAGAGAAGTTCTCCAAAAGCTTGTTTCTTTATTTTTAAGATATAAGAGAAATTTGCATCCTGTGTAGTAATGTATGCCTATGTACAGATTTCCATGCAAAATCTTTGTATAAAAAATGGAGATTGCAGAAACAATAGTTTCAAAAACTTTGGACGCATCACTTCCAGTTTTCCTGAGAGTCCTCTGCTTCCCATTTGTAATTTACAAGCAGACATGTTTGTAGCATAGTGGTTAGTCTTAGAGAGATTTGTTGCATAAGAACTCACTGATGTTTGAGGCACCAAGCTCTTCTGCCCCTAGCTAGTTCCCACATAGTCCAATCAGCTTACACTTCTGAAGTTCTCCCTATAACCACAGCCTCATCTTAATTTCTAGAGATTGTCCAACTAACTTACCTAATAGTCTTTCCTTACAGAAAAGTGATGTGACTTTTTTTTACCAGATCCACTGTACCAAGGGAAATTCTTTAAGTCATAGACATAGAGAATTGACTTTATTGGCTGCTTGAGTGAATGCAAGCATATGAGCTCTTAGTCTGCTGAATACAAACACAGCCCGTTGCTTTGGGCTTTAAATTCCATTGCTAACTATTCTTCCTTGATCAGATGATCTGAAAGTCTCCCCGGAAGGGCCACTTATGTTTGTTGTTAGGCCCGTGATCACTCCTTCTAAATTATTTATCCTCAAGGTAGGTAGATTTGAAAATTTCAAAACTATAAATTCAAACTCTTGTTAATATCATCTTTTAAAAACTATGCTGTAAGCAAGAGAGCAACACAACTTGGTCACCTGAAAAGAGAAATCAAGAAAGTTTGGTTATATGCATGAGATAATAATGACGGCCATGCCTAGAGAAACATCATAGAGAAACAATATGAGTGACTGCATTCCCCCATAGAGGTCCTGAGCTGGACTGTAATTTTTGAGAGGCAAGGTACGGTGTGCCATCTTTACTTGCAGAATCCTCCATCTATTCTGTGAGGTGGATTAACTTTAGAGTCCTGAGCATCACAGAACATCCATTGGATCTTGAGAAAGTGGTAAAGGTTGAGCAGATGAAAGTCCTGTATAACAGAACTGCAGCAATAAAGCCAAGGAGGGTGTTAGCTACATCTGGGTAACTAGTCTTCTCTTAATCATTAGGGAGAGTGACCTAATGGTCACTAGTGGATAGAAATTACAGATCTGTGCACCAGCGCCTTACATTGACTTCAAGAGTTTTGTCTCTGGAGAGGTCTGACCCAGCCTAGGCATAAGTACTTTGGTTCCCTCTTTTAGATGATTAAATAGAAAGTATAGCATAGTCTTTAGTTCTGTGATGTCTAAAGAGATACCCCAAGTAAAAGCAATCAGGACCACTTGGTTTTTGTTCTCTTGATAGTTTCGTATGATCTACCCGAATCAAATATGTTTTATTATAAGGCAAGATCAAAACTTTTCCTCAAAATTCAACACCATATACGAGGAAGAGATCATACAGGAATATCCCATAATGGGCTCCTATCCTTTCTCCAAGGCTCTGCATTTACTTGCTCAGAACTAGGACTCTCTGGCTAGACCGAGTGTCACTTAAAACTCGAAACGGCTGGAGAAGCAGCTGCCTGGAGAATCTAACTGAAAGTACATAACTGTGTGTCCTCATGCAAGGCAGTTTTTTTATTTCTTATCTAAAGAAGATTTTTGATCATTCTATCTATGGACAGAGGCAATGACAGACATTGGCCCTATCATTTATAATGTAAAATGGATAGAACACAACAGATTTTTTTAGAGAACATGGTTCAAATTTACATTTTGCAGGGAGCAATTGGTTTTAGTGTGATTGAGTTTGGGAACTAGCATTTTGGGAACAGGAAAAATAGTCATTAGCAAGATGCACAAATAAACATACATCTTGCCAGTGTCTTGGGGCTGGCTAGTCCTTTTGCCTCCAGTCCATTTTGCCCTAGGATTAAGATTTTGTGGGACTGAAGGTGTGTTGAGTTTGGGAAAGTGGAGTTGGTGGACAAGCTTTATATTTATAAGTAATATAAGAGGACCAAGTGTTAGGCTCAGTCTCTCCTAGTTGCTTCTAATTCTCTTTTGGGTGTTCAAAGTCTTGTACTATAATTTATAGGGATTCAAGTTTCCCCAAATTCAGAGGCTTTATGTAAATCCTTCAGGATCCTAACTCTGTATCTATCCGGTGGCTCAAGGAGACTGCAGAGGTCAAGAGAAGTAAGTGGTATTGATAGATAAATATCACAACTTTCAATATATGATTTTTCTTCCATGAAATTTCCAACTTTCTTCATTAAGGCAATGTGAGTGCCACTAAAATGATTATGGAAACCTTGCCTTCTTATAATTCCTGAAGGTCAGTAGGAAGATTAATTTTCAACTTCCTAAAAGTAATCTGAAATGATATTTGTAAGGGAGCAGGAGATTTACTTTAACATCTCTTCAGAAACATATGCAGTAGTTCAGAAATATGTGTAATATTGGACCCCCCTTAAGATTTGAGTCAGGTAAACAGAGAATAAAGTGTGCTATCTAGCTGGATAGAATTTTTGCATGACTAGTTCAGTGGGAGGCATCATATTAATGTAGAACCAAGGCAAGCAAAACGTAAACAAGGCATAATGACCTGTTTCCTTTCTCTGAGAGCTAGAAGAGATATTTGCTTACCCACTCACATGGGTCTGGTTTGGGGATGGAGATTTAGAAATGGCTATGAGTAGTTGGTGAAGCCATTGGTTGGACAGAATTTGGAGAGCACATGATTGAATACGGAGTTCTGGATCATATTAGGAAGCAAATGGAGGAAGAAAAGTTCATGAATGAGATGCTAAAGGAAATGTGTGGGGAGGGTGGGAGGAGGAACCAAAAATTAAAACAAGAAAAGAAAGAGCAACCCAGAAGGAAGAAGAAAGTTACACATAACAAATGATCGGATCAATTCAATTCCACTAAAAGCTGTCATCATCTGAGTTCATCTAGAAAAATGATCCAGAAACATGCTTTGCATATTGTACTGGTATTTTACTGAGGGAATAGATGGGTAAAGGGTATAGTACAGCTACATCTAGAGACTTCTTGATATCATTTGCTTCCTTGAGTATTTCCCCAGGTTTGCTTTTCTTTGTGTTTATCTCTCTTTTTGTCAAGATCTTGCCAGAGTAGAAAAGTGGTACATAGAAGTTCCAAGCTATAGAGGATGAGTGTCATAATATTTTTTTTCTTTTTCTGATAGCATATCCGAAATGAGGTCATTTCTAATGAACAGCAACGAGTTAGCTTTTATTTTAGAGACTAGGAAGTTCAATATCATGTTGCCAGGATGTGACAAGGGACTTCTTGTTGCTTTATCACGTCGAGTGGGGAGAAGGAGTGATCATGAGGCACCTGAACTTGTTCTTTCAGAATGACACTGGTCCTGCCCATGAGGAGGGGCCTCAAGGGTCTAATCAGCTCTTAAAAGTTGCACCTCTCAATACTACTGCAATGGCAATTCAATTTCCACAAGAATTATCTCAGGAACAAACCAACAGTGAGGGATACATTGATCATTGATCTTAGTCCCTTAAAAATAACTGGACAGACTCCTTGGGCCATTATGCTTTTAAAGATCCAGTTATTGTGATTAGTTTTCTTAGGCCTGTGCCTTCACGGTGGCCTTACTCTCAGGACCCCCTCATGGATAAGTCCTATAGAAGCACTTGGATCTGTGAGAGGAGGTGCAGATGGCAGGGAATACAGCACACAAGCAGGTTGTACATAGGGTACAGGAGGGAGCAAGCTCAGTTTGTTCATATGGAATCCTTGAATGACTTGCTTTCTAGATATAGCTCTGCTCCCTCCCAGTGTGTGACGTGAGATAAATTAATGTTACTTCTCTGAATCTCAATTTCTAGTCTGAAGCACAAGTGAGAACAACAAAATCCTCCCCACCCATTTTTTTCCCCAGGAAATGTAAAGCTTCATTTAAGAATTTATAGTATTAGCAACTGTGTAAGGAAGGGTCTCAAACTCAGGCTCCTGTACGACCCCTGAGATCACTGTATGATCTTAGTTCCTGGTGGTCTTTATCTGCAAATGAATCCTGTTTTCTTTTCTTGCTCCTGATAGGATAATATTTAGTACATCTGCAAGCCACATCAATGTTGTCCATAGGTCTTAGAGAGCAAAGTACAGTTCAAGTCCAAAACTGTTGTTTTTAAATGTCTAAGAGGGGAGCAAGGTCTTTGATACTTAGTCACACAGGTGGCAGTTTCTATTATCCTACTTTTAATGGCATTTGGATAAAAGAGATGGTGATGTTGTTTTGGCTATTGAACTACTAAGTCCTGCTGGAGATCTTAACCGTTGCTGTTTTGAACATCTTACTTAGATTTTTCTTCTTCTTCTCTGAGAGCAAACATGGGGAAGTGTGGGTGTTTGTGATCCATAGAGATGACTGAGTTTATTTCCTTCCTTACTAAGCTCCACTAGGAGATTTCAAAAGTAGCACTTTTCTTTTTCCACAATTTATCACTTCCATTTCTCTGTGAAGTTTCCAAGCAATATGAATGAATTCTTTTTTTTAAGGCTTAAAACTCCCATCTTTATTTTCTTTTTTCTATTTTTTATTGTGGAAATACCATACAGAGGGGTTACAATGACATGGGAAAGGTAATGAGCACATTTCTTATCAAGCATTGTTGCCTCTTCCTTTGTTTCCCCTTACTATCCCTTCCCATCTCTCCACCCCCCACCCCGCCCCACGCAACAAAAGTTCATTTTTTGACATAATGTCTTGTACACCTCATTGTTGCAATGAGTCCACCTGTATCCATATTTAAACAATTTGTTTTTTCCCTTCCCCTCCACAAATTATACCAACATCAAATACAGTGAAAACGGGTTATAACGTGAGGGAGGGACATACAAAGCAACAAAGAAATCATCTTATAAATATATTAGAAACAATCACAAGAAGAAAAAAACATTTGAGTCCTTATCTTGGAGTTCATTTCACCTAACATCAACTTATCTGACCATTTCTACTTGCCTCAAATGTATACTAGTTATTGCAAATAAGGGAAACCATGGGACCTATGTTTCTTTGGGCCTGGCTTACTTGGAAAGTAGTATGGAGGTTCCTCAAAAGACTCCACATAGCCGGGCGCTGGTGGCTCTCGCCTGTAATCCTAGCTACTCAGGAGGCTGAGATCTGAGGATCGCGGTTCAAAGCCAGCCCAGGCAGGAGAGACCGTGAGACTCCTATGTCCAATAAACCACCAGAAAACCGGAAGTGGCGCTGTAGCTCAAGTGGTAGAGCGCTCGCCTTGAGCTGAAGAGCTGAGGGACAGCGCCCAGGCCCAGAGTTCAAGCCCCATGACCAACAAAAAAAACAAAAAAGACTCCACATAGAGCTCCCCTATGACCCAGCAGTCCCACTTTTGGGCATTTACCCAAATGATCACAAACAAGACCATACTAAAGCTACCAGCACAACTATGTTTATTAAAGCATTACTTACCATAGCTAAGTTATGGAACCAACCCAGATGCCCCTCAGTAGATGAATGGATCAAGAAAATGTGGTATATATACACAGTGGAATTCTATGCCTCCATCAAAAAGAATGACATTGGCCCATTTGTTAGGAAATGGAAAGACTTGGAAAGTATGAATGAATTCTAATTCCCTAGAAGGGTCTTTAATTTCTTCACCAAAGCAGCTGTTTCTTGTAGACAGGTAAATTCATTAAGTTGGCAATTATGACATTTGGAAATGATTACAGGTAAAGTCAGGGTTGAGACAGGGTATTGGCTCTTGGCTCTGCCATCTGTTGAGTGATATAGTCGGGTCAGCTATTGAACTTGAACTTCTCATCCAGAAGTAGAGTTTGTGTGAGCTTTGGCCTGTGACCTCTGCCCAGAGACTTTTTTTTTCTGACCTTCACCAGACTTGCTTCTTATTGTAAGGTTTCACTATCACAGGAACAGGAGAAGACTCTGATGATCAGGTCAGCTGGCTTCTGACTGGGGTAGCCGCAGGATTGTCTGGGCACGAGATAGGAGTGTGGGTACAAAAATAAGCGAGAAAGCTTCTCTGCCTCTTCCCTTCTCTGGTGCTATTTCTAGAGTGCCCAAGTCTTTATTATGATGCTAACTGCCCAAAGAGCAAGATCTTGGCTCCTGACCCTGGTAATCCCATCTTTCTTATTTGTTTACCATTGACTTTCTCCAGTATTTGCTGCACTGACTCAGTTTCCTACCTCATAGTTCTTAGATAGAAACATTGTAAGCATTTTGCTTCTCCAGATTAATCCTGATTAATGCAATGAGGATGAGGATGAGGGTAATGATGATGATAGGAATGTCACATAAACATGTGGCTTCAAATATAATATATGATAGATAGACAGATAGATAGATAGATAGATAGATAGATAGATAGATAGATAGATAGATAGATAGATAGATAGGTAGATAGATAGATAGATAGAGACTATTAGTCTGGGAAAGAGAGAGGGGAGGAATGGGAAAATGGTATAGGAGGAGAGGAGAATTTGCTCAGAATGCCCCATGCCTCAGTTGCCTATATAGAAATATCTCAATGAAATCCCCTCATCCTGCAAATATATGCTAACTCAAAGAGAAAAAGGAAAGAAAAACATTAAATATTATACCTATCCAAATTCACTAGATACCACACCCTAAAGCTTTTCATCTTTGAGTACATGGAAAGTAGAAATTGTTAGTGAAAAGCAGAAAATCACATGGTTGGTTTGTGTTAAACAGGATCCATGAACATAAACTTGAAGTCATATGTCTAGTACTGGGCCTCTGATATTATGGATATTCATGAAATAACTGCTGAATGTTGAAATAAACGTGTGTTTTGCACAGACATTTAGAGGAAACTGCACTGCACATTTGCTATTACTCTCCAGAAATCACTTTGCATGTGAACTTTAAATTGATTTTTCTTCTTGTTGTTAATAGCTTCACATTATTTTATTCTTAATTTTAAAGGAAAATCACCCTCAGGCTGCATCTTCTGTTTTGCTGTCTCTTGTTTCATTGTTCAAATATGATAGCAATTATTTATTTGACTCCTGAGTTGCTTCTTTAACAAGTGGTATAGATTGGTTATGTCTGAGCTTTTTAATGGTAGAAAAGCAGTAACAGACTTCATGGTGATTCTTTGTCTTTCTCTCCGTTCTTCCCCACTGGCTCTCCCCCCTTCCCCTTTCTCTAGTTTCATGATCCTCCCTTCTGTTCCCTGATCTCTTCCTCTTCCAATTTCTCCCAAACTACCAGCAGTATGGTCTAGGTGGAGTGAGCTTGAGGTGCTTGATTAGGTCTCATTATAAGCAAAAGGGATCCCAGAGTTTGATCTAGCAATATCTTCTTCAAATTTACAAAAGAAATTAACAGGCATCTTAGTAAGTTCAGACAGTGTGGTTCAAACAACAGACAATTGTTTCTTTCAGTGCTAGAAGATGGCAGACTCAGTCTTGAAAAGGCTCTTATGCTGGTCTGTAGACATTACTTCCTTGCTGTGAGTTTACCCCATCCTTTGTCGACGTGTGCACAGAATGGAAGGTGGGGTACTTGAAATGGACATGAATGTAAGTGTGAGCTCTTGTTCTAATGAGGTTAACATCAGTTGGGGTATAAATCCTATCATGGGAACTCTCCTGTCATAAAATCATGAGGTAACCTCCCAAAGGCCTCAGTTTCGACTGCCTGCACACAGCTTAGAGTTTTAACATATGAATTTGGGTATACAGAAGCATTCCACCCATAACAACAGACATTTTGCACTTCCTGATTCCTAGTGAAATAGCATGCACATTTCTCCTGTTGGGATCTAACCTGCTGGAATTGTCTCTTGGTGCTATCTGCCCCACCCTTATCACGCCAGTCAATTAAGTACATTATAAGCATGTTAAAAAGAACAGGGACAAAGATAAAACCTCTTGTGTCCCTACCTCAGGGTTCATTTCGATTAGCATCAGGTTATATGGTCATATGTATACAGTTTTTAACCTCTTCTGCTTGTATAGACATGCACTAGTTATTGCAAATAAGGGAAACTATGGAACCTATTTTTCTTTGAGTCTGGCTTACTTCACTTAATATAATTTTTTCTAAGTCTTTCCATTTCCTAACAAATGGGGCAGAGTCCATTCTTTCTGATGGAGGCATAGAATTCCATTATATATATATATATATATATATATATATACGTATATATCACATTTTCTTGATCTGTTCATCTACTGAGGGGCTGTTCTTTTTAATGTACTATGTGATTTTTTTTTCTTTGTATGTTTTTCCCCCACGGTATAACCCCTGTTGTTACTGTATTTGATTCCGGTGTCCTGCATCTTGTATATATATTTTTCTAATTTGGGGAGGGGACAGGAAATAACAAAATGCTGAAATAAGGATACAGGATGACCCATTGTAACAATGAGATGTACAAGACAGTATGTTGAAAATGAATTTTACAATCGTGTGGAAGGGGAGGGGGGAGGTGTTGGGAAAGCAGGGAGGAAAGAGAGGGTAGGGGAAAAATAAAGGAGGATGTAGCAATGCTCAATAGGAAATGGACTCACTACCTTGCTCCTGTGACTGTACCCCCCCTGCACAGTATCTTTACAATAAAAATATAGTACAAAGTTAAGTACAAAGATTCTTGGTGGTAGTCTAGTGGCCACTCTAGTTTTCCTTACTCTGATCTTTCCAGCTTTCAGCACTTGTCTTATCCTTGTAGAGAATTTGCCCTGTGAATAAAGGATTCTATTAGCTTAGGAAGTACTTTTCTTAACCTCACCAGGCCTTAGATGGTGGAGTGAACTCTCCCCGGAGACATGAGCCCAGCTTCCCTCAGCTTGTTCATCTCCCTAGGGTCTCTGAGCCGGGGTTCTTTCACAGGCTGTTCCTTTCCATTGAACATCCTTGCCAAGATTTATGATACAGTAAAAAGAAAAAAGCCACGTCAACTGTCCTGTGAAGGAAAATGAGATTCTGCTAAATTTAAGGAGACTTTAAATGAATAAAAAGATCAGCAGGTTAAAGACTATGAAGTAGGATAATAGATTAATTTTAGAAAATACAGGAGTCATCCCAATTACAGGTACAACTGAGTAGAAAGCTGGTAAGTCCCATAGTATCCTTTTATAGGCCAGGGCATAATTAAATGACTGTTCCTTTTATAGGAAAGATATATCTTTGACATAGATGCTGTGGATGAACTGGGAAATCTCTCACTCTGAGCCCTTCACTTCACGCAGACTCATTCTTACATAAAGAGAGACAAGAACATTCAGGTACATCCGGACCATTTGAAAACAACCTGAGCTTTAGAAAGGAAGGGATTTCTTTGTTTAAAAGCAAAAGCTCATGCCTGATGGTATGTATAAGAAATAGTACAAGGTCTATTATGTGGAGGGTTGACCTAGTGCAAGTAAGTGATCAGTAGAGAGCATCCTTCTCCACATTCCATTTGTTCTATTCTTTTTCCCCTTTTGAAAGGGGAATGATTAGTTTCCTGTTTTTTAAGTGCAACTACCAGACCATCTCTCTAAATCTCTCCTTCATCCTTTATTGCCAATCCTCTCAGGAAATGATGGTGTAATTTCATCAAGTCTTTTCACTCTTGGGATTGGAGCATATGAAAGAAAGCACTATTCTTTGGCCATTTTATACTTTTATCTGAACTTCTTTTAGCTGGCCATCTTTCTATAGGTATTCTCTGAATCTGTTGTCTTCTTGAATCTCTTTTCCTAGTCACTCAGTCCTCAACAGTGGTTTCATCTTTCTTTCTTTTATTACTTGAATTCCAGGTTTAACATATAACCTTGACATTGATTTTCTTAAAGTTTTTCATAATTGTCTTCTCTCCATTCTCATTAACTCCAACTTGGTATTTATCCCCTGTCTTTTGAACACACTGCTATATTTTAAAACTTCTTTTCTTCTCTATCATTCCTCTCCATTCTACTCTACACCATTTATTTTCATTTTCTTCTTTCTGATTTAGTTAGCCAACAGTTGCTAAACCTGTACCAGGAACCAGGAACTAAGTGAACAAAGATGAAGAAATCATGACCTTCATCTCAAGGAACACAAGTAGGGTGAGACTGGATCATGCTGTGGTACTGAGTCTCTGTCGGATCTAGATCAGAACATCATGGTGGAAGGACATAATAGAAGAAATCTTCTCTCCCTGTGGCCGCTGTGGATCAGAGAGTGAGAGGAAGATACTGGGAACAAGTTATAGCATAGGTTCTATTTTACATACTTGTAGCAGTTGGAATGAGATAACTATGTAAAGCCTTTTACACATAACAAATAATTAATAAATAAATAGTAGCTACCATTATAAAGCATGCTTTTCTTTTCTTTCTTTTTTTTTTTTTTGTTGGTCGTAGGGCTTGAACTCTGCACCTGGGTGCTGTCCCTGCACTTTTCAGCTCAAGGCAAGTGCTCTACCACTTGAGCTACAATGTCACTTCCAGTTTTCTAGTGTTTTATTGGAGATAAGAGTCTCACAGACTTTCCTGCCCGGGCTGGCTTTGAACCATGATCCTCAGATCTCAGCCTCCTGAGTAGCTAGGATTACAGGTGTGAGCCACCAGCACCTGGCACCTGGCTTAAAGCATGCTTTTCATACTCTGCGAAGATACTTTGTTTATTGGCTTAATTTCTACTACATCATGAGCCAATTACTGGTCTTAATGTGCTTGATGTGTGCACATCACACAATATGCTCTACACCCTGCTTAAAGAGAAAAATCCATTGACTACTAGATTGGATGACAGGACAATGTTATACTGTGAATTTATAATAAGCAGTTCACAAGCCAGAGCCATACTGTGGACCAAAGTGATTTTATATTAATAAAGTGTCTTTTGTTATGTTCATATTCTTGCTTGTAATTCCCCAGGAGTCATATAATGTTGTTAATCTGACATTTAGGAACCTTCATACATAGAATGCACCCACCTTTCAAGCTTTATGTTGCATGATTCCTCTTTTTTCAAAGTTGATTCTGTAATCCCGCTATTCTCAAAAAGTTTTAACAAGTATTAGGGATACTTCTCCCTTTTTCATCTTCTTTAAAACTTCTGATTGAAGTCAATCTATCTTTCCCTAGTAACTTTTGTTGAATAGTGTATTTATGATATGTAAAACAATCCTAGGATATAATAAATGTTCAATAAATATTCACTGAATAAGTAAATAATAAAACCATTCTCCTACTAAATGCATTTAAACCAATCTACTTCTAAACTTTGAATTTTCTGATTGTTAGCAGGAAGCAGTTTTGCTTCTCTTTTAATTTAGAATGCCTTTTCTTCCCATTCATCTTTCTTGTCATTAAGCGTTTAGGAACTATTAATTCCCTAAAACTAGACTGACTTTCTCTAATACAACCATTAAAATGCCTTCTCTGACTCCCCTTTCTAGGGTATATTTTCTCTACTACAGCTTTTTATAGCATGCTTTATTTGTGCTGTATGTCCGTTAGTAAATTACAAGGTTACAAGGAACCAACGCCTGTCATAATTCATGTTTGTATTTTCAAAAGTGCTTAGTGCAATCTTCAATAGATAGTGAGAACTTAATGTTGAATTATGTGGATTATATCTGAATTGCACAAGATCTATTGATATCCCAAGAACCAATTCTAGTCTGGCCTTCATTACACAGCTTCTATTAAGTATTCTTACCTGTGGTTCTATATTTATTCTTTATAATATTCTTAAAATTTTAATTAGCATTTTAAAATTTCATTCATGTTTTTATTTCTATAACATTGTTTATGTTTTGCTGGTATTTAGAGAATTGTTGGAAATATCATTGTCAGATAATGTAGAATAAGGAAACCTCTGCCTCCAAAACCCTGATAGAATTTTCATTATTTAGTTTCTAATATTTGTGTGTGTGTGTGTGTGTGTGTGTGTGTGTTGCTATTACTGTGAACTTTTATAGAATATACCTACTGAGCCTGTAGGGCCTAACAAATAAAACTCAATGAATTGGTGGAGCCACATGGCACAAGCTTATGATTTCCCTTTAGAAGCAATCACCTGTCTTTTGTGCTAAAATGTGATAACAATGTGACAATGATACTATGAACCACTAATGCAGGTCAGGTCTGATAAGGTTGACATCTTTACCTGTAAAGGAAGCCCATAATGATCCATGCTCCACAGACCACTGAAACCTAGTGCCCCTATGAAATAATAGATGCAAATAGAATGTGATTGGAAACATTTACCAGTCAGGTAAAGTAAAAACTTTGTTTATTTGAAATGCAAGGGACCAGAAAAGTGAGCTCTGAATTAACTGAGTTTGGATTACCTGATATTTTTATTAGGGGCATTTAGTCATTTAAACAATAACAGCTGCTGTTTGAACCTTTTCAGTGCTAGCCCTATGAGGTTTTTACTATCAAAGAATTGCTTCTTACAGTTGTGTAAGGAATGTATTTGACAATTATTAGCCTCTGCAGCTACGCATACATCTTCTGCAATTTAACTGGAATTGCACCAAATTGGCCATGTTGCCGTTTACCAGTTCTGTTTGATTGCATTCCTCTTGGTATGGACTTTCACTCTCTGTGAGTTTCTCCTAACTCAATTCTTTCCTTCCTGATAGCAGACAGACTTGTTGGGGGACCTTCCAAGAAACAGAAGGACAAGGTATTTGGTTATCTGCTGAGTATATATTAAGTCATCTGACTGTTTAATTGCCTGGTTGATCTATCCCTTTATATATAAGATAAATATTCTAGAGGTCCGTCTTTTAGAAAGTATGGAGGAACCCTAAGTCCTGACTGAGGGTTCTTTTAGGACCATTCTAAATCATTTTTTAAAAATGACATTCATAACACAAAAGTCAAGGTTACCTTGCTGTTCCCTGAAGGAGAGAAAGCACAAAGCCTATTAGAATGTATTTGTGAATCCTTCTAAATTAGAAGACTTTGCTTTGATGATTTTGTTAGACTGGAAGAGGTGATAGAATTTACGGTTTGCTTATTTTGCTCAGCAAAATCTGTCAACAGCCTACACTTTAATAAGAAACACAACACACATAAAAGGTAACAGCATATAAATAGACCTGGAACAAATACTGAAAGTCGCAAGTTAGTGGTAGGAACACAGCTTCCAAAAACTTAGGAATGGATTTTGATTAGATATAAAGGAGTTCTGATTACCCTGAACTTAAATCATGTTTCACATACTGGGGATTACAAATATGCATACTGTATATTGGATAGGCTTTCCTCTTAGGCAAGAGTGACTTAATTACTAATGGCAGAGTTGTTTGTTTTTTCATTTTATTTATTGACGCAGAGGTGATTTTTTCTCCCCAAATCTACATCTTTGTAAGTTATTGCACAAGCCTCACAGTCTCTCCAAACTGAGCGGAATTAATTCTTGGTGCAGTTTTACCATGATGTAACCTTAAAGATAAGTGGCTTGTCATAAATCCCAGAGCAAGAGTGGTAGGCTGCATCAGAGTCCAGGTCCCTTCATTCCAACCCAAGTGTATCTCCTGTGGCCAGCCTTACCTTCCAGTATTGTGCTTGTCTCTAGCCCACTCAGTTTTACAACCAGAGATATCTGGATCCACTTTAAGTAGAGCTGAACATAAATGGAATGTTCCCTTTTCATTGCTTCCTATCATTGTTGTTCTGCTTTTTACTTTAAAAATATTTTTCTCCTTTTCGTACAGATGCACCTATATTGTGGAACAGAAAATAGAATCAAGGATACTTGGGTAATTTGTATTAGCCTTCAGTTCAATGAATAAATGAATGGACCTATTTTTCATGATCCTAGACTCATATACACACTAATTACTGAAAATACACTTTTGGCTCATAAGGAAGGCTGCATTTACAGGCTTCCTCTTAAAGTGGGCTAACTCTAAACTAATTACCTTGAGGTGAATATCTCTGTGACTCAAACCCATGGAGCCACCAATACCTGGTCCTTTTTAATTGGTACAAATTATTTTATTTATGGAATAGAGAAAGGTCGTTCAAAAGACGAGGTTCCCTCTCCTCAGCATGTCTGTAGCGTTTGCTTCTTCTCTGAAACGTTAAAAATAGTTGAAACTTCCTTCTTGTAAATTGCCACCTGGTATTGATAAATAAAATTGTTTTAGGGTGTTGGATAAAAATTTAGCTACTTGAAAAGCGCACCAATTGCTATCATCAATGTTGAGAGGATGGCTTGACTGGGTATTGTTTCTGGATAGCCTTCTCAAAGCAATATTGAAGAGTTTGAGGTAATACCTTGTTATGAAATATCTCCACAGGCTTATGTATTCAATACTTTGTTTCCAGCTGGTAATTCTATTTGGAGAGGCACTGGAATCTTGAGGAGGTTATGGCCTAGTGGCAGAAAATAGTTCACTGGACCTGTGCCTTTGAAATTTATATTTGGTTTCTCCCTCTCTTCCTCTCTCCCTCTCTCCCTGTCTGTCTGTATGTCTGTCTCCCTCTCTCCTTGTCTCCTTGTCTCTTTCCTGTGTACCATGAAGTAAGCAGCCTCCTCCCTTTCATACTTCTACCATAATGTTCTGTTTCCCAGAAGCAAAGAGTCAAGTGAGCATGGACTGAACCTTTGGAAACTGTAAGATAGAACAAATCATTTCTCCTTCTAAGTGGCTTATGCTAGGCATTCTGTTGCAATGATGGAAATTCCAACCACTACATATTCTTAGACATTGATAAAAGACCATTTGCTTAACCAGGTCTTAGAACTTCAGGAGGAAAGTGGCTAAGTATGTTGAAGATTTCCTTGAACTGATAACTTCATACAGTGGTCTTGAATTGCAGTTGTCAGAGGCAGTAAAAAATTGTGAAGTGAGGGGCTGGGAAGGTGGCTCAGTGGTAGAGCACTTGCCTTGCATGCCTGAGGCCCTGGGTTCGATTCCTCAGCACCACATAAGCAAAAAGAAAAAAGCCGGAAGTGGTGCTGTGGCTCAAGTGGTAGAGCGCTAGCCTTGAGCTGAAGAGCTGAGGGACAGCGCCCAGGCCCAGAGTTCAGGCCCCACGACTGGACCAAAAAAAAAAAAAAAAAAAAAAAAAAAAAAAAAAAAAATTGTGAAGTGAAAATAAAAATGAGACTATAATTCAAGAATAAAGAGAAAGGTAGGGGCAAGGGATCAACATCCCAGAAGGGACTGGAATGCATTTAGGAAGAAATTGCCTATGTAGTAATATTGTACACTGTCACTACAAACCCTCACCAAAGCTAACTATCTAGTCTTTGTCATGACACTGATAGACTATCCCATTGGTTCTATGGTGCAGATGGAAGAAACTGAATGCATCGCCTGATGAGAAGCTTTGTTCAACATAAAAGGGCCAAAGAGTGCTTAACCTCAGTCCATGCAGCAGTACTACTCTCTAGCCTCAGGGACTCAAGTTATTAAACTAGAATCAAGAGTCAAGCTGGCAGAAGGTTGTTTGATAACCTGATTGCAAACTATAGTAATAGACAAGTTAGAAAAGGAAAGATGGGAATGCATAGGCAGGGAGAAAACTGTAGGAAGTGAATTGCACAGCAGCCAGAAAAGCAGTCTTGGGATGTAAATTCAAATCATCAAACCAGAGGGCATTCCTGCCAAAATATTTGGAGGACCACATGTTCACATGGATAGTCAATGGTTTTCTTGGACTCCAGGCAACAAGCTTGACTGTCCTTTGATGGAGATATTTTTAGTCTAAGATCAAGTATTCTCTCCAATATAATATGTAATCACAAGACAGGGTAGCTTAAATTCCAAAGATGAGGGTAGGTCATTGTTGGGAAGAAGTCAATAACATGACCTTGATAACTAATTGGAAACCTCAGGATGGTGGTATGGAACTTGTGACTTCTCTATGGCTCTCCTAAATAGATACTTCAAGTTCATCTCTTGCTCCTGGTCTTACTCTCTGTCTTAGTTTAAGGAAAGTTACCTAGAGATATAATGTAGATTTCTAGAGTGCTTTTGTTTTCCAGAGTGAAAAAAGATGTTCTTATTCTCTAGATTTCCTCTCACTCTCCAGAAATGATTTGCTTCAACATGTCATAAGCCTCTATTATCTATTGCACTAGGGAGGTTGGCTGGAGTCCCCACAGAGATTACTATTCACCCCTGGGTTGCTTTCCTGATGCTTTTGTGCCCTTTGCAGATTCTCTACTCTTCCAGGCTCTAGTTTTGCCAAACTTGTCAGCTACTGGGCATTTTTGTGTGTCTGACCAAGCAACAATTTTATTTGCATGTTTGCCTCTTGGCCCTTCCTCTGCTTTGCCTGGAAGTAGTGAGCTGTAGAAATGGCTTCAAGGAGAAGACTGTGCTTGCCTGATGTGATTGGCATCTCTCAGTCATGGCCACGCTGAGCTCAGAGGTGCTGCTGTCGATAGGCAGCAGACAAGTATTTTTTTCCTCTTAGATTCCTTTAGTCATGCTTACATGGCATTTAGACACACTACAAGACTTGGGGGCTGAGCTGCCAGTGTGGAGTCAAGCACTTGACAGATAGCTTGCAACAATCTGTGATCCAGCCATCAGGAAAGAAGCACTTATTCTCAGTCCTTGCCTGAATACTCTTATTTTGCTTGAGTTTACCTCACTGCTGTGTGGCAAATATAGCCAAGCTGATTCACTGCCAGTTGTGTTGAACTGTTAAGCAAAATCTCTGAGTGACCATGCCCACATCAGTGTGATATACAGGATGAATCTTTGTAATCTCCTTATTTTCCTCTCTGCAAAATGGGATTAGTTCACGCTCAACAGGAATTCTTCATGTATTAGGTTATCATCCTTACACGCTGTTGCAGTGATTTCTGGAGAACGTTAAAGATTTTCTCCTCAGACCAGTGTTACTAGTACAAATCCACTACAGAATCAATTCTATTAATTCCCAGACACACCAATTTGGTTGTGACTGATGTCATTTACTGTAATGGAGTTACGTATTTTAGAACCCAATAGATATGGCTATGAAAATATTTTTTCACTCCTACTTTTCTCTAAGCATAGGTGAAAAAAATGTGTTAATAACAGGAGCTCTTTGAGGATTTGGGAGTACAGGAAACTTTCCAATTTAATGTGGTCAAGTCACTTAGGCCATAAAAATCTTCAAACAAGATGTTTGGTCAGAGATTTTAAAATTCTTACTCACTTTCAAAGGAATTTGAAACTAAAAATATCAAGTTTACCCTCTATGAGTAGTTCAAATTCCAAATATAGGACCCCTCTTCAAAGTAAAGGTTTGGTGTCCTGTCAAAAGTTTTGCAACAAATCAGCATTTATCTTTGTCAGTTAAAATGGACTGTTTGATACTTGTAGGTATCTTCATACTGACTTCTTGTTTATTGGGCTTTATTTGTTTCTATATTACTCTTCTACTCTTTTGTTTTGGTTTGTTCTGTTTTGTTTTTGATCTACCATGGGGCTTCAATGCAGGGCTTGGGCACCGTCCCTCAGCTCTTTTGCTCAAGGCTAGTGCTCTACCACTTTGAGCCACAGTGCCACTTCGGGTTTTCTGGCAGTTAACAGGAGGTAAGAATCTCATGAATTTCCCTGCCTGGACTGGCTTTGAACTGCAATCCTCATATCTCAGCCTCCTGAGTAGCTAGGCTTATAGGCATGATCCACCAGCGCCCAGCTCTATTACTTTTTTTTGGGGGGGGGAATGGGTGGGGGTGGAGGTTATGGGGCTTGAACTCTAGGCCTAGGCGCTGTCTCTCAGCTCTTCAGCTCAAGGCTAGTGCTCTACCACTTGAGCTACTGCACCCACTTCTGGCTTTTGCTGTTTATGTGGTGCTGAGGAATCGAACCCAGGGTCTCATACATGCAAGGCAAGCACTCGACCACTGAGTCACCTTCCCAGTCCCTCTACTACACTTGATTGTGCCATATGAAGAAGTAAGTACAATTTTGTTTTAAAAGTACTATAAGAATCTTTCATAACACATTAGCTGCTTATCAGACACCACGGAAAGGGTTAACTGTTCACTGTAGCTTGTCCTCACAAGAATTCCAAGAAATAGCTTTTAACAGTGAGAAATGCTGTATGATTTGCCTCTCTTCTCACATTTTTTCTGGCATTTTATCATCCAGCACAAACTAAAAAAATAGAAGGTTCTTCAAGAGTCTAGTAAGTTAGTTTAAAATGAAAATTGGATGTATTCAGAGCACTTGGAAGAACAAGCACTTAATTATTTTTATATGAGAGACAATCTGCATACAGGTAACACATTCTCTTCTGACCTGATATAGGGGCTGGACAGTTAGAAAAGGTGAAGGTCGAAGGTCATGCATCTCATGATGTGACCCTCACCTGGTTTGCCGACGTTTTCACTGTCCCCAACATGCACAAACACATTGGCTCAGCGACCTTCTCTCCCAGCTTTCTGACGTTTCTCATGCCATCTCCTGTCTGAAATGTACATTACCACTCTTCTCAGTCAACTTTACTTTATCTTTAAGATTAAGTACTTCTACTGCTAGGACCACTTAGCCAAATGGATCACTTGTCTCAGGTGACAGTGTGTGGAGACAACTAGTTAATAGAATCTTTAGGTGAAAAGGATGAATTTGCAGAGTTAGTTCATTCAACAAACACTTGCTAAATGCCTTCTCTGTGACATGTGTGAAGGTGGCAGACATGGCATCTGCTCTTCTGTACCCTATATGCTGTCATCTGGAGGCACCTGGCCCTTGAATTTGTTCCTCTGTTACATTTACCATTTGCTGTTACCTTGCCTGAACTTCTTGAGTTCGAAAATGCAATGTTAGGTACTATCTTTGTGTGTGTGTGTGTGTGTGTGTGTGTGTGTGTGTGTGTGTGTGTGTGTGTGTGCGTGGACTTTCCAAGAACAGACTCCTCTTGATCCTGTCTGCCATTTGGGAAATGATTATGTAGTTTTATTATAAGAATATCTTGCAATCTCCAGATTTTTATCTCCTCTCAGAGATATCCCAGAGAATAATTTAGACCTCTTCTTTGCTCCTAAAACAATTTATTATTCTTCTCCCAGGCTTTCATAGGAGTGTTTGTAACAGCTGCTGTCTATTCTGCATTCTCTCAGAACAAAAACTCTCTTACTTAACTTTTCTTTCATATTTGGTTTTTCTCTTTCCTACTGTAAAATACACATAATGTAAAATTCACCACGGAAGCTTCATTTAAGTGTGCAGTTCAGTGTCATTAAGTGCATTTGCAATCTTATATAACTGTTAACACCATCTATCTGTAGAAGTTTTTTTCATTGTTTCAAGCTTAAAGTTCTGCACACACTAAAAAATAATTCCAGATAACTCCGTACTCCATTCCTTGGTAAACCCAATTATATTCCCTGTCTTATTACTATGCATATAGATTCATGTGGAGGCACACAATGTTTGTCTTTTTTGTGTCTGGTTATTTCATGTAGCATAATGTCCTCAAGTTTCACCTATGTCCTAGCATATGTCTGCATTTCACTTTCTTTAAAGACTGAAGTATGTTTCTGTTGTATAAATATAATAGTTTGTTTGGCCTTATGGGGGAATCACACACAATTGTGCAATCTAGACATATGAAATTTAAAAATGAGATGATATAGCAAGTTCTTTTTAAAATTAATACATAAATGTTTTATTGTTATTTTAAAGGTGATGTACAGAGGAGTTACAGTTGCATAAGTCAGGTAAACATTACATATCTCTTTGAACAGGGTCACTCCTTCCCTCACTCTCTCCCAGTTTTTCCCTCCCATCCCCACCCACAAGTTGTATAGCTCATTTTCAACATAGTTTCTAGTATCACTGCTGCACTTGTTTACCCTTGGTCTCTTATTTTCTGTGTCCCTGTTGCCCTCCCAAGGATAGATAAATCATTAAGCAAAACAAAAGGAAAGGGAAACAAAAACAGTAGCAAAGGAAAGTAACTCTTGTTTCCACTTCTTGGAGTTCGTTTTGATAAATAATACTTTATATGATCATATGCAAATAGCTATCAAGTCTTTGTGATCCTCTCCTAAGAATATCCTCCTTTGGGAAGAGACACTGTGGCTCAAGTGGTAGAGCACTCACCTTGAGCTGAAGAGCTGAGGGATAGCACCCAAGCCCAGACTTCAAGCCCCATGACTGACAAAAAAAAAAGAAAAAGAAAGAAAAGAAAAGAATATCGTCCTTTGGTCTGTCTCTATTTGCATGCCTACAGGCATGTATATTTTATCATGTCCCAGTATATTTCTTTTCTTTTAAAATCTAGTGTGTTTACTTGTAGATTTACAGATACATTCTATTTAACCACAAATGAAGGAAACCATGGAACCAAAGTTTTATTTATTTATTTATATCGTGAAAATACCATACAGAGGGGTTACAATTACCTGGGCAAGGTAATGAGTACATTTCTTATCAAGCATTGTAGCCTCCTCTTTTGTTTCCCCTTCCCATCTCCTCCCCCTATCTTCCCCCTCATCCTTTCCTTCCCCCCTCCCCCCTCCTTGTGCCAAAATTGTAAAGTTCATTTTTCGATATAATGTTTTATACATCTCATTGTTGCAATGGGTCCACCAATGTTTCTTTGGGGTTGGTTTACTTCACCTAATATAATTGTTTTCCCATTTCCTTACAAATGGTACAATATCTTTTTCTGATGAATGAGTAGAATTCCTGTGTGTGTGTGTGTGTGTGTGTGTGTGTGTGTGTGTGTGTGTGTGTGTGAACCATTTGTCCATTGGAGGGGAAAAGGAGGGAGATCATTTGAGCTCCATAACATACAGCAGGTTTTTGAGGCCTTTGAAGGCCCTCTTTCTTTACCAGGGTCAATCTTATCTTCCTTCTTTCTAAGAGACATTGGGTCATAGCTGGAGACCTGGAGATACTTTGCATGGTAACTGATAAATGATAACACCCCACTGTGAGGATTATTTTTAACATCTAAACCAAAGATGCTAACTATTCTGTAATGCGTAGATTATCTGCCTCCCATGTAAGAATTATCAAGCCCAAAGTATGAATAACGTTGAGGTTGAGAAGAGGTTTTCAAAAGATCTCCTCAACTTTACAGAAAGGTGGAGTGGTTTATTCATGAGAAGATTCCAGGCAGAACTTCACCTGACGTATCTTGACCCCAAACCTGGTACTTGTATCACTATCAATCCCAGTATGGTTTTTGTGGCTTAATGATCATTTCCAAAGTGCTTACATGGACTTGAATAAAATGAGCTATTTTAGAAAAGGAACTCTGCAGATAGCATTTTCTCTGCTGAATCTATAAACTCTACAACCCAATAATTGCTTTCTCCTCTACTTCTACTGCAAGTGGTTTTAGGAATAATAAGTTGATATTTCCTAAATTTCTTTCGAAAGGAGGTGCTAAAACTTCTCTAAATTATTTTTATCACCTCTATAAAATGTAAAAGCAAAGTATCATTCTTGTCAAAAGCAGGCATAATCCTGATTTGCTTCAATAATAACCTCTGATTAGCTATTGAACTCTCTGATTACAGGTTGACATTGTGCTATCCTGGGAATCATACTAGGGAAATCTATGAAATAATTAATTGTAGACTGACAATACTGTGAATTGTTGCAGTTTGGAACACAGCTTCCAAGCACTGTAAAAAGATTTGCTGCTCAAACTCTCCTTGTTTCAAATATGAGGTCACTGCTATGGCTTTAGATATTGATTCATGTTGTCAATTTGATTTATTAACTTTCCTAATTACTGAAAAGGATTTCTAAAGATTTACCACTCTTCACGAAAAATGAACCAGGAACCCTGACGAGTCTTCATAGTTTCTATACCTGCCTTCAAGAAGGACTTCATGTGACGGAGTTCATTCACCAACATCAACACAGCCCTCCTCCCCTCCCCTGGAATCTTTCTGTCTTCCTTGAATGATCAAATTTGAGATTATTTTAAAGGGTCATCATCACGGAGCTCCTTATTGAATCTAAAACAAAGGAAACTAGGAGAAAATTAAAGAACTCATTCATCCTAGAGGAAAGAAGGAACCACTGATGACTCATGTCCTAATACCTGGATCAAGGGACAATACATTACTAATCAGGATTCAATTAAAAGGCGTGTGACTACTCAGGAAAGCTGATTTTGAGGAGTCCCTAAAGAAAAATGGTCAATAAGGCATCTTCTATCTTCCAGCAATATAGTCAGAGATCATTACCAGAAAGGGATTGTTCCTTCTTCTCAGTTCTTCAGCCTGCCTACCTATGGTTGCATCTTGGTGTACTCTAGCTGAAGCTACAGACAGGCCAGCTGAAAAGAAATCAGGTTCAAAATTCATAAATTGTATTGCTAGATGTTGAATTTCTACAGCACGCTGTGGGTTTGATTTAAGTTGTGTTTCTTGAAGAATGGATTGGGAAAGCCAGTGGTTATGGAAGGGCTAATGATTCCCAGACCACCTTTTGATTCACCTATTGTGATACAAGATGGAACTTTCAACTGGGACCTGCTAGAATAATTCAGAGCAGCAAGTGACCATCAGAGCCAAAGGGTTGGGGCATTAGAAGATATTCTCATTGTTAACTTGTTACAAACAGTAGATAGTGAATCCAGGACCATGTTTATTTTAATTCTCTGATTGCTTCAGCTTCTGTTCCTTCTTTACAATTCCTTGCCTTGTACTTTCCTCATGATTCTTCTGATCATCCCATCTCTGTTCTCCTGTGCTCATTTTGGAGATATTATACATTAGACTACAGCATTCCTTTTGGATCAAGTGACTGATCTGTATCAGGAAGTCTAATTGCTTACACACTGCAATTTATCTGCTGACCTCCTGTACCTTCATCTTCTCTTAATATGTTTTTTTTTTTTGGGGGGGGGGGGTCAGTTGTGGGGCTGGAACTCTGGGTCTGGGTACTGTCCCTGAGTTCTTCAGCTTAAGGTGAGTTCTCTATCACTTGAGCCACAGAGCCACTTCTGGTTTTCTGGTGGTTGGAGATAAGAGTCTCACAGACTTTCCTGCCCAGGCTGGCTTTTAACTGTGACCCTCAGGTCTCAGCCTTCTAAGTAGCAAGGATTACAGGCGTGAGCCACCAGCACTGGGCTTTCTCTCAGCATCTTAAATGCAGTATATCTGAATCCATGATCATTGGCTTATTCCTTAAATTATCAAGTTTTCTGACTTTCCCTATTTTCTCTTCCAGTGGCATCTTCAGCATTCCAGCTATCCAAATATGAAACCAGAGACATCTTCAACTTTTCACTTACTTACTTTCCAAATCTTGTTTTACTGACTTTCCTACCAAAATCCATTTGAAGAATGGATTGGATACCTATTCCATTCCTGACTAGGATGCTCGTATTACTTGATACCAGGTATGGTTAAGATTTTTGTTCAGGCCTGAGCATAACCTATAGTTATGAAAAATCTAAAATAATACCTTGTGGAATGTTTTTAAAGTAAAAATTCATGGTATATTTATTGAGAGTTCCCCCATATTTATACTTGATTAAACAAAAGAGTTGTTTCTGTTCTCAGAGATTATAGTGTAGAAGAAAAAGACATATTTAAAACCACAAAGCAAAGTAAGCACATCATACATAATTCCAATTTAGCAACTTCTATGAAAAAGTAAAGGAAACTATCATAAGGAACAGAGTGACTGGGACTAAGGTGGTGGCTTATAAGTTGTGACCTAATGCCGAGAAGAAATCTGTTATGATCTGTGCTTTTCCATTCTGTTAAGTGGAGTTCAACCTTCTTGTCTAAAATAAAGGTATTACTGCTCAGACTTTTTCATTGCTTCCTTTAGAGACCCCTATATGCCAATACAAGTGGCACGTATGTTATTGCTGAATTCTTTTTTGCACTTCCTGATTCTATCTTTGTCATGAATTTCTCTTTGTGGATCCACACTCCACATTCCCAGCCCTTTCTATGAAGATCATGTCTTTATCTTAGTAGAAAGTAAAAACATACCTATTTTGTGAAGCATCATACATCAATACTTTTAGCTAGAAACCATCTCTTCATTCTCTGGACTTCCTCAAATGATCAGTTTTGCATTCTGTGTCTAACACTTACCTTATGCTCTGATATACAATAATTATTTGGGTGCAAGCTTTAATCTCCTGCCAGTTTGTAAATAGACAACAACATATTTCCATGCCCCTGAGATTTTCCCTGATCTATATAAGCATCCAATATTGGAAGCAACCATTGATGCTTTTTGTAATTAATAAATAAGCTATCTTGTAAGAGGCTATCAATCATAATCACATCTAATGTCTGGCATAGGAAAGCACATTTTCTACTTTTCCAAATCTCTAGCACTTTGCACATTAGCTAGCAACTGAGAGAAGCTTAATAAATGTTTGTTAAACTAAAAGCCCAGGAATATGCAGAAAGTCAGTAGCAAGGAGTATAACAGAGATGATGTCTACTAATCTGTGAGTTCCTGTAAGATCCTGGCTGAATTTACCAGCCACAGAACACCTTAACTCCAATAAACTTGCTTCTTTTTGGCCTGCTTGTTTCCAAAAAATGTCAGCATGGATTCCACTTTTGTAAGGAAGCAACTGATGACATAAATTTATTCCAGCTCTCTTGTCATATTGGCAATCACTTTGCCTCCCACGTATTATAAAATACTTGGGAGATTTTTTAAATCATTTTCTGAAAAATCACACATAGATCCATATTATTATTTTTAATATTTCAGAGTCTGGCTTTTTCAGTAACACAGCTAGACTCTCTGTCTTCCATGGCTGTGTTCTTCTTTCTTTACTTTAGAACCAAACTGGATAAAAATAAACCCCAGAGCTGCTGTTCTGCATGCATGTGCACCAGCACAGACAGAGCATGGAGAAAGATGAGAAGAGTCAGAATCACAGCAGGCCCTTGGAGGTACCAATGCAAACCAGGAAAAGTCTCTCTGGGGCTGAAACAGGAGTATAGACACAGCATTTTTGTATAAATGTATTTCTAAAGTTCCAAGATTACAAGCTTTCTAACGTATTTATAAGGTGCTACATGATTTTTTTTTTGTTGCTTTGTATGCCCCCACCCAATGATATAACCCTGTTTTCACTGTATTTGATGTCAGTCTAATTTGGGGAGGGGAAGGGAAAAAACAAATTGTTTAAATAAGGATGCAAGTTGACCCATTGCAGCAATGAGATGTACAAGACGCTATGTCGAAAAATGAACTTTACAATTTAGGCAGCGGGGGTGGGGGGATGGCGGGAGGAGGTGTGTAGTTGTGAAGATGGTAGGGAAGGAATGTCAGGGGTAAAACAAAGGAAGAGACAAGAATGATTGATAAGAAATGTACTCATTACCTTGCGCATGCAACTAACTCCTCTGTACAGTGTTTTCACAATAAAAAATTTAAAAAAAAACAAAAACAAACAAACATCAAAAAATGCCCTTTTATCAATGTGAGAATGTGCAAACCAAACCACAAACGTAGCAATAAGAATTATAGTCAGGAAAAGGAGAGGAAGGATAAAAAGTTGGAAGGAAGGAGGGAGAGAAAATATTTTTTTTTATTTGATTCTCATGGCTAGTAACTCAAGCATGAAAAGACACTCCCCAGTTAAATTATCCAAGATTACAGTCCCCATTATGAGAGGAGAAAACCAAACCATTAAAATGATGATTCCAAAATGCGTATGTTGATGACAATAAGATATGTTTTATTGCCTCTCATTTTCAGGTTATTGAAATCCCTTAAGAACCATTATCTTATTAAGTGGTATTAAGTGGTTATAAGGTTGGGGTTGGAAAATTATTCCTTCCATCTTTGCAGTGGAAGAGATAAGGATAGAGAGTTATGTAAATTGTCCTAGCTATCCGGCCTCAGAAGTGAACAGCAGAAAACTTCTCAAGTTCAAAGCTGTTAGTAATTGAACTGACAAATTTTTCCTTTGTGTTCCATCTTGAGTCATGCCTAGCTTGTGGCTGACATGTTTGAATGAATCCAAAGTGCTTTATTTAGAGTACTTACATCTCCACTCATTTTCTCATTCTCAGAATTAAAGCAGAGAAACAAAACAAAATAAAACAAACGATAACAACTAGGACATTTTCTCTCAAAGAAGCCAGAATCTGGTACAGAATGGAATAAACCAGATGGATTATTTTCCTTGTAAACCTTTGGTTCATATTAAAAGACACGATTATCCTTTCCCCAAGGAGAATGTCTTCCATATACCTCAGAGACTCTTCTATTCTGGTTGGCAGGCATTTCCTCTCTTTGTTTGCCCTTTCCCTTTATTTTTCCACAATGAAAGCAAAGATCCTACACAATCTTCCGTACGTTGGATTTGGGCCTGATCTGTACCTTAATTTTCTCCTGTTTTCTTCACCCTTTCTTCTAAAAATGCACCATTATGCTCTTCATTCTCTCTGTTTCTCTTCACCTTGTTAGATAAGCTCTTGAACCACTTGAAGTGGTTGAATTAATCAATTACAATCTGGTTGTACATTTTCAGGGTTAAAGAGATGTTGATTTGTTGTCTACAACTTTGAAAAGCTTTTCAGTTCAGATCAGAATCATTTCCCTATCAAGTAGAATTTTGGCTCCTGGGTTTCCCTTCTGGCTTTTTTGTCTCTTGAGGCTATTAACATAGAGATAGTATCTTTTATAGAGAAAATCTCCCCTGGCTATTACTGAAGTCTTTCTCACCTGCAATCTCAATCTTTCATTTTTGATATCACAATTCTTTTCAAAGTAACAACCCGGCATATTATAGCCACTTGACATGCTTGAAAAGGATGGCATATATTTTTAGCTGCCTAATTTCCTTCAGCATTTGGAGAAATAGGTTTGCCATGTAGACAGTTTATTTCCACTTTCAGGAAAAGAATGAGGCACATTTTTGCCAGAGGTTTTCTTTTTTTCTTTAATCACTATATAATTTTATGAATTCAAATTACGCAACTTCTTTATGAAAATTCACAATAGAATAGAGTTCTGAATACCATCGTTCTTAGGAGATAGTAATGTGAAGTTAAAAGATATGTTACCTAGGACACTGTGAAAGATAAAAGATGTGCAGTTGTTGGATGAAGACTATGCAACACTAAATTTCAGAGTGCCTCAGGGTTTTTTTGAGCCTTCTGGTCCTCTTCCTAATTAACCTGCATCTATCTGATGACCTTCACCTCCTGATAGTGATTTTTGTTTTATTTTTTCCCCCACAACTTGCTAGTTTGCAGAGCTATGCTTCTTTTTTTTGGGGGGGGGGTCCGGTTGTGGGGCCTGAACTCTGGGCCTGGGCGCTGTCCCTCAGCTCTTCAGCTCAAGGCTAACGTTCTACCACTTGAGCAACAGCGCTACTTCGGCTTTTTTCTTTTTGCTTATGTGGTGCTGAGGACTCCAACCCAGGGCCTCATGCATGAAAGGCAAGCGCTCTACCACTGAGCCACTTTCCCAGCCTCTGCAGATCTAGGTTTCTAAGCAAATGACTTGCCATCACTATCTCCTCTTTATTGTCCACAAAGACAGTGTCCTTAGAGCCTCATGGTCCCGGCTTTGAGAAACCTTCCAGTGGGGAAAGTCGCTGGTCTACCCCATGTCTCTCAACAGCTGCTTCTTTCTGCCTACCAGATCATCGCCTCTATAAAGTGTTAGCAGAAATAGGAGAGTCACATACCCCAAGTTCATCCCTATTTCAGATCTTGTATTCTTAATTTTTAATAATTGGGCTGTTAGTTGCATTGCTGATGAAGTAGAGGAATCTGATGAGCCATTTCAGTTCACATGTGATCATCCACATGGGGTCACTCAGAGTGGATTTGGGGATATGGGCCTCTCTGTTAGTAGGTAGATGTTGGCAGGTAGGTCTCCTGACGTCAGATCACTTAAGTGCAGAAGAGGTCCGTAGAGGATGATAGATGACACATCTTAACTCCAAGTCGTCCATGAGAACAGCCTGAGAATGAGCCATGACATTAGGACAAAACCATATTCCAGAACACATGGTATGGACTTTGATGTCATAGCCTTGAATTAACTTATTGCAAGTTACCTAGCCCAGTAGTGGTGAGTCCCATTTAATCCTAAGGAAAACAAATTTTAAATATGACACATATAGATCTTTGAGCCAAGGCTCATTAATTTTTATTGTTTCTGAGTATGAAGTATGGGAAAAATTAGTATCTTTAACCTAATCTCAATCCTTGTGTAATACTAACAGTCAGTCTTGTGTTTGAAATATGCATTTGGGGGTGTTTCTTACAAACACCTTTGGGAAACAGTAGCTTTATTTTTCCAAGCCTCATCTTATGTACACTCTTATAGAAAGGGATTAAAATGTTAGATGTACAGGAAGCACTCTGCACAATGTGTGCTATAAGGATAATGCTGGATGAATGGTGGTTGTCATTACTCAGAAACAAGGGCAAAGATGTCCTAAATAAGAGTGAATGGAATTAATAGGCTGAGGTCTGAGCTAGAAACGGAATTGCCACTGTCTTTGGCTTCTGTTCTATTTTACTCTGAGAGAATTTAGGTTAAGATTTTGTAGTTTAAACTCATAAGCATCTAATCCTCTTATGCTCCAGAAATTCCAGTGCTCTCTGGTGTACTCTAGCCTATATTTTCCTCAGGTAGATACAGCTAATATTTTGTTGGGATTTGTTTCTTCATTTGTTTTAATTTCATAAGAATGGAAATCTAAGCCGGACGCTGGTGGCTCACGCCTGTAATCCTAGCTACTCAGGAGGCTGAGATCTGAGGATCGCGGTTCAAAGCCAGCCTGGGCAGGAGAGACCGTGAGACTCCTATCTCCAATAAACCACCAGAAAACCGGAAGTGGCGCTATAGCTCAAGTGGTAGAGCATTCGCCTTGAGCTGAAGAGCTGAGGGACAGTGCCCAGGCCCAGAGTTCAAGCCCCACGACCGACAAAAAAAAAAGAATGGAAATCTATAAGTTATCATTCCTAATCATACCACCCAAGGAGGGTTAGAAACCACAGCACCCCATGTACCCAAGGAAGTTGAATCCATGGCCTTCAGCTTTGACCTTCACCTTGTGGTCCTATTGGGCATCTCACACTCTTTCCAGATTCAGACCTGAACTCTTAACAAGACCTATGAAACCTGGAGGCAGACTACCACTTTGTTTTGATGTGTGTGTGTGTGTGTGTGTGTGTGTCTGTCTGTCTGTCTATCTGTCTGTCTGTTCACACAGATTCCAGTTCTTTGTACTTCTAGCCATTTCTTAGGAGCCTCTTATGATTGTATGGATTGTAAGGAAATTTGCAATTTCCTCTCAATCTCAGGTGAGGCAAATCAGGACCTCTACTAAAATTATCAGGGGTCATTTCTGACTTTGAATATCTAGTACTTATACATCTTTGTGTTGGTCAGTTGTTACTTGCTCTAGAGTGCATAAGATCCAATTTCAAGAATAATTTGCTATAGAACAAAGTCTTTACTTACGGATCCTTACCCTGGATCAGCAGATGGATGAGATTTGGTCTTGTAATTCTATAACTTTGTTTCAAGTTATGTGGCCTATGAATACTTTTGTTTTTAAGTTCATCACAGGAGAGCATTTCTCCAAATGACTGACATTTCTTTTTTTAAATATAAAATATTATATAAATATTAAATCAGATTGACTGTATACTAATGGATTTGACTTAGAATTAGAACTGAATACAGAAGTTGAGAATTCCATAATGTGGTAAACATGGCTTACTTGACAAATGAGTCTTTCCTTGGAATACCAAGAGCTATTAGAAGAAAAGAAGGCATGTGAAAGAAAGCACAGAAATTGATGGTGAATTGTGAATCCCTGGTCATGGACATGGATTCCAGCTACATTATATTTCCAGATTTGTAGCTAGAGAGAAAAAAACATTAATTTAAAGCTATTTCATTTGTATATTAAACACTTCCTTAAATGGTTCATTATGTTCAAATTTACATATCTCTCTGTGAATTTTTTCAGTGTATCAAGCCCAGGCTCTAAACTTGGACCTAATCTTCCACCAAATCTTCAGGTTCTCTTGCTGCCCAGTATGAGTCTACTCTTTGATCTAGACTAAAACACTCACATATGTTGAATATACTTTGCACCTTCTCTCCATTGGAACTTTGCTTCTCTGTGTGGAGTCTGTGGGACTCCTCTAAATCTCCCAACCCATTGAGAGATTAAAGAGAGTAATTATCACTTTTTCTTATACATTTTTTACATTTGAAGTTGCTACCTGGGATGGCTAGTTACATTAAGCTTTTTAAGGACAAAGTCTATTTTTCATATTTGTATCACCATTACATCTAATACATATCATAATTCTTAGCATAAACTTGTTGATTACTATAGCCTTCTATTGAGACAAGAGAGCAGACATCCTTTGCTTATGCATACTAACCCCAGGTCCCACTATTATGGACCAAGTTCCCTACTATTAGATATTATAGCATGGTTTCCAAGAGCATTTCTCTATACTCCTGCAGTTATTTTGCAGAGCTATATTATCTCAACCAGAGAGTCAATTCAGTAGCTCAGGCTATTATTTAAACAGTCATTAATTGAACATTGAAGTGTTCTGCTCACCTATGATTGTATAGGGAACTATAAATATATGTGCAGTGGTGTAATTATCTCCACCAACGCTACCTTTCAAAATGGCTAATTATCACAAACATATGAAATGCAAATTCTATCTCTAGATGTTATTCAAAAGGACTCATGCAGGTACAATAATTCTATTGGAAATATCAACTGTGACTTCCCTTGCTCAAATTTATGATGCTTAGCATGGTATTTTCTCAGTAACTTGTGATTTGAGCCTACCCTCCAAGACCTCAAGGACTGAACCAATGATTTTAATAACTAGTTCTTGCTTTGGAACTGGTTCCCAGTACTAGAGTTTCCTGACCAAAACTCCAACGTTCTCATGAAGTTTTTCCATACCTGTTATTTCTTCAGAACATTGGATCTGACTACAAGCTTTGTGGTCAGGGGGGAAAAAAAGTTACATTCTGTTTCCTAATTTTTAAAATTGGCTTAATACCAAATTCACATGATAGTGAAAATTAGATCATACTATATACATTATGTACATGTGACACATGTTCAATAAACGTTCTTTCTAGATGTGTGTGTGCACTGGTACTAAGACATGAATTCAGGGCCTCACATTCACTTAGGTTTCTGGCTTATGGCTGGTGCTCTTCTACTTGAGCCATACCTCCATTCTAGCATTTTACTGGTTAACTGGAAATGGAATCTCATAGACTTTACTTTTCAGATTAGCTTTGAACTTCATTCCTTCAGGTTTCAGGCTCTGAAGTAGCTAAGATTATGGATGTTGAGCCACTGATGTTTGGCCTCTCTTGTTTATAATTCTGTCTAGTCTAGCCTATAACTTGTTGGGTTTCATATACCAGATCCCATTCTCAATCTCTCTTGCTGTGCTTTCTTCTCCTACCCCTAGACCAAAGGGCAATCGCAGATAAAGCTATTGACTAAGAAAACTTGAAATGTGACCAAACATGCCAGATTCTGGCTTATTAAAAGAAAATTACAATGCTTTGTGTGCAACAGACTGTCAAGGTCATTTTGGGAAACAAAAGATACCATTGTTCCTATCACATAGACATCAAAGGGCAGAGGAGAGAAGAAAGATGAAGTTGACAAGTTAAAGATGAAGCAGGTCATTTGGAGTTTTGAATGCTATGGTAAGAAGCTACATTACCATGGTTCTGCTGCTATTTCTTTCCCTGATTCCTCTCTCCTTTGGCCTTATTTATTTTCTCTCAGAATGCCAAATGCTAGCTCTATGAACCACACTTATTATGACATCCCCAAAATCCTTTATGAATATGCCAAGAAATAAACTTCTTGCCACTAGCTCCTTCTTTAGAATTTTTCCCCTTGCCTAGCTTGTCTTTCTGTGGTTGAACATTTACTCATCCTATACTGTTGATTTTTGAGGCTATGCAGTCATCTTGCAGGAAATTCACACAGACAGTATTATGATTTGTGTGTGAAATGTTCCCCCAGCCTCATGTGTTGAAGGCTTGGCTTCTATTGGGAAAGTTGCTGCTGGAAACTTAGTAAATGCTGAGTAGCTAGATGGAGGAAGACGGTGAAAGGGGTATGTGCTTGGGACTATACTTTGTCCCCATTCCCTTCCTGTCTGTTTCTCTGCTTTTGCCCACCATGAGGTGAATGTCTTCCTCCATACATTCTTGCTGGCATGATATTTTATCTCATCACAGCTGAGAAACAATGGAGCCATCAAACAGCTGTTTTCTCAGGTTTGTTTTGTCATAATATGTGCTGAAACTCTGACTAATATAGACAAATAATGGTGCCTACCCACTAGAAAATAGTTCCATAAAATCTTACTTGGTTTGCTTTTACTGCTCTTTCTCCTCTTGGTTGCATTTTTAATTCTCATTAGACATTAGGAATCCTATATAGAAAGGGACTTCAAGATGATGCTTAACCAGTTCTTGGTCTAAAAGAGCAATTCTCTTTCGTTGCCTGTGATCCACAGAATATGTCGTCTGGCTAAATGTTGACCATTGTGAGTTCTTTACCTAGAATTTAGTAATTGCACTTTCCACATTGAACAGTTTGCATAGCTGTTTTCCTTCTTTTGCTTGTCTTCCTTCTTCTCCTTTCCAATTTACCAGAATTGTGAATTTTGATCTGACTGGCGGTACCCTCTGCAGCTTCACTGCCCCTAAACTCTTGCAGAGCATGAATAATCATCACTGGGCCCAGGACTGAACCTTACCCTCATCAGCTAACATGTCCTCAACTTGCTCATACTCCAACTGCAGGCCAGAATCTAACTCTGAGACTTTCCTAGGGCCAAACAGTAACTATGAAAGAAGTATATATTCCTCAGTTCTTCAAATACACACTTATTTTATTGAAGAATCACTTTTAACAAGCTTGTTCTCTAGGGAAATAGTTTGAAGGCCTCCTGGTGTGTGGTAGCAAGTCTAGTTTCAAAGCCTCTAATCAACTTATAAACAGTGCTTCTGCAGCTCCAAGTGTTGGGATCCACTCTCAAGATTGCCTCTGTCAGGGAAAATAAAATATGAGAGACATTCGTTACCCTCTTACTCAGTTTAGGAACATTTCCCATGAGAATCGAAGGGTCAGAAGGTGCCAGAGTCCCCTTAAATCTGAAGTGTTTGCATATAGTTATCTACCTCTCACATATACAGACTAGCGTTGCGAAGAACAGGATATCCTTCCTCATAACCACCAGGGGAGATTACCTCTCTCTCTTTTTAAAAACTGTGAAGCTTAATGATTATACATGGGAAAAAAGAAAGGCAAAAGTCTGTCTTACTTCAGTACACTGAGTTTCTTCTCCAGAGATAGATGTGGTTAAGTTTTATACCTACCTTTCAGAAATGTCACCTGTATGTGATATAAGTCATTTACTTATACTAGAAGTGTAAAAAATAATCCAATTAGAAGTCTCTTCTCACAATTCTATAGCTTACCTTTATTTACGTAGCTGAACAAAGGAGTTACCATTCAACAAAGCAATTTGTGAATATAATGCATCTTGATTGATGTTATACCTTTCTTCATTCTTCCTATCCTTCCCAACCCTACATCACCTGACGGTTTTCTCAGTTTTGTAGGACATACATTAATTTTATGACTGCATTCTCCTCACCTTTCTTTCTTCATTCATTTACTTTCCCCTCCCCACCTTGTCCCCAATTCTACCTTTCGAGTACCCATTTCCTGGTAATCATTTTTTGGACTATGAGTTAGTGTTTCGAAGGAATCACACCATTTGAATTCTTGCCTGAAAATACCATATTTTGGTAAACACATCTGCATACATTTTCATCCAGATCTGAAATGCTTACTGGTACATTTATAAATGAGTTCTAGCTTCCATACAGGAGAGAAAACATTCATTCTTTGTCTCTTTGCATCTGACCTACTTCAATTAACATATTTCTTTCCAGTCTATCCATTTCTTTACAGATGATATAATATCACTGTAACGGATAAATAAGATTCCATTGTGTACATATGCCACATTTTCTTGATGCATTCGTCCATTGAGGGGCATTTGGACTGTTTTCATACCTTAATTATGGTGAATAGTGCTTCAATGAACATGGTTGTTGAGTTGGCTTTACTATATCCTGGCTTGTAAATTTGGGGGTAAATACCCAAGAGTAGACATGTCAGGGAAAGCTCAATCTCTCCCCGACTCTCTACCAGCAAGGGAAGCTGGTAGTCTAACTGCTAATAGCAGTTGAAAACTCTGTTCTAGCTCTTGAAAGTGATGTCAGGAAGACTGAGTTGGCTGGCGCTGGAAGAACTCGAGTTCTCTTTTTTCTTCAATGATTTCTGAACTTTAGTGACTTCATGGTAAACTTGTTGGCTCCAGATTCTCCAAGCACAAAACTCAAGAGAGACAAAACCAGAAATAAGAAGGCTGTTATCTCCTTTCTTGTCCAAGTTTTAGAAGTCATTCAGCATCAATTCTGCTACATTCTATTTGCTAGGGGTGAGTCATGATGGGCAGATCATATGTATTGGGAGAAGAACCAGGCGATCCTTTCAGTGGAAATAATTTGTGGAGAGAGAAAAACACAATGAGAGCTGAGACACTGAAAATAATAAAAACCAAAGAAATCTCAAATGTTAGCATAGCTAGATATGCCAGAAAGACATAAGAACTTGTTTAGACATTTACCCGTTGGCCAGAATTGGACACTTTAAGCACTGCAGTGAAACATAGAAAATAAGATTTGAATGATAACATTTGAATAAATGAAGACCTATGAGACTATAGTGATTCAAAAGGTAGAAAAAAGATGGTGGTAGTTGTTCTTTTGGGTGAGTAGGTGAGTATTTGTTTGTAGAAGCAATAGAATTTAAACATTATTCAGTCGGAGACTTCAGTATAGAGTAGTTAAGGACAAGCATGAATGCTGGAACCATAGATTGAAAGTTTGTTGGAAAAGCATTCACACATCCGTCTAAAGATAACTCTAAAGATAGCTCATTTATTTGGAAGGGGAATCTATTCCTTCACCCAGAGATCTGGGGGTCACTATTTTAACAAAGTGACCAAAAGTGGCATTGACAGTGGTGGGACACTTTAACCTTGAAAGGTTAAGTCAATTGTAATCTCATGTAAAATAGCAAACACTTTCCAGCAGATAGTCTTGCTTCCACTAGTTAACGGAGACCAGCCTTCTAATTCTCATGTTAGATTGATAGACATTAACATAGATAAGGCAATAGAAGGCATAGAGACATCAGTAAAAGATCTAATGAAAATAAATGAAGAATGAAATCTACCAAGAAAAGGGGAGGAGGGAGAGGAGCAAATATTAATATGGCAGAGGAGGGCCAATTTGTTCAAAGTACACTGTATACATGTATACAATGAAACCCTCTCGTATTACAAATGTGTATTGACTCAAAATATTAATAATAATCATAATAAATGAGGATGGTATCATGAAACAAATCTTAAATGTGTGACACCTATTAAGAAGTGGATTGTTCAAAGTAGGTCAGCATTTTAAAAGATGACAAGTATATGGGAGCTGTTTAATTTACTGAAAGTGATTAAAAGATCATACAAACATGGGCTGTATTCATCTTGATCATATCTTACTTCAGCCAACGAAACAGTGAGGAAGAGAAAGGCCATATTAGTAATAGGATAATCGGCGGTATTTGCACATGAAGTGAAGGCTAAATTATTTCATGGAATATTGTCTGTGTGAAAACAGAATTACATTTTAAATAAACTTTTTACTCATGGATGATATAAAGAGAAATATTAAGGGTAAAATATAATGGTATTTGCAATTTACTTTTTATTAAATATATATTTTTAATATAAGGATACTGTACTTTTATCCATTCAAAAGAAGAAAATGTCTAATCCTCATTGAATAGAGGTAGATTATCTATCAGTATTTGTTTTATTGGGTATAAAAGTCTCTTTTTCTAGAAAACCATGAGACAATAGATGAATATGAACTAAAGAGTAGAGAACAAAGGAAAGTCTGTAATGTTCCCCAAAGAAGTTCTCCAACCATTTCCAAAATGCACATTGTTGGTGCTTTGGGGATTTCTCACACTGCCCCTTACAACTTGAGGGGCCCACAGAGGTTTCTAAAGAAACCAAGTGGGAAAAGAAAACCAATAATTCATCAGCTTTGCATGTCTTCTCCATTTGCTTACTTAGAAGCAGGTTTAAAGAGTTCAACTAGATTCCCAAGACTAGTTAATGTTATTTTTCAAATAGAATGTAATATCTATCATTAAAAACAAATTTAAAAAATTTCTGAGTAGCACTGTGAATTCGGAATTTCAGAATAAGTTTAGTAAATTGTTTAAATCCTGAACAGAATAACCAGGATGGATATTTTGAAAATAACTGTAGTTACCCATAGCCCTAAATTCACATATAAATTTAAGTAGTAATTTATATAAATTTAAATAATAATTCCCTGATCCTCAGTCATACCTCTACATACATAGCAGATAGAGGATGGAAATTGATTGCTACTAGGATATGTGAAGATTCTGAAACTCTAATGATTGAGATCATTTGTCCCCACACTGGTTTCAGACAAATCCTACTCCCACATCTTCTCTTTTCTAAGCAATAAAAAAATAAATCTCAAACAACTGGAGATGGATTCTAAGTAGTTCATGTTACCATGCCAGGTCTCTGGGGCTGCATACATAAAGAGAAAACCTGGTAGACTGCTTTCTATTCTCCCTGTTTTTCAGAAACATCTCCTTGATTAAAAAACTCAAATTGTATCTTTGGAAGCATTTTTTTATTACTGTATATTTATCAATTTTTTCCTTCCTGTTTTGCCTTTTTTTGGGGGGAGGGAGTCCGGTCGTGGGGCCTGAACTCTGGGCCTGGGCGCTTTCCCTCAGCGCTTCAGCTCAAGGCTAGCGCTCTACCACTTGAGCCAGGGCCACTTCCGGCTTTTTTCTTTTCCTGCTTATGTGGTGCTGAGGAATCAAACCCAGGGCCTCAGGCTTGCAAGGCAAGCGCTCTACCACTGAGCCACCTCCCCAGCCCCTGTCTTGCTATTTTTTAAGTTGTGTTTTTGTATCAAGTTGGTAGAGTTTGTGTCTAAATTTACAATCAGCATTACAGAAAAGGATAAAGATGGAAGTGGCACTGTAGCTCAAGTGGTAGAGCGCTCACCTTGAGCTAAAGAGCTGAGGGACAGCACCCAGGCCCATAGTTCAAGCCCCACGACCGACCAAAAAAAAAAAAAAAGAAAAGGATAAAGATAAGCAATATCATAAAAAAGAGAATGACTATGAGTCTAGTACAAGAGGAAGAAGGAAAGTCATTGATCAAGAAGGAAAGAATAAGACCTGATTGATTTGTTCTTGGGTAGAATTTTTTTCCTGAATAGAGGAATGTACTTGCTTTAAGGAAGAAAGAAAAAACAAATCTTCAGATAATAGATGTGAAAAATACACTTGGTAATTTCTAGAGCAGTAGTCCTATCCTGATATCTGTCTTGACTGTTTTTTTTTTTTTTTTTTGGCACTGGAGTTTGATCTCAAGGCTTTGCACTTTTATTTTGGAGTTGGATTCTTGAACCTTTCTTCTAGGGTTGGCCTTAAACTATGATGCTTCAGATCACAATATCCTAAGTAGCTAGAATTATAGCACCTGTCTCTGACTACTCTGTGATTTGGAAAAAAATAGTTTTGCAAAATTCTGTCCAATATAGTCCATCTCCATGCTTCCTCCTACCTCCAGGACACCATCATTCCTGCAAGCTCTAGCTTCTGTCCCCAAGGGACTTTTGACTTTGTGAGAACCTTTTCAACCCTCTTGACAGATGGGCAGACTAAATGATAGCCTGTGTCTACTTAGTTATTCAGGGAGATAATCTTGAATTGAAGTTAGCGTTGGCTAACCTGGATAGCTATCATATATATTGCCAGTTTATGCAGGTTTTTTTAAAAATAAATCATCTTAAAGGTTGTGGGTTGTAGTTTTGCTTATTTCTACTGTGTACAGAAAAAAAGAAAAAAACACATTTTTGAAACACTGTTCTCTGCTCCCTATGATTAAAAGGTAGTTCCTTCTTGCAAAGTACTTGGAACAGTGCCTGGCATGAGCTACACTCCATCAATTAATTGTGCTCATACATCTCTGCTTCTCAAGTTAGAAGATATTCACTTTGGGAGGGTACCAGGGCCCTCAATTCCGTGCACAAAGTTTAGATCACTAATTTCCCTTCATGGTAAATAATTTAAGCATGATTTTTATTCAAAAGAATACTGTGGAGCAAAATACAAGATTCACATGAATTTAAAGATAAAATATAAGACAGGAACAGACTTTCCTAGCTGTATAGCTTGCTACTTTGATCTACACCCCTGACTCTCTGAATTCTGTTGGAATTACTTCAGTGAGAAAATTAGAAAAACTCCACAGTCGGTGTTCTGCGCTCTTATCCCAGGCATTGGCCCAGCAGTGATGAGCATAATCTTCCTTGGCCAACTTTACAAGGCAGCTTGACATTGACCTAGTTCTAAGCAATGCTGAGATACAATGAAGGGATCCTGGAAGTTCTCCTGTCCCTGAGTATCTATTTACCAATCCTTCTAACAGTCTTAAATGTTCACCATTAATTATAAACTTCCAAAGCAAATTTCCAGAGGGAAATTATATTCTAGTTTTCTGATTTTACAGATGAGGAGGCTAGAAACTTACCAAGTGGGACAATTTACTCAAAGACACCTTACAACATAAAAATAGAACCCAGGGGAGGTTCAGTTTCTTAGCACCAGTCCAGTGCAATTTCCTTCCTCTATTTTAAAGCCCATCTCAAGTAAACAATAGGAGCACCAAGGGGGAAATATCAATGCACACACTATCACCCAAAGCACAAAGAAACCAGAGTCAGAGTCATAAAGAAATAGCTTACTGAAGGTCAACTGGAAGGAATGAGACATAGAACATACAGATCCAGCTCAGAGACCAACCCTACTCTAGCTCTCCCAACCTCCATCAGCAGCCAAAGGCTCTGCAGTATCCAGGACAGGGTATGGACAAGGCTTCTGCGTATTAGCCACCATGATAATGAAGAGAGCCGTGCAGAGGGAAAGCATTGACTCTTAAAGATGGGAGGGAACAAAACTCTTTTCAGAACTTTACTATGGAAAGGGCAACAAGTTATTCTCAGTGAGAGATGGAAACAAAGCCAAACTTCTTTCCTTTACCCTGCCTCTGTCTTTGAAGCTCTGGAGAGCCTCAAACTGAATTCCTCCCTGGCTTCCTGGCAGGGCTAAAGCAAACACACAGAGCACTGTTTACCAGCAACAGCCCCTGAGGCCCCACGGAGCAGTATTCTTGAACTTGCAATGCTGTCAGCAGAGAAAATGCTGATGTGCTATTTGAAACCCCAAATTCCAGGGAGACAGCAAGTGGGCCAGAGAAAAAAGAAGAAATAGAAGGAGCAGTGTTTCAGTGTGGTCCTTTTAAAGGTCCCACACGGATGGCAGAATATCCTAGCATCATACAGAGTTCAGTAATCAGAACTGACATGGAAGGATCACAATCCCTAGGTCTCCCTAATAAACCAACCCAAGGTAACCATGCATTTTATCCCTAGTTTCCAATGGTTTGGCGTGAATCAAGAAGCTTCTGTGGGAAGCCTACAGGAATGGAATCTATTGCTATTATTAATAGTGACAGCCATGTCCTATTTGATGTAGGCCAGGCCCTACTCACCAGTTCTTACCTACATCATCTTCCTTGAAAATGTATGAAACATGTACTATTAATATATAATCAAGCTCAGATAAGACAAATAATGTATGCAAAGTTTTCTGGTAAGTCTGTGGTAGGACTGAGATTCTAGCTGTCAAGTTGGTGCTGTTGAATTGTATCATTTAGGCAGGCGATCAGGTACCATGAAATCAATATGTGTTAAACAGCTATAAATCCCTAGCTTTGTAGAACTCACTGTTGGGCAGAAGAGTCAGACAAGTCACTACCCCTGAGAACAGTTCTGGTGAGAACTTCTTTGAGGGGAGCATCGCAAAGTTGAATGGAAACAAGAGGCAAAATATAAAGACCCAGCCAAGAGACCAAAGAAGGGTTTCTGTGGGTCTGGTTCTTTTGGATGACTGAGGGACAAGAATTAGTGATGAACAAGAATTCCGAAGAGAGGGAAAAGCAGCCACCATCACCTGCATGGAGAGAGAGACTGGTGCTCATTTCAATGTTTGAAATATAAAATTTGAGCGGGGCGGTGTGGGGGGTGCAAAACTGCAAGTCTGGACTATTCTCAGTTGCCTGAACAGTGAGGTGTGTGGTTGGGGGCCTGGATAGAGTACCCTCTTTCCATTCCTTCTTTTAGATAAATGGGCAGTATTAGATGATTAACTTTCTTTCAGAATTTAACATAATGGAGATGCAATGGTTGCCAAATTTGTTCAGCATTAGTGCGAAATTGATCAGCCTGTTGTCATTCTACACTTCTGTTCTCATTCCAGTGTAGCCTTTAGGAAAACCTGGGGGTCGGGGTGGGAATATGCTTTCTCTGGCCACACTCTTATTCTTTTAGTAGTTATTTCTGCACCATCAGTATCACCTTCACTTTTAGATACTACTTTGACAATAAGAGCCTATAAATCAACTCTAATCGTTGCAAGAGATTGATTTTCAAATGTGTAGCTCAGACCAGGCACCAATGGCTAGTCCTGACTATTCAGGAGGCTGAGATCTGATGACCGTGGTTCAAAACCAGCTCCAGAACAAAAAATCTGTGAGATTCTTATCTTCCATAATCACAAAATGCAGGAAGTGGAGCTGTGGTTCAAGTAGTAAAATGCTAGCTTTGAGCAAAATTGTTCAGGGAAAGCACACAGGCCCTGATTTCAAACCCCAGTACCAGCAGGCATGCGTGCATGCACACACACTGTAGCTCAGAGAGGCAAAACAACTTATGTGTGTTAAGAACAAAGGCCAAAGGAAGAAGTCATCTATGTTCAGACCTTGGCAATACCACTCCCCAGCTGTAGAATCTCACGCAAGTGGCTTCTCTGTGCCCTCATTTTGTCACTGATAAAATGAAGAACACCTACCTCTTACCTTTAGACAAGGGACTAGTGACTAAAAGTTTTATTATATGTCAAGCATGTGGAGCAGTATCTGGTACACAAACAACAGCTTAATAAACAATAGCTATTAAATTGTTTGTCATAGAAATTGTGGTATACGTAAAGTGTTTGGGGAATTAAAGAAAAAAAGCAATGTATTGAGAAAGATAGGTGTTCATTAAATACATCAGAGAAGACTTGGCATTTTTCTAAATGACCTTTAGACACCAGATAGAGAACACAAGGAAGAGCAAGGAATTCTGTCTTTAGAGGTACCTTGGCTTCAGCTTTCTTGATTGTCTTAATCTAGAGGACCAGTAATCAGATCAAGTTGTTTCAGGTATAGTAAGACTTAGAACTTTATTGGTTCAAGCCATATTTTCAAAGTTGATGTGTGCTCCCATTTTAAAGAAAAAATATCATTTGTAAGATATCTATCTAACCTTGAACAATAAGGTACTGGCCATTTGAGCTGCATTATTTACTTTAAAAGATGATTTTGTAGCAAGGATTTTTTTTATGTACCTAACAAACCCTTTTTAAAATGTTAATTGACAACATCTTTATTTGTATTTTCTGTGGCATTAGCTGTGGAATTTGAATTACTTATCTCTGTAGAACTTATAACAACAGTAAGATGTGCGATGCACATATTATTTTCCGTTCTTCAGTTAAAGAAATTCAAATTCGGAGGTTTAGTAAATTGCATTCATTTGCAAAGTCAACACACAGAAGAGCCTCAAAGACTAGGTTACAAAGTCTGTGCTCTTCCCAATCTACCATCTGAATACATTGATTAAAACATCCTCTAGTAGGGATCAATACTTAATCATTTATATAATCTCTCCACTAGAAGGTATTTTATTTATTTATTTATTTATTTATTTATTTTTGGTGTGGGGCTTGAACTCTGGGCCTGGGTGCCGTCCCTCAGCTCTTCAGTTCAAGGCTAGAGCTCTACTACTTGAGCCACAGAGCCACTACTGATTTTCTGGTGGTTGAAGATAGGAGTCTCATGGACTTTCCTGCCTGGACTGCAATCCTTAGATCTCACCCTCCTGAGTAGCTAGGATTATAGGCATTAGCCACTGGTGCCCTGCTAGAAGATATTTTAAAGTCCCAATTTGTCTTGCCAATTCTTCCTTGTTACTTTTGATCCTCTCTTCAGCTTTGGTAACAATACAACATCATCAGTTTAGCTTTGTGCTCCTACCTAATTTGGCTTTCTACCTAACTGCTTTCTGAAACATAAGCTTGTGAGTAGAAATTTTACTCAATAAGCCAATCTCTTTAACTCCAATTAAGCCTATTTCAAGGCTCTGTCTAGATTTGGAACTGACAACTTAATTGGTTGTCCAAGTAGAGGAATGTGGAGAATGCTCTTTGAGAATGACTTGAATCCCCTTTTTATATCTACACTTACGTTTATATCTACACATATCTCTTACTATTTAACAATGAGATCCTTCATTTATAGTCACAGAAGCTAGAACTAGCTAGAAGTTTCTAGAAGCTAGTATGGAGCCAGTGACAGCAAAGGATTCGTCAGCCTCACAGAAAAATAACATGATTTAGAGTAAGTCGGTATGCTCAAGGTAGAATGGGTTCCTGTCTTTTAAACTTCCAGCAAACTTAGGCTGGGCATTTTGGAACTTTTAAATTGTAACCTTTGGGGGAGATTTTCATTTGCATGGATAATAATGTACCCAGAAATGAGAAACTCAGAATGAAGGCATGGCTCTGGCTCATATATAGAGCAACCTGCATGTATAGAGTAATCTTACTCTAAGATTTTCCATCCTGCTTTCTAGTTGATTCTAACTTGCCATCCATGTATCATACCCCATGCATGAAAAAAAAAATCTGTAAATTTTAAGTAGCTTCTAATGTCTAGTTTTAGGGATTTTTTTTTACTACTGAAATTTGTTCTCAGAGCCTCGTCCTTGTTAGGCAGATGCTTTACTACAGAGCTTCACCAGCAGCCCCTTTTTACACTGGTTATTTTGTGATACATTCTTATATTCTGCCTGGGTGTGGTACTGGGGCTTGATCCTTCTAGTTTTTGCTTTCCACCATGGCTGGAATAATAGGCACCTACCATGACACTCAACTTCTGCTGAGAGGGAATCTCACAGACCTCTCTGTCCAAGCCGCCCTGGAACCTGAATCATCCTGATTGAAGTCATTCATGCAGCTAGTATTACAAGGCGTGAACCACAGGCACTCTTCTTAGTTTTAGGGATCTTCCCTCTTTGCAACAGTCTTTGTTGCTTGCAGTAGGAAGTGGGAAAACCGCATCACAGACCATGAGTATGGCAGGCTGATAACTGGATGCGGGAGCATGTAGATGATGCTTGCTTGGTCTGCAGAGTAGCTTGCCCCTGTCAGTGTGAGATCTTTATATTTGTTTTATGTTTCTCCTGGTCAATTAAAAAATTGATCCAGTATCTCAATTCCCCTTGGCTTTGCTTCAGCCTGTCAGAGCTTTTAACTAAATTGCAGTGAACAGGCTGATTTTAACAAAAAATTAAGGTTGGAACAGTTGGTCTTCGCCTCTGTCTTCTTCACCTCTTCTGTCTTCTTCCTTTATTCCTGGCATTTTCTTGTCACATCCTATGGGGTGGGCGAGTCTTCAAAAGGAGGCAAGATTATATTAGTTAATAAATGTATATATTATAAGCAGGATCTTATGTTAGCTTATATACATTCCTAATATTAAACACAACTAGTTAGCATCTACTATGTTCAAAACACTAATTATTTGCTGAATGAACCCATCATTTTTTATCCTATGCTCACACTCCTATATAACTAGCACAATTTTTGTTATTTAATCCCAGAGATAAGATTTGTATTGAAATCAACTCATTTTACTTCAATTACTTAAATCTGCATCAAAAGTAGATTTTAGAATTTGTGCTTCTCATAAACAAAGCACCAGAAGATGACTTTGTTGGCCCATAAAACTCAGGAGAGGCTTGAAAATGGGCATACTATAATGATTTATCTGTCCATGATGGACCAAGTAGGTAATGGTGGTTCTGTAAGTTGAAAATAGAAACAAACATTTCCCATCACCCAGTGGTATCCTCCCTACCCATCACATGTAGTATAGTTATACCTGTTGCTAATTTGCTAATGTAAAGGAGCCTACTATACCACAACCAATCACGTGAAAGTATTAGCACATATAATCATGGAGAACACATCACTCCTGATAATGGCAGCAAATGACTGTTACTTTATTATGCATTTTCTATTCTGTACTATTTCCTCAGTATTTTAGTATATGTTCTTTCTTCCTACTTAAAAATTATGATGTCCAGAGTTCAAGCCCCATAACTGACAAAAAAATATGATGCGTCATTCTAGAAGTAATCTTACATCTTATATTTCCTTCCTTCCTTCCTTCCTTCCTTCCTTCCTTCCTTCCTTCCTTCCTTCCTGCCTTCCTCCCTCCCTCCCTCCCTTCCTCCCTCCCTCCCTCTCTCCCTCCCTCCCCCTCCCTCCTCCTCTCCCTCCCTCCCCCTTCCTCCTTCCCTCCCCTTTCCTTCCTTCCTTCCTTCGTTCCTTTGCTCCCTACCTCCCCTTTCCTTCCTCCCTTCATTCGCTCCCTACCTCCCCTTTCCTTCCTTCCTTCCTCCCTCCCTCCCTCCATCCTTCCTTCCTTCCTTCCTTCCTTCCTTCCTTCCTTCCTTCCTTCCTCCCTCCCTCCCTCTCTCCCTCCCTCCCCCTCCCTCCTTCTCTCCCTCCCTCCCCCTTCCTCCTTCCCTCCCCTTTCCTTCCTTCCTTCCTTCGTTCCTTTGCTCCCTACCTCCCCTTTCCTTCCTCCCTTCATTCGCTCCCTACCTCCCCTTTCCTTCCTTCCTTCCTCCCTCCCTCCCTCCATCCTTCCTTCCTTCCTTCCTTCCTTCCTTCCTTCCTTCCTTCCTTCCTTCCTTCCTTCCTTCCTTCCTTCCTTCCTTCCTTCCTTCCTTCCTCCCTCCCTCCTTCCCTCCCTCCCTAACTCCCTCCCTGCCTCCCTCCTTCCTTCCTTCCTTCTTTCCTTCCTTCCTTCCTTCCTTCTTTCCTTCCTTCCTTCATTGTACTAGAATCCAGGGCCTTGTACTTGCTAGACAAACACTCTATCTGGGACGCATGCTCCCAAGTCTTTCTGTTTTTATTTTGTGTTTTTGAGGTAAAGTCTTACCTAACTTTTGCTAGACAAACACTCTATCTGGGACACATGCTCCCAAGCCTTTCTGTTTTTATTTTGTGTTTTTGAAGTAAAGTCTTACCTAACTTTTCCTGGTTGGGCCTTGAATTTGTGATCCTCCTGGGAAGATGAGATTATAGGCATGGACTATTATGCCTAGCTTTTCTGCATTTTTCTATTGTAATGCCTTTCTTGTGCTTGATTTAATCTTTATTCATCATGATCTATGAGCTGCTGTGATCATATAGAAGTTGTATACACACATTCACACGCACGCACCATAGCCTCCACACAAAGGAGGATATACCATTTAAATGTGTGTAAGTGCATGCTGCAGTAATAAAAATCATAGTGATGCATTTCTCTAGTAGTAGCTGACTACTACATTTGTGTAGTAGGCTATATCTCGTCATTGTTCTAACTGCTGAAGATAGTACTAAACAATACAAAGTTCCCTCCGACAGTATTTTACATTCTGAATGGGAAAAATAGAAAATAAGAATGATGTAAATAGATAATTCCTATAACTCTTTCCCCATAATTTTCAATAAGGGCCAGACAACTACCATACAGTTTTATCTCTGGATCAAAGAGAACTGGGATGTCAGAATAACTAATGTCAGGAGTGCTGTTTAGGTGATAATGGCATCTATCTGGAAAGAAGTAGATTCTATATACAGGTATTCACAGAGAGCTATAGCTTTCTTTCCTCAAGATTATAGGTAAAACTAGCAGAGGTTGGGACTTCCCCCTCTTTGAATTAGAGCTTATAATTTAAGGAAGCTGATTCTGTACCAGAAATATCAGTAAAAGTAAAATTTTAGAAGTTACAAAGTGTTTAATGAATATGACAATAATACAAAGGAATAATAAATACTAGAGAAAGCAGAGCTAATGGAGCAGAAAAATAAGAATTTAGGATAGCATAATGTATATCCCTGGGGAAATACATTTCAAACTTGAGTAAAAGGACAGATGTTTATAAAGAATAACCAGCTGGAGATACTGGATATGAAAAACCTCATTATTAAAGACTTAAATAGCAAAAATGGCAGACTTAGGTACAAAGAATTGAATCATCGACTGGAAAATCACAATGAGGAGATTTTTTTTAAGTTATGGAATGGCACAAAATAGGCAAGAAATACTTGAAAAAATAGAAGAAAGAATTAGAATGCTAACACTCATTTAATGGGAATGTAAGAGAGAAATATTAACAAGATGATGTAGACAGCTAATCTTAGTAATAATGACTATTTTCCAGAACTAAAAAAACACATCACCTTAGCTTGAAAATAGTTTCAGACTGTGAAACAGCACACGATAAGCAAAAACACATCAGAGTGACATTTAACAATAAAGAGCTCCCAGAGAGGGAAAAGAAGATCATCCAGAAAGCCACAAACAAGAGAAATGACATCAAGTTTTTCAAAAACAGCAAGAGAACCAGGTCATGTATTGTTGGAAGATATTGAGAGGAATTGAGTCTAGAGTACCCAAAAATATATGCAATTTAAACAATCAGGTGAAACAAAACTTTTCACCTTGACACTAGTAGATCACATTATATAAAGAGAATATAGATCAGTCCTTGAGGAGGCAACTATTACAGGAAGCAGGAATGAATAAAAGCATTCGGAAAGTAATTTTTATTTGTTTGAGTAATCACTTAAATGAAACATATACCAGCAATATTTAGTGTACTACTTAAACACACATTACCATCACTAAGATGAATTCTAGTTAAACCAAATAGATTGAAGTTGACCAATATACTTATCAGAGAGAGAGAGAGAGAGAGAGAGAGAGAGAGAGAGAGAGAGAGAGAGGAGGGTGGGGGGGAGGGAGGGACGGGGAGAGATAATAGAGACATTGAGACGTTGGTTAAGAAGAGAATTTTATGTTAATAAGTAAATTGTAATATTCAAGGATACAAAATGCATATATTTAAGTAAGCAATGTGGAATAAAAAGAGGAAAATGGGAAGGAGAAGTAAAGAAGGGAAATAAAGATTGATCTAATCAATAAACATTTCATCTGGTACTCTCATTCGCTGCTTGTGGGAATGCAAATTAGGAAATTCAAATAAGGAAATCAGTATGGAAGTTCTTCCCAGAATTCAAAACAAACCTGTAAAATGATCCAGCTATACAACATCTAGGTATATACACAAAAGAATCAGTCAGCTTGCAACTGATATATCTGAATACCCATGTGTATGATGGCATAATTCATAATAGCCAAGTTATGGAATCATTTTAGGTACTCATTAGTGGATGAATGGATAAAAACAATGTGGTATATGCAAGCAAATAGAACTTTATTTAGCCTTGAAGAGGAATGAAATTATGTCATTTGCTGAAAAATGGATGGAACTGGAAATTAGTATGTTAAGTCAAACCAATCACACACAAAAAGACGTAAATGTGTTTTTATTCATTTGTGGAAGCTAGGAAAAAATGAAACATGTAACAGGGTTATGAAATTAAAAGGAAGACTACTAGGAAATCCCTGAAAGAGGAAGGAAAATGAGAAGAGGAAAGAGAGATGATCAAGATTAATAGATCTGAATGAATACGATCAAATACATTATATGCATGCGTGCAAATGTCATGATGAATCCCATACTGTTCATTATAACCCATATAATGACGATAGTAATTCTAGTAGAAACAGGATAAATGCATAAAATTTTGAAAATAAACAATGTTTGAAATATAGCTATTTTTAACTAAAAACTCAAGGTAGAGAAAAGCTTGTAAATAAAGACATAGATAAAGAACTAGTAAGATAAGATAAAACAAAAATATCTTGGAGAATTGCACATTTTTAACTATCAAACAAGATGAAATAAAGACACATGTAGCACGCATGTACGCCTGTGTGAGAAATGGTATAGAACAAAACCAAGTGTAGTAGACATACTATAGAAGAGCCTATTGATATTAATATTCTAGTAGAAAAATTATAGAAAAAGTTTTGTGAAGAATTCCAAATAACTTACTTAAATATTCTATCCTTAAGTGGTAGGCATAATTCTCCACTTTTAAATAAGTACAGTATGAAAAGGAAAAGGGGAATGTACATGCCCATACCAAAAAAAAAAAAAAAAAACAGAATAAAACCATGTACACGAGCATCCCTAGGAACATTATTCATAACATCTATATTAAACAAACAACCTAAATGTCCATCAGTTGATGAGTGGACAAAATGTAGCCTATTCATACAACTGAATATGAACTGCAATCAAAACATATAGAGTACTTATATGTGCCACCACATGGTGAAGCCTTAAACATTATCCTAGTTAGAAGAACTCAACACAAAACATGTCATGGTGTATGAATCCATTTGATGGAGTTGTCCACAATCAGAAATGCATAGTAGAGCTATGGTGCAAATGAAGAGTTACCTGGATTGTGGGTACACATTTCTTTTGGGGTAATGGAGTAGTGCTGTGTAAGCAACTGAATAAACTAAAATTGACATAATAGTATACCTTCAGAATGTGAATATTTACAACATGTGATAATAACTCGAACAAGCTGTTCTCTATTTTGAAGACTTCCAAATCTAGGCTTGATCAAATAAATGGAGAACAAATTTCTTCTTTGGCTCACAAGTATATTCCACAAAAATCAATCGTGTATCTGGCCACAAAGGAATTTTTAAAAATATAAAGAAACAAACAGCACTATATACATGATGGTTTTTGACCATGATGCCTTAAAATTAGAAAATAACCACAATAGAACACATTTAACGCGTGGTAGGATCTTTATATTATAGTTTCTATAATAACCCATGTTCCTAAATAACCCATGGGTTAAAGAGGAAATCAAAAATGAAATTGTAAACTGTTACAGCCAAATAAAGTGAAAGCTGTGTATTTCAAATGTGTCACATGCTCCTGCAGGGTAAAGAAAAGAAAATATAAAGCTTTGACTGTAATTATCAAAACATAAGAAAGACTAGAGCTACACGAAGTAAATGTTCAATTTAATAGGCAAAAAAATAGAAACAGAGCACATTGAAAGAAAGAAATGGCATAATAAAAATGAGGCCAGATCAATGGAGTTATACAGGAATGCAGGGTAATTAAAAAGAAGTATGTTCTTTTTAAAAAAATAACAAATAAACCTGTGACTATTCAGATCAACATGTAAAGAGGAAATACACAATGAGAAAATTTTTAAAAAGGTAAGAACCTATTAAATGTGGAACATTGTATAAAGATGAAAAATATAATGGGTAATTATTTATGAACATTTGGAAACCTATGAAGGTTCCAGAAAAACACAAAGCATCAAAGTTATCACCCAAGGATAAGGAAAACATGGGAGAATAAAAATGGAAACAGCGATGAAACCCAAGTATATACAGCTTTGTCTTGGCCTTCCCATATTTTCTCTCCAGGGTTTTGGGGATTTTAGTTCCTTTTTTTTCAAGGCCTTTTTTTTTATTGTGAAAATACTGTACAGAGGGGTTACAATTACATGGGCAAGGTAATGAGTACATTTCTTATCAAGCATTGTAGCCTCCTCCTTTGTTTCCCCTTCCCATCCCTTCCCATCTCCCCCCCCCCCCCATCCTCCCCCCCCCACCAAAGTTGTAAAGTTTGTTTTCGACTAAGGACTTGTACATCTCATTGTTGCAATGGGCTTCTAGTTCTTCTCCTCCTGTGCACTTTCCATGTTGCTGCTTCCCTATCTTAACAGTGATGTAATCACGATTCCCCATTTATGACTCTGGCTTTGTATGGATCAATGACAGTGTTTACCATCTTTGTGTTATGCTTCACCATACTCATTTTCAAGCACAGGTCATGCTTCTTCACCTTTTCACAGCTCTCCTTACTCCCTGAAATGCCTCTTTCAAGCTTTCTATCACATCATGTTTTGTTTTGTTTTTACCTATTAGAGCTCATCTCCGATATTCTCTTTTTTTCACTCCAAGTATTGTTGAGCTTCATTTCCTTTGGATACTTGGTGCAATCTACACATATCTAAGTACTATTTGTTCTCATGAATGTAACCTTGGGTCAGTAGACAAGGCTGAAAAGCTAAGTGTTTCTTAACAGTGTATATTAAACAAGTTCTCTGGCCTGTCCTTGACTCTTATCTGCAGTCTGTTCTCAGTTATTTGCAAAATCATGAACACATGTTAGACAAGTGGTAACAGCTAGCACCAAATAGATATTCTATTGTTGAGGAAACAGTAGGATGGGAGGGAAGAGAGAAACAGAGACAGACAGAGGCAGAGAGAGTAAATAAAAGAGAGAGAGAGAGAGAGACCAATGGAATGGGATACTTACTTCAGTTTCATTAGATTTTGTTACTTTTTAAATTTTATTTTATTGTAAAGATGCTGCACAGAGGGGTTACAGTTAAATGAGAAAGGCAATGAGTCCATTTCTTGTCGAGCATTGCTACCCTTCCCTTGTTGTTGTATCTCATATACAGAATTACAGAGATTTGTCTAAGAAGTCATTTCCACCTCAGAGTTCATGTGTGTGAGATGTCACTGGTATTATGGCATTTGATGCTTTCATGGGACTCTAAGATAAAATGAAACAAATTTAGATAAAATGATTATATAGACCCCACCTCAAATCCATTTTCAATGGGAATATTTCAGTCTTGAGGGAGTCAATTGAAGAATGTGTAACTTTGTGGCGCTCTTAAATTTATAGCCTATAAATGTGTAGCTGGATACCTGCTCCTTGGTTTGGCAATAACTGTGGATAGCAAAGCCCTCTGCAAAGTTACCACACTGGTGTGAACTTGCTATGGGAAGGTTAGTCTTGAACAAAACAGAGTAAAACATGGCTGACCTTCCCAGGCAAGTGTTATCCTTATGCAATTCTCTCTCAAATTGAATGCTTGCTAAAAAAAGAAAAAGAAAAAGAAAAGCTATTATTTCTCATAAATAATGCTATACCACCCCTTGATGGAAGGTATATGATATTTAAATTTAAGCATGCATTCTTTTGAAGATCTTAGGTTAGGCTAGATGATTATTATTAAATTATTAAAGCAGCTATTGAAATACGTATAATTTTAAGGCTGGGATGTAGTTCAGTGGTGAAGTGCTTGCCTAGCAAGTACAGTGTCCTGGGCTCAATCTCCAGTACCAAAAAAGACAAGACAAAAAAAGAAAAGAAATACTTAGGATTTCCCTAAAGATAAACATTTTTCAGATGCAATTACTCTTAAAGTTATGGATACTTCTTGTTACTATGCAGAATGATGGTTTATAAAAGCACCATATTTTACTAGAGTAAAAATTTTAGCTATAGTTTCTTTACAATTAAGTATTGCTTTAATCAGAAAAGAAATTTAATTAGACCTTTCTTTCTGAGGCACCAGGGTACCGTAATAAGTAGGCAAACAATAAATCAGAGTGCCTGTCTTGACAAAGTATGAAATTCCAAGTTAAAATAGCCATTGTACTTATCAACACAATTAACAGAAAGAGAAAGTGAACCACAATTTATTAAAAATTTCGATGATCATGCCCTCTACTAGCAAGATGAGGAAACATAATCCCAGAAAGAATATTTAATGCTCAAGATCAAGCAGATACAAAGAACACAGATTTGTCTCTCTTCAATTTAATTTTGCTCATTTCATTTAGGGTAGCAGCTTATACTTGGGGATAGAAATTCTTATTCTTCCATGAAGTTACCATGGGATAAGTTTCCTACACCTTTTGTTAAAAGTTTAAATTGACTTAGATATACCTCACAAAGTGTACATGGTTCATCCATTTTAATTGTGCCTCAAGTAGAGTGGCATCTCCAGCCCTGAGTGGAAAAGTGGAGTAGGAGCTTGAGGCCCCGGATTAAAGCCCAAGTACCAGAACACAAACACACACAACAGTGTTCCTTTGATTGTTAGATTGTATTCTATGGCGTATATACAATCACAGTGTTATTTTTTGTTTGCTCACCTGTAAAAGAACAGTCAGATTATCTCTGTCTTATGGTAATTATGAACAAAACTGCTGTAACTGTGTATTTGTGCTTTGACATGAGCCTTGATGCAATCTGGCTCCATAGTGCTGTATTGCCGAGGCCATAGAATAACGTAGATTACACTAACCCATCAATAATACAGTTCCAGTTGTAGTTGTTCTGCTTCCTTGTTAGCACTTTGCATTGTCAGGGTTTTTTTGGTTTCCTTTTTACTCTTAGAAATTATAAGAATAGCTACCTCTTATCCACTCCTGCCTATTCTCACATCTGTCTAAATTACCACCCCCCCCCCCCATCCCCCGCCACACACACACACTTTTCTTTGGTAAGTCATGGGGCTTGAACTCTGGGCCTGGGCACTGTCCCTCAGCTCTTCAGCTCAAGGCAAGCGCTCTACCACTTGAGCCACAGTGCCACATCCAATTTTCTGGTGGTTTATTGGAGACAAGAGTCTCATAGACTTTCCTGCTCCTCAGATCTCAGTAGCTCAGATCTCCTTAGTAGCTAGGATTACAGGCATGAGCCACAGGCTTAAATCCTTTTAATACAATGGAGAAATTGGTGATATGTGAATAGGTACTCAGAGATCCAGTGCCAGCTAAGGAAACTCTTGCATGGTGACATAGTATTTTTCTTCATGTGGCATTGAAGGCTTTGTACCTTTTCCCTCTAGACAACCTTTCTGATTTATCAGTAGCTACTACCCTCACCTGTATTTGCACAGAAGATTTCCTTCCATTTTTCCTTCTTGCTCTCAAACAATTTCATATTTCCATGTGTTAACAAACCCCCTTCCTCATCTTCTAAGTCACGGATTTCTCCTTCATCCTTCAAGATCCAAGCAAAAGCAATGATAAGCATTTCTCTGGATCACTGCTTTTCAGCCATACAAAGGCCTGTTTGCTCTTTGAATTGCTGTGAAGGCTCTCTATATTTGTGACCCACTAAGTAATTAGCAATTGCCCTTGAGTTACAAGCATTTGCTGTGGAGGAATGTTCTTTTGATTGACTGTGAGCAGTTCCTAGGTGTATAAACACTGGTCTTCTTTTTCTTTGTACTCTGTTGGATTTAATGTCAGCAATACTTGTAAAATTGACAAATAATGCCAACTCTGGTGTTTTTTTAATACCCATAAATGTTCTCTGAAATCTCCCAGCATACAGAGCATTGTGGTAGGTCATATGCTCTGGAAGTCTTTTCAATCAAGGAGGCAGGTCAACCACAATTAATAACACTGCTAATGTTTTTAGTTTTTACTATGTGTTATAAATATAAGGCACCAAGAGCTTTTCATGCACATGGTTTCGTCAGTCTATACCTTCTCCTTTGGAAATGTTATCACTGTCCTCATTGTACAGATGGATGTCAGGCTCAAAGGGGATAGGTAGCTGGCACATCCCAGGTGACACATTGAGTGTGTAGCTAGACTTAGATTTTAACCCATCAGTCTGACTGTCTAGCTCCAGTATGTCATCAACACAGCGTCCCATGAGACCTACACTGTGCTTGCCCAAGACTCCTTGAAACCTGATAACCCAGGCACATAGTATGCTATTAGAAAAGGATATCCATTTGCTTTCCATTCTAAATAGGCAAGGTGTGTATTAAGCAGAGACTAATGATAATAACTGGGACAATATCATTTTATTTTGTTCCAGTGATCCCAAGGAAAAAAAGATAATACATGGAAATGAACTGAAATCTCTAAAATAAAAATACATATATATATATATATGTCTGTCTGTCTGTCTATGTATCTATGTATCTATGTATCTATGTATCTAGCCTTGCCAAAACAATAATGTTTCGAAGGCCAAAGTAGGTTTCTGGGTATGTGCCTGTGTGTGGGTGGGTGGGGGGGGGGGTTGTGTTTTAAAATCGTACTTATTCAAAATTCATTCAGTTATTTAATATAGAACTTTCAAAACATAATGGAGGCAAAATGAGTTACCCAAAGACTAGTGTGAGGAGAATTTACTTCTTAGTCTTGAGCAAGCTTCCTGGATTGCTACCTCATGGATGAATATACTGAATGATCTCTGCTTGCCCCCATGTTTACAGTGATGGCTCATACTGAGAAGGCTGAGAATCCTCTGTGTGCCCATCCTTATTTCTAGGCTGACCAATTTATAACCTTCTAGGGACACAGACAGAAGTACAACAGTCACAAAGCTGCTCTCTGCAGAAGAGCTTTTCCAGAGAATATTTCACCTTTAGATCTCCAGGTAGCTGTTGCTAGCAAAATCAATTAGCACTGGTCATTTCAGCAATGGACTTCATTTTTCCCTCAGTTATCTTTTGAAACATCCATATTAAATAACCAAATGAACTTTGAACAGGTATGACTAAGAAAAACTTCCTTAGCCTTCTCAATATTCTGTATCTATTTAAAGGTAGTGTGTGTGTATGTGTGTGTTTATATATATATATATATGTATATAATTTTAGAGATTTCAATTATTTTATATGCATTATCCTTCTTATTTCTAGGGATTACTGGAGTAAAATAAAGATAGACTGTCCCAGTTATTATTAGAGGTGATAATTTGCAGTCTAAGTGTGTTGCCATGGTTACCTAAGAACCCCCCAAAGACTCAGGCCTGGGAGTCAGGGCCTAATCCTGAGGTGCTTTTCAATAGCACCAGCTGTCCGGAGCCTGAAAGGCGTGGCAAATTACCCCTTTATTAGAGTGGAATGGTATGGCTAAGCTAATTATTTGTGGGCTTTAGACACAGGTGCTCATAAAAGGCTGTACGGGCACTCCTAATCAAGTCTGATTGGGCGGGAACAACAGCCCAGCATGGCACTATCAAAGACTTGTTTATAGTGCCTTTCATTTAAATAATAAAAGAGGCCACTGTTGGCCTTCTGTTCAGCACTGTTTTTTAATGCTGCTCTGAGTTTCTCATCTCAGGTAGTCATATCTGGTGTTTCTCTTTGACTTGGTCCAGTCATAGAGATCTGTTTTCCAAATAATATTTTCCTTGATAGTCATACAGCCATTTGATGGATTTTAGTCATTCCATGACTATTTCCGCTGAACAGCTACTTTTAGCAAATGCAGATTAACTTTACAGAATGGAAGAGTAGAACTTTATCACAAACATTATATTCAGTACTCCAGAGAATTGGTAATTCTCTAAGTCTTCCCCATTTTATTTCCTGCAATCTTTCTTTGACAATTTTTGTAGCCCTGGTATAGCAGGTAATAAGTTGATTTAAAATATATTTTAAAAATACTTCCTCACCTAATATTTGATTTGTGTGACAGTTTGCATATCATCCGTTGGTTAAATGTGTGTCTGATGGGAAACATCATTGTATTAATCAAAGTGTGGTGTTATACTAAGTATGGTAAAGTTTTCTGCCTTGTCAAGCAAAACTGAATTCCCTAAATTTACTGTTATTTCATTTTATTTATTTTTAATGCATGTAGTAGGGCTTGCATTCAAGGCCCGGGTGCTGCATTTTAACTTTTTCCATTCAAAGCTCACACTTAACCCACAACTTTACTCTGGCTATTTGGTGGTTAATTGTACATAAGAGTCTTAGGGTCTTTCCTGCCTGTGTTAGCTTTGAACTGTGATCCTCAGATCTCATCCTCCTGAGTTGCTAAGATTACAGATATGAATAACTGGTGCCTGGTAACCTTTTCTTCTCGAAACTAACAACAACAAATACTTCTTTGATGTCCATTGACAATGAAGGCGTCTACTTCAAGATTTACCTGGTATGATTCATACATACAATGCTCCACTTCCATCTGATACTCAATGCGTGGTATCATAGGTCATTAGATTCACTACCCTGAATTAACTTGTCTGTGTTAACATTTTCAAAGACTGATATGATCAATCGTGTTTTAAAAAGTGAAGTGGTGCGCATTATCACCTAATAATGCAGGAATACTTCACTATTTTCATTTTAACTATTTCATTTTAACTTTTTTTCACTCTACCTTTTCATGGATGTTTACAAATTCAAAGAATATGACAGCACACTTGTATAGAACATTACCTCCCCTGTATGTGTAGTGGATTGAAGGAGTGTGTTCATCAGGGTTCTGGAGAGCAGACCATTGGGAGACACAAATGACCTCTCAAATGTGCTTAGGTATGGGTCACTCCATTGACCTAGTATGAGTGCAGATACACTCTTGGGTGATTGGAAGAACCCAGTTTTGTCTCTGAGTCCACTTTCTTAGGTTATTTCTTATAATTCTGTGCTTAGACATTGGTTCTTTCTGGAACTGAAAATGACCTCTGGAAAGACTTGTGATATGGCTCATGGCCTGTAATCCTAGTTACATGGGAGGATGAGATCTCAGGACTGTGGTTTGAAACCAGCCTGGGCAAGAGAGTCCATGAGAGACTTATCTACAACTTGTTACCAATAAAGTTGGAAGAGAAGCTGTGGCTCAAAGGGGTAGAGTGCTAGCCTTGAGTCAAAAAAACTTAAGAGACAGCACCTAGGCTATGAGTTCAAGCCACAGGCTAAAAAAGTAAAATAAATAAATAACAAAATGCTGAGATAAGGATACAGGTTGACCCAGTGTAACAATGAGATGTACAGAAAACTATGTTGAAAACAAACTTTACAACTTTGCGGGGTTGGGGTGGGGGAAGGAAGGAGTTGCGGAGGTGAGGAGGAAAGGGATGGTAGGGGAAAAACAAAGAAGCAGGTAACAATGCTCCATAGGAAATGGACTCATTACCTTACTCATGTAACTGTAACCCCTCTGTACAGTATCTTTACAATAATATACATTTTTTTTAAAAATTAAAAAATATTAAAAAGACAGTGGCATGAGGCAGATGTTATAAAATCATATGCAAAGACACAAGGTGTTCTACATTATACGTTTTAAAGAAATCAATTACCCTTCTACCCAGTTTAATAAGGTAGGGAAAGAGTGGCCTCTTTTTACTTTTGGAAGATTAACCTTGGACATGGCCAGTCTGAACCTACAGTAGTTAGTTATCTGAACTATTCAGTCACATTTCAACAATTTTGTGTCAAATGGCCAGTATTCCAGCAGCGTTTCTAGAGAAGAGACTAGCCTTACACAGTTAATAACTGCCAACATGAGCTGTTCTTTTATTTTCTTCTAAAATGTATTTTTCTACTTTTATCCCTCATGGGCCAAAAATATAACCAGTTAATTTTTTCTGGAGGGCATATTTTTGTGTCTTGACTTCTTGAGACCCTATGCGGGAGAAGGCATGCTTGCTCATTTATTGCATAAGCAGCATTTCTAGTGAAAGGGGATTGAAGATCTCTACCTATAAGAGATGGTTATTTTAGTCTCAAGATTGGCAGACTACATTGTAGAAAACACTTCTAAGTCTCAAAGAGCAACTGCTGCCAGGGCCTGCTTTACTTCATGCTCCATGTTACTTCAGCTGAGCCCGTAATGTTGCCAGGGGCAGTGGCCAGCAAGGATGAGGGATGCTGCATCTTGACCCCACTTCTGGTGCCACCATCTAGAGGAGAGGTGGATCATGAACTGGCTCTTCACATGGATGCTCTAGAGATACAAATCACTTCTGCTCATATTGTATCAGCTCAACAGATCATATGGCTACGTTCACATTGAATGGATACTATCCAGAAAGCAATTAGTAAATATTCAGTGAGAAGAAATAACTACCGTTGTAAGCATGCCTAACTCACTTGTTGCAAGTAGACTCTTCCCAGACTAGATTCGCTACAGAACTAGATAGTTAATTGACAAGAAGAGATTATATGAAGATAGAAGATGTGCACGTGTCCTTTTTTAGTGACATGATAAAAATATAGCAGGGAGTGTGACAGAGAGAACAGGGAGAAAGGTTCCCAAGGAATGTCATTGCCATAAATATCTCTTACCAACAGGATCGCTTAAAATAAAATATCTTAAATCTGCAACTAAAGAAATGACAGGCAAATTGTAAAATGAGTCCCAAAGAGCCTGAGGAAAAGCAATTAAGTAATCCATTTACATTGTTAATAATGAAATAGAAAATATTACATCAATAAATTTGATATGCTAAAATCTAGGTCATTTAAAGCATCAGTAAAATAGGAAAATCTGAACATTTTGATTAAGTAAAAGAGATGAGATATGTACAGGCACTATTAGATAGGAGGCTAAGTTCACATATAATAGAGATAAATATAAACATAGAGAACTCTAAGAATGTTAGGGGAAAATATGTAAACTCCTTGACTAAAAGCTACCACTTAAATTAACTCCTGGAAAAATAGAAGAAATAATGAAACAAGTAAATTTGGAGGAGAAAATGAGAAAACTCTCATAAAACTAAGTAGTATATCCTTACTTGATTAATAAATTCCAATGGACTTATATTAACTAAAAAAGTGTTTATTACCTATGTATTAGGCGATAGAGCAAAAGCTTCTTAACATTTTACAAGACATACCAAGAGGCCACATTCCAAGATATGAGAAATTCAGAGCCAAATCCCATTTGTTTAAAAAAAAATAGTATTCCATATCAGAATGGTAGCAAATAGAAGCTAGGATTACAATGAAAAAATTACATTATGATAATTAGAGCTTAATTTGAAATGCAAATTAAAACTTGACTCAAAGGAAAAAAAATCGAATTGTTCACAGACAGATTAAATGATAAATCTTGATAAGATGTCCAAGGTATAGCATTTGATATGTATATAAATTTTTTTTTTACTTAATAGAGTAAGATGACAAAGAACTTTCCCTGGGCTGGTAATATGTTACAGAAAATAAACATAACTTTATAGTAAAACATTAGAAAGATTCTAAAAATATCAGTAAATCATTGATAATAGCCACCGTCACTACTATAAAGCATCCTAAAGATCTTAACTACTATAAAACATCCTAAAGGTAAAGTCTGGAGAAAAGCAAACAGTATAATTTAGATAGTGAGAAATAAGTTATCTATCTCCCTATCTATTTGATTGATATCTAGCTGATCATTTTAAAAAATCAAACAACTAGAAATGGACATTTCAGTAGAAATGGACATTGGATAAGACAGTAAAATATAAAAATATAAGGGTATACATAAAGATGAACAATTCTGTATATTAGCCACTGGTTGCCAGAATCCCGACCCCTCCTCTCCCCTCCTTCCCCTTTCCTCCCCTCCCCTCTCCTCCTCTTCCCTCCCCTCCTTTCTCCTATCCTCTCATTTAAGATTTTTACTCATTAGAACATGTAAACCAGAAAGTCCCATATATGCGGTACAAGTTAACAACTGAACATTCATGGAAGAATTAATGTTGCCAACTGAAGATATTTACTGACAACATTCCCAGTTCTTTGGAGATCAGATTTGTTTGTTTGTTTTAAATAGCAATGCCTTCAACTGATTAGATGAGGCACTCTCACAATAAGGATGATAATTAAGCATCAGCACAATTGTGCATTATTTTCTTTTTAAGAAAATAACAGAAGTTACAAACTGACAAGAAGAAAACAGAAACATGCCAAAGTTCACTCCTAAGTAGAAATATACCAAGTGAAACAATGAGCGAGTTACTTTTTATATAGTAGATCTGTCAAAATTTACAGTTTTGATGATACTCAGTGTTGAACAAAGGTGTAAACTTACTGAGCCTTTATTTGCTATTGCTGACAATGCAAGAGTTTTATATTGCGTAACAATATTGAAAGTGTGCATTCCTTTAGATCCAGCAATTCAAATTCTAAGCATTTAATCTACACTTCAGAAGAAATTCTTGTCTATTGGCACAAGGACAATCATTGCTTTATCATTTATAATAATGAGAACTTGAAAGTGGCCTAAATGCTCCCTAGTTTTTTTTTTTTTAAGTACATATAAATGGGTATATACTAGAAGATCAAACCCTGATACAGTACATATAGAATATGTGGAATACAAAAAATATTGATAGATATAGTTACAGATGATTGGTTGTTAAAATTGCCCATGCTGTACATAGAAGTAAAAATTCTGCAGTCTGGATAGCTGACTTCGATACCTTCTTGCTCTTCTTCAAGTTCATTTTCATTTCTAATAAGTCAACCCTTGCACAGCATTATAGTGGCCTCATAACCCCCTTCCCAGGAAAGTTTTACTCTAAGAAGAACTATGGAGAGAGAAAAAAGAAAAGTATATGCTCTAAAAGAAAAATTTTAGAAATTAACATTCAGTTTAGAGATAGAGGAAAGAGAGAAAGAAATCATATCTTTCTTAATGATCCTGAAAGTATCTCCCTAGGCAGCAAACACTGAACAAAGGTTACCCAGTTTGTGGGGCTGAGCACAAGGTCAGGCAGGACCCACGGGGAACAGAGAACAGGTAGGTAAGGACCTCATCTGCTCACCAATGCAGCAAAGATTCTAACTGTCTGCCAATCATGAATAGAGCAATTGAATGGAAAACAGTTAAGAGAAGTGGTTGTGGAGAATGGTAATTTTTCAGGTCTCCTTAAGGGCAGGAAAATAATAAGGGCCTGGATAAACATGGCTAGCAGCTCCACAGCAGGGGACGTGCTCTGAGTTACATTCTGGTCTAACCACTTCTCCAGCAATAATTCATTTTACTCCCACCAAAGTCCTTTAATGGAAATAGTGTTTCTATGGTCCCCTATGTAGAAGTAGAAAAGGGAACCGAGATCAATGAAGAAAGCTCAAGGTAGAACATGGACTTGTACCCACACAGGTGACTCTGAAGCATCTGTGTAGTCATGGATGGAAGGAATCAGAAACGTGGAGACACTGTTGATTGATTGTACTTAGCATCCTTGCACTGAGGTTGTAGGCTGGCATGGGATGGGGGTGAAAGGATACCGCTCTGAGGATGGGGTAGTTAGTTACCTGTTATGCCTTTAATGGCCTACATTATTTATTTATTTCATGCTTGGAATATTTGTGGATCCTTCCTCTTTACACATACTTCATTTTCCATACTATTTTGTTCCTGTGAAATCATCCCTGATCTTTGCCCTTTTCCCTATAGACAAGAGCCTCCTCCGTACTCCCAGCACACTTGTATCCTGTGATTGGCAGTGTGTCTATATGAATTCACTGCCACATCTGTCTTGTCATCTGCCTGACATTGGGCTTCCACGGGGCATGTGACTGTACCATTGAGCTAACCTGGCTCCTTCCAACCATAGGGAGAATTGTAAACTTTCTGGCTCAGATAAGAAGCTCATGACAAGAATACTTAGAGAAGTAAACAGAGCAGAAAGCACTGGTGGCCTCTGGGAAGATTAAACTCCTCTTTCAAGACAGAAGCTCTGGGTGACAGTGGGCCATAGACCCCATTACACTGGGGAAAGCACCTCCTCTCCATAACAGTGCCTTATTATGCTGACTGTTCAACTTCTGCCTTTCTCAACAACACCTGCTTTTTGCTGCCACTGAATCACACTTTTCTACTTAACACAAATGCAAATGTCTCACAAGAGTTAAGTTAGTCACCACGTGGCATGGGGAGCCATTATTGACCGGAAGTCATGGTGGACATCTCAGAGATTTCTGGTCAGAGATCAGCTAGTCATTTTTGTATCTGACCCCAAGGATGAGGGGTCATGGACTATTCTACTCTGGGGACTCAGGGGGTAATGGGTCACCTGGGGGATCACCATGTCCATTCTTCCACCTTCTTTCCCCTTCCCCCAGCACCCACTGAAGCCAGCGGGCTTCAGATAACCAGGCTTTCTCCCTGTAGCCGCCATCAAGATCATCTACTTGGACCTCATCGGACACAATGAGCTGTTCTCCAACATCTACAAGATCTGGGAGATCTCAGGCAAGCTGTGCCTGGAGGTAGAGGGCAAGATAGTCAGTAGGATAGAGGGTAACGTTGATGACTTGCCCATTGGTGGCAATGCCCCCAATGAAGGCAAAGTTACTAAAAGCACAGTAGTTACTGGTGTGGACATTGTCATGAACCATCACTTGCAGGAGACCAGCTTCACAAAGGAAGCCTACAAAATGTATATCCAAGATTACATGAAATCACTTAAAGGCAAACTCAAAGAACAGAAACCGGGAAGAGTGAAGCCTTGTATGACAGGGGCTGCAGAGCAAATCAAGCATATGCTTGCTAATTTCAATAACTACAAATGTTGTTTTTGATTTTTTGTTTTGTTTTGTTTTGGTGAAAACATGAATCCAGATGGCATGGTTTCTCTCCTGGAATACTGTGAGGATGGTGTGACCCCATTTATAATTTTCTTTAAGGATAGTTTAGAAATGGAAACTAGGAACAAATTGGGCAAATAGTTTGACTCTATCACCTGTTAACATAACTGGCCAGTGCTTGTCATCCACACAACACCAGGACTTAAGACAAATGGGACTGATGCCAACTAGAACTTTTCATTTCTTTTGACCATGGTTTATTTGGAGTGGAGATGTTTTTTTAAGAAAAAAAAAACATGGCATGTAGGCTGTCTAAAAATAAAGTGTGGACACAGTAGTTCACCATTCCTTTCATATGTCAGGTACCTCACACACATTGCTTGAGAATGAAAGAAGATGTCCTAAAATGACAAAAGATGCATCAAAGAAAGAAAGGAATCCTGAATTTTTCATTTCTTCATTTAGTATGCATTTATGAAATTTCTGAGCTCCAGTAGGAGTCAAAGAGCATGCTGGGAACAAAAATTGAAGGTGAGGGCCCAGACTTCGAGAATTTTAGTCTAGTAGAAGAGACTGGCAAGCAAACTATAGACTATTACGATAAAGTATTGTAAGTGATGAGAAGGAATGTCAGCATGTCTTAAGCTTGTGAAATAGGGCAAGGAATTGTTTACTTCTAAACTTCTCAAAATCCCCAAAAGAGAAGTAATCAGGCTAAGGGAAGAGGAAGTGTAATGAATTTACAGATCTGCTTTGAGAATGCTTTCCACAAAACCACTGAGTCATAGACATGGAAAAAATTGTTTTGTAAGTTTGCATTAAACCAAATGTCTTGTTTCTAATTATTCTTCCTTGAATAAAAACTAGCCAGGAAGGAAATTCTCAAGTGAGCTGAAGGCCACCGAAGCACACTTAGAAAACAACCAATGGCAGAATGTGAAGGATTAAGGTGGCTCTTTTCCTCTACCTTTTTGAGTTCCTGAGCTCCCTCTGGGCAGTTAGTGCTGCAGATTGCCTTCAAGGTGTGTGTTGTAAGCATTTAACTTAATTGGCAGGATGACCTAGGTTTCTGCTGCTTTTAACTCACAGTCTCTAGAGAGACAGGATTTGTGACATTGTGTGTGCTTTTTCAAAAAAGTTTAGATAGTTAGGATATGTTTCCCTCCTTTCTAAAAGGACAGATAAGACGGTATCTACTTAGCTGACAAGCACAGTGTGGAATTAGAAAATGAAACTGATCACCTGATTGATATCTTGGGGAAAATTCTCTTTAGAAAGTTCCTGAATTCTGAGGTGAACAAAAAGAGCATGAAGAGCCAAAACACAGATTCATTCCCATAACGAGACAAGATGCTAGGGATGTTTGCTTATGTTTTTGTATTTTGCCAAGACAAGTTAAGGGGAGACATGGCTACCTGTCTGAAGAACCATAGCACACAGTAGGGTCTTTCTACATACAGAACTTGCTATATAGTCCCAAGGAGGCAGCAAGGACCAGAGTTGAATGCGGAACCTTCATCACAGTTGATACCTTGCTTCTAGAATCATCAAGAAGATAGCAGAAAATGATCAGCACAAGTCAGAAATGGAATTGAAGTGCTTCTGCCTTGGTGATTGTAATGTGGATGAGAATCAGACTAGTTGGGAGGTATTTCTTTGAGATCATTCTAAACATAGGGTTCTTTTTATAAAAAACAAATTTTATTGTAAAGATACTGTACAGAGGCGTTACAATTACATGAGTAAGGTAAGGTGTACATTTACTATTGAGTATTGTTACTCCCTCCTTTGCTTTTCTCCTACTATCCCTTCTCTGCCCACCTCCCCAACCCCCCACCATCCCCAAAATTGTAAAGTTCACTTTCAGCATAGTGTCTTGTACATCTCATTGTTACAATGGGTCAACCTGTATCCTTATTTCAGCATTTTGTTATTTCCCTTCCCCTTCCCAACTTAGAAAAACGTATATACAAGATGCAGGGCACTGAAATCAAATACAGTAAAAACAGGGGGAAAACATACAAAAGAAACAAAAAAATCACATAGTATATTAAAAACAATAGCGACAAGGAAAAAAAAAAAAACCTGTTGTGTCCCTAACTTGGAGTTCATTTTGCTTAGCATCATCTTGTTCTCTTGTTCAACCACTTTGGAAGACAGTATGGAGGTTCCTTGAAAGACTACACATAGAACTCTCTATAACCCAGCAATCCAACTTTTGGGCATTTGCCAGAATGATCACAAACAAGGCCAAACTACAACTACCAGTACAACTATGTTTATCACAGCATTATTTTCCATAGCTAAGATATGGAACCAACCCAGATGCCCCTCAGTAGATGAATGGATCAAGAAAATGTGATACAAACATGCACACACACACACACACACACACACACACACACACACACACACACACATATATACACACACATACACATACAAACGCACACACAAAATGGAATTCTATGCCTCCATCAGAAAGAATGGCACCGCTCCATTTGTTAGGAAATGGAAAGACTTGGAAAAATTATATTAAGTGAAGTAAGCCAGGCCCAAAGAAACATAGGTCCCATGGTTTCCCTTATTTGCAATAACTAGTATATATCTAGGATAATCTTACCAAACAAGCAGGAAAGGTCAAAAGCTATATAAACATAGGGTTCTTAACTTGAGGTATAACCAAAAGGGCAATGTTCCAGAAGCATATCAATAGCTGACCAATCTGCTCTGAGTATCCATTTGTATTTATCTGTTCCTGCGAATCTGTTTCAAAATATATATTGCATCAGAAATTTCTGCTCTTATAGAATACAAGGTTGCTCTGACAACTCAGAGGCTGTGTTAAAATACAAACATGATTGTAATAACCCTTTAGCAATCTCATTTGAATGCTCACAGAAACCTCATTGAAAGAGGTAGAGATGATATCCTTCCTGTTTTACAGATAAGAAAATTCCTTTTTGAGGGACTGGGCTACCTGGGGAATAGAAATGGGACTCTTTAAAGAGATCATGGAGCATTGCTATGAATGCATGACTTTCTTCACCAGAAGAGCTGGAGGTTTGGATGGCAAATCCCTTCTGTGATTGCATTCACAGGAGCATTTTTTTTAATGGGTGTGAGGAATCAGGAGCCTTTGAAATCCTGGGCCCTGCCAGGGCAACACGAAACCATCAGGTTATATCTGACTGCCTACAAACAAACATTACATTTTTCTCCCAATTTATATGGGAAGGCTTGAGAGCTTACAGGACAATAGTTTATTTTTATAGTCATTTGCAGGTGTTTGCTTGGTTATTCCCTTTGACAACTTTCTGAGTATCATTATCTCCATTTCAAATGCAAAAATTTGAGTTCATGAAGGGAATCTTTTTTTCAAAAAATATATATAAACTACAAACTAGAAGAGGATTTCTGAAACATTCTGCTATCAAGGATATGTAAGAAATTATGAACCAATTAAGAAAAGACAATGATCCAGCCAACAAGTAGGTATTTCAGGAAACTTGAATATGAAGCTGGAAGGGAGAATGACACCTTTGCTGTTTGTTAGTGGTACTTCAAAAAGCAGAAATAAGGAAGCACATTTAGAGGAGATAGGAAAAAAGAGGAGATAGGATTGGGAAGTGTTTCTTGTGCCATAATCTAAAACTGCAGGGTGTAGTTGGGCAGGGTCTTAAACCCTTTTCAATAATCCATTTTCTTGAAAACAGAAAACTTTTAGATGAACAAAATGGCTACTCAGATAAAATGATGATCAAGCAGTTCCCATGTGAAGAGTATAATTGTGAGAATACAGAGATTCTGCCTTGGTCTGACAATTGTGTGAGAAAAATGCATTTGCCGCCTTCTCTACCTGAGCTTCAGGGTGTACCTTTGCTGTGTGGGGACATTACCTATCCAGATCTCCACCATTGATGGAGTGTTATGGCTATCATCATGGTCCTGGTAGTAGCCACTTTGACTTTAATAGTATTAAGACATTTCTGTCTTTTGTATGGTAGGAGGACTGTTTAATAACTTGACAGGATAGGAGCAGAGTTATTTGAAACAGTGGTGATCACCCTCCTGAGCAACAGAGAAAACATTCAGGAAAAGATCTGATCATGTAAAATAATATTTATTGAAAAGAACTTCAGGAAATAGAAACAAGAGGTGATTTTCCTTTGTTGCTGTTTTTGTTTGCTTTTGCTTTTGTCTTGTTTGTTCATTTATCTCTCTTTGGTAAGGTAAGGGAGGGGTATGGAAATGGAGGATCAAAGTGGTACTCGCTACACACTTTGTTAAAAATGAACTATACAACTTGTGGGTGGGGACAGGAGAGGAAAACAGGGAGAGAGGAAGGGAAGTGGTGACATTGTCCAAAAAAGAAAGGTACTCTATCTGACTTACATAACTGTAATCCCTCTGTGTATCACCTTTATAAAACAATAAAAATTGCATTAAAAAAGGACTGGTTGGTAAGCAAATCACTTTTATTCTCTAAGTCTGCTCCAATCAAACCAGATTCCATTTCCAACATGAAGCTCAGGCAGAGCCAGAGCACTTCTGCTGAGACATGTTCTGCTCTGTGGATCCATTTGTGTATCTAGCCCTGCTCTTTGTTGAATTCCATGTGTATGATCTTACGAACTACCTGGGTAAGGTGTTAGCTAATCCTCTTGCTTATATGACCTGAATAAAAATACGTTTTCCACCTTGTAATCCTTTTGTCAGTTATAAAATTAAAAGGCTGGAGAAGACAGCAGTCTGAAATCAGCCCCAGTGGTACAGGTTTGGGGCCTAACCTTAACATCTAGTGGATCTCCTGCATTGCCAGAGAGCGAATCTGAAGGTAGACATCAATGTATCATGGTAACACATTTCTATTTAGATGACATGTAGTCACCAATGTACTGTGTTTTCTTAGGCTACTACATTTGGAACTCATAGCTGAAAATTTGTTTGTTTTCTTTTTAAGTATTGGAGTTCGAATATAGGGCCTCCTACTTGCTAGGCATGCCCCTACCATTTGAACCAAGCCCAACTTTTTGCTTTTGTTATTTTTCAAGTAGAGACTCACATTTTGCTTGAGGGCAGTCTAAGACCGTAATTCTTTTTGTGTGTGAGCATGCTGGTTGTAGTGCTTGAATTCAGGACCTGGGCACTGTCTTTGAGCTTTTATGCTAAAGGCTAGTGCTCTACCACTTGAACCACAGCTCCACTTCCAGCTTTTTGGTGATTAATTTGAGACAAGAGTCTTATAGACTTTACTTCCCAGGCTGGCTAAGATTCTCAGATCTTAGCTTCCTGAGTAGCTAGGATTATAGGCCTGAGCCACCTGAGCCAAGCCACAATCCTTTAACCTACGCTCTTCTATAGCTTAGATTATAGGTGTACAACACCTTGCTGGCTTATTTGTCCTGATGGAGTCTAATTAACTCTTACCCAGACTTGTCTCAAACTGAATTCTTAGATCTCTGTCTCCCCAGTAGCTGGGATTATAGGTGTAAACTCCTATACCCAAATGAAGTATACTTTCTTTTATTTTTCTTTCCACATGAGGTATTCTTTCTTAACTGCTGCATATTTCTGTGGTGAACCAACTTTGGTCATCATAATTAACAGTGAAATAATATTATATATCATGTTATATATTAGTATTACATATTTTCTCCTATTCTTTGATATTTCAAAGAATAAAATAAAATAATAAAATATCTAGTATCTATTGAGCATTTGCCATATGTCATGAATTGTACTATGTCATTTAGTGTTCGTATCAGTTGTATACAGGAGTAACTATACATATTTTCTTGTGAAAGATGGAGAAAGTGTCATCTTACTTTAATGACTGGCAAGTCTGAGCATTTTCCAATTGCTTGTATATTTCAGCCCTCAGAAACATTTCTATATAATCAGATATTCTATTCATGGTCACTAAGGTGTCTTAACAGAAACAAAAGGCTTTGATTTTATGCCTATATTCAGTCCTGCCAAATGTCGACTTCTTGGTTTTGATTTATTATTGTTTTCTAATTACTTATTTGTGAGCCTCAGATCTCAATTAGGTAGATTATTAAACAGATTTGATAGGATTTTGAGGTAGGAGATAAATATAAAGGTCAAGATACATCTTTTTTTTTATTTACATGAGTGTACTGAAATATGGGAATGTTAAACTATTTTCCCCCATAAAAAGGTTTGGCTGGATCTTAAGGTTTTTGCATATGTAGAATTTTTTAAATTTATGTTTCTTAAGGAAAATTTGCCTTCCAAAGAATCATAGCTCTTAGCATCCTGGAATCTGGATTAACTCTATTCCCTCCTTCAATTAAGAAACTTATTAGTCTTCAATTTCTCTCTATGTAGATAACAGTTATATTTGACATGAGACAGATTTTTGCAAATACCTCTTTGGCACACTATGTTTTCTGAGATTTTTTTTTTACAAGCCACCATTTGGTATAATGGAGATTCTGTTACAGACATTAATCAGGGGCAGCACGTGTGCTACATGAAATCATGTATACACAGCCGTGGGGACCTGGAAATGGTTGTTAATGAACTTCAGTCTCTCTGAGACAGAGCCTCAGACTTACAGCCTTACCCCATTTTCTCCCATCAGCCCTCACCATCCTACATCCTAACCAGGCTCTCTTCCTTCTCTCCCACTCTCTCCCCATCAGAATGCTCAGACAAAAGCCACCAGGTCTGAAGCTGCTCATTTCATGAAAATTCAGATTTGCAAACAAGGAAAACTCCCAGGCAGTGCTCTTGCATGTGACTACAGTTAAGATCCCAAAAGACCCTGAGCCTCTAGAGACCCTCTTCAGATGCAAATATTCACACAAAATGCCTTGGCCCCAGCTGGCCCTCACCTGCAGCCCTGACAGGCAGGATCCTCTAGAATGAGATCCTGGTTTCCATAAAAATAGGAAGGGCACAAATGGTAAATGACTGAGATCTAGCAGGAGCTATAAAATTATTTAAAGTCGCTTCCAGGCAGTTAAAACTAATTGCTGTGAACACAAAGACTAGGCAGGGGCCCCTCCTGCTCCTTTCTCTTTTTAATTCACTGGAGATGGAATGACTTTGAAGCTTCCACTAATACCCACACCTAAAATGAATCGATGTTGCTAAATTTAAGATGTGACAATCATTGTAAATATTCAAGTATGTTTTAAGCACAGAAGAGGGCTGCATGGAAGTGTGAAAAAAATATATTAACAGGTCATTTAGAATTGTCCCAGCTGTTGCCTTGGTTTTATGGAGTGCTTAGGGAAAATTCATAATCATTATGATGACTGCCATGCTTGGGTCTGAGTTTCTGTTATTGCTGGGCATAGCTTGTAATCCATTCATTCTACTTTTGAAAAATGGATTTGTAAGCGAAAAGCTACTCAATTCACCAACATATTCCAGGACTCAGCATGTTAAATACAAGCCAGGAGGACCTCTTGCCTTTGCGCTCTTCTTTTTCCTTTTTAAAACTAGTTGAAGGTGAACTGTGCAATACTTCTTCTGGCCCTCCTTTTTCATGTGGGGTAGTTAGTAGGGCTAGAAGCAGGCCCTATTGCTAGACTACTACTGGTAGTTATACTCAGTTTCTCTTACTGGATCCCTGAATTCTTAGGTAACTCATGAAACCCTTTCACTGTGATTTAAAACAATAGTTTCTGTGCTCTTTGAATTTAGAGATTCCCCTTGATGTTAAAAAAATTATTGCTTTAGAGTTACTCTGGAAAGATATCCATTGATCATATGAATTCAGCATTAATCCTTTTTATAACTCTGTTATCTTTTTTATTGTAAAGGTGATATACAAAGGGTTTCCTTACATAAGTAAAGAAATGAGTACAATTCTTGTGAAACATTCTTACTCCCTTGTTTTCTCTTGCTACCCCTCCCCCCACGCACCAACTCCCCTCCCCCTCAAGTTGTAAAGTTCATTTCCAGCATAGTGTCTTGTGAGTATCACTGTTGGATTGGTTCACCTTATGTCCTTTGTTTCACCATGCCTGTGATTAAGGAGTTTTACCAAGGAGTTTCAGTTCAACAAGTCGGTACAATGCATCTTGCTCCACGTTAGCCATTCTATCATTCACTCCCATTTTTCCAAACCGCACCGATACCCCCAAGTTTGAGTGGTAATCCTCATCTTTATACAGAAGAATAGCTGTATGTATAAATGAAGAGTCTTACACCGGCAGTTTCCTGTATTCCTATGCCATCTAATGATAGACCCCAGACTGTCATAATCCAAATGAGCTCCTTGACTACATGTTCAAGTTATCAGGGCCAAGCCCCCTTCTTGGCAGTTCTCCATGTTTCAGTTAATATATTTGTATATACTTGCATACTACCCAATGTATTTACTTATAAATTTGTAAGCTAAATCTAACTTCACATATAAGGGAAAACGTGCATCTTTTGTCTTGAAAGGACTTGAAAGTAATTATCTCTCTAGCATAGCACCATTGCATTCTCAACTTTTTAATTTTTGACATCCAAGTGTAAGGCAAAGAGTGTATGTTGTATAAAAGATACCCTGGAGAAAGTAGACAGAGCACTCCTATTAAACTATGCTAGCATTCATTGCACAAGTATGAGAAGTTTGTTTCCAGGAAAGAAGCTCCTAATTTCTATTCAACGATACGATGCACAGGTAATGTTATGTGTCAGTTTCAAAATCTTGGGAGGAAGCATTCTGAATATACTATTTTCTTCAGCCTTCATCTGTTTCCCATTGTAGATGCAATTTTGAAATTTAGGTATGAATAAGTTTACTCTCCCTTTCATTTGTCCCTCTGTGCAGAGTTCTTAGCATCCATGTTTTGTAGAGAGAAATTCTTTCGATGATGGGATCCAAGAACAGTCGTCTTCCTAAGTCCTTTTTACTCCATCCCAACTTTTAGAACTAATTGATACCACTACTTCTGTACAAAGTAAATCACATTGGTTACCGATGCTTTATACATGATGATCTGGAATTTGCTTTGTGTGTGTGTGTGTGTGTGTGTGTGTGTGTGTGTGTGTGTGTGTGTGTGTGTGTGTGTGTGTCTTTCCTGTAGTTTTGAAACCATTCTATGAGCAAGAAAAATTAGACTGATGCTTTTGACAGCCTCTAGTAGTTCTCTAGATTTTTTTTCAAGTATAGTGAGGTATGGTTATTGAACTTTTAACTTTGAGGCTATGGTGTTTAGTTCTCCATTTATCCTAAGAAAAATACATTTGTCACATGTGTGTTGTAAGGAAATTTTAACTTAAGTTTAAAAGTCTACAAATTGTATTTGTTAATTTGTAAATTTCTGGGCTGGGTAGTTGGTTCAGTGGTAGAGCGCTTGCCTCGCATGCATGAGGTCCTGGGTTTGATTCCTCAGCACCACATAAGCAGAAAAAAGCCAGAAGTGGTGCTGTGGTTCAAGTGGTAGGGCGCTAGCCTTGAGCTGAAGACCTGAAGACAGTGCCCAGACTGAGTTCAGGCCCCACGACCGACTTCCTCCCCCCCCCCCCAAAAAAAAAAAAAAACTCTACAAATTGCACTTGTTAATTTTTTTTATTGTAAATTCCTTAAGCTAAGGATAACTTTTTGTAGTTATAATAAAAATTCATCCTGTTCCAGTCTTAGCATAGCATAAGCAGTAGCACCATTTATACATATCTAATAAAGTTATAAAGGTTTGTACTAGAATCATGTAAAAATAGTCATCTCTACCATAAACAGACAAAATTAAATAACTTTATTTTTGTGTTTCATCAAACCACTTGATGTCGTTTGGTTTCCAAGGAACTAGTTCTTGCCTCACAACCTCCTTCACACCTACCCTCAGTGTGCCAGGGAATAAGAAATTCATGTACAACATAGAGCTTTTGAATTTATATCACACATGAAATATAGATCTTATTTTGTTCATTATTTAAAATAAGGCTTGAACTCAGGACCTGTACCATGTCCCTAAGCTCTTTGTACTGAAGGCTAGCTAGAGCTACACCACTACTTCTGAGTTTTCAGTGGTTAATTGGAGATAAGAGTCTCGCAGTGGGGGCTGGGAAGGTGGCTCAGTGGTAGAGTGCTTGCCTTGCATACCTGAGGCCCTGGGTTCGATTCCTCAGCCCCACATAAGCAAAAGGAAAAAAGCCAGAAGTGGCGCTGTGGCTCAAGTGGTAGAGCGCTAGCCTTGAGCTGAAGAGCTGAGGGAAAGCGCCCAGGCCCAGAGTTCAGGCCCCACGACCGGACCCCCCCAAAAAAAAAAACAAAAAAAAAGAGTCTCATAGGGGACTTTTCTGCCTGGGCTGGTTTCAAACTATGATCCTCAGATCTCATCCTCCTAAGTAGCTAGGATTACAGGCGTGAGCCACCAGTGCCTGGCAGTAAATTATTTTTTTTGAAAGATCTTAAAATTAAAGTAAACCATCTTCATTTACTAAATTCATACTCTACACATTGTTTTGTGGTAGGTTCTTACAAACACATGTGTTGAATGCCTGCTTTCCAGTTGATAGCACTGTTCAGGGAAGAAAGAAGGACTGGTTGGAGGATGAGGGTCACTTGGGGAATGTCCTTGGAGTGAATGGACTCTAGTTCCTCCCTCCCTCCCTCCTCTTCCTTCCTCTCTCCCTCTTCTCCCTCCCTCCTCTTCCTTCCTCTCTCCCTCTTCTCCCTCCCTCCTCTTCCTTCCTCTCTCCCTCTTCTCCCTCCCTCTTCTTCCTCCCTCCCTCCCTCCCTCCCTTCCTTCCTTCCTTCCTTCTTTCCTTCCTTCCTTCCTTCCTTCCTTCCTTCCTTCCTTCCTTCCTTCCTTCCTTCCTTCCTTCCTTCCTTCCTTCCTTCCTTCCTTCCTTCCTTTCCTTCCTTCCTTCCTTCCCTCTCTCTTTCTCTCTTTCCCTCCCTCTCTCTCTTTCCTATCTGCCATGAGATGAATAAAACTCCTCTTCCATATAGTACTGTATTCCAATCAAGTTCACTGGACTGAATACCCTGTAACTATGAGCCTGAATAATATTTTACCTTTTTATTTTTAAGAAAAATACTTTGACACAGAAATCAGAATGCAAATTAATGCAATATTATTATGCACTAAAATGTAATGGAAAAATAGAATTGCACTCTACCATCAATGTAACTATCAATCCAAGTACCAAATTAGGATGTTATATGAGATTAGGTAAGGAAAAAGATAATGAGAGTGGTGTTAACACTAATGTGCTGGACATGTACAGTTTTTTAAATTTAATCCTAGTATCCTCCCAAATAGGGATAGATAGAAAGATAGGTAGATTTATTGATTGATCATAAATGATACTGCTCCTAATAAAGTTAAAATTTATATAGAATTTGTATTTGAACACTATTCTGAGATATTTGTATTTCTTAACCCATATTAATATTCATAATAAACTAATGAGGTAGGTACCTATGAAGGCCATTAAAGACATAAAGAAATGCATATGTGGCAAAGTTATTTAAGGTACCAAAGAAATATTGGTTGGACTTGAACTTAGATCTGCAATATCACAGAATATTGTAGGAAATGGATTCATTTCGTGTCAGTTGAACATATAAGTAAATATAAGGTGAATGTATGATTTATTTTCCAAGCAGAGCCACTTGTGAAGGAGAACAGGCTCCAAGAAGAATGTGATGCTTAGGTAGCAGGCAGACTATTCTTCCTAATCACATCCCTCATTCAACAACATTTAATCATACAGTTCAATTCATTCTAGTTATGGTGATTGTGTTAGCAGGATTGCTATTTCATTAGATTGAGAAAACCATAGAAGAGAAAAATAAGCTCCATCCCTATTCTTGGTCTGTCTGGATGTCTATTCTTCACTGCAATTATCTTTGGCCATTGGCCCTGGACTTTTACTTTGCTTTCTTAGAGATGTTCTTCTTCCTTCAGTTTTTTTTTTTTACATTAATGAAATTCTCTGTACAGAAACTCTGACCTGTGTGGCAATCCTCTTGATCATTTGGTGTATCTCAACAAGTGAGAAATTTGACCTATGAGCTATTTTGACTGTGGAAATTGTGAAAACAATTCCTACAGAGCCAAGAGTTTTGCCTTTTGTATAATCTTAGCTATTCTTACTACAGCTGACTGTTACCTGTTACTGCCTACTGAAGCAATGACTTTTCTTTTGAATATAGTAGAGTTATGGGACAAAATTAAAAAGGTTCCTGTAATAACATTTTCCTGAAGAAAATCATCTTATGCTGATTATCACCAGGAAAGTAAACTCAAAAGGAGGACCTTACTGTTTTAGTCTTATAATCTATCCTAATATAATCCCTGATAATAACACTGTTGTCTACAACTGAATTATTTCCCTGTGCATGCTTCCTTCAGGTATCTGCAGTTACCACACTCTACTACTCCCCCTTTTCCCGTTTTTCTTATTCCATAATCTCCCACCCTTCCTTCTCTTAATGATTTTACTCAAATCTCTATACATAGTACCATTATCCTAGTCCTCTTGGTACAATATAAAAATGCTAACTCTATAAATATAAAATGTGATTAGTTGTATAGATGATACTACCAATGACATCTTACTGTTAGAAATACCTGTTTGGGTACCAAATCATTGAGTTTGTTAGTGCGGAGATTCTCAAGCCAGTGCTGAGAAGTAGCATATCAATCCAGCTAAAACCTAGCTCTCTGAGACAGTGAAATTTCAGGCAACCCCCACCCCAAAAACTGAAAACTGTTTTCTAATGAATAAATCCCAACAAATAAATATATGAGATATGAGTAAGCAATGAAATGCAACACCTGCAAAACAAGCCATCATACCACAGTGGAGCAGAATGACAAGTAACCAGAGGACACTTTTTAATTTAAGTTCAAATGAATGGTGATGAGAATGTTCAAAGAAATGAAAGAAGATATTTATAAGCAGTTAAACAAAATCAATGACAGCACAAACAACTAAAGGATATTCACAAGACTATAAATAAAAGGATACCTGAATATCAAGTTAATTCAAATAAAGCTAAATATAAAAAAAGGAGAAATGAAAGAATCCACATACAAAAAATAGATGGAAGTAAAGAGATTGATATAAGGTATGAAAAGATATCTCAATAAAGAGATGGAAAGTCTTTTTTTTAAACAAAATTACACTGAGCCGGGTCCTGGTGGCTCATGCCTGTAATCTTAGCTACTGGGGAGGCTGAGATCTGAGGATCCTGGTTTGAATCCAGTGGCAGGAAAGTCTGTGAGACTCTCATTTCCAATTAACTACTCAGAAAAGGCTGGAAGTGGCACTGTGGCTCAAGTGGTAGAATGCTAGCTTTGAGCAGAAGCTCAAGGACAGAACCAAGGCCCTGAGTTCAAGCCCAAGACTGGCAAAAAACAAAACAAAACAAAAACAACACCTCAAAACAAATTACACCGAAATCCTTGAGATGAACATTGCAATCAAAAATACCTCCATCAGAATAGATAAAGTAAGGTCATCCTTCCTGGGCTTCAAGATAAGTTGACATAGAAAATACAGATCGATGATGGCGGAGGAGAAGCTGGAATCTGAACAAGCTCTTGCATAGAAAGCAGTTTCAGAGTTCCAGTGAACAGTCCCAAGCCAGAGAATCACACCAAGTGTGCCATCACAGGACAGAGAGTTAGTCAAGAGAGGGGAAGCCAAGCAGACACATCTGAGCGCTTGCCAGCAGCTGCCGCTACTGCGGCAGGGTCGCGGCGGCGACCACCGCCACGGGGTCATACCTGAGACACATTCAGCAGACAAGCAGATTCTACTCAACACCAGCAAGAACCGACAAGGAGCGGACAACTTCATCCTGCACTTTGCAGACCAGAGACGACCCAGGATCCAAGACTCGGCGTGAGTAGAAGCCCGACTTCCTCACTCCTTCTCAGGGAGCAGAGGAGGGAAGGCCACCCCTCCCCCGCCAGCACCGGTGATCTCCATCTTGGATACCGACAAAGCTCGGAGGAGCGGCTAGCTCCAGCTCAGGCCTTGGAATAAAACGAGTCATTTAGCAGGTCACAAGAACTTAACGGCGAAGTGACCTCACAGACTCAGTTCCATCCAGGGAAAAGTCACCCAGCTCAGTCGCCAGCCATTGGAGTGGCTCTCCTCACCGGGTAACCAGAGCCAGAGGCTGCCCCTCCCTCTAGGAACCACCACAATCAATTGAAAAACAGAAACCCTGAGAATGGCTCCAGGCTGGGTGCTGTGAGTTTTTTTCACAAAATAGCCCCAGGGAAAAGCTACTGTTTGTTGAAAGGCCTCAACTCTACCCAGAACCTAGCCTCATCACTGCATCCCCCTCTTTTGTGATTCTCAAAGCAGACCACCCTCCCAGTAAACTAACCTGGGAGGGGGATCTCAAAATCTTGGGTAAAGCAGAGCATTTTTCTGCCTGTTCCAACAAACTGACTTAAGAAACCAATCAAGCCACAGGACCTCAAGCTGACTAGAGACTCCAACCAGACTCTGGTTAAAGACAAAAGGGAGATACAGGACTCTTCCCACCCCTCCCCCCCCCCCCCAAAAAAAATCAAAGAACTTTTTTTTTCTTCTTCTTTTTTTTTTGTTTTGTTTTTTTTTTTGTTTTTTGTTACCTTATATATATAAAAAAATTTTTTTCCTTTTCTAAAACTTTTATTAATCTTTAATTTTTGCCTCTTCTGAAAAAATAATTGTTTTCCAGTAACTTTTTTTTTCTCCTCTTATAATTTTTATTTTAGGAATACGTGAATGTGTGTTTTCCTTTCTTTTCTTGTCTTCTTTCTTTTTTTCTTTCATTCTTAATTATCTTTTTGTTTTTTGTCTAGCTCTACTGAACTTCTGATCTTTTCTTCTCACTTTCCTATCCTTTCCACCTTTTCCTCTCTTTTGTTCTTCTTTATGTGACTTAACTCTTGTCCTGCACATCCTCAGATAAACCTGTAGTTAACTAGTAGACCCTATCCCCCATTGTGTACACACTTAATCCACAAACTTATTACTCAATTCAAAACCTCTGAGACTTAAATTCATTAATAGCAGTACTACCTCTTTATACCTATATAATATTTTAACCATTTTTTAAAGTTTTTCACATCTCCTCTATGTCCCTCCCTTTCTCTCAACATATTCATATTCCTCTCTAAATAGATGGTCTTTTAATCTCTATAATAACATTAATTTTTACGTTTCTATTTTTTTTCTGGTCTCTTTTCATTCCCCTTTCCCTTTCTTCTTTTTCTCTCTCTCTCTACTTGCATCCTACCCAACCTATTTCCTGCATTGTGATTAGGACATAGTTAACTCTCCCTGTGCCTCCCCACACCAATCTATTCCTATTTTTTATCCACATCTCTCCCTAACCCTAATAATTTCTGGTTTTCCAAATTCTTCTCTGCGGTTCGAAGTCCTTTAACATATAGTTGTTTGATGTTGAATAGATGTATCTTTTGAACTAGATTGTATCTGTAGACTATTGACTGTACAAATGCAAACTTTGGTTGATGGTTGCCTTAAGATAGTGTTCTAGCACAAAACTGGTGCTATCTTCACCTCAAATGCGCAGAGTAAGCCGGAAAAACACAAGAAAAATGGCAAATTCGGGTATCTCAATTCCCAATCTTGATAATCAGGGGTTAGAACAGATAATGAATAATCCAGAGGAGAGTTCCCAAATAGCTCTACAAACACTGCTGGCAAACATGATAAATGAGAAGTTTGACAACGTACAAAGGACTCTGTATGAGCGTGATAGGGAGAGAGAGGAGGCATCCCAGAAGTTTATACAGGAATATCATAAGCGTGAGGAAGCTACTCAAAAACTGATACAGGATTTGCGTGAACAACTTGAGAATACTCAAAGAGAAAGGGAGGAATGGCGTGAGCAGGCTGAGAACACTCAAAGAGAACTGCAGGAATCCCACAAACGGGAGGAAGCTAATCAAAGAGTAATACAGGAATTGAAAGACCAGGTAGAGAACACACAAAGATCACTAAAGGCATTCATGGAATCCATTAACAAAGAGCTGAAGGAAGTCAGGGAGACCACAAAGGGAATGCTGAATGGAACCCAACAGAAGGAATGGGAGTCCAAAGAAACCATAACCAATCAACTAAGTGATTTGAGGACAAACACTGAACACCAAATTAAGGAAGTAAAGAAATTCATACAAGACCTAAAACAGAGCTTCAACAAAGAACTTGAAGCCATCAAAGCTGACCAATTAGAAGGAAAAGAGATAAAAAACAAAGTAGAGAGTCTTGACAGCAGGTTAGACCATGCAGAAGATCGAATCTCAGGGATTGAAGACAGCCTAGATATTACAGAGAAAGAACATACAACCATCCAAGACAAGTCCAAGAAATATGATAGATCTATCCAACACCTGGAAGACACCATCAGAAGGCCTAATCTAAGAATAATGGGTGTAGAGGAGCACCTAGAAACAGAAGTTAATGGTCTAGGAAATTTGTTTAACAGGATCCTAGCAGAGAACTTCCCAAACATGCAAAAAGATAGGCCTGTTCAGATACAAGAAGCCTTTAGAACCCCAAATAGACCAGACCAGAATAGGACATCCCACCGTCACATTATAATCCACACAGGATCAACTCAGAACAAGGAAAAGATCCTTAAAGCTGTCAAGGAGAAAAGGGTAATCACCTATAAAGGGAAACCAATTAGAATCACCTCAGATTTCTCAGCAGAGACAATCAAAGCAAGAAGAGCCTGGAATGATGTATGCCATGCCCTAAAAACAAACAACTATCAACCAAGAATAATGTACCCAGCTAAACTCTCCTTCATAACTGAAGGCCAAATAAAAATCTTCCATAGCAAAGAAAAATTGAAACAATACATCTCCACCAAACCAGCCCCACAAAAGATTCTTAAAGATGTCCTACACATAGAAAACCAATAAGACCGCAATAAAGGCCAAGAAACTGCACCCAAACTGAGAATCCAAGAACCATAGGAAGAACCCAGTTTTCGCAGCCCCCAAGAAGGTAGATAACATGGCAGGAACTCCCAAATACCTCTCAGTCCTATCTCTTAATGTTAACGGACTGAACTCTCCAATTAAGCGACATAGACTGTCTAGTTGGATTAAAAAACAAGACCCTTCTATCTGCTGCCTGCAGGAGTCACATCTTGCCCATAAAAACAAACACATTTTCAATGTTAAAGGCTGGAACAAAATCTACCAAGCAAACGGACCCCATAAACAGGCAGGAGTTGCAATCCTAATATCAGATAAAATAGACTTCAAATTAAAATTCATGAGAAGAGATAAAGAAGGTCGCTACATACTAATTAAAGGATCTCTCCTTCAGGAGGATATTACAATTCTAAATATATATTCGCCAAACAATGGAGCACCCAAATTTATCAAAGAAACACTACTTTCCCTCAAATCCCACATAGATCCAAAGACATTAATTGTTGGGGATTTTAACACACCACTCTCCCCACTAGATAGATCAACTCGGCAAAAACTCAACAGAGAAACCACAGATCTAAACAGCTGCATAGATCAACTAGACTTAACAGGCATCTACCGAACATTTCACCCAGCAGCATCAGAATACACGTTTTTCTCAGCAGCACATGGAACATTTTCTAAAATAGACCACATTTTAGGCCACAAAGCAAACTTGTCTAAATTCAGAAACATTGAAGTTATACCTTGCATTCTCTCTGACCACAAGGAAATAAAATTAGAACTCAACACCAAAAGCCACCAAAGAAAGTCCGGTATCACATGGAGGCTGAACAACACACTGCTGAATCATGAGTGGGTCATGGAAGAGATTAGAAAGGAAATTCAAATGTTCATGCTATTCAACAAAAATGAACACACAAATTACCAGCTCCTCTGGGACACAGCAAAGGCAGTACTCAGAGGCAAGTTTATAGCTCTGAGCTCCTACATCAACAAATTGGAGAGATCTGAAACTAACAATTTAATGACACATCTAAACCTCCTTGAAAAAGAACAGCAAGATAAACCCCAATCCAGTAGACGGAAAGAAATAATCAAAATTTAATCAGAATTAAATGAATTAGAATCCAAAAAAACTATAGAAAGAATCAACAAAACAAAGAGTTGGTTCTTCGAAAAACTTAACAAAATTGACAGAACCTTAGCAAATCTTATCAGAAAAAGAAGAGAACACACCCAAATTAATAAATTCAGAGATGAGAATGGAAACATCACCACGGAAACAACCAAGATTCAGAACATTATAAGGGAATACTTCTCAAAACTTTATGCTAATAAGTTTGAGAACTTGACAGAAATGGACCTCTTCCTAGCAAATATTGACATGCCAAAACTAAACCAAGATGAGTTAAACTATCTGAACAGGCCCATATCAAGCATTGAAATAGAAACAGCAATAAGAGACCTCCCAGCTAAGAAAAGTCCAGGACCAGATGGTTTTACAGCGGAATTTTACAAGGCCTTCAAAGCAGAGCTCACACCAATTCTCCTCCAACTCTTCAATGAAATTGAAAGAGAAAGCTCACTACCGAACACATTCTATGAAGCCATCATAACCCTCATCCCAAAACCAGGCAGGGATTCATCAAAGAAAGAGAACTATAGACCCATTTCTTTGATGAACATTGATGCAAAACTTCTCAACAAAATTTTGGCCAACCGACTTCAACAATTCATCCAAAAAATCATACACCACGATCAAACAGGATTCATTTCAGGGATGCAAAGCTGGTTCAATATACGCAAATCAATTAATATTATTCATCACATCAACAGTAGCAAGAATAAGAACCACATGGTTATCTCAATAGACACAGAAAAAGCATTCGACAAGATCTAGCACCCCTTTATGATGAAGGTTTTGGAAAAATTAGGAATCCATGGAACATTCCTCAATACAATAAAGGCTGTATATGACAAACCTACAGCCAGCATTATACTCAATGGTGAAAAACTAAAGCCATTTCCTCTTAACTCAGGAACAAGACAAGGATGCCCACTCTCTCCACTTCTCTTCAATCTAGTATTAGAATGCCTAGCTACAGCAATAAGACAAGATGCAGACATAAAGGGGATCCAAATAGGGAAAGAAGAAATAAAACTCTCCCTCTTTGCAGATGACATGATCTTGTATTTAAAGAATCCCATAGACTCAACTCCCAAATTACTCAAGCTGATTCAAAACTTTAGCAAAGTAGCAGGTTATAAAATTAACCCCCAAAAATCCATGGCTTTTCTGTATGCCAACAATGAGAAAAGTGTGGCTGAAATTAGGAAAGCAACTCCATTTGTAATAGCCCCACAAAAAATAAAATACCTAGGAATTAAGTTAACTAAAGAAGTGAAGGACCTCTATGATGAAAACTTTAAAATCTTGAAAAAGGAAATCAACACAGAACTTAAAAAATGGCAAAACCTCCCATGCTCCTGGATTGGAAAGATTAACATCGTGAAAATGGCAATACTTCCCAAGGCTATCTACAAATTCAACGCAATACCTATCAAAATTCCACCCTCATTCTTCAAGGAAATAGAAGAGGCAATCCAAAAATTCATATGGAACAATAAAAGACCCCGAATAGCAAAAACGCTCCTCAACGGAAAGAACACTGCTGGAGGAATATCAATACCAAATTTCAAACTCTACTATAAAGCCATAGTAATCAAAACAGCTTGGTATTGGCATAAGAACAGACCTCAGGACCAATGGAATAGAATTGAAAACCCAGAAATGAACCTACAGACCTATAGCCATCTAATCTTCGATAAGGGAGCTAAAACAATAGAATGGAAGACAGACAGCCTCTTCAGTAAATGGTGCTGGCAAAACTGGTTAACTACATGTAGAAAACTAAAGCTAGATCCTTATATATCACCCTGCACCAGAATCAACTCCAAATGGATCAAAGACCTTGAACTCAAAGCAGACACTCTGAAAACATTACAGGATGGAATAGGAGAAACCCTAGGTCTCCTTGGCTCAGGCCGAAATTTTCTGAATAGAGACCCGGAAACACAACAAATCAAAGAAAGGCTGGACAAATGGGATTGCATAAGGTTGCAGAGCTTCTGCAGGGCAAATGACATAGCTAGCAAGATCAATAGAAAGCCCACGGACTGGGAGAAGATCTTTACTAGCCATACAACGGACAAGGGTCTCATATCTAAAATATACTTGGAACTCAAAAAATTAAACCACCCAACAACAAATCCTCAAAGAAACAACTGCCCAATAAGTAAGTGGGCGAAAGACTTAAAGAGAAGCTTCTCTGAAGAAGAAAGAAGGATGGCCAATAGACACATGAAGAAATGTTCAACATCCCTAGCCATAAAAGAAATGCAAATCAAAACAACATTGAGATACCACCTCACTCCAGTTAGAACAGCAAAAATCAAGAACTCTAACAACAACAGATGCTGGAGGGGATGTGGACAGAAAGGAACCTTACTTCATTGTTGGTGGGAATGTAAACTTGTTCAACCACTTTGGAAATCAGTATGGAGGTTCCTCAAAAGACTTCACATAGAACTCCCCTATGACCCAGCAATCCCACTTTTGGGCATTTACCCTAATGTTTACAAAAAAGACCACACTAAAGCTACCAGCACAACTATGTTTATTGCACCATTATTTACCATAGCTAAGATATGGAACCAACCCAGATGCCCCTCAGTAGATGAATGGATCAAGAAAATGTGGTATATATACACAATGGAATTCTATGCCTCCATCAGAAAGAATGACATTGCCCCATTTGTTAGGAAATGGAAAGGCTTGGAAAAAATTATATTAAGTGAAGTAAGCCAGGCCCAAAGAAACATAGGTCCCATGGTTTCCCTTATTTGCAATATCTAGTATAGGTATGAGTCAAGCGGAAAAAGTCAGAGAATGTGATGTTAGGAAAACGAACCCTCAAATGTGTATTTTAATGTTTTTGTTTCTTTCATGCATGTGTTTCTAACGCATTTATAAGATTATTTCTTTGTTGCTTTGTATGTCCCTCCCCCACAGTGAAACCCCCGCTTTCACTATATTTGATGTCAGTATAACATGTGGAGGAGATGGGGACAAACAAGTCGTTTAAGGATTCAGGTGGACCTGTTGCAACAATGAGAAGTACAAAATGTCATGTCAAAACCAGCTTTACAATGTCGGTGTGTGGGGGGGGAAGGGGGGGTATGATTTGGTGGGGGGGAGGGGGAGGCTGGGAAGGGAGGTGAAGGGTAAACAAAGGAGGAGGCTGCAATGCTTGGTAAGAAATGTATGGATTATCCTGCCCATGTAATTGTAACCCCTCTGTACAGTATGTTCTCAAATAAAATAAAATAAAAAAAAAAAAGAAAATACAGATCATAGAAATATGAAAGACATTTACAAGACTTGCAGGACTCTATTAAAAGGCCAAATAAATGAATTATGAGCATTAAAAAATCCACATAGTCACCTTAGTAATAACAGAAAACTTCCAAAATCCTGAAGAGAAAAGCCTGTCCAAATATAGGCTTCAAAACACCCAACCCACTATGCCAGAAAAAGAACATCTTCACAACATATGAGAGTTAAAATAGTAAATGTAGAGAACAAGGAAAGATTCCTGAAAGCTACAAGGTTTAAAATGCATTGTCACTGACAATGAAAAACTAATAACAACTTCTTTCTCAACAGAAGTTAAAAGCAAGAACATGGAATGACCTATTTCCATCACTGCAAGTTAACAAATAACAATCAAGATTACTTATCCAGTGAAGTTCTTATTCATAACTGAAGGACAAATAAAGACTTTCCAGGATAAATAAATACTAAAGCAATTTATCACTGTTAGCATTGCAGAAGATACTCAAAGATATCTCACATAGAAGAGAAAGAGTCTAGATACTTCCCCTCTGCCATATAAAAGTATGGCCATCACGGTTGTGTGGTAGGGGGAAATCTAACCATTTTCCTTACTCTTGCCTGGTTATCTACGTATAGTCATTGATATGAATGGAATCTTTCAGATCTAATAACAGTCCCTAATCAATGGTATGTTATACAGAGATTATCTGGGTGGTTCTCTTCTAAGTGTTTGATTCTTTTGAAAGCTAAAAAGGTTTTCTATCCAATAACATGATTGAAATAATAGAGAGCTTAATCATGACAGATTCTAGAATTCAAGCTGAAGAAACACTTGATGATTAATACAAACAGCCTAGAGGTTGCACAGAGTGGTTCCAGGTAATATCCAACGAAGTGATGTGGACTTCAGTTCTATAGGTAAAGCATATGAATTTTACCAATACCCAGAACTAGCTTAGAGGTGGAACCTGAGCTCAGAATAGGAAAGATTTTGGCTAATACCTTGATTTCAGATAGCCAAGATGTTTTAGAAAGTTCACCTTGAGCAGAGAATCCATTCTGTGCCAGACATCTGACCCAAGGAATTGTGAGTCTGTGGATAGATGGATCTTGAAGAATGACAGTAGATTATGTTCTCATTGTATTTGTTGGTCCAGATATGGTTTTCTTGCTATGGAAAATGAATACATTCCTCTGCTCGGCAGCTATTTATCTAACAAAAGCCTATTTGTGCTCTTACTAAAGAATGACCACCAAAAGCAACTTTATTACATCTGACAGCAATAGTGACTTACCTTTATTGCCTATCTTCAGGGCAACACTGATTCCCAAATATCGTACCATAATCTGTCCACAAGGACTTTCTTTGCTTCTCTAGTAAAGAGGATTTCACGCCCTTCCTGATCATTTATTATGGTGCTAGTCAACATTTTTGTCACTGTAACAACTAACTGAAAAAATCAACTTAAACAAGAAAAAGTTTATTTTGGTTTAGTCACAGAAGTTACCTTCCATGATTTTTGGGTCCCATTGCTACTAAGCCTTTGGCAAGTCAGCGTATTATGGTTGGAGCACGTGGTAGAAAAAAGTTGCTCATAGAGTTCCTGAAGGCATAGGTAAGCAATGTGAATCATGGAGCCCAGGTATTCATATCTATGCTTTTGTGACATGCCTCTATGGGTCTATGCCTATATGTCTCTATGGGTATATGAAGATTTCCCGATGACCAGTTGATTAAGGCAGAAAACAAAGCAGTGGTGAAACAAAATTGTTTGAACATAGCTTCAGATAGTACACATATAGTTTGACTGTAAATTGTGTGGGTATACACAGATTCATATGAGAGATCAAAAGGTTTGGCCAACATGCCCAGAGATTTAAAAGAAACACTTTCAGAAATAGGTGACCAACCTAGAGTTCAAACCACAGTACGGACAAAAAAAGAAAGAAAAGAAAAGAAATAGGTGACCAAGCAGTCTGGATAAAGGTTATATTGCTATACTTTTCTAAGTATATGAAGGTATTTGTCTACAAATACTCACAAAAGGGCAACTTTAGCTGGGCACTGGTGGCTCATACCTGTGATCCAGGGGGCTGCTATCTGAAGATCACAGTTCAAAGCCAGCCTGGGCAGGAAAGTATGTGAGACTCTTATCTCCAAATAACCACCAGAAAACCTGAAGTGGTGCTGTGGCTCAGTGGTAGTGCACTTGCCTTGAGCTGAAGAGCTCAGGGACAGCACCCAGGCCTAGAGTTCAAGCCCCATGACCAACCAAAAAAAAAAAAAAAGGGTAAGTTTAGCAGAAGAAATTGTCAATAATTAAGGAAAGGATAATGCATTCAGTTACTCTCCTTACTACTTCCTATTTTTTAGCAAAGTGAGCAGATTTGCAGGAGTAAAAGTAACTAATCAATACAAATTTTCATTCATCTAAATGGATCTGGCTATAGCCTTTACTGAATGCTCAATCTGCCAACAGCAGAGACCAGCAGGAGACCAATGATATCATCCCCTTTTGTAGGTAGAGCAGCCAGTCATCTGAGGGTAATTAATTACATTACAAAATTTCCATAACTGAGAGACAGCAATTTGTTCTTACAGGAAAAGGGGCATACTCTGGATATGGATTTTCCTTGTTATCAATGCTTCCATTCAAATCACCAGCCACAGATTTACAGAGGCCTTATTTGCATGATGGTCTTCAAAGTATACTCCTTTTCCTGAAGGAACTCATTTCATGTTGAATAAAGTCAAATAGTCGAATAAAGTCAAAGCTTGTGGATTTCTTCAGTCTTACTACATTTGCCGTCAGTCTGAATAGCTGGCCATGCAGAATGGTTTTTGGGAGATTCAGTGATGTTGCCAACTGACTTTAAGCATTTGTAGGGATGAATCATATCTTCCATGATTTTGCTGTTGTTTTTTGTTTAGCCAAAATTCGTGAGTCTGACAATCAGGTTGAAACAATTAAGAGTGGCTCCTATCACCATTATACTTTTTAATCCACAAGCAAAAAATTCTTCTTCTCCCTACTGTGTGAGACTTTGCTGGTCTAGTGGTTACTAGAATGACTGAAATCACAAAGTAGTCTCAGAAGAGGTAGCCTTGCACAGAACTTCTTTTTCTAGCCCTCATAGCAGCCTAAGTGTAATGATGTTTTAAATTCCTTAGTTTACATGACTCAGAGAGACTATCTTTCTCTAATCAAACTCTGCCTGTGATATTTTACAAACGCTTATTGAGTTAATGAAAGATATTAGAAAATTTCTCAGCCTAGCTTTAGATAGCACTAGTTTTATTCTAGCCAATAAATGAACGTACAAGAATAGTATGAAGGGAAGGGAATAAAGGCAGCAATCAGAGACCTTATTGATTAGTCAGGATGAGATTGTCAAAAGAGTTCATAAAGACATGATGTTGAAATCTAAGGAGCTTTAGATTCACAGAGCTGTTTGTAGGTCTGCAAAAGGAATATCTTATTAATCCCTGTTGGATCATAAGGGCTTAGGGACCAATGTAAGGAAGAGACCATTGGCCAGAAGTAGAATATTTTGAGAAGTAATAATGGAGTAGGCATTAAACACTTATTTACAGCAAAAAGTTTATATTAATACAAATAAAACAGTATATTATTTACTACTAGAAGATGCTAATAAGCCAATTCGTCCCTTTAAAACTGGTAAACAGGTTAAAACAACTGAATACTCCATTCCAGCTTTTCTATACAGAAACTGTTATCGGTCGACTACTAAATAACAGAAAGACTCCTTGTGACAGTTTTTTAGCTAATAAGTGATGGTGAAAGGATATATTTAGAATATAGATACTTTGCAACTCTCAGTAATTAAAAGAGGTACAGACTCATCATTAGCAGCTGCTGACAGCACATCTCAATAATGTAAACACCCCCAACTATGAAGTATTCTAGTTGAAGCTAAATCATATCAATTTTTAACAACTACAAATTCAGAGCAAATAATAAATGTATAGCGATGATAAAATTATGTTGCTAAAGTAAAATATAAAAGTTTATAAAAATTGTAAAAGTAAATTTATAAAAACTAACAATGTTTAAAAATCAAGACCATGTAAAATTACATGTAAGGGGGAACTCAGTGAAATAAAAAAATCTGAGAAACTATGGAATAATAATAAATGGCTGGTTTATTCCATAAGTAAATTAATTCTAAGAGAAATGATGGAGGGAAAACCTTTTGATTAATAATGTTGAGTCTCTAAAATCAGTGACTTGCATATTTTATAATCAGTAAATGTTATATATGTAAATTATACATGCTTAAGAAATAACTGAGCTCCAGTGGCTCATACCCATAATCCCAACTACTCAGGTGTCTGAGATCTGCAGAATCATGGTTTGAAACAAGCGCAAACAGAAAAGTCCATGAGATTTCATTTCCAATTAACAAGCATAAGCCTGAGCTGAGGCATGGCTCAAGAGGTACATCACCATCTATCAGCAAGGACGCTGAATGAATACAATACCCTGAGCTCAAGCCTTGGTACCAGAGATTTTTAAATTAAGGACTATATGCTACTCATCAAACAAATATTAACCCCCAAAATGACTTTAAGACACAATTAGAAATTTGAACACTTAAAAATATTAAATGATAATATGGAATTATTGTTCATTTTCTTCCATATGATGGTTGCATTGTACTACTAATTGCTAAAAGGCTATATTTTATCAATGCATACTGAAAATTAAACTTTAAAAGTTATATTTAAGTGTCTGTGACAATATTTTAGAACAACCATGAGGAAAGAGTAAAATCTGCCATTTGTCTCTGAGAGATTCCAATGAGAGAATTCTTTTCCTGAGGGTTAAAAAGATTTCACAGGGTTTCCAGATTTGCCCAAAATTTCACAAACATATTCATAGATGAATTCCACTTCTTGCTCTGCTGGCTCAATTTTGAAGTCCTATGACCCTTACCCTAAGATGCTATTTCCACCTGTTAAATTTTTAAAAATCCATTGCAATTAAAAAAACTATTTTTAGAAAATCCACCAGCTATTTGCTTAAGTAGAGACAGTGATAAAAGGCACATTACAGAAAATAAGTTTATGATTTATTTAGAGTCACCTTATTTTCTCGCTGAAGTATTTCTCTAATTTGGATAATTGCTGGACTATTTAGAGTCACATATTTTTCATCTTTTTTTGAAGTTTGTCTTAAATAGAATGCAAATTTTGTTAGGGAATACATATTCCCCTGAATAATTCTGAGATTAGAAGCACATGTATGTGTGAATATATATATATATATATATATATATGTGTGTGTATATATATATACACGTACATATATATATATATATATATATGTTTGGTGGTTCGTGATTGGAGCTGCATAGCTGTGATTGAATTTATATCAAAGAAGTATGCAATTTTATGATCATTAATAACAGCTGTAGCTATGCAGGCCAAGACAATGATATGGGTAATTGAATCTCACGCTTCACAGCCCAATGTGATTGCTGTGAGGAAGTCAGGAGAGAATGTCTTACCCCCATGCAGAGCACTGCACATTTGAATACCTAGGCAGAGAGATGAGGAGAGATAACCTTTCCTGAGGCATGAGGGATTTTGTGCAGTGAAACATCTCCTTGGGTGCACAAGTGACACTAGTTCTGCATTAACATTCATCTTAATTTCCTCTCAGTTTATATGCCATGTGGGACTACCAATAGGATCATGCCCAAACTATGGTTGTGTGAGTGAGGGCTCTAATCTGGCGCTTCATGGAGACAAAAGTGACTGTAGCCTGAAAGGTACAAGGAAAGAGAGGAGGAGGGAAACAAGATTGAGGAGGACGGAGGGAGGGTGGAATGAAACTGTCTCCAGACTTATAACATCAGATAGAACTATGAAACAAGGTTGGAGCCAGTGCTGATCCTGTCATATGAAGATGACACATCCGGTCGCTTAATAAAGGATCACTGCCCAGTGCAATTGGCATATACCTGTAATCTTAACTACTCAGGAGGGGGAGATCTGAGAATTATTGTTTTAAGCCCATGTATGCAGGAAAATCTCAAAGACTCTCATTACTGTTTAACCACCCAAAAGACCAAAGTGGAACTGTGACTCAATGGAACAATGCCAGGCTTGAGTACAAAAGCTCAGCAACTGCACCCAGGCCCTGCGTTCAAGCCCCAGGACTAAATAAATGACTAACCACTAAGAAGCACATAGTCATTATTTTTCTCTGTCCACTGGCAGCACCCATAGAGCCATTTCTTTGTTCCTTACATTAAATAGTGCCCATGTGACTTTTCTCTAGTTTCCTGCTCAGTAAGCTCAATATATAGAATGTTGACATGTATTCCTTCTCTCCATAGATTGTGGTGTAACAGGCATTATGACATGATCCAGGAAGGAAAAATGTGGACAGGTCCTTTTAGCCTCTTTCCACCTCTTGTTTATTCCATGGAACGTGAGATCTTTTCAACATCAAGACCACTTTGGCCACACATCCAAGATTACATGGTTAAATATATTTAATAATAATAGTAATAATAATAATCTGATTATCTCCTGTGTTTTAGTTCTCCAACAATTATGAATTTGGAACGATTAAAAAAACAGAATGCCCTAAATTCCCAATCCAGATACTAGAAAAAAATAGTATGTAATGCCCTTCATTTATTACTGTCTAGCTCAAAACTATTCACTTATTCTATAGTTGAAGGAATGTGTTTCCTGTGAAGTATTTCTCGGATTCTATCCCTCATCAAGTTGGGCAAATGACTGCAAAAGTTCCATGTTGAGTTATAAACTTAGATTTATCAGCCATTCCCCTTTTTTCTTCTACTTCTGTACATTAGAGGAATTAGTGAATTGTATTAAAACCAACTATATTTTTAGTTTTCCTATTTTTCACTGCTGTTAGTCAGTAAATTGCTTTTCTAAATTTGTGTTCTCAGTTCTCCTGAGGTAGTAGACTTTACTTTCAAAGTTTTGCTCAACTTAAATGAATTGTCTTCTGGAATTTGTCTGTCTGAAAGCTGTGTATTTGTCATATTTGAAATGATATCTATATTAATATATATGATACTGCATGCTTCTCACTAGGAAAGACTATAAAGATAATGTTATCATCATACCAGAGAACCTTAGGACTTCCCTATCTTTTTTATTGATTTATTGATTTTTACTAAAGAGAAGCTTGAAGTCACATTTTTTGGCCTTTTATACACAGCTTTACCAGAAGGCCTCTAGAATAAATTATTAGTCCATTGAAAGTTCACCTATAGCTTCTCTGATTGTCCTGTCCCCCAAAGATTTACCCCATATATATCAGCTCTTCAGTTCAAGGCTACCACTCTACTGTTTGAGCCACGGCACCACTTCCGGCTTTTTTCTGTTTAAGTGGTGCTGAGGAATCGAACACAGGGCCTCATACAGCAAGGCAAGCGCTCTACCACTGAGCCTCCTTCCCAGCCCCATCAGCATCACAGTATCTTTTTAAGTGTATGACCTGTCTTCCTTTATTATTGTTATTTTTATTCTCCAAGAGTAGAGTCATACAAATGGCCCTAGATTATGAGAGCCATGCCTGAGTATCTGCTCTTAATCAAATCATTTAACTCTTTTTTTAAAAATTTTTTATTATCTTTAAGTAGTTGTACAAAGAAGTTCCCATTCTACAAAACAGTTTATGAGTACAAAGTATCTGACAACATTGTCACCCTTCTCTCTTAGCCCATCCCAAATCATTTAACTCTTGAGGATTTGATTCTTCTTAATAAAATTGGGTTAGACTCCTAGACCATTCATCTCTAAACTTCTGTAGGTGGGAGTGAAAATTATAAAGAACTACAAGATTTAAAAATTATTATGATTAAAAATTATTATTGAAACTGAACTAAATTTTTGCCTACAATTTACCTTGTTAAATATTGTAGATAAACTGCTAATACTAATAGCCAAATAGATAACACTAATGCTTTGTGGAAAAATGAATATAAAACAAAAAACATGAGTAGTAGTGTTCTAATAAAGTTATGGCATCTGTCCTAATTAGTTTCTTAAATGCATTTACTTCTTAATGGTTTTGAAACAACTGTTTAATTTAAAAAAATTTTGAAACCTTACTAATAACCTTTTGATCAGAATTTAGTAATTTTTTAATGCAGGACATCAACTACATAATGCTTGAAATGCTTTTGTTATTTCAGGGGAAAAAAAGATTTTAAAATTAAACCAGGAGTTTGTTTCTAAGATGCCTTCCTTAGTTTATGCAAATCACATATGTCTTTCTTTAAAAGCTTAAAGCAGTTACATCCTGAACCATACTGTTTCTCAGTTGATTACATATATTGTTTGGCAGTGTTCACTAATTGTTTATCATGTAAACCTCTTGTTTTGGTAAATAGATTGGATAGTCCATGAGTTTAGGGAACATGTCTTCTGTTTCTTCATAGTTCCCCGCCCCTCCCCGCCACACACACTAGCTCTTTATTTCTCTCATTTTCTTGCCACCTGAATAAATTCCTAGTCTCTTTGTCTTCCACTCTTGTTCCAACACAGCTGTTTGCAACTCTGATTAGTTTATGAAACACGTTTTATACATTAGGATATTTGGTTTTCATCTGAATCAGGGGAATTAAGCATTTACATTACTGCTATTTTTGCAGATGAGAAAGCTGAGTTTTACAAGGTAGGTCTCCCCAGTCTTCTGTCTGTGTACAGTTAAATAGAAGACCTGGTACTGAGAAGGAAGCTGGATTCTTTCCCCTTAAAACTTGTGTTTTCTTTTTTGCTCAGAGTTATACTAAAAGAAAATAAAAAACAAGGAAGTTAAGAGAAGGAAATAAGGACTTTTTCATGCATAGAGTTGGGCATGGCTCAGAACATCTGCATAGACCAAATACTACCACAAAAACGCTATTTGCACTGTACAGCTACTCCTTGTCATTTTATGGTGTTTTAGTCCAATGAATCCATTGTAAGTTGAAAACATCCTAAGTCAAAAGATGCATTTAATATACTTAACCTGCCAAACCCCTCATAGCATTTCTTCTTTAGTAAGAAAAATACAAGAACAAGAGAAGAAAATTCTACAGGTTCTGTTCTGTGGTACTGATGTCAGTTATTCTTTATAGTCTTTTCTGGCAAGCATTAGGTAATATCAGACATATAAACCCAGGGTTACTTGTCAATTGGTTCATTATAGAGTTTCAGCTGTCTACTTGTGTGATCTCTGGCTGACTGGAGAAGGCCACATTTCAAAAATCTGAGGTACACTTTCTATTGCATATGAATGATTTTCACACCACCCTAAATTGGGGATAGTCTGTGGCTTATACCGTTGTGAATGAGCAGAAACTATAAAGTAGTGGCAGACAATTGCTGCCTTCCTATATAACACATAAGATATTCATGAAGTGTTTCTAAATTGTAGCAGAATTTACACAGTACTCTTGTCTTTGAGGTATTTTAAGCAACAAACAATGTAGTTGTGAACATGAGGTTCTTTACTGTTGGACCTCAAATGTCTATATGATGGTTGAGCACCATGTGAGAAGCAAAAGGGTTTCAGAGAGACAGAATAACATAAAATTATATGCTCTCAAGATCATAACCTTGCTCTGCAAAGTATTTTTCAAGTCCTAAATCAGAGCCTGTCTACCTGCACTTATTTTTGGCAAACCCTGTAGTTTCTGGAATTTTCCATCTCACAGTAGAATAGAAATAAAGTTAGGTGAGTGAAACTATAAAGAGCACTGGTAGAAATTGCCCATGGTAGTCACAGTAAAAAGCTGATTGAGGGCTGGGAAGGTGGCTCAGTGGTAGAGCGCTTGCCTTGCATGCATGAGGCCCTGGGTTCGATTCCTTAGCACCACATAAGCAAAAAGAAAAAAGCCAGAAGTGGTGCTGTGGCTCAAGTGGTAGAGCACTAGCCTTGAGCTGAAGAGCCAAGGGACAGCGCCCAGGCTCAGAGCTTAGGCCCCACGACCGGACTGATTGAATAACAGTAAAAAATGCAAGAAAAAAAAAGCAATACAAAGATACTTCAGCATTCCATACGATTTGACATTCCCACTAACTGAGCCTACCATCCAAAGGAAATGAAATCATATAAAAGAAATACCTGCATAACCAGGGCATAGATTCAACCACAATCACCAAGACATAGAATCAACCATGGTATCTATCAGCAGATGAAGGGATAAGACAAGTGTACTGGATTATATAATGGACTATAATTGAGCCATAAAAAGAATGATATCTTAATGACAAGATTTCCTTTCACTGTAGTAAGATAGACCAAACTGAAGAGTATTGTATTTTGTGAAATTTTAGCTAGGCACAGGAAGGCAAATAGCAAATTTATTTCAGAAACCAAAAGAGTTGACCTTCTAGAAACAGAGATTAGATTAGTGTTCAGAGATTAGAATAAACAGAGAGGACAAAGTTTATACAATGTGGACCAAAATCAGGAAGAAGGAATTAGTTGTAGTGTGATACAGCAAAACATGCTAAGTACAGTCTGTAGCAAAGAACTTACCATATATTTCAAAACATCTAAGAGTCTGGTTTTCTTTCTTTTGTGATAGAAATTATAGAAGTATAAAGAGATGGAAATCATAACTACTCTATTTCATTACTGAATAGTTTGTAGATAGATCAAATTACACTGGGCCCTCATAAATATGAACAAATATTTATTCTTTCAAACCCATCTTCAGCAGGTCAGGATCATCCACAAAAGGGTATTATGGTTAGATTCCCACAAACATTTTACAGAAGGCACTTACTTACATGTGTAAAATACCACCATTCATCAATCCAACCATCCATGCATCCATTCATCTGTCCGTCCTCTAATTCAGCAATAGTTTCAGGGCCATTCATTATTGCAAATCTAAAAACAACAGTGAATATTGTATACTCCCTGCTTCATGGCACCGAGAACCTTTTTTTTTTTAAACAAGAAATGAGTAAATAAAGTTAGAGATAATGATGCATAAATAAAGAAGAATACAGTGTGATGAATTCATTGAATATTTGGGAGTACAAGGAGAGGCATAGAACCCAGAGTAGGAAAGGTAGGTAGGAAAGCAGCACTAGGATCAAGATAGCAAAGAGGGTGCTAAACCATGCTCTGGTGGTGAGCATCTAATCTTCAGAAATAGATAAAAAGGAATAGAAGAGGAGAGTGGTGCAGGAGAAACCACTCATTAGTTTGTATTTTAGTCATTTATTCTGGGATTTGGCTATGTGGGTTCCTTCAGACAAAAGGAAATAAGTATATTAATAAGGATTTGTATCTACCACAGGAACCATTTCTGATACGGAATTGGCCATCTGGGTACTATGATTTATAATGTCTCTAACCAAATTCCAGTAGTAATGATTTCTTATAATATTAAAGTCCTTCCTTTGTTCAGATTTATTATTATCTGATAGCGCTAGCATGTTTTTCTAGGAGTTATAGTTAACCCAACCACTAATTTATCAGAGCAAAGGAAAAGAATGGCTAGCAGGTAGTTGTGTGTGTGTGTGTGTGTATGTGTATGTGTTTGTGTGTGTGTGTATGTGTGTGTGTGTGTGTGTGTGTGTGTGTTGGAGAAAGAGTGAGGTATCATTTAAAAGAGAAAAAACAAAGGTAGTTTTAAAAGTACAGGGAATCTACTATTATCTAGTAAAGCTTCTGAGCAAATATGGAGACCTTGTTGAGGGGTGGGGAATAACAAAAAACAGGGACTCAGAAAGAAGAGAAAGGTTGAAGGGTCGGCATGAACAAAGACACAGGTCTACAATGTATGCTTCGTCCTCGCAAGTAGGAGTCCAGATTAATTAGGCACATTGGAGCTAAGACTACCATCCACACCCCTCCTGTCCCTTTCCCATTGTCATTGTAGTGGCATAACTTTTCCAACATAGTCATAACTTTCACTGATCTCAGTGATCACAGGAAACTCCAGACTTTCTGGTCCCCCTCATTACCAAACCCTGTTTCTCATAAGGTTCTGCACATTACCAAGTCATGCTCTTTCTTCTACTTCGTGCTAATTCTTGAACACTCTTCTCAGTGCCCTCTGGAATTCAAGATCATGACTAGCAAAAATTCACTGTCTCCTTAGCCTTCTCTTGAAAGAGGTTTTTCTAATACAGTGTTTTTCAACTTCAGCTTTATTGATATTTTGGGCCAGAGAAGTATTTGTTGTTGGAGACTGTTCTGTGCATTATGAGATACTCCATAGTATCTCTGGCCTTTATCAATTGAATGGCAGTCCCTTATTTATTCTGGCTTCCAGGTATTGTCAAATATTCTGGGGAAAGGTTGGGCTCAATGGCATAGAGTCATCTCCCCTCCCCCAATGAATATCTTTGTACTATTGTATTGGTACTGGCCCATCTCCAGTGACTCAGCCTTGATCAAAACCCTCTTACAGTATGACTGGTTTTGTTTTGCTTCCTGTAGCCTGCTACGATTAGGACTGGCATGTAACAGGTAGCCCCTTTGCTGTTTATTATCACGTTGACATGCTTATTTCTTCCTCCCCCACTCTCCCAAACATTTTAGCTTGAATTATCATGCCATCAGATTACATCACCTTCTATTTCTCATTGTGGTTTCATCCACGATTTTATATCATTCTTCCCTCATTTTTGATTATTTCCGCTCCTGGCTCACTGTATTAATTATTCACAATTTCAGAACACATAAAGGTGACCTTCTAACAGGCTAATCCTTAGATTCTTGGACTGTTTTTCTCCAGTGACTTTTGTCCATCACCCTACCTAAACTCTTTTCATGGACATATCCTAGATATTGACATTAGTGATACTATCCATTTTTCCCTTGGTGAAGCCAGCTCCATATATCTTGTTCTAATCCATTCACTTTAGTTCTCTGAATGCATTCTGGCTGATCCCTTGAGATTTACTGGGGAAAAGAGCAACAAAGAAAAAATGGTCTGGAAGGTTTCAGGAGAAAGTTCTATTTTCCATTCAAGCCCTGAACAGGAGAAGGAAAAGGATGGAAGATTGAACAGGAAGTCTTAGGTGAGCAAGCAGTTCTGTGAGAGATTGGGCAGGGTTCAGAGGGAGTCTTTTAGCTAACGCTATGTCTGAAGATTCCTACATGTCCCAAAGAAATGTCTGCCTTACTGTACCTCTTGTACTCAAGTCATTTACAGGGAGTTGATCCTTGGGAATTTAGCCAGAACAAAAACAATAGTGTGAATTTCAGAATGTGGAAGCCATTGGGTAAGTAACACCCTTTATTTGGAACCTTTGGAACATGACTTAATGTGGTTTCCACAGACCCCAATTCTATCAATCCTCACTCTTTCTCTGTCCACAACTGGGAATGCAAATCCATTATTAATAGACCTCCGTTAAGTATCTTTTGATGTTCCATGTCCTTCTTATTCAGCTTAAATTATGTAGTCAATTATACAACTTCCCTTCTCCTCTTTGTTCAATGCAAAATCTACAACCATGGTCATTACTATCTGTGACATCAGATCCCTTTATCTACCCAGTGGGTAGCTGTAGAAAGCTGAAAGAAAAACAAAAATAGAAACAACATTTCTCCCCTACCTTCACCTCACTTGTCATCTTGCTTCTCACCTTCAGCAAAGGTACATAAAACAAGAACAACACAATAACAACAACAACAAAGAAAAGGAAGGAAGAGGGAAAATGATGTAGTACCCATTCCCTTGATTGCAACATACTATTGATGTTGAAATGCTCCTCCCTAAGACCCATACCTCTATTTGCATATTTAATGCACCATTCCTCCCATATCTCCTATTCCCTATTTCCTCTGCACAGGAACATCTGTGCAGAATATGGTTATTTTCTCTCCTTTAAAAACAGAAACAAAAATCATCTTCAGCACCTACCTTCCTTTGTTGATGGTTCCAGTGGTCTCATGCCTTCGTTTCAAGAGCAAGTTATAAATTGAATACAACACACACACATCTAGCCCTGCCATTTGCAATAAATTCAGACATATATTAAGGTGATTAGTTAATATCTCCACACATGTATCTACTTGACATCTCACACTTGATGTGAGACTTACTCACATCACACTGGAAATCGATGTAATTCTGATTTGTTTTCAAGAAACTTATTCTGCTCACATAATTGACACAACCTTGCTCTTCCAAAACATCAGAGCCATTTTCAATTCTTCTCTTTCTCATTCTTTACAACCAAACCATCAGGAAATACTGTGCCTCCAAAGCATGCACAAACTGCCTACTTCTCAGCTTTCAGCACTGAGACCATTTGGGTTTCAACAACTCCATATCTCATTGTTATACCTTGCTAAATAGTCTACCTTCTTGTGTCTACTGTGCCTAATCTGTGCTAAACATGAGACATTCCTAAAACAAATTTAAATGATGTCATACGCATGTGCAACTGTCACAGTGAATTCTTAATATAGGAGCAAAAGAGACCAATGTCTACTGTGGCCTAGAAACTCTGTATGTTCTGTCTTCATCGACCCCCCATTTCCCCTGCTCTTAAATCTCCATCACTCTACTGCAGTCTCGTTAGTTTTGCTTTGCTATTTCTTCAGCATGCCAAGAACACTTCTTCCCTAGGCTTCTGAACTGATGTTTCCCAATTCCAGATCCTTCCCATCTCAGAATCTACTTCCTTTATCCATTTGTTCCAATGTTACTTTTTCACTGAAGCCTTCCTGATTATTCCTGCTAAAATTGCAATCGCCTCTTCAACTACTCAGTTCTCCCTTATTTTGCTTTTCTTACTTCTTTTTTCAAACACATATAGTATCACCTTCCAGTATGCCATGTAATTTACTTGTTGATGATATTATTTATTGTCTCTCCCCTTGGTAAAATGTACAATTTATACCAGCATGTGTCATTAATTTTTTTCCATGGATGTATCCCAATTACTTTGAATGTCACGCAGTCAATAGTAGGGTTTAATATATTTTTGTGAGTTAACGGGACTAGATGATTAATTAAACAGTAGATTTATAAATTTTGCCTCATATTATTCCTGCCTGGGGTGGTAGTGAATATAACTTAGGTATCATTTAAAGCTTTCCTCAAGGATTTGTGAACCATCATCAGTTAAATGTGTGGTATTATTCTGTTGAACATCAATAACTGAAAGTTGAATTTTGCTACGAGTAAGCAAAATGAGAACAACTTGGTTTTATAGGAGAAATGATACCTAGTGGTGAGCCTATAGAAAGTAAATTTATAGCCAGTAGAAATTCTCTTCTTTTTGAATTTAAGCCATTGTTTAGTGGATCAGCATCCTGTCCCTTTGTCTTTCATTCTCTCTTCATTTAAAGCCCATTATGGACTAAGCACTAGTCTTTGAAGTCATCTACTCTCTCAGGTTTATCAGGGCTGAGGACAGGGTGGGATAGATAGGAGATTTTTCTCCCAAGCATCAACTCTCAGAATGTCTGCAAGTATGTTTCATTCTATAACAAACAATCAAAGAGGAAAATAAAAAAAACATAGCACATAACAAAATGAAAGCCTACATTCTTTTTTGGGGGGAAAGAATAACAATAGTATTTTTATGGTTCTGAAATCTAATATAATCATGGGAGGAAATTTACCTTCAGATGATGCTCATCAGCTTTGCTGGGAAGTCTCTCCTATCCTCATCCCCTGGAGTGCCTTGGTGCTCTCATGGCAGGGTCATTGGGCTCAGGGGCACCTTCTGTCCAGTGACTCTTGGCCACTAGTCCAGGGTCACCAACTTTGGAGTTGCAGAGCCTGCCCACCCCTCCCACCCCTCACCCCCGAAAGACTGACCAACTCGCTAGTCATAGAAGGAACTTTTGGATGATTAATTTGGGGCTTTGGCTTTCATCAAGTCAGTTGCCAACATTTTCGGTAGTTTGAACCTGCTGGGATGTGAAAAAACTAAAAGTCAATAGGCCTACTAAGCAGATCTCTGATTTACAGAGCTCAGCTCACCTTGGGGGGAACATCATGGTACAGAAATTAACATGGGGAGCTTACAAGGAAGCTTACTTGCTTTAAATTTATTTATGTATTTATTTATGTATTTATGTATGTATTTATTTATTTATTTAGGGTCTGGTTGTGGGGCCTGAACTCTTGGCCTGGGCACTGTCCCTCAGCTCTTCAGCTCAAGGCTAGTGCTCTACCACTTGCGCCACAGCACCACTTCTGGCTATTTTTTTTTTTTTGCTTATGTGGTGCTGAGGAATCAAACCCAGGGCCTCATGCATGCAAGGCAAGTGCTCTACCACTGAGCCACTTTCCCAGCCTTTGCTTTATATTTTAAAGCCAACAAATACTTCTAGTTTTATCTTACACCACACATGACTTCCGATTTTAATGGGATGCTTCCTGTCATCACACAAGGCACAAACTTGCTCTATTTCCCATCCATGTCCAGGCAGTTGTTCTCTGCTTAATCTAAGAGCCCAGATCAAACATATACCCTTCTTTGCCCCTTCCTCAGCCTCTTTCCACGCTCTTTTGGAGGCTACCTTCTTTACTCTGGTAATGTGACCCCAGAATGCCTCACTTGGCCTTGTTGGTGGTAGCTCATGGTCTGTGTCCTCTGCTTCACCCTCAGTGAGCTGGGTCCCGATGATTCCTTTCACTGTGCTCTCCCATCCTTATGTAAGTGATTTGGCAAAACTTATTGTGTTTTTTCTTCTGTTCTTTCTTTCCTAAAGCCTACATTCTTAAGACAAGCATCAAACATGTGCTACTGGTAGGTACATGCTGAGAGATAGAAGGTAAGATGCCATATCTCTTTTGTCTAGCCACAATTTAGGGACATTTTCCCCTATCTTACCCTCTGAAGGCAAGTACTGTAATATATCCTAAGGTGATTCATGTAGGCTGATTTCAACATCGCAAACTATTTTAAAGGATGATATTTTAATTCTGCATATGTGGAGGCACTAGGAAACAAGTTCACCGAGACCAACTGAGTATTAATTATATATTTTTTCATATCATAAAGCACTACGCCTGCACATTCAACTCTTCTAGTCCTCCCTCCCACGCAAACTTAAGTTTGAAGGATTCAATTTTTTTAATCTTTAAAGTATAAAACTACCCTGTGCATTTTTTCCCCTAAAGCTGTTCAGTGGTACCCCCTACAATTCTTGGTCATAACTTCCCTAGACCTGGGGATTTGGGTAACATCAGAGTACACACATAAAAGGTTTCCTTTGTCCCAAACTGAATGGTCCAGTGCAGCTGAAGCAGATTCATCAACACAGGTTAACCATCCTGATTGATTCCCTGAGACAAAACTTCTGCTGCCATGTGGTGAAGACTACTGGAAACCAAAGCTGCCTGAACAGGTCAGGTGGAAATGAATGGTGCCAGCTGGCAAGTTAGTCCTACTGCCTACTGCCTAACTTGGGTTTATCATCAAGCTTTGCGAAACATCAGCAGGGGTTCTTGGAATTAAACAAAGGAATATGTCTCCATTCTTAACTGCAGCTTAGAAGTGTCACTTCTCTGCCCAACTCTCTAGGAGCTGGGTTCAAGTTCTAAGAACTGAATAAACATTGAACAAAGCACATTCTTAAGACATGACCAGTTTTCTGTGCATAGTTTCTGGGTTGGGGACTGAGGAAAGTCACATAAGATCGTCTGCCATCAGATCGGGTTTAACTTCCTCCAAAACTCCTCCTCTGAGGGTTGTACACTGGACTAATGAAGCAATAAGGATGTGGTATGCATTGGATGTTAACATTTGCTTTTCACCTGGGAGAATGGCTTCAATTCTTCCAAAAGTAGATTCCCTCAGAAGGGGAATATGAATTTGAGTTAAGCAGAGGATGATTACATCTGCAAATATGAGTGAAATGGTCACAAGCTTCCTGGGAATACACTAGGGAAGGTCAAAGTACAATTATCATACTCTGTCTAAAGCTGCAGAGAAGTCATTTCCTGTGAGTAGAGTTAGTTTATTATGCAAGAAGCAGAGGAAGGGAGGGAGGTAGTTGAGGATTTGTTCCATCTCATTTATTTTACAGCACAACAACCTGTTGTTGCTAATGACAACTTGGATGTGAAAGAAAATGGAAGTGAAAGAATTGAACTTTGCTTTGGCATTCATCCTGGCTGCATTAGGGGAAAAAAATTGGCTTTACTGAATCTGAGGTGGATGGTTGGACCAAACTCTAGTTGCCATAGCAGCAGAAATAGTATAATGCATGGACAGGGGTTAGACTGATTCTGGTTCTGCCCTGTCTTTCACTTACTATTGTGAATAACTTGTTGTTTGAGTCTTAATTCATAATTTTATCATGGATGATCTAGTAACTGCCTCATAATTATTTGGAAGAATTACATGGGAAATATAAAGAAATGTGATTTGCAGCTGCTCAACACTCCACAAATTAGTTTGTGCTACTTTTTAAAATGGAGATAGAGTTCTAACTAACAGTAAACATGGAAATTATTGGTGTTAAGGTGTTCAGCAATGTATCTACTTTCATGCTTCTGAATTGGATTTTTTTATCTATGATGAGAATATTTAAGAATTAGAGTTAGAATGAGAATTCACATTTGCTAGTCAAGTCTTATTGCTGTTATTTTACTCTACCTTCATTTGTCTGAATTTGTAAAGATATGCTGCAGTCCATGTGACCTAGATCACAGCAACAACTGAGAAAAGCAAAATAATCTAAATAGCTTTTGTTCCAGGACTAATGTAATATGGACATGCATCTTTAAATTAATCAGGTTTAATTAACAGGAAGCCGAATCAGATCTTGGTATATGTGGCTGGTAAAATCTCCATGTTGCAAATTATTCCCCTTTGTTGATAAGCAATGAATGACAAGACTATGGAATATTTATGACTCAGAGACCTAAACAAAGAACATGCCTGATAAATAATCACATTGAGACAGGTTATGGATTAGATGACCTGACTCGAGACAGTCACGGTTGACGGGCTCTGACAGGCTTCTCCCGTAGTTTTCTTTTCCGCTAATGTGAGGAGACAGACTCTTGTTCATTTATTCCACTCATCATAGATACTGTGAAACTCTGAACCACTAAGCATGCTTAAAAATCATGAAAAGTCACACATCATAACTGCTGTGAGAGTTAATCATGCTATGTGGATGGGACTTATTTAACACTTACGTGCAACTAAAATCATAAAGTTTAGCCATATTGACTTCCAAAACTAGAGTTGGGGGTGGAGAAACAATGCCTAATGTTAGATGACTACCAAATATCTAGCTTTTTACAATTAATTATTAAAAGCTCTTTTCAAAAGTGTCAACATCTGCAAATAAATCTATCTTAAACTTTGAAATGAATGAGATTAAACATCTTTTTACATGCTTATTGAATATCCTCCCTATGTGAAATTATTGAATGTTGTTTTACCCTTAGGTTTTGGCAACTTTCCTATTTGAACCAAGTAGGTTGTACTTTTGAGTCTTGTTGGTTAATGCACATTATGAATACTTGATTCTTGTTTATGCCTCCTTTTAACTTTATCATAATTTTTCTTAACCTGAAAAAGGCATTTCTAAAATTGTATAGCTACTATCATACACAATAGTAAAATACTGTATGTTTTCCCTTAACAGAGGAATAAGAGATCATTTTTGTCATATTTAAAGTCTTAGTCAATACAATAAAGGGAGAAAAAAAGTAAGAGTACAGATCTAAATGACAGCTGTAACATGTTAAAGACAAGATGAGTGCCTACATAAACTATACTATGGAGTTTACAAAAATCATACAGAATAAGTGATTATAACAGTGTTTAAAGGTGAACAAGTAAATATTAAATATAAATCTGTGTTCTAATAACCAACAATGAGAGACTGAAACTGAAATGATGCTATGATTTACAATAGCTTTATGAAAAAGTGAAATACGTAGGTAACATTAATAGTAATAATAACCCAAAAATCTATGTAAAAATTAAATTCTGAAAGTAACAAAATATTAATGAAAATAATTTAAGAAAAAACTTGGCCTGCATAATTGGAGAGTCTATTTACATTAATTAGAAGTCTCCATATAGTAAAGAGGTAATTTTTCCCTATGCTTCAAGAATTGTAGAATAATGCAAATCAAATTTCTGTAAGGATATAGTTTATGGCTGTAGAAAGAAATCTGATTCCAAAATTTATCTGGGAAAAAATGAAAGCAATTAGTAGAGCCAGTGGACTTATTTCAGAAGGGTGCTGGAGTTCAAATTTAGGGCTTGCTAGGTAGATACATGACTCATGATTCCAGCCTTTGATGCTTTTGTTATTTTATTTTATTTATTTTATTTTTCAAGTAGGGTCTTATGTTTTCCCCCTGTGCTGGGCTATTCTAGACCACAGTCTCCTGTTGATGTTTCCAGTATAGTTGGAGTGACAGGTACATGCCACTATGCTTAACTTTTTGTTGGTTGAGATAAGGGCTGGCGAACATTTTTACTTGGCTCTTTTAAGACCACAGTCCTCCAGATCTCAGCCTGTTGAGTAGCTAAGATTATAGGTACTAACCACTATGCCTGAATAGAAATTTCCAAAAGAATAAAATTCTAAGCTATACATGCTCAGATTTTAAGATTAATTATGGAGTTAGAGTACTCATGTCACTAGTAAAAATACAGACACATAGGCCAATGAAGCAGAATAGAAAGTGAAGAAATAAGCTGTTGTATGTATGGGCAATTGGGTTTGGATAAAGGTACATAAGTAAAGCTAAAAGTCCTGAAATTATTGATCATTTGTGTGCATAAAGGAAATATTGACTTGGTAGCTTACACAAAAGTTGCTGAAAATGGATCATAGATTGAAATGTAAAATTCAAAGCTATGAAATGTTTAGCATAATGTCAGAGGTGACTTCAGAACTCTGTACCAAGAAGACTCTAGAAATAACATTAAAATTATGGTCCACCCAAATTGATAAATGAGATTTCATCAAAACTGAAATTCTGTATTGGGTACAATGACTCAAACCTATAATCTTAGCTACTTGGGAAGTGAAGATGAAGACTTAGCAGTTGAAGGCTGTCCAGGACATACAAGCTTGAGAAACTCTCATCTCGATTATTGGTGGTTGTGATGGCACCTTCCTCTTATCCTAGACACAGAAGAAGTAAAACATCTGGGCCCAGGGTCACATGATCATCAACTCCACTGAAAACATGGACACACAAAAAGGTGTGTATAACAGCCTAGGCTAACCAAAGCATAAAATCAGACACTACCTCCAAAATAATCAATGAAAAATTGGGCCGAAAGCATGTGGCAAGTGTAGAACAGCTGCTTAGAAAGTAAAGATCTTGAGTTCAATCATCAGTAGCACCACAACTAAGGTAATTTATTTTGTCTTTTTGATTTTTTCATGACATTTTTAATAAGATGCACAGATGAACACATACCAAGAGAAAATATTTACCATCATGTATGTGATCTAGGATATATAAATAAGACTCAACATAAAATAAAACACTGGTGCTTTGGGTGCTGGTGGTCCACACCTATCTGTCATTCTAGCTACTCAAGAATCTGAGATCTGAAGATCACTGATCAAAGCTAGCCCAGGCAGGGAAAGTCCATGAGACTTATCTCTAATTAACTATCAAAAAACTCTGGGGCTGGGGAGATGGCTCAGTGGTAGAGTGCTTGCTTTGCATGAATGAGGCCCTGGGTTCGATTCCTCAGCACCACATAAGCAAAAAGAAAAAAGCTGGAAGTGGCGCTGTGGCTCAAGTGGTAGAGCACTAGCCTTGAGCTGACAAGCTGAGGGACAGGGCCCAGGCCCAGAGTTCAGGCCCACGACCGGACACACACACAAAAAAAACTCTAAGTGAAGCTGTGGCTCAAGTGGTTGAATGACATTCTTGAGTACAAAAGCTAATGGACAATGCATAGGCCCTGATTTCAAGCACCAGGACCAGTATACTAAATAGACAGACAGACAGACAGACAGACAGACAGACAGACAGACAGCTAGACATAGATACATACAAAAGAAAATCCCAAACCATAGTACAGAGTTGGGCAAGAAAATATGAGCAGACACCTTACCCCATGTTCTGTGCCATTAGTCATCAAAGAATGGTCTTTGAACTGCTGGAAAATACCCTTCTACATCCATATCAATGGTTTTTTTTTTTGTTATGGATGGGTTTTAATGAAAAGTGCACACAAAGTTCTTATAAGCACATGGAGGAACTGGACTGTTCATGTATGTCTTATGGGAATGTAAAGGTGTACAGCTGTTCTAGAAAGTGATGTGATGTTTCCTTGTAAAGCTCAACACACACCCTATGATCCTACAAATTAATTTTTCCATATTTACCAGAGAGAAATGAAAATCGAGTTTACTCAGAAAGTATCTGAAAGCTTTGAGCAACATTATCTCTAGACACTGCAGACCAGAAGCAACTCAAATATCCTTCAGTGTGTAAATGGACGAACAATTTGCACTCTGTATAATGGAACACTGCTCTTCAGTGAAAAGCAATAGACCAGAGGTATTCTCAGACTGAATGAAACAAATGTGGCATAGTATATGACTCCACTTATGGCAGTCTGGAAAGGAAAAATAATTACAAGGACAAGATTAGTGATAACCAGTGTTTAGAGCAGGAAGGTGTTTGAATGTAGAGGAAGAGCATGAGTTAGATTTTGGGGGCACTGAGATTATTCTATCCCCTTATTGTGGTAGTAGTTATGTGAATATATCCATGCCATAAACGTCTCAAAACTATAAATTGAAGTGAGTAAAGATGTTACAATATCTATCTAATTTTTTTGCAGTGTAATTCAATTATATTACTTTCAAGGCTTATGATAACTGGACGTTAGTCTTTCTGACACAGAGATCATTAAATATTATTTAATATATATGATATCAATTAAAATAAACTGTAACTAGTGAGTATACACATAGGTACATAAATATATAAATATACATATAGAAAATTCACACATGTATCTATTTTTCTTTTGCCCATCAGATCTCTGTGTTTATAGAGGTGAGATTGTGGCAGTATCAGGGCAATGCATCCTGTGGCAAGAAGTCATGCTTTTATTGAACGTGTAAAAGGAAAAGATAACACAAGAAAAGTTATTTTGTAAGAAAAACAAAGGAAAAGATTTTTTAAAAGACAATTGCGGTGTAATATTTCAACCTAAGAACCAAAGATCCTGATATGGAAGTATATTCATTCTAAACTTCAAATGGGAATGATCTTTTCTGCCAAAATTCTGCCTGTAGATTAATATCTTTTTTTTTGGTATTGTTGTTGCCTTCAAATTGTTGTAGAAAGCGCTTTCCTGCACATAATACATCTTGATTGGCGTCACCTGGAGTCACCCCTTCCATCATTCCAGCTCTTAATAAACACCCTTCATGAGATCATTAGTAAATGAATATGTAAACACTGACTTGACCAAGGGAAAAGTAGCCAAAAACTTGATATAGAGCATGCAGCATTTGCTTGGCTAATCTTTCCAGGAAAAAGCAAATAACAATGTCAAATCGCCTGCCTTTCATTTCTTTTCCAGTTGTACTTTATTCTCTTTCCCCAGTCATATCCAAGTCATTATTTAAGGTTCAAATCAGACCACACTTCTGCAAAACAGTCCCCTCTGCCCTCTCCACCTCTCTATGATTTTCTCTTAGTTGGATGCCAATGGATGCCACTTAGACTCGGAAAATATGCTAGCAGCCTCTTATTTCCATTCTGGATATATTCTTAGGCTTCATTTTGTAATATGAGTATGTCATCCTTTTGCTTTTAATGAAAACTCATGGATGGCTATAAGAACCTAATCAAATATATTGTCATCTCTTTTTTTCCTGGAACATTCTTGGTCCTTTCATTCCACCTGGAGTGCATGAAGATTTTGGCAGACATTGCTTCAGAGTTGATGCTCCTTTGTGAACAACCTCATGACCTTGCTCCTGAGTTGACAGCGGAGACAGTTCTTCTGAAGCCGAGGGGTTGGTATGTGCCAGGACTAAGGGAGGAGACTCTGAAAGTCTAGATCTCACAGGACGGCATTGGAAACTTGCTGGGCAGCATTGTGGTCTCTGAAGTCACGCGAGAACACAGGCTCGGTGGCTGGCATGGACTCTGGAATGATGCTCTTGCACATCAGGACTTGGTCCCGAAACTTCATTCTGTCCACAAAATAACAAACTGCATGGATTCTACCCAGGAAAAGAAAGCAGAGATCTCTCTTTTTTTTTTTTTTTTTTTTTTTTTTTTTTTTTTTTTTTTTTTTTTCTTTTTTTTTTTTTTTTTTTTTTTTTTTGCTTTATTTTTTTTTTTTTTTTTTAATTTTATTTTATTTTATTTGAGAGCAGAGATCTCTCTTAAGGAGAAAATTTTAGATTGCACCAGGTCTCTTGAAAATTTCACTCACGTAATTAATATAATTAATATTATTCATTTCCTCCAAGCAAAGAGTAAAAAGTACAGATTTCTGCTAAGTTTTTTTTTCTCCTTCAGACAGGGCTCCTAATGAAAAAGGTTTACTATCATCAAATTGATTTAATCAGTAGATTTAAATGGTGCTTGACATTGAACCTAGTGATTATGACTTTGCTGTATTTATATGTTTAGTACATTTACACGTGGGGTGCTTACCAAACAGAGCAAATGATTGGCAACAAAGTTGGCTTGGTTTTTGAAGCCGAAGGAATGAAGTACTATTTCCCTTCCTCTGCCACCCTGAGCCTCTCATTCTGTCTAAGCCTAAGAGTGCCCAGACTCACACACACCTTGGAGCTGCTTTCCATACAGAACATTTAATATTGCCCTGTCTTTTCCATCATGAGTTACTCTTGAGTTGTTGGAAATTTAAAATATAGTCATGGAAAAATGGAAAATTATTTCTCAAATCAGAAATGGTCATAGTTCAGCTTCCTGAGCCTGTCATTTAGAAAAGAAGAAAGAAACTTGGGGCGAGGCAGATGTGGCCAGACACAGAGAGCTCTGATTCTAATCCTACTCACATTTTAATCCCAACCTCTACTCCTGGTGATTCCAATTTATGTTAAGGAATATTCCATCCCAATGCTAAGGATGATTAGTACCCTATAATGTAATACACTCCTAGAGTGTTTTACTATGCTATCATTTGATTTGAAGGACTCAAACAGTTTTTCTCCTTGAAGGTTGGGAGTATACTGCCTACTTTGTGTTTCCCATAGCCCATGGGGTAGTATAAGCATTCACAAGAGCCCTCAAGAGTGTCTGCTGTTTCCAGTGTTTACTCCCTAAAAATGCTTGACTTTTCCCCAACATTGGCATGAGTACAGGTAGTAGCCAGATACTCAAATATTAATTTCTTGCCATTCAGAAAAGAAATAGGTTTCTCTAGCCAGAGGGGCTGTCCTCTTGGCCTGTGGCATTTTTACAGTTGTTTAAAATACAGCCTAGCTGTCACTTTTGACTCCATGAAACATCGTACATCTCCTGACCTTATTGGTTTTGCCCAGTTTTAATGAGAATATAAGCAACTGTGAAAGATTCAATAACTTTAGCTCTTCCACACAATCAATATATCTAACAGCTGCTCTCCTCAGCTTAGTATTTACTTCCCCCTATACAATAAGGACAGTAAAGAAGACCTCTTGGAGAGGTGTTGATAACAAGTGGACATCTACAATGGGTCTTTAAAAGGCTGCAGACAAGTATAAGACTTTGTTTAGTTTTCCCTTGGTGCCACCTCCAGCAGCCATTCAAACGCATCTGAAAGTTCTACAGCCCGCTTTCAAAATTACTTTCTCTAGAGTCACCACTCTGTGAGACTGTGACAGATGACAAGAAGAGCATGTCCGTGTGCAGTGATCAACTTGATGTCAGCCTGAGATACCGCCAGTGAACCACGGTACTGAAAGGAAGTCTTGTGTCATTTCTAATTTTCAAATAGCGATTTTTCTATGATAGTGATTTGAAGCTGAAAGCAGCAAAGGTGCAAAGTGAAGGTTGTTAGAGGGGATCACTTCAGGGGACTCTCACAATAGTTTTAATCGGGGATGTGTAGAGAAAGAAAATGCAGTATGGGGTAGAATGCTGTTCAGTCTTCAAAAAGAAGGACAGCCTGGTATTTGCTACAACATGAATCAACTTGGAGAATATTATACTTAGTGATATAAACCAGACCTCATTCATATGAAGAACCTACAAATGTCAGATTCATAAAGGTTAAGAACAGAATGGCATTTGTCCAAAGTACAAAGTTGAAGACTTGTGTCATGGCTCACATGATAGAGTGCTTGCCTAGCAAGGACAACTCCCCAAATTAGAGCCCTAGTACTAACAACAAACAAACAAACAATACAAATTTATACAGGATGGTATTTAACAATGCTAATCATATACTTGATATTTGCTAAGAGGGTACAATGTAATATAAAGAAAATGCTAACTTTACGAATGGTCTATGGCTTAAATAGCTTGATTTTGCTAGTTATTTCACATGTAGAGGTATATCAAAACACAAAGTTGTAAACCTTCAGCATAGGCTATATTTATTCATTAATCACAATTCAATAATATGGGAAAAGTGTATTCTTATGACATTTTTTGTTTGGCCCTTATACTCTAAGGAATAATTCTTTTTTGTATATATATTTTATTGTAAAAATACTGTATAGAGGGGTTACAGTTACATGAGTAAGGTAATGAGTATATTTCCTATCAAGCATTGTTACTCCTCCTTTGTTTTTCCCCTACCATCCCTTCCTTCCCCACTTCCCAACTCCTCCCTCCCGCCCCCAAAGTTGTAAAGTTCATTTTCAACTTAGTGTCTTGTACATCTCATTGTTACAAGGAATGATTCTGACCAGTGAAGATCAGTGATTAGAAAATGTCTCGCTTGTCCAAAATGTATAATCTCGAGGAAGAGATAAAATTAAACAATTAAGTATGCACACAATTATTTCTTTTCAATAGTGAATGCTTCTAAAAGGGGAAGGAACAATGCATATGTGTAAGTACAGAAAACTAGGTTAGTATATTTTTGCTGGGAAGGTTGTTTGAAGATGTGATATCTAACCTAAGACCTGAACAAGAGGAATACTGTGGCTCACAAGATGTTAGGATGCTCCAAATAGCGACAAGCTGATGCGTGATGTCCCTTACGATGGAAGGGAATAAGTGTGTCAGGCTGGAATTCAGTTAGTAAGGAGGACTATACATCATATATATTCAACAGGAGTATATAGATTCAACAGGAGTAACTATTGCTATTACTCCCATAGAATGGGCATCATGGGCGTTGCTCTACTAAGAATTACTGGCTGAAACTGAAAATTGCTTCTGAGAGCTTTAGATGATAAATGACTATAAATACCATTCATCATAGATGTTTGTATAAAAGAGACAATGCAAAGAGGCACCGCTGCTCACGGTATCCTAAATTAGAACTACTCAGGACCACTGTCATAGTCTTGGCCCCCAGTTGCTGCATCCTTCGTCTGGGATTCCATGTTTTACTTTGTAGCATTGACACCAACCTTGCAGCCCAGGCATAGGACCGAATGTAACTGCAGAGCAGGCAGGGAAGCCTGATGTAGACTCTGTGTGATGACAAAATTGACACTTTCCTGCCTCAAAACCCAGTGGCATTCCAAGAGGTTCCCATGGTGTGGAAATAATATAATGTTTGGAATGAAAAGAAAGGCTTGGAGGAAGATGCAAGCCGAAGGGTCATATTTATTTTGGGAATCTTTATGTATCCACAGCATTTAAAAAATGTTTGGTGCAGATATCTATCGATCTATCTTTAGGGGCTGGCTTGTACCAAAAATATAAAAATGATAGAATATTAAATTTTAATAAATCCTCAGGTATAAATGCAATAGCTCACCCATGAAGGATGACTGTGTTTCTCTCACTTATGAAGAAACCTTGATAATATATTAATGAGTAGCATAATGCTTACCCTTCAAGGGTGACATGCTCCATCTATATGCAAAACCCATATCACCCCCACGCTGAACTTTGGAGAGTGTCCAAATGTCTTCCCTCTCTCCCACTTTTGTCCCTCATGTCTGTTTGCTAGGTGCTGGCTCTGCTACTGCTTGGGTATAAATAATGTCTGGAGGTGTAAGAATCTAACCATGTTCTGTTGATGGATCAATTAATCAATCCCTATTGATTACTAGAATGTTCTATTAATTCCATTATGAAGTCTAAAGGGGAATCCATAGCAATTAAACAAAAAGACATCTGATAGTTTTTTGTGGTAATTGAATTTGTAAATTTATTAGCTTTCAGTTGTTTACTTCCAATATAAGTAATTAATATTTCATGTTACTCTTTTAAATGGTAAAATGTTTATGGGATCATTTTAATTAAGGAGCAGATATTGGTTTGAAATAAAACCTCTGAAAGCCCAGGGTTTGTAATTGAGTAATATGTCTGTTATCAAAGATGGTGCATTCTGATTACATTTATATTTCTCTGAAATCTTGCTGTCTGACACAAAAGGCATAAGGTTTTGTACTTAGATGTTAGCTGTGGCATAAAGAAATCATTAAAGTCCAGCTGAAATAATGTGAACTGCAGCAGGAGACATGAAATATGCATGGGTGGTCGCAAAGCAGATGGTATTTGCTAAGATTAAGGCAGAGGAAGAGAAAGAATTCTGGTGCTCAGGCAGAAGGAGAAAGGGAGGTTGTTGAAGTATGAGGGAAGGGAAAGCTGGGAACTCTGGCCTAGGAGAGACACCAGATGCTAAGGCTTAATTTCTAACAATGGAGGGAAGTACCACTGACCTAAGAACAAAGAAGAAACAAGGAAGATACATACAAAGCTATATTATCCGTGCTCATAAGGTGATCATAGATTTGCTGACCAGACACCATTCATCTCAAAGGAACAAATGCAACCAATCAATCAACAGGTGAATATTGGGGAAAGGTAGACTGCTTTTTCTGTAGGTCAGAAAATCAGATTTGCTTCTAAAGGAGGCGAGGTCCCGAGTAGGCAGAATGGAGCTGGTTTGTTCATATGAGTATTTGCAATACCTAGAACCATGCATTGTAAGACCTCATTGACACGTGCGAATGTGATTCAGATGTACACAGAATAGAGATAAACTCCATTGATGAAACAGGGTTTGAGCTGCACAAAGGGAAGGTTCAAGTAAGTACTTAAATGATAGATAGTTTAAAGCGGCCTTTTATAACCTTCAAGGTTATCATTAATCTTCCTGTTGTTCAAGATCTGTCATAATGGATAATTTTGCTTGATCTGTACCTGTATTGTTCCATAAAATTCCATAATCAGAAAGAAAAACATTAGAGAGTGTGTGTGTGTGTGTGTGTGTGTGTGTGTGTGTGGTATGTATGTCCTGAATTTTTAGAGCTGTGATTTGATCTTTAACTTAGAGTTTTTGCTGTTTCTTGTGAGTACTGATGCATAGGGAAACCTTTTTTCTCTTAAAGACTCTTTCATTGGAGAGAGTACAGAAGACCCAGCCTTCCCTAACCATGCTTAGGCGCCCTCTCTGTTCATGCTTTAATCTTTACTGCATCCTTAGTGGCACAATTAATGGCTACCATGTACATTGTACTTCACCAACAGATTGGATGTGTCTTGAACAAATTCCACATGGTGGTGACAAGTTGAAAATGGATGATGATTTATAAGACTGCTTTCAAAGTCAAAGAGAGAGAAAAATAGGAGTTTCCTGATGGTAGGGGTTGCTATATAGAAGGCAATATTCCAGCCAAATGTAGACTTGAGATAATTAACATAATTTTAGGGTAGTATATGCTTGTATAGAGAGCTAGTATTCTAGTGTGATGTATTATTTGCTTGTCCTAAAATAATACTGTTTTGTAACTGATATTCATACTTGATTGCCCATTAAATCTGAATACTTTTCCTCAAGGGTATTCTAGGATCTGGTATGAATTCTCCTCAAAGTGGTGATCATTTCTTCACTTTTTTTTTAAACGTTCATCTGGTACCTTTCAGGAAAATCTTCTCATGCTTTAAATTTGATTCTCTGTTGAGTCTTTCCTTCCATTTACTACACACATAATAATTCAGTGTAAAGCATTTTCTGGCATCTAAAGTCTTTGCACAACAAGGAGACCTCCATTTACCTCGCTCTTGGGTTCTAACTTTCAAGGAGACCAATCATATTTGAGCATGTACCTCTCTCGTGGTGAGTTCAATCTATGGCTTTCTGACTATGACTTCTGCCCTTCCTTATCCTGATTGGAAGTTCTTCTTTTGACAAGTTTGATTTTCTGGAAAAAAAAATAAGTTGCTATTAGTGACAGTGGTAAATCTATGACAATTTCTTTTAATTACCCTGCCGTTCTTGTCTTCTGTTACAACACTGCACCAATCTAGCTTTTCTGTATGCTCCTCCAAATGTTTCATAGTATGCTTTCTGACCCTCTTCCATTTAGGTTTAGACATTCTTGAAATGTTATATTTGAACTTTCCCTGCACTTCCATCACTATGTGTTTTCCCTTTGCCCCTCAAGTAGGGTATGTTCTTCTATCATCATCTGCCAATAATTCTGCCAAGTCCCAGTGCCATGCATGACTTTGTGTAAATCTCACAGGGCTAACGTGTCTCAAGCTCATTTTGTTTAATCTCTATACTTTTCTTTCTTAAAATTGCATACACATTTTGAGGTTGTGACATCTACCCTGTGTTATGATTTTCTTCCCTGCTACTTCCTTTTATGAGTTACTTGGTATCTCTCTCATTGCCTCCTTTTTCCTTTCCTCCAAATTCTTACCTCGTAACCTCCGGGGGCAGTGTTTATAGTGCAAGCTGGGCATTTTCCTCCTCTTTTTTTCCCCAAGTTTCACTTGAAATCTCTGTTTATCATGTTGGCAAGTCTCCTAGAAACTTATTCTTCTCAGGCCCCATGAGATAAATGGTATTCTTTGCCAGAAGCATTTCATTTTGGTGTCATAAGTCATGATCAAAACAAAAGCTAACGCTCTTCCTTGACACCATCGCTGCAGCCAGCTGTTCGTGTCTAATAACCTCTACTTGATTCTAAAATCATGACCTTGAGCTGTAAAAAGAGATGGACAGCTCCCTTCTAGCCACAAGCAACTTTTAGGATAGCCTAATAATTTGGAGAAACTGTAAGAATCTTTGTCCATTTTTCCTTGAGGTATTTGTTCTCCTACTAGCCATATAGGGTAAAAATACCATTCACATGTGTAATTCAAGCAAAGAAATTATAATGTGAATATATGAAATGCTTTGTAACCAGTAAAGAATTGAAAATGGATTCTACATGGGATCTGAAGCTAGAGTATGTTGATGCATGAAGTTGGTTGATTTCCTGTCTAGTTTAGTCTACATAGTGGGAAAATAAATATATAAACCTTGTCTGTGACTAGGCTTCTGCACAAACAAATTTAGTGGACTTGAAGGAGACATGGTCATGAAAGCCAGATCTCAGATAGATGACAAGTACAAATGAACCTCTGTGGAGGAAAAAAATCACTTCTGAGTTGAGAAAGTTATTGGACAAGGTGGGTTTAACCATGCAAATAGACAGAAATTAGGTGATTGTCATAATACAGAAATGGATAGTGTGAAGGAGTCTGGATACAGGCAAAATCTTCTGTTCCTGTGTGAAAATGGAACAATGAAGATGACTAAAATTGGTTTGGGAAGTCAAAAGGGAAAGTGTAGAGTGACGAAGTAAATCTGATCAAGGCACAAAAGTGTGTATATATGTACATGTCAAAAAATCCCCCCCATAACTAATTAATACAAATAAAAATTTGTTTATAAAATATTAAGTAGAACAGAAATTGTTATTGGTTCAAATTTCTTGGAGACACTTAATTTGCAGAGAAAAAGGGGACTCTATAAAAATATTTCTGAAGCCAAGTGCTGGTGGCTCTTGCTTGCAATCCTAGCTACTCAGGAGGCTAAGATGTGAGGATTGCAGTTCAAAGCCAGCCCAGGCAGGAAAGTCCATGATACTCTTATCTCCAATAAACCATCAGAAAACAGGAAGTGGCGCTGTGGCTCAAGTGGTAGAGAGCACTAGCCTTTAGCTGAAAGGCTGAAGGACAATGCCTAGGCCCAGAGTTCAAGCCCTACAACTGACCCACCCCCAATTTTTTTCTGAGGTATGAATTTTTTGTGGTAGTTTATGAAGAGGAATATTTGTTTGCCTCTTGGCAAGATGTGCTACCACCTCACATCAAGGATTATAAGTTCTGAAAAGTAACCACACACACACACACACACACACACACACACACACACACACACACACACACACACACATACACACACACTTACAAGCTCAAAACCTATATTAATGTCCTAATGGGAAAAATTAAATCTAAGCAAACATGAAAACTTTAAGCAAAGTGAAAGATGCATAGCATCTGAAATGGAATTGTGGAGAAGAGAGCTCCTAGAGCAGAAGGTAAACAGGGATTGCATTGTCTAAAATGTACATAGGATTGATTTTAATCAGGTACAATATGGTAACATATCAGGACAACTCCCTTTGCAAGAAGAGTTTATTGTTCATAGTTCTCAACAAGAAAAGACAGATCATACCAGGCAAAGCCACACCGGTGAGCATTCAAACCAATCAGGAGGAAGAAGGGATGAGGAGAAAACATGAAAAAGAGTGTTTAATACTATCACTGTCACAGTGGGAGATGTATAGATGTGGATGCTTCCTACTGGACTAATAAAAAATATGGTCTCTTAACATGTCCTTGCAATACTGGATGCTGGTGATAGAATGACAAGAATGATTATTCTCTGTGGTAGTAGAGCAAAGAGTCTGAAAAATCCTACTTCTGGCATTTTTGGAGAAAAAAAAACAGAACAGAAAAAGATGAGAAGATACAGATAAAGTGGACTCCGGCAATGAAGCCTGTCTCTACTGGCAAAGGGAGAACATTTTGGAAACACTTAATTCACTTAATGTGAACTAATAGACCATCTCTGGGGACTGTCATCCAACAAAGAGAATGGGCCAGTCATGGACTCCTAGCGAATCAGCACCTACCTTTTGAAGGTAGAAGCACTCAAGTAATAAACTAATAATACAGTAGTTAAGACATTTCTCCTTCTGGAGGGCAAATATAGAAGAAGGAAAATATAATGACTTTTTCTTAGCTTGGCGAGTCTGTCAGAACGTGATGAAGGAGATGGTTTTTCTCCTTTTGTCTTAATGTTGACCATGCTCTCAAGTAGCAGTACCACCCGAACATCTACTCACATAACAACCCAATGATATGAATGCCAAAGAAAGAGAGACCCTGTATGACACCAAAAAGAAAGTGTAGCAAATGCTTTTACAATTTGGAAGCAGGAAGACCGGTGAAAACTTCTGTGACTCTAATCAGGAGAGTGGCATGCCTTTGGTAGGCTGGGTGCTTTATTTATTCCAGCTTCGGGAAGATGGCCTTGATTCACTGTCTCTCCCCTGATTCCTTCTTCCTCTTGTCTCCCCTCAGTCTGACTTTCCTGAGTCCCTTTGATAGGGACCCTTGGGGTTAAATTGGAGCCATCTAGACAATCACTCCATCTCAAGATAAAGTATGTGCATCTGCAAGGTGGTTTTTGAGGTATGAAGTGATCTATTCACAGATTCTGTAATTTATGACATGGACATTCTGAGAGGCCATTATTTGGCTCACCATCAGCTTTCCTCTGGGTCACAGAGATTCGTATTCATCCTGCATGTCACATTTATTCACCGTATTCTAAGATTCCTCCCCCCCTCAAGTATGCATTCAATTCATTACAACGTCAACTTCAAGTCCATACTTTTCATCAAAATCATATCACCACAAAATCCCAGATTTCATCATTTAAATCCCAAAACAGTTAGAGTTTGGCTGTGATCCAGAGAGAGGCAAAATCCCTCTCTGTCTGTTGACCTGTAAAATAGAGTATTTGTTTTAAAGTGCAATGTGGGGCCGGAAGCCAAAGAATAGCAATTATAGAGATTTTCTTTTCAAGAAGGGGGAAATAAGGAGGGAACAGGGAGTTATGTGTCCAAGACAATTTTGAAACCCAACCAGACAAAGGCTATTAAGTAGGAAGGCCTGAGATTCAGTGGTTTACTACTGTTCTTTAGGCTTTAGACTTCATGTTTAATGTTATGAAGAGTTTATACATGAAGGACAGCATGTTTTATCAGCCTGGGTCTTGGATGTAGAAACTTCACTAAGGATCAAAAGCCTTCTTTTTTCACTTTTAGAAATAGTATATATCAATTATATAAGTAATATATTTCATTATTACATTTTCATATAGGGATATAATGCTTTATATATATTTTAATGAATAATATATTGATATAAGTTATATATACTTATAGATATCACATTTCACATATGGATATAATGTATTTTAATTATATTTACTCCCATCACCCACTCTTATCCCCATACTTTTCCCTGCTAGCACCTTCTTCTTCCTAAATAATTTTCATGACTATTTTTTAAAATCTAGATTACACATATAAAAGAACATATGCAATTTTAGTCTTTTTTTTTCAGTTATGAGGCTTAAACTCAGGGCCTGAGTGCTATCTCTGAGCTCTTTCGCTTAAGGCTAACACTACCACTCTAAGTCATAGTACCACTTTCAGTTTTTTGGTCATTATTTGTAGATAAGAGTCTAACAAATTTTCCTGGCCAGGCTGGCATTGAATTACGATCCATAGATCTCAGCCTCCTGAGTACCTAGGATTGTGGACATGAGCCACAAGCACCAGGCTAAACCTAATGTTTCTGAGTCTAGCTTATTTCACTGAAATGAGATGATTTCTAGTCCCATCCATTTTCCTGGGAATGAAATCCTTTCACTCTTATTTATGGCTTAATATTATGTGTGTGTGTGTGTGTGTGTGTGTGTGTGTGTGTGTGTGTGAAGATGACTTTGATTTGTTCAGATGACTACCCAGGAGTGTCATCACTGGATCACATACTAGATCTCTTTTAGTCTTTTGAGTAGGTTTTATACTGATTTCCATATAGTACAGATTCACTTTTGTTCTCACTAACACTACGTAATGGTTCTCACCCACACCCTCACCAGTATTTGTTGCTTGTTTTCTTATTTACAGCCATTGTGACTGCAATAAGGTAGAATCCCAATATCACTTCGACTTGCATTTCCCTGATGGTTAAAGATGTTGAACATTGTTGAACATTTTTTCCGTGTAATTATTGGTCAGATTTACTTCATCTTTTGAGAAGCAAATGTTTAGATAATAACCTCTTTATTTGTTGGATTTTTAAAATTCTTTGGTGTCTAGTTTTTAGGTTCTTTATTATTACCTTGATATGAATCCTCTATTAGGTAAAAAACAAGATTTTGTATCTTTTATCTGGTCATTATTCCTTTTACCCTTTGGAGGCTTTTTTTTTATTTGATGCTATCCATTGGTCAGTTTGTTCTTTTATTTCCTGAGTTATTTGAGTCCTGTTCAGAAACTCACTGCCTATGTCTGTACCTTGGAGTATTTTTCCTTTATTTTCCTCTAGTAGCTTCAGAATTTCAGACCTTTAATAGTAAGGTCCTTTCATCAATTTTGAATTGCCATCTGTGCAGAATGAGAGATCTCATTTCAGATTTTTGCCTGTGGATATCCACTATCCCCATCAACGTGCTCAAGAGGCTATTCTTTGTCAAACTTGTGATTATGGCTTCTTTGTTAAAAAAAGATGTTCATAGCTGTAAGTGTTTATTTCTAGGTTCTCTATTCTGTTCCATTAGCCTGTATTTTTGTGACAGTACCATGCTGTTTTTGTTATTATGGCTCTATAGGATAATTTGAAGTCTGATATTGTGATACCCTCAGCATTGCTTTCTGCTCAGAAGAACTTTGGTTATTTCTGATTGGTTTCTCCTCTGTATGAACTCTTTTAAAACAAGTTTTCTTTCTGTGAAAAATGTCACTGAAATTTTAATGTGGATTGCACTGAATCTGTATTGTGCTATAAGGAATATGGCCAGTTTTATAATATGAATCCTACCTAACCCATTACCATGAATGCTTATTTTCACTTCTACATAAAAGTAGGATTTTATTCTTTATTCAAAGTATAGAGGATTTACAAAGATTTACTTCATTTATGACGGAAAATTTTTGAATCACACTGTAAGTCACATGAGCATCAGATCTCTTCTACCTCCCTTTGCTTCCTGTGACAGTCCCCTGCTAACTCTGACGACCTTCGGTGTCTCTCCACTGCTCGAATGCATCCAACAACAAAACTTCAAGCCTTCTGTCACATACAAATATGCAAATATGGCTACAGGCTTGGAGAATTTTTTCTCTTTTTAATACTGTTTTGTATTTCCTGTGTTTCTCCAGTAAGCATGAATTACTTTTATAATTAGAAAGAAAAGCAATAAAAGTTATTTTGCAAAAGCAAATACATTTGGGAGGGTTGTTTCAACCTTATTGCATTTCTCGGAACCCTTGAATTCACTTGCACGGAAGGAATGAGCTTGGACTTGGGAAGGGTAGAGCACATCATTTGTGAATGAGAACCACTTCTCCATGGGTACTGCAGTAGCTAGAGAACAACCAGAATTTTGCTGAGGGGTAGGACAAAAATGCAGAAATGTGGAAGGCAGGCGCCTGTAAAACTCTGAGATTTCCAAACCTGATTTCAGTTATTTCCATATTCATTACAATAGGAGGAAGCCATTTTGCCTTTTGCCACTTCCTTCAATTACTTCCAGCTGACTTGATTCTTAATTAGGAGCAGTAATCCAAGGAAAATTCATATTTGCTGAGTCCATATTCCCCAGCCTAAAGTCAAGAAGCTAAGTAAGACTAGTTGGTGACAAATTCTTCAGGTCAGTAGGAAACAAGACAAATACATATACACAAATTTTCCTTCTAATTTTAATATTGAAGTATTTTCTATGGCAGAGATGTTATAAGAAATTCAGTTATTCTATAGAGACCCGGAAACACAACAAATCAAAGAAAAGTTGGACAAATGGGATTGTATAAGGTTGCAGAGCTTCTGCAGGGCAAATGACATAGCTAGCAAGATCAATAGAAAGCCCACGGATTGGGAGAAGATCTTTACTAGCCATACAACAGACAAGGGTCTCATATCTAAAATATACTTGGAACTCAAAAAATTAAACCACCCAACAACAAATCCTCAAAGAAACAACTGCCCAATAAGTAAGTGGGCGAAAGACTTAAAGAGAAGCTTCTCTGAAGAAGAAAGAAGGATGGCCAATAGACACATGAAGAAATGTTCAACATCCCTAGCCATAAAAGAAATGCAAATCAAAACAACATTGAGATATCACCTCACTCCAGTTAGAACAGCAAAAATCAAGAACTCTAACAACAACAGATGCTGGAGGGGATGTGGACAGAAAGGAACCTTACTTCATTGTTGGTGGGAATGTAAACTTGTTCAACCACTTTGGAAAGCAGTATGGAGGTTCCTCAAAAGACTCCACATAGAGCTCCCCAATGACCCAGCAATCCCACTTTTGGGCATTTACCCAAATGATCACAAACAAGGCCACACTAAAGCTACCAGCACAACTATGTTTATTGCAGCATTATTTACCATAGCTAAGATATGGAACCAACCCAGATGCCCCTCAGTAGATGAATGGATCAAGAAGATGTGGTATATATACACAATGGAATTCTATGCCTCCATCAGAAAGAATGACATTGCCCCATTTGTTAGGAAATGGAAAGGCTTGGAAAAAATTATATTAAGTGAAGTAAGCCAGGCCCAAAGAAACATAGGTCCCATGGTTTCCCTTATTTGCAATATCTAGTATAGGTATGAGTCAAGCGGAAAAAGTCAGAGAATGTGATGTTAGGAAAACGAACCCTCAAATATGTATTTTAATGTTTTTGTTTCTTTTGTGCATGTGTTTCTAACGCATTTATAAGATTATTTCTTTGTTGCTTTGTATGTCCCTCCCCCACAGTGTAACCCCCGCTTTCACTATATTTGATGTCAGTATAACATGTGGAGGAGACGGGGACAAACAAGTCGTTTAAGGATTCAGGTGGACCTGTTGCAACAATGAGAAGTACAAAATGTCATGTCAAAACCAGCTTTACAATGTCGGTGGGGGGGGGGGGGGGAAGGGGGGTATGATTGGGTGGGGGGGAGGGGGGAGGCTGGGAAGGGAGGTGAAGGGTAAACAAAGGAGGAGGCTGCAATGCTTGGTAAGAAATGTACGCATTTTCCTGCCCATGTAATTGTAACCCCTCTGTACAGTATGTTCTCAAATAAAATAAAATAAAATTAAAAAAAAAAAAAGAAATTCAGTTATTCTTTTAAAACACTTCAGTTCCTTGAAATCAAAACATCTCGTACACTGCATTATGGTATGAAAGTTTTTGCCTTCATCTCTCATCACTGAAACCCTGTCCTCAGAACTTGCCTAGTACATAAGACAGTTTAAGTAAATATCTGTGATTTGCTAACAACAGTAATTCAGTTGTTTGTATTTCTGAATTACACCGGGAATTAATCTCATTGAACAACTTTTCAGGTCATGCACCCCAAGTTGGCAGAAAGTTTCTCAGCCATATATACATAGGTTACAGATTGCCTTGTGGCACAGCCTTTTCTAATCCCATTTGGTGTAATTTTTGCATTATGTTTTGTAAATATATGCTTAGTTTGTTGACTTATTGATAATCTGACATCTTTCAACAAACTTCTCTATATCTAGTACAGCATTAAGCAAGTAGCTTAATGCTTTCTGTTGTGTGCAGTGAATGGATTACTTCTCTGCCATCTACACAGATGCATTGTCTAGTTATTTTATATCCCATAGCTTTAGGCAGATTAGACATTAAATAATTATGTTTCCATACTTCTTTCTCAACATCCACCACACAGATTATGTGTTACTGTGACATCACGTCCTTAGAGATGGTGTCTGGGCTGTGTATTATAAAGATATGTCTAAAATTTCCATATGTCAATGTTGAAAGATTACAGGAAGGATAGAGAGAGGGGAAGAGGGAATCATGCATCAAGCAGAAGGGAACATAACTCCTATTTCTGGATGACAAATTATTTCTATGGTCTTAAGATTTTTTTTTTACTTCTCCAGGATTCTCCTAAACAAAAAGACTTAGTATCATCTCTAGTTTTCATTGTGGTCTCTTCAGTGGACTAAACCACTTAGAAGATTTGGAACAATTCTCATTTACTTTTGAGTCTACATACTGCTGCTTGAAGAAACATCCAATGAAGTTTGGGTGAATAAATATTTAACTGTACACATCTCCAAGGTTTACTGCACTTAGGTCTGCAGTACTTTTAGTTTAGGAAGCCTGTTTTCTGATTCAGAAAACTTTGATAGATGAGGAACCATTATAGGGAAATCATTCCAGGAAAAGAAGAAAGAAGAAAAGAGGGATAAATCCAATATGCAGTCTAGGTACAATTTCTGAGGAGACATGTCAGGTGGGGAAGAAGACCAGTTCTGGAGTCTACACCTTATGGGAAAGAGAGCTGCTCTAAACTGTGGGGGTGAACAGATAATTTTTCTGGACCCAGAGGTCTTTCCAATGTTGTTACCAATACAACCATGAGTTTGCCCTTGGCCATATTTAGATATGACTCTAATCAAGATATCTCTGATGTTTTCAATCTCAAAGAGAGGAAGTAAATAAGTTCAGTTTGTCAAAGTTCTTCTGCCTTCACCTTCCCAAAATCACGTAGCAAAAATGCCAGATATAAGTTTTTGAATATGTTTATTATTTTTATTAGTTGTACAAGGGAGTTGCCATTCACCAAAGCAGTTTGTGAATACAATGCATCTTGATCAATGTCATCCCTTTCAACATTCTTGCATAACTCTCCCAACATACCCCTTCCCTTACTTTTCTTACTTTTTAGATTATGTATTAAATTTTTTGCCATTTAACAAACTAGTTTATGTATACCATGCATCTGGATCCGCATCATCACTTCAACATCTTTACCTCCTATTGACCCACCTCTTCCCTCCTGCTGCAATATATACTACTTATTCTCACCCTTTCTCACCTTCATTCTTCTACCCCTATATCCTTGGCCCACTTCTTACAAGTACCCATTTCCAAGTACTTATTCTGTTGGGCTTTGATTTAGTCTTCTAAAAGAGTCACACTGTTTGCACTCTCCATAGAGTCTGTTACACTTGAGTTAATTCATTTGTTACCCCTTGCTTACCAAGTGTGTTTACTTATAGATTTTTAGGCACCTTCTAGTTACCACAAATGAGGGAAAGCATACAACCTGTACTTTCTGGGTTTGGCTTACTTTGCTTAATATAATTTCTTTCCAAGTCTTTCCATGTCTTTACGAATGGTACAGTGTCATTCTTTGTGGTGGCTGAGTAGAGTTCCATTGTGTATATATATCATATTTTCTTGATCCATTTGTCCCTTGAGGGGTACCTGGGCTAGTTCTACTTGTTAGCTATGGTAAATAATGCTTCAGTGGACAGGGTTGTGCTGGCAATTTTAATGTGGCCTTGTTTGTGCTCTATTGGATAAACTCCCAGAAGTGGAAGTGCTGGGTCATAGGAAGCATTAGGCTTAGTTTTTTGAGGAACCTCTATACTGCTTTCCAGAGTAGTTGAACAAGCTTACATTCCCACCAAAATAGAAAGCCCACAGAGAGTGAGACGATTTTTTTTTTTTACCACCAATACATCTAACAAGGGCCTAATAATCAAAATACACTTCAAGTTCAAAACATAAACTCTCAAAAATAAACCCTCAAAGAAGCAGCAACCCAATTAATGACTAATGACTTGAAGAGAGACTTCTCAGAGGAAGAAGTAAACATGCCCAATAGACACTTGAAGAAATGCACAACATCCCTGGCCATAAAGAAATGCAAATCAAAACAACACTGAGATTCCACCTCAGTTAGAAGGCCAATATAAAAAATACCAAGAATAACAAATGTTGGCATGGATGTGTCCACCAGGGAGCTTGATTGCAGAGATAACATTTGACTTTGTGAGGGAGGTCAATGTGCCTGAACACAGGTTGCTGTGAAGCCTTCCATGTTACCACTTCACCATAATAAGTGCTGAGCACCAAACTCTGAAGATCTGGTGCTAAAAGAAGCTTATTATTGTTTTAGGACAATTATTCCCCATGTTTGTATCCCATTGTACCAGAAAAGCTGATGTAACTTTTAGTTTTTTAGGACATATTAAATTAAGAACTCTACTCTTGCTTTTGGTTAGGGAAGAAACTAATAACAAGATGGAGAGAAACACCAGCATTGTTAAGAGCAAATTAAATTATATATCATCCAGTGAAAAATCTCTTTCGTCTTCAGCTAAAATCTGTGCTAGTTCTATAACCTTCCATTCTGTGTGGTGTCCGTAATTATGTCATAAATTGCTTGCCTGCTTCCAGACTTGACACCACTTTTTCTGGGGAAGCGAGCTCCCAGTGACAAGATGGTTCACAGGAATTCCAGAAGAATGCTCAGACTTGCTCTATTTTCAATGCTCTGAAAAGATGTGCAGTTCATCTGGTGAATCAATACCATGATCTATCTACTGGCTGAAGCCTGATTACAAAATGAAATTAATTCCTCATCACACTGCAGTGCCAAGCCTGGATGATGGGGTGTTATATGGAGTCAGAATCTCATGACACACCAGCAAGGTCCAATTTCCATTGAAAAAATAATCAGCATCTGTGAAATATCCCAAGTGCCCCAGGTAGCCTTCTTTTTCCTTTCTCTTTATATACAGTTCATTACTTTTTGAACAGTGTGACGCCCCCTTCCTCATTTTCTCCCACTTTTTCCCCTCCCCATCTCCTTACCCTCTAGGTTGTAAAGTTCATTTCCAACGTAGTGTCTTCTTTTGATAGTGAGGGAAAATGCACATTGTTAGTTCCTAACTTCCTGGGCTGAGTGAGATTGCCCAGTTTCTAACTAATATGTTAGTCATTTTTAGCCTTTCCATGCTCCTCTTCCAAGGTTAATTGTTACTTGATGGAAAACCTTATGGCTTTACCTCTCAGTATTAACTAAGTTGCTATGGGATTTACATTTCCATGACTGTTATTTGATTCTAGATCTTTTCTCTCCTCCTCCTCCTGTTCCTCCTGCTTTTTCTCCTCCTCCTCTTCCTCATTATTGTTGTTGTTGTTGTTATTTGTATTTGCAGAGATAGGGTTGGTATTCAGGACCGCACAGTTGTGAAGTAAGCACTTTACACTTGATTCCTGCCATTAGACCCTAAACAGATCTTAACTTCCATGTAAGAAAGTTTAATAAATCAGTGATTCACTGATTTCTTCACTATCCCTGGGATTCCATACTAGTGAGCATTAGTAATGGGAATGAATAAAAATGATTCGATTTCTTTACATAAGAAGTGAGAACTATTGCTTCAAATGTGAAGGAGGATGTTAGGATAGTTCTGAGAACAGTTTAGTATAACAGAACAAAGGAAAGGAAGAGAAATGAGTGGAGAAATTCATGCCCTGCTCAGTTTGCCAGACTGTGCTCTTTGAAGAAATTGGTAACCAATGGGAAGCTTGGTAGAAAATATTTTATGGTGCAAGAGTAAGATTTTTTGTTTTGTTTTTTTCTGGTCCTGGGGCTTGCACTCTGGGAGTGAGCACTGTTGCTGAGCTTTTGTGCTGAAGGCAAGGGTTCTATCACTAGAGTCACATCTTCACTTCTACTTTTTGTGGTTAATTGGAGATAAGAGTCTCACAGACTTTTCTGCCTTGGCTGGTTTCTTATCACTATCCTCAGATCTCAGCCTCCTGAATAGCCAGGCATGAACCTTAAGGTCTTTTAAAAAAATAATAATTACGTAGCAGTTGGAATGCTGGGGCTGAGAAGGATCGAAAATCCTAGGGGACTTGAGCAAGCAGACTCAGATCTCAAGTTCTCAGTTTGTACCAGATGATTTCTGTGGAAATAACACTCTGGAATTTTATGATCAATAGTTTAATGAGTATGCTGGCTTTGCATATATGTAATTTTCTTTTTCCTGCTCCATTTGCTAAATAAAATGGAAGTTACCCTCTAGGGAAAAATGGAATGGCTGCTTTAGATCCTAAAGTACCATATGCTCAACTTAATAAAAAAAAAAAAAGCATTTATTCTATGTCTTCTGTGAACATGGCTAGAGATGTATTAAAGACTCAAGATATGCCCTAATTATTTTTTATGAAGAATGAATAATCTGATTATGATTAAACAAAAGAGTTAAATAACAGCGTGGTGTTTTATTGAGATTATAAATTATAAATCAAACAATAGAATAGCCACCCACACTACAAGATGACTACAAAGAGACTCATTGGGCATTCCTTAAGTTTATAGTGGAAATATCTCTTGACCTTCATTCAATGATTTGAGCAGATAAGAGATCAAGGTTCACAGGGAATCAGTGGTAGGCAAAAATGGAATATGGAGATAGCAGTTGAACTTCTCAGTAAAATTCATGTACACTTTCTCTTTTGATTCATCTTTAAGTGTGTTTCTGCTTCCTCACTTAACCCCCAAGGTAAGGACGATGTCTGTGAAAATTCTGCACAGAAAACGAAAGTGGCAACTTGATAACACAAGATCTGTCATTTAGTTTCAGATATGTTCATCCAATTAAAGGCTCAAATTGTTTGTATTCTTGCACACATAGTATTTAGAGGACTGATACCATTTGCAATCCACAGGGAAGAAAGAATGAGGTTCAATATTTAGAGATTGGCTTATTTTCCATGGACTTGCCACAAAATGAGTCCTTTAATTAATGTCAGATATACATAAGCATTTTCATGTGGGGGGGGAAAAAGTGTGGGAATCTCTTCCAGAATGTAATTGGGGAGATCCTTAAGTCATATGCTTAGAGACGGGTTCTTTGAAAATGAGCCAAAGAGAATATGAAATTCTCTTTCTTCCTAAGTCATACAAGTTATTAGATATGCTGGTAGTGGGTGGGAATGGAGAAGTGCACCGTGACCTGATTCTGGCACTGTCCTGTAAAGTAAATCTGTCCTATTCCATGCATTAATTATACAGGTGTATACAAATTTGTGCAGGCATACAAGGGAGTATGTGCACATGTACACGTGTGTACATATGTGCATACATGTGTATATGCTTGCCCACATGTATACATGTGCACATCTTCAAATTAAGAAAGACTTTGGATATTATTTATTCACATACCCCTTGGGAAATCAACTATTCTAGATGAATGATAGGGAGCCACAGAGAAGGATTTTGTAGATGAGTATTATAGGTAAGAGAATGTAATGACTTATCAAAAACCCAAAGCAAAAAACCAGTATAATAGACTTGGAGACACACAGAATTCTCTCATAAATTTGATTTGGTCAGCCACCCTTAGGTGGGCAACACTGAATGGATTTTTTTTCAGAAGAGATTTTTTTTTTTTCTCCACAGGGAATATGTGGACGAAGGGAACCAAGTCATTGTGATTCTTTGTATCTGGAATTTGATCTGAGATCCTGAAAATGTGGAAGTTTAAAGCAATCAGCAAGATTGCTTTCACGTGAAGTAGAGGGAAGCTTACGTCTTAAGGAAAAGTCATGTGGACATAGATAATGTAGGCTGTGAGGAGGGAGGACCTAGCACATATTCAAAGGAGGGGTAACAAAATCTTGTTGGTAACAAAGGCAAGACTAAGAATCAGAGGGTGAGTACCTCTTATTCAATTTCTAAATTTTCAGTTCCCAGTTTTGGATCTCATGCAGTATGGCTATGCTTAAATGTGGAAAGATACTTTCATATCTTTTTAACAGCCATGTTGCCTGCTTTTCTAGTCTGCAACCTAAATGCAGGCTTGGAAAGGGACACTGTATTGGTACGGAATTAAAACTTAGAACTTAACCAAGTCAGTGTCTCACCCACTGTATTTTACTGCCCAATCACGACATTTATAAGCTAGTTTACCTTTACTTAAGGTATAAAAGCTTTTCAAGCACTTGGTAAGTACCATTTTCCTTTAGAATTAAAAAAATTAAAACATTAGTTGGAAAGGAAGCATAGATGGTATAGAAGGAAATTGAATCCAGACATTAATTCCCTGATTTTTAGTGGTTTCAAATCTTCTTATCAGCATTGCATTCATTTACTATTCTGAAATTTGGGCGTGCCTCTCTGAAATTAATTTATCTTGACCTCTTCTCTAATGACAGTCACTATTTTTTAAAACATACAACTAAAGATAATAAACCCATGAGGACGCAATGTTAAATGTGTGGGATATCCCTAAGTGTTCTTATAATTAGGGCTGGGAATGTGGCTTAGTGGTAGAGTGCTTGCCTTGCATGCATGAAGCCCTGGGTCTGATTCCTCAGTACCACATAAACAGAAAGAGGTGGAAATGGTGATGTGATTCAAGCGGCAGAGTCCTAGACTTGAGCAAAAGAAGCTCAGGACAGTTCCCAGGCTCTGAGTTAAGCCCCCAACATTGGCAAAAAAAAAAAAAAGTAAGTTAATAATTAGAAAATTATTGCAAATAAGGGAAACCATGGGACCTATGTTTCTTTGGGCCTGGCTTATTTCACTTAATATAATTTTTTCCACGTCTTTCCATTTCCTAAAAAATGGTGCAATGTCATTCTTTCTGATGGAGGCATAGAATTCCATTGTGTATATATACTACATTTTCTTGATCCATTCATCTACTGAGGGGCTTCTGGGTTGGTTCCATATCTTAGCTATGGTAAATAATGCTGCAATAACATACTTGTGCTGGTAGCTTTAGTATACACTTGTTTGTGATCGTTTGAGTAAATGCCCCAAAGTGGGATTGTTGGGCCATTGCTCTATGTGGAGTCTTTTGAGACACTTCCATACTGCTTTCCAAAGTGGTTGAACAAGTTTACTTTGCTGGTACTTGTGTTTGTGTGTGTGCATTTGAGTTGCTACAAATGAGTACTTATCTTCAGCCTAAAAAGATTTCTTCAGAAATTTCTTTCTTTTTCCTTTTATTCATTTTTGGTGCTTGTCTTGGGGCTTGAACTCAGGGCCTGGGCACTGTCCCTGAGATTCTTTTTCTCAAGGCTAGTGCTCTACCACTTGAGCCACAGCACCACTTCTGGCTTTTTCCAAATGTTTTATTAGAGAGGCTGGCTTTAAACTATGATCTTCAGATCTGAGCCTCTTGAGTAGCTAGGATTACTGTCATGAGTCTTCAGAATTTCTTATTAAAGAGATACACTAAAAAAAAAAAGTTCTCAGCTTTTGTTTATCTGAAAATATCTTTATTTCACTTGCATTTTTAAGAGATAGTTTTGCTGTGTGTGAGATTTGTGGATGAATTCTTTTTTTCCTTTTAGCACCTAGTCATTCCATTTCCTCCTGCCTCCATTGTTTCAAAGAGAAATTATTTGTTAATTTTAACAGAGAGAACTTTTCCTATAAGGAATTGTTATCTTGTGTTGCTTTCAATTTTTCTCTTTTGGCATTTTAATTATAATAGTTCACAGCAGTTGTATGTATATTGCTTACTTGAAGTTTGTTGAGCTCTTAGAACTCTAGTTTAAAGTAAAGTTAGCAAGTGTTCAAAATGTTAAATATTTAATTATTTATTTTAGTGTGTGTGTGTGTGTGTGTGTGTGTGTGTGTGTGTGTGTGTGTGCATATGTGTGTGCATGATCCTTTCTCTCTATAATCTATTTCTATTTCTTCCAGTACTTGTATGGTGGTGCACAGAGTAAAGATCCACATTTTCTGACTATAGTTATTTTTCTTAATTTTTTTGTCCTGCTATTGCTTAATCTTTGTCAATCTATACCAATTTCTCTTATTTACTTTTTCTTCTATTTAAATATTTTTCAGCTTCAGAATTCTCAGGATTTTTTTAAAAGTAATTTAGTTTTTTAATTATTTTTCTCTTTTTGATAAAGGATTGTCATGATGGCCATCTTTGCTTCTTCTTGTTTTGAATGTTTCAGCATGGATTCTTGAACTGAGGACTTGTGCTTGCTCAGCTTTCTTGCTCATAGCTGGTGATCTATCCCACCTCCAGTTTGTCTTTTTGGCTTTTTGCTGGTTAAGTGGAGATAGAGTCTCCTGGACGTTTCTGCTGAAACTGACTTTGAACTGTCATTGTACAGGTCACCTTCTGGAGTAGCTAGGATTAGCAGTGTGAACCACCAGTTCCAGGTCTCCTTTTGCTTCTTTAAGCATGTCTCCTTCAAGCCATTGATTCTATTTGTTACAGATGTGTAAAGTCTGTTAAGTCTACCATTTGGGCGCTCTTAATATCTGTGTCTGTTGCTAATTTTTGTTTGTTTGGTTGGTTGCATGGGGTGTTTTGGTTTTCAGTTTACTTTTCCTATGTTTACATTTTATGGTGGATATTATAATGGACTTCCTCCCATTAATGGTTGTTTGGGATTTTTTGTTTTGTTTTGTTTACTCAGTTGGCTCTCAAATCTTAGTGAAATCCACTTCCCCTTCATTGTGAAGCTTCAGATGCTGCTCTCCTGAGAGCACTGTGCGAGCTGCTCACACCGTCACTCCAGTGGTCTTGCTATCTGGACAGCTTTTCCCTAACATCTTAACCTACTCACTTCTGTTGATGCCATTTTCAGGTATTAGGCCACGGTACTTTCTGACTGATTGTGCCATTATTTTCAATGTCCCAGAGCACAAATGTGTCCCCAGTTTCATTCAGCTAAATTCAAACATCCTTTTAGCTTTGCATTACTAGGGTTTGAACTCAGGGCAGTGTGCTTACTCAACAGACATCCTGCTTCTTCAAGCCATGCTTCCTTCCCTTTTTCGCTCTAATTTTGAGATAAGATCTTGATTTTTGCTCAGTCCCTCTTGGACTGTGATCCTCGTATTTATACTTCCATTATAGCTGGGATAATAGTCACATGCTGCCGTGTCCAGGTTTTATTGGTTGAGGTCGTGACTCACAAACATTTGTCCAGGCTGGCCTCCAACTATGATGTCCTTGAGCTCTGCTTCCCAAATAGCTAGGATTACAGGCATGAGCCACCAGCACTTGGCTCTAATACCATTTTAACAATGATTCTTTTTTTTTTTTTAAAGGCAAATCTTTGAGGCTTTTTTCCCCCTGACCTGTAATATCTCTTCTTATCTGTCTTTTCTCCTGATTCACTTTGGTAAGCTGGTATGTGGTTTAAGTCCTTATTCATAGGAAATTACCTTTTTAATTGTTTATTCTCAAAATCAAGTATTCTTTTTTTTTTTTTTTGAAAGGGAATCTTGAGGCTTGGCATTCCCCAGATATTCTCCCACATCAAGCTGTGGAGGAAGGTCCATGTAAGGAGACATGACAGACAGAGAAATACAAAGTTCTAGGTAGAAGGCAGGGTGAGCCAAATATGGAAAATGGTTCAAATTTGGAATGTGGATTTGAGAGTCAAGCCTGCAAAATGGGCCAGATGGAGTATAGATGTGAAAATTGAGCTCAAAACCTTTTCCTGAATAGGCAATTCAAACCATTGTCCAACAAAAATAGCATTAAAATAAAGGCAGCCAGTCAACTGAACTCACAAAGAGAGAGAGAGAAAAAAAAACCTATCAGCAAAATCCCCACTAGCCACCAACCTTGTAAAAGCCTATTCTCAACCCGAATGGGCAAGGCAGCAGCAGGAGAGACAGGAGCCATATGCTTCTCTCCCTAGCTTCCTGCCATTTTTCTTTAATAATAAACATTTGTTTCTCCTAATCTCCTGTCTTGGTAAATCCTCTTACCAATACACAGCTCCAAAAACATTCCATGATCAGGTGTTTAGGAAGACATAGCTATTCACACAAGCTATTCTGATAGACTTCCTTCCTCTTCCCTGGTAACAATCTCCAATTCATTGTTAGAGATGCTGAGGTCTGGGCCTGCTTGGTGAATGCCACAGAGGGCGGGTGCCGGATGCGGGCAGTAGTCCCTAGACCATTTGGTTTGCCTTTACTGATGAAACTTCTTCCTCCAGAAAGAGTTGGATAAGAGGAATCAGGGCCTCAGTATTCTTTGCCTTTGGAACATGTCAAAAATCGTTTTGTATGTACTGGATTGGAAGAAGGGAATCCTTCACTTCTCAGCAACGCTTGCCAGGCACTTAATATCTGCAACATGGAAATACTTAAGGAAAGGATGAGACATACAGATGGCTTGCCTTTCCAGGAGAGACACTGTACCTCTTGATAGCGACCTGAAGAAAGTTGAAGGGATTTGGAGCCTTGATTTCTTGGTCAGAGCCTTCTAGGAAGAAACCTGACATTCTGAGCTCAGAGGAGAGAGGGAGTGGGTTTGTGGTGCAAGAACCACATGACAACTATCATTACTGGGTCTTGAACTCAAGTCTTGAGTGCTGCCCCTGAGTTTTTGTGGTCAAGGCCAGTACTCTACCCCTTGAGCCACAGCTTCACTTCTAGCTTTTATTTTATTTTATTTGGTAGTTAGTTGGAGATAAGAGTCTCACAGACTTTCCTGCCTGGACTGGCTTCAAACTACAATCTTCAGATCTCAGCCTCCTACGTAGCTAGGATTAGAGGTGTGAGCCACCAGTGCCCAGCCAATATATATTCCTTAATTCACCCTAAGTGACAATATAATCATAATTGAATTAGAGTTTGCATAATAATTTTTAAAAATACTTGTCACAGGTTATGGTCATTTCAAAAGGGAGTGAGACCAGAGATCTTCACCATTCTAGAGATCTTCGTCATTCTGGAAAAAGAAGTTCAGGTGGTACAACTTTAGCTTGTCAGAATTTTATACTGATTTCTATGAGTTCTATTATAGTTAGACAGTACTTGGATTAGCAAGTGCAATAAAAAGAAATAGATCATAATTATGCAATAACAAGTTCTTCAACATCAGGAGAAAGTAATATTTTGTAGATTTTCTGAAGACATTTCCTTAATGATTAGAAAGGAAATCCTTTATAATTGAAATTCCCATTATTTTCATATAAACGGATGCCTTTCAGTCAGTTTGAAGACACTTGAAAAATGTCTGTTCTCTTAAGTGTTCTAACTCTCCCTGTGCAATCAGTGCTCATGCCAACATTTTGAAGCTTTCAGTCATCCCCTGGTCTCAAGTAGAATGCCATTGGCTTCCTCCATCCTCTCTAGACTAAGTGTTCTTGAGTTCTCCACTGCATTCCAGCTCATCGTTGGCCTCCATAGTATTCATCACTGCTGCATACATGAAATAAAATTAATTCAGAACTGATGTATATAAAAAAGAGTGTGAGATGCACTCAAGTAGCAAGTGAACAAATTGGTGTACCAGCACTTCAAAGGAACTGGAAAAAGACACACGAGTCTTAAATGAACAATAATAAAGGGACAGTTTATCACTCAAGTCAATAGGGGTAGCAAGATTATCATCATTTTGCTTTGGTCTGCTGAGCTCCAGTTCTCATGGGGCAGCGCTACGAGAAAAGGTGACAACTGGAATCACTACGGAATAGGAAATAGGTTATGGAATAGGAAAAAAAACCAACTTTCTGGTGTCCAAATATTTTGTAATAGATGAAAACTTCACTGAACCAGAGAGACATTCTAATTATTGTACTGGACAGAAAACAATACTGACACTTGCTATAAAGGGCAGGTCTATGCTCATCTCCCAAGGTTGTCTTCTTACTCATTTTTTTTTCTGTTGGTTGTAGGCCTTGAACTCTGGGCCTGGGCGCTGTCCCTGAACTCTTCGGCTCTACCATTTGAGCCACAGTGCCACTTCGGGTTTTCTGGGGGTTATTTGGAGATAACGAGCCTGCCTGGGCTGGCTTTGAACCACGATCTTCAGATCTGAGCCTCCTGAATAACAAGGATTACAGGTGTGAGCCACCAATGCCCAGCCTTCTTATGCATTCTTTTAAAGACTCCAGAACATATCTAGTTAGTGATGTTTGTGCATACAACATGCAAGATACCAATGGAAAATTGTACAGTAATGGTGTGAGTCACACAGCTTCAAAAGTCATACAGTTACAACCTAGTTAAAATGCAGTACCTAGAAATGGAAAGTGCTTTGGAAATGCATTGAGGAGAAAATTTCAAAGAACTGAAGCTTATGCAAACAGCAGATTTGTGAAGAAAACATGCTAATAAGTTCTAACAAATTCTTGTGTCATCTCAAGTAGATGATAGAAACACTGTGAACTTATCTAAGTGTCCAGGTGCAACATGATCATCATAGTCTGGAAGTGCAGTGTGGTTTGGGAAAGCTGATTGTCACTTGCATTAACGACTCCCCAGAGTACCTGTAACAAAGTCACACTGGCTAAAACGTCTAGTTAGATGCAGGGGATTAAATCTTCCAAGCCAGCAGTTGTATTAATGATTACTTACAGTTCAGGACACCGTACTATCTTTGGAAGTGAAAGCATTCTAGGAACTTATACCATGCCTGTGACATAGCAAGAATGTTCTCTACAATACATTAGCTAATCTACACCTTAGATACCATTCATGTCAACCAATTACTATTCATCATTACTTGAATCTATAAAACCCACTTATTTAACCAATGAAAACCCGTTTGGAGCACTAACTATGCTAACGAAGAAATTATCAGTGTGGAATATGAGTTAAAAATGCTTTCTACCTAGATTCTTAAATGAGCATTTTTCTTTTTCTTTTAATGGACAAAATAAATTACAATTACTTTTTGTGATGTGAATAAAAAGTAGATTGTAAAATGAATGGTAAGTAAAGAATAGTAAGAACTAAAGCTTATAAACAGGCATAGCAATAATGCCATTTGTAAATTCATGCTAATATGGTTTTTTTTAAAGCACAGGAATGATATGCCATAGCATTATACTATGAGTGGCCAAGGAAGGAAGAGAAGAGTTTCTAATTTTTTTAAAAAAAATAAACAACCTTATAGAGTGAGTATCATATGGTATAATTCAACTCAACAGATACAAATAGGTTTACTAAGGCTAAGAACATTGATTCTTGATTAGGGCAGAAACCTTCCCAAAGGGGTTGGAGTAAAACTAAAGGAAGTATCCGCAGTACAGATGCTCAGGGCGTGCGGTGGCATACTGCAGGAGTTGTAAACCTCATGGCAAGAGGTTACTCAATTCTGTCTTGCAGCTGCGGCAAGAGAGACCCAGGGAAGACAGAGCATTTGCTCAGGGTCGCAGTGCTAACAAACACCAGACCTAGTTCAGAGTCAGCATCCCTTTTTATTTTGTGCTGTAATTCACTGCTGAGATCAGCTGCATCTCTAATTTTCTCTCCATTCTGTCTCTATCAGGTTGTCACTTTCCCTTATTTACTCCTTTCATGCATCTCCTTTTCCCTTTCCCGGTTTCTAACTAGTTGGCAAATGCAAACTTGCTGGGAGCTGAAAAGTCACACAGAGGAGTTCTTTGAACTTTCTGTTTTAAATGAATCTCGGTAAGGTTCAATGAACGAAGGAGGGGAGCCTGGATTTGGTACTGTGATGTTGCAGAAGTGGCTTCCTTCCGGGATTCATTCCTAGGGGCTGGGAAAAGCTGTTCCCTGCCTAAGTGGTTTGTGACTGTGTTTAATTTTAAGGTTAACAAAGGGAGGAATGGGAGCAGGTGATGGCTAGGTTGCGCTTGATGACTCTGGCTCCATTCGGGAGCACGTTTCTGTGGTGACCGGCTGGTATTGTGTCAGGATGATTATTAATTCCAACTATCAGCAGGGTCTGAGCCAGATTAATCTCCATATGGCAGAGACACATGAGATCAAGTGCAACCATCGATATACACGGGTCCCAACCTTATCTACATGCTGGCATAGAGCGTGTCAGTTTCTAATTCTTCTTTGGGAATATATCATTTGATTCATGTGTGAGAGATCAGCAAAGGAGGAGCATAAATCCCACTTTTGTTCAGCCTTCTGGGCAGTTCAAGCCTGCTAATTTCTGCAATATGTATGATGTATAACAGAATGGCAAGCCCTCAGATTTACAGTCTCTCCTTCGAGTCAAAATTAAGCAGGCAACCATTTATTAACATTTCAAAGACAGAGCGCCATGTTCTGGTTAGCACTACAAGTTTAGGGAATTTTGATGAGTGTAAGTTTTGTTAAATCTCTTTACCGATGTTCTGGATTCAGGGTATAGATGAATAAATGTGACTGTTGGAGAGTATGCCCCCATTGCTTTCTCTCTCTGGTCAAATGTTTCTTGATTTCATAGATTTTTTTTCTCTCAGCACATTACATAAAATAAGACTCTTTCCTATCCAGACTACCTTCTTTCACTCTTATTATTCTTATACGCCTTCATAGAATTTCTGGCTACCCCATACATACTTATTTACCATGTAGGATGGTGTTCTCACTTAGAACTGAAACTTAATAAGAGTAAGGACTTTGTGTTACTTGTGCCTACATTGAAAGAGTCTACAACAGTGCCTGGAACATGGTGGCATTCTGGTAAGTATTTGATAAAGAAAATTGAAATGGTTGCAACATCACTACTTTTCTTTCTCCAGTGGCAATGGGAAAAACATACATAATATTGTTAACATTCAAGGCAAAAAAACAAAAAGAAAACAACTGTGATTTACACAATGCTGTTGGCAGTGAATATTTCATTTAACCACCATTAGCCCTTGTCCTGGAATGACTCTGTGCCATTGAATTGCAAATAGTTCTGCTTTTGCTTGGAAGAAGCAGAATTGTGTGGCAGCAACTAAATGTTTCCTGGTATTTTTTTTTAACATTCAATTTGCTATCTATAGAATAACTAGATTATCCTTAATGGCAAGACACAAATAATAAGCATTTTGATCAAGACAAGTTGGAGTGAGGCCAAACGCTAATAAAAGTAAGAAAAAAAACCCTTAATGTAGTCTCCTCAAATTAAGCAAATTGACTTCATAACGAGAAAAAAGTTTAAATTAGTTACCCACTGGCCCCAAAATGAAGCATTAGTAATGATTATTACTGGAAATCTGTAGAATCTAAATTTAATTATCCTGTTTTTTTTTTTCTTTTAAGGTTGAATGAATTTAGGCAATGGCCATTTATAATAAACCTTTCAGAGAAGGAGGTCATTATGAAAAAGACAGGTGAGACTTGTTCAATAACTCTAAGATATTGCTAATGTTACTAAATACACATATTCCACAAAATCGCTTTTAGAGATTCCACTACCCTTTATGAAACAATATAAGTTTAGGAAAAAAGGTGGGTTTTTTGTTTGTTTGTTGTTGTTGTTGTTTTTACTTTGCCAACATCTGTGACTGAATTCTAAAATCCAGGAGAACAGGAATTCTCAGTATATTTTATACTTTGTCATGTTTTTCATTGGTGGTATGTTAGGACTTAAGATAAAGTAAATGCAGTGTTCAGCAGCCAACGGCTAAGGTACTTAAGAGGCCATTGTCAAATACTATTTCCATGTGGGCTTTAAGTTGGTCATGCCAACTTAATTCCTTACATTTTGGTTTTCAATAATAAAGGTTTTTCTCAGCCCAGTTCCAGCCACATCTTTAAGACATCTGATAATCTCTGCCTTCTTCTGGAAGTTTAAACTCAGTTTGGACTTTTTGAGGAATCCCTTACTGGTTCCAGAAGCTATGATCTCCACACTCATTGGCATATAATTGTGGTAGTGGTGGTGGTGGTGATGATGATGATGATGATGATAATGATTGGATTAAAATGAACATTTATTAAGTACTTATAATGTGCCAGGACTATACTTTAAGTCATTTGATCTATCCAACATCTTATCCAGTAGACACTATTCATATTTTTACAAATGAGTGATGTGAAATCCTTTGAAGGACATACACTGCAGCCAAATCCAGAGTTATCATATTATAGAACTTAATTCCATCCTGTCTAATTATTGCTTTCTAATGCATTTGCTCTGCCAAACAAAACTGCTTAAAGGTTTAGGTAATCAAAGGTTTGGGTTTTGCTGATGGCCAAGTGGGCTTTGGTAAATAGATGATGATGACAGACAATGTGATATAAGCCTATTTCCTTTTACAGAGACCCAGAAGAAAGATGACTATCACTTCTTGTTTATCTTTTTCTCTCTTCCTATCTTTGAGAGACTCTTCAGGCAGTTTCTGTATTTTATTTAAATGTTTTTTTTTTATTGTGAAAATACTGTACAGAGGAGTTACAGTTACATGGGCAAGATAATGAGTACATTTCTTTTTAAGCATTGTTGTGTCCTCCTTTGTTTATCCCCTAAGATTGCTTTTCTCATGCAAACCCAACTTAAGAGACTGCCTCCTCTCTTTGATTTAATGACTAGTCTAGGTATTGCCTGTTTTTGTCCATTTCTCAAAGAAACTATTTAAGGGGGATTCAGTCTGCTATGAGCCTGACCTCTGGCAGTCCACTCATTGCTCTGTAATCAATCAATCAGAGAATATTCCATGTGAAAATCAATGGGAGGAAGTTTAAACTCACCTTCCCCTCTCTTGTAGACAAGGAAACAGAATAGTTGGTCAAAACGTAGGTTATATGTCTTCCTAGCATTGGTTTGTGATCAGTTCCTTTTTGAGAATTATTATTGTGTCACTTCAAAAGGTAGGGATGCAGTGGAGGCTTATCCTTTGACTCAGAAATGGAGAACCTTCTGCCATAGACAGACAGACAGACAGATAGATAGACAGACAGACTGATTAATTGACAGATGAGGGAGATGATATTTAAAGAGATAGATATATGCATGATGGACAGGATAGACAGACAATAGATAAATGGATGATATTTAAACAAATGGGTAGATAAGTAGGTAGATGTTAGCTTATTCTGACAAAGATCAATAGATAGATAATAGATGAGTACATAAATATAAACAGAGCTCAGTAAAAGAAGTTGATAGGTAACATTATTTTAAGAATTCACAGATGTGATATCACTAGATACTATGTTGAACATGAACTATACAACTTATGGGGAGGGGAATTGGGGGGAAAAATGGGAGGAAATGAGGGTGGAGTTACATTAACTTATGTAACTCTAATCCTTCTCTGCATCATTTTTACAATTAAAAAAAAAATCACAGAAGGCAGAATTTATTCAATAATGTTAAGTATTTAAAGAGGCTGCCCAGTAAGAACACCACCACTGCACGTGGTATTCAGGTGAGGGATAGGTTTATTCAGCGGCTGGCACCAGGCCAGGTTGGCACTCCACGCGGCTGAAAAGAGAGCAGTCTGGCCCCTGGGCCATGCCTTATCTAGGGTAGAGGCAAGAGAAGGTGTGGCCAGGTAAAGGGAAGAGGGACCAGTTAAGGGGAGTTGGGACCAGATGGGAGAAAGGTGTGGCCACAATGGATCCAATTGTGACCTCAGTGGATGCGGATGTGACCTCCTCCAGTTGCCTAGGTAACGCAGGTACTGGGCGGAGACTTGGCGGTGAGGAGGGAGGAGGCTGCTCGCTGTCCAGGAGCGGACCTTACAAATAAGACGTCCAGAAAACGTTTCTGTGAGTTGCAAACTAAAGATTGTGAAGGATCTTGCTAAGAGGGAAGGTCGGTCCATATTGGAACATGATGGAAGCAGTAGGAAGACAAAGGCCATGCTTGAGAGCCCTGAGAGTCTGTGGCTGAAGTGGAGCACCACTGAAAACAGTGAGAAAAATGTGTCTTCTACCAGAATTCCCTGTGTCTAGAGAGCAAGCCTAGGGAATTTGAGAAATGGAAATTAAAGAGGTTTTTGAGTATAAAAGCAGTGCAACAGAGAGACACACACACATAGAGAGAGGTGTTCAATGAAAATTGACCTAATGTGGTTTGCAAGTTTGGCTTAAGTGGAGGAAATGGGAAGCAGGCCAAACAATTTAGCGGCTACTTGAGAGATGCTTTAGAGTCTGATTACCTCAGAGCTCCCACTTGTAATAATGAAATCAGTTAGGATCTTATGACTCAGAGAGAAGTAAGATTTAATTTTTGATCTACACCTTTTCCTGGTAGGTGTAATCAAGGGGGCAGGTGTTATTATACATGGAGATTCTCTTCCCAAATTTCACCTCAAGGAAGGTCTGGATTCTTCACCTTAGGATAATGTGAGTTGTCAGCTTGATCAGGGTCTGTCTCAGAGGCTTAAGGCTATTTCACTCCTGTTTTCTGACAGAAGCCATCTGTTTTGTAACTGAAGGAGGACAGATATAAAGTGTGGCCATTTCTGCCTGAAACGAATCATCCAGAGTTCCCAAGTAGGAAGTTTGAACGGTGTGGGTCTTGCATTCAAGTTCAGCTTTCCTCTCTGCTCACTTGTATTTTCACCACTGTTTGTGCCTACAAGTATTGATCTCTGATAAAGTGCTACAGAACTCCAGAGAATTCAACTTGTGCACAAGAGGAAGGCAAGAACAAAGTTCAGGAGAGGGCGATCCATAGTTTTGTGTTTGATGCTCAAGTGTGTACTAGAGAATTGCTAAAGCTTTCTATGTGGCGGGTGTTTAAGGCTAGAAGACTTTTTAGGGAAAAAAAATGGAGGGAATTTTTTGCATCTCCTCTTTGCCTCATCCTTGGGTAGAAATAATAAAAAACAATTTGACACCTAAGAAGCAATGGTGGGTGAGAAACTCTGCTGAGAAAGTTAAGCTAGGAGAGTATGGCTGACCCTTCAAAACACCTTTGGGGTATTGTCATTAACTACTTTTCATCTCTTTAAATGGTGACATTTACTTACGTTATTAAACCCTGTAGAATAGAAATGAACACTCATATTCCATATCAAACAACTTTCAAAGCCCAGTAACTAAGAACCATGGAGATTTAGAGTTCTTACATAAGACAGTTTCATAATGAGCGTCCTGTGGGTAATTTGCCCATATTTTGAACTGAGGATTTTGCAAGAAAAGCTTGTAATACTATAGATTTATTCAGCTAGGTATTTCCTTTATTGTCTGCTGCATTAATAGTCCTGGCAAGAGGGGAGAGGGGAGTTTTGGAAGGTCTCAAATTCAGATGAAGTACTTGAGGTCAGAAATAGTGCACAGGACTGTTATGTTCACCAGTCACAAGAGATCCTGGAAACTCACCCAACTATGTAGGAAGTACCATCCTGTCATGATCTCAGAGGAGAATGGAGCTAGAAATACTTGGTGAACTTGACAAATGGCTAACACATTTTGATTCTATCTTCCTACTTTTCTAACATCTCATTTGTAGAGTTTTGTCTGGCTGCCTGAGCTTAGGCCTCCTATCATATCTACAAATGCTGGTGTGGGTCTTTCTGAATTTCCACAGATGAATTGACATTGAGACTTCTTGCCCTGGCTCAGCCTGTGTAAGGCATTCTTTACAACATGAAATAAGTTAAAGAAGACAATTTTCTAAAAGAAAGAAGCATTTGCTTAGCAAAAGAAAGTGGTGAGGAGGGAAAGGGTTGAGGGAAGGAAAAGATAAAATGGACATCCCATTTTGATGTCATAATGCCATTCCTACAGCAAAAAAAAATTACCTTATATCTCTGGGAGAGATTAAAGATTTTATTCCTCATGGTTATCAGGAACAACTCCTCTCATTAGCTGCTCATTTCACCACCATACCTGCATTTATCCAAATGTATATGAAAAATTAAAACTAAATAAAAGGGCACACTAGCTTAGGAAGGAAAAGGTATAAGATGGACAAAATGAAATGGGAAGATGAAAAATAATATTAAACCAATATTTCACAAGGAACAGCAATGAGATTTCTCATTAGTCCATCCATCTCTTTACATTCTCAGGAGACATTTCAGTATTCACTTTTAAAAGATAGCTTTAAAAGGCTTATTTTTGTCTTGCTTAAATGTAGGTTCAAATGAGAAAAATGTATGTTTTGTACCAGTGTTCATCTTTATTGATGATATTGATTTATATGTATAGAAATAACATCTTACTTTTCAAATACCAGCAATCTGACCTCCTTGGGTATTGCTAAAGATAGATCAGCACTGAGAATGCCTGGATTACAAGTGGAAGGATTCAAGTTAGAAAAATAAAGACATTTTCTTGGCTAGAAAGATTATTGTTTCTGGAAATAGTTTATTATATATTAAGAATGTTTACTTACAATAAAACTTATATTGGGTTAAAATTTCATATCTAACTTTTACATATAGTGTATGCTATAAAATACATTATATATATAGTTTCTAACTATACATACAAACTCGAGTCATAGTATCTCCATGATGTGGGTATACATTAATATCACAATATTTAATAAAAAAGAAGCTCAGAAAGTTTGACTAATTTGCCCAAACAAGCTACATTCTCGGGTGTGAAAAAAGTCTCACCTATAATTTTGAAACAAAATAACTCTTTTAAAAGTGATGATGATGACAATATGTTTAGCACATCAACCTATCCTATAAGCATTATTTTGTTTGTGTGTGTGCGTGCGTGCGTGCATACACGCCAGCATGTGCATGTGTCAATACTGGGGCTTGAACCCAGATCCTTGTGTTCTTGCCTAGCTTCTTCATTCAAGAATGGTGCTCCACCACTTGAGCCACATACTCACCTTCTGCCTTTTGCTGGTTAATTGGAAATAAGAGTCTCAGAGATTTTTTTTTGGAGCCACAGCTGGCTCCAAACCTGGACCTTCAGATCTCAGTCTCAGCTAAGATTACAACTGGTGGCCATTGTTGCCTAACCTCAGTAAGCATTATTGATGCAGTAACTTAAAAAAATTCCTTGAAAAAAATTCAGTAGAATGTGTACTAAGTTTCAAAGATGCAAGGATTGAGGCAAAGCTGAGAAACATTAAGGTAGTAATGGCAGTTGTTAGACAGACATTCTAGGTTCACGTCAATTAATCTCACTTGCCTCTGCAGACATAGCATGAGGCCAAATATAGAACTATAGCGCTCTTCCCATTTTCCCTCATTTCCAGTGCCTACTCACTTGCCTATGCCCTCTCTTAAAACTATGGACATGAGGCTTGTGAACCCTGGAGTAGTCTTTCTGAATTCTAATTGTAGCTGAAACACTATTTGGAAATAGCCCTTTATTCATTTCCTATGTCTATCATAACCAGTTGCCACAGCCTAGGTAGCTTAGAACAATAGAAAATTATTCCTTCACACTCTGTAAACTCAAAATCTGAAATTAAGATGTCAGCAGGACCTTGCTCCTTTTGAAAGTACTAGAGATGGACCTGCTCCAGACCTTTTGAATAGCCTGTGATACTAGACAACAGTTTCTAGAAATCCTTGATTTGTAGATGCATCCTCCCAACCTTTGCCTCTTTTCTTATGTAGATATTTCCTATGTAAATCTGTTTCCAAGTTTCCTCATCTTATAAGGATCCCAGCAAAACTAAATTTGGAGTTTACTCCAATCAGTTATGACTGCTATTAACTCCATAATAGCCGTAATGAGATTATTTCTATATTCACATTTTGGATGGGTTTGAATTTTGGAGAAATGATACTCATTAAAATTCCATGCCAGTATTTAATTTTGTTTCACAAGTAAAATAATGTAAAATTTACATTAGTATCGTGGATTTGCTTGTGGGACTTAATTTATGTAAAGCTCTCAGAAAAGGCTCAGTACAGAGCAAATGTCATTCAAGTGTTAACTGTGTTAATTACATGGTTAATATTGACTGAAAGCTTGATAGGATCAAAAGTTATTCCATGCCTCATCCTATTAAAAATAGGTATATGCCTTTCCCTAGACATTGTGTTTTCCTGTCAATTAATATAGCTGATGGTTGGCATGGGGGTCTCATGGTGGTCTCATCGCAGCTAGGCAATCTTTGATTCTAATCAATGCAGCAACATAGTAAGATCAATACACAAGTGATTATTTATATAGTGACATAAAAGTACTGGATTGAATTCTAGGCCTTTTTGGAGGAAGTATGTTCTCCTTTTTCTTTAGTTTATTATCTTCCCTCTTTCTCCGTAAAGAGTTTGCATCTAGTGAGGTATTTGCAACACATCAAAGGAAATTTTCCCTGTCTCCCAAACATGAGAAATATTCAGTTCTGATAACAAATAAGTGAATTCAGGCAACAATTGCATCTGCTTCTATGAATTATTTTAGATTTCATTTGGGAGCTTGGTTGCAGTCAAGAAACAAATAAGATGATCCTGCATGGTAGGGATGTAGGAGTTTCTATGTTTTAAAAGAAATCTTGTAATAAGATGTTGATTCTGCTTAGTGTTTATTACTTAGCCTATGAATGATGTCAGTTGATTGTTTCACTGTTTATTTTATTTTGTTTATTTTTTTTTGTCAGTCATGGGGCTTGAACTCTGGGCTAGGGCACTGTCCTTGAGCTCTTCAGCTCAAGGCGAGTACTCTACCACTTGAGTCACTGCACCACTTCTGGTTTTCTAGTGGTTTATTGGAGATAAGAGTCTCACGGAATTTCCTGCCAGGGCTGACTTTGAATGGCAATGTTCAGATCTCAGCCTCCTGAGTAGCTAGGATGACAGGCATGAGCCACTGGCGCCCGGCCCAATGTTTATTTTTTAATTGTATTTTATTTTAACTTGACAAGAGTGGCTCAGAGTACCAAGGGTTACCCCTGTATTTTACCAATGAGGGAATTTTCAGCCCATTTTGCTTGGTGATAGGCTATGACATAGTGAAATAGTATGTTTTCTCCCCAGCCATTTTTCCTCCAACACTTTCATTTTATTCTCCAAGCTGACCATTTGTGGCAGTGCATGTACAAAGGTGGTTTTCAGAAAACAAAAATTTGCATCCATATAAAAAGAAAGGATTATAGAAAATCAAAACAAGTAAAAGACTTTCCCATTACTGGAAAGAGTTTAAGGAAGTTGAGCCCAGAGATCAAGGACATTTCTGAGTGGGTACATGAAGATAAACCTTGCTGAACTGCACTGCTTTTTAGGTTTACATCAATTAAAAATTTTAAAGTTTTGAAAAGTGGTTTTCTAAGCTCTAACTCTTAATTTTGATCAAAGGTGAATTTATTTCTAATAGTTTTGGCAGCAACTTCTACAAATATTTTGAAAGATTAATTTTGCTTTGCTATATTTGAATTTTTTATGAACTCATATTTGGTTAGCATTCCTCTTAACTCTCGCCATGCTTTGTGAAGGCTTTGCTTGCTCATGAATTTCTCACTAAGAAATGGAATGTACAATTTCTAGAGTAAGGGAATGAGGCATTCTATCTAGGCTCTTTCTAAAAAGACATAACTCAATTATGGTGATGCAGGCTAATGGTCACAGAAAAAAATAGAAGATATTAACATAGGGACTTAATTAAATGTTCTGTCTTGCTTTTCTTCTGAGATTATATGCTGGCTATTTGGCTTTATACTTTGAAGACTGTTTGGGACTGTGGAAGAGCACGGTGATTGGCCACCATTTTGGTTGACCTCTGAAATTAACACTGACCTTATTCTCCTTGCACTGCTGTTTCTTTATCTGTGAAATGTAAACCTTGAATCCAGAGAGTTCTGTTTTGTCTCTTCTTGCTCTGATGTTCATAGTCTTATTATTCTGTGATGTGGATACCCAGAGCACAAACAGCTTTATAGCCCTTTGTGAGTTTGCTTCTTGACTGATCTCAACAACACTTCAAGCAAAACCAACAAAAGGAAATGGCAAACAAGCAAATCCACTCTGATGGAAGCATCCCAGACTGGTAAGCTAGCTACTCTGTGTCTCCCATTAGAGTTAATTATAAAAAATGAATTCACACTGAACTTGGAAGCAGGAGCTCTAGATTCATCTTGTGCTTTGCTACTTCCTGGGGAGCCTCCTAATCTCTTTTGGTTTCAGAACCCTTGACTGTAAAATGAGAATAACAACACCTTTTATTTCTGACCATTTATGGTTTCTATGATAGGTTACTTAAAACTCATTTGTAAATTTATAGTGTTTTAAATGGAACCTGTTGACATATCCAGCTCATAAAAATAAACAAACAAACAAAACCCTTACATATCCCTTCAAGAAAGAACACTGAATTTTACTTGGCTCCAGCCTTTCTCTCACACAAAGTCTACCAACCATAGTAACATATACAACATTTTTACTCTACAAGATATCTTATGAAACCCTTGAAAGAACAGAGACACCATGTACCTACATATCTGAAGTTCCTGTGTTTTTTATGTCTTATTCCCAGCTAACCTCAGTGGCTAGAAAGAGGTGATGGATCTTTTTCATGTTCTTGGCCAAATGGGCTTTAGCCTTTGTCTCTGCAGATGTTTTTAGCTCCCACATTTCATGTGGCTTAGAAACTTTCTCACAGTGATTCACATCTTAAAGGCATCTCAAGTTCATCAACTTTTTTACTCAGTCCTATAGTCAAATTATTATTGAATATTGCTTTGCATTTGTCCTTGTACAGTTTGAACTTGACAAAGTCCTGGTTCCCATGACTCTTGTGAAGATGAAAAAGACATTGCTTAGAAGGACCAGATCTCTTCTGGATGTCAAGTCCATCTCATCCTTTAAATGTCTCCTGAAATTCTTCCTTCTGACAAAATAGGACCAATTGCTTTATACTGTTTTGAACACAGAACCTCATCATTGCTAGGTAGAAGCTGTACTACTTGGGCCTTACCTCAGTTCTTTTTGCTCCATTTTTCAAGTCTGGTTCCATGTTTTTACCCACGTTGGTCTTGAAAGGTGTTTCTCCTGGCCTTCATCTTTGTCTGCCTCAATTTCCCTGATCTCTGTTTCTAGAGAAGCTAGGATTACAGACATAAACCACTGGTACTGGTCTCTTCTTGTCTTTCTTTTATTCTCTGTAGGAACTACTTTTCTTTTCTATGGTTATGCTTTCAGAGTGTATTTTTTTATATAAAATTGTGAAAACACCGTACAGAGGGGTTACAATTACATGGGCATTGTTGCCTCCTCCTTTGTTTCCCCTTCCCATCCCTTTCCATCTCTACCCCCCTCTGCCCTCCCCCTCGCTCCAAAGACTACTTTTATTTTCATAGAAACTCATGAAGTAGCTATTTTTCAGTTTGTGCAGTTGGCATAGTATATAGACCTGATTTACTCCTGTTCTCTTTGGAAATGATAAACTCAGAAAGCCCTGGAGGGGCTTGTTAACAAAATCAAAGTGGAAAAACTGAGAAACAAGAATTTTCTACATTTCAGTTTATGAGCATGCCTTCCCTTTCTGTAGAATAACTTTGTCTAGAAATTTTTTTCTGCCTTGTCCTGTCCTAGATGTTGAGATTCCATTGACAAATGTTCTCTAACAGATTCCTATGGTAAATTCTGGTCTCATGGCTGCAGATGAGATTAGAGCTACTGCAGCTTTGAAGAATGAAGTTGGAAGCCTAATGCAGTATAATTGCTAATCATCAATGCTGATTAGTCTATTGAAGGAGAGAGAATGAGTCAGCATCTGTCATCCATTGCATCCAACAGGTGAGAAGATGGTGCCTTTGAGCAGGAATGCTATGAATCTTGTATGTCTGGATGCAATAGAAGTGACTCAGAACCCAAATTAAGAAAGTGTCACAGCCCAACACAGCTGCATTGCCTATTAGTTGGATTTTTGGGCCAAAGGCAGGGTACTCAATGTTAATTGACATTCGGATGAACATTTAGTTTGTTGAATCAGTCTTTCTCGTTCTCTCCCTTTCTTTTCATGCCATAAAATATAGCAGTTTTTTCATATATTACTTAATGGTTCTTAGAAAAGTTACAGACTTGTGCAATCAACTAAAATTATTTTTAATCTGTTTTTTTTAATTGTCCCCAAAAGATCCCTCATCTGTGTTTGAGGTCAATACCCATTTCTGTAACCATCTGGTGAGCCCAAGTCAGAAACTGACATAGTTAATTTCCAACTTCCCAGCTATTGCACCAAGTATGATAAAAAAAAGTTTAGGATAGTTAAACAACATTAGTCCTTGGATCTGGCAAGAGAAGAATTCAGGAAAGATACAAAAGATGGTATCAAAGTTCATTAGAAAAGAAATACAGCAGAGAAAGGAAGTACATGCTGTAGACACATCATGGGGTAGACTGCACTTCAGCCTGCCTCTGCCATCTTAGTTGTACTCCTTGTTACAGAGCTTGGTTTAAACAGTGACAATTGGATTTCTGATTGGTAGGTCTCCTTTTTATTTCCTGTAAGGTGGTGATGTCAAAGACTTACTGTCCCATTCTTATATCCTCATTATTTTGTCTTTGCTTCCTCATTCTTTTGCAGTTCCCTGCTCCCATTTTCTTGTCAGGAAGGTTTTGATTTATTAGCACATTTTGCTATCTTCAAATTGTATAGGCCACAATTGCCTGATTGGCTGCTCTTCTATTACCTGTATCATTTCCATCCCAGACCTAGTCAGCCATTAATCTGCTTGCTTTATTTCCTATTATTTTTTTCTCTTTTTAATTTTATTTGTTATCAGATATTAGTAATGAAAGAAGGGGATTCCATTGTGATATTTCCACACAGGTACACAGTGACTTCTAATCATTCTTCCCCATCATTTCTCCTTTCCAACCCTCTACTTTCTATGTCCAGATATTCCATGTAAATGGAGTCATTTTTGCAGAAGGTTGGTTGTGTCTCTGTGTGTATATGATTCAGAAAAATTACTTTTACATGTACTTTGTACCTTACAAAGAACAGGATGGGTTTGTCGTTTTCACTGTAGTGTTTGTACCTTATATTTAACCAATTTGTGCTTTGGATTGATGAAACCTCTATTCAGTATTCAGCATAATGATAAATAAAAACCAGCATCCTCTACTCAATCTTGACTTTCTACTGAAAGAAAGTAGAGTGTAGTGGGCAAATGCACAGCGTTGGGATCATTATTTAAGTTCACATCCTGGCTCTGTAACCTAGAGTTCTGTGACTTTGGTCTAGATATTTATTCTCTCTATTTCCTTTACATATTGATATGAAGGAAGTGGCAACCTATCAACAGACTTTTATAAGGAATTAAATGATTTATCACATGTAAAGTGCTGCAGTGGTGCCAGCTTAAACATTTGAGTGATATTTAAATTATTATTCCATTATTAATCAGGGAATAGCATGTGTTTTCAATTGAGAGATTTCTCAGAGATTTGAAAAAGATGACCAAAGGGAATTAATTAGGCCTGCTGGAAGTGAAGAATGCATTTTTTTCTTTCTACATGTTTACTTCACATGATATGTTGTTATAACAAATTCTGTTACAAGTTAGGGCAACACTGATTTTCCACTATTACTTATCTCATGAGCTTGGAATGTCAAATAGACATTATTTTGAAAGACAAGATTATAGGTATTACAAAATTGTATATCTGAATAAATTAAAGAAACTATTGAAGTAATTGAGATCATGGCATTTGCCACCTTGCTACAAAATAATACATTCTTGCTGAACACTAGTCTTTTGCTGAATTTTGGGGAACTATTGTTGGAAGGCATAGCTTGCCCTTCCCCAGATTTTCTGTCTTCTTGAAAATATTAGCAATAACTAATAAAGTTGATATGGAAGACTGTTTTTTAATCATGCACAAAGAACAATTGAAGTCACATTTAGAGAAACTTGTTCTTTTGATCATTTTTATATGAAATTTAAGAAATGATTACTATGTGAATAATCTTCAAGATGAGCTTCCTGCTTTACTCTCAACTATAAGCCTCCTCGGTATATAGAAAATCTGGAGCTCTAGGTAGGAGTGGGTAATCCTAGATACTCAGGAGGCTGAGATCTGAGGATTACAGTTCAAAGCCAGGCCGGGCAGGAAAGTACATGAGACTCTTATCTCTAATTAACCACCAGAAAATCACAAATGGTACTGTGGCTCAAGTGGTAGAGTGCTGGCTTTGAGCTGAAGAGCTCAGGGAGAGTACCCAGGCCCAGAGTTCAAGCCCTACAATCAAAAAAGGAAGAAAAAAAAAGAAAGAAAATGTGAAGCTCTCTGTCCACTGGGTCCATTGATGAGTGACGATAACTATAAAAAAAGAGGAAGAGTATTGAATTTTCAAGGAATTGGAACATATTTCCACTCAAATGTCTAATATTCCTGCTTTACAAATAATCTTTAGTTCAAAGTTATAAAGACACACTTCTTTTTTCATATATATGCATTTATTGTAAGAATACTGCATAGAGGGGTTACAGTTACATAAGTAGGGTAATGAGCACATTTCTTATCAAGCATTGTTACCTCTTCCTTTGTTTTTTCCCTACCATCCCTTCCCTCCCTACCTCCCCAACCCCACCCTCCCACATGAAATTGTAAAATTTGTTTTCCACTTAGTGTCTTGCACATCTCACTGTTACAATGGGTCAACCTATATCCTTATTTAAGCATTATATCTCTTTCCCTCCCCATATTATAAAAATGTATATATAAGATGCAGGACACCGGAATCAGATATAATGAATAACAGGGGTTATACCATGGGGTAAGAACATACAAAGGAAACAAAAGAATCACATAGTACGTTGTAAGTACATTAAAAACAACAGCAAGTTCCTGTCTTGGTGTACATTTCACTTAATATCATCTTATATGGTCATATATACATAGCTTTAACCTTTTCTGCTTGTTCTAGAATGTACTTGCTATTACAAATAAGGGAAACTATGGTACCTATGTTTCTTTGGGCCTGGCTTACTCCATTTAGTATAGTTTTTTCCAAGTCTTTCCATTTCCTAACAAATGGTGCAATGTCATTCTTTCTAATGGAGGCATAGAATTTCATTATATATATATATATATATATATATATATATATATATATATATATATATTGTGTGTGTGTGTGTGTATAATATACATACCACATTTTCTTGATCCATTCATTTATTGAGGGGCATCTGGGTTGGTTCCATATCTTAGCTATGGTGAATAATGCTGCAATAAACATGGTTGTGCTGGTAGCTTTGGTATGAACTTGTTTGTGATCATTTGGAGATGTACTTCTTTTTAAGACAAGGTATTAGAATCAAGCATTTTAATTTTAGCAAAGGCTAAAACAAGCAACCACAGAATCTAAGGGAAATAGAAAAGTCAGTGTGGACTTGGATCTGTCTCTTCACAACTGGGCCATGAATGGGCATTATTTCCTTAAAAGCATTAGAAAATATGAAAATCTAGGTCTAAAATTCAAGGGTGAAGATTGAGGTAGCACTAGTACCACATACCAGGGAATGAAGGAAGACTGAACAAGGAACTGATTGAGCCAACAGTTCAATTCTATGACAATTCCTCCTTGTTAGGAAATGGGGCTGTAGGCAAGTAAGTGGAGACTGATGATCAAGTGAAAAGACCAATGACTGGGGAAATAAGAACTAACAGAGTAACCCTGGCAATATGGAAAGGAAATTGAATCAAGTCTTTCTCATATGACATCTTGCTGGGAAAAGGCTGACTTGGTACTCACCTGCTAGACTACCAGAAGGCTTTTTATATTCCCTTTCTAGGGACCAAAAGGGGATCAAAGCTTGGATGTGGGCCAGGCCATAGGGGAAAAGATTAGGTGAAGCTTGTTTCTAAATTTAGAACCAGTAGAAGAGTAGAACTTCTGACAAGCCTTTACAGAAGCTTATGCTGTTCCTCCCAGAACTCTTCCCGAGATGCTATTCTGGGTGATGGAGAGTTCTAAGACTGTATCCTGGCTCTGCCACTCACTACTTAGCCCATGTTGTCTCCATTTCTTCACCACTTTTACTCAAAGCATCATCATCTAGACAATGCTGAAAGTAACTACTATTATGTCAGACATCAAAGAAGGAAATCTGACACAAAAGTGGGTCGTCAAAAATTAATACACTTAGAGGAGAAGACTTAATTCAAAATCCAAAACCTGTACATGTTGCAAAAATCTGAGTTTTTTGAGGAACAATGCTCGATCAGTAAAATCCAAATACATTTTAAAACAAAACAAAACAAATAGATGAAATACCTTCCAAAGCTGAAATACTTCTGGTTCCAGATATTTCAGATAAATGGTATTCAACTAGTTAGTTATATTCATTTTGGACTTCCATATGGAGATGTCAAAATGTTATTCAACAAATGTCTATTGAGTAACTTCAGAAAATGATGTATTCCTGAACCAAATTATCACTGTGCAAATTCTGGGCAAGATTTAAGTCAAAATTCAGTCTTAGCCAGGCGCCGGTGGCTCACACCTATAATCCTAGCTACTTAGGAGGCTGAGATCTGAGGATGGCAGTTCAAAGCCAGCCCAGGCAAGAAACTCCTTGACCTTCAAGAAACCACTAGAAAAACAGAAGTGGCGCTGTGGCTTAAGTGGAAGAACACTCGCCTTGAGCTGAAGAGCACAGGAACAGCGCCCAGGCCCAGAACTCAAGCCCCATGGCCAACAACAACAAAAAATTCAGTCTCTCTCTGCTTCAGCTTTACAATCTATAAAATGATTCTGATAATAGAATCTACTGCATAGAATGTATATGAGAATGTCATGAGCTCAGATTTATAAAACATTTACAATATGAGCATAATACTACTACCATATGGACAATATACATACAAGGATCAAGGGCATCTGGGCATCTTTATCAACATAAACTACATTTCTGTTAATGAGGAATCCGTTTATTAAGCAATTATATTTTGGTGCCTATCCAGAAGAACTTGATACAGTTGGTTTTGTTATAACTTTTCTGGTCAGGACTTTCAGGATATGGATAAATTATTAGTACAAGAAAAGAGCCCAGGAAATATAGCTAGATGGAAAAAATAAGATAAGTCTCTAATGCAGGTAATAAATGAAGCTAGGCAAACTGAAAGTTTGTTTGTTTGCTTGCTTCTGTGGACAGAGTGGTCTAAATAATCACAACAGAAATTTGACAATATTTAGAATTGAATGAAAATGACGTTATTAAACACCAAAGGAGCTAATGCAGCTGAAGAAATGCTCAGAAGTAGACTTACAGCCTTACTTTTTATGTTATTAGGAACAATGGTAACAATCCTGGAGATACTATGCTAAGTGAAATAAGTTAAGCTTAGAAAGGCAATTTCATCAAAAATGTACTTATAATGTACTATGTGATTTATTTTTGTTTCTTTGTATGTTCTTCCCACATGTTACAACCCCTGTTGTCACTGTATTTGATTCTGGTGTCCTGTATCTTGTATATACATTTTTTCTAATTTGGGGAGTGGAAGGGATATTTCAGAACACTTAAATGAGGATGCAGGATGACCCACTGTAACGACAAGCTGTTGAAAACTCCACAACTTTGCAGGGGGGGTGGAGAGGAGGGGAGGGGAGAGGAGAGGAAGGAGTTGGCAAGGTAGGAAGGAAAGGGATAGTAAGGGGAAAACAAAGGAGGGGGTAGCAATGCTCAATAGGAAATGGACTCATTACCTTGCTCATGTAACTGTAACCCCTCTGTACAGTACCTTTACAATAAAAATATATATTTAAAACAAAAAGATACATTCATAAACTGCTTTGTTAAATAGAAATTCTTTTGTATAATACTTAAATAATAATAAAAACAATAAATATCAAACTTACAGAAACAGGGAGTAGAAAGGTGATTGCTAAGGTCTAGTAAGTGATTTGGAGGGAGGGATAGGGAAAGGGTGGAAACGTCATCCAAAGTCTCAGTTAGATAGGAGGGGCAATTCTGTGCTCTAGTGATCTATTGCACAGTATGCTCACTTAATCCTAACATTATAGATTTCAAAGCTGTCCCAAAAATACGTTTAAGTATTCTTACCCTAAGGAATGAGTATGCTAGGTGATGTGTGCAGATTAACTAGTCTGACATATGTGTTATACAATGATGTATTATCCCATTAGAGTCCATAAGAACATATACTTATTTTTATCTAAAAATAGACATTCTATGAACAAACTTTCTATTTGTTTATAATATTATAATGCTTGCCATTTATTTTTTATGGTTCTGAGGACTGAACCCAGTGCCTTGTGTAGCACTTAATCTATCTGGCAAAACATACCTCACTCCACAAAATCACTCCACAAAATTATCCTCCATTATTTTTTACAAAACAATGTTTGAATTTATTTAACAATCCCCCAAATAACCCACAAAAGGACTTTTGAATCACCCAGACCAATGACCTGAGACAAGTTTCTTAAGAGAAATGTCCATGGAATAATTTTAATATACTGAAATAATTTTGCAAGTTATATTCTAGAAAGGTTAAACTGTTATTAAGCATTCTGGGCATGAAGATAATTGGAAAGTTTTACTTAGAAGGACAATTGTATTTAAAACTTATTTTACTGTTTAAAACCTAGTTTAAAAGGCATAAACTATGTAAACCATCAGGATCCAACACAAAGACAGCATATAGCTTATTTTGCAGCGCTATTAACCACGCTTAGGAAACTGCTGAGAGCAAATGATAACTCACTTGGTATCATGCTTGGAAAGGGCTGAATAGATTGCAGACCATCTACTATTATCTGTAACTAATATCGCCCAAGCTACCCCTACCTTCACATCATCAAAATCTCGAGCCATGGGTGTTCCATCATCCGTCACAGTCAGATGTAGACAAAGTAAGATGAGCATCATCCCTTCTCCCTGCCAACTCCATCCATCACTGCCTTGGGGAATTTCCCAGAGCCAAAAGGGGCACTGTAAGTAGTGGAGAAAGTGAACCCAGAAGGAGAACTTAGGAGATACATGTACTTGTCCCAACAACGTTATAAAAAAATAATATAATTTTAGAATGTTCGCGTTAAAGGGAACTCATAGATCATTCTGCCCAGTGTCAGGATTTTACGATGAAGATTCAGAGTGAGGAAGTGACTGGCCAGTGCCACTTTCAAGCCATCATCAATTATTTATTGAGAAGCAGATGGATTGAAGAGAGAGGTGTACTCGTGAGCAAATCCTAGACTCAGAATCTTGGACGCATCACATATCCAGGACTGTGCCTGGGCCAATTAGTAACTGTTGTTAATTATTAGGCCCTTAAATGGGTTTCCTCTGAGCCTGCCTGTCCTCATGTTTATTCTGGGGACAGAACAAAACAGAGACATTTAACCATTTGCTTTATTTTGGTTTGGTGACACCATCTGTCACTCTGCTTCAGTTTTTAAAAATTGTCATAAAGAATTCTTTCCATTGATTAATTCTTTGTCTTAAAGAACTTTTGTCATATCATCTCTATAGAAGGAAGTATTACATGAAAATGTCAGAGTTACTCTCTCCTGCAAAACATTGTGTAAATACAAGGAGTAGTGGGTGAATGGCTTGTTCATCATTTGCTAGATGGTTGCTTTTCCTCCTCAGCCACTGTTGTGACACTGGGTGCCTGTGTGCATCGTGAGGGGAGACAAAATAGAGGCAGATGATTGAGGGGAAGATAGAGGAAGCACACGGGCGGTTGTAACAGCAATTCAGAAAACACGTAGGAGTCAATGGAGAGAAAATGGGCTTAAAAGACAGACTTCTAATTTCGTAAATCTGAGCAGATTCTGACCAAATCTCTTTAATAAACAAAGAAATAAAAGCCATAGATGTGCGTATGCTAAGCCACTGCTTTTACCCGAAATCAACTGCATTCAACGTCTCCATGGATAACGCAGAGATAATTCACAAGCATATCTCCTGCATTATGATAAAACCACAGCCGACACCAACTCTATGGAGTCTAAAAACCCATATCATTGTGTGGTGAACTCAGCTTCCAGTCAGCTCTTTCTACCCCAAGGCCCTACAGGAGTGTATTGATCAATCTGGGGGTCACATATTTGGTGCTTAATGAAAGTTTTAAAGCCACAGGAGAATTCATGGAGTGTTCATTTTGTTAAAAAAATTTAGACTATAGGTATTAAGTGAATTAACCCTTTAAGGTATTTGCACAGAAGCTGGGCATTGGTGTTTCACATCTGTAATCCTAGCTACTTAGGAGGCTGAGAGCTTAGGATCATGTTTTGAAACCAGCCTGGGCAGAATAGTCAGTGAGACTTTTATCTCCAGTAAATTACACCCCACCCCACACCCCAAAAAAGCTGGAAGTGGAGCTTTGGTCAAGTGGTAGAACACTAGCATTGAGGGAAAGAAGTTCAGGGATAGCACCCAAGCCCCAAATTCAAGCCCCAGGACCAGTAAAAAAATAAAATAAAATAGCTGCACATAAAATAGACATTCTCAGGCATAATGAAAAAAAAAATATCTGCTTTGAGGAAAACAACAACAAAGAGAAATGTCCTTTAATCCTGTGCTTTAAGTAATCCAGAGTGCTCAGGAATGTTTTTTGCAGGCTCTGTCCTTACAGACACTTCTCTGCAAAGATGGAGAAAAACTGTCCTGGGAAATCTCAGAATCGAATATGAGCAATCTTGCTGTTTTGTCCCCCTGTGTGCGTTAAGTTACTATTTAAATGACTGGGGTAACTGAGCTTTCCTCCTCAAGACGCTACTACTCAGAGCCACGCCTCTGTGTGCATGGAGCTGGCTTGCAGATATCACCTCCCCTCTTCCTAAACCCTGCAGTCGTATCCACATCTCTGTTTACATTGCCATTTCAGTTCACATTTTGAGATTTGACTGTTACTATATTTGAATAGAGACATCCCACTTGGATGAGAAAGAAGGGCTAATGTAATAGGCTAATAAGGTATGCATCACTAAGTGAACACCACGCCTGCCTTCTCAAATGAGGTTCACCCACGGTTTGTTCCTTCTGGTAGTGGTTAGAACTCTCACACTCAGCAGATAATTACCATCCACATCCTATGAACTTAAGAATAGAAGCTAATGGAAAACTCAGTGGTTCAGATGCCGATAAATGTAACACCAGTTACTACAATACACCTGAATTGAACAGAATTGTGTGCAGAACAGAAATTTTATTGGTTAAAATTTTGTTTCCAATCATGTAGTTTTTCCATCCTTTAGCAGAAATGAATGAGGTCCCCACACTTCACAGCTTGACAACCAAGGCTGATGAAAGCAAAGTCCCTCTAAGAAGGGACACAAAACAGTGCCACCAATTAGTCTTCCAGGAAGAAGGCTCTGAAATGGAGGTTTACATGTAGAACTTGATGGAAAGTTGATCATTCTGCATGGGCAAAGCTCAGTCTTCATGTGGTGCTTGACTCCCATGGCAAGACCTGATGCCAAAGGAATCCTTCAGGGTTGAGGCAAGGGAACTGAGCCCTAATTTCCTCATGTCACCATGGATCAAGTATTGGAGAAGATCCTCTAGGGAGAATATGGCCTGGAATGAAACAGAGATGAGTGTGTGGACTGAAGTTAACTGACAGAGGTAGCACGACCCACCCCGACCCCTGGCACTGCCAGCTGTAACAAAGATCTGAGCTGTACACCACAGGATCTGCTCCACCCAGTGCTGGCCTGCTGTTCTCCATCTCCTCTGTTCCATCTCACACAGTGAAATGGTGAGAATTACAGGTCCATTTGGGAAGCTTGCAGTCTGAGAGATGGTGGCTATTTCCTTAGAAACCATCTATGATCTTTAGGAGCTGAGGTGTGGATTAATTTCAGAAATAAGTAAACACATGAAAAGCACCCAACAAGCTTATTTTCCAAAATTACCATCTCCTTTGACTACTTTTCTATCCACCTGCTAAAGAAATTATTTCCCTTTCAGGGTACCATAATTTGCACTTAACAACTGAGATATTTGGGCAAGAAAAGTCTTTTCCTCTTATTATGTGTGTGTGTATATATATATATATATATATATATATATATATATATATGTATATATACATCTCCTGGTATAATATATAATGCTCATAAAATTGATCCTGACAGAATTCATAATATTATTTATTCTTGGAGCTAAATATTTCCTGACTGTTTTCATTTCCTTGATTTTTACAAAAAGTTCTTTCACTTGTTTCTTCTACCAAAAAGATCAGAAAATAGACTTTAAAATTCCTAAAGGTGATTTCTTTATGTAAAAGTCGTGTCTCCAACAAATCAAAGAAAGATTGGGCAAATGGGATTGCATGAAATTGCAGAGCTTCTGCATGGCAAAGGACATAGCTAGCAATATCAATAGAAAGCCCAAGGATTGGGAGATTTTCACTTACCATACAACAGACAAGGGTCTCATATCTAAAACATAGCTTGAACTCAAAAAATTAAATCCCCCAACAACAAACCTTCAAAGAAACAACTGCCTAATAAATAAGTGGGCTAACGACTTAAAGAGAAACTTCTCTGAAGAAGAAAGAAGGATGGCCAATAGACACATGAGGAAATGCTCAACATCCCTAGCCATAAAAGAAATACAAATCAAGACAACATTGAGATACCACCTCACTCCAGTTAGAATGGCAAAAATCAAGAACTCTAACAACAACAGATGCTGGAGGGGATGTGGAGAGAAGGGAACCTTACTGCATTGTTGGTGGGAGTGTAAACTTGTTCAACCACTTTGGAAAGCAGTATGGAGGTTCCTCAAAAGACTTCACATAGAGCTCCCCTACGACCCAGCAATTCCACTTCTGGGCATTTACCCAAATGTTTACAAACAAGACCACACTAAAGCTACCAGCACAGCAATGTTTATTGCAGCATTATTTACCATAGCTAAGATCTGGAACCAACCCAGATGCCCCTCAGTAGATGAATGGATCAAGAAAATGTGGTATATATATATACAATGGAATTCTGTGCCTCCATCAGAAAGAATGACATTGCCCCATTTGTTACGAAATGGAAAAACTTGGAAAAAATTATGTTAAGTGAAGTAAGCCAGGCGCAAAAAAACATAGGTCCCATGGTTTCCCTTATTTGCAATATCTAGTATATGTCTGAGTCAAGCAGAAAAGGTCAGATAAGTTGATGTTAGGGAAATGCACCCTAAGATATGTATTTACATGTTTTTTTCTTTCATGCGATTGTTTCTAACACATAAGATTATTCCTTTGTTGCTATGTATGTCCCTCCCCCACAGTATAACCCCTGCTTTCACTGTATTTGGTGTTAGTATAATTTGTAGAGGGGAAGGGGAAAAACAAATAGTTTAAATAGGGATACAGGTGGACCCATTGCAACAATGAGATGTACAAGTCATTATGTGGAAAACAAACTTTACAACTTTGGTGTTGGGGGAGGGAGGGGCGGGGAGGATTGAGTGGGGGGAGGGGGGAAGGATGGGAAGGGATGGGAAGGGGAAACAAAGGAGGAGGCTACAATGCTTGATAAGAAATGTACTCATTATCTTGCCCATGTAATTGTAACCCCTCTGTACAGTATTTTCACAATAAAAAAATAAAATAAAATTTAAAAAAGTCAAGAGTCTCAAGAATATTTATATATGTATTATAGCTACATAATGTATATATATGCACACATGTATATATATATGGGTGTGTTTGTATATGTATGTGTGCACGGATAGGTAAATTTTAGTCATATAAGTATATTAGTATATTTAGTATAAGTATATTTTATTATATATGCTTAACATTTAAGAAAATGTGAAAGGTACATTAAGTTTGTTCTCTGCTAGAATACAACTGACTTTGATACTAAGTGCTGGTACGAAATCTGTCTTCATGTAAGCAGTTTTGCCTAACTTAACTTCATTTCAACTCCAGCATGAGCCCCCTTTCTTTTTTCTTTTACTCTGGGGCATGAAACAGAGGGATAAGCTTGGGGGATATGTAGCAAAGCAAACCTAAATCACAAAATAATAAGATAACAAAAGAGGAGCTGAGAGTAAGAAAAATGGCAATGTTGTGTGAACTAAGGGGCAGAGAAAATCACCTTATGCATGCTTGAAATCTGTAAGGAAAAGGAAGCAGGGGACAGAAAAGGGAACCAGCCTTCCAATAAAAAAGCACAACAAAAAGATTTGTTGGGTTTGATGTTATTCACAATGTCAGGCAGATACATATTGTAGTCATTTTTAGAAAAGTACCAGATTAAAACTATTTTTTTAAGTTACAGAAAGTGAAACCATTGCATGGAGTCTTGCTTTACTTTTTCTTAGTTTTTTTTTTCTCTTGGAATTGTTAGGTTTTTATTATTATTTGTAAGTTTTAAAAATCTTTATGAATGGAGAGCTAAAGATTTAGTTATATATTTCTAATTTCTAGGAAATAATAAACTACCACTGAAACCTTCACATTTATTGTTCTTTGAGGCCCAGGCAGAGGCCAAAAATTCCAAGTGATCATTATCAGCAAATGATGGGGGTGGAGGTGGGGGGGAACAAAACAAAACAACAACAAACTAAGCCCAGAGTCGGTGGCAGTGAATTTCTAGGATGTGTACTTCCAGATTTTCCTTCCCTGTGTAGTTCTGAGTGCATGTTGGCCAGTGGAGACATCTCCTTCCCTGTGTAGTTCTGAGTGCATGTTGGCCAGTGGAGACATCTTGCTCACAAGGATGAAGACGGAAGTGACATCTCATTACTGTGGCACACTGAAGGCTGGTCCAGATCTGTAACAGGGTGACAGCACACCATCGTGTGCCTTTCTCGTGCCTCACCTGTGATTGGGGCGGAAGCCCATCTGCCACTTCCTTGACAGACACAATCTCTTCGGCCACATTTCCCCACCCTTGTCCAGACGAGCGTTCAGGACACGCGTGTAGCGAAGCTGCAGCTTGGACCAGTGGGTGACTGCTGCCTGTTCCAGCTGCCCCTCAGGTGTATCTCTGTCGCCCATACTTTGTGTCCATCACCGCTTTTTCTTCCCTCAAATCTGTGCTGTAAACCTTAGGCTTCAGCATCAGATCCAGAAGCAAAAGGCTCACACAGAGCCTGCAGTTAACCCTCACACTTATATTTGATAAACTTAGAGAGTACCAGAATGTTGCTCCTCCCCTTTGGGCACAATATCTGGAAGATGTTCCCTAACATTTACTGTCTCCTGGGATCTCTACTATGTGTGTGGTCCTCTAAGGAGCACCTCCTCTCATTGTCGCCTGCCTGGCATACTTTGTGGGCCTGCTCCAATGTGGAGCAATGGAAACCTTTCCCCTGGCTGGATCAAAAGTTAACATGAACCAGCTAGCAAGTAACAAAAGATTCAAAAGTCTCGTTCTTTCTCCTGTGACAATATCAATGTCCCCTGGTGCCATAGATTCATCTTATTCTTTTATTTGTTTTTGAACTATACTGGAATAATTGTAGTCTGATATTCAATACAGTTGAGAAGAAAATCTGTCTGTTGAGCAGTCTCTGTGTTGGTTAGCATCTTACTAACATATTTATAATTTTGTGTCTATGTGTGTGTATGTGTGCATCCTGGGGCTTGAACTCAGGGCCTAGGCACTGTTCCTCTGCTTTTGTGCTCAAGGATAATGCATTGCCACTGAGCCACAGCTCCACTTTCTGATGCTTAACTAGAGGTAAGAGTCTCATGGATTTTCCTGCCTGGGCTGGCTTTCATGTGTAATCCTCAGATTTCAGCCTCCTGAGTGGCCAAGATTCAGGCATGAGCTGTGGGTATCTGGCAAATTTCTAAAGGAACCTTTATAGTTAGCCTTTGGAAAGTAGAGCAGATGAACGAGAAGATATATTGAAGTAAATCACAGGAATGAGGTGAGAGGAATAGAAATGAAAACTTTTATTTTTCTTTTTGCCACCATTCAATTCCACTGTGCTTTTTAGTTAGCCGAGATTAAAGTGTGTGGTTATATTTGCACAGAGTATGTAAAGCAGTAGCATATATTCATAGTTCCTCATCAGAAAAATAAACACTGAATCCAAATGCATTAAAGCTATAGAGGAACTCTAATGGTTCACCAAGTTGATGACCTAAGTTAACTGTAATCTGCTTTTACCGTCTTCTCCAAGGACTGTAATTATTGATCTGATATTGATTCCTCCCAGCCTGTTCCCACAATGTGAAGCTCCATTCTATTTTGGGCATGTCAGATAATTAGTAGTTTTCCTAACTCAGCCACAAACTGAAACTTTCATTCATTAATCGTATTTTTTTTTCTTCAGCAAAAGCTGTTCAGAAAGAATTTTCAATTTTGATTGGATTGCACAGAGTTGGGAATCATGGCTTTGGGTAATCAATTGGAAAGCATAATATCAAAACATGTGCTTTCATCGTTTCATAGTTTTAAAATTAAATATTGAAGATCAGATATTATGTCAATAGATTATTTTATTTAAAAAAATGACCTAAGACTCTTTCTACAGTTAAATTCTGAAATTTGAGAAATTTGTCCTGATGTTGGTCATTCATACTTCATTGGAAGTAGTGTTTTAGCAACTTTTCCCAGAAGTGTAAGATTACTTTTCAATGAGAAATCAAAGTATGCATATAACTTTTAGAAGCAAATCAGTAAATTCAATTAAATATCCATCTTAAGCTTTGTGTATTTGATTTATCTTACAAAAATATAACTTATTTACCACTTCTGATGGCTTTGTAAAGTAGAGCTAAGCATATCTAGAACTAAATAAATCCTTAAACAGTTCATTATTATTATGAAAGCTTATCAAATTTTACACATGACTTAACAACCTATGATTCTCAAACAGAAAATATACTAATCAGTAGAAGAGTCCAATGAAGGAAAGAATAAAGTGATATTATACATTTTACTGTTTTATATTCACTTAGGATCATTTGTTTATCAGTAGCTATTATTTTGGGAGATAAAATATTTTTTGCCTCATTTTTAGTGATTAGCCCACAAAACCACACTCTGATATTCTTAATTATGTTATGGATGATAAAACTGAGCGACTGAAGCATAAAATATCTAACCCACAAGCACAAGAGCACAAACAGTGCCTGGCCAGCTGAGCAAATGCTGACCCAGCCCACTCTACCATCTTGTAGAAGTCAGATATATTGATATGACTTGGTTCTCCCTATAATTCTGACACGATTTGAGCATTACTGGTGTGTATTTGGTTTTTCCTGAAGAAGTTGTAAACTGCATTGCACTGACTTTTAACTGACCCACAACTAGAAGTCAGAATGTCCACTGGTGATGTGTGGAGATAAACTTCAGTCCTTTCTTAGGATCCAGAAGACTCTGTAGAATCTTCTAGAATGTGAGTTGGGTTGATCTGCTTATGGAATTATTGGAGACAACATAGACCCTTGGTTGATATTGCTGCACAGTGTCCTCATGTCTGTCCCCACTTCACTATCTGTGCAATATCCTATCTTTATTTCTCTCTTCCCCTTCCTCTTACAGAAAATACCTTGTGTCAGTTAATTCTGTATGGTATTTTTCTTACTAGTTCTTTATTTGGTGCAATGATTTTTATAATCTTAAGGACTTCTGCCTCCTTTGTACTGTACATGGTCCAGAGTGAACCATAAAATAATTGTCTATTTCTTTACTAGAACTAACTTTCTTCAACTCAGTATAGACAAACTACCAGTCAAACCTCTTGTAGTTACAGTATTCATTTCCCTAAACGTAGTGACTTCAAACAACAGAAATATGTTTTCTTACATTTCTGGGGATGCAAGTTCAAAATCACAGTATTGGACTGAAATTTAGGGCATCAGAAGTGACAAAATCTCTTTAGGTATAGGAATCTGTTCTCTGCATGTTAATGCTTATGGTGGCTTATAGGCTCACATTCCTTCACCTACCTCAGTGGATATATTGATTTCTTTCTGCTTTGCCTCTTATAAAGACAATTGAGATTCCACCAGGGCCCACCTGGATAATCTAGGATAATCTCCACATCTTATATCACTGAATCCTTTTTAAAATAAATACTTGCTCTTTAAGATAACAATATATCTTGGGGCTTAGATATGGATATATATCTGGGAACCATATTCAGCCTACTATATTTATGTATTGCTGACTAGAATATTATCCCCAAAGTTACTACTTTCCTCAGTTTCTGTGGACCAGGAGACTAGCTGGGAGTTGGCTGCATCTTCTGTCTTACAGTCTTCCACAAGGCCATCATTGTCACAAGATTTTGCTTGAAAGGAATTCAATTCTTGTTTGCTCTATGATTATTGTAGTGTCTCATTGCTCATGGGTTGTTGGACTGCTGCCTCAAGTCCTCGTGAGTTGTTGGCTGGGAGCCTCTCTAAGGATGTTATCAGAATGTAAATAACCTATTTTTTCAGTCTTCTCACATCACACGGCTTAGAGTTCAGCAGCAAGCAAGAAGACAAGAGAGAATACCAGCAAGAGTACACCAGCCAAATAGTCTTTTGAAGTAATCAAGGAAGTCACATCCATCATTTCTGACTAGGTCCAACCTACATTCAAGAGGAAGAGTTTGTCTGGGAGTGTGCATGCCAGAGCATAGATCACTGGGGCCACGTGGGTACCTTCCTGCTGTAGCTCTCAAACATAACATATTCTTTTGCGACAACGTGGCTCAGCATTCACTAATGCTCTTCAAACTAAACCTCTTCACACTGGTGCAAAGCTTCTGAATGGAGAGCTATTTCATAGCTTTCTACCTTCATCTCAGGTGGTAACTAACACAAAGGACTTTGTGCAAACAAATTTCAGAATCCCACAGCATCATTTTTCACACCTTTGTATCACTGGGGTCTGTTCATCCATTTGACTTTAACATTAACTAGGGTTCTTTGAGGTCAAGGACTCTGCCATTTTCCTTCTGTGTTCCCAGTGCTTCTCCAGCACAGTGCCACTCAATAAACGTTGCTTTGAACATTAATTCTTTTCACCGCTGCATGCTTTTGTCCTTGTTGTGATTCAAATGTGATGGTTGAACAACGTCATGTATTTATAGTTGGCCATATAGAAGTTGACTTAATCTTTAATGCTTTAGTAATGTGTTTCTGTATAAACAAATCCCCAGGAATTCTGTTAAGATGAAAATTCTAATTATCTAGGACTAGAAAAGAGCTCAGTATTTGGAATTTCTAATATGTTTAAGCTGATGGCCATGTTGTTTGTCCAAAGGCATTGAAAATAGTAAAGCAAAAGAGTGAAGGAAAAACAAACTGTAAGGAAATTATAGGAGAGAATTGTTTTCTAAGCAAGAGGATTTTCTCACAATAAGATCTGTATGAAAGTAGGTTGAGTATGTGAATTCATTATTCCAGAATTCAGTTGGATAGGGGCTGGAAATCCAATTGTTGAGGAATGTGTCAGAGGATCTAATGTAACAAACAAAATAAGTTGGGTTCTACTCAATGTGATCTATTGAGGTCTGTGGTTCTGTGGAAATTCTTAAGCTTTCCATGAGAAGTCATAAAAACCTAGTCTTCCATTTTATACCTTTTTGTCTGCTGATGAAGTCTGTACAGGGTTTTATTAAGCATGTTCAGTTGCTCAGAACACACACTTACAAATACAATATGCACAAGAGTATATTCATTGTGCAAGAAGAGTTTTCTGATTCTGTAAGCCCTGATTTAAAAAACAAAACAAACAACAACAAAAGCCCATGGTCAAATTTCAAATAAAAATCTCCCTAAATTTCACCATTTGGTATATTTGATATATAGAGCTTATTTCTCACCCTGGATAACGCTTCAAGGGTAATGAATGATCAACCAACAGTGTCCAACTGCAAAAAAGCTCTGAGTAACCAAACTGACTCAGCAAATCCACAGACTGTATGACTCTATGGTTTTTGTGCTTTGTTCATGGGGAAACCCTTTGGGTTTTCCTTCATTCTAATATTCATCTGTTCTTTTTATCTTCCTCCTCCTCCTCCTCCTACTCTTCCTCCTCCTCCTCCTTCTTCTTCTTCTTCTGCAGGTCCTGTGGCTTGAACTCAGGATCTAGGAACTGTCCCTGAGCTTCTTTTTGCTCAAGGCTAAGACTCTACCACGTGAGCCACAGTTCTAGTTCTAGCTTTTTTTTTTTTTTTTTTTTGGTAGTTTGTTGGAGATAAGAGTCTCAAACTTTCCTGCCCAGAGTAGCTGAGTAGCTTTCCTGAGTAGCTGAGGTTGCATCTGTGAGCCATCAGCACACAGCTTCATCTGATCTTACTTTAAAGACAATTCTGATCTTACTTTAAAGACAATTCTGAGAGATAACTTGATATAAAAGTAGGAATGATATGACTGAGTTATAAGCACAGGCAGTGAGGGAATTGCAGCCTATACAACTGGCAGAGGACAGGAGAAGCTGAAAAATCAAAACTTGCCGGACAAAGAAATGAAGGGAGGGGGGTTACAAAGGAATTAGGAAGAAAGATGGTGAAAAGATTGAAGAGATAATGATGGAGCACTAAATCTTTGGCTCTGTGACCTTATACAAAACCAAAGAGGACCCACCACTCAAAAACACATCTTCAGGAACTACAGTTCACTCTACTTTTTAGCCCATGGCTATTCTCTGTAACCTTGATGCTGGCACACGAAGACTGAGATGGACTGAAGTTCTGTTTTCCCATGCTATAGACACGCCATATGATCTCTTTCTCCTCTAAATTTCATTTCAAACAAACTTCCCTATCACTTTAACCTTATGTTCATATCTTCACTACATTCTTCTCTTGACAGATGCTAAGACTGAAGTCATCTTAGCTGTCCTAAATTTAACCTACTTGGTGCATTGGCTAGGAGTATATCATTAAGCATATCTTTTCCTGACCTTGATTCTTTAAGTGACAGAAATCCAGAATATGGCTGAGATTCATCTCTGTTGGGGTAACTCTTAAGGTTATATACACTTACTTTTTTTTGAAAATCATTTCTTTCTAATCACTGGTGGCTCACAGCTGTAATCCTAGCTACTCAGGAGGCTGAGATCTGAGGATCATGGTTTGAAGCCAGCCTGGGCAGGAAAGTGCATAAGACTCTTATTTCCAATAAATTACAAAAAGAAAAGAAAAAAAAAGAACAAAAAGCTGGTAGTGGCTCTGTGACTCAAAGGGTAGAGCACTAGCCTTGAACAAAAGGACAGTACCCAGGCCCAGAGTTCAAGCCCCAGGACCAGCCAAAAAAAGAAAGAAAAGAAAACAAAAGAAAATCAGTTTCTTTCTGAGAAGTTTGGCTTACATCAAAGATTAGCAAACTTTTCTCTAACTAGTCAAACAGTGAGCATACACATATATTTTCCTATTCAACTCTTCCATAGCCAATATGTAAACAAACAAACAAACAAAAAAAGAGACTGCGTTCCGAGAAAACTTTGAAAAAAATAAATGGTGGACTAGATTTGGACTCTCAGCCATATTTACCTAACCCTAGTTTTAAAGATTCTGTATGCACCTGCCCAGTTGAGATATTTCGACATGTAAAATTAGATAGACATTTTCACTGTGATATGAATAGATTATACTCACTTGAAGCGCATTTGCTATGGAACTGAGAACAGTATGTAAACTCAAAGTGACACTGTTTTACAGAAGACTTTTGAGGCCTATGCGTCAGGCAACAGCAGAGATGTTATTGATCACAGAAGGTCTCTGGAGGATGCTACAATCACACCATTGCAAGTTATGGCCCTGTCTGTATGATCGGTGTGGCTCCTCAGAGGGAATGATTAGGATTGGAGTTTCCCTGTTGAGGTCTTTTTGGGACTGCTCACTGGCCAAGACAGCTAAGAAGCCCCAAGGGAAACCCTGAGCCCTATTGTTGGAACTGTAAAACCTGTAAATAATGGACTGGCTGCAGTAGTTCTTTTCCATAGGGCCCCATACTGACTGCTGTTCAATTGTAAATATCCCCTTTCTGCAGACATACCAGAGTGCATAGAGGAAGCTGCCATGTATTATGCTAAATATTCCCTGGAATACAACCGCATGAAGAAAGGACAAGGCAGGCAGCAAAACCGACCCATTAACTTGCTGTACATCTGTTTCTGCTTCCTCTTAACTCAGGGCGCTAAGACAGCTGACTTTCCCTTTGAGGCACGTAGGTATTTTTATAGGCACTGAATGCTTACCTGCTTATGTGACTGCCTCACTCTCTTATTCCTTCCATGTAACACCTTACTGAAGAAGATTGACTTACGTCATTTACTTTTCCCTGCAGTGTTTTCCCCTTTTCATTTTAGTCTTGTTTTGCTTTAGCTGGTATAAAACCTTGCCTCCTGAGAAGCTATTAAGCAGCCTCGGAGAGATTTCAGAGAGGCTTGAATTAATATCTATTTACATCTGCTGCTGGGTACTGTCACCAAGACCTTGGCTTAAATTTCTTATTCATTATTCCATTAACTCTTTTTCTCAATTCGATTCGTTTATTTGCTAGTTTTCTAGATTGATTCCTGACACACTCCTGCAGTTTTGAACTTTGAGATTCTGAGCTGTGAACAATGGCGTGGCTCGCTGGATAGTGTGTATTTCTCTATTAGATACCTGAATTTGATTTCAGGCCCTGAGGATGATTCCTGGATTTGAGGAATATTTTCTTGCTAATCATGAGATACAGTAGGCTACTTGTTCAATAAAGGAAGTTAACAGACCCTTAGATTTTTAAAGGGATCTTTGAAGTTATTAATGATACCCATTCTAAAGTACAATGAAAGCAGTGAGATCCAGAGAAGGGGAAACAAGCTTCCTCCCCTCTCCATCCTCGTTCTCTCTGGCAGTATCCACTTTCCTTTGAACATGTTGGGGAAGAGGTGAATATTTCTTTCTACCCTGTGTGCCTTGATTCAAGCTCCTGAAATGAGTGGCTTTCAGAAATTCTGGGATTTGGGGGAGATATTTTAACATTATGCCCCCATTCTTTTAAGTGCCATCAATTCCAGAACGTTTTGTGGTAGACTCCCTGAAATGTGCAGGTAAGATATGTGTAGTATTTGTTTAGCCTAGGACAACAGAGATTAAAAATGGGACACAACCATGCGCATCTACATTGTTGGAAAAATTTTTTATGTCTTCTGTTTTTGAAGATGTTCTCATTATCTTCTTTTACAGTAAACCCAACCTGAGGTGATATTTGCTCAAGCATCTTCCATTTTTATTGCCCAGAGTTCCTCTGTATAGAATATCTTCCAAATGCCCTTAATTCATATTTACTTATGCAGAGCAATTTAGGTCTCAGTCTCTTTCAAAATACACTTGAAAGACCTTGGGTTTTGTTCCCATAATAGCCAATCAACTAATTTGGAGAGGAATCAGAGCATTGTCTTAGCTTACTGAGTAAGGGGAATGGAGTTTAAATTTTGCTTGCTTTCTCTGTCTTTCACTTTTCTCAAACCTAGAAAATAGGCAGAGAATTTAGATTCAAATTACAAATTTCTTTCTCCTTTTACTCAATATTACACACATTTTTAAAGTAAATATAGAGTGGTTTTTAGAGGTAAAAGAAAAGAACCTTTATCTCAGGTTTTCATCCCACATAATGGTAAACTATGTTGAATGGTATAGATTTAAACATTCTTTGTCCTTCCTATGTATGTCTCTAGCATTCTGTAGCTAAAAGTTTGAGTTAGGCAGAAGAGTCATGAATCAGCCTAACCCATTTTGTCCTCTCCTGAGAAGCTGTATTACAGTGGGACGTTAAGTTGGAAGTCTGCATTCTTGGAGTCCAGCCCTGGCTTTGTAAAATATCAGCCACATGACTTTAGTTCAATCCTTTTACCTGTTTGGAATTCAGTTTCCAGGAGGAATATTTTTGGCTGTGAGAAACAGAAAAATGGCACAGCAGCAGCTTCATGTAACAAGAAGGAATCCAACTCTGAGTATCCTGCCAGCCCAATCATGTTCCATCCAGTGACTCAACAATTCTCCAGGCCTTTCTTTATTGTCTCAATAGCCAACTTATAGCCCCAGTGCATTTAGGGTAGGAAGGAGGTTAGACAAGCACTGCCTATATCTATTTCTTTTGTTAGCAAAAGCAAAAACCATTTAAGAAGCTGCCTTCAGGTTTTCAGTGCTTTGACAGAACCATGTGAATAACTCGGCTATAAGGGAGCTGAGGAGTTTTATACTCAGCTGTTACAATCTCCATGGTGGAGGCAGAAGGTCTGCAGGATTGCATGGAGTCAACTTATCTACAGTGCCCACCACACCTTGCATGTGATAAAAGGCAAAAGTTGTGGTGACAAATGATCTGTGAGATCTCATCTGGCTCCATCTGGAGGTAGTTCATTGAATCAGAACAACAAAATTTCAGTGTGAAGTATTAGTTTCATATATCTAAGAATTTCTGGGTTCCATGCAAGTCCTTATCTAGAAATACCTCTTCTACTATTCTATGTAGAGGTTGCAGGAGTTGAAGAGAAACATCATCTATTTCTCATTTGGCAGTGTAGTGTCACTTCCAGAAGGAAAGAGGGGCAAACAATATTCACAATATAATGCTATTTTCATAGAGCCCGGGAGATTTGGGGAAGAAACACAAATAAAGCAAAACAAAACAAAAATCATAGTTAGGCGGGGACATTCCTAAAGAAGTAATATTCATATGAAAATGACATAATTAAATTTTATTGATGCTTTTGGATTCTAGAATATTTAGGAAACCAAGGAGGAAAAGCATGTTCAACTTTTAAAAATTCCCTCTCAGGCTTCCCTGCACAGTCTTACACATATGCTGTTTTATATCCTGATCTTTCTATTTCATGTAATCATATTATTATTATTTTATGCAAACCAGAGTAATAGGAACCAGAAGGGGCAGCAATGGCTAAAGGAAAGTGTCTCAAAAGAGACAGGAGAATCTGAGTCCTGATGAAATACTTGGCCCCGTCCCTAATGTGATTAATTGTGTGATTCATAAAGCCGGGAACATAATGAAATCATGTGAGTTACGGCTTTTTAGACAAGTGTGATTCTCTTCTGGAATCTGACATAGGTCCTTAAGGTCCAACTGCCTCATGGTTGTTCAGCATTTGGTGTAGGAAATAGCTTCTGTCCCGAGTTTACCTCTCTTTAAAGTCCACGGTTGCCTTTCTGAGGGAAGCTCATTCACAGTTTCCTTCTTTAAGAGGGTATGTTTGTCTATTACATTTTTAAAGAACTTCCTAATGGGAGAAAATGATCCCTATCTGGCAATATATTTTCCAGTACCAACATCATAGTCACAGAGGTCTAATGGAACCGGGCTGAGAACATACATGTGTGATTTCCCCAGAGAGGCAGTAGAAAATGGTGCCCAGATGTATTCAGTCTTCATTTGTTTGGGTCTCTGCAAGTACATAGGAGCCAGGAACGTCAATTTTGAGTATATAGGTTTGCTTTTAAACTCCTGTGTAATGCATCAATGACTCTGGTATTTTGTCTATTTCTGGTATGGTACTTCGAGAGTTGCATAAAAGAAAGGAAATTAAACATGTTGTGAATCAATAATGCATTTTTTCAAAGCTGTCTATTGTCCCTTCTTTTTAAGCAGATAATAGGATTCCATTTCTTGGTCTCTTTGTGGTTGGTTGGGACACAATTAGTTTATTTTTAATGAGTTCTGAGCTCAAATGATGAATATTACTTCGATTATAAGTTAGGTATCATAGATGTGATTTTTTTTTTTACTACATTTCTCTTTTCCTCTGGCATAAACAACTGACAATGTTCACAATGGTCACTACTCCATTAGTCTGTGTTTATGAGTAACTACAAAGAAAAGAATTCTTAGGGGGAAAAACCCTCTGTTCATAGGAGTCAGAAATATACCTTTGTTATTAAACCCATTCACTTTAGGGGGCTAATTGTCTATCATAACAGGTAAAGCCGCCTTGGATTTTTTTAAGCTAAAGGGCATTGAGAGAGAGAGAGAGAGAGAAAGACAGACAGACAGACACAGAGAGAAAGAGAGAGGGGAGAGAGAGAGGGAGGGAAAGAGACCATTAGAGACCATCAGAAGTTTAAAGATAGCATACAAATACATATTTACATAATAGAGAAGGAACTGGGCCTGGGCCCGCCTTGTGATCTGTTGGTAATTACTCATCCCTCCAGTGGCATCTTCAGTTCATGGAAAGGCAGGATAAGCACATGTCTTCATTTTAGTTACCCAGTTTTCAAGATAATCAGTCACTTCCCTTTCATCTTCAGAGGGCAGACAATTACCTTGAGTCGGAGCCCCCTGTAATTCCTACCCTTATTACAGCTCTCATTGTCCCAGGCAGGAGCCCCTTCGTATTCGGTATGTACTTTTGGCATTAACCTACTGGTTATGTTCGGTACTCTCTGATGTCAACATAGAATTCACTGATTCTTCATGAAAAAAAATCTTTGCTTAATTTGAAAATGGATTTTAAGAAGAGTCTGGACTTGGTATTCATATTGGTTTGGTCACATGATGCTGAGCTTCCGATGAACAGAACTAGAAAAAATATGCTCTTACTTTGTGCTTAGGCTGTATACGGCTATTTCCAGTTCCTATTCATCACAAGTCTTTTACTTAAGTTCTGTGTTGCAGTGGATCAATAATTCGCCATCAGTCTCTCGTGTTTCTGAATGGAAAGTTGAGGTACTTTCTTGTAGACTATGTATGAACGTAATCTGTGTAGAAACCTCATTCCAGGAATGGGGTTTATAGTTATTTATTGTCCTGTGTAAAATACCTCTTCTCCTCAGGGCAAAGGGAAGTGTATTCTCTTATTTTATTATTAGGCCTTCTTGTCTTATCTCTAATAATAGGCAATGTATTTTAAATTCTTATGCTGTAGCATTTTGTTTTCCTTTTATATCTCTGATATTATGGTGTTTGGGATAAAAATATTCTTTAAGCCAAGCATGGTGGTTCACCTCTGTAATCCTAGCCACTCATGAGGCTGAGATCTGAGGATCATGGTTCAAAGCCAGCCTAGGCAGGAAAGGCCAATAAACCACTCAGAACACCAGAAGTGGCGCTATGGCTCAAGTGGTAGAGCGCTAGCCTTGAGCTGAAGAGCTGAGGGACAGTGCCCAGGCCCAGAATTCAGATCCCAGGATTGACAAAAAACAAACAAACAAGCAGCAACAACAACAACAAAAAATTATGCTTTAAATGAAAATAAATAGCTGGAGAATTCTGGAAAGATAGCAATTTGTGGTGTACCTGGTCTTGGATCTTCCTGAGACACCACAAGTAAAATACAGGAACAGGACTGTAGAAGTACAAACCTGTGTGGAACACTTTTCCACAAGTCTGGTGCCAAAGTACATCCGTGAGCCCATCATGAGAATGGAACAAAGGCTGTGTGTTACTCAAATCTGTGGGGGAGACCCAGAGGGAACTGTGGGGTTTGTGTGAGCTTCCAAGGAGCTGGACATCCTAATAAGGGGGCCACTACACTCAAAAGTGTAGCAGGTCCATATAAAGACTTCAAGAGCTATGGCAATGCAAGAGACCCATGCACAGACTAGGGAGGCCTGAAGCAGCCTGATCCCTGTGGATTGATGAATCTGCCCGACTCACTTTGAGGCAAATCTTCTGCTGGAGGCATCCAGACAGAGAAGCCCTGCAACAGCGTAGGAAGGACTGGAGAAGTCTCCCCACGCAGGTGGTAACTGAGACCAACAAATCTCAGCTTTGACTTTCAAATGGGACAGGATTCTAGAAGTTCTGTGGAGAAAAGTCACTTATGTGAATGCATTGTAACGTTTCAGAACAAAATCTAAAATTCATTAACAGGAACATTAGAAAAGTCTTTGAGATTAAACTCTGGGGAGTTACTTGGAAAACAAAACAGATTTAATAGCAGCAGAATAATACCTTTGCCGACAATGAAAGAATTCCATAAACTCATGCTCAAAGGAAAAAGGCAAGTCAGGAATGTAAAAAGGAAATTGATCGAAAGTAGATAAAAATACAGGTGAAAATTGTATTTTTAAAAAAGAAACACAGAACCACATAACTCAGAACAAGAGTGTTTAAAATGTGGTGCAAACTCAAGCATCAGAAATAAAAGCGAAACACATTATAGGGAACCAATGTGGATGGAGCATGAAAGAAGAGTCACAAAAATATGTTTTCTCAGATATGGACAGGAAAATTCCAGAAGTCAAGAAGCGAAACGCTATCTCAAAGAACTAGTACGAGATTGAGAAAATGCTTTGAATTCTGTGACTTTTTTTCTTCAGTTTTTAAGTTTCATTTCCTTCTTTAAATGTTTTTTTTTATTGTGAAAATACCATACAGAGGGGTTACAATTACATGAGCAAGGTAATGAGTGCATTTCTTAGCAAGCATTGTTGCCTCCTCCTTTGTTTTTCCCCTACCATCCCTACCCTCCCGCCTCCACAGCTATACTCCCCCCCCCTCACCAAAGTTATAAAGTTCATTTTTTTGACATAGCAGCTTGTACATCTCATTGTTGCAATGGGTCCACTGTACTCCTATTTAAATGATTTGTTTTTTCCCTTCCCCTCCACAAATTATACCAACATCAAATACATTGAAAACAAGGGTTACACCGTGGGGCAGGGACATACAAAGCAACAAAAAAAATCACCTTATAAATATGTTAGAAACAATAGCAAGAAAGAAAAAAACCACTTGTGTCCTTATCCTGGGGTTCATTTTGCCTAACATCATCTTATTTGACCTTTTCTGCTTGTCTCAGACGTACAATAGTTATTGCAAATAAGGGAAACCATGGGACCTATGTTTCTTTGGGCCTGGCTTACTTCACTTAATATAATTTTTTCCAAGTCTTTCCATTTCCTAACAAATGGGGCTATGTCATTCTTTCTGATGGAGGCATAGAATTCCATTGTGTATATATACCATCTTTTCTTGATCCATTCATCTACTGAGGGGGATCTGAGTTGGTTCCATATCTTACCTATGGTAAATAATGCTGCAATAAACATAGTTGTGCTGGTAGCTTTAGTATGATCATTTGGGTAAATGCCCAAAAGTGGGATTGCTGGGTTATAGGGGAGCTCTATGTGGAGGTTCCTTTTGAGGAACCTCCATACTGCTTTCCAAAGTGGTTGAACAAATTTACACTCCCACCAACAATGCAGTAAGGTTCCCTTCTGTCCACACCCCCTCCAGCATCTCTTGTTATTAGAGTTCTTGATGATAGCCATTCTAACTGGACTGAGGTGGTATCTCAATGTTGTTTTGATTTGCATTTCTTTTATGGCTAGAGAGGTTGAGTATTTCTTCATGTGTCTATTGGCCATCCTTCTTTCCTCTTCAGATGAGTTTCTCTTTAAGTCTTCAGCCCACTTATTTATTGGGCAGTTGTTTTGTTGAGGATTTGTTGTTGGGGGATTTTTTGAGTTCCAGTTATATTTTAGATATGAGACCCTTGTCTGCTATATGGCTAGTGAAGATCTTCTCCCGATCCGCAAGCTTTCTATTGATCTTGCTGGCTATATCCTTTGCCGTGCAGAGGCTCTGTAACTTCATGCAATCCTATTTGTCCAAGATTTTTTTGATTTGTTGTGTTTCTGGGTCTCTATTAAGAAAATTTCGGCCTGTGCCAAGGAAACCTAGAGTTTCTCCTATTCCATCCTGTAATGTTTTCAGGGTGTCTGCTTTGACTCTGAGGTCTTTGATCCATTTGGAGTTGATTTTGGTGCAGGGTGATATATAAGGATCTACCTTTAGTTTTTCTACAAGTGATTTGTCGGTCATGGGGCTTGAACTCTGGGCCTGGACACTGTCCCTGAGCTCTTTCAGCTCAAGGCTAGTGCTTTATCACTTGAGTCATAGCACCACTTCCAGTTTCCAGAATAGTTTATTGGAGATAAGAGTTTCATGGACTTTCCTGCCTGGGCTGGCTTATAACAGTGTTCCTGGGATCTCAGCCTCCTGAGTAGCTAGGATTACAGGCGTGAGCCACTGGTGCCTGGCTTAATTTCTTTTTTGAAAAATGTTTTTTTATTATGTTCAAATGGTTCTACAAAGCTGTTGCCATTCAACGAAGTGGTTTGTGAATATGATGCATCTTGATCAACATTGCTCCCTTTTCAACATTTTCACCCATCTCTCCCAACACACTCCATCCCTCGCTTTTCACTGACGGTTTTATTGCCTTCTCACCCACATTCTACTGTTCATTTGTACCCCTTTCCTTGACCATACTTCACCCATTTCAAGTACCTCTTTCCTGGTATTTGTTTTGTTGCGCTTTGGTTTAGTTTTTCTAAGAACTGATACTGTTCCTTTTGAGTTACAACCTACATCTTGCACACATTTCCTAAGTATATGGTTTGATGAATCATCAAGGAGTGCTCAGACTATGCAACCACAGTTAAGTTAGTACTCCATTAGCTTTCCTTGTGCTCTCTTTCCTTCTTTAACCCCATTATGAGTAACTAGGAAAGCACTGTTTGGTTCATTGTGTGAATGGAATCATATAATACATACTTTTTCTATCTTTCTTTTACACAATATAATATCCGTTATTGCCACTTTTATTGTTATATAGAATTACATAGAGCATTTTTTCAATGTGTGCACATTGTGGAATTATACCACAGTTTGTTTTAAAAAAGTATAAACATTTGCATATTCTGATTTGATACTATTAATGATAATCTTGATACAAACAACCATTGAAGTCAGAATGTCTCTACTATGTGTTTTCTGACCAGCTAATATGCACATATTTATTGAGCCTGAGTCAAAGATTATGGATGCCTAGACACTGGTGGCTCATGCCTTTAAGCCTAGCTGTTAAGGAGGCTGAGAGATGAGGATCAATTTGAAGTCAGCCTAAGCAAGAAAGTGATACTCTTATCTCCAGTTACCAAAAAGCCAGGAATCCAGTCTTGATTCAAGTGGTAGAGCACCAATCTTGAGTACAAATAGTTAAGGGACAGTGTCTAGGCTCTGAGTTCAAGCCCCAGTACCTGCACAAATAAAAAAAAAATAGGAATATATTCAGATACAATAAATACTTGCAAACCTTTTTCGGAGTGATGATGCTACCACCTGCATCTTCACTCACTTTGATGGGAGCACATCAGATCTGAGTAGGGAAACGTTATGACCCAAGCTATTGTTCAAGATAATTTTTTGAGGGAATTTTATTTTTTTAGTTTGATGACTGTAGAAGAAAATAGGGAATTAGAATATGTTAAGTGAAATAAAAGGGGAACTAATAGAGATGAGTCACTGGGTGTTGATCAAATCTGCAAAGCCTGTGTAAGAGAAAAAAATGACAGTTTGCATAGAATTTTGAGTAGGGTAAAGGTGGTTGCTCAAATAGGCTCTGTCAATGTGCAAACACCTCCAGGCAGTTGTATTCTTCTCCCTGACTTTCCGTGTCTGTAGTTCAATGGTGTTGGCAAGTTCCCAGGGACCATATAAATTGACAAATAAAGGACCACATTTAAAAAGAAAAACTTAACTAGTAATGCAATGATTTCAATCATATAGGGTCACAATAATATAAAACACCCATTGAGAAGAATCTGCAATTACTGCTTTCCACTCCACACTACTGTATCATTTTTATTTTATGTGGCACACAAAAGTTCTTTAAAGGAGCTAATCGAGATTGACAGCACCTGGGCTGCAGCTCTTCCTTCTGAGGTAAACACTTGAACACCCACTTCCTTTATGCCTAAGCAGACTTACACCCACCCTATCCCTCTGTGAAAAGCCAGAGACTATGATTTGCAGTGACTTAGTTACTATGCATTTCCCCAGCTCCTCAGGAGCTGTAGGGAAAAATGTTCTCTTGTGACCTGTGAAGGGCATCTGACTCCAGCGAACCTTCCACATGGTTCAGAAGTCTCATTTGGGTTCAGCCATCCTGTTTCTTGCAATTTTCTTCAGTCTTCTAGTACTGATGAAATTTGCATACGAACAGACTATTTGCTTCTTATAGGCCCATCTGTTCCTGCTGTTGGTTGTTCACCTGGAGCCCTAATTATAACTGACTCCAGACAGAACTGTCTGTGACGTCATTGTCAAGAGATTATGGCTTCAGGTGGAAAATATGCTGCCAAAGCAGATGGACATGGTCTAAGCAAAGATCCTGATGTTTTGTAAATATTCACTGCCTAAGAATGAGAGTAAAAAGAAATACTGAAATAGGAAGCTAGAAAAAAGAATTCCTAACTATAGTGCGTCCCTCAATTATTTTTCCTTTTCTAATTTGCCACGTGGCACTAATAATTCAATAAGAGATTTGCAGGTATTAGAACCTTACATTTAGTAAACTTGGTACCACCAGGTTCCAGCATGATGGAAGAGACACCATCTTAGCTTACAGGTTAACAGAGGACTCTGTACAATCGATGATGTAAGCACTCTCAGAGTGGTCAAGGGAATATCTCAGACTATCTCAAAGACTATTCATAGGAAGACACTCAAAGTTTCTATAGTTTACTTCTCCCTGCACTGCAAGCATGTATAGTTCTTTGAGACACAGCCCTGTTCCCTAGTCATGATCCCACATAGGATCGTAGCTCTTTATAAGAAGCCAATGGGGGAGACTTTTCTCTAGTCTATTTGATGCTGAGCTTCAGCTAATCATCTCTCAAGGAAATGACCAGCAATATGAAGCTCTTGACAATGTGTGAGCTAGGAATATCAGATACAGAGATCTTCCTCAAAGGTAAAACACAAACATAACAAATTCAACAAAATGAAATGAGTTAAAGATTACCTGCAAAATGGCATCAAGTGTAGAAGGGATATGGAACATTGCAAATGGGTTTCCAAACAGTAAAACACCTAGCTCCTTTTCTTTCCATGTTTTCCCAATACCGTAAGAGCATTCTTCTATGACTGTTCCACCACACTGATCTGGTAAAGTGTGCCCAGGCTGGGAAGAACTAACACTTGAACAGAACTGAAAGAAGGGTGTTTTGGTAGTCTGATTAAGGAACCCATCTCTACTGCCAATGGTGGAATTGTAAGCATGGTTTCCCCACACATACTGGGTGAGTAGGGCCTCACACAGACACTTAGACTCATAGAAAACACAGGGATTCACAGTACAAATTATTGGTACCTTTCCCGATTCAGTGATTGCTTGGAACTTACTTGGATGGCAGAGATGGACAAGGAAATGTATGCAAATCATCTTCAAAAGAAGGTTGAGTGTATTTTTGACCACAAGAGGGGGAAGAGCAAATAAGGATACTGACAGGGGAAATCAAATTATAGATGGTGGTTTAATGAATGACTTGCCTCTGACAGTGATAACGGATGGCTGTCATGCCATCTCTGTCACACCAGCTGAGTATAGGTCTACATCTTACTAAAGATGGACAAGGTCGGAGTAAGGTTGTCCATCACATTAAAAATAAATCGAGATTTTAGGGCTCTTTCCTACTCATCTTAAAATAAATGTCATTTGGACACTTAAAAATCAGGCATCAAATAACACTGATTTGAATGTGTATAGAAACCAGGCATATGTTCCCATTTCTGACATAGCATAAAAGAAAATTCAAATTATAATGCTCTGAAGTGACATCACACAGTTACAGCTGCTGGTTTCAAATACTAACAGTGGTAATCTCATAAACAAAAATTAGCAAGTTAGTTATGAAATTGCATCTACTTGGGTTGCTCTTATACCCCAAGCAGGCTCATCTTACCAAGATAGATACAGGAACAAAGAGATAGGGAGGGAGGACCATCTTTGATAAAGACATAACAAAGCTTGGTTTTTCTTGGTGGCTAGTGATGTACTTTCATTAAAAAAAAAACTTAGCTAGCTGGGAAGGTGGCTCAGTGGGAGAGCGCTTGCCTTGCATGCATGAGGCCCTGGGTTCGATTCCTCAGCACCACATAAGCAAAAAGAAAAAAGCTGGAAGTGGCGCTGTGGCTCAAGTGGTAGAACACTAGCCTTGAGCTAAAGAGCTGAGGGACAGCGCCCAAGCCCAGAGTTCAGGTCCCATGACTGGACCCAACAAACAAACAAACAAACAAAAAACTTAGCTAGTAGATAGCTGACAAAACCTAAGATTGAGATTCAGTACTATATTTATACCAAGTAGGAGGAAGATGGAAAAGAAAATCTAGTGGGTTGGAAGATTTCAATAGACAAGTTTTAAAAATTAAAACAGGAGGTAACAACTTTATAAAGTCCAAGTCAACACAAAATTGCACATGTGGTATTTATTTTACATTACTAATTTTGGAAGGACTAGAATTTCTTGTCAGTATGTTCTATTTTATAATTACATCAATGATACATGCCTTTATTTTTCTGATCATGAGCCTTGAACTCAGGGCCTTGGCACTGTCCCTGGCTCTATTTGCTCAAGGCTAGTGCTCTACTACTTTGAGCCACAGTGCCACTTTCAGTTTTCTGGAGGTTCATTGGAGAGAAGTGTCTCATGGGCTTTTCTGCCTCAACTGGCTTTTGAAGCATCATTCTCAGATCTCAGCCTCCTGAGTAGTATTCTCTCTGATTGCTTTCATGTTATAGTAGCAGAGATGAGCAAGTCTCACAGAGACATATAATGTCCTCCAAAGCAAAAATGTACACTGTCACTTTCTGGAAAAAATAGTGTTATCAATTTGGTGCAAATATTTCCAAATCTGTTATTAGAAAGTTGGTGAATTTTATCATAAAATCTCAGCAGAGAAGTTAAAGATCTCTAGCCATCTTTGAATTTTTCTGTGTGATATGGTAGAAAGCTTAGTATTGGCAGTAAGGAAGCCAAATCTTAGCGCTTTCACTTATATTTGGGATTACGAGAAGTTTCAGAACTTCTCTAGATTTCTCGTTCAATATGAATTTCAAAATGCTTGTTTCACCAGAGTTTTATGAGGACTAAATTCTGAGCATTGAACACAAATTATCTTATTCCTCCACTGCTTCACCTGATTTAAGGTGTTGTGGTCCTGCTGATTGTGTTGTGTAATTCCTTAGCCTAGAAGCTGGAACTAATCCACTTGAAAAGGATTTGTTCACCTTTGTTCTGGGAAGAGTCCAAGGATTTAAGCAAACTGCTGATGTCTCTGAGAAAGGATTGGCCCCAGCCACCATGAGCTATATAGGCTACCATGATTTCTTTTACAAAAGAACAAAATCCACCTTGTTCCCCTCCATCTGCAAAGGGAAAGTAAGAGAAAGGGAAAGATTTGTGTTCTAAGAGAGTGGATCCGGCTTTTCTACTGAATGAAAAGTCATGTCAGCACTACTGGGGCAAAAGTCTTCTAATGCAATGTTCTGACTACTTTATCAATAGGTATTTGAGTACACATCAAAACAGAGAGTGAAATATTTCTTTTGAATAACCGCATAATGGTCCCTAGCTAGGAAATCTGATTCAGCATTTTTATATTTTGTGTCAGAGTAAGCTATAAACAAGCACAAAACTTTGTTTATTTCATTCTGCATTATAGCCTTTAAACATGCTTTCAGGATTTTAATAGTATTATCTTTCCAAAGTAGATTTTTGTCTTTCATTCTATAACATTATCTAACTGGATATTTGTACCACTTTTAATCATTGTGTATTGTCATAGAGTAAGGCAATTATTTTTATCATAATGTATATAGCCATTCACAGCTAATGAATGAGTTTTGTTTTGTTTTTGTTTTTTTCCTCTTGAAGCCTTTTTGTGTCTTGAAATTGTTTATTAGGAATTGTTTATTAGGAACTCAAAAATTTATTTTCCCACAGGAAAAAATATTTTAAAGTATGGATAGGTTGTTAATTTGAACGTTTTATTTCTTTAAAGAATATAGATAAATAGTAAAAATATATTTTATACCTTTTGCTGTCCATGACAATGCTATTTGTTATAGGACTTATTTAAGTTTTTTCAGTAGCATGCAATGGAGTGTATATACAATGAAATTCTATGTTTCCATCAGAAAGAATGACATTACCCCATTTGTAAGAAAATAGAAAGACTTGGAAAAAGTTAAATGAACTAAGCCAGATCCAGAGAAACTTTGGCTATGTGGTTTCCCTCATTTATAATAACTAGAATGTGTCAATAAAACAAGTCAAACCCAATGGATAGTAAAAGACAAAAAAATTACACTTGGACATGCTTAATAAAACAGCATTCTAAGCATACAGTGAGACCGAAGGAAGCCTCAGTCTTAAGTCTGGGCATCCTTTTTTTGTTATTATTGTTCTCCAAGGATAGCAGAAGGAGAATTCTGAGTTCTCAAGGAACACAGGAAGAATAAAGAAAAAATCTCAAGCCAACTTTCTGTTAAGGTAAGGCTAAAGGAAGGGAAGGGAATCCGTTGTATGAAAGAAAGATTTGCTAATTGAGCATCATGAATCCTCTAATGACATCCAGCTTTTGGGTCTTTTCATTTGTTTTGTCCCAAGCTCCTCTCATAAGCAAACAATAGATTTTTAATAAATACATAATTATCTTGGGAGGCAATACTTGGATGAGGAACCAAAAAAAAGCTATTTTTAGGTAGTATCTAGCTAAAACAATTTTTTTTTTTGTCAGTCATGGGGCCTGAACTCTGGGCCTGGGTGATGTGCCTCAGCTCTTTAGCTCAAGGTTAGCACTCTACCACTTGAGCCACAGTGCCACTTCTGGTTTTCTGGTGGTTTATTGGAGATCAGAGTCTTATGGACTTTCCTGCCTGGACTGGCTTTGAACCGTGATCCTCAGATGTCAGCCTCCTTAGTAGCTAGGATTGCAGGTGTGAGCCACTGGTGCTCAGCACTAAAACAATTTTGTTCTAATTTATTTTACATTTAGAATACTGTAAGCTTATGAATGTTTACAAACTTTAAATACTGTGGCATACAAAGATCAGTGTGACTGAAGACAATTACTCCTTTCATATCCCTCCTGTTTGGTGTTTTGCCCATTTCCCCAGGAACCATTACAGAGTTGTTCTTCATAATCAATGAAGATCGCTTACTGACTAGTGTCCAAACAACCCAAAGGAACTCTGCAGCCTCTTTTCTTACTTTCCCAGAGCTGGGGATTGAACCAAAGACCTTCCACATGCTAGTCAAGCACACTACCTCTAAGCTACATCCTCAGACCTTTCTGTAGTCTCTCTAGTAATATTATAACCTCCTTTTTTGGGGGGAGGGTCTGGTCGTGGGGCCTGAACTCTGGATCTGGGCACTGTCCCTCAGCTCTTCAGCTCAAGACTAGCACTCTACCACTTGCGCCACAGCACCACTTCCTGCTTTTTTTCTTTTTTGCTTATGTGGTGCTGAGGAATTGAACCCAGGGCCTCAGGCATGCAAGGCAAGCACTCTATCACTGAGCCACCTTCTCAGCCCTATTATAACCTTCTAAAAACATCTACAAATATGGTTGCAAGCTTGAAACATCTGTTAAACTTTTTTCATTTTTTCTAATATTTTGTCTCTAATCTCAGAGCTTAATAAATTATATCAGATACTATGTAAAAAAAAAAAAAAAAACAAAGATCAGTGTGAAAGCATGTTGAAATAGAATTCTGGTAAGAGAAGCAAATAGAAACAAGTACTCCAACACACTACTGAAACAATACAGCTACCAAAAATAATAGAGCAAAAGAGGTATGTTCAAACCAGACTGGATTTAAATTTTAATTCTTGCTGGTGCCAGTGGCTCATGCTTGTAATCCTAGATACTAAAGAGACTGAGATCTGAGGATCATGGTTGAAGACAGCCTGGCAGGAAAGTCCATGCAATTCTTATCTGCAATTAACTAACCACAAAGCCCGAAGTGGACATGTAGCTTAAGTGGTAGAGCACTAGTATTGAGCAAACTAGCTGAGGGATAGTACCCAGACTCTGAGTTCAAGCCCTAGTTCCAGCACAAAAATAAATAAGTAAAAATAAATAAATATAGTTCTGTGTGACACAGCGAACCTCCATTATTTTTTTTTCCATAAACAAAATTGAAAGTACTGTTAGAAAGATTTACTGCTGTGTTGGGGTGGTGTTGAAGATTAAATAAGATAAAGGATGAAAAGTGTTTGGTGCACTGTATGAATCTAATAAACTCTCGTTCGTAATATTTCTCACTTTCAGAAAATGGTATCTAAGACAAAGTGAACACGTTCCTACAGACTGTGTACCTGGGCTAAGAATCAATTTCAAAGCTCAGCTGCCATATCTGAACTCCCTTGAATGCAGATGACAGACACTTTGGCTCATCAGGACCATAGAGAAGGCGGGGGGGGGGGGGCAGGGCAGTGACGACCACGTGTCCCCTGTGGGTTTGTGTCGCCCACCATGACTTCCACAGCCTTTGTGTCTGTGCTCCAGGCTGCTCTATTATTAGTTTCAGCTGCTGTTCTCCTCCAGCTGTGTGTCCGTCAGAGTCTACAGCAGAATGCCAATCTGTCCTCACATGGCACAAAGCGGTGCGACAGTCGATTAAAACATCTCCCCCACCCTTCCCCCAGAACCTGAGGGTTCTGTTAGTCTCCACCCTCACTGGACTCTGCTTGGAAGATATTGTTCTGGAAGTTTCCAAGGTCTCCTTTGTAATCCACCTCTTATCAGTTGTACCTGCAGCTTGTCACTGTGAACTAACTAGTTCCACAGCCCAACCTTTGAACAAACATTCAGGCTTTTGATGGTATTATGTTTCCTCCACAGAGTAGTCAGAGCTTGGGTATGTTTGATTTTGAGAGATTATGGTTTCATTCTTCCTGGAAATGCATGCAAAACATTATCTTTCTTCTTCTTCCTTCAAGTCATGGCCCCAAAGTCAGTATGTCATTACCTCACCTGTCACCTTTGCTGCGACCTTATTAACTGTGTGGTACATGATGTCATCATATAAATATCCTCAGTGCTTCTTTGAGTTTCCCACTCCACATTTGTACCATTAATCCACATCTCGTCTGCTTTTTGTTGTAGTTGCTATGTAGTTGTTATGATTTTGTTCTGGGGCTAGGACTCAGGGCCCTGGTGCTGTCCCTGAACATTTTTCTCAAGGCTAACCACCATACACTTGGTCCAGAGCTCCACTTCCAACTTTTTGGTGGTTAATTGGAGATGAGTCTCATGGATGTTCATACCCCAGCTGGCTTTGAACTGTGTTCCTTAGATTTCAATCTCCTGAGTAGATGATAGGTGGGAGCCACCGATATCTGGACACATCTAGGTATGGTGTCTCCACCACCATCTTCGTTCCTGTGTAAAGTGTATAAACTGCTGCCTATAATGTGGGGGGCGAGTTTGACACTTACAATCTTCTTACTTTCCAAGATAATTTCAGTGTCATGTAGCAGGACTATGGCTCAGATGAGGCCAGTTCTCCTGCACACTCCCTCCCGTGACTCCGAGTGTGTCTCTGTGGTTATGAGATCCTCTTCCTTTCTCCTTCCTATCCCAGTTGTCATCTGAAGAAATTGGGTGGAACAGTAGCTAGTTAACAAATATTAACGAATCACTTGGGGTTTTGCTGTGTCAATTTCACCAAGAAGGGGGGAGTAAAGGAAAAGATTGAGTTGACAACATGAAAGATGAGACTTGAAATGGATAGAGGAAAAAAAAAGTAATGCTTAAAGCACACATGAGAACAGAAGCTCTGGGATCTGCTGTGAGCTCCTTCTACCCTCTGCAGAGCTGAATTCTTCCCACCAGATATTGTAGGAAGGCACAGATGGAGCACAGGAGCATACTTACAGAGCGTAGACTTGAGAGGGAGGTTGTCTGGGTTTGAATTCTAATTCCTCTACTTGCTAATTTCTGAGGTCTTGAGAAAGTTCCACAACCCCATTTACAAAATGAAATGGATTATACTTACGTGTATGGTTCTCCCAAGAATTAAGTGGATGAGCACATATAAACTATGCAGAATAGGTCTCAGTGCGTACCAAGATTCTATTAAGAATTACTTATTATTATTAAAATATGGATGCATGGATAAACAATATTCTCTCATGCATAGTACAGCCACACTTATGGTATATTCCTATCAAGAAATGTGCAGCCTGACTGCAAACACATACAGCCCTGCAGCTAGGCAGTCATCCCTAAAGATCATTGCCAGCTGCCCTCGCAGTCCTTCAGTAGAGCAGAACACATTCCACCGCCACATCTACCCTCTCCTGGTGCAGCGGGGGCAGCACCAATGACATCTCACGCTGAGTTTTGTGGCAGTGTTTAGCATACGTGTTTCAGGAGCATTTTAACCTTTTGTACATTATTACTATCAACTTTTGAATCCCCTCTGTTACTTGAAGCAAATGGGGAGCTAATTAAATGTCATCTTTCTTGTGGGGGGGGGGGAATCCTTTTTGGATTGAGATAGGCTCTATTTTATAACTCCAAGCTGAAATTTCCTTACTAACCATTTGCAAGTCTTTCAGTTATTCATTAGCTCAAGGGGAAAAAAAAATAGCTGGACACCAATGGCTCATGCCTTTAATCTTAGCTACTTAGGAGGCTGAGTAGCTGATTATGGTTCCAGTCCAAGCAGGAAAGTCCCCAGGAAACTCTTACCTCCAATAAACTACTAAAACAGCTGGAAGTGGTGCTGTGGTTCAAGTGGTAAAGCACTAGCCTCGAGCACAAAGAGGCTCAGGGACAGCACCCAATCCCTGAGTTTCAAGCCCCAGAACCAGAAAAAAGAAAAGAAAAGAATCCCTCTGTTCAGTATCTTTACAATAAAAAAATGTATATTTTAAACAAAGAAGCCGGGCACTGGTGGCTCACATCTGTAATCCTAGCTACTCAGGAGGCTGAGACCTGAGGATCATGGTTCAAAGCAGGCCTGGGCAGGAAATGCCATGAGACTCTTATCTCCAACAAACTACTAGAAAACCAGAAGTGGTGCTGTGGCTCAAGTGGTAGAGCACTTGACTTAAGCTGAAGAGCTGAGGGACAGCGTCCAGGCCCAGAGTTTAAGCCCCATGACTGACAAAAAAAAAAAGAAAAGAAAAGGAAAAGAAAGAAAGAAAAAAAATAGCTAGGGAAGCTCTCATGGGGAGAAACACACACACACACACACACACACACACACACACACACACACACACACTATGAAGACTAGGAGACTTTCATCTTCCCTGGTGCTCGCCAGAGAACAAATATTAGCAGTTATGAAGGATGATGTCTGCTTCTGAAGGCCTTAAGCTCTTTGCATCATTGATAGATGGTCCAGCTATTACATGCTATGCCGTCGTTCATGAGCTAAGATAGTTTGTCACTGTAAGCTCACTGGAGATATGCACCATTGCCATATGTTTCCTTATCAGGCCAGGCATGATAAGGAATCATGCTTTTGCGGTTCACTCTCAGGACTGATCTTATAAAACACTCCGGTTACAACTGTTCTGAAGATCCACTTTCTTGACCTGGCTCCACTAAGATGGCTGACTACCCCTTCACTTTTTCTGTCACACAATGCTTCGTTATATGAACTTCCTCTCACTGTGTGGACAACGCTATGAACTGCTCTTACACAGGGCATCTGAAGACATTGTTCGTCCCTTCAATGTTCTTCCTCTACCCTGGCTCCTTTACATGCCTCGTTCCCCCTCCTACTTCATGCTCATTCTCTCAACAGTTTTCACTTGACCCTTCCCACCTCACCCCTGCACCCTCCTCACTTCCACCCACTTCTAAATCATCATTCTTTGATATAAGCAGTAAAAGAATGATCTGCAGTTCACTGAAGGAATTTCTCAGTATTTGTAATCAGACTTTTATTGATGCCATTGTTTCATAAACCATTTTCCTGATGAAACCAGAAACTACATGATATGAAGAACTGTTTTTTTTTCTTTCTCTCCACCATTGCCTCTTCAGCATCCAGCACAGACTTTAGCACCCAGGAGAGCTGCTATAAACACTTCTGAGTTAATTAATGTTTAACAAGTATCAGTTTATTAGTGATTAAGGGCTTGGTGTTATTAGATTTGTGGACTTAATAAAGTCTTCCAGAGCAAGGACTGAGTGTATGGTTTCGTGGTAAGTAGTTTCAGCTCTAATGATGCTATGGATGAGTGTGTCTGGTGTACAGAAGAATATGGGGTATAAAGGTTGGGATATAAAGCATCTCATACCTTTAATCCTAGATATTCAGGAAGCTGAGACTTGGAAAACTGAAATAGAAAGCCAACCAGCAGCAGAAAAGTCTGTGGGACTCCATCTTCAGTTTACCAGAAAAAATATTGACTGGAGGTGTGGCTAAAGTGCTAGGGCTTACTTACCTATAAGCAAGGAAGTCAGGCACGAGTGATAAGTCCTGAGTTTAAGTTCTGTTATTGGCGCGCACACACACACACACACACACACACACACACACACACACACACATACACATACATATAACAAACACAAACACAAATAAACAAGGAGAGGAGTCAGACTAGATGGCACTGCCTGATGGGTTCCACCAGTGTGCACAAAAGCATCAATATCAGGATAAGTTGTCATGCACAAGGGTGACCACAGGACACAGGGTCACAACCTGAAGAAGGAACATTGCAGGAAATATGTACGTGTGGACTGGAGTTCCAAAAACTATCATCAGTTAAAAGCTTCATTCAGAGAACAGTGAACATTGAGAGAGAGAAAGTAGCCCAACAACAGACTACTTTCCATCTTAGATTGATAATGTGAAAGGAAAATAAACATGGATCTTATTTAACCCTGTGCTATCAAATTTAGTCACAATGTAACTTAATGAGGACAAATACAAGGACCATGAGATGCCTACACCTGGCCATATGAAAATGTCCCGAAGCCAGTTAGACATTGAAATCTGCTGCAAATAACCAAGATCTATGATGTTGACTAAAGTTTGTGTGCGTTATCATAGTACTGGCAGGGAAGGAAGGTGTGTGTGGTGTGGAAGAGAGCTAAGGAACCCTGGAGACTCCAAATATTTAATAAATGAAAAGAGAACGAAGAACCTGCCAAGAAGATGAAACAGAGCCACTAAAGCATTGGCAGGAGAATGAAGAATCAGGAGAAAGGGGTAACCTAGTTGCCAACTGGTACTGAAAAATTAATTGGTCAAGAAAGCCAAAAGTTAAACTATTCTCTTTCTCTTTTCTCTCCTCTTTATTTATATATACACATGTATATATATATATATATATATATATATATATATATATTTGTACATATGTATATACATATATATGTATATATGCTATATATGTATATATTTGTATATATTGTATATATACATTTCATTGTGATATATATGTATTTACAATATATGTGATATATATATCATATATATGTATATATAAAATATATGATATATATCATATATTTGTATATATGTCATATATCAGATATATATTGTATATATACATATATGATATATATCATATATAGAGGGCTTCATTGTGATATATGTATATATACAATATATATATACAATATATACCACATATATTGTATATATATATCACAATGAAGCCCTCTAAAAACCTTATTATCTTTAAGAAGTTGTACAAAGAAGTTGCCACTTAATAAAGCAGTTCATGAGTTCAGTGCAGCTTATGAATGCAGTGCGTCTTGATCAATGTCACCCCTTTCAACATTCTCACTTAGCCTTTCCCACCCACCACACTTTACTCTGAATTCTTGACTGTATTCTCCCGCTCCTCTCCTCTTCATTCATCCTTTCCCCCTTGCCCTCACCCTACTCCTTCCTTTAAAGTACTCACTTCCTGGTTTTCATTTGGTTGAACTCTGTCTTTCTAAAGAATTACAGTATTTGAGTTCTCCCTTGAATCTACCTTATTTCAATGAATACATTTGTATACATTTGCATACCACCCAATGTATTTACTTACAAGTTTGTAAGTGAAGTCTAGCATCTACATAGAATGGAGAACATGCATCATTAGTCTCTCAGGGCCTGACTTAATTCACTTATCGTAATTTTTTCCCCAGTCTTTACATGCCTTTACACATGGTACAATATTATTCTTTCTAATTGATGAGCAAAATTCCATTGTGCATGTGTATCACATTTTCTTGATCCATTCATCCATTGAGTTGAAAAGGTGGAAGCAGAGAAGGAGGCATCTTCAGGAAAGATAATAGAGCAAATAAATTTGAATAAATTGCTTCATGTGAATGTACAGAAATATTATAATAAAAATCTCTTTAGTACAATTGGTGTAGGCTGGTAAAAGAAATTCCCTTCAACACAAATGATCCTAAGGAAATGTACCTGGAGTTTATTACAGGAATCCCTTCCTTCTGACATCTGACCCAGTGGTATCTAAAAAAAAGGCACGAATACCATAGGGGAGGCACAGAATAACCATGCAGATACAGAAATAAAATATTATAATGTGAAGATGTATCAATATGAAGATCTTTGGTACTCCTTGGCCAAAGAGTACAATGTGAAGATAGCTGAAAGCAATTGTTGTACTGGTTGGAAGTGGATGGAAAGAAAGAAATTCCCTCAAATGGATGTTTGTAAGAGATGGAAAGCAATACTGAAATGATAGTTAGAATGTGAAATGAGAGTGGTTGACTCCTCTTTTTTTTTCTTTCCTTTTCATTCATTCTTTTTGAATTATGGGGACACCCAATTTGGTTGTTCCTAAATCTCTCACAGTTACTATTTTGAATACAGCAAGATCCTTACCTTTTTCTTACTCTTTATTCGATTTTTATTTTTATTTTATGCCAGTCCTGGAGCTTGAACTCAAGGCATGAGCACTCTCCCTGAGTTTCTTTCATTCAAGGCTAGCACTCTACCACTTGAGCCACAGCTCAGTTTCCTGTTTTCTGGTAGTTTAATTGGAGATGAGTCTCATGGACTTTCCTGCCCCAACTGGCTTCGAACTGGGAGTCTCAGATCTCAGCCTCCCAAGTCGCTAGGATTACAAGCATGAGCCAACAGTGCTTAACTTCCTACTCTTTTATATTTATATCATTTTCTCATTGCTGGGCTAGGGACTTTTCTTTTCCCTCTTCTGCTCCATTCTACCCTAGACACTAACAGTCTCATTTGGTTCTGCCACCTCTATCTTTTTATCCAAGAAATTTAGCCATATTTCTGTTCCCACTACTTCATTTGTACCTAAGTAGTTTCCAAGCATGTATCCTAAACATTGTCATTAGTATTCTCTCACTGAACCTAATATCGAGTTTTGTGGAGAAAAATAAGTAGAAACTTTAGAGTTTCGCTATTTTGGATTCCTTTCAATTTTTTCCTCACCTCATTACTTGAGATCAGTAGTCTTATCTTTTAACTTTTGGAGACCTATAAGGTTATTGTCAGGGAAGTTTACTTGTGATTGATTCATCACCTGGACATGTAAGTTCCAGAATCTTCTATGTCCTTGAGATAGCCAAAGTATTTGAACCTGAAGGTTCAGCAAGCGTTGTTGTATGAATAAAGGAAAACACACTAAGAACTCAAGCTACTTTCCAAAAGTACATATGAAATCTCATTGATTCACTTCAAAGCCACTTAACAGAGCCTGAATAAGTTGGCTTACACAAGTAGTATAACAATACTGACTTTAGACCCTCGCATTTGAAATCTGAGAGCAGTAGGTATGTCCTGCCTGTTACATCTTTAATACCTATGTACCTTTTGCAAAACAAACTTCTTGGAACAGAAGTTTGTTTGTAAAATTGTGATTAGTATTGTCATCACAGGGCTATTGTAAGATTTTAAGGAAGAAATATATGCTAAGTGTTTCATATCATTAGTATATGGTCTGAAGATAGTAAATCCTTAATATTATTGTTCTAGAAGTTAAAGTATTATTGTCTGAGGACCACAAAGTATTTATTTACTCAGTGTTTCTAAATTAAGGATCAATCTTTGGGCCAAATCTTACCCTCAATTTTTGTCCTTATTTCCCCCAAAGGAGATAGATATCTTCATTGATCTCTAGAACTTTTCTCTCCATCATGTAATCAATCCCTCTGTATCCTTGCTCAATACCTGCAGGGTAAACAGCTCATGTGTTTAACTCATCTGTGCTAATGATTTAATTTGTTTCTCCTCCCAAGTAACCTTTGCTTCTAACAGGCCGTTTCTCAGTTTCAGTCAGGGCTTTGTGGGAATAAGTGACTAATGGAAGACGTGGGGGCATCTGACAGGGCCAGGGAGTGAGATGCCACCGGGCATCTCCTGAGGAGTTCTACATCATTCCACACAGAGAGCCACTTAGCCTGCCTACAAGGTATTCTTGTTCTATAAGAAGAATTAAATTGGTGTGAAATCAATACCAGGTACTGTTGTTTCAAAGTTTACTCGTTGCCTTCTGGCTGCAGACCCAGAGTACGTGAAACAGTAAATGTTTACAGAACGTCTGGGTTGAAGAGGAGTGTGGAGCCATGCATGGTGACACATGATCAGTGAACTTAGATACGTTGGAGGCTGAGGCAGGAAGATTGTGAGTTCAAGACCAGCCTGACCTGGGTAACTTAGTAAGAGCCTGTCTCAAAATAAATAAGGAGAGAAATAGGAATAATGAATAAATAAAAACACAGGGAAAGAGGTGATTTTTCTAGCTTACCTTGAGAGGTAAGAGAATATCTGAGGAAAGATCATTTGACCTCAAAGAAGGAACACATAATTGACTCAGTCATTTTCCTTTTTGTTGTTTGTTTTATTATCTTTCCCTTTTTTATACATTTTCTTAGGCTATAACAAAGAGCACAGACCTCTCAACTAACCCTATAATCTAGAGTGGAAAATAAGACAGCTTATCGACTAACATCTAGTGGCATGTGTCTCACACTGTGAGACACACAGAGTCTTTTGAGAGAATGCTTAAGTGTAAAGTTGAAACTAGGATGGTGTGAAAAAATTGCAGGCATGTAAATTGAGAAAGACTTTCTGATATAGTCAAGGGGTATTTTTTGCATTCAAAAGTCAGAGAACCTGAAAGGTTTAATTTAACTAAGAAAATGCACAGGCAAACAAAATCCCACACAGAGTTCTGAAGGATTAGCAAGTCTCTGATTCACACTTTTAAATCTAGCAAGTCAGTTTCCAGGTTAAGATCATTTAATCAAAGCTAGCCCCTTTATTTCTGGAAAAAAGAAATTAGAATTCAGAAGTTTACAAGTTTCTACCACAGAATTCTGAAAAAATTCTACTTACTGTAATTCCCTTCAAAAAGAAAAAAAGAATGTGACATATATACAATTACATCGTCTTTGCAGTTATTAGAACATTTTTGATACAAAGCTGTAGCTTTATATGTAGAAATTGGAAATTGTAGTCATAATTTTATGCATCAAGTGATGAGAAGAACTTTTCTTCTTTTAAATTTTGTGGACTCATATATTAAATAAATTCAATAAACAGATAAACAATGATATTATAGAAAATACAAACATCATAAGGATTTTAGATTATTTTCAAGATTATTTTCAGTAAGAAAAAATTCTGTTATTTTTCCAAAATATAGGACTGGATATCAATAAAACAGTAAAATAAGGCACAATGTTTAATAAGACAAAATTTACATAAAAGATCAGTTAATACAAGATTAAAATGTTTTCATATCTTGGAAGTGGTAGGAAGCACTCGAGGGAGTTTCTTTTTGGAGAATTTACCATTATTAGGTAATATTTAATTTAATACAATAAACTTTATCTTATCCAGAAAGCAAAACTTTATTCTTTTTTATATGTTTTTATTGTAAAAATACTGTACAGAGGGGTTACAGTTACATGAGTAGGGTAATGAGTACATTTCCTATCCAGCATTATTGCCTCCTCCTTTGTTTTTCCCCTACCATCCCTTCCCTCCCCACCTCCCCAACTACTCCTCCCCACCCCCCACCTATCCCCCAACCCCTGCCTGCTGAAGTTGTAAAGTTCATTTTCAACATAGTGTCTTGTACATTTCATTGTTACAATGGCTCAACCTGTATCCCTACTTAAGCATTTCGTAAAACTTTATTCTTGAATAATATTGCTGAGTTACATTTATTTTTTTACTGTTAGACCTTAATTATATACTTGAAAAGACAGTCCTAATTCAAAACATTTCAAACATAGAAATTTCAAAATAGAAATTAAAAATTCAGATTATAAATAGTTATTTGATCAAAGTAAAAGTACAATGTACTTAAAATTTTTTTTGCCAGTCCTGGGGCTTGAACTCAGGGTCCCTGAATCTCTCTGTGCCAAGGCTAGCGCTCTACCATTCAAGCCACAGTTCTACTTTCAGCTTTTTTGTTTATGTGGTACTAAGGAATCAAACCCAGGGCTTCGTGATGCTAGGCAAGCACTTTACCACTAAGCCATATTCCCAGCTCACGCTACAATGTATTTTCAGTATCCTCTATGAATACAATACTATTTATTCTAAAGGTTTCTCTCACAGCTTTTGAATTTTGTTTTTCCTTCGTTGCTCATATACGCCTGGTGCTAGGAGCTAATGAAGTATTGGAACCTCAACCTTGGCTGTCTTTATGCCCACTGAGCTGGCTTCCTAAAGATGATAAGAATCTCCTGGAATGTCCTCTTCAGGCCACACTAACAGGAAGCAAATGTTTAATTATAGCCATCGTACAAGTCATATTAATAGATCCCATAAACATGATTGAACCATACATATCTCCAAATTCTTTCTCCCCCACCTGAACTTTCTTAAACCTCCCCCTAAGCGAATGTTATCAGTACAAGAGATATGGAAGTTGGATTCAATGGTTCAATTGAATGATTCATTGGACCTGTGGTTAAATTTCTTGCTTTGGGAAGTTTTAATAACACATGGGACTGCATGAAGACATTACTAGAGCCCCGGCTCCCATGTCTGACACAACTTAAAACTCAAACATCATCAGCTTCAAAATGAAGCTGGCTTTGATGCAAGAAGTTCTAATGTACCGATCTTTCAGCCTTCCAGTGGCCCAAGGTACACTCATTAATCTTTTTTTTTTTTCCTTTTTTTTGTTCAATTATATCCTCCTTTAATTATCTCAGCCAGCTTCCTGGCTTCAAATATAATCTATATTCACATAATGTCCAAATTCTTTTATTGACTCTCTGGAGCTCCAGAATCATACATTTATTTCCTCACTCTTTCTACTTGGAGCCTCAGAAAACTCTCAAATTCAACATCCCTACCACTGACTTCCAGATCTTTCTCCCTAAAATTTTTCCATCCTTCGTGTTTCCATTAGTGATGATTTTTTTTATCTTTTCATTAATTCATGCCAACCATAGTAGAGTCATTTTTCCCATAAGAAAATGCTGTGGCTTTAGTTTGAGAATACATATAACATTTAATTCACTTCATAGCCATCTGGCTGCTACTGTTTGGGGCATAGCCAGAATCCTCCCTCACTGGCCTTTCAGTCAACACCCCCTAAAGGGCTTCTGCCACCTTTGTTTCCTGTGTCAGTTTCCACACAGTAGCCTTGACCTTGTAAATCAGATCATCTCACTCCTCTGCCTAAACGCATTTCACTCCAACAGGACAAAGGCCATAATAGGGCCCAGAAGACCTGGTGAGCTCATCCCACTTCCTCTGCAGATGCTCCTGAGTGCTATAGCCACCTTGTGTCCTGAAACTTGGTGGCCATAAGAGCTGAGTGCCTCAGGCTCTTTATGTCCGCATGAAATCACTCTTTTCTCTCTTTCAAGAGCTTCCTCAAGTCTGTATCTTAAGAGATGTGGCCCTCATCACCATGTTTAATCATATTTTATTCACTTCACCTTCCCAGCCTTTCCATTTCTTTAGCCCTGCTCCACTCATTCTGTACCTCCACAATACTAATTCTTTACTAACACTCTACACGTCCATTTTATGTCTTGTGGCGCTCAATTAGAATGTAAACAGGACAAGTGTCTTGGTTTTGTTCAGCGACATCCCAGGATGTCCCTGAAATTTCCTCTAGCTCCAAAAGGAAAAAGAAAATCCTAAAATAAAATTCACTACAAATGACCACAAAAGCAGTAGAGATGGGATTCATTTTGTGATGTATTTTTAAAGTAATCATTCAATAGTTTCAACTCAACATATCAATTTCTGAGTACAATACATCTTGATCAGTGTTTAGACCTAGATAGTCTCTCTCAACTGCACCCTTAGCTGGCATGTGTTACTTCCAACTGATGTGAGGGTGAAAAATGGACTAGATCCTACCCAGACTGACCACTGCAGGCTGCTAACCTATAATCTCACAGAAGATGTTCTAATGGTATCTTTCTTTAGAAAGAATAAATTATTTATCCACAGGTGACTTAGTAATCTTTTTTATTTCCTTAAAAAAATAGTGATAGTCTCCCTTCTTTGGGATCATTTGGTACATTTCATTGTGCTCTCTGCTTGGCTCAATTACTTTTATTAGATAAACTATTCTGAACTGATTTATCATTCTGTGTTAATGAGAGGCATGAAAATCACAAGGATATGCCCAAACACATTATTATAATAGCACAACATTTTGGAAATTATGATACTTTACATAATACAAGAATCACCTGAGTTCTGGAGAAACACCTGCTGAAGGAAGAGAAGACAGGCCCAGCAGAGGACCGAGGCATGGAAAGCCATTTGTGTAATGTGCCTCTCATGCTTATTTGAAAAAAAAAATAAAAGCAGTAAAGATGAGAATAATTCTCTGCCATGCCTTCATCATTTCTGAGTTTAGAGGCAGGTGTGAATATATAAATGGGGACAATTTTGCAGATGTGCAATGGTCCATTTTGACAGCAACAATGAGCTATTTTAAGACTATGTTTTGATAATCCACCTACCACTCAGTGTATGTGTCTGTGTGTGTGTATTTCCAGACACTTAGCAAAGCTTATATATAATTTTATATACATATATGTATGTGTGTATATATATTCATATATATATATGTGTGTGTGTATATATATATATATATTCTTACTGTAGCTTTCTTCTGTTCAGGCCTGTGAACACACTGCCCCTAAAATTACCTTCCAAGAACTGGCATAGTAGCATATCACTTCTCTAAGCATAACCCTTCTTTGATCTCTCTTTACCTTCCTTTTAAGTACTATCCTTTTCAGGGTAACCAAAGTAATTTAATCTGGGCAGGCTTTCTGATTGCCCTATCATTGTACATGACAATCTAATTTTTAATCATACAATATTGCTCATACATGACCTGTCTTGTTCTAGTTCCATTCTTTGAGTTCCCACTAGAACTCTCTCCTCTGTCTAGACAAATTGTACCACAATTTCTAGGAATCCTTCCTAGATCACTTCAGTCCCCTCCAATGCCCTTTGTTCTATCATGATTTAGAGCTTCCAAAAGTCTCCAAGTCCTAGAAAATCTCTCTTGATGCTTTTGGAAATGAGTTAGCAGGTCATCATGTTTTGTCATTAAGGATTGTTCATAATCCAGATCGTAGTCTGAAGGTTGAATTGAAGAAGTACAGAGTCTGGCGGAAAATGTGCCTGGCAAGATTTCTAGTGGTTTTATTCATGGTGTAACTCCTTTGAATAATTAATTTATGCGTTAATAAAATGAGTACCAGGAAGCTGGAACTTGTATAGTGTGGGTGGGGATTGGAGGATTGTGATCAAGGAGTGGCAGACAAATGAACAGAGCACAGGGGAGTGAGTAGAGTCATAATAGTCAATGCACATACATGGAAATGGAAGTAGGGAAATGGAAGGGATGGATGGGATGCGGAGAAATGGGACAAGTGACGAAAGTCGTGATGTTGACCAAGATGCCTTGTGCGCACAAACCGACATGTCGAGTTGAAACTCCTGTGTATAGCCACTGAAAGATGATATAGTTCCTGAGAATAAGTAACAAATACCTGGGGGAGGATGATGAAAGGGGTAAAGTGATTGAGCTGATGGATTCTATTTAAATATTTTCATTATCTTTAACTAGTTAAGCAAAGTCACTAAAGCCATTTGTGAATACAAAGTCATTTGTGATCATTGTCACCCCTTTCAGCATTCTTACCCACCCCTCTGGCCCACGCTTTCCATCACTTTTCTTGGCTTTAGGTTAGTATTGAATTTTTGTTGCCGTTTAGCAAAGCAATTTATGTGTATAATGCATCTTGATCTGTGTCATCCCTTCAACATTTCCATCTCCCTCCCAACTACCCTTTCCCTTCTATGTCTCAATCGTGTGATATGGCGGTGATGAATTGTAATCCTAAATGGACATGTTACCTTGAACACATCTTGGTACAGCCAGCTTTTGGAAAATAATAAAATATTTGATGAAAGAACATAAAAGATAAAGGAAAGGGAATTCTTGGTTACTACCTACAGCTTTTCATCCCAACTCCCTCCTGAAAAAATATTCTCCAAAGAGGTTTTACTGCAAACTGAAGGGCTATTGGTCCCCGAACCAATAGTAAGAAAAAAGAAAATAAAAACTAGATAAAAATAAACTTAAACCCGTGGCCCCCTGGAGAGGAACATCCCTTGGGATGTTGCCCCTGAACTTTTATCTTCTGTTTGCCTTTTTTCTTAAATGACTTCGAAAACACAGTCCCTTACGGTTTGATTGCTTGGAAGCCTTTGGCTTTAGGGACTAAATGGGGGGAAGAGAATGCTTTTACTAGGATAATAATTATCTCTCTTTCTTGTCCCTGTTATTTTACTTTTTTTTAATTCCCATGGGGACTCTGGAAACATCTCTATTCATTGCAGTGGGAGAGTATGAGGTACAAACACACTTGTGTCCTAACACTCACTCATAACTGAGGTTGGAGGATAGGAAGGAAGACGAAAAGAAGCTCACACCTGCAATCACAACACCTCAGGGTCTCTCCCAACAAGCCCAGAAGGAGCTACAAGGAAGGGCGGATGCAGAAGGATTAGAGAAAGGTAAAATGCCGAAATTTCTGTTCAGCCATTTTGAGGGGAGTCGCCAGGCATTTGTCAAAGGAAGTCTACACCTCTCAAACACATGCATCTGTAGCAGAAAAACTAGGATCCTCTGTCTTTGCACCTGTGTTCTTAAAACTATGTATTTATTTACTTTTTCTTTATCTGCCACCTAAGAGCAGAGCAAAGACTTTTGGAAAAGAGAATTTTCTTCCTGGGCATGCATTATCCTGTTCTGTTCTAATCATTTCAATATTCAAAAACCAGAGTTATAGGAAAGGCTCACATAGGAAAAAGAACAGCCAAGTTGCTGAGGGCTGTTGAATTTTTAATCCCCTAACATTTTTCTCCCCATTCTCTATTTATTGTCTACTTCCAAAGCCCTAGAGAAAGGGATTGTGTAAACTCCATTCATTGGCAGTCATTCAAAAAAAAAAAAACTTCATCTTGTTGTAGCATGACTAGGGAAAACCCAACCGTGAATTTTTAGAAGAATTGTGTTGGGAGTCAGTAATGATGTGAGAAACTTAGTGTTTTATATTGGGGGGTGAGAAATATAGGTATAAAAACAATGGCTCAGTGATTATAAAATAAACGGGTCTCAGTCTACAGTTTCTGAGACCCTCATTACTATGGGTTCATCCAAGCCCCCTTGCTAAAAGATGGCTAGAGTTTTACCCAGGGAATCCCCTGTATCTACCTGTGCTCCCCTAGGACCAGTGTTCACTTATTCCTTTCCCCAACCTCCAAAAGTTCTCACCTCTGCCCTATGGAGATAGAATGTTCTGTCCTTTCTCAAAAGCCTTAAGGCATTTGTTGTGGAGGTGAACGAGGAAAGAGGGGCTCCAGCACCTTCCCAGTCACCAGGGATCCTCATCTGTTTATCCACAACTCCTAATCTTTCTCCTGACCGCCCAAGGATAGGTGAGGAGGCAGCCTTCCAATAGGTGAAAATTCTCTTCAGTTGGATTTTCTCACCCTAGCCACCTTGTGCCTTTAGCAGTCTATCGAAAATCTGAATTGTTTTCTCTTGCCAGTAAGTACAGTCTTCAGTAAGATCTTTTCTTTATGGAGGATTCTTACAATTTTGGGATTGCCATTTGCTGCATAACTTCAGCTGTCTGGTAAAATAAAAATAGTTGTCATTTGGCAGATGGTATTTTGTTTTGTTTTGGGTGGTTGATAGGTATTGTCTGGTTTAGCTTTCTCCATCCTAAGTAGAATATAAAACTTACCTGTTAAGTTTTATCCCATCAGAGGGCTTTGCTTCCTGGGCTCTGAAAAATACTAGTTCTTTCTCATTCCTTCAGCTTTTAGATGATAGCAACATCTTGTTCCAGGGTTCATTCTTTGTTTACTGTTTGACTTATTAGTGTTCTTTCATAAGCAGCACCATCAAAGCTCATACATAATAATCCTATTGTTTAAATACACAGAGATATTCTTCCTGTCTTCATTAGAGCCACATTCTATGTCACCATTTAAAAATCTTTCTAGTTTTAATTTTTGTATCTGTCACATATAGAAAGGCATGACTTGTGTATGGACTAGTTGATCGGTATACTTTTTTTTTTTTTTTTACAAATAACAGATCAACTCAGAACATTGCAAATTTATCATTTCGAAATTCATGTACCTATGTAACTTACCTACGTGGGCTGTGGCTTTTGAGAAATTCATGTTTTGGAAGAATTATTCAGTTCTTGTAGGACTTTAGTGGTAGGGATCAATTCAATCTGTGTAGCGTTTTTTAACATTCATTATTTATTTATTCATTTAAAAAAATTTTTATTGTGAAAATACCATAGAGAGGGGTTACAATTACATGGGCAAGGTCTGTGTAGCCTTTTTAAGGCCTAAAATTGCTAATCTTCTTGGAGATTCAGACAGTCATGGAAGTCAAGGAAGAATTCTCGTGGAAAGCTGATGATGTTGTTTTTGAAAGATGCTAAGAAATAGGAGTGCATTTAGTTCCAGAGACTGAGCATTTGTAGCAAAAATGGTCAAAAAGCCCAGAGAAAACTGTTCTTTTTCTTAGCATTAGACAATTCCCACCCACAGGGTCAGATCCATAGATTTCCATCTCTTTAGTGACTAGAACCACCTTACAGCCTTATAGGTATCTACTTCCATCATTGGACAAGCAATTTAGAATTTTTGTAATCTAAGGATTAACAGTGGAGTAGGCTTTGTTAGTTCCCCCACTGAATACTCAATTTTAAGCTGTAATTGGAAAGATTTCCAGTAATTTGTGGTAGCTTTATTTAGTAAAAGGAATGGAGATGATCTTTTTGTTACTTTATTCTTTTGCTAGGTCTTCGTAGCCTGTATTTGGCAGGGGTGTTAAGACAATCTATAGATAGCATAATGCATCTTGGATGAGGTTTGCCTTTGTGACTCAATTGCAAAAGGGCTGAAAGTATGCATCTTACAAGATATTTTTTCTGTCTAGGAATTGTCTGACCTCATTTCTCTTCATATTAAATGATAGAATCATATTCCAGTCAATGAAGAGCTGGAGTTAAGTTGTCTGAAATTAACCCTTCCATATTTTCTGAATTTCTAATTTCTAAATCAATGCTAAATAGTAAAAATGATACATCATAAAGGAAAATTGTGCCAAAATGATGCACTTTATATGGATACTTATTTTTTTCTTTAAAAAAATCCAGCTTTTCCTTTCTTTAGTTTAGATCAGAGACAGATATCCTAACTTCCACATAAAAACACACAATGGGCCCAAATCCCCCAAATTTAGTGCATGATATTTACAAAAGCCTTGATAGACAGATTCCTCAACAGATATATGTAAATGTAAAAATGGTCTTCAACAGTCTGTGTCATTCCAAAAAGTAATCTAATTTAGCACCTTTATGAGTTAATAAGGATGTGACAGATATTCTAAGACTCTTTGAAAGATGCAAAGGAAAAGACTCTTTGAAAGATGCAAAGGAAAAATATAATGGCATATGTCTTCAGCTTGTACTGTTTGCAGTTCAATTGTAGATTGAATAATATCATAAACCTGAAATTTTTGTCTAAACCCTATGGCAGTTTCAGAAGTAAACCATTGACTTCTGCAAAGAATAAGAAACAAAAGCATCATCTGCTAATATCCTGAAGCACATTGGCTTTTTGATTGATACTAGAATCATGAGACCTGAAGTTCATTCTTGGCTCTGCTATTATGTGGTGATATTAACCTGTATTTTGTTTATATGCTTATAACATTTAGAAGTTGGGTTAGGGTATGACTCTACTGGCTTGGAAAGCTACTGCTGGATTGTGATGAGTGTGTGCATTTTGTTTCAATAAACATAACAGAAACTTGACACAACACAAACGGTTGGTTGCAGTTTGTTAGGAGTAAATAATGGGGTTCAATATGAAGCCATAGCCCCAAATAGAACTTGTGCTTATCTGGACATGTGACTATCTTGCTTCTTCAGTAATTTAAGTTGTATGCTTAGACTGATAAACAGCTTGATATAAATAGCTAACTAGTGGTACTGACCAACAAGTAGTATAATAACTATTGCAGATTTATTTTATTTCATTGCTTTTTTCAGAACATGATTTTTGAAATTCCTGCTGACATGCTCATCTTTTCAGGCATAGTTTCACAAAGCCAAGAATTCCATACATTTAAAAATGTCTGATAACTCTATTCCTAAAGGAATTTTATCTATATTAAATCCAGATAAAAATTTCCACATCCATACAGGATACAAAAAAATATACAGAAGGAAATGTCTTTCTTATCCTAATAGCTATTTTTAAAAATGCTTGGTAGTATACAAAATATTATGTTACTTTTTATTTTTTACCAAGATAAACTAATAGTAGAAGGGAGTTTCATTGTGATAACTCTATAGACATACCTTGAACAAGTTTATCTCCTTCACTATATTTTCTTAGCTATATCCTCCCTCTTCCCACATTCCACTTTCCATACTGTCTTTGATGGATTTCATTATTCTATCTATCTATCTATCTATCTATCTATCTATCTATCTATCTATCTATCTATCTATCTATCTATCTATCTATCTATCTTCATATACCTTGTATATACATGACCCATCATCATCATCATCATCATCATCATCATCATCATCATCATCATCATCATCATCATCTTCATCATCACATCATCATTTTAGGTTTAGTATTTACATATGAGCATAAATACATAACACACAGCTTATTTCATTCAACAAAATCATAACTCTTTCTTTAGCTTATCCATCCAATTGTGAAGTTTGCCAGGCATACATTTCATGTGGTAGCATTCTGCCAGGTGGAAAGTCTGGAAGAAAGAGCTGTTTGATTTTTGGCTTAGCCAATGATGAAGAGATTTTTATCTGTATGAGTCTTTTAAGAAGAAATGAACTAAATTTTGCTGAGCTTTAAATGCTGAGTCTAGGTTAGCGTACCAACTTTGAATAACTATGAATCCTAGACATAAAGAAACTATGCATTTCTTTGCAAGCTCTTATCTGAGGCCTCCATTGGCTATTCATGGGACACACTGGACAGAAGAGGAGACTGAGGCTGAGGCCCTCTGTGGTATGGCTAGGCAGGCTGGCGGCTGAATGCAGTGCCACTCGGGAACAGACACACACTTCTGTCTGCCTATACTTGACTACCGGAAACACGTGTCTTTACCAATGGGAGAAGGGGTGCCAGACCGTTCAGATCTGGCCCTGCTTAGTTTCCATTTGTTTGCATATGAAATCTTTAAGATTATGTGTGTATATCTACCTGTGTTTCAATTAAAAATTAACTATAAAATACTAATGGGAAAAATAAAACACTTGGGTGATGAATAACATACTATCAAACCTGGAAAGGAGATGATAAATTTTAATAGAGAGAAGATATAAAATACAGGGCCAGTAGGTGGCTCAGTGGTAGAGTTCTTGCCTCATATGCATGAGGCCCTGGGTTCATTTCCTCAGCTCCAAATAAACAAAAAGCCAGAAGTGGCGCTGTGGCTCAAGTGGTAGCTCTAGCTTTGAGCTGAAGAGCTGAGGGACAGCGCCCAGTCCCAGAGTTCAAGCCCCATAACTGACAAAAAAAAAACAATAAAAAGATATAAAGTACAGAGTAGACAAACCTTAGTGAATGGGGGCAGAAAGTTTAGAAGATGAACCCAGAAAGTTTAAGGTAGGTCAGATAATACCAGTGACAATGAACATGGAAATAGAACAGGATTGGTGGAAAGTCTGTATGAAAAGAGGGTTTAGCTTACTCTCAAATCCCTCTGATCCTTCAGAGATGGGAAAATTATTTTCTCCCACATGGAGATGATTATTGGACATTTATTTTATGGCTACAATAAACTTGGGAACAGCTAAACAACTTAGTCAGGAATAGCATACTGAAAATGGTATATACACACTGAACTCCCAGAATACAAGCAGTCAACTTTGTACCATTTAGTAAGTGATAACTTTGCTCTGCAGCTACAGTGGTTTGGGATTTGGATAAACACTCAGAGCCAACACACATCCTTAAGAAATCAGACAAGAAAAAGCTATGATATTTCACAATGTTAAACAAAAAGAGCCTAGGGATAGCCACCTGATTCTCCAGGCTGATTTCAGAACTTCCCAGCCACTGCAGACATAGGAAGCACATGGACAGAAAAGACAAACACATGCAAGAATGATACCACATGAAATGTATTCCTGGTAAAGAAAACTCTCAGGCCCTGGATAGCTCTTCAATTCATTCTTCCTCAGCGATGCTCCCTTTGGGGCCATATGAGTAGTGGTCCATCTGGAGTTGAGCTGTGAATAGTCTTGGTTACCAGTTATTCATTGCAGTCCCAACAATAAAATATTCATTCTTCCTTTGGTGCATGGTTATCTCAGCTGAAAACTTACTTCTCTTGGATAAGCATACAGTTAAATCCCTCTAGTTAATATTACAGAGGATTTACTCTTTCATCCAAATAGCCAGACATCATTCTGAGACAATATCCAATGGCTTCTCAGGATTTTCTGTTGTTTCAGCATAGATATTGATGTCAGTTTGGCCCATATTTCTCTTTCAGGGATCAGTTATGAATAGTCTTGGAAGGTATAGTGTCTCATCATAAGCAAGGGTAAGGATTTCAATTATCTAGTATAAAAAAGATAGCATCTGCTTTCAAGAGAGAAGTTAGCCATACTTATTCTCTGTAAGAGATTCTGACTTTCCTAGGCTCTCGAACCTCTCAACGGGCTCTGTTGAAAACCTGTGGGCATCCATCAGACAGAATCCCAGTGATACTCAGAATCTCAATGTTGCTAAAGTTGAAATAAACCAATCTAATCTGTACTGAAATCATGCCTAGCACTTCCCAGGAGTCTGAAACTTAGCATTTCATCAAGGGATTCTACACCACAGATTCAGATATCACCAGAACCTACAAATGTTATATATCCAATATAAGCATCTTATGATCCCTGGGCATACTCTCCTGTGTAGACAGGTATTCAGAGATCTGAAAGCATTGAGAATTACATTAGCTCTTTAGCAGTTATTTAGTTAAAGCCTTAGGAGCAGATCCAAAGACATGAAATCAAAGCTCTAGATTGTTTCTCCATTTGGTTGATTTTAATATTTAATGAGAACTGAAGACTTACATAGGAAATAAGCGAGGAGCTATTAACATTTGCATGTGTTTGAATATATCTTGATATACAGACTCCATTTTTATTCTTTCTTCCTCCTCATTTGATTCCAGCAAGTATCATTGACCTAGAGTAATGATATGGCAGGAAAGAATGAGAAAGAAAATTTCTTTATTCTTTTTACTTTGAAAAGCTTAACATAGAGCTGTGGATTGCACAGTATTTCTGTAAGTCAAATACTAAAATAACCTAAATGTTTAATAAATGACTGATGGAATAAACTGAAGTAGAGTCACTAAAAAAAAAGACTTTAGATCTGTAAGAAATCATATACCATTACAAAATTGTCTTCAGATTGTATTACTACATGGAGAAAGGAAGAGGAAGAAAAGTGCAGTTTTCTGGCACACAAGAAAGGCTCATGCCCATACCTAAATACTATTTTTGCTTATATTAAAAAATCAACCTAAGTCTCTATTTTTTCAAAAAATTAATTAGGGGAAAAGTATGGAGTATGTAAAAGTGAATATGGAATAAACCCTTGCTTCTCTGAATATACTTTTTTTTGCCAATAATTTCACTTTTAGAATTATGTAAATATTTTACCTAATTTGAAAACATAATTCACTTTTAAAAAACATATTTAAACATAGGAAGTATAAAAAGAAACAAGACCATATGCTTTTATTTTTATATTCAATTGGTAGCACACCATAGAGAAGCTGAGCTAGGAATTTTAAAGTGCAGTAATCTGGCTGTAATTCCTGGCACGATGTTACCTGAGAACACATAAAACCTGGGAGGGAAAAAAAGACTTTTAGTATCATATTGTTAATGATGGTTGTTGGTATTCTTATAGATTAGTGTTTGGATACTGTGGATTGAAACAAAGGTACATTTTTACCGACATGGCTGCAGTCCAGGATTGAAGCATAGCCATAACTTATTAAAATTTCTTGTGTACGTATTCAGGATTATTAAAAAAACTCATTGTTTTGAAAACTGACAAAGGGTAATTAGCATTTACCTTACTTAATTTTCCCACTAATTGTATATTAGGATAATCAAATTGTTAATGAACCTTCTAGAATTATTGCAGCCAGTGGGCATGGAAAGAAGATAGAACTAAAACATGCTCATTTTGCTATAGTCCTTTGAAAAGCAAATAGAACCAAATGGTCCCCATGGCTACTTGTGACACAAAACCATAAGAAACATTTGGTAACTATGGGTAGAAGTACACAGTTTTAATTTCTATTTTAGGCAAAGGTATTGATCCTGAATCAGAGTAAATGTACAGTAACTGGTAAAATTCAGTACGTTAAGTGATATTAAATGGTTTGAATCACCAAACATAAATTGTAAAAAGCACAACAGTTTAAATGACTGGTTTTTTTTTAGCAATCAAGTAAAAGGAGGAAGATGAAAGGGAGCCAACACAAAGAAATGAACTCTAGGGGGAAAAAATCTAACAAACAAGTGATACATGCTCACAAAATCTATTATTCACATATCTGTGAAATAATTTGACTCTCATGTGGCATAAAATCTGAAGCTATGTATTAAATATGTGTCTATATTCTCCTTTGTCTGTGGTTATTCAAGTATTTCTTTGGTACCAACATGATGGACAAACCAGATACAAAGGAAAGCAATGAAATCACATGTTAATATTTCATCTTAGGAGACCACACATGTGATCTAGAATATGCTTAACACACCTCAAAAAGAAAACAAAACATGGAGAAACACATTTAGACATTGTATGTGTCAGCCTACCCCACAGAACCCAGGCTTCACAATGAACAAGTAGTGGAATGAAGGCCCCTACTGTATCACGCACAATCAGGAGTCCAATGGAACCATTGTGACAACAGGATGGGTGGAGAGAGGTACAAACCACCCTTGCTATGCAAATGAGCTCCCTTACTGCATCTCAACAAGACATCCAAGCTGGACTTTCCCATAGAAAGCAAATGTTTGATTTGTGTGTGTGTGTGTGTGTGTGTGTGTGTGTGTGTGTGTGTGTGTGTGTGTGTGTGTGTGTGTATGTGTGTGTCTGTGTCTGTGTCTGTGTCTGTTTCTGTGTCTGTGTGTTCAGGGCTTGATGTCAGGGCTTGCGTGCTATTCCTGAGCTCAAAGCTAATGCTGAGCTCCAGGCTGATTCAAGGCTAAAGCTGTACCAGTTGAGCCCCTGCTCCACTTCTGGCTTTTTGGTGGCTAACTGGACATGAAAGTTTCCTGGACTTTCTTTCCTGGGCTAGTTTTGCACCATGATCCTCAGATCTCAGCTTCCTAAGTAGCCAGAATTACAGGCATGAGCTACTAGCACCTGGCCAAATATTCGATATTTACTGCTTATGAAAAATCAAACTTCCAGCTCTGCTTAGATGAGTCTTCTAAAACTATAATTAGAAGTTTCTTAGTAATGAAGGCAGATAATCATGTAATTAGAGTGATTATGTGTTTGTTTCTATGTCTATATACATACCCTATATATCTTTAGTCTTGGTATAATTATTAATAACTAACCTTTTTAATCTCAGAGTTATATTTTGGATAATAAATCATGTATGATTATATTTACATCAATAAACATACAGTTTTCATATTACTTCAGAAGTCATAGTATTTAATGTGTCTTTCTTTAATATTTCAGTTTAACACATTGCCAGAGCAAATAGCAACTGACTCGCATGGTGGCTCCCAGTAAGGGAGTTCGGCCTCTCCTAAAGAAGGCCAAGTAGATCTTGAAAACTCTCTGCTGGGGAAAAATAACCCTTGAAATTCATAATGCTCTTGGGCAGACATGGACATGATCTTTTTCTTTTCTTTTTTTCCTTTCTGGTTTGCTACAAGAAAGGAAGGAAGCAAAGGTTTGAGCAGGGTAGGGCAAATATAACCTTTGGTTTGATGCACAGTAAGCTGACAGTTAAAGGTGTATCATGCTAGATAAATGTCAAAAGCCAAGTAAGAGCCTTGATAATAAGCTGACCAGAGGTTTAAATCCAGAACCCTCAGGTGGTAGGCGGTAAGGTAGGATTAATCTTAAAAACAAATTTTAACCCCAACTGAAAGTGTCTTAGATGACTTACCATGTTTTAAGATATACTAAACTCAGGGTTGGAGCCTGTTTTTTGTGGAGAAGAGAGAAGGAAGTGGCACTAACCCAGGCAGGATAAGATAACCCACTTGTGCCAAGATTTTGTGTTTATTTAGACTTAAACATCAAAGCATGGAAGAAAACCCAGTCCTAGTCTTGTGTACTAAATCATGTTTGCCCAAGATTCATACACTGAAATCCTTATCCCAGCACCTTTAGCATGTGACTGTTTGGGAGCCAGAGCTTATCTACAACGAGCCTTTAGAAGTTCATTAGGATGGGTATAATGCAATAAGACCGGTACTTCTTTTAAACAAAAATAATATAAAGGGGTTACAGTTACATAAGGAAGGTAATGAGCACTTTTCTTTTTGAACAGTGTTACCCACTCCTCCCCCACACCCCTCCTTCCCAAGTTGTGAAGCTCATTTCCAACATAGTAAGATCCTTAAGCCTGGCCTAGAAATGAAAGGATTGGACAATTCTTCTTTCACCATGGACCTGATCACTGCTAGGACCCTGCTCTAGTTCTCTTCCCCTCTATTCTAATTCTCTAGCTTACAATGTGCAGAAGCCAGACCAGGGAGGCTTGATGGAAAGTGTGATGGTAGAGGTTCCTATGGATCTAATTTATTTCTAGCAAGAAGAAATTCGTGCGATGTTGGTGTAACCGAGACACAGAAATTTGACCGAGCACTCGTGTAGGCAAAGTGAAAATGATACTGCCCTGCTTCTGCTTCACTCACTTTGTGTCCTTTGTCACCTTTTCTATCGGCTGACTTAAAAAAATGTATGTGTGGCCTTAATGGTCATGTATAAGAATCCACGAAGAAAAAAAACCCAACTGTTATATAATCTTTTTTTCATTCTGCCACAGGATCATAGTCTCACCCTGATTGTGGGGTGTGTGTGTGTGTGTGTGTGTGTGTGTGTGTATGCGTGCCAGTGCTGGGGTTTGAACACAGGTCTTGAGGCTGGTACTGGCTTCTTGGTGGTTTAATTGGAGAGAAGAATCTCATGCACTTTCCTTCTTGAGCTGGCTTTGAACTGTGACCCTCAAGCCTCAGCCTTCTGAGTAGCTAGGATTATAGACATTAGCCACCGACATCTAGCTCCAAGTGGCTATTTTAACTTCTACAGGATGCAATTTACTATTTTATGTGGTAGAATTAAACCTTTAAAATGAAAAGTTTCTTTTTTATTTTATTTTATTTTATTGTGAAGGTGATATACAGAAGGGTTATAGTTACATAATTAAGTATATTTTCTATACTTGGAAATGCTAGTATGGGATTGCCAATCAACTGTCCAAAATGATCCACTCAAATTTTAGGGTTACAAAATATTGTAAGAAGAAAGGCCTTGCAGAGTTTTGTTCACCTTAAAGAAAAAAAAAAAATACATACTGAGTTGACTCCAAGGGGGTCTTTGGATTAGCTAATCTACCAAGCAGTGATTTGGGTAGATGACCTTTGAGAGTGTAGGGCCTTGTAGAGAGCTGACTGGAATTTAAGAGCTCAACTCCTCTTGTAGTAATCTTCCTGCAGTAGTGTTGCTTCTTTATGTCATGCTGGGTTTGCTAGTAATAACAGTCCAGTATTCACACTGGAGATTAATCAAATCTGGGTCTTGGTTGCCTGCTGTCACTTGCTTACAAGACTTTCTGGGCGATTCTAAAACTAAGATGGTTGAATTACCAAAAGCAATACCTTTGGGCTTTCAACTCTCCCCAAGCCTGTGGTGCTCACACAGTAATCCAAACATAGGAACAGCTTGACCTGTAGAGATACAGTGTGTTTTAATGCCTGTTAAGAGCTCAGCAGATGCTAAACTAGCATGGGGAGAATCTATCAGCTCATTCCGATGATGCCTTGCTGGACTGAAAAGGAAATGATTTTTGGGGGTGGAGGGAGGGGGGATCAGCTTCTTCTCCACCTGTAACAGGGCCATACAGAATACAAAACCAATCACTTTTCATACCTAGTACATCTGAAAGCTTAGGCAGCCCCTTCCAAAAATGGCATGGGTTGTACATTACTCTGGTGACTGAGCGATAGATTTTCCTTCTCCAGTGGGAGTACTGTTCCCTTGTTTCACTACTCCATGAGTAAGTTTAGTTGGCTGCCGTATTTCTCACAAACATTCTACTAAACCATCATATTCCTATATCCCAGGTGTGAGACTTGGAAGAAGAATTCATGACAATATCATTACAGCCCAAGAAATCCAACAAGTGAAACAAAACATGTTTTTAAAGTAAGATAAAGAGTAGTGAAGACAAAAACAGAAGCTTTTTCTATTCCAAATACTTTATACTCTGGTTCTGTGGGTTTGGACACTGCTTGCTTGTTAAAATCACCTTGGTAGCTCTGCCAACCCCCCTGTCCTGGGGGTCTCTCCCCCAGAGCCAAAGGCAATGACTAGTAGCTAAAATCATCAACTACAATTGTGATCATGCATTTGTATGTTTTTAAAAGCACCATATTAAATTGTAATTCTTGTTATAACTTTGGAAACAATTGTGAAGCTCTCAAGATGTGTATGCATCATGTGTTAATATACTAGCAGTTGAGAGGATGAGGCTATCCATTGCTGAATTTTTTTGAATTCTTAACGCAAAGAACATGAACATGTTCAGTAAAAAGTAAATACATCCAAGAAAAAAAACCTGCATAAGCTGCTCACAATTGAAGACTCCATCCGTAGAATTACGTGAATTATCATTCTCCTACAGAAACCCCTTGGTCAAACTGTCAGCTCTTTGCCTTCTCAATGTGAGCTTATCGTCCTAAGCAGGATGTATGTCACTTCAAAAAGTACAGACTATCTAATTTCTCAGAGTTAGAATGGCCCATATAATGTCCAAATATTTCAGATTGTCCCTGGAGAAGGCTTCAAGGTCAATTGTTAAAGAAAGGAGATGCATGGTACATGGATGGAAATAACAGGTTGGGAAAAATCACATGTGAATGGACCATGGGAAACGTCAGGAGAAGTCAGGAGAGAGGTGGGTGGGGATGAAAGATGCAAGTATGAGCATAGCCTATGGAGGAGCCTCAGCCCACGTAAAGAAAGACCTAATAGATTCAGGGTTAAAAGTTGTTCAGTGTTTTCATGACTAGTTGTCAATTTGCTCACATATTCTTCACAGAGTGAACCTGCTTACCGGTCAGATAGAGAGAAGTATCATTTCCACAATAGAGATTCAGAAGAAAAATAAGATGTTCTTTGTTGACTATGGATTATAGTCTTCCTGGTGGTATACTCTAAGACTCAGACATTTGAGCAACTTGGGTACTGTTTAAGAATTCCAGCTTTAGATAACTTGTCTCCTCCCAAAATGAAACCATCCCCAAAATATGTTTAAAGGAAATTCACAGCTTTGACAACAGACTAGCTCTGTTCCCACCCCTGTATTCATAATGCATAAGCTTCGCAATAACAGAAATCACATCTTCTTTTGTTTTTGCCAAATAATTCTAAATCAAAGTCTTCATACTGTAAGCAGTGATTATTTTGCTCGTTAGTTTGAAACAATTTATATTCTAACTAGACTAGCAATTAGAGAAAAGAAGATCATGGAAAGAATTTCTAACTGTAACCATGATTTATCTTCAGCAATAAGGCAAAAATGACGACTCTTAGTGTATTTAAAATCTTCTAAGTCTTGACAATGAAATAGTCTTTTATGAAGAAGGGGAAAGTTTATAATGGTCAGTAGAGCTTGTCAAAATTTTTGGATATGTGGTAAAAAGTAACAAAAGAAGGCATAGAAGTATAAGGTTTTGCATAAATAGTTGTTTCAAATGTCACAGAAACAAATAATTTGTGTAAGTCTGATAATACTCTTTTATAAACCAGCACCTCATTAAAACCAGCACAGTACCTCCTTAGCTAGTTGAAAACCACTTTATTGTCTATTTTATGAGTTCATTCCAGTGATTTTCAATCTTTCAAGGGAATTGTTTTACATCAAAAAATGGAAAAGCTTGAAACATTTTGATTAAACATTAGCAATAACATTCTCTGTTCAAATATCACATTGTATATGAATAAAATCTCTAGTCAATATATATCATTTTACATATAATTATACATAATCTTAATTAGTAATGAGTAAAGCAATCATATTAAATGAATTTTACTTTATGTAATAGTGTCCTTGCATCAGTATTGTTTTAATTAGTTTCAAAATGTACCATGCTTATCCAAATAGGATTCAACCAGATTGTGTGATAGATACTTTATTCATATTAGACTCCTCTCTTATGTTTATTTTGCTTTGAGTCAGTGAAAAAAAATGCCAAAATGTTAACATTGGTGAGCTTCTACATAAGGGAGAAAGTAAAAGCAAAATATCATTCCATACAGCATCTTCCAAATACACAGGTATTCTCATGCTTTTAAGCTGTAGTACAAAGCCCCTTTCCCCCCAATAAACAGAACTTACAAAATGAAACAGACATAAATAGGTCAGAAACTTGTCTAGAAACAGTCTTCCTCTTTCATAAATGTTATTTCTCTTCAGCAGTTTAGTGAAGTTGGAAACAAGACATCATTCTGTACCTGGCTGGTAGACGGTGCGCTCTCCCCAAGAACTGAAAAGAGAGAACTGCCCACTCAGTTCTCCACATCCACCCTGGACTTCCGGGTCTCAGCGCACAGCTCTCCATCCGCCATCCGTGTTGAGCACAGTATTATGAATATTAATGGTTGGTGTATTTTATCTTAAAGATGTCTAGCTTCTCTCCTGTGCTAGAAAATACAGATGATGAAACCCCAAATTATTTTCTTGAATATAAGTTCTCAGCAGAGGCTGAAAAGAAAAGGAATACAGGTTTCCACATTGTGTTTTTATCTCCTGGACAAAGCCCATGGTTGTGAGCTTTGGAGCTGCTCTGCCTGAGTCCTATCGTATGCTCCTTTCATTTTCTGGTTTGGAATCCATCATGTCTCTATGACGTCATTGCCACCCTCTGTAAAATGAGGAGAGTATTGGCAACTATGTCGGTACTGAGAGACACATTTAAGGAGATGATGTGTATTAAAGACTAGGTGGTGTTCTGGTACATATTAAGCACTCAAAAATAGTTTTTATAGGCATTATTAGTTATGTAGACATATTGGGTTTTCACATCTCACTTCTTAACAGCTATGTCTCCATTTCCATCAAGTTCTGTTAAGAGTGGGATTCCAAGTTGAGAATGTGTACAAGTTGAGAGAGGTGAGGGAATATGATGAAAGGGATGACATTAGTCAAGGTGACATTGATCAATTCAACATGTTGAATTGAAACCATGTGTAAAATGCTGAAAGATAATGATGATGATGATGATAATAATTAAATGAATTGGATCTCATTCACTATGTGTAAGGGCAACAAAAGGAAACCATCTTTGGAAATATAGCAACAATACTGAAATGTCTGAAGACATTTGATGGTTGACTAATCAAGAACCACTTTATAATCCCATATGTACCCCTCCTCACTTCCCTCCCCCCAATCTATAACTACAATATCCGTATGTAACATTTGATACTAGTTCTTGTGTTCAGATAACTGATCATGTAACATTTTGGCTCTATGAATGCTCACAGGACAGCCTACCTGACAGAGGGTTAGTAGAAATTAACATGACTGGAATAAAACATACCCGTACTTGTTTTCCTTAAAGAGCTTTGCTTGTGGTTGTGGTATAGACCCACTAACTACCATTAATAAGTCATTTTTCCTCCCTAATATTTCAAAGTTGTTGCTGGCGCCTACTATGCAAGAACTACATCCCCTAGAATTCTTCCTATCAAAGTGCAGCAAAGTATCAAGTTGCCGCAAATAGAGTATGAATGCAAAGAATGTATATGCATTCAATATGTGGCTGAAAGCAGCAGATGTGTCTTCCTTCTCTTGTCCTGTCATGGAGGACTCAGGTGACTCTTGAGTCACCAGATGGGGAAGACCTACCTTCTGGCCAAAAAAGCCTATAATTCTGTTACATGTAGTTAAGAAATGTACTGTATTGATCCCCTCAATACCATAGTGGGGAGGAGGGTTGTTGCATCTGTTTATGCCTCCATACCCACTATGAAAGTAATGAAGTAGCCAGGCACCAGTGATTCATGCATGTGATCTTAGGTACTCGGGAGGCTGAGACCCGAAAGATCCTTGTTTAAAGTCAGCCAAGGCAGAAAAATTTAAGAAACTCCATCTTCAAGTAACCAGCAAAAACTAAGCTGGAAGTATGGCTCAACGGGCCATGTAATGGTGGTCCAAGGAAGCCAAGCAAACCCAATGTCCTGATACCAACAAAACATTTTATATGATAAAATTATCTCAATGACTCACTATTGAGTCGCATATCCTCTTGATTTACTACCTGGGCTCTTCATCACTGGTATTTTTTTTTTTTTTATCATTTTAACTTTTAACCTCCATCAAAAGCCATGCTAAGTCAAAGTAAAGGAAGTTGAAGTGTAGAAATTCTCAATGTGTTATTAGAAACCAGTTTCATCATATAAATACAGTTTAATCCCAGAAATAGACACTTTGTAAAGTGAGTTTTAAATAGAACATCACTTACACTGAAAGCTATAGAGAATGGCTTTCTTGAGTCATGATAAAGTCTTTATCATCTTGAATCATATTAGTGCTTAGAAGACTTGGTTTTGGATTTTGGCTCTGCTTCTTGACTTCTTTGAGCATCATTTTTTTTTGTCATTGAATTAGACAAATAAATGCCTATATTGGTTGTTCCTAAGAGTTGTTCCAAACTTTACAAGAGTGCATATATTTGCAAATTGAAAAAATGGCGATTCAGTGTAGCATTTTAAAGCATTTGGAGTTAGACAGAATGGAGCCAATGCTTAAGGGTGATGATAGTAATTTGTGGACAATAGCTTAAGGTGCCAGCGATTTCTGTGGTTAGCACCTGTTCAGAGCTTACTAAACAGTAACTACCAGGACTATATTGTGGTTTTATAGGGCAGGGCATGACACTAATGGCTCATCCCATTATAGACAATGACCTTGATGGCTAGTGAAAGGAATCTTAGCCATTGAACACTGCAGGAAGATCCTGAGGACAAATACACAGAACTAACAATTCCATCAATGTTTATAAGGTATAGGACTAAAATGATAATTTGTTACTAAAATTAGTAAGAAAACACCACTGTGAGCTTAGGAGTTTTGTTCCTGAATCTGTACAAGCAGTAACAGCCATAAATTTTGAATTTGCTTTCCTTTCCTTTATGGAAGGTAATAAAGTGATTTATAATTGAGTTTTGTATAAAATGGCATTGCAATGGTAAATTAGCCAATTAATTTGCATATTCTGACCACAGAGAATATTTTTCAATCTAATAACAGTTATTGACAAATATATCATTTATACTTGGTACACATTTATCAGTTGACATTATTTTATGTTGCTTTGCCTACGATGATCAAGTTACAAGTACTACTTGCTGTTTCCCCTTACAGAAGGAAGAATGTTTAAGGAGAGGATTTGCAGAGGTAAAAGTCAATAGTTCTCAAAGTGTGCTCCCCACGCATATTAGCAACATAAAAGCTTCTAGGAAACATACTATAAATACACATTTTCAACCTGTCAGAGACCTATTGAATCAGAAATTAAGAAATTCTGTGGATTAGCATTAGCATGTGATGCTAATGCAAGCTAATGTTCAAGGAGCATAGGTGTATGAACAACACCACCACCACACTGGTGAAGAGACAGGATGTGGCCAGATGGAGGAAGATTTGGATGTGTGGGACTCGAACTTGCTGAAAGCCACAAGGTTATCCTACAAGCAAAGGCAAAAGAATGGATTAAACAGAATGGGATTAATGGGAAACAGGATAAAATGTTAATTTTTACATTTCATTGTTACAATAGGTCAACCTGTATTCTTGTTTCAGCATTTTGTTATTTCCCTTCTCCTCCCCAAATCAGAAAAATGTATATACAAGATGTAGGACACCAGAATCAAATACAGTGACAACAAGGATTATACCATGGGGGAAGAACATAACAAAAGAAACAAAAAACACATGCTACATTAAAAACAACAGCGACAAAGAAAAAACCTCCTGTCCCTGTCTTGAGGTTTATTTCCCTTAGCATCTTCTTATATGGTCATATGTACATAGGTTTTGACCTTTTCTGCTTTTCCAGTAAAATTATCCTAGACATATACTAGTTATTGCAAATAAGGGAAACCATAGGACCTATGTTTCTTTGGGTCTGGCTTACTTCACTTAATATAATTTTTTCCAAGTCTTTCCATTTCCTAACAAATGGGGGTGGTGTCATTCCTTCTGGTGGAGGCACAGAATTCCAGTGTGTGTGTGTGTGTGTGTGTGTGTGTGTGTGTGTGTGTGTATTTTTTTTCTTGATCCATTCATCTACTGAGGGGCATCTGGGATGATTCCATATCTCAGCTATGGTAAATAATGCTGCGATAAACATAGTTGTGCTGGTAGCTTTAGTATGGCCTTAGGGATGGTAGGGAAAACAAAGGAGGGGGTAACAATGCATGATAGGAAATATACTCATTACCTTACTCTTGTAACAGTAACCCCTCTGTACAGTATCTTTACAATAAAAGATATACATTAAAATATTAATTTTTAATATCTTGTCTGGTTGTAGGAGGAGAAGGACATTCAAAGATGCCAAGGCAATTATAATAGAAGTAAGGTTGCACACTTATTTATGCTATAATTTGGAAATACAAACTATACCTCCTTTATTTTGCTTAAAACTAATTTGCTATTCTTTGGGAAAATTCATCTACTTTGAAGAAGGAAAACAAAAATTCTGCACTATTCAAGTTAGTCGATTGTTTGACTAGATTCTAATATTCTGAGACTCAAAATTTATTCTAATCTCTACCAAATATTAAGCCTTACAGTGTTTTCAATGGAAACAAAATTTCATTCCTTTCCTCATGAATTATTTTAATGATCTTATTAGACAATTGATACAACCATCTTCTAAATATTAAAATATTATTATAATTTTGTTAAAAATAAAAACCTCATTACTTCTCTAACAATTAGAATCATTAATCAAGAGATGCATTTTGTCTTTTTTTTTTTTTTTTTTTTTGCCAGTCATGGGGCCTGAACTCTGGGTCTGGGTGCTATTCCTCAGCTCTTCAGCTCAAGGCTAGCACTCTACCACTTGAGCCACAGCACCACTTCTGGCTTTTTCTGCTTATGTGGTGCTGAGGAATCGAACCCAGGGCCTCATGCATGCAAGGCAAGCACTCTACCACTGAGCCACCTTCCCAGCCCCAAGAGATGTGTTTTGTCATATCCTGAAGTACCCCGTTTTCGGATGCTCCCTCACAGACCACCAGAGACCACAATCGATGCAAACAGCAAAGAGTCGTTTATTGCAAGCTCAAGCTTGGTTGGCACACTCAGTAACCAGTGATGCTAAGAGGCCCCAGCATAGAATTTTATAGTATAAAATAAACAACTTTAAGGAACTGTTACATGAAAATCATATGATTGGCTAGCATTTGCAGCAAGCTGGGCTGGGCAGATATAATTGGTTGATCTTTACAGAAAAATATTTTTGTCTCATCACTTGACCCTGAAGGTTATGAGTCACACCTGGGCCAGCAGTATGCAGGATCAGGGTGTGTTTTGCTCTGGGCTCTGAGGAACTGGTCAGTTGGAAGGTTAAGTGGTTTTTCTGGGAACCGAAACTCTTAGCCCTATGTCCTAGGGGGCAACGCCACCTGGGGGTAAACACCTGCTTCTACTGAAGGCTAGTTTCGGATCCTTACTTCTCTCATTCCCCCCTTTCTCTACTGGGTTGCAACTCCATGTGAGGGCCAGTTTTGGTGAGTGGCTGGTATTAGGTTCACAGCACCATCAGCTGTACCGTGTTAATTCTTTAATAAAAGATAAAACCTTGTTAATTACACAAGGCCCGATAGTGAGGGCAAGTAAAAGGAGTATTGGGGGTCCTGCGAGGGCAGAAAACAGAGTGGTCAACTACGGGGAGATGTTGAACCAGCACTCAAACTACCCTTGAGACTCTTTTCACCTTTTTTCACGCTCATTAAGTCTCTTATTTAGGGATGCAAGGCTGTTTTTAATTGGCCCTGTGTGGTTGGCCCAGAAACAACCCTCTTCCCCTAGGACTACGCATAGCCCCCCTTTCTCTAGGAACAATAAATCCAGCCCTCACCTATTTTGAAGTGCCACCTCAGCCAGTGAGTTTAGAGACTCGGTCAGCTGTTCAATGTTTTTATGCACTTCGCAGAGATCAGAATCTATTTGACCTGCTAAGGAGGGAGATTCAGAGGTCTGCACTAGAGCAGTTATCCCAACCGCCGTGGAGGCTGCTATGCCCCCTGCTACTAGGACTGGAATCAACGGGGACTGCTCTCTGGAGTTGGGTCTGGTGGAAGACAGAAGGGGTCCGAGGAAAGGTAAGTGCCCCGGGCGCCCGTTCCCCAGCCTCCCTTAGCCTTGGAGACAGTCAGACGCAGCGGGGAGTCAAGTCAAGCAGGAACTCGTTTATTACCACACAGCAAGTACTTTTTAAAGCAAAAAAACCCGCATGGCATGGAAGGGGAGGAAAATGAACCAACCAATCACTGTAGAGGTCACCCTATCTTGTGCCTAAGCTTTCTATACTTTCCCTGCTGTCCACAAGCTGTTCAACCACTGGTGTCACTTTGCCTGGTTGTGGTATCCAGTCGGATTTTAACATAAACAAGTCGGGCTCTGCCCACTCAACTTCCTCTCAGTGCCATCTTTGCGGCCCATGTGCCCCACACCCCTGCTCGGTCTGAGGCCCTGAACCATGGTGAGTGGCTCCTCAGTGTCCTCAAGGTATTCCACCTTAGGTATAATACAGGCTATTACACACAGTTCTTCCCAGGAGCTATTTTTAAACAAGGCTCGATTAAGGCAGGGAGTAAGCCCTGAGGTGCAAGCAAACCATACTCCCTTCGGTGCAACAAGGAAAGTGAAAACGGTTTTTGGAACGATGGTCCTATTGCAAAGGCTACCATAGCATGAAGCAGTTCTTCCCTTTTGAGTAGCAACACATAGCCTTTGCCCTGGTAGGTCTCCCAAGATTATTTTGGGTGTTTGTCCCCACTTACAGGATGAAGAGGAACTGTTATTTTTTATGTCCTGATCTGTTGTTCCTATCGGAATGTCTGTGTTAGTTCCCATATAATAGAGTGGCTGTGGGTTTAGGCAAAGCCAGCAACTGTGAGTGGCATTGGGGTTAGATTTGTTTAGCAGACCGAAATTGGCATTAATTAAGGGACAGAAGCAGCCTATAAGGCCCTATTCTTCTTGTGCTCTTACCTCGTTTCTTTGCAGTGGGGGGTGGGGGTGGGGGGTGGGGGTGGGGGGGGGTAATGGGAAGAGATGTATGGGTTGAGGGGGATACCATAGCTGAGTTACTGGGTTGAGTGGGTCGGGGATCAGGGTTTACTACAGGGTTGGGGCCAATGGGCTGGGGCAGAATCTGTACTTCTAGCCTCTGTATAGTGATCTGACCCCCTCAGTCAGTCCCTTGTTCATGATATCTCAGGCCCCAAATCTTTCCATAGGCCCACTTTGGGTCCAAGGGCTTTTTGATTTTAATAAAAATGTGGGTACAGGGTTTATGACCCTTATCTTTGAAATAACTGCCTCTGAAGATGTCACTAGTAAGCTGACAGGGAGGTGTCCCTGTCCTGGTACCACCCCAAGTACCAGTGGATTTTTTTCCTCCTCCAATAGTGGTAGGCAGCCCATCATCCTGTTGGGACAATCTTCCCACTATACTATCTGGATCATTATCGACTCCCCAGTCAGAAGCTATAGTTTCGCAGCCCCAATGGGTGCAATAGTAATGCCGGGGTTGATTGCAGGAAGAAATCATACTAGGGCACATGTAAAAGGGGCTATAAGAGTAACTGGGGTCTACGGGGACCAAGGCACAGATGGTTGTATTAAACTGAATGGTGTTATGACTCAAGGCTTGGGTTTTGTGCATTACCTCCCCCGAATCAGTTTTCTGGAGTTCCCATATGTATTCTTTTGATGGGGGGGGGGGTGGCCAAAACCCAAGGGCCGGCAAAAATTCCTATTAACCTAATCAGGCCCTGCCACATCTTTACGGTGCAATTTTAACTTTAGGGTGTTAGAATTATGGCCTAGAATCAGTTCCCACTCAGGCTCCTGTCCCTTTACAAAATAGTCTCTAACGTGGGCTGAATCCACCAACTTGATGTGACAATGATGAATCCAGGGGGCGACGCTGTCGATTTTGAGAGCGGTGGGAGTGGCGAGAAGCACTATGTAGGGTCCCTTCCAGCGAGGCTTCAGGGTCTCTTGTTGGTGTCTATTGATGTAGACCCAGTCTCCGGATTGGAACTCGTGTGGCTGGGGAGGAGGTCCCGTCTCATAGAGTGCTCTGAGCATGGCCACACATCCTGGTGAACTTGTTAGTAGCCCCTGCGAAGAGCGCAACAGTTCTGAATCATCAAATTCCACAATTAGATGACTTGATAGGCTGGGGATAACAGATGGGGGCAAGCCAAACATAATTTCAAAAGGGGTAGCTCCTAATGCATAGGGAGAGTTGCAGACCCTATATAAGGCATAAGGAAGGAGGCCCACCCAGTCTCCATGGTCTCCTTTAAGGTCTCCTTTAAGGTTCGATTCATCCTCTCTACCTGTCCTGAACTTTGGGGGCGATAAGCACAATGTAATTTCCAATCTGCCCCAAGAATGGAAGCCAATCCCTGATTTACCTTGGACACAAAGGCAGGTCCATTGTCTGATCCTATCATCATGGGGAAACCTCCAACAGCTTCTTGGATACTACCTGAGCAGTTTCCTTTTTTGTGGAGAAAGCTTCTACCCATCCTGAGAAGGTATCTACAAACACTAGTAGGTATTTGTACCCACACTTCCCTGGTTTCACTTCAGTAAAGTCTATCTCCCAGTACACTCCCGGCCTGTCCCCTCTTTCTCTAGTACCCAAGCCCACCGTGCCTGTGTCCCAGATTAGTGAGCTGGCATGACTTGCAAGCTGCTACAATCTACTTGCATTCTCTTTTCCCCCAGGTGGGTGGTTCGATGCATTTTGTAAAATCTGGTGGCCTAGTTTCTCCGGAACTATGATCTTTCCCTGATAGTCCCGCCACCATCCCTGTATGCACTGTGTCCATGGGCGCAATCCCTCTATCCAGTTTAAATCCTCTTCTGTGTGTACTGGAGTACCTCGGGCAATTCTCGGGGCCGTGGATCTGGGAGGTTAAGGGCCAATTCGTGCTCTGCCTGAAAGGCCACCTCCCGAGCTGTTTTGTCCGCATCGTTGTTGCCCCTGGATACTCTGTCTCTCGCCTTTTGATGTCTAGGACAGTGAACAATGGCCAGTCTCTTGGGTAGCCACAGCACTGCTGGGAGAGCAGGAATCTCTTATTTTTTTATGGTTTTTCCCTCTGCCATTAATAGTCCTCTCTCTTTATAAATGGCCCATTGTACATGAGCCATGGCGAAGGTGTATCGGCTGTCGGTATAGACTGTCAGCGATTTGTCTTTTCCCAAAGTCAGAGCCTGAGTGAGGGCTATGAGTTCTGCCTTTTGAGCCGAAGTTCCCGAGGGGAGGGGCTCGGCCCAGATCACCTCAGTCTCAGAGTCTACAGCGGCACCCGCATACCTCTTGCCATCTCGGATGAAACTGCTCCCATCGGTGAACCAGGTGACATCTGTGTTTGGCAAGTGGCTGGTCGCTGAGATCTTCTCTGGTCCCATGAACTTGCGCAAGGATCTATGCGCAGTCATGGAAGGGAGCCTCCAGGTCTGGGGCTGGCAACAGTGTTGCAGGGTTGAGTGCCATCCATGTCTCAAAGATGATTCTGAGGGGGTTGAGTAAGAGTCCTTGGTAGTGAGTCAGGCGGGCATTGCTGAGCCAACGGTTGGGAGGTTGTTTCAGCACACTCTCTATGGCATGGGGGCTGGCCACATGCAACTCCTGTCCCATGGTCAGTTTGTTAGCATCTTTGACCATGAGCGTGGTGGCCGCTATTATCCTCAGACATGGGGGCCATCCAGCCACAACTGGGTCCATTTTTTTTATACATATGCAACTGGTCGCTTCTGGGGTCCCAGCTGCTGTGTCAAAACCCCTTATGTTCGTCCACATAGAGGTAAAACGGCTTAGAGAAGTCTGGCAACCCCAGGGCCAGAGTGGACAGCAGGGCTGTTTTTAAGTCTTTGAAGTGCCTGCTCTGCTTCTTCTGTCCATTGAAAAGGTGGTTTTTCCATGGTCATCTCATCTAGGGGTTTGGCCAACTCTGCAAATCCCAGGATCCATAAGAGGCAGAAGCCAGTTGACCCCAGGAACTCCCTACCCCTCGCGGGGAGTCAGGTAGAGGTATTTTAAGGACAGTCTCTTTGCTTGCCTCAGTCAGCCAATGCTGCCCCTCTTTTAGAAGGTACCCTAGGCATGTCACTTCTGGTCTACAGATTTGGGCTTTTTTGTGGATGCCCGGTACCCCAGGTTACCCAAAGTCTAGAGTAAGTCCTCCATTCCGAGTGCACTCTTCCCGAGTCTCTGCAGCTATAAGCAAATCATGCACATACATTAGTGAAGTTAGGCCAGGGTGGCTTTCCCGAAACTCATCCAAATCCTCATGTAAAGTTTCATGGAACAGGGTTGGTGAGTTTTTGAAACCTTGAGGAAGCCGTGTGTCCAGGTCAGCTGTCCATTAATGCCTTTTTCTGCATCTGTCCATTCGAATGCGAAGAGATTTTGGCTCCTGGGCGCCAAGGGCAGGCTGAAGAATGCATCCTTGAGATCCAGGACAGTGTACCAAGTCCCATAGGGCGGGAGGGCACTCAAGAGAGTATAGGGGTTAGGTACCGTGGGGTGAATGCCCCTGACCCACTTATTTACTTCCCTTAAGTCCTGTACTGGCCTGTACTCGTTGGAATTGGGCTTTTAGACCGGTAACAGTGGGGTGTTCCAGGCAGACCAGCAGGGGCGTAGCACCCCCGGCTCTAATAGCCTCTGAATGTGGGGTGTTATTCCCACTCGGGCTTCCTAGGTCATGGGGTATTGGTGGACCCTGACCGGATCAGCCCCTGGTTTTAACTCAATAAAAAGGGCTGATCAGTGTTTTGCTAGACCCAGCCCTCCAGTTTCTGCCCACGCCCCGGGGTACCTGGCCAGCCAGTAGTCGATGTCTGTGTCTGGAGGTTGCAGTTGTTGGTGAAGGCAGGACTCATCCTCCAGAGCTAAAGTCAGCATAGGAAATGGCTGGCCTCGTGAATTCGTCACCCGAGGGCCGGGGTGAAAATGGATCTGTGCCCCTATCTTAGCCAACAAATCTCGACCCAGAAGGAGGTAGGGGCCTGTCGGGCACTAAAAATGAATGGGTCGCTCTCCCAGTCCCAAGGTCAACAGTTCTCTTAGTGGTCCACGGGTATTTCTTTACTCTGGTGACCCCTTGCACCCATGCAGCATTGTCAGAGATCTTTCCGTTGGGCTCAGTCAAGGCCAAATATTTAGTGTCAACTAAAGAGTCTACTGGAGTCCCCTCCACCTTAAGAGTTACCCTGGGTTCGGATAGGGGAGCCAACCCCTGTCGCCCCTAATCTTCATTGTGGGGGGAGGGGGGCAGTCATCAACATTGATCTGGGGGTGGAGGGGGGCAGCCATCAACATTGATCTGGGAGGGGCACTGTCTAAATTTTGTTCCCTTTTTTGGGACATTCTCTAGCCCAATGTCCTGTTTCACAGCACCAGGCGCACTGGTCTGGCCCTAGTCCTCGGCCACCTGTCTGTCTCTGGGGTCTCTCCATTCCTATCCTGGACATCCCTTCCCCGCCCCCTCCTCCGGATCCTTTTTCAACTGCCACCACTAACATCCTAGTCATTTCCCTGTAGCTCGTACTTGCTTTTCTTCCAGGGCATCTCTATTATTGTATACCTTTTGGGCTATCCTCACCAAGTCCTGAACATTTTTGCCCTCCAAGTCCTCAAGCTTTTGTAGCTGCCTTTTAATGTCTGGTTAGCTGCCTGGTTAGCAAAGGACATGACTACTACGGCCTGATTTTCAAGGGCTCCTGGATCCATGGGGGTGTACTGTCTAAAGGCTTCCATTAATCTTTCTAGGATACTAGAGGGGGGTTCATTTCTTTCCTGCATCATTGAATATACTTTTGCCAAATTAGTGGGCTTGCGAGCAGCTGCCCGGAGACCCGCCATTAGAGTCTGGTGATAGACCCATAGCCTCTCCCTACTGCAGCCGTATTGTAATCCCAGTGGTCTGGAGGGCACCTGGCCAAGGGGAAGGAAGCCTTAATTAGCTCTGTATTAATGGTGGGTTGCCCATTATCTTCCGAGACTAGCTTCCGGGCCTCTGCCTGGATCCTCTCTCCTTCTTCAGTGGTGAGCAGGATCCGAAGCAGCTGCTGGCCTTCATCCCAGGTGGGCTGATGAGTAAACATTACACTGTCTAAAACAGTAATCAAATCTTTAGGGTTATCTGAAAATTTCACACTTGGTTGAGAAGGGCCACTATTGGAGTCTCGGGTTCCCCGTGTCATCGGGTGGTCCGATCTCCCGAAGCGGCAAGGCCACGGTGGAGTCCGGAGGGTGCAGACTGGCGGCCCGAAGGGTGCGGCCCCACATCCTCCGGGCTGGGCCTCTAAGTTTTCCCCTCTGTCTTCTCCCCCTCCTGCCGCTACTTCTGCTTCTCCCTAGGCCGAGGGCGCTGCTGTGGGCCATGGGACGGGGGGGGGGGGGGGGGGGGGGGGTAAGAAGGGGGTGGGGTATGGAGAAGAAGGAGCTTCTGATCACCATCCATCAGAACAGGAGCGGGCGCTGACAGACTAGGCGCCTGTGGACCTTTTAGGGCCAATATGGTGGATGCACCAGGAGTGGGAACAGGAAGGGGACACCCACCTGGGGGGATCTTCTACCAGATCTTCCCATACCAGGATGTAAGGTATCTGATCCGGGTGTCCCCGTTTTCCAGGCAAGAATATTTTGTGCTTCACCTTCTGAATAATGAACAGGTTCAAGGTGCCCTCTGGGGCCATCCTACCTCGAAGGCCGGCCGCTCTGAACGACGAAGAGTGACTCACTCGCCTTTTCTGATTTCAAGACTTAAATTGTGGGCCCTCTTTAGCATCCTTGAAACGGTTGGTCAGGAGGTCAAGGGAGTCCTTGGACTGCTCTGGTCCTGTCCCATTGTGGGGTGGGAAAGAACCCAACCCCAGGAGGAAACTACTGTGAGGACGAGACACCAAGAAGGAATTGATAAAGTCGGCGCCGGCGCCGGTTGGTGACTCCGGGGCACAAAAAGATGTCTTCTGGGGAATAAGTGGACCCGCGATGTGGTCCTAAAATTCCAAAAGGATTAAAATGGGAGAGTGGCTGGGGTGAAAGAAGCCACTGGCCACCCCTTCCTGGGGGCTCCAGGATGCGCTTTGATCTGAAAATTAAAGTAAAATGAACAAGGAAAAGGAGGCGCCGAATTAAAATGACAAACACAGACAAGGACAGCATGCGCATTGTAGGCTGTTGGATGGACAGTGCCGGACACACCAGGGGACTCGAACCCCTTTGAAAAGTGCCGGGCTGGGGATTCGAACCCCTTCTGAAACAGCCTACCCTGTAAACTATCTGGGGATTCGAACCCCTTCCTCGATGGTTTACCCCCACTGAGGATCCGGCCGTCTCCCACAGGCCCACTGGTAACCTTATAGCGCGTCTGCCAAGGCTTCTTGCCAGTCACAAAACCCTATTGCAAGTCAGACACGAAACATTTAACATGAAGCAGCTGCACCCCCACGTACCTGCCGGCTAGACAAATCGCTGATCAGGTGTCTGGGTGGGCTGGGGGGAGGGGGAAGGTATTCTGGACGAGCCCCCAGCTGAAGTACCCCGTTTTCAGATGCCCCCTCACAGACCACTAGAGACCACAATCAATGCAAACAGCAAAGAGTCGTTTATTGCAAGCTCAAGCTTGGTCCTCGGCACACTCAGTAACCAGTGATGCCAAGAGGCCCCAGAATCAGCATACTTTTTATAGTATAAAATAAACAACCTTAAGGAACTGTTACATGAAAATCACATGATTGGCTAGCATTTGCAGCAAGCTGGGCTGGGCAGATATAATGGGTTGATCTTTACAGAAAAAATATTTTTTTGTCCCATCACCTGACCATGAAGGTTATGAGTCACACCTGGGCCAGCAGTATGCAGGATCAGAGTGTGTTTTGCTCTGGGCTCTGAGGAACTGGTCAGTTGGAAGGTTAAGTGTCTTTTCTCAGAACCAACTCTCTCAGCCCTAGGTCGCTCAGGGGCAACACCACTTGGGGGTAAACACCTGCTTCTACTGAAGGCTAGTTTCGGATCCTTACATCCATGCTAATATTAGTTTATTTTAGGGTGAAAGTGAAGCTTTAGTTTTACTTTCACTTGTTTTTTTTTCTTTTTCATAAACTTGTTTTGAGTGTGAAAATACTGTGTATAGGGATTACAATTACATGGGCAAGATAATGAGTACATTTCTTATCAAACATTGTTGCCTCCTCCTTTGTTTCCCCTTCCCATCCCTTCCCATCTCCCTCCATCCCCAAAGTTGTAAAGTTTGTTTTTCAACATAACGACTTGTACATCTCATTGTTGCAGTAGGTCCACCTGTATCCCTATTTAAACCATTTGGTTTTTTCCTTCCCCTCCACAAATTATACCAACATCAAATACAGTGAAAGCAGGGGTTATACCATGGGGGAGGGACATACAAAGCAACAAAGAAATCATCTCATAAATATGTTAGAAACAATCACATGAAAAAAAAAACCATTTGAATACTTATCTTGAGGTTCATTTCACCTAACATCAACATATCTGACCTTTTCTGCTTGACTCAGACATATACTAGTTATTGCAAATAAGGGAAACCATGGGACCTATGTTTCTTTGGGCCTGGCTTACTTCACTTAACCAATTATTTTCATTTCTAAAAAGGCAAGAGAACAAATCATGGGCAAACTATATAAATGTTTTTATAAAAGACTTGAAATTTAAAAAAATGCCTGGGTACCCTTTAAATGGTAAGTAAAATATTCATATGGTAATATTATCCAGGATACTTACATCTTATAACAAATGCTGATATAATTCCTTACTGTTGGTGAAATAATTGGTCTTAAAATAGTTCTATTTAAATTTCTAAACCCACCTTTCGGCAAGCTACTTCCCATAATCAGATGAATAATATTGGAATATAGAGTTGTGCAATATTTATGTCATCCAGCATGTCATCAGTGAGGCAAAAACAGCTGGAGGCAAAAATTTAAAGGATTTCTGATATGGCAGGATGGGTCTCTGGAGCAGGACTAATTTTCTATAAAATGGTGATGAGAGACAGTGGGTTTGCTCTAGAATTTCACTCTGCTACTACCTTCTTATGGTACTCTTTAGAACTGAGCCCCAAATATGTGTGAATCCAACATAGTTTTTATTCCTAAGCATTTTATCACTGTTATGCTGTCATGAAGGGAATCAGCTTCATTTCTTTTTTACATAGCCTATTTGTTATTGAAATACTGCTGATTTCACGTGCTGATTTTTGTATCCTGCACCTTACTGAATTTAGACTAGTAATTTGGGGTGTGATCGTTTCTTTTAATTCTCATAATAAAATAGTTCATGTCTTTTGTAGATGGAGACAACTTTATTCTTGCTCTGCTATTTGAGTGTATTTTATTTCTTTTTCTTGACAAATTGCTCTGACTACAACTTCTAATCTTACTTGAAATAGACGTAGTAAGAATGTATTTCCTTGTTCCTGATTTTAGAGGAAAATATCCATCTATTCATCATTTAGCACCATGTTGTCCATTGGTTTATCACATACAGCCTTTATTACATGGAAATTTTTCTCCTATACCTAATTTCCTGAAAATACTTTTATTATTAAAACTTGGTGAATCATGATTGTAAAACTAGCTAAAGCAGGAGGCTGAGTCTGAAGGATTTCATTTGAAAGCCTACTTGGGCACAAAATGCCATAAGAGTCCATCTCTAATTAACCAACAAAAATGTTTGAGGCATTGCTAAAGTGGTAGAGTACCAGCCAAACAAGCCAAAAAAGCATGAAGCCCTAAGTCCAAATTTCATTACTGCTAAGAGAACAAAACAAAACAAAACAAAAATTGCAAAACAAAAATCTTTTTATCATGAAAGGAAGTTAAACTTTATCAAATGTTTTTTATATCTCTGTTGAGATGATTGTAAGATGTTTTCTGTTAATGTAGTACATATAATTACTGACTAGCATCGTTTGAGCCACTTCTATATTCTAGGAATAAATCCCACTTGATTATGGTGTAGGAGCCTTTTAAGATTCTGTTTAATAGTTTGCTAGTATTCTGTAGAGAGGCTTTTATTCATTGATGTGCATAAATTATATTTCCTGTAATATTTTATTTTCTAACTTGTTATCAGGGTAATATTAGTCTCATAAGACGTATTTGAGAGTTTCCTCCCAAATTTTTGGAAGAGTTTGAGAAGTTAGTATTGATTAGTTTTAATATGCTTATAAAAATCACTTGGGAAACCTTCTGGTCCTGAACTTTGGAAGGAGGGCTTTTCTTACTACTACCATACCCTTACTAGTTACATACCTGCTAAACATTTCTATATCTTCATAATTCAGTCTTTGTAGTTTGCTATGATTCTAGGAATATAATTGTTTACAGTATTGTTTAATGGTTCTTTATATTTCCATAATAATAAACTATATATTCTTTTGATTTTCTGATTTTACTTCAGTCTTATGATGGTCAGTTTTTTGTCAATTTGGCTATCTTAAGGAATATCCAGATAGCTTTTAAAACTCTGTGTGTGTGTGTGTGTGTGTGTGTGTGTGTGTGTGTGTGTGTGTGTACATGTGTGTATGTCTATTGAGATAACTATTTAAATTAGTAGTTAAGTAGTGAAAGTCTGCTCTCAGAAATGTTAATACTCCCTAAAGGAGTTCCTATAAGGCTTGAATTGCACAAAGACAGTGAAAATAACAACAAAGTTTCTCTCTTTGCTAACTGGTACATCCATCTTCTTCTACTGTAGGGTATCTCCACTCTTTGTTCACTATCACTCAGATTCAAAATGATTATTTCACCTGTTGCCTGGTTTCTCAATTCTTCTGACTTGAACTGAAATCACAACTCTGCTCTCCTGGTTCTCCAGGTTTGCAGGTAGTAAATCACGGTATCTCTCCGCCTTCATTATCATATAACATATAAGCCAATTTTCATAATCTTCTCATACATATGAATAATTCTGCTACTCTAGAGAATCCTGAGTAATACAAGTCTGTACTCTCATTTTTTTCAGTCAAAGCTTTTCCAATTACATCTTTTCATAAAACCAACTCATTCATTTACCTTTTTACTGTTTTTTTCTGTCTTAATACTATCTATTTCTATGTTCTGTTATTTCACTCCCTTATTCAAACTTTGGGTTTAATATGCTCTTTTTTAAATTATTATCTTTAAGTAGTTATACAAAGGACTTGCCATTTAACAAAGCAGTTTATGAACGCAATATATTTTGGCCAATGTCACTTCCCTGTCCATTCCTTCTCTTACTCTTCTTAATTTTGTAGGATATATATTGAATTCTTGATTGCATTCTCCCCTCTTCTCTTCTTAAAATGTTTTTACTCCATGTTTAAGTTTGAGATTTAAAAAAATGAATCCAGATGTTCATCACTGTAAGCTCCTCTCTTACAACTGTGTTCACTATATTTCATAAGTTTGTTATGTTTTTATTTCTGTTTGTCTCAAGGTAGTTTTGGTTTCCTCTTCAGCCAATTTTTAGTTTACACATTTGATTTTTTTCTTATTTCCTCCTGTTACTGATTTTTAGATGCACAGCATTATTTTTGGAAAAGATACCTTACATTTTATCTTTTATTTTTGTGTGTATATATTGGTCTTGGGTTTTAAACTCAGGCCTGGATGATGTTCCCAGAGCTTTTTTTTTTTTTTTTTTGCTCCAAGATAGCACTCTACTATTAAGCCACACAGCTCCAATTCTGGCATTTTGGATGCTTTAATTGGATATGAGAATCTCATGGATTTTCCTGCCTAGATTGGCTTTGAACTATGATCCTGCCTAGATTGACTTTGAACTATGATCCACACATCTCAGCCTTCTGAGGAGCTAGGATTACAGCCCTAAGCCACTGACACCCAGTTGATTTCTTCTTTCTTAAATTTAAGACTTTTGTGTGGCTTTAATACGATCTATCATAGAGAACATTTTGTGTGTCCTTCAGAAGAATATGCTCTGTGTGTTTGTGGACGCAGTGTTTTGAATAGGTTTCTTAGCTACATTTTCTCTAAAAGTGAGTTCAAATCCGGTGTTCTCTTATTGTTTTCTTTCTGAATGACTTATCTTTTATTGTTAAAAATAGATATAAAGTTCTCAGTTATTGCTTTAGTGCTGTCAAATTTTTATCCTTTTATATGTCTGCATATTTAGATAATTAGATATTTAGATATTTAGATATTCCTATGTTATATTCAGATATATTTATAATGCTTATATTCTCTTGATGAATTGAATTCTTATTATTTTATCACAAACGTATTTGTCTCCTATAGCATTATTTTGCTTATATTCATTCTGGTCTAATACAAGTATAACTACCCCTGTTATCTTGTGGATTTTTGTTTGTGTAGAATATTTTTGTTTACCCCTTCTCTTTCTATTTGTGACTGCTTGTTATGGTGTAGAGATGAACTATCTCTCAAAAAGGTTCAAGTATCCAAAGTTTGGTCAACACTTGCAAGCAGTGTTTGGAGGTGGGGCTTTGGAAAGTGACTGAATTGTGAATGCTCCTTCACTCATGGCCCATTGATGGAATCAAAATTTGATGAGTACTCTCATGGGAGGTGATATAACTGTGCAAAGTTGGGCCTGGTTGGATGAAGGAGGTCATTAGTCAGAGAACCCCTCTCACCATCTGTACCCATTACTACTGTGTAAATTCCAGGGAACAGAGCAGAGCAGAACATCCTTGTGGTCAGAATACATAGGCCTGCATAGCTCCCGAGATTATAAAATCTGAAATTATCTAGAGTCCAAAGTGATTGAGAACCACTCCAAATCATTATGTTAGCACAATTCTGATGAGTCAGTATCATACAGTCACCCCCAAAGAAATACTGTCCACCAGAGCTGAGAAGCTGTCACTCTTCCAACAATTGACTCAACTAAAAGGCTTTGGAGTGGTCATACAAGCACACATCTGAGCATCTGGTTGACCCAACATAACAAGATTAAAGGGTCTGAGGGATTCTGAATGAAATAAACAGATAGTGGAGTAGGCATTGGGAACTCCTGGCTGGCCTTAAGCCAGTAGGGGGAAGAGAGTTTGATAGTTCTGACAAAGACTTTCCAAAATACAGGGCACCCCTGAAGTGGAGGACACAGATTATAGAACTGTACTTATTTGTTATGAAACTAGAACTGATCTATTCAATGACCCTCATTTTATTGAAGAGACAGAAAATACGTACGTACTAGACTGAACCTAGATTCCTACCCCTTTCTAAATATCTCCCCTTCTCTAATAATGAAAAGCACATTGTAAATTCACTGAAACCTTATTTTGCCACCATTAAAGGCACTGAGGGAAACAGAAATTTAAAATGTCGTGGATCTTTTTTTTTTTTTTTTTTTTTAATAAAAACGTGCATGTATCCTGAATCTTCTTCCTTTAGGCTCCCGTTGCCTGTTAACTAATTGGAAGAATTAATTCTGACTAAGATGTTAATCCTGATAATATCTTAATTCCTGATAATGCCCTTTTAGTTAACAAGATCCTTTGTGATGCCTGAACGCAAAGTTGTAACTTCTGACCGTGCTTAACTAGCCACAGAACATTGCTGATCTTCAGCTACTTATTGGGGATTAACCTTTTAAATTTACCCTGCTGAATACATTTCAAAGATGCAATCAAGAGAAACAATATTCATTTAAAATCTTTGAGGTAGGAGGTGATATTCAGTCTATCTAGTCTTCTTTGATACTTGAGCTTTGAATTATAACAGGTAATTAATTGTGCGAGGTGATCTGGGACTAATTCTTGCTTCCACACCTTGCCTTTCTCAGTCACCACAATTCTGTGAGAGTTGCTTTTCTTGGCTTGTGTTTTAATGTAATTTTACATGGGGGGGAGCCTAGTCAAACTTTATACTATGCCTTCTTTTTTTATTTTTTTATTGTGAAAATACTGTACAGAGGGGTTACAATGACATGGGCAAGATAATGAGTACATTTCTTATCAAGCATTGTAGCCTCCTCCTTACACTATGCCTTCTTAAAAAGATGTTGGTGTGAATATTTTGCATCAAAAAGCACACGTGTGAAAACTTAGAGTAGGAAAAAAAAGGGTCAGTGCAAATAAGATGTCTGATATTTCTAAGTAGCTAGTTCGCTGACATGAACAGAATATAGAGACCAATAGGCATGTTTTCTAGTGTGCTGCTGGAAATATACAATCAAGTTTGAAATTTACAAAGTGGCTCAGAAGTACTGTGGTGGGCCCTAAGCTGATGTCATGGTCCATTTGGTTCTTCCATCTTTACTTTCCTAGCTCATTTAGCCTTGAGTTAGAACTTATTTCATCTTTCTGGAACATTTATGCATTTATAAGCTACCTTATATCCTTTTTGGAACAAGGCTGTTTATAAAACATTAGAAAGTTGTGACCAGCCATGGCTGGTGGCTCATGCCTGTAAGCTGAGCTAACCACTCAAGAGGCTGAGATCTGAGGACTGCAGTTTGAAGCCGGCTCAGGCAGGAAATTTTGTGAGACAGTTATCTCCAGTTAACCTGCAAAAAGCCAGAAGTGAAGTTGTGGCTCAAGTGATAGTGTTCTAGCCTTGAGAAACAACAACAACAACAAAACAAATAACAACAAAAACAAAACCCTCAGGAGCAGTGCCTAGGCGCTGAGTTCAAGCCTCCTGGATTGAAACAAATAAAAAGAAGTTGTAACCAATGCCATACAGAAACTCTATGTATGGTGTTCTATGACCATTGATAGGCTTCTACCTTAATCTAGTGTGTAATATTTTCCAGTAGGCTCAGAACTATGGGATCAGTGCCATTCTGTTTGCTTATAATACCATCTTAGGCATGCACTTTCCAGTGACCATCTATCTCTCTGTGTTTGCAAAATGAGGTAAGATACTTAGAAATAAGCTTCACTCTGAGAACAGTCCATGTAAACCTGACTGGGAGCTACATTCTCTAAGAAAACTAGGAACCACCTTTTAAAAAAATCTCTCATTTATATTACAGTAATGTAGGAATCCCTATAATTTTAATTCCCGATTCCATATACAAGAATCTATAACCTGTTCCGTGGCTTAATTTATATCACTGATTTCACAGGTTCCAAACAGAAACTTAAAACAAAGCACTTAATTTTTTTTTGGCTGCCATCAATATTTTCCCCATTAATATAAACAGGAGTATTTCTCTCCAATATGCTATATATCAATGAGATAGTTTCTGTCCTTACAAACAAGCAAAAAAATAATATACGAGAGATAACCAAGTTCGCTTCTATCTAATGAATGAATTTATAGTTTGACAACACAATAAACCCATCAGAGACAATGACATGATACACTGCACCCAGAATCACTTCTGTGCCTGGCATTTGTGTTGGGTTGTTAGTAAGCGTTGGGAACATAGAACACGTGGACCTTTGTAAATAAACCTGTCTTTGATATTGTTGTCAAGGGTGATGGTTTTGGAGAGGAAAGTGGCAGGCAGCAAAATGTATCATGTAAACATAAATGGGATATCTTGATTCTATTTTAAAATTTCTCATGAAAAATGGTTTTGTGATTGGCCTTTTAACAACACTTTATTTATAATCATATTTGCAACTTGGATAGGTGTCAGCGCCGAGGGTGAGCGAGTACATTGCTCTGGCTTTTGTAATTCTGAAAATGTCACTGCTGTCATTTGTCAAATCTGCCTTTTCATTAAGTGGCATCTCCCACTCCTTTTTGGTTGAAACTTTTCATTCCCCTTCCTTGTCTTTTCAAAGAATTATAAACAAAAGGCAGATGTTTTTGGATTTTGGTTTATTTTTACAAGAGGAATGAGAAATTAATTTTTCTTAAGTACTAGCAGTACCAAACAGTAATGATTTTAATGCAACACAATTGAGCAACATTAGACTTCTCACATTTTATTTGTGCTTTGGGATGTATTGGCACTCTATGTATTTACAGGATGTATTATTCTTTTTTGTATTTTTTATTGTAAAAATACCGTACAGAGGGGTTATAGTTACATGAGTAAGGTGATGAATACATTTCCTCAAGAGCAATGTTACCTCCTCCTTTGTTTTTCCTCTTCCATCCCTTCCTTTCCCATCTCTCTCACTCCTCCCCCTCCCCACAAGTTGTAAACTTCGTTTTCAACATAGTGTCTTGTACATGTCATTGTTACAATGGGTCAACCTGTATCCATATTTAAGCATTTTGTTTTTGCCCGAGCATTTTGTTTTTGCCCGAGCATTTTGTTTTTCCCCCTCATTATTCTTGGAAGAAGAATTGCATTCCCAGTACACTGATCTGAATCCACTCTTCTGTGAACAATTGTCGCCTTTTCTTTCCATGAGCCTTAGGCAAAGTTTTCCTTTTCCTTCTGCTCACCTGCTGAAATCCAAATCCTTGTACTTTCTTTCCTAGAACTGGGATTTGCAATCCCCACTGTCATGTCTTCAGATTTACAAATGACTGACCTGTCTGTCCTTGGACTCCTGGCTTAACTTCTCCATTTTGTAGGGATTAATTAATGTTTGCAGTACATACTGATGTTCTGTAGGATGCTATATAAATTCAAAATACCACTATGTTAATAGCAGGCTCAGGACAAAGCTGCCAAACACAGCCTTTCCCCTCTCTGGAGCACAGTGACCTTTTTGTATTTCCTACTAATTCCATGTCTTCTCCCAGAGGGGTAGTCTCTGCCTCTCTAGCCCTAGATTTGTTTGGGACTTAATAAATGCGGCAACCCTGGATTTATTTGTTTAAGTAATGATTGTTCACGTGGAACATACTAGCAGCTGGATTGCTGCTGAATCAAGAATCTATTTGTTCCAGTAGGTCACTCCATGTTGTTTATCAATTTTCATTCCCACTAACAGAATTAGGCTCTTAAAACCATTTCAAATCAGTTTTCTCCCCTTCATTTTGGAGGCCTTCATTGGAAAGGATATATTTAGCATCACCATAGTCCATTTCTTACCAGAGGAATGGTGATTTCTCCACACTCTATGCAAGAACTGAGGTTATAAAAAAAAGCCTTCAAGATACCACCTACTGCACAATTACCAGACATTCCAAATAGCCTGAATGCTATTGAAGGTATTTATATATGACTTTATTTCTTAAAGATGTTCATCTTATGTACTATTTTATCATAGTGACGCACTTAGGTCTTTAATTATTAGCTTAATCATATTCTACATCTTAACAGAAACTTTCTTTTGAACTAGTTTTCTATTCCTGTATTTATATATAGGAATAACTAGACTGAAGATAGTCTTTTGACTTATTCTCCACAGGGCTGGTGGCTCAGATGACTTACTTGCAGTGTCTTAATTGGCTTGCCTAGGACCGCGTCTAGGCCCTGAGATTGAAAAAAATAAAATAAAAAAAGAACAAGTAGAAGTCCCAAGTGAAAGATGGACAGCAAAGACTTTATTTAGATCAAATGGAAACAGAAAGTATACCTCGTTCTCCAATGGTAATAGATTTCTATGAATAGGCATGCAATTGTTGAATACAATTGTGGATTAAAAAAACCATGTACATATTCTCATTGTGAAAGAGAAGGATATTGCAAGCCTGTCTATAGCTGAGATTTTCTAGTTGACTTGAAGAGAATTTGCAAGTGCATTCATGATATTATCAGAAGGATCCTCATGTCCCTCAGTAGAATTTTTACTTTCATAAACCACTTTTTCTAGGAAACTTATCTGTCTACTCAGATCCTAATTCAACACTAATGCCTTTTAAAAGCCTAAGACTGTGTGGTGTTGTAATGGAGAAATTCATTTACTCTCCATTTCATGGGATGTGACAGATTATGTGTTCTAATTGCCTCATTTTACAAATGACAGACCCAGAGCAAAGAGAAGGCATATGTTTCCCCCAGGTTTGTTAGAAGCCAATCAATACTCAGCAGCATACACATTATTATTAAAATAGCAATATTTATTCAAAGAAAAATGTGACTGAAAAATTATACCAGTGTCTCAAAAACTGAACAAGAAAAACTCTTAATTCTTTCTTCCTTTTGTCACCAGATTTGACTGCTAAGCTTTCTTCCCAATGATTATCTTCATGCATGTTGTTTGTCCATACTTCCTTCATTTTTCTCCTTTCAGACTAGGTCTTGATATATAGCTCAGGCTGGCTTCAAACTTACTGTGTAGTCCAAGTTGGCCTCAAACTCAAGATGCTCCTGCCTCTACCTCCCTAGTACTCATATTGTCAGCATGTACTACACATGTACTACACATCTCTCCAGTTGGAGAGATTTTACCCATGAGTTCTAAAAAGTCATGTGTCACCGGAAGATTCTTTATTATATGTTTTGAGCAGTTTTTCTGTAATCTCTGTATTCTTGTCAAGATCTAAATCTGCTACATGCTATCCACAGAAGCACATAATTTAATCCCTCTGTACATCACCTTGACAGTAAAATTAAGTTGAAAAAATAAGTCATGGGTAGATGCATGATCTAACAACATATTTTAACTGGAGTGTTTATTATCATATATATATATATATATATATATATATATATATATATATATAGTAGGCTCTTAGTAAAAATATATCAATGAAAGATGAAGACTAAACTTCACTAATCGAATAGAGGGTTCTTGTCTATTGTACTGGATGAACCAAGTCTCCTTTTATTGGGTTTTTAAAATGTTGTCCCATACAGATTCTAGGACTCTATTCATTGGTTTCTTTCCATTTATCAGGCAGGTGCTGATCAGTTCTCAAGGCTTGTCCCTGTATTGACAAACTGTTCTTTCTAATCTTTGATGGATATTGGATAGAAGAGTGAATACTTTTTATTTTTCTCTTCTCATACATGGGACAGAGTATTATTCAAAACTCAGTGTAATGTGGAAAGGGGAGAGTCAGTGATACTAAAAAGACAAGGATATAAATTTCATTCCTCCTACTTAGTGTAAACTTGAGAATCTCAGCTTCTGCTGTGAAAATAAAGTCTGTGACTTCAGATGGCTCAACTTGGGAATTTTTCAACTTTACCATAGTGCAAAAGGGATCTGCATTCAGCAGAAACTTTATCTTGAATTTTGAACTTCCATATTTTCCCAGGCTGGCATTATGGTACAATATTCTCTCACAATGCTGAGGAGCATCAGTGAGCCACCACTTCCAATCAATCACACATACATCTAAGGGGAAGCAATGGGGGCTTCAGGGTGCTAAACACTGGTATTCTGTCGGGCAGTTGTCTTAAATGAATTTTCAACTCACTGCATTTTCAGTTTACAATGTGTTTATCAAGGCTTAACCCCCAATGCAAGATGCCCAGCATGTGTAGGTCTGTCTGCCATACAATGTAAGCAGATGAGGCATTTTCTGGTGATACACAAAATGATATTTGGTTAACAAATATTTATTTCATTCTGTTCTTTCCCTCCTATTTCTCCATAATCTTGGTAGCTGTCTTCTGTCAGATAATGCACTCACATTGAACCTGTTTAGGTACCAAATTTAGGGTACGGCTTAAAATCCTTTCTTTGATCTCAAAGCAATGATTAAAGGGCACAAAATTGTAGAGGGGTAATGGATAAATGGATATAGATGAAACTCATCACATTTGGGAGGCAGAGCTAACAAGAATATACTGCAATTCATATCAGACTCAGAGGAGGAGAAAACCTGAGGATTACATGACAATTTTTGGACTGGGTTTCTTAGTAAGTATTGGAGCCATTTAGATGACACAATGAAAGGAACCAGATTATTGTGAAGTACAAAATAGAATCAAGGGCTCGGTCTTATGTGTGACCATATTGAGATTTCCACTGGATAAGATAGTAAAGATGTCATACGGTGGTTGGCTCTATATGTCTTATTGCAAGGGGATGAATTGTGGCTACACATGCTTAGTTAGCAATTGTGGATATATAAATTACATAGGAAACTGTTAATAAGGGCAAATTGCAGAGAGTATAGATATAAGAAAAACAGGGAATCTGGTACCAAAGTAGTAAACACTGATTATTCCAACAGTTGGAGGTGATACAAAGGAAGAAGAAGAAATATAACATCAGGTACAACGAGATGGGTCCAAAGAAATAGGAGGAAAATGAAGACACAGCAGGAAATGATAATAATAATAATGTTTCAAGAAGGCAAGAATGTTAAATTGAGTTGAGAATTGTGTTGAGGAGAGACATTGCTTGTAACAGTATAAAATAACTAACAGAAGCCATTTCTCTTACTATAAATTTTAGCCAGACCCAGAGAAGCTCAGGTTGCCTGTTTTCCTTCATTTGTAGTAGCTAGAATGTGCCTATAAATCTATAAGTAAACACGCTGGGTGGTATGCAAGCAGTCATAAATGAATTAACTGAAGTATAGGACATTCTATGGAGAGTGCAAATAGTGTAATTCTTTAGAAAGATTAAGTGAAAGCCTAAAAAACAAGTAACAGGAAAATGGGTACTTGCAAGAGTAGGGTAGATGAATGAAAGAGGAAAAGAGTAGAATGTAGGCAAGAATGTATTGTACACACCATAGAATTGGGGAAAAAATAAGGGAGAAAGTGGGTCAAAGTGTGGGGATGAAGATGTTGAAGGAATGACACAGATAAAAATGCATTAGATACATAAATTGCTTTGTTAAATGAAGAAAGAGTCAATATACAACCTAAAAATTAAGATAAGTGAAGGTAGGGGTGAGGTGGGAGGGGTGGATGGGAATGTTGACAGCGGTGACATTGATCAGGATGTATTGTGTTCATTAACTGCTTTGTTTAATGGCAACTCCTTTGTATAACTACTTTTTAAAAAGCAGTTTCTTTTTTTAAAAAAAAGCAGTTTCTCTTGAATGGTAGAAGCAAGAGACCATTTGAGACAAGTTGAAGAGAGAATGAGAATAACATTAGTTAGGTAATATTTCCTTTATGCTGAAACATGATGAGATAAACACTTGTAAGCTGCAAGTGCAGCTTTGTAAAATTGGCAGTCTCAGATTATATGCCTTATATTTCTTAAGACCTTCTCAAGTAAGTCTAACCAACTATTTTACCTTCTTTGGGGATATCCATCTAGTACAACTCCAACTTGACCTCTATGTTGCCAAGATGGAATTAGCATTTTTCCATTTCTAGTCAAAAGCCTTGAAGTATGATGGTTCCTTTTCTGCCACCAGAAAATGTCTGAACTCACTCACTAGTGACCTTGCAGAAAGAATTGGGAAGTAAAGCAGAAGCCAATGCTATGCATTAGTTAGGAAAGAGAAAAGAGAAGTTGTCATCTCTATATTTAAATGTCCAAGAGCTTGGTATCTTGATTGGGTTTTGTTTTATTATGGACCAAGAAGCACAGAAAATATGTTTTTAAGGTTGTGGTGACTATGGCTTGAATTTCTTCTGATGGATGGAAAATGAATAATTTTGGTTAAGATAAAATATCAGAATTATTTCTTCTATTTTGAACATTAAATCTATTTCATATTTCCAAGCTAGAAAAGAAAAACCAATAATCTTGTCAAATAAAACACAGGGTGCCCATGATTTATGCTTGTAATTTTAACCTATGCAGGAGGTTGAGATCTGAGGATCACATGCATGAAAGGAAAGTCTGTGAGACTCATATCTCCAGTTATCCAGACAAAAGCCTGAAGTAGAGATATGGTTCACATGGCAGAGCTCCAAGTTAAAGGAAAAAGGCCAAGCAAGATGCCAGTCCCTGATTTCAAGTCTTAGTGCCAGCATTAAAAATGAACAGCTTTATTCTGTCTGTCTCTCTCCTATCTATCTATGTATCCATCATCTGTCTATCTACATATCTATTTGGTGGTATTGGGGTTTTAACTCAGGGCCACCTAATCGCTGGGCAAGTGTTCTATCACTTCAACTCAGCATAACATTCCTTATTTTTTAATAATTATGTTCATGGAGGATCTCCTGGCTTTGCCTAGGGCCTCAGACCATAGTACTTCTCATTAAGAATGCTACTTGGTTTATTAAATGACATAGGGTCTTCTTGTGCCTAACATTTTAGCAAGGTTAGCCTTGGACTCTGATCCTGCAGATCTCTCTCTCTCTCTCAAATAGCTGAGATTACAGGCATGAGCCATAATGTCCTGGACAGATTTAGGAGACAACTTTCTATTTTACACACATTCTGTTATTTCTGCATTAGTATTTCTGACATTCAGATCTTCCTCTAGTTATTTCCCTACTTTATGAAAGATTTCATTCCAGATATAGAAGCCTCTCTGTTTTAATAAATTATCTTTATTTGATTATGAAAAAATTCTTAACAAAGGAGGAGGCTACAATGCTTGGTAAGAAATGTACTCATTATCTTGCCCATGTAATTGTAACCCCTCTGTACAGTATTTTCACACAAAAAAATTCTTAAACCTTATTATTCAAGTGTTTGTGTTGTGTTCTCAATGTTTATTTCCTAGGATTATATATATTGTATATAATATAATTAAACATTAGACATATGATATATTGTATATATCTATACTATTATCATATAATATGTTCTATCTAATACACTTTATATAGTAATATAAAATACATGTATATACATACATACATAATTATATTTATAACATATAAAAAGACATATATAATAAATACTAGACCATTGGATATTGCCTGTAGCACATTGTTGTTCCATAAAATTTTTGTTTTTTTTATTCTAATTATTGTTATTTTGTTTTGATTTTTATTTTGGATGTCTTTGGTATTTAAATCTGTGTATTTTCTACTGACATTTTCAAGTTCACTTGCTCTTCGTGTTCTATTCTTTTCAGTTCTATTTATAGGCCCATCAAAAGCAAGCCTCAAGTTATGAAGAAAATGCATCTTGATCATTCACTGTTTCCATCATTCTCCCATTAGAACATTTTCTGTCACCTAGCCCTAAGAATGTTGCCCTCTTTGCCCTTTCCCAACATCTTAAGGCTTTGGTTCCACTGAGGAGATGGGAGAGAGGAATTTGAACGGGGTTCTTTGCTTTCTCTGTCCTGCCCACTCTAGCAATGGCTCTCTGCCTACTTTTCCTCTTCTGCAGGCCTGATCCACAAGCAGGGCTCTCTTCTGCCCTTACATTTCTAATGATCACCAAGTGCAACACAGCCAACAGCCTATGAATCCATGCTAATTTTTTCCTACAGTCTCATCCTCTCCACATGTTTCTTTTCTTAACTTTTTTAAAATATTGAATTCTTTCTGCAAGTGTGAACAGCATCTGGAGCTGTGTATCCTAAGTAAGGAAATTCTTGTACCCATTTCTCTTTGAAGGTACTAGTCCCTGAATAATTTGTTACCTACTTTCCCGGCAGCATCTACCCCTGAATAGTTTTCTTTTTAATTGTAACAATGTTGTACAGAGGGGTTACAGTACATTACAGGGTAATGAGTACATTTCATAGTGAGCATTGTTACCTCCTCCTTTATTTTCCCCCTACTATCACTTCCCCCCCCACCTCCCCAACTCTTCCCGCCCCCCACCCCCACCCCAACATTGTAAAGTTCAATATAGTGTCCTGTACATCTCATCATCACTATGGGTCAGCCTGTATCTTCATTTAAGTGTTCTGCAATAGCCCTTCCCCTCCCCAAATTACAAAAATATATATACAAGGTGCAGAGTACCAGCATCAAATCCAGTGAAAACAGGGGTTATACCATGGGGGAAGAACGTACAATAGAAATAAAAGAATCACATAGTGTATTGTAAATACATTAAAAATACTAGCAAGAAAGAAAAGAAAAAATAAAACAAAACAAAAAACTCTGTGTCCCTGTCTTGGGGTACATTTTGCTTAACATTATCTCATGTGGTTGCATGTGCATAGCCTTTGACCTCCTCTGCTTGTCCTAAACATGTACTAGTCACTGCAGACAAGGGAAACCATGGGACCTATGTTTCTTTGGGCCTGGTTTACTTCACTTAATATGATTTTTGCCAAGTTTTTCCATTTCCTAACAAAAGAGGCAATGTCATTTTTTCTGATGGAGGCATAGAATTTCATTATATATATATATATATGATATATATATATCATATATATATATATATCATATATATATATATATATATGATATATATATAATCACATTTTCTTGATCCGTTCATCTACTGAGGGGCATCTGGGTTGGTTCCATATTTTAGCTATGGTAAATAATGCTGCGATAAACATGATTGTGCTGGTAGCTTTGGTATGACCTTATTTGTGATCCTTTGGGTAAATGTCCAAAACCACCCCAGGCTCTTACCACTGATAGTTTTGAGAACATTGACAATGAAATGCTCATTGTCTAATGAGCTTATTGTATAAAAGGGGAGAGATGTTCTTTCCAGATTTCTACATAGTAACTATCACCAGAGGTCTTACCTTCCCTATGGAAAGACAAAGTGTTGGTACCAAGAATTCGGAGTTGATAGTTATTTTCTTTTTATTTTCTGAAGGTACTATTTTTTAATTACTTAATAGTTTTCAAGGTTAATCCTGACAAAATGGCTCGATGCCACTGTTGTTATTTGAGCCAATGGCTTTTTCCCTCTTGAGTTGGTCTCTAGTCAATGTTTATGTCTAACCTAAAGTCCTGTTGAAATCCTAACCCTCAGCATGATGTAGAAGATGGGTCCATTGGGAGGAATAGGTCTTGAAGCTGGGGCATTTATGAAGAGTAGTGTCCTTAAAAATGAGACCTCTCATTCTGTCACACTATAGAAGATAACAAGGAGGTGTCAGGACACAGAATGGCACCAGGAACCAAATCTGCTTTTCTGATCTTTTTAACTGAAAAAAAAAAACCAAAAACCTTTTTTTTCTTTTATTCATCTAAGTTACCTACTTTAAGTTTTCCTTTTAGCAGTCAGAATGGGCTAAAATAATCCATTTACCTTTGCCTCCTGCAGGTTAATTGTTATGCAAATACCTACAAAATAAAATTTTATTTTATCCTGCTCAAGATTATGGGCTAGTATGTTTTCCATTAACTCTGAAAAAGAAAATCTCTTTCATTAATTTTGTTTGGGCTGTCTAGGATTTGGACTTGAAGCTTGCTATGCAGGCATTCTACTACTTGAGCCACTGTTTCAGCCATTAAAAAAAAATAGTTATTCTTCATAAGGGTCTTGTGTCTTTTTTCTAGAATATGATTCTCCTGCTTCACTTCCCACATAGCTGAAATTAAGGGCCCATGCCACCATGCCAAGCTTGTTTGTTGAGATGAGGCCTTCCAATCTCTGCCTCCTGAGTAGCTGGCATTACAGGTGTGCGCTACAATATCAAACCTATATACATTATTTTTTTATAAAAAACATTGTCTTGCCTTCTGTCTTTATCCTATTTTTTCCACAGTATTTTCCTTTCATATTTTTGAGGAATAGCTCAAGTATTTTACCTATTTCATTATACTTAACCTCTAATGTATTGTTTGTCTCTGTTGCTATATTAACCAATCCTACTAATTTGAAAGAAAGATGAGAGAATAACAGATCTATCAATGTTTATTATTCCATACTCTGGGCTAAAATTTTATTCCTCCAGGTTGGATTTGTGTGCTTCAGCCAATCCAGTCACCTGAGGGCCCTGCCAACCAAGAAATTCATTAAGCTAAATTTCCAGCTTCTTTTTTTCAGGAGCTATTCAGAACCCTGGTGCTGAGCCTGCTTGTGGGCAGGCTTGCAGTTGGGATTCTCATTAGTCTCTTTGTTCTATTCAGAATACAAATCCCAAACACTGATACCTGAGTGTTCCCTCAGGTATAGATTTTTTTTCCCTTCATTTACATGCTGAGTGTGTTATTCTGTAGAAAACACACTGTACTGAGAGGTTCTTTACTTGGTTTTCTGTTTGTTTGTTTGTTTTATATAGACTGGGACTTCCTTGGCCTTGAATCTGATGTGCCCTGTAGTTTCTGTTATTCTAGCCTGCCTTATTATACATCCTGGCTGTCCGCCATCATTGAATCAATTATCTCTGCTTTGGTTCTGCTATTTTTTTGTGGATTCTCTAGTCCCTTGTTTCTTACTCTTATAATTTTCCTTTACTTTAGATCAACTATATATCAAAAACATATTTTTAGAGATTTATTTTGGATGCTGAACTAAGAATTTCTCTACACATCTAGCTTTCTAGAAAGCAGTAAGGGAACACTCCTCTCCCTTGGTTTCTCAAAAAATTCTACTCACTGCTTCAAAGGTCAGTTTAAGCACCATCTATTCTATGAACTTCACTTCTGTACCTCTAGTCACTTACTTTTCTTGAAGTGACTATTTAAGTTGTTCAATTTGTGTATTTTTTGCTTTTTAGTGACATTTGTGGGTTTTATTTCAGAAACCCCCTTTTAGACCAACTACTTCTTGAATGTTTAGGAAACATGTTTTAAATCCTATTTTTCTTTTGGTCAAAGAAATAAGTCTTGACAATGCTTGATAAATATTGAATAAGAAGCCAGTGGCTCATGCCCATAGTCCTAGCTACTCAGGAGACCAAGATCTAAGGATTGCATGTCAAAGCCAGCCTGAGAAGGAAAGTTCATGAGACTCATCTCCAATGAACCATTAAGAAGCTGAAAGTGGAGCTGTGGCTCAAGTGCAGTAGAGCCCTAATCTTCAGCACAAAAGCTCAGGGGCAGCACCCAGACCCTGAGTTCAAGCCCTGGGACAGGGAAAAAGAAAAAAAAAAGAAGAAGAAGAAGGAGGAGGAGGGGGGGGGAGGAGGAGGAGGAGGAGGAGGAGGAGGAGGAGGAGGGGGAGGAGGAGGAGGAGGGGGGGAGGAAGAGGGGGAGGGGGGGAGGAGGGGGGGAGGGGGAGGGGGAGGGAGGGAGGAGGGGGAGGGGGAGGGGGAGGAGGAGGAGGAGGGAGAGGAGGGGGAGGAGGGGGAGGGGGACGAGGGGGGGGGGAGAAAAATTAATGAATGAATGATGAAAAACGTTTTTGCTTTTGCTTTGTGTTTTGGTCAGTTGTGGGGCTGGAACTCAGAGCCTGGGTGCTGTCCCTGAGCTAGCGCTCTACCACTTTGAGCCACAGCACCACTTCCAAAGGCTAAAAACGCTTTTATAAAATTGGTACTTGCAGATGAAATCAGGTAAAGAAACATATTGACCATCAACTATGTATCATGCATGGTCTAAGGCTCTACTAATTGAGGTAAATGGAGGACACTTCCTAACAATAGATATTATCCCTCATTTTCTAATGTGGAATAGGTGTAAGAGGGACACAGAGGATTTCCTGCGATAGGGAAGGGATTATGAAAGTGTAGCTGTGAGCAATAAGGCATTCATAATGGATTATAAAAGAAATAGGGATTCCGGAGGATCAACTATTCATGGTTGAGGTTTACATCATAGTTGACAGCCATACTCTTATAACATAGTATTAATAAAAGATTGGACTGGACAGATTAAAGATCATTCTATGTGTCTCCTGCTGCATACATGTGGCATGTGATTTTATAGCTCACAAAAAAATGGTTAAGTTCCCCTCCCCTCCTCAATCAGGAAAAATTATGAGTATGAGATATAGTATTTTGGGCTTATAAACACTATACAGAAAATGTCATTTTATACATAATACACTCTAATTATGTGTATTAAGGTTGATTTATAAAGGGTAGGCAATAAACCTAAATATTGTAAGAGCGGAGGTAGTAAATCTTAACATGGAGAACTAAAATATCCTCATTTTTTTCCTTTTACACATATTTCAATGATTTATTTCCAGAATTTCAAATATGGTTTTATTTGTTATCTTTTTATTCACAACTGAACAAACACTTGACTGGCATGAGCCCAGTAAGTGTTTTGTTGATTTACCACTTGTGGCTCATGGAGTGATTTCTATCTTTCTTTCAACGATATTAGGTTTACAGGATCTACACGTCTCATATAAACGATTTCATCTCATCTTCCATTTGTTGTTTTTTAAATAAAATAATGAAGGCAGACAGTCATAAAATATTCAAAGCACAACGTACGTCTGTACAAGCATGCTATCAAAACTGTGTTACTGGTTGGCAATCAAACTCTATATGCCACCTAAATATGTCAGTTTACCAGCCACATAGAGAAGGGCAAAGTTTCATGAAAACACATTTGGGTTGTTGATGCATAATGGATGAAGGAGTAGATTGTATAAACACAGAATCAAGACAAGTTAAGGACAATCTATAGGTAGAAATATGCCCTTTTAGTCTATTCTTTGACTTGCTGGAGAAGTTGCAAGCTTCATATTTCTAGAACTATGAGTTTCTCTTGTGAGATAGATGGACAGATAGATCTCATAAGAATATATATATATGTATATATTATACACATAACACACACACATATATATATATATATAAAGATATGTATGTGTATGTCTGTGTGTGTGTGTGCATCACAAGATATATACCAGGTATCTGAGCTGCTAGAGGCTATTTGGGAAGCTGGCAATGGGAGGATTGTGGTTCAAAGCCAGCCTAAGGAGGACAGATTGTTAGACCCCTCTCAACTCATATCTGGCTGCCCTGGTGCATGCTGGTCATTCCAGGCTCCATAGGAGGCTGCGAGTAGGAGGATCATGGATCCAGATCAGCCTAGGCAGAAAATTCCATGAGATTCCATCTCCACACGGGGAGTCTGAACATGATGGTACATGCCCACAAGCATCTGGTGATGACAAAGAGCCCTAAAGTAGATGGATTTTGGTTCAGATGTGAAGCAAGACTATCATAAAAACATAGCCAGTAGAAAACTAGAGACATAACTTCCTAGTATGCCGGCCTATCCATTACAAGGCTCTGCATGCAAACACCAGTACTACCATAAAGGAAAGGAAAGAGGGAGACAGAGACAGAGAGAGAGGGGAAAAGAAAGAGAAAGCAAAAGAAAAGAAAAAAGAAAAAGACTGAGAATGTAAGTGCTGAGCCTGGAGCCAGTGGCTTATGCCTGTAATCCTGGTTTTTCAGGAGGCTGAGATCTGAACATTGCATTTCACAGAAAGCTAACCCAAGCAGCAAAGTCCCTAAGACTCTTATTTCTAATTACCCAACAAAAAGCTAGAAGTGGAGCTGTAGCTCAAATGGTAAGAGTGCTAGCTTCAAGCGCAAAACTCAGGGACAGTGCCTAAGACCTGAATTCAATCCCCAGAAGTGACACAGAAAAATAGAAGAAAGAAAAGTTCTAAATTTGTAAAATAGTAATGTTAATATTAACAAAATGTCAGTATTAACATATAAGTGTTTCTTTTACTATTCTTTCTTTTTAGGGGATTTATATTAGGAATTTTTTTATTAAAAAGATTCAAAGAAATGGCAAGGGTAAGATTCTTCCCTTTGCTTACAGGAAAAGTTTGTCTCTCCCTTTTTTAAAAAAGAAAAAAATCTTTAAATAGTTGTACGAAGGAGTTGCCACTTAACAAAGCAGCTTATGAATACAACAGATCTTGATCAGTGTCTCCCCTTTCAATATTCTCACCCACTCCTTTGATCCAAGCCTGCCCTCACTTCTCTTAATTGTGTAGGATATACAATCAATTCTTGACTGCCTTTTCCCTTACTTCTCTTCACTCATCTACCATCTCTCCTTGGGCCCACTGCACCTCTTACAAGTTACTCGGTGCTTATTTGTCGGACTTTGACTGTGTCTTTCTAAAGAATTATGCTATTTGCATTCTCCCTAGAATCCACAATATTTTAGTTAATACATCTGTAACCACTTGCATACCACCCAGCTTATCAATGTACAGTCTAATTCTGGCTACCACAAATGAGGGAGACCAGGCAACCCTTGTTTATCTGGTTCTTCCTATCCTTTCTAGCTAGATTACAGCTTCAGTCCGTACATGTATTCTCCTAAGCTTTCTTGTGTGTATGTGTGTGTGTGTGTGTGTGTGTGTGTGTGTGTGTGTGCGTGCGCGCGCACGCGCGCGCGCATGCGCATGCCCAGAAAAAAATTGTAAGGTGCCAATTAGTTTTGTTTTATCTTTCTGTTTATTAGAATCTCATTTTCCCCTCTATGATTTTGAAATGTATTATCTCCCTTCTCATCAATCTGCCCTTTTGGAAAGAATATATGATTCTCCTTTGACACCTTTGCTGGAGCCCATGTCAGTATGATAATTCTGTGAAATAATTTTCCAGCTTCCTTCTCAATTGCTAAGTAAAGGTATTCGAATAACTTTTGCTGTTGATACCAACAGAGAAACTTTTCAGGGGGAAAAAAAAAGAATCGAAAAAATGTAGTTTATTCCTGGGTGACAGGAGCTTCCTGTCCCTCGTGTTTATCACATATAAGTGGCTGCCAGGTACCAGCAGGCCCTGGAATAGATAGTCATAGTCCCTTTTAATCTTCCCCTCCCTTGTCCTGGCCTCCCACCTCACATAGAGAGAACTCTGTGATGGGTCTGTGTCCCAATGTAAGGAGACGATGATTCAGCTATGTTCTGTGTTGATAATGCTGAGGCATCATGTGGTCTTCTGAAGAGAGATCGATTACAAAAGGCAGTACCTGGGCTCTATTCCTAGCCTGTCATTGAGCTGTTTGGGACAAATTACATCCCATCTTTGCCTTAGTTTTAGCACCAGTAAAAGAGGTCTGCGGGACTAAATCAGTGGGTTTTTAACCTGAAAAACACATTCAAATCCAGAGAGCTTAAAAAAACAAAAGTAAGCACCTCTATAATGATGTCAATTAAAAAAATTCAATTACAGGGAAAAGATGCAAACACCTGAGCTTTACCCCTGGGTAGATTTAAACTGTGTGTGATAGGGTCTGGTCATTAGTACTCTGGGAAAGCTCCCTTGGTGATTCGAATGTGCAGTTGATATGGAGAACTGCTGGACAAAACAATCCCCAAAGTCTTGTCCAAGGAGAAGGTGCCATATAAAGGTTTACAAAAACAAGCGTTGGACTTCGTTAGGCCAGGCTTTGAATCTCAGTGTTTGAATCTCAGCACCCTCAATTCCAGGCTACATAAACCGAAGCAGGTTCTTTAGTCTCACCTCGTTTGTCTTTATGTTCAAGGTAAGACTAGCCTTGTTGGGTTTTATGAAGACTGAATATGATAATGGAGGTAAAGGAAAAAGCTCAGGACTTGGAATCAACAAATGATGATTATGGAAGTACACTCCTGATGATGAAGCTCATGCTAAAATAATAAAAGAAAAGAAAAGCCTTATAGTGTGATATTGGCCCAAGATAAGATAATAGAGTAATAGAACAAAGTAAAAATCAGAAATTGCCTCCAATTTTCTCCTACTTGATATATCACGAGTACTTTTCTTGGCACTATGCAATAATAGCTTAATAGTTTATAAAGAGAAAATAATAACAAAACCAAATCCTTATTCTGTATTGCTAAGAAAAGTAGATTCCAAGTGTACAGAAGATTAAAGTATAGCAAAGCAACGTTTTAAATATTTGGAAAAAAACGTTGAATTGTGTTACAAGATTCAGACAGGAAAGAATTTAAATATCATAATGCAAAAGATAAAAGTAACTTTTGTAGAATTCAACACATCTATGCTCCAAAAATATTTTATGGATAAAAAAAGAGTTTTGCTTTGTGTATGTGTAATAAAGAGATTATGAAATCAGAATAAAATAGAAATCATTGTAAATCCAAGGCTCCAACCCACTCATGAGGCTGAAATCAACAGCATGTCAGTTCAAGGCGAGTTTAGACAGTAAAGATGAGACTCCATCTAGATGGAAGAAGCTTCACATGGTGGTGCCTGGGTTTCAGGCTAGCACTCTCATATGCAAAAAAATAGGCAGATAGTTGTCCAGGACAGCAAGTAAGACTCCATCTCATAAACAACCAAGGCAAGAAGAGACTGGAAGAAGGGTTCTGTGGTATGCACATCTCTTGCAAGTGCATGGCTCTAAGTTGAAAATGATTTAATATAAGACTCCAAAAATAAGAACACAAAAATAAATTTAAACAATAGTAGGTAATGTGTGCATGGGCACCATCATTTCATGTACCATCAAATAAAGCAGTATAATTTGCTGTTTATCAGAACATTAAAACAAAAGTAGACGTAAATTTACGTTCATCAAATTGACATTTTGTCTCCAAATATTTCTTTATTGAGATTAAGTGACTACCTATATTTCAAAATACTGTGGTATAGTTATAGTTAGCTAAGATCACAAATGCATTTTAACCTTCACAATGATCATCATCATCATCTTAATCTGCAAAGTTTATGAACTCTATGAACTAAGACTATTTCGTCCAAATCAGGTGATATGTAGATTTCTTTCCTTTTGCTTCATATCAGCTGTTCCCTCCTTCTCCTTCATTCCCTGGCTCTCATCATCGCTTAGTTCATTTTCATCAATGTCCAGTGCAGTTGATGGGCCCTTCTGCTGAATTTTTTTCACCCGTTTTCCACTGATTCTGTGAAACTAGAACAAATTATGTTGAGTGAGATAAGCCAAGATCAGAGAGACAAACAGCACATGGTCTCCCTGATAGGCAGATGTTAGATTCAAAATGCAATGAGATAGGACAAAGTAAACAGGACTCAAGATACCCATACACAGTGAAACCAAAAGAGGACTATTGTAATACCTAAGCACCTCTTCATATGTACATAAAATAATATACAGACTAAAAACCCCAAAGACAAGGAAACAAAGGACTTCCTTTTTAGATGACTCCATGTTCTTTACCTCATATATGTTGTATACATGTGCAGATTGACATTTTTAAAAAATCTAATAATTCTACAAACTGTGGGTGGAAATGCACATTGCCATGACAATTTTATGAGAAATGATAGCTTATCAACCTGATTGTGATGAGGGATAGACATCTCTGAACATACTAAGCGTCACTGGATGTGTCAATCTGGGGTTACACTCGTGGGGTTTAAAATAATATTTCATATATGTGTATACAACATCTATGCATACATGGACATGTTTGCATGCATGTGCATGCGTTTGTACAGATGGTCTACTCTTTTCATTTTGGTGTCCTTATCGACCAGTGACTACTGGTCACTTTCAAATATGATTGTTCACACTGCCCTGAACTCAGCGCTACTCACTTTCATTCACTTTCTCAGTTGTTATCATGATCCCTTTTGACAGATGAGGAAAATGAGCTTGAGGAAAAGGAAACAAATTCTGTGGTCAATGTGCTGAGATGGGTGGGCTGGCAGCAGGACTCCACCCTTGCACTTTGGAAAGACTGAAAGTAGGTGAGGGCACAACCCCAATGCTCATCACGGTGTGTGGTGTCTATCTTCTTTTCTAAGTGATCAGATTGAATACTCAGAATGAGATACAAAGGGGCTCTGTAAGGAAGACCGGGGCACATGTTCAGCTAGAGAAAAAAAAAAATACAAGGGAAAAAGCCTTGGAGCTTCCTGACAAGCCTGGCTTATACTTTCCTGAGCTCCTTCTGTTCTATGAGTTCCATGAACTTCCTGCATTCTCAATAGTAATCTCTCACCTTCTCTCTCTTTTAAGATGTCCTTCATACTAACAGACAGACTTTGAAGAAAGGCAAGATATTAGGATTTACCAAATTGTGGAAATCTGTGTCTCTTTCCATTACTTTGAACAGCAGACATTCATACCACACAGACTGGCATCCTCCATAGAGCTACTTCATTATCTCTCCTAGGTCTGTATAGGAACCATGTGTGAGAGAAGAGAGAAGAAAGAGAACATATTGGTGTACAAGTTCCTTCTCCATTAACTCAGGCACAGGAGAGATTTTATTAGTCATTTTCATGGGCCCTGAAGCTCCCATTATAGCCTCATGGATCTCTTTAGCCTTCTTTTCTTCTCAAAGAAAAGTCCTGGCTATTTTCCACACCCCCATGCATTTGAGACAGGCAGAAATTTATAATAGTAGTTGGTTGGAAATATGTGGCTCAGGAAGTACTTGATCTGAAAAGATACCCAGCTTCTCCCTCTTGGTCCCTTAGTTCAGAACTAGGCACAGCCTCACTGAGCTGCCAGGGCTCTCTGTGTCTCTTGTCTCTGTGGCAATGGATGCTAACTCAAGGAGGAACTATAAGCAGGCAGAAGCCACACCTTTCAGCCAGCTTTGGCAATTTGATCTTTGTCTGATCTGTTTTGTCCCCAATTCCTTCTAAACTCAAGAGAAGGAGAAAGGGGATAATTTAACATCTTGACACACAGTATCATAGGAAAAATAAGTAGGGAAGGCCAACAAGCAAAAGAGAAACACTGAAAATAAGAACAAAAATACTCCCCTCAAATCTCAGTACAGTCTTACACCAGCTCTAAGGAAAGGCTGCGAATAAGAACAAAGCCAAAAACAAAATGAAGGGGAAAATCTATGTTATTTTAAAATGGCTTATTGAAGGAAATAAGAGTAACAGAAAAATCAATAAAGTGCATGATGCAGAATAAAAAGCAATGAGGTCTGGGGTAGAAGCAGGCACTATTGTATTCACCAGATGGAATCATGGGACCAATAACAATTATGTACTTTTTATTATGTGAACAAATAAAATGTTTCCAAGTGAAACCACTGATCCCAATAACTTCAAGTGCTTGAGAATCATAACAAGCATTCAGAATGTTTTTTTGTAATCAATTCAATGCTTACAGTATATTATCAATATCTGTAAAGTGATATCTGCTGGCAAGAGAAGCCAGCTTAGAATTATAATGCCAATTACATCTTTAAAAGTGTGTAAGCAGTATTCTCTCAGGAGCTTTTCTGGAAAAAAATTATTTTGCCTTTGCCTTTGCCTTTGCCTTAGAGTCAAATCAGGACATTGCACCTCTCTCTCTCTCTCTCTCTCTCTCTCTCTCTCTCTCTCTCTCTCTCTCTCTCTCTCTCTCTCTCTCTCCTCTCTCTCGCTCTCTCTCTTCCTTGCGGATAAATAAGGGAGAGGTACTCTGGAATGTCACCAACTATCTCAAGTATGAAGTAATTGTAATGCACAGACAAATCTGAGCTATGTTCTTCCCCAACCAAACCCTTTGTCACAAAAGACTACTGCTCAATTTTCTTTTTAATTGCCTAAAATACCTATACATTTCCTGGATTGGAACATGGTTTATACTACACCTTTTTCTCCTCAGATCTTTTTATATATTTCTCTCTGTCTCTCCATCTCTCTCTATTTCTATCTCTTTCTGCCTTTCTATCTCTTTCTCCCTATCTATCTTTCTCCCTTGCAGTAGTGGGAAATGGGATCTGAACTCAGGGCCTTATAAATGCTAGACCGGTATTCTATTTCTTGAGCCATGCCTCCAGCCTTGATTTTCAGTTTATTCTGAAAATGGATTGTACCAAACTTTTCTGCTCATGCTGGCCTCAAGCAATAATTCTCCAGATTTCAGCCACTTGAGTAACTAGGGCTACAGGTGTGAGCAGGCAGCAGTCAAACCTTCTATATTTCTTAACTACCTTGGATTTCCCAATTCATGTAGTGGCCCTTCCTTTTGTCTGGGTAGCATGGATTTATACCTTGGGTAGAGTTATTCAGATGAGGTCTTCTAGGTGGAACAGTTGGCCCTTATTAGATCTGATCATCTTTTTTAAAAAAATGTATTATAACAAAAATGTTCTAAAACCTTTGTCATTTGTTAATACAAGTCAAGGTTCAGAGGGAGGAAACTGGTCTGCAGAATTGCTCCTTTGGAGATTCTGGCTTATGATACCAAAGACAACAGGGCCTAGTGGCATTCAAGCATCAAGAAGGACTGATAGGATACCAAGAGAAGAGGCAGTGAGATGGGCAATAGCACTTGACATGTTCTCTTCTTTCTTTTCAGGGCCTGAAATGATGCTTTTTCCTCTGTCTCTTCTTAATAATTTTTTATTTTTTGCCTTAAGCTCTGCTTAAATATCAGCTTTTCTGTGGAGTTTTTTTTTCTGTGTTGCTTCCTCTTCTATTTTTCTCCCCTCTTCTATTTCTTCCCTCTCCCATCCCAGTGGAGGTAACAAATCCATTCTCTGGGCTGTACCAGACACCCTTCCTGATGCGTCTTCTGATGAATGAAACAATCCAGGCATTTGTCTATCCCTCCCCCTGAGTATAAGAACCTTGAAAGTAAAACCTGTGCCTTAATTCTCTTTGTAATCTCAGAGCCTTATTAGGAACCCAACAGGCACCCAACACATAGAAATACACAGACCTCATGATAAATGGACCAGTGAACGAACGAATGAACAGTATTTTGCCTCATGTTAGCTGAGCACATACTGCTAGGTAATTCATTGAGGGAAGCAGGTCATATTTGCTGAATGACTTACAGGAAACTTGTCCCAACAACTTTCCTCTTGCCCAGCCCAAGTCATTGGGCATCATTTCATTCTTATCTCATTCCATTTTATCGTTTCTGGCTGATTCTGTGCCCTAGATACTTCCCATCCTTTTCTCTTATACTGGTGTTTCCGGTAGCAATACTCTTTGCTCCTGTTGGCATTTTATGACAGCATGACTGTCCATCGCTCAACCTCAGTTCCTTCCACCACTCCTGTCCCAACAGCAGGCCGTGTTTACAGAAATAGCTTTAGAATGGATGTGTTTACAGAGATAGCTTTAGAATGCAACTTGCTGTTAGAGGCCCATGATAGATTGCTATATGTTAAAATTATCTGAGACATAAGGAATGTTAATAAAATAAATTGGAAAGAGGTGTGCATATGGGGCCCTTATCGTTCATGATAACATCAGAAGCTCCAAAGCAGACTCCCCTGTGTAACTGAGGGAAACATTTTACAAGATTAAAACGTTCCAAGCATTGTCGGCTCTGACAATAGCTTTAAACAATCTTCCACAAGGGGTGGAAATAAAACCAGACCTAATAATAAGGACCCTTGCATGGCTTCATGATGAGAAAGAAAAGACACTGCTCTTGTAGAAAGGATGGACCCAACATGCAGAGGTGTCACGTTTCTGTATGACATTTTAATAATACAAATATCTCATTTTAACTAGTGTTAGTTTATTTTCCCCCTGGCCTTTCTGTTTCTATTTTTTACTGAAAGCAAATAACCTGTTATCAGCTCCTGATAATATGTAGTGGTTTTGATTTCAGCTCTTGAATCTGAGTCTTGGGAACTGGTGAGTAAGACAACATTTTTCCTCACGTTCTATTATGAAAACAGCTTTGGTATTTCTCTTATTTTCTATGCCTTAGAAAACTCGGTAGGGTGCAGGATTTCAGCAGAGATACAAATGTACTTGCAAACTTGGCATTGATTAATCCTGATCTTTCTTGCAGTTGGGGAATAGAGATTGCTTTTGCAGTACAGATTTCTCTAGAAGAGTCTGACTCTAACACCTCTGACGGCTAGTCTAATTCGGTTTTGGAGACAGTTCTGAAGTTCATTTGGAAAAAAATAAAAGGCATACAAGTGTCTAAAGGGAGCTACCATTTATTTATGTACAATAGACATTATTTGCAAAGCATAAGCCAATGGCAGTGCCCGTCTATCAATACTCTTGATATATAAATGAGAACAGTATAAATCACAAAGTGAATACATTCTTGTTTATCTTACAAGAAGTTCAGTGATCTCATATGTTTTTCCAAATTAAAGAATCCAATTTAGTCTATTCCTTTTGCATATTTGATCATCTTGCCCATGTATTTGGCATTTTCAATATTAAGAAAGTTGAAAAAGGGGTGACCTTGGTCAAGAAATATTGTATTCATGAATTTCTTTGTCAAATGAAAATCCCTTTGTAGAACTACCTAAGGGGAAAAGAATAAAGGGCCTTTAGGAATACGTGGTAGTTTAGATGGAAACTACTGTACCCACCTCTGATAATTATACCATTAATCCCCATAAAGGCACCCTGAAGTGTCAAACCATGGAAAACTAGTGAAAACTTCCTTTAATCTATTGAATATACTAAATGAAATAGTTTAAGTGGAAGAACACCTTTCTAACAAGTACTAGGCTGTGAGTTCAAGTCCTAGTACTTATCATGAAATAAAAACAAGCATGTTTTCCTAAATGACTCTTATACATTGTATTGAGAAAATGCTGGATAGACCACTGGAAAGTAGAGGCTTTAAACACTGTAGAGAGGATGACAGAGTGAACCGCTTTTAGTTGATTATATTATCCAAATGCAGTTAACATATAGGCAGTTCTTCACAAAATCCATTAATTATTGTGTTCTAATAGCACTAAGTAATATTCTAAGGAATGATTCCAGATACACATAGGATACATATATGCATATATGCATGAGTCTGAATACGTATGAAATGTGGAGAAGATGGTTAAATGTGAGTTTCCCTGTTCTCAAGTTTGCTTTATGAGTGAATCATCAAAGTATTCCTTCCATTCAAAGGAAGTGGGGTAGTCCTATCAGGGGAAGCCTCTTACCTGCTAGGTTACATATACAACCACGACCAGAAAATGTACTGGTCCTCACATCTCTATCCCTTCAGTTAGAAGGTACATCTGAAACCCTGCATCTTTACTGATGACATCATCTGATTCTGAGCCACTTGAGGCAAGTACCAGGGAGGATGGCCCATACCTGTGGGCATGAATGATGTCGCCTTCCTTTGTATGCCTGAATTTCATCAATGCCTTTCACCTTCTCCCCTGACACCAGGCCATTGCATGCGCAGTGGGGGTGTACGGATACGGAATGGTCACTGAAGATTCACAAATCATTTGCAGAGGTCCAGGTTGTCCAACACAGAAAGAAATGCTCAGTGTGTGCTGTGTTCCCAGGAGACACATTCATTAACCAGTTTCTGTCATGGTATGGGAATTCAGAGTCCAGGAGACTGGCATCACTTGCAATCACTGAACCATGGAGGTAGATTCCATGATCAAAGCCAAAGAATGAGAACTAATGGGAACCTCTCATGCCCAAACCTGAAGATGTGAAACTGAGTGTCATGACCCTGAAGTGTTCAACAACTGTCATTGCTGATAACTTAGATGTCACATCAAGAAAGATCACTTCTCAGGCCAGCAATAAAGACCTCCATTGCACCTACAAGCAGAGGTTGGCGAACAATGCCACAAGGGGCCAAGTGTTCACTGCCTATCTCCTCCTTCATAAACAACGTAGGGCATTTTATGCTAGCAAGAGAGTAATGATGCTAAGAGACTAAATGATTAAATGCCAGTCTGCAAGCCAGAGTGCATTTGTTTTCTGCTTGGAAAAGCCACTTTCATTTCGTATGACAGCTTTCTTAACTGCAACATAGCTCAGAAAATGACAGAGAGCACATGAGAATAAGTGATTGTAAACTGGCAAACAACTCTTTGCTACTATTTGAACTACCATTAAACTGTTCATTCAGTTTCTAGTCAGAAGCTATCACTCAGCTGTGGAACTAGAATGTAAGCATTATTTATTTGGTGGTATTACAATGACATCTAATCTTGGGCCAAATCTTGTAGACAACAATCAGAATACCTAAAAATTGCCTTGATACCCTGTGACAAAACATAATGTTGTTAGCCATAGCTTCTTGCTTCTCTAGATTCTTTCTCGTTGTTAGTATTAGGATGCTTGAATTTCATTTTCATTCCAATTTGACACCCACAGTAATAGTTTTTCTCACTAGCTCTCTATCTAGGCTAGGAATTGTTAGCACTTGGCAAGACGTTTGAAGTCTGATGAGATGCGCATGCCCTAGCCTTGGCTTCCATTTGAGAATGTGCCATGGCTTGTACAAGTCCATAAACTCAGGTTGATTGGCCCTGAAGGGCATTACTACAAAAATAATGAGGTCATCATGGTACATTTTATTCGAATCTGATAACAGTATTAATGAAATGGTAGACTGCCCTTATTATAGACAAAAAAGCTGAAGCTTATCTAGGTTAAGTGACTTACCTAAAGGGTTAGAATTTGACCCTTAATCTTAATATAAGCTCATGCTATGTTGCTTTTTAAAGTAAGCTACTTGCTAGCAGTATTGTTTGTTCCACCAAAAAAAGGGGGGATTTAAATGTTCAGTTAGTAAGCCATTTAGTATTCATTAAGTATATGAATGAAAGTGAAGTAGTGGTGAAATTACTTTTAGGCAAATGTTTCAGAATTAGAGCTTTGTATTGAGAGTTAATTTTATACTTGTGAATATTGAAGGTTTAGTCTTTATTCTAACAATACTGACCACACTGAAAATGTGCACATGTCAAGGTTTTCATCAGATGTGGAGGTTTTGTTCTAGCTTTTGTTTCTTTCCTCATTTTTACTGCTAGCTATTTTTCCTAACACTTTACCCTCTAAATGTTACTCAGTATTTGATAATAGCCAAATTAATTCAAAATCAAGCTTAGTGATAAAGAGTAGCTCAAGTTATTTCAATTTATTTTGTGTCTGAAAAAGATTGATCATAGACTAAATGGATATGAGTTAGGGTTCTTCATAAAATGTAATGCTTGCGTATTTATAACACTGTCATGATATTTTTCCCAAGGCTATTAATTAGAGGGAAAATAATTTTCGAGAGGAGTGTGTGTGTATGTGTGTGTGTGTATGTGTGTATACATATCAAGAGGTCTAACATTTCTTTATGCTTTAGTATAACAATTGCACTTCTAGAATCTTGGGCTAAGAAAATGAACAAAAATGCATGGGTCAGATATTTTTTTAGAATACTCATCAATATTCACTATTTTTAAGTTCAAAATGTAAGAATCATATATCTATTATGGGGACTCTGGAAAATTACCATAAACTGTAGGAATATTCAGTATAATTCTTATAGGTTTATGGTAATTTACTTCTGTTTTGACATTGATATTATTCTTTATATATTCACACCTATCATTCTTTATATGAGAAACATATATGACCAAATTATAGCAATGATATGCATAGGTCTGTGTTTTCTTTTCAAATTTCCTACTGTGCATGTGTTGACATTTTGTGGACAATTCTTAGCCTTTTTTTATTAGTACATATTTTTATTGTAAAGATATTGTACAGAGGTGTTACAGTTACATGAGTAAGGTAGTAAGTATATTTCCTATCAAGCATTGTTACCTCCTCCTTTACTTTCCCCTACCATCCCTTCCCTCCCCACTTCCCCAACTCCTCTCTCCCCCACTTAAGTTGTTTGTTGAAAACGAATTTTCTTAGCATTTTTGTTCATTGCTTTTAATCTACCACTACAGCCACATATCTATTTCTAACTTCTTGCTGGTTAAAGTGAAGGTAAGAGTCTCATGGGATTTTCTGCCCTAGCTGGCATCAAACTGAGATCCTCAAACTCAGCCTTCTCAAATAGCTAGGAATGCTAATTTTACCTTAAGATATTAAAAAACCTATTAGTCTAATTTAATTTAGTCTATATTCCTACTTTATAAATTAAATTAGGTAAATTAATTCATATAAGGAATAGAAATTCAACTTGGTCCCTTTAAAAAAAATTCAACTTTTACCAACTGCAAAAATATTTGCAGAAGATACATGAGTAAAGAATATTGTTCAGTGCACACAAAGAATCCTTAAAACTGAACAATGGAGGAAGTAAACAACTCGATTAGAAAACATTCAAAAACTCTCAAAAGAAGTCTCATCAAAGACAATAAGCAGACGGTCAGTCAGTACATGGAAGAATGCATGATGTTAAATGTCCTTTGAGAGTTACAAATTAACACAATATAATATTACTGTGTACCTATTAGGATGGTCAAAACCACACCCTGGCAACACCAAACACTGGAGATCGCATTGATGGCTGCTGGCAGAAGATAGTTCTAATCATTGTCTTACTATGCATTGCAGCAAATATTGTCCTTAGTGGTCACACAGACCATCAGAGAACTTTGGGCTGCACAAAACATCACCTATGGACATTTATGCCAGCTTTATTCTTACTTGTCTAAACATGAAAACCACCAAGATATTCTTTAGCAAGTAAATGGACAAACTAATTGTGGTTGATGCTGAAAATGAAACATTAGTAATAAGAAGTAATGATTTCTTGAGTCATGAAAGGAAATGGATGAGATATATTACTAAGCCAAGGAAGACGTTGCCAAAATGTCTACATGCTATGTGATTCCATAACATTCCGGGAAATTGAAAAACCATGGAGAGAGTAAGAAGAGTAGTTTAGCAGAGGTAGGATGGATGGGGAAGTCACGGAGTGCTTTTAGGGAAGCAAAATAAGGTTATGCAGTATTACCAAGTACAGTGGGGTGCTACACATCACTATATATTTGTCAAAACCTATAAAATGTAACAATAACAAAAGTGAAGCTCAATGTTAACCAGGAGTTTGGATAATAAGGGCGTATCAGTATAGTGTCAGTGGTTATAACTAATGTACCATTGTGTTTTGGATTGTCAGCAATTGAGACTGCTCTGTGTTAGGACAGGATTTGTATGGAAAGGCCCTGCCTATTTCCTGAAGTCACCTTTAAAACATAAGCAATAACATTTTACAAGTCATTAAACTCTTCATCTGCCGAAACTTACAATTACAAATATAAAGAAAGAAAATCCTGCTGATGCCATGAGAATTGGTAGACTGGCTCTCTGATCTCCATGCCTCCAGATGGGCTTGGGCATAAATTTATAAGATTAAAGCAGAGTTCCCAGGCTTGATCTGTGTAGGACCAGAGCAAATATCTCTGGTTTTGTGGGCACGACTACTTAACCCTGAAGGGCATCCACAGAGAATATGTAAACAAGCAGGCGTGATTGAATGCTCTATTGCTTTATTTTCCCACACAAGTCATTTGCTAATCCCTAGTTTAAGGCAAATGATGGAGGAGCAGAGCAAGCTTGAGGTACATATGTATAGAGGCTTTGAAATGGGAGAGGACTTCTGCCACTTTGAGCTGCTGAGGGCTGGAAGGAGAGAATTGAGTTCTGTCTGACAGGGAAATGGAACATGTCTCTAGAATTCTTTAGGTCTTAAACAATTTCTATTAGGTTCCAAGAAATGGCAAATCAGCATTATCTCCCAAACAAACTAATGGAAGTACTATTTTTTTCTAGGAACTATCTGATCCTCAAAGTAAAATGTTGGGAAATGGTAAAAAGAACTTTGAAACTATTTGATTCTCTAAGGTCTTCTCAGAAGACAAGTTGGAATGACAAAAACAAAGCAAATACTTATTGAATAGGCTTCTAAGCACAATCTCCTATCTTCATTGAGAAATCATCACTTAAAACATGGTTTTGTTTGGTCAGTCATGAGGCTTGAACTCTGGGCCTGGGCACTGTCCCTCAGCTCTTCAGCTCAAGGTGAGCACTCTGCCATTTGATCCACTTGATCTGGTGTTTAATTGGAGATAAGAGTCTCCCAGACTTTCCTGCCTGGGCTGGCTTTGAACCATGAGCCTCAGATCTCAGCCTCCTGAGTAGCTAGGATTATAGGCGTGAGGCACTGGTACCCAGCTTCAAATCATTTTCTTGACCCAAGAGTTAGAGGAGATGAGCCAGCATCAAGTAGCAGTCTAAGAAGAATAAATATAAAATGCAAAGTAAGATGCATTATGTGGCAGAAATAGATATAAAGTTTGTTGCTATTGGATTGAAGCTGACCTAGTGGCACCTGCCCACTTTCTATTTCCCTAAATCTGTATAATTCTTTGAAGAAGGAATGGTAGAAAATTACTTTCAGAGTATAATTACATTAGATGAGACATCAGTTGTCTCGTGAAACCTCAGTAATATGCAGCTAAACTCTGTGGGAGGAACTCAATGGACATGAGCATATTAACCTTTGTCTGTTGCTTTCAAAAGCAAATATGAAAATTAAAAGCAGTCTTGGCTTATCTGCTTTATTTTTCAAATTTCTATGAGAAAACAAAAGATACACACTTGAACTACAAAAAAAGATAAAGAAGACATTTTATGTCTGTGTCTGTTAACGTTATATGTAAGCCAATATTCAAAATAAAACCTACAGTCTTTCCTTAGTGCTCATGGCTCCCACTTGTGATTACAAACTGGCTTCACAAAACAATCCTCAGATCTCAGCCTCTTTAGTAGCTGAGATTTGAGGATTGTTTTGTGAAGCCAGTTTGGGCAGAGGATTTCCGGGGACTTTTATCTCCAGTTAAGCACCTAAATGCCAGATTGAACACATGGTTCAAGTGGTAGAGCACCAGTCATGAAGAAAAAAGTTGGGTGAAAGCATAACATCTTATCCAACCTCCAGTAACAGCATAAAAACTGTCAGAAAACTCTAAATACTGAAGACTATTAGAATGACTATTGTAGATAAAGATTTATGTAAATATTGTATTGGACTTCAAATCATTTTGTATTATTTTATATTTTGGTTATTTTAAGAAGAACCAAAAGAGAGTATAGGCAAGGTACTGGTGGCTCATGCCTATAATCAAATATACACAGTAAGATTGTAAGAATGAAGAGAGTTATGGAAAGCAACAGTACAGTGGGTCTTAGAAAACTTTAATAAACAATCCAGTAATCCTACTTGTAGCCCTAGACTCAAATGAAACAAGATTAGTATGGCCTGCAGGTGCTAGTGCTAGTGCTTGATGCCTATAGCTACATAGGAGGCTGAAATTCAGAGATCAAGCTTCAAAATCAGCCTGGGTTAAAAAAGTCCATGAAGGGCTGGGAAGGTGGCTCAGTGGTAGAGCGCTTGCCTTGCCTGCCTGAGGCCCTGGGTTCGATTCCTCAGCACCAACATAAGCAAAAAGAAAAAAGCCGGAAGTGGCGCTGTGGATCAAGTGGTAGAGCACTAGCCTTGAGCTGAAGAGCTAAGGGACAGCTCCCAGGCCCAGAGTTCAGCCCCCACGACCGGACCCCCCCCCCCCAAAAAAAAGTCCATGAAAAATCCGTCTCCAAAATAATTAAGAGCTGGGTCGATGCCTTACTCAAGTGGTACAGTATCAGTTGAATAAGCAAACCAAGATAGTATTTAGTCTTGTGTACAATCCCCAGTACTACAAAAAAACAGAGAGAGAGAGAGAGAGAGAGAATAAAATCTATCACCATATTCAGTACACATTATTCCCAGTAGCCAACATGTGTTCAAAACCTAACCGTCTGTTAACAAATAAATGGGTAGAGAATGTGGGGGGTGCATATATGTTCTTACAGATATAAAACAGAATATTAAGTCATATAAAGCAAATCCTGATATTTATGACAATGTGAATGAAGCTAGAGGGCATTATGCTAAGCAAAATAAGCAAGAAAGAGAAACATAAATTCTGCTTTGTAATATTTATACATGGAATCTAAAGAAAAGAAAATCAAACTCACAGAATGATGGTTGGCCAGAGGCTGGAGGATAGGAAAATTGGTCAAGTGAGGAGATAAGATTCTTACAACTTTCAAAGTTATAAAAATAGGCTTTATTCATTTATAAGAGTAGACTCTAACAATGTAATGAACAGGCTGATTCATTAGTCACAGTTAACATCCAATGTTATATGATTAAATTTTTCTTGTTTTTCTTTTTTTATGGCCCCCACCCCCTATTCCCTTCCACATCCCCCTCCTCCACAGAAGTTGTAAAGTTTGTTTTCAACATAGCGTTTTGTACATCTCATTGTTACAATAGGTCAACCTGTATTCTTATAAGTATTTTGTTTTTTCCCTTTTTCTAAGAGCATAGATCTTACCCTCCACAGAGAAAGAACTACACAAGAAGGTTGAGGTGTCACCTGGCTTAATATGAGAATCATTTCTCAATGCATACATGTAGCAAGTCATGCATGTATGAACTGTGAAAAATTAAAAAATTAAAAAAATTAAATGTCTACATTAAATATATACAGCATTAGTTGTCAATTTCCCTCAATAAAGCCGCATGAAGAAAGAGTTTAAAATGAGAACAGTCCCTGCAGGTCCTAACATAGATAAACCTTACCCTGAACATAGAGGAGTTTTACAAGCCTGAGCTTTGATCATGCAAACAAGGCTAGAATATAGTGGTATAACCTGGGAAGAAAACACAGAGAAAGTTCACCTTGAGTCAGCTTATACATTACACATCATCTATCAACAAAGGATAATAAGTAAGAGAGCATTACATATAAAAGCAATATAAGCAGATTTTTTTCAGTCTTGGACAACTCCTTTTTCAATATATTTCTTTACTGTCTGTTCTTATTTTACCAAGTTCCTTGTTTTCTTCTTTTTGAGGTTTCCTTCCATTTTCTACCTCAAATAAATTTCATTACTCACTTCAAGATCTTTTTGATCTCATCTATCTTGAAGGGACACTGTCTAAAGTGTACACAGTCCACAAATAATAAGGAATGTTACGTTACAATCCCTATTTTCTATTTTGATGCATCTGGACAAACAGGGCTAATCATCCTTTATGACTGATGTGCACATTCATAGCAAAGCACAAGAGAATACTGTCAGGTGGCTGAAGTTATTTAAAAGCCAAGTTTTCGATGCATTGGGATCATGTCTCTGCCTTCTCCTGACTTTCTCCTTTGTGTTTCAGAGTTCCCTGTCTTATCTCCTATAAAGACATTAGGGCTCACCTTAAATGTAGGAAGAGCTCATTTCAGTATCCTGAAGTTAACTGCATCTCTAAGTAAAAACTTATTTCTTAGTAAAGTCACAATCACAGATACCTTACATTAGGACTTAGCAAAATATTGTTTTGAAGATCACAGCTCAACCCACTCCATTTGTGTTTCATCCAGAAATGTGACCCCAGATGGTGGCCTCATGATGTCGTAAGGGGCTTGGGTTCTGTTGGTTTGTTTTGTTTTGCTCTTCTCACTGGCACTTTTGGTTTGCTGGCTTATCTGAGCATGCTTGTGATGTGTATCAACTCCCCTTAAACCTACCTCTTTAACGAAGTAAGAACCCCTCTCCTCTGTGACCCTTTCTGTATCTCGATGGCCAGACAAAATATGTTAGACTCCTTTATTAATTGTTGTCTCCCCAACCACTAGCAGGGATGGAGAATGTTTGCTTTGTCAATGACTATTTAGATATTGATAATATCATTTGTGGGCTATAAAAAATTATCAATAGAGGCAGAGAGCCATGGCCAATGAAAACTATACAAGAAGCATTTGTGTCTAATCTGTCATACTAAATGATTTCACAGACAGCCTATGGCCCAGACGCTACCCATGTCAGCTAGAGCACAAATCACAAACATGCATGGGCATTCTCAACAGTCTGCACTACAAGGCCAGTGAGAGCTGAGCACCAGAGTCCACACAAGGTAGTGCCATTGGAAAAGTGCAGTGGGATGAGTATGGAGGAAGTGACTGGGGGCTGGGGGCTTAGCCCAGCGGAAGGGTGCCCGCCTGGCGCGCGCAAGGAACTGGGTTCGGTTCTCAGCCCTGGGGAAAAAAAAAAGAGTAAGTGATTCTTAGTGTTTTAACAAAACATGTATCAAATAATTTTTAGGATATACTGAATCTTTTACAGTTGGTGAACTAAGCATTTGTCAATGGATGATATATAGCACCTATTATCACTAAAGACGATTAAGTCACCTATGTATGCTAGCTCTTATAGATCCTCCATTGTATGCCATTGGACCTTGATCCTTTTCACATTCTTGATTGTCTTTCATAAATCCTACCTGCCTTGTCAGCATCATCTTCTGTATCTTCACATATAAATCAATCAAATAATACATTTAATTTAATAGGCTAATAATTACTAACTGATTTAGAATAGGTCTTTGTGATCAAAACCATGACATGATGTGTTACGAGATATACTGAGACCGTAGTGGGTTTGTGTGTGTGTGTGTGTGTGTGTGTGTGTGTGTGTGTGTGTGTGTTCTGAAATATTTCAGAACAAAAAAAATGAATCCCCTCAGGTTTTTCTACATTTTCTTGTATCAATGATTACAATGATATATTATTATTATTATGAACTCAGAACATCTATTTTCCAAATTAGTACCTTTGGGGTCCATCCCATTTTCTTTAATATTCATGCCAAGATCAATTAGTTACAAAACAGTTGCTCTAAAACAGCTTTCAATATGTGCATACGTGCCCATATGTGGATATAATTACAGCATTTATTTCATATTATGCCTACGATGGATTTATTCAGACACTTGAAGACTTAATAACAACAATAAAACCACAGTCTTCATTGTATCAAAGGCTACAGAGGGAAATGGGGTATAAAGTAATATTACTAGATGGTCAGAAAGATACTCTTTAAGGATTATTGATTGTTCCATGAGGTGAGCAATTAAAAGGAAAGAAAGAGTAAAATATTTACATGTAAGCATACAGATGCCTATTTAATACTTTGCAAAGCAAAGGTATTTAAATGCCTTCCACTCTTCAGCATTTTCTTGGAGGTGAAATGAAATCCTAAAATTTTCTCATCAGGATTATTGGGGAATGCGCTCTACCCAGAGAGAAGAATGTAACAAAAGCAGGAAGGAAGGAAGATTAATGTATTCAGGTCTAAATTATGGAGCTTGATGGCTTGTATCTCAGCATGTTAAAAACATTGATTAGTTGTTTTGCTGTAACAATCACAGTTGAAGAATTGGTGTTGAAATTTTTCAGAATCCCTAAAGGAAAAAAACAACAAAAACAGATCAAAAGCCCTTGCGTATGTATGTGTGTACATGCGTGCACCCCCTCCCCCCCAAAAAAAAACAAACACAAAAACCAACCAACTAAGTTATCCAATTAATCAATGGGCCCAGTGGAGATAATAATTAATGAATTTAGAACAAGAAATGGTAGTCATCTGAGAGGTATGTTCCACCTACCTAGAGAAGTAGGTAAAAAATAAGTACATTTCTGTAAGTACCTGGGCTAGGGCCAGAAACATCTGTGAGCAGCTGGGAAAACAGCAGATTTAAGAAAGTTTCCAAAAAGGGGTCAGGGGGCCAGAAAATGAATAGGTATAGGGAGAATTGTGAGGAGAAAATAAGATTAGAGCAATGTGGGAAGAGAAAAGAAGAGAGGGAAGATAACTAAGACCTAAATTCAGAGGGTGGAAAAGGGAGAAAGAAAAGAAAGAAGAAACAAAAAGAAAAAGAAAAAAAAAGAAAGAGGAAAAACTTAAAAAATTATATCAGGATAATGAAATGATACTGCAATTATAATGAAATAATACTACAATTAAAGGAAATAAAGTTGAGAAATTGTAAATTAAGTCATTGATGTCTGAATTAAGTTTGCTCACAATGAAGGATAATAATCAAAGATGGGCTGGGAAGGTGGCTCAGTGGTAGAGTGCTTGCCTTGCATGTATGAGGCCCTGGGTTCAATTCCTCAGCACCACATATGCAAAAAGAAAAAAGCCGGAAGTGGCACTGTGGCACAAGTGGTAGAGCGCTAGCCTTGAGCTCAAGAGCTGAGGGACAGCGCCCAGGCCCAGAATTCAGGCCCCACGACTGGACCCCCCCCCAAAAAAAAGATGGGTACATATCTGGGGATGAACAGAACAGCAATTATGTAGAGAGAAAAAAAGGACCAAAAGGGAAAAGGGAATAGGAAAACAAAGAAAAAGAAAAAAGTAGAGAAAATTTAAAAAATAAGTAGAAAAAGTATTTGATTTATTTGGGGGATCTTGTGTCTCCCCTGTCTGTATCCAGTCTTTTGGTAGAGTCTCTGATTTGCTTGTGGTGTTTGGTTTTCCTGTAGCTTAGTAGGTTTCTTAAATCAGTTTGAGCAGGTAGAATAGAGCTCCCCTATGACCTAGCAATCCCACTTCTGGGCATTTACCAATGATCACAAACAAGACCATACTAAAGCTACCAGCACAACTATGTTTATCACAGCATTATTCACCATCGCTAAGATATGGAACTAATCTACATGCCCCTCATTAGATGAATGGATCAAGAAAATGTGATTTTTATATATATACGTATATATGTATACATACATAATACGTATATACATATATATAGGTATAATGTATATATACGTATATACATATATATATATATACATGGAAAAATCATATTAAGTGAAGTAAGTCAGACCCAAAGAAATATATGTCCCATGTTTTCCCTCATTTGCAATAATTAGTACATAGCTAGGATAATTTTATCAGATGAGCAGAAAAGCTCAAAATCTATGTATATATGACCATATAAGATGATGCCAAGTAAAATAACCCCAAGATATGGACACATATCTTTGTTGTTGTAGTTTTTAATGAACTATGTGATGTTTTTGTTTCCTTTGTTTATTCTTCCCCCTGTTGTCACTGTACTTGATTTTGGTACCCTGCATCTTATATGTGCAATTGTCTAATTTGGGAAGGGGAAGGGGAATAACAAAATGCTGAAACAAGGACACAAGATGACCTATTGCAACAATGATACCCACAAAACACTAGATTGGAAATGATCTTTATAACTTTGGGTGGGTGGGGGAGTAAGGAGGTAGGGGAGGGAAGGGATAGAGGGAGAACCAGGGAAGGGGTAACAATGCTGGACAAGAATGTACTCATTGCCTTACTCATGTAACTGTAGCCCCTCTGTACAGCATATTAAAAACAATTTTTTTTTAAAAAAAGAAAGTTTCCATCCTGTTTTCTGTGGCAGATCATCAGAACCAACACTTTGTGGAGTGGAGGATGCTGTTATTTAGTGGGTGTATATCTCAGTGTCTGGACACATCCAGACAGCAATTATTCCTGAAAGTGACCAGGCCTGTAGCAGAAGTTGGCTGGACTGACAAATGCCATTAGTTAGGCTGCTTCTGTCCTGCCAGAATCATCAGGTCATTTAGTATTGTTTTGGTTATTTTTGTTTCTTTTCTGCTTCTTTTGCCCTTTTTAGATGTGTTAGTGTAATGGTGTGAATGACAATGGGTTACCTGATTGGAACAAGTAGTTGCAGACTACCTGCCATCTGAAAGGGTTGGTGATAAATGTTAGGGTAGACCTGCAGACACAGGCAAACATTCTTTAAACATCTACTGAGTTCTTACTGTGAACAAGGTTCCAGGCCAAATGTTGGGTGGAAGGGTGGGTTGGATTTCTGAAAATAAAAACAAAAAACTTCTGGTTCCTAGAAATATACAGTTTTGAAACTAAGGCAGTTTTGAAAAGTTATTTTCTTTTGGCAAATGATTTTTGAGCTCATACTGCGTGTCCCAAGGAGTTCATAGTATGATTGTTAGGTTGCTGTCAGTGGGAGAAATCAGCTTAAAGAGAAAACATCCATTTGGGATCATTGTTTCAGGGGATTTCATATACGCTTTGAGGGTTTCACCGTTTTAGACAGAAGTGAAATAGAGTATCATGGTGGCAGGACATGTGGTTGAGGTTGGTGCTCATGTCAGAGCAGCCAGGAATCACAGAGATGGAGAGAGGAAGAGCCCAGCTGCCTCAGGAGACACGCCAAAGCAGTATCCTTGTGTTACCATGCAAAAGAAGACTGAGTATTCGCCAGGCCCTGGGAAATTCTCCCGTAGGCCAGCAAGTAATGAGGGCGTGGCATCCCCACAGCTTCAATCACAAACTGTGGTAAAGCAGTCCTTGATCAAAGAAACTCAGGAAGTCAGCTGATGAGAGATGTACCCACCATGTAACCTGTGGAGACTTGGACCGCCATGTTGATGGGCACCTATTGAATTCAGACTTTTACAACCATTTCTCATGTTCCCAAGCCTCACTGCTTTTTTTCCATTTGCATATCCTGTGTCCATGGTATCATCAGTCCAGTATTTGTTATCACCTTTCTTATAATAAGAGAAGCTATGCCAGCCATCCAAGAGAGAAAAAGGACTGTCTTTCTAGCATGAAGACTTGTTCTTTTTGAGTTGTTTTTCTGCTTTGTTCTTGTTTATTAACCTCTTAACTTTTATTATGTCTTGGCAATGGGAACAATTCATCTTCTGCACCAAAACGTGTAGGATGACTTTAATGAAAAAAATTAGAAAGCAAATGATTTGCGTTTTTTATGGAAGGAGTCTTAATGTTACTCTGCTACACTAGTGAGACTCGATGTGAATGCCTTTACTTTGTAGAATGCTTTTAGATATGCTGGCTCCTTTAAATTTATAACAATGCTAGAGCACAGCCTTCACTGTAACCAGCTGGGAATCTGAGGCAGTGGGGACGATATATTGAAGTATCACACACTGAAGCTGAGAAGGTTGGCATGCTGCTTAAGGCTGGGTTTTCTATTTCTATCTGTTTGGTAGATGATTATTGACCAAAGAATTAAAAACTTCTCCATGTGTTAGTTTAAATTTTATCATTCTATTTCCCTCATTGGTCAGTTAAAGGAATTGGTAATAGTTGGGGACATAATTGAAGAAATAAGTTCAATGCATTGTTGTTTTTTCTTGACGCTGTTCTATCTTATACTAATTATATATTTATTATGATGGAGGCAATATTTGATTGTTCTAAGGATACAATGATAAGAAATGTTATTATTCTTCCCTATATGTTTATACTTTATATATATATATATGTATATATGTATATATATATAAAGAGAGCCAGAGTAATAAACTAGTAGCAATATAGTAATAAATTAGGCAAAGACTTACTTAATGTAAGTCATTTAGAATAATGTTGAGAGTTAAAACCCTTTTTGTTTTCATGTTTTTCTATATGCTTAAAAACTTTGACATGGCTGTCATCTGCCTCTTTGCTGTGACCCTTTCAATATGGTGATTCTTATCATTGAACTTACTTCATATTCACAAGATGGCTGTTGCTCCAATCTTTCTTTGAGACTTTCCTTCCCAGACCTGCAGCCAATAGTTCTTCTTATACAGAATCTTTTGTCTGTGGTCTGGCTGCCTATTCTGTCAGCCTCTGTAGTGAGGGCAGACCCTGCCAAGAGTAAGAAGGGGAAAGGGTGAGAAATAAAGGCCAATAATCAGCAGAGACTGCCACAGCCACAGTCAATCATGGTAGAATTATGATACTTAATTTTTGAACACATTAATATGCTCATTTCCCATTGATGGTGAGGTCTTGATAGTATGTGGTGGAAATTGGAAAGGGATCCACCATTTATAACACTCGGCTCCCCTGATGGTAGCTGATTATAATAATAATTTAAAAGAAAGAGCTCTATTCTGCAAATGAAAAGTTACTGCCTCTAATTCAAGGACCATGGACAATTCACGGTTACCATACCCATCATTGTGATCATCATCATTACTGTGAGTCATTCTCATCAAATAGCATTCATTTAGCTCTCTGCTTACACACGATGCAGTATTATCTTTTTGTGTTTATCTCAAACACGTAGAAAATAATGCTTTTTGAGAAATTGGGATATCAGGAGGATAAATGAGTTCTTGCAGGTGTGTTTTATTGGATGCCATAGAAGAGCTCCTGAAAAGTCAAGTATACATTGAATTTGTATAAATTGAATCAATTTTACATGTGCTGAGGGAACTTGATATTTAAAAGAACAGCGTAGGGAAATCTGTACTGCAAGGAGCCCATTTGAAATACAAAAAGTTCCAGGTACAACAGTTTTTTAATCTTGTATTTTTTTGAGCTGTTCTTCAATTGGTCAGGTGCTTTATATATATTTTTTTTCTCTGCAAATTTTGAATTATTTCCTTATTGTGAAAATACTGTACAGAGGGGGTTACAATTACATGGGCAAGGTAATGAGTGCATTTCTTATCAAGCATTGTTGCCACCTCCTTTGTCTCCCCTTCCCATCCCTTCCCATTCCCCCCCACTCCCCTCCCATGCGCCAAAGTTGTAAAGTTCATTTTTTGACATAACGTCTTGTACATCTCATTGTTGCAATGGTTCCACCTGTATCTCTATTTAAACAATTTTTCTCTTCCCCTCCACAAATTATACCAATATCAAATACAGTGAAAACAGGGGTTTGTAAGGCAAAATCCTTACAAATCAAGATGATCTTTGTTAATGTGAATGTAATAATGCCAAGTTATCTTCACTGTTATCTTAAGTAATTATCATTCTTCATTATTCCTGTTTTCAGACTGGTGTGCGTGTGCGTGTGTGTTTAATTTGAGATTAGCCGTTTTAGTAAGGTCTAAAATATAAAAAAAGTTTCGAAATCACATATCCAGTTTTTTTCAAATATATGTGGTTCAACAGGCTTTATTCATGGTACACACACACACACACACACACACACACACACACACACACACACACACACACACACACACACACACACACACACACACACCCCTCAGCAAAAAAATATAAGGAGATAGGAGTGTCATTGTTCTGGAGAAAACAGAGGTAAAGTCTTATTTGTGATCAGCTTCTTCTGCTTCTTGATTTTTAGTCCCCTGAGAGCTCATGTCTTATATAATCTCAGGAAATCCTGGCACCTTCTAGGACGCAAATGGTAGGTAATAATAGTCTCTCCCTCATGGTGCTGTGTGGGTTGAATGACTTAGTAACTATGAAGCACTTGGGACGCTATCTAACTAGTCTTAAGCCTCCGTGTTGATTCTCAGCATTCCCCTCCTTGGAGGCACCCTTCCAGGTACTGTGCCACCGAAGCACATCTTTTGACATCTTTTAAGCACAACTTTTAACTAGGTGAACCTAGTTAATCAAATATCGTGCCATGTTCCCTGGGGGATGGCATTGCGGGGATTTCAGAACCACTGCTTCAGCTCAGAGGCCACAGAAGATGCTCAGGAAAGGTGCCACTCAGGAGGCCCAGGTCACACTGGGCCTGGGCCCCTGCCAGATGAACGAGCCTCATCCATGTGTACGTGCTTACATGAGTCTCCCTCAGAGTGTCTGAAACAGGAGCGTGCTGTTTTAATGTGTGAGCCACCATACTTCTTTACTCACTCATCTGAATAGTGAAGAACCCCCCTTTTGTGGAATATTTAGATATTTTAAATGGACATAGTATGAACCTTCTGAAACTCTTGTTTTATAGGCCGTGTGACAAAGAACTTTGGGAACTTGGGGATCAAGTAAAGTGTGATTTTTCCGCTTCAAGTGTGTGTGTGTGTGTGTGTGTGTGTGTGTAGGAAGATATTACCAACTCCAGCTTGAGGGGGAGGGGCGGGGAATTCTTAGGCTGTCAGCGGCCAGCTTGTTCTCCATCTGCAACTCTCTTCCCTTTCATCTCCCCTTGTCTCTATTTCTTAGCTAGAATACCATTTTATATTTGTAAAAGGAAAGTGTTGAGGCATAAGGAAGAGAACACAGACTCAGTCTATTTATTCACCGTGTTTATAAAAATCCATGAGCTGAAAACTGATGGCTCACACCTGTAATTCTAGCGACTTAAGAGGCTGAGATATGAGAATCACAGTTCAATGAGAATTGATTCTGAAAAGTCCAAAAGACTCATCTCCAATTGATCGGCAAAAAGCTGAAAGTAAAACTATGGATCAAGTGGTAGAATATCATCCTTGGTCAAACAAGTTAAGCAAGAACATGAATTCCTAAGTTCAAGCCCCAGTACACACACACACACACACACACACACACACACACACACACACGTATTTTTATGCATTACTACATTATACTTTCTTTTAACATGATCACAAGTGGGGTTTATTTATATTATATTGATATTTCCTAGAACCATTTTGGAACTCTTTGGAGACTTTCTTTAGAATCTGTGTCATATTCTTTTAAAAATACATTCAAAAAGCTCTTAACTCACTATCCTTTAAAATAAAAACCTATATGTCTCCTTCACTTCAGAAAGTCAGAGTTGTTAGATTGAAGATAGGTTTTAAATACTGAAGCTCAATTTATACAGAGTTTATTATTTGTCTCCAAAAACAGTCAAATAATTACTAAAAACATTTAGTGAAGTTTAGTTTTCAAACTAGTAGTAGTTTTACTTTTTTTTGGCCAGAGGATGGTTTTAGAGAATCTCTAACATGGAGCGAAAGTTGTTTCAGGCTACAAGAACAATATATGACCCAGTTCTATGCTCTATCTCTAGATAGACCTCAAAGATGGAGAGCTCTACTGTGGCAGAGGGCTCAGAAGTAACTGCTCAGCCATACCAGGATAGATATTCTTATGTTTTGGGATCACTGTGTACTATGATAGGTCCAGGTACTGAGCCTTGCTTGGCCTTGTGTTGTGTACATACCTCATAATAGAATAGTTAGCTATATTGTTTATATGTAGCCAATTAGATATGCAAAGTTTAATCCCATGTGTTCCTATCAGGAGTCTATACTCAGATGTATGTGAAGGGAAATAATTTGTCATTATTCTCAAGTCTACAGGAAAGAGATACAGCCTGAGAATACTAAGTTGACAATTAGTGAGTTCCAGAATTAATATGTAGCTCCTAATTTGTTTTATAGTATGTTGTGTGCAATATACAAATTAGTTAAACTATTTGTCAATTTTTTCCCCTATCTTAAGTTTGAGAATTCCTGCAACATTTTTACTTCATTTTTTGTTTCTGTAGTTTAAAAACACCTGATTTAGGAAGACATCATTCGACTGCAATGCATGTTTTTGGTAAGGCATCGTATTACTTTATAATTTCATCTTGTGTCCTGTGGGAGTTTTCACTGGAGAAGCTGAGAGCTTCTGAGGCCTTGTGCCTTGAAATGCCTCAGTGAAGGGCTGATTAAGATGGTGTGCTGGTGAAGCAAGGTACATAATGACATTTCTTATTCAACTGGTAAATAGCATCTTAATTAGCCAACTGTAGATACACTCTTTACACAGTAATTGGTGCATCTAAAAAACATTAGCCAAAGACTTTTTGCAAGATACAAACCTGGGAGCTACACCAAGGGTGCAAGCACCAGCATTTCAAGCTCCTTAAGGTACTTATTCATCCAGTTAGGAGTCAAGGTCAACTGCAGACAGAGTATAGTTTCGCTGTCTTTGAAATGATTCAGAATAGAATTTGCTACGCAAATGCTTCAGACTAACAAGAAAATTATTTCTCGTGAAGCTTCTACTTAACCATATTTCAGAGATCAAGTGTGATTACAGAGCCAGAAAAATTTAGAATTGAAACAAGCTCATTTAGTTCCAAGATTTCCAAACATTTGTCGGTGGCTCTATACTAGACTTCCATCATAAAATGACTTGGTAAACTTGATAACAGTGTAGATATCTAATTTCACCTATGGGTATATTGCAACAGAGGGGATTCAAGGCTCGGTACCTTTATTTCTAATTTTTCTATTGACACTAATGTATATCCCAAGTCTTAACCAATATGATTAGTCCCCTGTTTTATATAATTATTTATTATATATATTTAAATATGGCAGTACTAAGGATTGAACTCAGTGTCTTAGACACTATACCACTTGAGCCAAACCTACAGCACCTTTTTGTGTTATTTTTAAGGTAGGGTCACACTGTAAACCTGGACCAGCCAGGCTAGGCTGGTGTTATTTATGTTATTTATTTCCATGGGAATGACAGGCTCATGTCATTGAGTAAAGACATTACTTTTCCCTTTAAGCTGGGATAACCGGTGAGCCCTACTGCACCTCATTAGTTGAGATGTAGTCTTTTTTTTTTTTTTTTTTTTGAGATGTAGTCTTGTGAACTTCTTTGCCCAGATTACTCTTGAACTCTTGATCTCTACCTGACAACTAGCTAGGATTACAGGCTTGAGCCACCATACTTAGCTTGGCTTACTTAGTTTAGAAATGACCTTACACAAGGTCATAAGTGGTTCAAACCCCAGATCCCTACATTACCCGGCCAGCTCCCCTTCCTCTACCTAGGCTGACATTTCCTTCAGTGATTTCTAATATATTTTTAGCTTTGTGCATCAACAACTCTTTGGTCTTAAGAGTTTAGACCAATTAATAAATCCTTGAAGGTCTGATCCACCCCCAGCTCTAGAACCAATTTTGTCCTGAAGCAGAGACCTCAAAGCGAGGGACTCTGCATATAGTCTTGAACTGCTCATCTGTATTTTACGTTTTGAACCTATTTGATCTACAAATCTCTAAAAAGAGTTTCATGGTCACTATATCATAATTGAGAATTTTCCTGTATTTCTAAAGTCTTAATTTTTATGTGTTTTTTTAAAAACCTAAAGGCCTATGGCCATGAGAAGCAATTAGAATATCATTCAAGATAGCACAGGATGGTAAGCCATGTATGTATATCAGATCTTACCCTATATTTTCTATTCCCAAAATGTAAATTTCATCTTCATAATGACTATAAGGAACCTGGTGATATGCTCAATATTGGGTATTGCATTCCACTTAGCACCATGCCATATATATGGCAAAACTCAAAAATATTTTTTTTCATGAAGACAGAAGTTAAGGAAGCATATCTGAGATCCCGTTAGGCAACTGAGTTCTATGCATTATGGACAAAACTGAGGTTAGGGTATCTTCCACTTTAAGACCTTTTCCTAAAGGGGATCTGGCCAAGTAACAATGAGATAGATACAAGACACTGTTGAACAACAAACTTTTAGGGGGTGACAGGAGGAATGTAGTTGTGGAAGTGGGAGGGAAGGAATGGTAGGGGACAAACAAAGGAGGAGGCAACAATGCTTGATAAGAGATGTACTCACTACCTTGCTCATGTAACTGTAACCCCTCTGTACAGTATTTTCACAATAAAAAACTTATAAAAATAAATAAATTCATACCTTGAAATTCCAGGAATTCTGGAAATGGACATAAATATGACCTTTAACACGAAGAATGTCTACTGCTAATATTTCCTCATCTAGTGAGGAAAGGTCATATTGTTCTGGAATGCCAGAGAAATCTCAAAACTTAGAATTCTTGTTTTCTAACTAGTTCTCAATGAAGAAACAAATCAGCAAAAATATATATATATATAGATATAGCACTTGGTACTGGGAAGGTGGCTCAGTGGTAGAGTACATGCCTTGCATGCATGAGGCCCTGGGTTCTATTCCTCAGCACCACTTAAGCAGAAAATGCTGGAAGTGGCACTGTGGCTCAAGTGGCAGACCAGGCCCAGAGTTCAGTTCCCACAACTGACAAAAAAAAAAAACAAAACTATACATATACATCACTTAGCCTATCTCAATCAATGATTGTTTGTCTGTTTACACAGACCATTAACTTTAATTAGTTTGGGGTTTTTTTGGTAATTTTTTTAAGGTAAGAGTTTTAGCATAGATTTATTAGTTATTCCTGAGTGACCTTGAGCTTTCAAGGATTTGAGGTCATTGAAAACAACCCTTTGAATGATCAAATACTGAAATACTGAAAGCAGTTGTTTTGAAGCTCTGAAACTATGGAAACAATAGGAAAATAAAAGTACAAATCTATGGAACTGGCCACTTGTGTTTTGAGGTACTTCTATGTAGATTCAAAACAGCTACATCTAACAGGATGACAGGCTGATGTGCTCTGAAAAAGTCTTTTAAATATGACGGAGAATTGTCTATCTTGAACACATAGATAAGGCTAAGAATGCATATGAAAATGGATAAGTATAACTGTGAAAACCTCAGCGTGGACAAATACTTCTAAATTTAAATATGATGTATGTTTCACATGGGTTAAAATACATATGTGAATCCAACTGTTTAATCAACATTTATGAAAAATATTTTTAGAATAACATTTGCCAACAATAAGTCATGGGATTTTTTTATTTTAAAACTAAAAGATGACAGTATTTATGAGAATATCTTGTACTTGGGGAAAACATAGGTTTGGATTTGTTGATGCAGTGAAAGCTACAATGACTGATACTGATAAGACTGACTAACAGAGTCACGGGTTATAAATAACTATTTCATCCTGTAGACATTTCTCCCTTGCCACCCTCACCCAATCACAAGAGAAATGGAAGGGCATGTTCCCATGTCAGTCTCGGCTTTGTTTTGCAAGAAGAGTAAACCAAATTGGGTAAACAAAACAGATGTGATAGTTTATATAACGGAAAAGTGTGAGGATTGACTCTCCTTAAGTTTCAGTGTCCTCAGAGGCTTGTAAGATGTTAACCGAACTCCACTTTCCTCTACCTCTCCGCGATATTCTTTTCCTCCATGTGTGACTAATCCTCAGGCAGGCTCTTCCCTGAGGCTGAAAAATGGGCCTGAGCTCCAGAGTGAAATCATCTCAAATCCAATGGGAACACAGACTGTTCTGCCCAAGCATTCCAGCACATTCACCATGCATCTCCTGCAGTTGTAGGTGGATCATTACCATGAGTGGGAAAAGCCACTAAAGAATATCCTGAGAATGCTTGAGTCAGTATATGTGATTCTGATTTTCCACTTACATTCAAGAATAAGAAGTTAATGTTTTTTCTTTCTTGCTATTGTTTCTAACATATTTTTAAGATATTTCTTTGTTGCTTTGTATGTCAAGATGTTATAACAAAAAACGAACTTTATAACTTTGGCTCAGGAGAGGGGAGGGATGGGGGGATGGGAAAGGATGGGAAGGGGAAACAAAGGAGGAGGCAACAATGCTTGATAAGAAATGTTCTCATTATGTTGCTCATGTAATTGTAGCCCCTCTGTATAGTATTTTCACAATTAAAAAAAAAAGAAAAGTTATTGGTCTTGATGGAAGGTTCATCCAAATGAGAGAGACAAAGAGTTACAGAGAGAGACTAGGAGACTAGCCACTTTCGGGGGGAATAAAAAGAGTTAATGTGAATAACAAGCATTTTAAAATGTTGCAACCAATCTGGTGTACCTGATCTCTGGAGTTGGTCTCTGCTTGCTTACCTTTCTCAGTCCTCTACCCAACCTTTAGTAATAAGTAAATTCCATATAACTTCTTGGATTTCACTGAGGTTCATTCACTGTTAAGAATCAGTGCTAGGACATGGTTTGGGCTCATAATTTTGTACTAGGACCATTCTTTCTGATTTGATATTTCCTGGTACTTGAGCTATCTGCAGAGATGGTATTGAAAGTGGCTGGGCTCCAGGATTCCACATCTCCTACAGCTGTGTATGAAGACAATCATTGTCATTCCTTCAAAAGGTGACCATTTATTAATTATTAGCACTACTCCGAATATAAGTAGTGCTCTCGTGGTATAATCTGAAAGGCAAACATTAATCAGCATTTACATGAAATCACTACTGGGAAGAGTGCAGTTCAGGAGCGGTACAGATATATGTTGGTGGTAGTAGGAGAATTTGAGCTATTCAGCAATGAGTCTTCTGCAGAAGCTGATGGAGTTGAGGTCTACAAGATTAGTAAGCAGGGACCAGCAAATTCAGTGTGGTGTATGAAGGAGAAGCTTAAGAGCACACACACAAAAAATCTCCCTTGATCCTTGATTTACTTATTTAAAGTGGTAAGTAATGCATCCTTCTCTGACACCTGTGAAAGAAAGCTCAAGGAAGGCTTCCATGAGAAAGTGATATCTAACATAATGCCTTAATCAAAGGACATTAGAGAAAGAAGCATTTGTGTATCTTGCTAGAAATATCCTAGAGGAAGCAAATGCATACAAAGGCCCTATGCCAGTGGTGTCTTGTGAGGCCAGAGGCTAGGCCATAAGCTCATCTACAAAGTGACAAAAAAAAGCAGAAAGTGCTGGTACTCAGTATAGTCTTGGAAGTCATTACAGGGCATTGTAAAAAATCAGGGAGCAGGTGAGACAATTAAGTTTGAGTCAGAGGAATAAGATGTGGAATCACTGAAAGGTTTGGAGCAAAATGGCTGATTTTGACACACGTTAAGAGAAGCTGTCTGGTTGTGTGAAGAAGAAACTGAGCTGAGTAAAAGCTGGGAGCCCAATGACTCTTGAAGCATGTTTGTGTCTGCATTTTATACAGGAGAAACTAGAGTCTCAGATATTTTAATTCAGTGAAAGTCAGATAGTATATACATCTGCTTTAAACTTAGATTTAGTTGGCCCTAACTCCATGCTCTATGTTACAAAAGTGTGTGTCTGTGTGTGTCTGTGTGTGTGTGTGTGTGTGCGTGTGTGTATGCCCAGGCGTGTGTGTAAGTGAGAATTGTAGGATCATATAATATGTCATATTAGTATTTTTTCAGTTTTTCACCTAGAATGTCAAAAAAGTTTTAAGACCTATATAATTTGTTCATTATATTAATGTGCTGTTTTCAGATAATCCATATTCTATTTTAAATTTGATTTTAAGGACTGCCAGGTTAAAAATATACATGTATCACGATGTCATCTTTTTGTAGGGAAAAGACCAAATGTCCTAAAGGAAATATTGGCACGTTCTACTGATGAGAAAGTGATCTTTTACACAGAGAAAAAAGCAAGTGAAACTCTATGGCTGCTTTGCCTTTTATTTGCTTTGATTTTAAATGTTATTGTAAAGGTGATGTACAGAGGGGCTATAGTTATCAGGTAATGAGTACATTTCCTTTTGAACAGTGTCATCCCCTCCCTCATTCTCTCCCAGTTCCCCCTCCCCACTTCTTTCCCCTCAAAGTTGTACAGTTCATTTCCAATATAGTGACTGGTTGCTTTACTCTCCTAACTTCCAAGTGACTTAAGAGAATTTCTTTTTAAGAATCACATTTTTACCTTTGGTGAAGCAAGCATGCAACTATACAAAGCTATTAATGTATGAGATTCAGGAATGCAGTCTGTAAGCTTATGACCAGAAGCAATATCGGGTGCCGCAGCTATTATGTCTATATTTTCATGTTAGTCAAAAGAACATTGGGCCAATGTTCTTGCCTAACTCTCTGTAGAGTTAGATCTTAATGATTTTATTGGTTTGATAATAATGAGTTCACAAAGGTGTCATAATATTTTGGGCCTAGGATGCCTCCTTTATCCTTTTATCTATTTTTTGTGTACATAAATACTATCTAGGCAGAACTCAACCTTATCAGGTTTTCCTCACATCTTTATCGTTGCACAAAAGTGAGGGATCTTGTCTCCTTTTACTTTGTCCTGAGTGCTATCAGTGCTGTGGGAATGGGAAGGGAATGAGGGAGGGAAACAACAGAGGAGGGGAAGAGGAGGGAGAGAACGCAGAGTGTATAAGGAAAAACATCCCAAATTTCCCATGCATCAAAGCCAACCATTGAGCCTTCTGTACTGCTTCACAAGGTGGAACTAGAAACAAGCCATTATTCAATTAAGCCGCTGTAGTTCACCACTGTAGCAACAAATAGGCTCATTCTGAAGCAGTTCCGCCAGTCTCAGATGGAGTATTCCCTCAGTACTGGTGAATAGAGTTGTGCCAAAGTACCAATTTTCAAGAGTATTCAACTGCAAAAATGACACTTTCTGACGTGCAAAAGAACTTGCTTTTGTTATTTTCTGATGGAAGGAAAGCTCCTTTCCCATTTTGGAAATCAATAAAGCTTTTTCCTCCATCCCATGGGTTATGATAGGAAAAACTACCCATGTTCTCAAAGATAACTTATAGAAATGATTATTGAGATGGAGCCAAGTCTGCTCTCCCTGTGGGCAGCCAGCTGGAAGCTGAAGACCCGTTGGTTGAAAGAGTTAGCTTGCAAATACTTGGATATCCTAGCTATTTTAAGAATTTCAGGGTAGAGTATTTTGAATTAATACCTTCTAGGACACAATAGTTCATGATCTAACTAAAGACAAAATCCATATCCAGAGATGATATTCATTCCCTTCTCAGAGAAGTGTCAGCCTCACTGAGTAGCTCATTCTTGTGGTTGCCTTAGTCCTGTATTTGAAGCTGGGAGCAGAAGGAATGGCAGGCATTTCCAGTGGAATCGGTGACTATGCATTAGATAGGAATCACTCATGTTTGAGCTCTTCTGTTTATTAAGGATGGGATGTCGTTTGGCAATGTTAACTTTCTTAGCATCAGGCTTCCATCTGGGAATGAGCGGGGAAATGCCTTTGATGGTTGAGCCACACCTTGAAGAAGATAACATGTTTTACATTTCTGACTTAGCCTTTGGTATGGAGCGGGCATATGGATGGTGATGGCTAGCTCCCCATCCTCGGCAAATAAAATCTAGTCTCTCTCCAGAGTGGCGACAAGGCCTGCAATCTTCCCCTTCCCTCTCCTCTGACACGACCATAGAAAGTACATTTCTCAGTTTCTCTCTTAAGATGTACTTCCTCACAGAGTGTGAGTTCAAACACTTGGAACCATTCGGAATTGTTAACTAATTATACTGTTTATGATCATACGTAATCTCCTATTGAAGCTAATATCATGCAATATTAATGCATTGACTCATTTCAGATATATTATATTAAACATGTTATACATTACACTTAATGGAATAGAATACATTTTATTAAAAAAGTATGTAATAAAAGAATACAGCTATTTATATTTATTAGGGCAGGTTAATTTTAATTCTAAACTCACTAGGAGGCCATACTCATGTAAGGGAGGAAGAGGTAATTTGAAAGATAAAGGACATATAATTTTGAAACTAAGGCTCTTTCTAAATGGAGAAACATAGTCGTACTGTGAGGTGAAGCACAGAGCAGTGTTTGCCTTCCTGACTTGGGTATTATCATAGCAAAAGTGGTTGGTCATGGCCTGAGATTTTCAACGGATACATCATACAGTTTTCTTCCAAACTCTTGGGATGCTCATTTTTTCTTCACAGTCAGTTAAAGTCAGATCCATTCTTTTTACATCTTTTATTTGTGGAAGTGGTATCTAGAATGAGGGAGGATGGGTAGAAGTCACAATATGTAGTGCTTTACAAGTGTTATTGCATCTGTTTTTCTAAAAAGATTTTAATTTCATTGTTTCTTTTTTTAAGTGTAGCTACCTTTATTTTTCAACAGAACATTCCTTCCTTTCCACATTTTTTTCGAGTATCTTAATTTATTTTTTAATTCTTTTTTTATTGTCAAGGTGATGTGCAAAGGAGTTATATATTTACATAAGTAAGGTAATAAGTGTATTTCTTGTCAAACTTGTTACCCCTTCCTTCATTTTTCTCCCACTTTCTTCCCCCCCCAAGTTGTACAGATTTTTTTGAACATATTGTCTTTTGAATATCACTATAGCATTGATTCCCCCTTGTTCTTTGTTTCTACTCTTGAGATTTTTGTATTTTAAGTGGATCAACTAATGTATTATTATGTCTTCTAGTTTTGTAACACTAACTAATTTATTAAGCATGACAGCATTAAAAAGTATTTATTAATTAAAAAGTATTTGCTGTGAGATTATATGAAGTAGAGTACTATGATGTCATAAGATAATAATTTCCTAACTGGCCATTAATTGATTTTGACAAATTAGTGCATATTCTAGTAATAGTTACCAGTTCTAGTATTATTACTAACAAAGGGTAATTTTGTTCATATTTAACTTATGTATTTATAACAATGTCATGAATATATTTATTATAAAATGCTTTGCTGAAATCTAAACATCATTTATGTGTGATATTTTCCAGCTGTTCCAATCAAGATTAATTTATTCTAAGAGAACTCATGCTGGACTTTGCATTCTAAGAGAGCACAGGCTGGATCCCATGGACTTTGTATTCATTCATAATTATTTATAAACTTTATCTTGAATAATTAATTTCTGTGTCCTGACTGGAACTGATTTCAAGCTCAGTTACTGATAGCTAGTCATATCTATAGCTGTTCAATTTCTTTTCTTGAATCCAGGAAATCTGTTTTTTTTTTCATGAGTTATAAACCTCTTCTATTCTTTAAAGTTTCACAAAAAATGATTCAGCTGTTTTGAAAGTGATATTTGCACTTTGGAGGACATCTGAGGATGAAAGTTTGGGTATTTTTAGAGCGCCAGCAATCTCGAAGTCTCTCATTATCAGGATGCTCCTCCTACAATGCTCCTTCTCAAATTACCCTCTTCTGCTAGATTGATTCAGCAATTTACATATCCATAATCACCTCAAACTCCAACTCATTGCTTGGTTAATAGTCTCACAAGAGGGTAATAAATACCATAGATAATCTTTGACCATCTCATTTCTTCCTTCTCATAAATTAGTTAGATACTTTAAATAAATACAAAAACAAAAACTTGTTACAAATATGTAGCTTCCACTTCTAAGTCAAGAAAACCATCTCCCTTTTTGATTTGGATTGGAGGCTGCTTGAAAGGAAGAACTTTCAACATCTTCCTATATAAATCCCCAAGTTATCTCCTATAATCCTATAACAACAGTAACCAAATCTTTCCTTCCTGATCAGATCAGCTCACACCAAGAGTTAGATTTCTATTAATCTGTGCCAACCAAAAACTAGTTGGAAACTGGGGAAAAGCCAAACATTTTATAATAGGAAAATAAAATTAGTAAAGAATGTTTTTGTTTTATTAACTTTATTTGTTCTGTTAAAATCAAAGTTCAGCAAAATAAAATACAGGAAGTGGCTTCTTGAAAGGAGTGGTTTGGGCTAAAAGGAAAGGGATGGATGAATGAAGAGACTTGAGAGAAAATGCAGACAAGAATCTAGTGTATATACTACAAAATTAAGAAGAGAAGAAAGGAGTGGATAGGGGAGGGATGGGTGAGAATATTGAAAGGGGTGACAGTGACCATGATATATTGTATTCATAAACTGCCTTGTTAAATGGCAATTCCTTTGTACACTACTTAAAGATAACAATAATAAAAAAGGAGAAAATATAGACACTCACCTTTTCCTATGTTTACGAATAGGATAATTAATTAAAACTTGTAATCAGGAAATGTAAAGACAAGACTGACAAAAAACAAATCGGCTTATTCTGATGACCTTGTCCAGTGTTAAATAAGACCTGCCTGGTTCATTCCTTCTTTTCATATACATTCTACAGTTTCAACTTCATTTTCACATCCTGTGTATTTTTTGTTGTTGCTATAACAGGTTACTCTGGAGAAAGTTTAGTCAGACATTTAGCTTTTCCTCTAGAGTCTGATTGCCTTCCCATAAATCTCTTAGTTTCAGTATCTTTTTTTTTGTAATCTAAATAATCTGAGAGTTTCACAAATGATCAAGGGCTAGCCTTTTTTTCTTTTTTATTTTCTTTCTTTCTTTGGTTCATGGGGCTTGAACTCTGGGCATGGGCGCTGTCCCTGAGCACTTCAGTTCAAGGCTAGTGCTCTACCACTTTGAGCCACTTCAAGTTAATTAGAGATAGAGTCTCATGGACTTTCCTGTGTGGGCTGGTTTTGAACCATGATTCTCAGATCTCAGCCTCCTGAGTAGCTAGGATTACAGGCGTGAGCCACCAACTCCTGGCAAGCTTTTTTCTTTCTTTTTGTCTTTCTTTTTTTTTCATACAGTTCTTCTCTGAATGTATTTTTTTTTGATGTTTTAGTATAAGTACCAGAGAGAAATCTGGCCCTATCTTCAATTCTTCAACACTTTGTTGGGAAATCTCCTCAGTGGATATCCAGATTCATCACTTGCAAGTTCTGCTTTCTACATAACTGTAAGGAACAACAATGTTACATTTTTTGCCTCCGTGGTACAAGGATCCTTTCCTTGAGAAAATACACTGGAAAAACCTTTAGTTTCTTATTTATGCCAGTAATTGGTTCAAGGCTATCTAGTTGGTATGTTTTTTTTTCCTACCATATTTCTTAAAATTTTGGCCAATCTCTGACTATTGCACAACTCCAAGGCCACATGTACATTTTTAAACATTTGTTCCAACAGCCTCACACTTCATGGTGCCAAAAGCTACAATAGCTTCCTATCACAACAAGCTATAAATTTCCCATGATGTACTGAAAATTTAGTGGCTTAAAATCTACTTACAGTCTTCTAACTTGGCATATCAAACATTCAAAAATGGGTGTTGTGTTGTATAGTTACAAGCAAAGGATCAGCAGGACTATATTCCTTATTCAGGTTTGGAGAGAACCTGATTTTTGTCTTATTCACCTCGCAGGAGCTACCTCTACTCCTTGGCTCATGATTCTTTCCAATAATGGCCTCCATCTGCCTTCTTCCATTTTCTTTCCTTTGTTTTCTTTTTGTCGATCATGGGCCTTTGACTCTGGGCCTGGGCGCTGTCCCTCAGCTCTTCATCTCAAGGCAAGCCCTCTATCTCTTGAGCCACAGTGCCACTTCTGGCTTTCTGGTGGCTTATTGGAGATAAGAGTCTCATGGACTTTCCTGCCCGGGGTGGCTTTGAACTGTGATCCTCAGATCTCAGCCTGCTGTGTAGCTAGGATGACAGGCGTGAGCCACCAGCACCCTGCTCCTTCTTCCATGTTCTAAGCATAGATTCATTCGATAATAAAGGAAAATATCTCTCCTTGAACTTTGAGTTTGTCACACCTGCAAGTCCCTTTTCCCACATGTGGTAGCATATTATTGCAAGGCTCTGAGGATGAGGATGTAACATTTTGGAGCATGGATAAGCATTATTCTGTCAACCTCAGAGAGACCTGAGAAATCTTCTCAATTAGCCCATAGCCCATAGCTCATATTCCTACATAATCCAGGTATTAAGGACCTTCTAGCAGTGCCTCCATGGCAACCCAAAAATTCTCATTCCTGGCAACCCAACAAATGTCTCTGACTGATGAACTCAACTCTGAAGCTATCATCATGATGGGAAAGATAAGCCACCTTTTATAGCAAAAGTGACTTGGGATCTGCTTCTCAACTTGGGTTTGAAAATGTAGAAGGGCATTACCTTCATAGGAAACTATCACCAAAATATAGGAAGAGGGTTGGGAGCAATTGCTACAAACAAATTAAAAAAAACAAAACTAAACTAAGACCAGAACCAGGTGTTAACTAAAATATACTTCTTGGTTATAAATTAGCTAGGGGCAATGATGATCAATTTGTATGTTTGTATTTTATATAGACAATATATAGGCCCAATGTCCAACATAGAAATGGGCATTCTTTTTTTTTAATTCTTTATTGTAAAGATACTATACAGAGGGTTACAGTTACATGAGCAAGGTAATGAGTACACTTCCTATTATTGAGCATTGTTACCCCCTCCATTGTTTTCCCCCTACCAGCCCTTCCCTCCCTACCTTCCCCGAGGTTCTTTTTTTTTTTTAATTGTGATTAATTGATTACATAATTTCCCAAATTTCACAGTATTGTGGAATAATGATGCTCATTTAAAGTCACAAGTTCATTCTAACTTTCCTGGAGCAAATTGTCTATCACAGTCTATAACATAAAACGGTGTACACACATACACCATACATGTGATCAGCAGCATGGGGATATTTAGTAGTGGTTCGACCAGATGAGTGGGAGTTCTTTGTTTCTTAAGTCCTGTTAATTTTGTCTTATCACCTAACATTTTGGATTTAGCATCCACTTATTAGGGAGACCACGTACCGTTTGTCTCTTTGCTCTTGACTTACCTCGCTCAACATGATTCCTCCTAGTTCCATCCATTTCCCTGCAAATGCCATTATTTTGTCATTTCTAATGGCTGCATAATATTCCATTGTGTATATATACCACAATTTTTTTGGATCCATTCATCTGTGGTGGGGCATCTGGGTTGTTTCCATATCCTAGCTATTGTGAACAGTGCTGCAATAAACATGGAGGTGCACATGTCCTTGTATATTGGTTCCTGTTGTTCAGGGTAGATGCCTAGAAGTGGTATGACTGGGTCGTAAGGGAGGTCAATCTTTAGCTTTCTAAGGACCCTCCAGACTGCTTTCCAAAGTGGTTGCATAAGTGTACATTCCCACCAGCAGTGTAATAGGGTTCTTCTTTCTCCACATCCCCTCCAGCATTTGTCGTTGGCTGATTTGTGGATGTGGGACATTCTGACTGGGGTAAGGTGGTATCTCAGGGTTGTCTTTATTTGCGAAATGGGCATTCTTAAATGGTAGATTAGTGCATTTTTATGTTGACATGATATGATTTGCAAAGTAGTCAAATTCATAATCTGATTATCACCTAATATGATAAATATTATTGGTTTGCAAATAAATTCTTAAAATATCTTCTCAAACATATCCAGAATAAAATCCTGCTATTAGAAGAAGAGAAATATATTAAGGTAATTAATTTTTCCATTTAAGGCAGGGCATAAACAGTTTTAGAATGAAAACTCTAAAAGAAATTTCATACTGTTAATTTGGCTTATGTTTTTGGGTTAACCTCAGAAAAATTAGGGTTCCCATTGACTCCCTCCCCACCCATGAATACACATAAGATAGAATAGATATGTTCTGGGAAAATGAAAAAATTGATTAATTTATCCCTAAAAATTATGAATTCAGTATGGTTTGTTTTTTTTGTTTTTGTTTGTTTTTACCAGTCCTAGGGCTTGAACTCGGGACCTGGGCACTGTCCCTAAGCTTCTTTTGTTCAAGGCTAGCATTCTACCACTTGAGCCACAGCACCACTTCCGGTTTTTCTGTTTATGTGGTACCGAGGAATAGAACCCAGAGCTTCATGCATGCTAGGCAAGCACTTTGCCACATTTCCAGCCCACGGTATGTTTTTCATCAGATGATAACCCCAAAGGGGCTCTCAACACCAGATAACTTGAAAACTATGCGACGAGAATTAATGATACCAAAATATTAGGACTCCCATTTCTTTCATGTTCCCATCTTATATTTTGGTTGCCTTTTTCTTTCTGTAGACTAAATCTGAAATTATAAGAAGAGAGATAAAGCAGTGCTGTTTCTTCATTGTGAACCAGTAAGTTTTGAGTCAGAAAGTATCAAACTTGTTTCCAAGTGAGACTTTGAAATCCAGATGAAGTTAGCTGTTTAGGATGGAAAGCATTTGTGGGAAGAGGACACAAGAAACTGTAGCTGCTATCAGCTAAGGAGCCAGATGATTATCTAGGAGGTAGAGAAGTCAATGATCTCCTGTAAACACACATTGATCAGTGAACTGATGGCTTGGGCTACTGTGGACACAAGATCCAAGGGCCACAGACAGGGGAACTTGATGGTTGGCCTACTGTGGGAGTATGCTGAGTAGCATATCTTTAACGAGCCCCAAAGAACACTAGCTTCCTACTCAGTAAAGCTGTCTTCCTACTCTTTGAGGACATCTGCTTTACTGAAATAGAGAACCGTAGGACTCTCAAGAAGGGATTTTAATTCTTCCCTCATCATTACTCTTTTAGCTCATAATCCATTACAACATTTAAGAGAGGATCATGCTTGAGCTCATTTCGTGTGATCTCACAGAAAGCAAAAATTCTCTCCCAAAGGGGAAGAATGTGTGCCCAGAGACCAGTCATCTTTCATAACATTTCTGCCTGTTTGTGAATTCCCTAGGGGTCAGTGGTGATCTTCCAGAATGATCCACAGAGCCCGATCAGATTCTGAGCTGGAGTTGCCAGCCCTCTCTCTCCAGAGGCTTCAACTTTAGCCAGTGGAGGTGTGAATGTTCTGAGGGTCTAATGTTCTTCAGAAGGTTTTGATTTAATGATCATGACTATTTCTCTCTTTAATTTTACAAGATGGAAATGATGGCCATAAGAAAGACCTGAACACTCCTGTTAGTTTTAGTGACATGAGTGTGTCCCTGGTGGTGATTTTAATCCCTTGCTCTTTGCACATTTTTCCTTCCTCTGTTCAGATAGATATTCCTCTTTTTTTCTTTCAGAACATGGTGAACTTGCGTGACACTAAAGAATGAGGTAGAAAGAGAGAGGAGGGGAATCGATCATGTTTCCCTCCTAAGAGTGAGAGGAACCTGCAGCTAAGCATCTCCTTAAGAGAAGGAACTTTTTTCTGGAGTTTTGCTTTTGTTCATCATCCTTCCAGGGCAAAGTCATTGGTTTGCAAGTTCACTTACTTAGCTAAAATAGATTGGCAAGCGTGTTATTCCAGGACCTACTTAATGTCTGCAAGAGGTGCAAAGAGGAGAGACATACAACTTCTCCTGTCAAAGGCATTTGAGGTGTCATCAGTGAAGAGAAATATGCAAATAAGCTCAGCTGAAAGCAGTTTTCTGAAAGGGCTTTCCGGTTCAGCCTTAAGTCTCCTGCTGGGCGAAGGGGGTGGGGCACTGGTAGGCTGGGGCTGAGCTAGACTTCCAAAGTGTCTTGCTTGTTCTCTATTATGTCAGCCACCATACTTACCATGCCTGACATTATGATATTTTATAATTATCTCTTTATGCCTCTCTCCCAACAACAAAACCAGAAACACAACCAAAATAAAAATCTTTGGGGAATAGATTTAGAATCTTACTAAATCTCTTTGTGTTTCCTGGGGCCCATCAAAGCCTCCTAGATATGGTAAGTATTTTAAAATAGGTTGAATAAAGCAGCGAGTAACATTTATAGAACAGCGAAAACAGATGAAATAAAACATGCTACCCTCCCCCCCCACACATACCCTTATATCTCCCTGCACCCCACCAAGATGCTAACTGAATCAAGAAACAGTGGTCTGCCCCTTGACTTGTGTGTTTCTGGTCCTCAATTTCCTACCTGGCTTAGATGAGTGTTGGATCAGGTGGTTTATTTTTAATTAAGGAAAATTCCCTCTTTAAAATGGTGAGAGGAAGGAAGGAAGGAAGGAAGGAAGGAAGGAAGGAAGGAAGGAAGGAAGGAAGGAAGGAAGGAAGGAAGGAAGGAAGGAAGGTAGGTCAAACGCCTTGGCCACTTGCGCTAGCTTCAACACCCACCTAGATTTTTTACCATCAAATAATTGTCTGAACGTGGAGTGTCCAGAAAAGAGAAGAGAAGAGAAGATTGCCGCTAAGCTTCCATTGACAAAAGTGACTTCCCCCGCTTGGCCCACAGAGGGCATCTCCGCGCGTCCGCGGGCAGCCCGGGCGCAGGCAGGCTGGGAAGCGGAGCCTGCTGCGTCCGCTCCGTGCCTCCCGGAGCCTCGCGGCTCTCCGCCCCCACCACCCCTCCCTCACCCCCCCCCCCCCCGCCCTGCGCGTGGAATCTTCTGCCTGATCCAGTTCGTTTCCCTCCGGTCTCCGCATTTTCCCTTCCAGCCCTCCACTTCTCCGGATCAATGGATAGTACCGTTCCAACTCTCAGCTCACACGCTGCTGGCGGACATCCCAGTAACAAGTGAGAGCGCAGCCCACCCGTCTCTCCTTCGCTCCCCGCGTCCCCTCCGCTCCTCTCGGAAGCCAAGCAAACAGCATCGCCGGGCTCGCGCGGATTTGCTTCTTTTTTCCCCTCCCTCCCACCTCCCCCCCTCGCTCTCCAACTTTACCCAACCGACGACATGGATCCAGCCCCAACCTTTTAGTGCACAGTCAGCTCCAGGATTGCTTCGCTGTCTTCTGGATTCCTCCGGCACATTCGGTGTATGGATGACTCGCAGAGCGCCGGCTTCCTTTTGCTCTCTCCCTGCGTTTCCTTGACTTAGTTTTACAAGGCTTTTTATTATTATCTTTTTAAACCCGGGCTCTGGATCTCGTAGATTGAATGGAACTTTTTGCTGTCGCTTTTTGCTGCTGATTTTTGTCCGTGGACCGAGAAAAAAGGCTTGGGAAGACAGAAGAGGCACAGGGGAGGTGGAGAAAGAGGTGGAGGAAGAGGACGACGAGGAAGAGGAGGAGGAGGAGGAGGAAGGCGAAGGGGCTCGGCGCGCACGCACGCGTGTGTGTGTGCATGTGTGCATGTGTGCATGTGTGTGTGAGTGCATGTGTGTGAGTGTCGCCGCTGCCCAGGACCCCTGGCCCCGAAGGTGTTGGCTAAAATATGGAGAATAGTCTTGGATGTGTGTGGGTACCCAAGCTGGCTTTTGTACTCTTCGGAGCCTCTCTGCTCAACGCGCATCTTCAAGTCACCGGTAAGAGGTTCTTTTCCTTTCTTCTCGTTGCTTCCCCGGACCCCCTTCCTCTTCTCCCATTTGGCCAGAGTAGAATTCGGGTGGAGAGGGAATAAGATATGGGGCGCTGAATCCCCCCACCCCCTATTATGGATGATAAAAGCCAGGCGACTTTTCCCCCTCGCTTCTGGGGGCGGAGGATGTCGGTGGCTGGGGCGAGCGAGCCGCATCCCTTCGCGCTCTCTCTCCTTCGCTCTTTTTTTAAAATCCAGTGCTTCAGGCATCTTTGCTTTTTATTTTTTGCAAATACTTGCTAGGTTTGGAGAACGAGCAGGCTGGGGTAGGCGTTGGAGATGTGGTTGAAAAGGAACTGGAAACCCACAAATGGGGGGCTGTGGACTGGGGCTACTGGAGCCAGCGACGATGACATGGGGGGGGGGGTGCTTGGAAGAAGTCTGTGTGGGCTGTAGCTGGCGGGGGTTGTTGGTGAATATCAACGCCTCTGAGATTGGATTTGGGGGGAAGGGTTGCTGATTGAGCATCTGGAAAGGGACAGTGCGTGTGTTTGGGCACTTGGGAGCAGGGGCCCGTGATGTTTGAAGAGGCGCAGCATTGCCCAAAGGAAGCAAGTGGGCTTTATTATTATTTTTTCCCCTACGGCTCAATGCAGTGAGCAAACTAAGTCTCCAGATATCCAAACGATACCTTTAAACTCTAAATGACTGCTATTCGGGAAAACGCCCCCCCCCCCACCCGCCCTGGCACAGGCAGTTTCTATTTTTTTTTAAATATGCCCAAAGTGTTTGGGGGTTGGATTAGGCTAAAAACAGGAGAAAGGAGTGAAAGAAGGTTGCGCCAAGCTCCTGCAGTTTCTGGGCACGGAATTGAGGGCTTCAATAGCCAAAAGAAAAGAGCAAAGTGATTCCTTCTAAGAGTCACGGGGCGTGCGGGACCCCACCACAAGTAGACAGGCAGGGGTACAGGGCGCAGGGCGCAGGCCCGATGGGAAATGGGACAAGACATAATTCTTGGAGCCTTCAGATCAATCCCTTCCCCGCGGACCTATGCCTAGATCTAACGGAAAAGACGGCTCCCGGGGACCAGGTGTTGGGTAGGAGTGCCCCAACCTGCGTCTGGGAAATTAATTAGGAATAGAATTAAATCTCGGTGGCCAAGTCCTCAGCCTCCCTGGAGCCCTAAGCCCCCGCGGGCATCTGCTTTCTTGTCCGGTGGACTTGCTGAATGGCCAAGGGTTGCAGGAAAGAGCTAAGGAAGGAGCCCCTCCAGGGCTGTTCGCCCAGGGATTCAGGCAGTCAAGCACCAGAGCCCACAGAGGTTCCCCCAAAGCCCTGAGTGGGCCCCACGCGCGGGAATACATTTACACTTATAGGTGGACTTCACTCTCCATCTTCCTTTAGCCAGACAGAGCGTGCTAGTGTAAGAAGTGTGTGTGTGTGTGTGTGTGCACACGCGCGCATTTGGTTGGCGCATCCCTGGACCTATGCGCTTGGCTGCCCTGTGTGCCCGTTCCTCTCTCGGACCAGTCCCCTCCTCCATTGCTCTGGTCTCTCCCAGAGCTTTGTCCTGGGCAATTACTTCCGCAGAAGGTGGGCGGTAGAGAGGGAGGACATAGAATCCCCTCTCCATAATGAATAGATGAAAAAAAACACCCCTCAAAACAAACCTCCCAGCAGGAAACCTGCAGGTACTAACGCGTTGCGAAGATTGACTTGGCGGTCCATGGCCCTCTGGTAGAGCCCCATGGGCCGCAGAGGGGAAGATGAGAAAGGCATCCTTCTCTGGGTAGCAGGGCTGCAGAAGCCTGGGTGACTTATGGTTGTGGTGGAAAATATTGCATTAGGCAAACTGTGTGAAAATGGACAATGATGTCTTGTCCATTACAGGGCAGTGTTTTGAATTCCTTTCAAAGGAGTGTTGTCTGGCAAAGTTTGGGTTAGATGAAGGAAGAAGAAGTCAAGATATATACTTATTAATCTCGAAGGTAATAGCCTCTTCTTTAAATTTGTTGTGTAGAGTGTCAGAAGCATTTATCTGGTATTGTTTTAATTTCCTCAAAAATGTTCTCTTCCTGGAAAAAAATTATGACTGGAAAAACAGATGAAAATATACACCTACAGGGGATTTGCTGGTGGATAGTCTTGTGACCATTTTTTAAACCACCTGTGTAAATCTTTTCTATTTGCAAGAGAATTGTAGTGTAGTTTGCACAGATTTCAGGAAGTGGAGGGTCTTTTTTTTTTTTTTAAGATACTGATTATTTGAATCACTATCTCACGTTTCTAAGTACTACTCTTTGCTTCCTAGCAGTTGTTCCTCTTGGGGACACCATGAAGAATTGGAGATAAAGAAAACGTAGTTCACTTTAAGAAAGGACCAGTAGGAGGTGCCCTTAATAAGGCCAAGTGTCTAGTTCACTGGCAGTGAAATTCACATGCAGCAGAGTGTTCTAAAGACTTCATTGATTGGTAACAAAGGATTATGGAGAGGAGCACAAAAGCACAGGGCCCTTCCCCTTTTCTAGGTAAAGGCTGGAGCTGCTGTGTGTTTGTAAGGAGATGCTTATGACCTCACAAAGGCCATTTGGGAACTGTGTCAGCTAAGGGTGAGGCTGATGCTGAGGGAGGAGGGCAGGCAATGCCTCTTTACTTGGTTATCTTCAGCATGACATGAGCTATGGGCAGAGGCACCCAGTAGATCCCAGAATCTCAGGTAAGGTGGGAGTTGCAGATGTTAGCTGTCACTGAATGAAACAGGACGTATTCTCATTCATCCGTTCTATGCCTATGTTTGATCGGCATTCTCTGAGAGTGCATGGATATGCAGAGTGCAGTTTGCTGTTTATCCTGTCCACTCACATCTCACCCCTCCAACCAGAACAGGTCAGGTTCTCACTCTGGGTTTACTGTGGGCTGCAGGGAGCATGGAGGCAGGCGAGGGCCCCCCCCGGGAAAGGCCAGCAGGCCAGTAGTCTGGAAGTGTAGCGGCATAAATCACCAGCGACCTGTCACAGTATCCATTTCCTACCCAGCAGCAGCTGCCCTCTGAGTTATGAAGCATGTGCAGTAGCCACCACATGTGTTGTATGTGAATATATTAGGTTCAGTGCATTTGCTTTAATGCTCTTAAAAGCTGGGCTGGCATGAGATGCTGGTAGGCTTTCTCCCCGTCCTCTGGAGAAGAGATTTATGACATCTCAGTGTGTATGACTTACATTTATTCGCTGGCAAGTTAACCTCGCCGCCAACTTCCTCATTGTTTCCATGGAGGAGGAAGCGCTTTAATCCTGTCTCAGTTCCTGAAAGGAGCTCCACCTAAAAGTTCTGTTAGAGCACAGGGTCTTGGCTGGCTGTGGGTAGAGAAAGTATGACAAGAAATTGGGGGAAGTGCTCTGTTTGAGGAGAGGGGTATTGCATTTCTCTAGAGAAGGAGAAGAGCAATATTTCTCCCTGGCTTCTCTTCTCATTTCATGAATCTCAGTCTTAGGCTCTACAAAGGTATATGATTAGTTCCTGCAATGCTGTCAACTGCATGGAGTAATAGGTCATCTGATCTACTATGAGCTCTCTTTTCTGGACAAAGGCTCTAATTTTGGACAAAACACTTTTTTTTTTTTTTTTTTACGCTTGATACTACATGTTGAATAGAAGTGCTGCAGCCTGCAGCGTTTGTACTTTCTTTCCATGAGAGACTCTGCTTGAGGATGACACTTTTTAACCCATATGTCCATCATACTATTTCTTTGGAGACTTTATCATCCTAAACTTTATATATGAAAAACTTCTTCTACCCATCAGGATAAAATTGTAAAAGAAAAAAAAAAGTTGTTTGGAACATTGTCTTAGGACACAAATGTACACATTCAAAGATGAAATGATTTCAACCCCTCCTGTATCTTCTCTTCAAAATATATAACTTGGAATGAATTTCAGTGACTATAATTATGTACAGGCATTCTTATTCTTTTGCCCTGGGCATTGTACTTTCCATCACCATACATCTGACATGTATTAAAATCATAAGATTAACTATTTCCAAATTAGGAATATGTTTGGATCCTTTTTCCTGAATATCAAAGATGGATTCATCCATCTTTGATAATTATTTCATAGATGAACTAGGTATATACGTTTTAGGAAAACTTAGCTTTGCTTGAGTGGCAAGAATCATGACCTAAACCCACTGAGGACTGCTATGTTAATTAACTAAAGATTAATAAAATGTCATGTGATTCTGGAAAAACAGCATAATCCCTTAAGTGAAACGGGAATTACTATGCACATTTACAATTCATAAAACTGTCCACGTGGCGTCTTGTATTTTCTTCTCTCTTCCCCAGTTTCCTTATGATGCTGCAGAGGATTTAAGAATTTCATGGGTTGTCATAGCAATTATACTCTAATGAATCCTACTAGCTCGGGATCTCACTAGCTCATCACTGAAACAGTGAACTAGAAATCAGTACAGTAGCCAGTGAGTTGCTTGGCGGACTTCTGTGGGCTGCTTGCAGCACTCTGGTGTCCAACCTGAAGAATCTTACCTCTTCCTCTACGCCAGACAAAGTGTACACTATCACTTCTTACAGCCCGCCTGATGCATCCTCGAAAGCCTTTATTACCGGAAAACCAGATCCCTGATCTACAGGCACCTGCATTATACTTCACAAAACTTTTATCAGTGTTTTTATTTCTGATAGAGAATGAAGCTGTACCCTAAAAATCTGGAACCTCTTAGTGACCTCTTAGCCAACAATACTGAAGTTCTAAGACCCACAAGCCTTAAGAGGAGACCACAGTATGAATCCTGGAAGAGTAAGATATAGCAACCTAGGTGTGCTGTCTGTCCTCAAAGGTTGGAATAGTAGGACTTGAATCTTTGTCAAAGTTTCCCTTGTCAGAGATCAGAGCATTTTGTAACACCATTTGTAATATCCATGGCATGGCACTGACCCAATGGATTTAAGAGCTTTCTTTTCAGAAGATCTCAAGTAAAGCAAACTATGTCTGTAAGAAAAGATAAACAATCCACATAAGTTTTTTTTTTTAATGGGCAAAATTAAATTACATGTTACATATGCCACGTAGGAGATAGCAAGAAAATGTAAATTATTATACACTGTTATAATTACAGCACTCAGGTAAATTGCAGCACAATTTTATGCCACACTTTTTCTGCTCCCACACAAGCAAGCACATTGATTCCTTATATGTCTCATGTTCAGCACTGTTCTAACATTAAGGAATACAGGTTGGCTGATTAATGATCAAAACTGCTATAAAGTCTAAAAGTACTTTGACAGATTTTGCCTGAAGTCTAAAAAACAGTCCCCTTTAACTGAGTTGTTAGGTAAAACTGTTTTCCTTTATAGCCTAGAAATGCCTAAACTTTGTCTAATGGTATGATTTAGAAATGCATAGCAATATGTAAGATTAAGTATGCCTCTTTTTCACTATTGCTGGTAATTTGTCAATGGTCATACCAGCCTCTATTGCTATTTATAAATAGTTTCAAACAGCCATATTATTCACAGCTTTCATTTCTTGGGGAAAAGTCAAACCAGGAAACACAAATCATTTTGTATTTCTTAATCATATTTTCAAGTCAATTATTATTACCCGAGTGGAAAAAAATTCCCTTTTCTGTTAAATTCCTATAGCTCACCGCCTGTTACCTAGTTCTGTTTTCTGTGTTATCCTTTGGCTTAATTTCATATATCTGAATTCCATGACTTCTTACCTGCTAAATTATTTCATAGTTTCCAGGGAGGAAGGCCCTTTAGTCCACTGGTGATTATTACAATGGAACTTAACAGGGCTATTTATTGCAATTTGGAGACTTCTTTCTTATTCTTTGCTTTCTTTTAAATACTGGCTCTTGCCAGAAGGCTACTCATGAGACTCTCTAGGACAAAAATGTTCCATGGAATTAATTGAAACTTGATGATGTTTTAATGAAAATACAAAATGGCTAGAGAATTGTGGCTTAATAAGAGGGCTTATCAATATAACTTTATTCAGGACTATCTAAAGTGTTCTTTTTTTTTTTTTTTTTTTTTTTGTCGGTCGTGGGGCTTGAACTCTGGGCCTGGGCACTGTCCCTCAGCTCTTCAGCTCAAGGCGAGCGCTCTACCACTTGAGCTACAGCGCCACTTCCGGTTTTCTGGTGGTTTATTGGAGATAGGAGTCTCACGGTCTCTCCTGCCCGGGCTGGCTTTGAACCGCGATCCTCAGATCTCAGCCTCCTGAGTAGCTAGGATTACAGGCGTGAGCCACCAGCGCCCGGCTTCTAAAGTGTTCTTAAATCTACATTTACATTTTTGTAAGAGAATGAATTAAGCACATAATATAAGTGAGATTAAGTCAAGCCTTTTGTATTAGTAACTCAAGGTTCTTGTTAATCACCCACATTTTTATATTTCACTAGAATTTCCATAGCTCTCTCCCTTAGCTTCCTTTTGTGAAGTATGTAGAAACACGATTCCCCCTTTTGCAGATCCAATGTATCAGGTCCTCTCAGGATTCATCTTCTGTGACAGATACTTTCTGAAGATACTGCATCATATGGGACTGTGTACTTTTTGAAGTGGCTTCACATACTTTATTTAGACTTTTATTCTGGATTGTAAAATATACTTTCTTATGTCCATCTGAAATTCTTTCTTATGTCCATCTGAAATTCTTCCCTGCCATATATATATATATATATATATATATATGTATATATATATATATGTATATATATATATATGTATATATGTATATATATATATGTATATATATATACACACACAACAAACACACAAATATACATATATTTGTATATATTATGTGTAAATACCTATGTATATATAGACTTAAATATATATAAGACATATAGAGAGAAACTTAAATAAATATATATACTTAACTTTTGATTTGCTTTGAAACAGAGAGTGAGTTTTGTTTGGATTTGCCTAAAGTAAAAGAGGAGTTTCTAAATAAGAACCCAAGTCTCTTGAAAGAATAGAAACTCTTAGGCTCATTTAGACTGATAGGGTTTGTGGCATGTCTGAAATGTAATATCGACTTGGATAACACGTGTTCTTCATACAATTTAGTTTTAATTGGTAAATGAAAGGATGGGCTAGATACTTCTGGTTGTATTACTTGTTTCAACATTAAATAATTCAATTTAGAAATGGAACATGCATGTTGTATCTGGTGCAGTTGATAATAGTAATATTAATGATCATGCTAACAATGGCAGTAAAATAAATAGCCCTGAACTTATTAGCAAATCTCTGGATTTTATGTTCATTGATCCATTGATTTTTGTATAGTTTTGCTACAAACACACATATGTCATTAATACACTTTTTTGCTTTGCCTCTTGTGATTGTAATATAAGAAATACAATCTATGTATTACATGCTGACTTTCAATTTGGCTAAATTTTAAGCATTTAGGATTCATCTGTGCAGGTGTGTAGATGGCTATATTTCAATCACCCTATTATTTGATATTTCTTGATACCAATTAAGCATAACTCATTATGTTTTACTGTTGGTAGATGTTTGAGAAGCCAGATGTTTGCTCTTGTCAACAGTGGTACTTTGAATGTTCAAAGCATCATGTTTCTCAATAAGACTTTGACACCATGCCCAAGGTGCACAAATTAGGAGTGGAATTGCTGAATCATGAAAAGGATACCTTGACTTTTAGGAAACAAAGACAAATCCTATCTATTAACACCCTCCCCCCAGGAGAGTATAAAAATCTCTTTTGCTTCATGTCTCCACCAACACTTGGTATTTTCATTTGCTTAATTTGCCCTTCATCTGGTCGATGTGAATTAACATCTCATTATGGGTTCAATTTGCATTTCCCTGATTGCTAATAAAATTGAACATTTCCCCCCATAAATTTATTGGTCATTTGTGATTTCAGCAAGATAATTCTATGAGTCAGTTCCTCCAGTTGAGCATCCCTTTTGCTTTTAGAAATGGATAATATTGGTGATTGTTGTTGTTCTGTATACTGCAACATATTGCTTTGGGGCATAGATGTTCTTAGTAGGGTGAGTTTGGGGAAGTGTTGCTTAATACTGGACCATGTTTACTTTATTCTAGGCTTTACTTAAATACCTTCCTGTATGTATTCTCATTTTGATCTAACAAAGACATCCTTTATCACTGCCAGAACAATACTTGCCTTGTCAGTATCACGACCCTTACCCCTTATTACATCTATGTAGAGAATCACAGAGTAGCAGGAGGCTGGAGTAGCAGGCTTCTTCAGAGGCACATTAGGAATCTCTTGAATATGAGATGGAACCAAAGGATCATGGAATAAGAGAGCCATCGTGGTCGATACCAAATCTCCCTTAAAAATCCTGATTAGATCGTTTGACCTTAAGTTTGTTTCCAAAGTAAAAAAAAAATGCCCGAGTCCAGTTACACTGTTAAATTTATGGCATATATGCTTGTGGATTTCAGATAGACACCTGCACTTGGATGTGTGTACCCTCCTCCAGTTTTTGTTTGGGTTCTCAGTGGTTTCACAGCCTCCTGTGGGAGAGGCTAATGAAGGTCCCTGGGTGCAATAAAGCATTGGATATGCTGGAGGTGGGCTGGTCTTGCTTGCTGCCTTCTGTGCTGACTCATTAGAGATGTGAGCCAGAGCCGAGACGTCTAAGCCAACCCCTGCACTCCAGAGCCTCCCCTCCATTGTTCGCACATCTTTGCTCAGCCTCATGGGATCCCAGAAGAATATAAATTAGAGAGAAAAATCTGCAAAGCTTTGCCTTTCATGTCTAATGTCTGGGCAGAGCTGTTCCCTGCAGGACAATTTCTAGTTATTTTCTCTCTCTGGTTTGTGACATCTCTAGGGATGCCTTGTTGACTGTTTCCCTTGGGAAACTTCGTGGCAGCATATCAGTTTTTGCTTTTGAAAAATGTTTCCCACAATGCACCTTAGATAGTAGTGTTGTAAATGTTCTTCTCAACGCTCCCGTCATCTGGACCCTGGGTCCCATTTTCCCCTTTTAGTGATACCTCTCTTCTTGCTGAGGCTGGTTAAGTAACTCTAACCATAAATTATCCTTGTTTTCCTGCACAGTCTTTCCTTAACCTGTCCATAAATATTTCATAATGTTAGGGTGTTTTATTTTCCTGAAGTTACCCTAGTTTGTTCCTATCTTCTCAGTAATCAGGAAGCCCCAAATGTAGGGAGAATGATGAAAGGGGTAACACTGATCAAGATACATTGTACTCATTGTACTACTTATAGATAATAAAACACATTAAAAACAAGTTAAACATTATGAAAAAGAACACCATATCTATTGTGCTTTCCTCAGTAAGATCTCTCCTGTCATGCATTATAAAATAGAGATTCAGTGTAGACTTAACTTATCCTGCAGGTAAGGGCATACATTTTGTCACTGAAAACAGGTGTGCTCTTTTTTTTTCTGGTAAGACTTTCAATGCTTAACATAATCATTGGCATATTATAAGGATCAAATAAGATTTCAGATTTGATTTTAGACAGAAGTGACAGGGCATTTACCAAGGGTTCTAAAAAGATAAATGAAAAGTTTCAAAGTATTTCTACCCTCAAAGGGCTAATTGTCAAGTGGAGGTGACAGACAAATAACACAGCTAAGTAGCAAAAGGCAGAACAAAGCACTCATTAAAAAGCAAGGCAAACAAAGTGGGACCAATGGCAAATATCTAGAGCAATGTTTATGCATTCTGTCATTAATATATTAATATTATCCAGATGGGCTGACAAAGTCAATTCTCCCATGACTGCATCCTTAGATTGACTGAATAATAATAAAATCAGGCAAGAGCATGCATGTACTTGTCAATTTGTCAATCATGTTCAAACCAAACAATCGAGACAAATGGTGCCAAGCAATAGGTAAGAAAGAAGGTATCACAGTTTCTCCTATAGATCTTGGTGATGTGTTGCTGTAAACATCTTCCTCCCAGGATCCTTTTCTCCGTATTTGTTAAATGTTCTAGGTGCCATATTAAGGTAGTGATGGAGTTTACAGACCAGAAATATAAGCATGGTAGTAAAATAAAAATATCAAAAACCTGTCATTTCAAATGAAAGAGGACTTTGAAGGAAAGTCAGTATTGTCAGGGATCAAAGGAGGATACCCTGAGAAAGTTGTGGTTAACACCTTAAGGATGAATTAACTTCATAAAGGAGAGAAGGATTTCAGAGAGCAGGGAATAAGAACTTAGGTAAGCAAAGTAGGTGCAAAGATCCTGTGGTTGGAGGAAAGATAGTAAATCCAAGAAGATCAGTCTGTTGGGTAGCAAGAGACTTAAGCATGGTAATAACTTAGCTGAGGCTTCCAACACCTTAACATCCTGTCTTGTCAATGGCAGCTTCTTACACTTAGCAAATATTGGTTGAGCAAATCGAAATGAGTTTAGATCAAGGAGCCTTTTCTAATCTCAGCACCGTCATTTTACAAATTTAAGCAAATTACATAGGCAATCCTGACCCTGATTTTCTCAGGTGTCTGATGTGAATTTATGAGTCTCTCTATCCTACATAGATAATGAGAGGCTATGTGGTCAGAACTAAGGTAGCCTGGGAAGAGGACTTCAGGAAGTCTAAACAGCTGACAAATGCCAATAATTATTTTGAAAAAACCACGCGTGCTTTCACTTTGAAAGCTATCCCTGGGCAGAGGGGGAGCAGGACTTCGGCTGTTTATAAGGGTAGGATTGCCATTTCCTCATCTTATGGCCTCCAGTAGACTGTGTTTACTGATGGTTCTGGGTGAACAAAGAGAAAATTACTCATTAGAAGTTTAAGGTTACTTTCTGTGCTGTATGTTCCATTTCTCAACATTATTTCATCAAATGTGCTCTCTTTGCTGCAAGCTGTAAGGTCATTCAGGAGTCATTGACTAGGAAATTTTCCTAGTGAGTGAGTCAGTCTGCCATCTACTTGTGAACTTTGCAGAGAAACCAGCAGCTGCATAGTCCTCTGGTCTTTGGTCATGGTGAGAGAAGTGGTGTACCTTAAGGAGAAAAGCCTACCAGACAATGGACTTGGTTAAAGCAGTTAGGCTCATCGGACCTCACCATGCCCAACTGTAAAATGGTCACAAAATCAACCTCTGCTTCCCAACTCAATTGGAAACCAAAAAAATATTTCCAGTAGGTATGTAAAGTGTGTTTCCAATGCCTTGTAGGCACCTAAAGCATTTCATATATACTATTAATCCTGAAATATGTAGGCACAGGCTGCCACTCTAAGTCCATCAATTTCTTTTTTAAGGTGATGTACACAGAAGGGTTACAGTTACATAAGTTAGGTAATGAGTACATTTCTTTGTTTTTCTTTTTCTTTTTGTCAGTTGTAGGGCTTGAACTCTGGGCCTGGGCTCTGTCCTTGAGCTCTTCAGCTCAAGGCAAGAGTTTTACCACTTGAGCCACAGCACCACTTCTGGTTTTCTGCTTGTTAACTGGTGATAAGAGTCTCATAGACTTTCCTGCTGGGGCTGACTTGAACAGCAATCCTTAGATCTCAGCCTCCCAAGTAGCTAGGATTTCAGGCATACATTTCCTTTTGAACAGTATCACTTCTTCCCTCCTTTTCTCCTAGTTTTTCCCACCTGACCCCACCCTCACCCTCACAAGTTGTGTAGTTCATTTTCAACATAGTGTCTCGTGAGTACTACTGCTACATTTGTTCACCCTTTGTCCCTCCCTCTTACCTTTCCCAAGACAGATAAGCTAACAAAAAAAGACAGAAGATACAGAAAACAAAAACTGACAAAGGAAATAAAACAAACAAAATCCAAATGCAAAATAATGAAAAAAATCCCCTTGTTTCCATCTCTTGGAGTTCATTTCAGTGAACATCATTTTATAGGCTCAGATGCACATAGCTATTGGGTCTTTATGATCCTCTCCTAAGAATATCCTCCTTTGGTCTCACTGTGGGAGTGTCTAGAATCCTGTATAATTTATCATGTCCCAGTGTATTTTTTTGTCTCATTGTTATTATTTTAAAGGCTTAGAAATAAAACCAGATCGACATACTCCATGGGGAATTGTAGCATCAAACATGGCTTAGTAGTGGGCGCTGGTTCATGTTGTTGCTGAATTAGAAAATAATAAGTCCAGCTAATAGGCTCTGATAAAGTATAATACTGATCACACTTTGTACCCTATCACAAACTCCTGTGAATTCTGCATTCCATCTTCTTTCTGGTTAAGTCAGTGTATTTCTTTCAAACCCACTGAATAGCAATGCCTCAGTTTGAAGGCATAGAAGCTAGTTCTTTCTTGGTTAACATACAGTCCTGGGTATAATTTGTCCTCAGGCTCTTTGCTCCAGAGCACTGCTAGTCATCTTGATTGTCCATCAATTTTCAGCTTTTCTTCCTCCCACTGAATTTAGAATCTGAGGATTGTTCAAATCTGCAGGTGATTCTAATGTGCAGCCAGGTTTGAACGCCATTGTTACATCTTGTTCTTGCGTTCTTGTGTCATCTGTGGACCAATAGCATTTGCATCACCTGGGTGCTTGCTAGCGATGCAGAAGCTCAAATGTATCTATAAGACTTCCTGAGGTCGAGTCATTGGTGATGTAGGATCACCCTTGTGTTCCCTAGTCTTCAGATTCTAAGTCCTCATCCAGTTAATGGGGAAAATGTTCCATGCGTCCTTGTTCAGCCTCAGCTTGAAACCTCTTTGGAAGGTTTTAGTGTCAAGATCTGGTCTTGCAATGGCAAGCTATGCTAATATCAAAGACCCCTCTGGTTTATGGTTATGTGGCTGATTCATTTCACAGAGGCCAGGAAGTGTTTCAGTCACCCTCAGATCAAACATTCTTTTTGGGTGTTCCATATACCTCTTTCCTTCTTTTCTGACCAGTGTTCAAGATAAGAAGGCCTATTTCAAAAAGATATGGTGGATTTCATTTCATATTTTCCCTACCCTCTACTCTCCCTTAAAACACACTCTGGTTCAGGGGAAAGGAAGGTACTTGAAAGAGACACTGGCACCCTGGGGCCTTTCTGCTCCCTCCTGCCTCTGTCTCCTCAGGTCAGAAGCTGAAAGAACACACATGCTCAAAGTGAGACCCTGGTGGGGTAACCCCATACCGCACCTCACCTTTTGATTGGGAACGGTCTTCAGGGCATGAGACAGACCAAATCTTCATTTTCCTGTGCCTCTTTGGCAGGGGAAAAGGGGAGTGTAAGTGAGTTTTTTAAAAGAAGAGTAAAGCTTTACAGGCAGAAAGCTAGCTCAGTGTGAGGTTTGGAAAACGTTTGCTCTGCACTGCCTGAGAAGAGCTTTAACTGGCATGCTCCAAAATCAGAGCCTCGCAGAAGAAGGGGACGTGGGGGCTCAGCTGTGCAGACTGAATCAATCTGAATGAAAATCACTAGTGTTTCCCCCTGGTGAGCGAAGTTCTGCTTAGCTCATGAACTGTAGGCCCTTCTCTGGTCCTGTGAGAAAATGAGTAGAGCTTTTGTGAAAGGTTATGTAAGACTGCTGTTTTCTCCCCCCAAGAGTAAAATTCTATTTATAGGCAAGTGAACTGCCTCTCAAGGGGGGAAAGAAATGCATTTCCTAGGCTATAGCTTAGGAAAGAGAATTTAATCAATAGGCTGAAAAGAATTAAGGGAACAAGAAGGAGAATAAAATCTGAGGCAAGAGGTAGTAAGAAGTCTGGAAAGCAAACAAGGGGAGGAGAGGGCATATGAATACTCTGGTACTAGTTGCAACATGAGTTAGAGGTTGACTAAATTGTTCCTGGTTGTCTGCAGTTAAGAGTTTCCTATGGATTAGGATTCGTGTTGTCTGTGAAACCACAATGGGTGGTCATCCTAAATTAGGTACCTATGGTAGGTGTAAGAATGAGACAAGGACTTTGAAGCACTACATTAGCCATGTGGAGGGTCAATGGGTGATGATACACGGAGGCTTCTTAAGAGGGGGTTGTTGCTCTAACAGTGAGGTGAGGATGAGTTCCTGATTGGAGGATTAGATAGAACTTGTACTTCAACCAAGTGAGTCCTTACCTTCCAACCTAATGGAAGAATCACCAAAGGCTCTTCAGTTTTAGCCCATTATTTGGCCAAAAAACTACCCAAAAAGCTGATTTTCAATATCAGGGTATTTTTAAGGAGTAATACCTGTGGGAGATGTATTTAGTTTGTGTTCCGTAGTGCCTGGTAAAGATCCTTGATTTCCATATAAGGATTATTGTTTGGATTACACTGCATTTTAAGTTACCCTTGTATATGAGCTTAACAAAGTTCAGATAAAGATTGGATGAATTTTTTTCAGAGTTGCTGAGTTTTTAACTGCAGAGAGGTTCATTTTTTTAAATTCTTTTCACTCTACTCCCTTCTTTTGGCTTTTTCTCCCTTTTACATGCTGCTATTTTATTGGCAATATTCCAGAGTACTTGTAAGAAGTTCAAAATTAAGGCAATCCTGCAAATATGTAAGGTCTGGAATTCACCACCCCCTTAAGCTCTGGTGCTAGTGCATCTAGGGCATTTGCCAACTCATAGGTCTGAATATGGAAGAAGATGAAGAGGTGAATAATTATTTCCCACATGATAATCCCAGGAACAGGCTCTGCATTTGCCTTAGGAAAACCATCCATCCCTAAGGACTTAGATGAATCAAAAAACTGAAATGTTATTATTTTCATTGACGTTCGAAGCCAAGACAAGAAGGTAGAGATGAGAAAGGCACTTCAAATGAAAAAGGACAAAACTTATATACCAATTCCATGACCAAATGTTAGAGGGCTTCGACAGTTGTTTTTGATGACTTTCATCATGTACCAATAAAAAACAAGAGTCCAAAGAAGTTGAGTAATTGCAAACTAAGAATAGGCACCATGAAACTGTTGAATATGCCTGGGCAAGGGTGGACAGCATAAATCTTGGCTGAATAAAAATTTAACTGTATGATCGTAATGAGGATTCAGGAGCCTCATTCATAAAATTGGAAAAACAATTGTTGAATTGATTGCACTTAAAAGTTCATTCACTGAAAGACGATTGCAGTTCTTGGCACATTGTGAGCACTTGGCAATTTCCATTTTTATCCAACCCTGCCACAGGTGTTAGGGAAATGTTTGCTGTATGACATATCTGGTGGTGGATTTGAGAAGTATGTACATACACAAACTTCCTCATTCCTATTAGGATGAATAAACTGACTGGAAAATATAAGATTTAAGTATTTCATATATGAACCCCCACCCCACAAAAAAGCAGAACCATCTGGTCATATATTGTTATTTTATTAAGAATCAAACGAGCAAGGGATGCAGGAAGAAGAAAGGAAGAATTTAAAAGACCTCTTGAATGGAAGGAATGAGCAAGGTAACAGAAGAGGAAGGATGTCCCTGTAGACACTGTCCTTTAGATGTGCAGGCTGTGGACGACAAGAAGGATGGCAGCGCTTGATTGCTGAGAGCAAGCCACCCGCTCCACAGCTTTCCAACAGCTGCTGCCCTGTTCACTAGTCTCTTCTCAAACAGATGTGTGATAAGGCTGGGAGAAAAAGGCAGAGAGAAATGACAAGGTCATCTAAGAAGTAACTGTGGCAGCATAAATAATGTAATTTTAGAATAAAGAGGCTTTTCCTACAAGGCTTTCTCCTAATAATTTTAGGGAAGTCTCAAAAGAACAAATTGCTCAGAGAAAGACAGATGCTATCAGGCAATGTATTCCCAACTCCAATCTGGTAGCTGAGAAAGCAAATTTAGGCCTCTACACTGCTGGAATAAGTCCTCTAGTGAAAATTAATGTTTCTCTCCATTTCCTTTCTTCATAGCTTCAGAACGTATATAGAAAAGTTTGGTTAGGGTTGCCAAATCCTTTTGGATGAATGCAGCAAAAATGTTAATCTGTTAAGTCTGTTTTCTGCTTGTGTTTTAAGCCAAAGAGTGATTATCCATCCCAGTTGCAACTTAGATAGCTCTTCCTTTGTCTTTTCTCTCAAAATAGCCCTGTAAGCTTATGTTAATAACCTTAGTAATAATTAATAATTAATCCCTCGATACCTCTTAAGTGGGAAGAATAACTCATTTGCTCACATGTGTTTTGTTTCATTATTTTTTTCTGTAAGGTTAAGAAGGCTGCTGACCTGCTATTTTATTTACCTGTTTTGGAAGGAAAAATTAGTGAGTTATTTATTCTAGAGGGTTGTTACCTATTGTGAAATGAATACATCTGATGTTTATTTCTTAAAGTCACCAGTATATATGAAACACTTCAAAGCAAGGACATTCCAGTAATTTTCCCTTCATACATTTCTGAACTAAAATTTCCCACCCAGCATCCTAATCTTTATTTCTAATAATCCAGAAAAAGGAACCAAGGCTCATTAAAACAAACAAACAAACAGCTGATTCTATGATTTAGGCAGAAAATATACTTGATAAACCTGGAATATTTTGCAGTGCTGGAAACTAAGGAAGAAAAGACTTTTAAAAATCATTTGAGAAAGGAAAAAAAAACACCAATTATTTGTCAACACAACACAAAAGACAGGGGAAAGTTCTCAATGGTCAAATCTGGAACAATTTGAGGAAGAGTGTTAATCAAGTAAATTCATATTATAACACAAAAAAGAAATGTTAGTGTCCATATTGACATAAATATATGAACAAATAATGGAAGCTAAGAGACAAATATATGCAGAAAAGTTGCAAATAAATATTTCACAAGCAAGGAGTACAACTCCCAGTTTTTTTCACCATTTTTTTTTAAATTGTGAAAATACCGTACAGAGGGGTTACAATTACCTGGGTAAGGTAATGAGTGCATTTATCATCAAGCATTGTTGCCTCCTCCTTTGTTTCCCCTTTTCATCCCTTCCCATCTCTGCCCCATTTGCCCCCCCCACACCCCCTGGGCTTAGTGGCTTCTTTCTGAAGAAGACATTAGTCAGAGGAAGTAAAGAAGAGTGTCGCTATGTGGAAACATGACAAATAAAACTAAACCAGGCGATCAAGGTCATCATCAATAGAGAGAGATCATATCAACAGCATGTGCCCCTACGATGAGAAAGTCACTTAGCACTGTTGTCTCCCTTCTTCAAACCCATAGCACCTTTCTGCTGAGGGGAAAAAGGCAAACCCCATTTGGTATTCTACAGATTCCTTAGAAGTACTCCTCACCATATAACAATACCTTATCAGTATTGATTCTGTGATTCTCATAAATGTGCCATATTCATGAAAGCTGTTAATAGTAAGGAAATAGTATGGAATAGTAAGGAATAGTATGGAGGATATTGAAATTCTGTTCTTCACAATATTCTGATCTTTAAAGTGGTTTAATTTAAAAGGGACTATTTTGTTTCATAATCCAACTAAACTTGCCTGTTCCTCGTTAGTAGTTGTTGTTGGTGGTGGTGGTGGTAGTGGTGGTGGTGGGTGGTGTGTGTGTGTGTGTGTGTGTGTGTGTGTGTGTGTGTGTGTGTGTGTGTGTGTATGCCAGTCCCGGGGTCTTGTACTCAGGCACTAGCTGCTGTCCCTGAGCTTCTTTTGTTCAAGGCTAGCATTTTACCACTTCAGCCATTGCTCCACTTCTGGCTTTTTTGGTGTTTAATTGGAGATGAGTCTCACTGACTTTCCTGCCTGGGCTTGCTTCAAACCGTGATCTTCAGATCTCAGCCTCCTTAGTAGCTATTATAATAGGTGTGAGCCACTGGTGAGCTCACACTAGGTGTGAGCCTAGTATTACCTCTTTTTCTTTAAGGAATATAATGCCAGTCTTGCATGGTTATTCTGAGAATTACAGAAGAAGTTTCTGGTTTTTTTTGTTGTTGTTTTCCCTGCACATTCTCAAAAATGTCAGCCCTTCATCATTCCTTGTAGGGATCTGAAAAATGTAGACCCCTGGCTGTCCCTCAGATCTACTGAATCATTGTCCCCAAATGGAGCAGAAGAGGGTAGAAAATGATATTTCTAACATGCTTTCTAGACTATGATACATGATGCATTTTAAAAATCATTCTTTCCTTACATTACTTACTGACTCTGCATAATTAGTGGTAACACTCTATGCACTGAGTCAATCTTTGAGCTAAGTATAGGCCACGAAGCAGGGAGTCTTGGGCTTAGAGCCCAGCCATGGACCTTTCTAAATGAGAGGACAAGGGCATGATCATCTGCCACTGTGGGCATTAGCTGCCACATCTATAGCACAAGATGTCCATCCACACTAAATTCAGAAAAATGTGTGTCAATGGTTTAGCAAATTACCTAACATGTAGAACTTCAGCAGCCTCTTTAGAGAATCACCACACACATGACCTCAACCATAACACCTTCTACTGTCTCAAGCACGTATTTAACCCCCTAAAACTCATTCCTTCACATGTTTCCTAGAAGGCATATATCAAGCTCAATATACTTTGGTGGGCATTGTCTTGCAGTTTGGTAGATGCTAGACTTTCCCTATGATCTCATGGAACCCCTCGTTTCTTGCATTATGACCATTATCTCTTGGCTGGTAACCTTTCTTGTCTGGTATTCTGTTGTTGTGTTTATTGAGTATAAAGTCATCAAAGCTCAATAACCTTCCAAGTACCTGACCTTTCCCTATCCACTGACAGAGTGTTTAATGCTGCTTTGTTCTCTGCCTCTTCCTCTGAACACTCCTTTCTGTACATGTTTTTATATAGAGGACATTGAAATGCACCTCAAAGAAATGTTTATGCTTACTGAACTAATATGCCCTAGTTAGTCTTATTGGACATGTGAAAGACAGAGAGGTTAAAAAAAGCATAGTGATGGCTAATATTTATGGAAGACATTTGGCTTAAAGTCAAGCATGGAAGATGTTGCTTATGGGAATATTTAGCAATGTGCCAGCTGAAAGACTATTTCTCAGATTCTCTTGCACCTAGGAGGACTCATGTGAGATTTCTTGGGGATATCAGACAATGGTTGGTCTGCTGATCTTAGAACCACTCCTCTCTTCCTGTTGATTTCTTCCTTCTTCCCGGGCTTGAAATTTTTGTCATAATCCTATATGAGGTCAGCTGTTAAGGATAATGAGAAGATACTTGAGACTATGAGGATTTCTCATGTAGCTCTGCCATCTTGGAACTGATTGCCTTATACAACTAGTTACGTGAGGAACTCAACCTCCATTTGGTTTTAAACTGCTGTAATGGTGCTGTTATGTCCAACTACACAATCATAACTGCTTATGCTTTCATACGGATATTTACTCCTCAGGGTAAGACAGTAAGGGAGGGACTCTCACAAGATGAGAAAAGTGAGGTGATCCAGTGTGATCCAGTTTCCCTTTAGTTCTATGCTCATACATTGCAGAGGCATACGTCAAATCCTGGTTCCAAACATGTGAACTTAGAACCATGTTCTAATTCCTAGACAAGCAGTAGAGTTGTTACTCAGTTATTGTTGTGTCTATGATATTCCCTTCTCTCCAAATGCATGGTATTTTCCTATGAGCTATTTGTTATTTAGACACTTCTAGATTATTGAGTATCTAAATAAAAACTCAATTTTCTGTTAATCATTTTCAAATGTCACAGTTTTTACTAACAAGTTAGAAGAGACAGCTTCATGCACTTTAATTTCCTCTGAAGAAGAAATCCACTGCCACCTTATGAAAGACTAACATTCCAAGTACAACTTTGGAATACTAATGCCCTGCCTTACCAACTCAGGCTCAGCTCAGTAATTCACATATGTTGCAATTTCTCTTCCATTGTAATGTAAAGGAATTTCACATAGTTTTGATAGATTGTGTAAATTAGGCCAACAAAGTGCTGTGCTATGTCTTCATTAAAATAGAAGACAGTAATAATGCAACCATGTAACATGGTCTTGCAGGCTTTGAGTTATGAACATTCAATAGTGTCTCTTTACTTGTGCTTAAGTTGGCATTTGTGAGCAACATATAATCAATTAATCAATAACCCAATTTTCTCTTAAAGAGATGGTGCATCATTAAAAAAAAAAGAGTCAGAGACTATTGTATGATTTTTAGAAAAAGAGCTGTTTCAGCAAAGAAACTTGTTTGAAAAACATGGAAAGCCTTTTTCAGGGAAGATGATTTTGCTTAACTAAGCCAAAGCGAAATTGGATACAAATGTTCAGTTCCTGAATCCATTTTATTATTTTGCAACTGCTGGAAGGGAAAGCACCAATTTTGTATTGCTAGTAAGATGGCATTGTTTTTTTTTTTTAATTTTAAATTCATGATTAGAGATGGGTAAGTGGATTTGTGTAAGCGAACACAAAAATAAACTAATCCTAAAACTTATGGTTTAAAAGCTCATTTCATCCTATTTCTTACAAAATTTTGGTGCTCTAAATTTATACTATTGCTAGTGAGTCTAACAGGGTACCCGGGTAGTGAGAACCAAAGCTTCTCACTTGCTAGAACGGACAGCCCTGGCCCTTTCTATGTGTATACATATTTCTTTCTTTGTCTTCATTATATTTTTTTCCTAAAATTTAGATAGTTCTCATGTGAAAACTCAAGGACTATGGGATTGTGTGAAACACACCTAAACACTTTCTTCAACTGTGTCTTCAACTGTGTCTTGACCTGCAATGAAGAAGATGACCACAAATAGCTTTTCTTTATTCCAGTTCTTCATTTAATGCTTGGCTGTGCCGATACTGTGATTAACCATGGAAATGATTACAATAACTCTCTTTCCTTGGAGATGAACATGGCTTGGGATTTTCTTCAAGGATGACATCACAGACAGAGATGAGGTCTTAAGATTCTATGAACTCTCTACTGGCAGGAAAGCAAAACATTGCTAATTTTTTCCTTTCTTTTTCTCATGGCCGTAGGTGCTATTGTATCTTCATTTATCCCCAGTATTTTATTAAGTAGATCTTGATGCATCAAAAAACACTTCTTAGCCAGGTGCTGGTGGCACATGTCTGTAATCCTGTCTACTCAGGAGGCTGAGATCCTGAGGACTGCAGTTCAACACCAGCTGAGCTAGGAAAGTCCTTGAGACTCTTATCTCTAAACAACCACCAGAAAACTGGAAGTGGTGCTGTGGCTCAAAGTGGTAGAGCACTAGCCCTGAGCAGAAGAGCTCAGGGACAGCACCTAGGCCCTGAGGTCAAGCCCCATGACCCACAAAAAACCTCCAAACCAAAGAAAAGACATGAAAAGCCCCATGATATTAACTCTCCTCCTCGGTGGCATGTCATCTAAATATTACTAGATGATGAAAAATGAACTTGAACTTATCATACATTAAACTCTCCATCCCAAATTCCATAATATATTGGATAACTACAGATGTTTTTTGAAAACATTAAATGAATAACTTTGAATGACTGCCTGAGAAATGTTTTCAGGTAGAACCTAGATCTCTTACTTTTTAAGATTGTCTTGATGCTTTGGACTGTAGTAAAAAAAAATCTGTGATAAACCTGAAGTTTGAAAATTTTGTTTCAGAGTTGTGGTTGAAATGCTTGTGGAGAGGGAGGAGGAATGGCAGCTGCTCCTCTGTCACGCCACTGACTTGACCTGCAGAAATGAATGTTACGGATGAAACTAGGAGACACTGAATTTTCTTCTAAATGAATCCAAGCTGAACTTTCTATGGATAATGGATTTGGGGATATGTTTTCCCTTGTAAAACTTTTAGAACTTAAGTGCTCTAATCTCGAGATGTTTAGGTTGGCTCTTCAATGATACAAAAGCTTCTAGAAACAGTGTTTAGAGTCTGGATTGAATGAGGAAATGAGCTGTGTATGTGTCATTTTGATTTTGAAAGCCTTCTCCTCCTTGATTGAAGGTTATCTTTCAGGATGGAAAAGTTAAGTTGACATCTCATGAACCAGAGCTGTTGGAGCAGCCTCTGAGTTCCTTTCTTAAGGACCACAGTCATGTTTAAAGCTGCCTGGTCATTTCCATGAATGGGCTCCTGGCGGTCGTTATCCAATCATTCTTATCCAGCCATTTCTGCCTCCCACTGATCTGTGTTTCATGGTTTATATTCCTTGACAGGAGCTAGGAAGTCACAGACATCTTTCTTGAATTTAAGGCAAGATGTCACATATCTCATCTGTCAACGCTGTCTTTCTTAACACTGGAAACGAGATTAGGAGTGAAATTAGGTAGGAACTACCCAAATTCTATCAATTAAACCTTTATAAGTTCTTAAGTGGAGGGCCTTACAAAGACATTGGACTATGTTATGGATTTTATCGTATAGCCCCATACATTTTCTTTCTTCTTAGCTTCTAAAGTCTATGCTTGAGTTACTGAGTTGGGTTGTGTTTTAACCCTTCAAACTAAGAACATCAGAGGAACCAAAAAGGGAAGTGGTACTTAATAATGTCATCAAATATTGAAGAAGAAAAGCTGAACCTATCTTTATAATTTTCAGTATATGTAGGTAGAGAGAAGACACAAAAAGTCAAATAACATGTCTTTTTGTTCTTTTAGCCCCTATCAAAACCAAAAGAGCATTTTTTGTTCACAGGGGGCTGCATAATGGACACCTTTTCAGGGATATCTTTTTGGTGGTTTGCAATCTAATAGCAGATTCAGATCTCTAGCTCTGAATTGAGATCAAGTTTAGTTAGGCTGAATTAATGCAATTAGATAATCAATTGTGTTTCTCTTTGGAGGACTCTTTGCAATGAAGCTCATGGGGTAACCCATTACAATTCTCCCCTTCTCTTTTCTCTTGTGTAGAACAGCCAAGGAAGGGTGTGTGGCATTTCCCTTTTTTGAAAGGTGCACTGCAGCTGTCTTGGGATCCAGCACTTCCCTTGCCAGTTACTTCTGGCCATGTCTTCCTTGGATCACGTGTTCTATCACTAGATGTATTTTTCAAGCAAAGATGTGATTTACAGGAAGTTGTAGAGCCAGAAGTCATGACAAGTATTGAAGAAGAACATGGAGCAAATCAAGAGACCTAAACTCCATGGACAGAATAAACAAATTATTGAAACTCATCGATAGTATTCAGCTAACATGGAGCATTATGGAAATTTGTTGCCTACAATATTAAAATCTTAACTCACTGGTTAGTTAATATTTTTGGCCTGAGGCTTCCTCATGTATTCTACCCCCTAAGGTATTTGATGCTAATCACTTAAAGTTGCCCTGTTTCTAAGATACCACCATTAGTATCTTGGGAGTGCCATATGGATATTCAGTTCATCTTGGGAAACCCTGGTGCCCTTTATGCCTTCAAGTCTGCCAGTTACACTGTCTAAATGGCTTGCCTGTGTACTGGCTCCCAATAGCTTCTGGCCCTTCTTGCGTTCTTTGGGTTCTCTGGAATTTGACACTTGAACAGATAGATGGTTACTTCTGGAGTCACCTTCTAGATACACATCAGGTCCAGGAACATGAGAGCATCTGGTAATCTGTGTCTTTATTAATGTTAATGTTCAAGTGTCATCCCTGTTTCTTCTCTTCTATGGGGATACTACCTTTCTTATAGCCCAAGATGTGTTCATCAAATAAATGGTAGAATATGTAATGATTGGTTCTATGATTTCTCTAATTTTTTATAAAAAACCTTTTGTTTATTTTTATCATATTGATCAAAGTTATCATATATAATGAAGAAATCATTTAAAAAGTTAAGTAGAAAAGAATTCATAAAAGTCTTTCATTGTTACATGACAGAGTGAACTGCTATTAAAATTTTGGTGTACATACTCTGGTTATGGATATAGAATAGTAAATGGATACTGTCATACATAAGTCTTCAATTGTTTTTTAAAAAAGTAACCTGTTATGAACACCATTCCAAAATGTAAACATTGAGAAGGAATTTAGAAGTCAGTCAGTTTTACTTTTGTGCAATGGAACGAAAACCTCTTAGGTAATCTACTTGTCAAAGACCCCTAGCTTCCCCCTTGATATCATGGATAATGGAGGTCCACTGCCTTATTGTGCTTCTCCCTTTACTTTTGGATTCTTATTTATTCTAGTACTTTCTGTATTTCTTTTTCAGTAAAACAGGAAGTATTTGTTACCATTGGCACAGTGATTCTGGTTGTGCTCTCCTTAGCTTGCATCAAGGAAGAGAGATGGTGACACGGAAAGGGCTGGTCCAAAGCTGGGCGCCGGTGGCTCACGCTTTCATCCTAGCTACTCAGGAGGCTGAGATCTGAGGATCACGGCTCAAAGCCAGCCCAGGCAGGAAAGTGTGAGACTCTTATCTCCAATAAACCACTAGAAAACTGGAAGTGGCATTGTAGCTCAAGCAGTAGAGCACTCACCTTGAGCTGAAGAGCTGAGGGATAGTGTCCAGGCCCAGAGTTCAAGCCCCAGTACCGACAAAAAGAAAAAAAAAAGGAAAGGCTGGTCCAGAGTGCTGAGGAGCTGGCTGGGCTAAGGCAATACCATTGTTTCTTAGGAGCAAAATTGGGAACAAGATTGAGTCTTTTGCATTTTTCTTTTTTGGTCTATTGTGGGGCTTGAACTCAGGGCCCGGGCACTATCTCTGAGCTCTTCAGTTCAAGGCTAGCACATCACTTTGAGCCACAGCTCCACTTCCAGTGTTTGAGTGGCTAATTGGAGATGAAAGTCTCACGGGGACTTTCCTGTCCAGGCTTTGTTCTGTGATCCTCAGATCTCGGCCTCCTGAGTAACTAGGATTACAGGCAGGAGCCACTGGTGCCTGGCTTGATTTTATTTTTTTTTAACATATGGTTACCACTACCTCTTTTCTTCAGAGACTAGTTTTGATGGATTATACCTTTTCTGTCAAACTGGAAAACATTAATGACATAGACAGTTCAGAAGAAATAAATCACATTTACTTATTCCCTGCTTTTTGTGTGTGTGTGTGTGTGGAATAGAATATTTTAGGGAGACTAGGCAAGCATGTGTTTGAAATCACTTTGGATTGGAAAATGCCTAGGTATGAATTCACTATGATGTGGTGTGGATAAACTTTCCCCTTTGCCATTTGTTTTCTAGTCTAGAGAAAATTATCAAAATGATAATAGTTAATGCTGAATACTTGGAAAAGCAATACTCTACAAATGTCAAATACAGGTGTTCTCCTTTGCAATAGTGGCTGACCACAGGCCAGTTCCCATTGTTGTATTCTATTAATTGATTCATGCATTTATCATGGAAACAGTAGATAACATGTAAGTTTCTGAAGATAAGCCTATTTAACAAATTAATTAGATACCTAATCAAATTTTTTACTAACAATTCTGAAGGAAAAGGCTGTTCTTAACCATGCAGAGATGGGGATAGTTGGGCATTACCATGAGAACTGCTTGAGGGATATTTAGGGTAAAAAGAGCAGAGTCTGGTTATGGAGATTTCTGAGCAGAATAAAGTGGGGGTGGAAGGAGGGGGCAGAGTGATTCTAAATCGAGTTGTATGAAATCATATTTCTACACTGTAGTCAACATTACTCTATGTGAAAGAGCTGATATTTCAACATTTACAGCCTGTGGTATATTAGGGATCAGCAAACTTACTCTACAAAGAGGCAGATGTTTGAGGCAATCTATGTATTAACTACCTAAATGTAACACAGTCATAGAAAACAGCCCTGGTTGATAACCTAAGTGAATGAATTTGGCTAGTTTCCAATAGATCATATTTTAGAAAAACATAGTTTGTAGGTAGTTGTATACCAGTTTTCCAAGCCATGTTCTAGATTCCTATATCTGGGTCTCAAACATTTATGTAGAACATAAGGTTATCACTTTATTTTTGAGCAATATTTTTTGTTTAGAATATAGCTTCTTCTAAATCTATGCACTACTTAAAATTTTGACAATTTCACACTCTTTGTTGTCTCTCTCAGTTCTAGGGGTTGGAGTAAAAGAGCTGAGTTCAGAATCATATTGATTCTTGACCATCCCCTTCAAACCCACTATTTTGACAATGTTAATGTCATACAATAACAGGAATTCCTTTACAGAGGATACCTGGAAGATTTGATTCAAGCTCATCTTCTCTGCAAATCTGCCTGGCATCCTTCTTATGTTTTTCTGTTCTTTGTTGCGCTTTCTGAGCACAGCTAATTTATTTATTTCTTTTTCTCGGCTCAGGAGGGATGACAATGCCAGTGGTGTGTGTCAGGTGGGCACCGCAAACTAGTGCCAAAGTGTGCCCACATCTCTCAGTTCACACAAGCTACCTCTCAGAACATGGTGTGGTACAGAGAATCTGAGACAGTTCTTTGAATGTAAACCAGTGGGATCCTTGCCCTGAGGGAAGGAGATAAAATTGGCGGTTCACAGACAGGTTCTGTGAGTGAGACAGTGTAGATTCTTCCTCCTGCAGGAGTGGACCTTCCGTGCTGTGTCAAGTTGGAGGTATTGACTGCACTGGCTTTGTTCCTCATTCTTTTTTCTTTGTAAAGCTTGTTCCTGTCCAGATGGTGAAACCTGCAAGTTCATAATAAGCAAACAGTGATATGAACTTTGCAGTGGTTTTGGACCTTTTCCACTCAGAAAGACCATGCTGATTGACACAGGGTTAACTCTGCTCTTGACTGCAAGCAGAAGAAAAGAATTTATGGTAGACAATAAAGTTCTTTGTTGTATGGCTAGACTTTATACATGCACCGACACCACGAGGGAGTGCTCAGAAGATGCAGTTCGTGTAACTTCTAGACTCATTTTGGAGTATCTTGAATTATGAATCTCCATTGTTTTTGTTCTTTGTGGATCTACTCAGTTCTCTTTATTCCTTTCTTTTTCATTTAGAATTGGTAAGCAGTTGTTTTGGCAGCTTGTGGTCAATTTGAGACATTTGGATAGGAAGGAAACAAAAAGATCTATCTATCTATCTATCTATCTATCTATCTATCTATCTATCTATCTATCTATCTATCTATCTATCTATCTATCTATCTATCTATCTATCTGTCTACCTATCTACCGACCTACCTATCTCTATCATCTATCTTTTAGCAATACTAGGAATGAACTCAGAACTTTGCACTGGCCAGCAGGCATGCTACCACTTGAACTATATACACCTGGCACTACTTGTTCTGGCTATTTTTGCCTGGTCTGCATAGACCTCAATTTTCCTATTTATGCTTATCAGCATAGATAAGATGACAGACACATACCACCATCTCAAGCTTTTCCTCGTGGCTCTTTTTGTCTAGGCTGGCGGGAAACTATTACCTCCCACCTCTATCTCTGCCTCCATGACAGCTAGGATTAGAGGTAGGAACTATTGGAACTTGAATTGTTTTTTTGAAAAAACTGGTACTAGTTCCTGAACTCAGGAACTCGTCCCTGCAAACCTGGCTTTCTTGCTTGAAAGGTGCTCTACTACTTGGGCCACACCTCTAGTCCAGACTTTTGCTGGTTATTTTAGAAATGGAGTCTCAATGACTTTTCTGTCCTGGCTGCCTTTGAGCTTTGATCCTCCAGATCTTAGCTTCCTGAGTAGCCTGGGTGATAATCATGAACCACTAATGTCCTTCCTGGTTTTTAGTTTTAACCTCAGTGGAGGACTTCTATGCTAGAGATGGTTGTTCTCTCAACTAAGAAAAATCAGCAGGTTTCCATCTTTATCCTTAGCTCCCCATTGTTCTCCTATGGGGGAAAAATAGTTCTGTCACATGGAAGTGCCTGCAAAAGAAGTCAGAGTCGCTGAGACTTAAAGATGGTGCTGGCAATACTGACATGTGACATTTCTTCTATGGTTTCATTAGGCAGTTTGAAAAGTGAGAATGTTCTTTCTCCAGCGTTTCCACCTGTTCCCTCTCAAGAAGGCAGTGTTAAATAATTAGATGTTGCTGGTTGAGAAGAGTATTCCCAGCAGAGAGAGATAATATGTACCTCAGGGGGCAGATATACCAATTTCCTTGATCTGATCATTATACTTGTGCACACGCCTTGAAGTGTCACACTGTACCTTGTAAATACACATAATTACTAAGGGTCAATTTTTAAGCTATTAAAAATAGGGCAAGAACAGATATTAACATAAATTAATACAAATAAGTTACAGCAAAAGAAAAATGGTAGGTCAATTAAATAAGCGTGCTGTGTTGAATCACAACCATTCATAGCCCTTTTTTCTAATGAAAACAGTGCCACAAAACCATAACACCATAATAATGTACTTTAGTTGCTTCTGGATTCTGTCTAAATTCTAGTTCTATATTTCTCTCTCTCTCTCTCTCTCTCTCTGTGTGTGTGTGTGTGTGTGTGTGTGTGTGTATGTGTCTATAACTACTCAACTTCAGTCCTTCAATGTACTATTCATTTGTTGGGTTTTCCCCTTGGAATCTTAATCATCAGTAAACTGGAAATGGCTGATTCAAAAGGAAGTGCCCCTTTACCATTTGTGTTGAATGAGCATGTGTGAAACAGCAGACTGAAAAGGGGGAGTGCAAGAAGTGTGGGTGTCATCCAGTGACAGCACAGACTTTGAAAATGTAGGGATTCATCAGGCCATGGTCTGGACACCTTTCTGTAGCCCCTAGTTATAGTCATATTTCTCTTCAACAGCCTAAGCTGGAAAACGAGATCTGTATGAGAACATCGCTGTAGCCCTAAACATAGTGTTGTTGAGCCCAACATTGCTTCATGAAGCTGTACAGAATCGGCTCTGCCTATCTATATACTGGTGAAACTAACATAGATATAGTTTCGGTGGTGTACATATGCCTGGTGTAACATTGGCGTCAGCAGGACTATGATTGGGATTGAAAATCCATAGGATTAGGGTACTAAGCGTATCTCACTACAGTTTCTTCATTTTATCCCCAAATGATTGTGCTAATTATGGAAAGACAAATCTTCCTAAAATATAAATCTTCCTAAAATATGAATTGCAATTGATAGGATTAAAACCAGACATGAACTTACAAAGGAAACCCAAGGAATAATGGTCCAAGAAAAACAACGAAGAGTAAGAGTCAGAAATTGAAAATTTATCTCTGTTGAATGAGGAGGAACAAGAATAGATGCCAGAGGATCTCAAGGAAACCACAGCTGTGTGTGTGTGTGTGTGTGTGTGTGTGTGTGTGTGTGTGTGTGTGTATTTTGGAGATTTCTGTACAGTAATAACCATTTGGAGCAACTCAATTTGGAAAGTGACAACAGAACATGATTTGGTTAAAAAACAAAACAAAGGGCATTCTAGAATTTGCAAAGAATGGAAATTCACAGAGGAGCACTGCTACTCAAGACTGGCTGCCTCTTCATTGGCAGCCATTTAGAATACTAGAGGCAACACGTCTCTTTGATGAATTATTATTCATCTTACTACAGGTAATACTTACTTTTATACTCCTAGCAATTAAAGCAATGCCTGCATGCTGAACAATTTGTGTATGTTTGTATAATGAGTGTATCATTTCTAGACAGGGTTAAATGACAAGAGTTTTGCCCCTAGATTAAAGATACTCAAAGTGCTACTTATTTTGCTTAACTTTTATTTAATACTCTCTCAATCACATATATACAAATAAATACATTTATATACCTATATTTTTATATACAGGTATATATATATATATATATATATATACATATATATATATATATATATATATATATGTAATCAATGCAATATGTTTAAGTAAGGAAAAATCCTTCAGGTATCCTAAAATATAATACTCTTAATTTTTCAAAATGAGAAGTCTCATTAGTTAATCGTTGCTAAGAGCGTGGAGAAACAGACATGCTCTATTCTTTGGCATTTCTGTTCTGTTCAACCTTTTATACTTTCTTAAATTCTTGGAGTTGCTTAGCAGCCCAGGAAAATGGCTTCCTAACCAGACCTCCTCCCACTTTCTCCCCATTTGCTGTCTGGGTGTGCATGGAAACACATTTAGCTCATTTATTGTGGGGAAGTCAGCTTGGTCTGACAGGAGTCTTTGAATAAGCCTGGCAGGTTTCTCCGTGCTTTGTACTAGTTTCCTTAAAGCTACATTTTGGACTTGATGGATTTTTCAGGACCTGGAGGACAGGACCTTCTTTAATTGTAAACCCTTGGCCTAGTCTATCTCAGTGGGACTGGGCTTTGGTCCCTTTATTGCTTTTTTTGTTGTTAGTTTTCTCTGATCATATATCTTGATTTGGGATTATGTTTTATTGTTTTTGTTGAATTTTACTACATTCTGCACAAAGGGATAGAGCACTTGGCAATTTCTGAAGCTCTAAGACAGTGAGTACTGCTCACACAGTACTTTACCTATGTTTTCTTCTTTGGCCCCAGCTGTCAAGAGGGCCTGCAATATCTGGATGGATGTCCCCTTCTAACATTCAGAGTTCATAACAGTTATTCTCTATACAGAATAGGGATATTTATAGCTGTATTTATATGGCTGTGTAAACTTCCTCTTAGAAGATGGTGAGCTTGAATATATATTTATGGTTATGTAAGTATGCATGCAACAAAACTTTTTGGCGTTTATTAACACTGAGGTGAACCACAATGCAGTTGTGTAATTTATTTATGAATCGCTAAGAGCATAGATGTGATGTGTTTACCTCATCTGCTTGCTCCCTATCCCTATTCTTACTTATTGCTTCAGATATCAAAATGTTTCTGAAGCAATGTAGCTGTTGCAGGTGCACTGAATTTAATTTGTGTAGCTCAGGGCAGCTTTGGGATCACTTAGAGGATGGAGTGACAAAAAGCTGAGAAGACAGAAGAGGCAACCATTGGAAACAATTTGTTGTTTGGATGAAAAGTGCAATACATTTTACTAAAAACCTGTACTTAACACCATTATCTTGTTAGGGATGCAGGAGCCTCTATTCCCACACCAGCTTGGATTGCGTTGACAACACACCTGTGGCTTATAATCAATGACCCAGCTCTCCAGCAGTAGAGGTTTACTGTTCAGAAAGAGAATTTCAAAAAAATAAAGAAAGTAAACACAGCCAGAGGAAGAGTTTAATGGGAGAAGAGAGATGAATCACTGTGGATTGAACAAAGCTTGTTTGCTTGAAGTCGTGCAAGTCTTACGGTAATGGATAGTAAGAAAATGGGGATCTAATCTAGCCATAGTGTTTAAATACAGAATGTTTAGAAGGAATAGATTTGGTGTTTAGAGTGGATTCTTCCATGACTGAATCCAGGTGGCTTTATAAGGTGAGAGGGTGGGGGGGGGGGGAGGAGAGGAGAGAGACCCCTCCCCTCCTGACTTGTAATGGTTTCTGCTGAGGTGTGAGGCAGCCAGTCTCCTGAGTTCTGTTTGGATTCCCAGACTCCAGAATGGTGACTTAAAAGAAAACAGTAAGTCATCTCACTCATATATTTTCATTACAGTAATGAAAAGTTGGCTTATAATGAATTCAGTCTAACCAATAACCTAGCTCGGAGGTGGAATGTGTGTGTCCTCCTTCCCCCAAACACGATCCTAAATATAAGTACTTGTATTTAAACTTATTAACATGTACATATGTATATACATAGATATAATGTGAATTATTATCTATAATATGAATATCAATGAATGGTGAGTCAGACATAAAAATACAGAGTAATCCAATAGTGTTATGCCATACAGTGAACATGAGAATATTGCTGGCCTCTTTTTGGTGTGTCCACTGTATGCAGTTTTATATTTGAGGGCATTTTCATAAATGAACAGCGCTCACAGTTCAGTAGTTTTTCACCTGTGTGTTACTAGTAGTAGAATGGTTGGGAGTGCAGAGATAAATATTCAATATTTGTTGACTTCTTTGGTGGCGGTTTGTACTTTTGAAATTGACAGTTCCTTCTGTGATCCACGCATCCACAGTTCTTCCTTCCTGACTCAGAACCTCTACTTCAGTTCTCTCCCTTCTGTGCCATTACAGAAAGCAAACAAGTGTGTGCCAGTGGGTCCCATCTACTCATCAGTCTTTACCTTTAACCTCCTCCCTGCCTCCTCAGATAGCTTAGAGGCTTTTACAATTAGTAACCAGTTACCAGAGATCAATGAAGCACATTTGTTTGTATCATACTTTCTTATTTATATCATATCATCACAAACTGTTTCAAATAAATTTGGTGTTTCTAATGAGGATCTTTGCTTGCTTTTTGTGGTAAGTGGATTGGAACCTTGAACGCGAGAGGAAGGTGCTTCACTACTCAGACCGTGCCCCATACCTGAATATCCATTATTGAGATTTGCTTCTCATTGCAATCTAAAAATAATTGGGCTTTGTGCTTTAAGCTCTTAAGCCCCTGAAGAAGATCCTTAAGGACAGACATTTTCATCTACCAAGTTCATTGTCTAGCCTCTTAAGTGTCTGGCAGCATTGGGATTAGACAAAGTACTTGTGTTTATCTGAACTGAGTAGTTTAAATGCTGCATGTAGACATGTATGTATGCATATTGATATATCCATCTATGTCGATAGATAGATAGCTTTATATATTTGTATACATATTTTATATATTTGTAAAAGAGGGAAAGACAGAGTCAAAAAAAAATTTGACAAGCTGAGATGATTCTCTTGAAACCAACAAAATGATTGATGTACCTGTTACATAAAAAAGCAAAGGAGTAGGAAGCAGTCAGTAACTTCACATTAGCTTTGAACTCACTTGAAACTGTTTTGATTGAGTAGCCTAAGACTCCCTGGACACAAGAGATCCAATCCTTTATTGTGGTTGGGAAAGGGTAATATAAAGAAAGTCTTGTTACCTAGAATCTCAATTTTATCTAGCATGTGGGGAAGTTTAAATGAGTGAAGGAAAGCTTAAAGGCAGAAACAAGTATGCTATTATCATTTCTTGTATTTTTTTTTTCCCCTTATTGACATCAGCCATCTGAGACTGCCTGAATGTTATAGTTGTGCCTGAAATTGTCAGTCAGAGACAGACTAAAAGTTGCTCAAGGAGCGTCTTTGGACTTACTTGTTTTTTTAATTCTTATTTTTATAGTGCTCATGATTGAACCTAGGGCAGGCTACAAAAGTGTTCTTCTTTTTGTGGCACATGATTGTTCTTTGCCAGAATTATACACTTTGACCCAGGTTAAAAGACAAATCTTGATTCTTAGCTCCAAATACTAGTCGTGAATTCTGCACAGACAGAAACTGTGACAATGGCATGAAGAGTGTAAAGTTCTTTTCTGTGAGAGGACACTAGATATTGAAGAAGCCAGAGCATGCGTGGCTTTAGAACATACACACAGTGAAACAACAATGCACATAAAAGGTGTGTCCAAGATTAAACAAATTAGGAAACCAAACCTGCTCTGTATGCTTTTATTAATAATAGAGGGAAATAATAAATTTCTAAGCCTAACCATATCATATAATTAATCTTCATAATTCATTATACAATTTCAAATAGCTTCAGAAGTAAGATTGTAAGAACAAATCTTGACACTTCTGTGTAACACAAAAGTATCATTTCTCAATGGACAGATCATGGCTGTCATCTTTTATATTCTCTTCTTGGTTGGGAGGTAAAGTCTTGTCTTACAAGTCTAAATGGAATTGTACTGGTTAAGCATCTATGGTTCCAACCTATCTAGGAAAAATCCAAGGTTACTTGAAAGATCCAGTGGCTAAATCTGTGTGTTGATGAATCCATGGAAACTTCTGGAATGTTGCCTTGCTTTCTTAGGGAAACCAGATCAGATCTTGATTCCAATACAGAGAAAATTTTGTATGATCAGAGGTCATTAAGACAGTTGGTACAGGCCACAAGTGCTACAGAACTTCAGAGCAAAGTTGAGATTTCCTTGCTTTGTAGAAGTTATTCGTGTATAATCAATGCAGACACCTAGTCCAGAAATTCTAGAGGCCAGAGCCCACTGGGTATTTAGTTATGACTTTTGGCAAATATTTTCTTTTCTTTGATCCGTATGATAATGACCCAGAACAATATATTAGCTATTTTAAAGTATAGTTATAAAACACCTATGGAACCTGGTGCTGGTGGCTCAGACCTATTATTCTAGCTACTTTGGTTGTTGAGATATGGAAGATTGGGGCTTGAAGTCAACGTGGGCAAAAAAGTTTGTGAGATGCCATCTGCAAAGCAAACACCAGGGCTAGATGTATGGCTAAGCCAGCCTAGCAAGTGTGAGGCTCTGAATTCTAACCTCAGTGCAACCTGAATTGTATTTTATAATATAATGGTCTAGTGTAGATCCAACTTTTATGTGGAATTTCAGAGCACCTTGAGCAATTGCTTGCCCTTGAATCTCTAACTGGAAAAATGCAGAGAATACCACATAGGTGGGTGGATATGAGTAAATACAATAATCTTGACTCATTAAACATATTGAACTTTCCAATAGGTGTGCAAATTCTTTGAGGATGGAGAGATTGTTTCATTTGCCTCTGACAATTTACCTTGCATAGTCAAAAATAAGCAGTTAGACTTGATTACTTTCAGAAATGATAGGATGGGTCTGTGTTACACATATGGATTTATAGTAGTTCAGTCTGACAACCTTGTTTCTGTAGGTAACATTCCATTCAAAAATAATAAAGTTAGGCCCAGGAGAATAACTCAGTGGTAGACTTATTTGCTCAGCATGTGCCAAACCCTGAGTATCATCTCCAGTATCACAAAAATTAAAAAGAAAAAAATCACTTCTGTATGTTTCCCAACAGTTGTTTCTCATTGTTATGCTTTTGGTGCTTTTGTCTGTAATGTTTTAAAAATCATCTTCTATACATCAGTCTCCTTTGGCAACTGACTTTCTTGGCAAATATTTAGCAAATAACTACAGTGGCTACCATTCCAGGAACTATGTATATACAGGAACTATGTGTGTATATATATATAAATATATATATATATATATATATATATTTAATATATATAGTGAGGCTTGAATTTAGAACCTGTTGAGCTTATTTGCTCAAGGCCGGTGCTCTACCATTTGAGCCAGAGCTCCATTTCTGGCTTTTTAATAGTGAATTGGAGGTGAGGTCCCTACAGACTTTCCTGCTTGAGCTGGCTCAGAACACATTTCTTAGATCCAGCCTCCTAAGTAGCTCAGATTTCAGGCGTGAGCCATCCATGTCTAGTAGCTCTTTTAATGTATCTTGCTGTTCTCTTCAGCAAACAGTACGTACTGTCAGGGAATATCTTAGTTAAAACTTCATCAGAGTACATAAAATAGTAACAATATGACAGGCAGCAATTCAGAAGAGTATAGGAGGCAGTTTGAACAAAGGAGGTGGTCAGCATATTGTAAACTATAACCTCTGGAGCTTTCTTGAGATTAGATTCCACCTTCCAGACCTTCCAGCACCAATTGTATCTGATGGTAGCTAGGTTATTTCCCCTTGTTCTCCACAGAGGTCACTAATAGAATACTCTCTGTGTTTAGGTATACATCCCTTTGAGGATGGTTCGATGTAGCTGAGTGTTTATTGCAGTGTGCTTTGAGGAATTTCACTTAAGAGAAAATTTTTAAACAAGTGCTTAACTTTAACTCTATCCTCTATTTCTCTAATTGGTCTAAATGTGAAATTAAATTAGCTACTAATGAATAGTTCCTGTGCTGTTAAAATGATGATTTTTTTTTCAAAAACAGAAACACCAGCATCCATTACTGTCCTTGGCACATTTTATTCAAAGCTTTAATGGGTCGTTTAGAAATATGCTTAGTTTGTCTTTTCTTAATGTTGACAAGTAAAATGCACATCAGCTTGTGATCAGAGTTTATTTATGATTCTTCTACAGGTTAACATTCCCTTAAGTGATTTTTCTCATGAATCTTCAAGAATGGCTAGAACTACCACACTGCTATTTTTTTCTACTATTAGGAAGCTCCTGAAAAAAGACAGGAAAGCAGTGAGATTTAATGCAGGCATTTCAGTATTGTCTTTCATTTTAAGCCATGGGACCTATTTAAAACATTCTTCTTCCTTTAAATAATACTGAAGGCAGTGCCTTTGTCACCCATGGCAGCATTCATGTTTTTGTTTACAGAAACCTCAAGAGCTAAACAAAGTGAATAAAAAAAGTTTCTTAGAGCCAGGTGCTGGTGGTTCATGCCTATAATCCTAACTATTCAGGAGGCTGAGATCTGAGGATCAAAGCCAGCCCCGGGGAGGAATGTCCAGGAGACTCATCTCCAATTAACCACCAAAAAACCAGAAATGGCACTGTGGCTCAAGTGGTAGAGCATTTGCCTTGAGCTCAAGAGCTGAGAGAGATAGCACCCAGGCCCAGAGTTCAAGCCCCAAGATACACAAATTTTTTTTTTAAAGAAATAAATGTATAGAGGGCTGGGAAGGTGGCTCAGTGGTAGAGTACTTGCCTCACATGCATGAAGACCTGGGTTTGATTCCTCTATACCACATAAGTAAAAAAAACAAAGAGCCAGAAGTGGTGCTGTGGCTGAAGTGGTAGAGCACTAGCCTTGAGCTGAAGAGATGAGGGGCAGCGCCCAGGCCCAGAGTTCAGGCCCCATGACTGGAAAAAAAGAAGAAATAATTGTATATCCCACCCTTACTTTGTTTATCCTTCTTGCCTTTCCTTCTCCCCTTTCTCTTTCTGTCCTTTACTACCTCTCTCCTGTCCTTCTTCCCTCTTTCATTCCATTTCTTCCCTCTATCCCTCCCTCGCTCCTCCCCTCTTTCTTACCTCTTCTTCATCTCTCCCCATCCTTTCTCTTTTTCCTGGGATAGCTGGAATTCTGTGGGCCTTTGTATCAAGAATTTGGATAATTTTTTTTATAATCAAGTTCCAAGTATGGTAATATTTTCCTCTCCTCTCCTCCTCCTTCTGAGCTACTCCTGCTGATTTTGAAGTTGTCCTTATTTATTTTTGTAATTATTTCATGAAATAATAAACCAAATTTGGTTAGAAATACAATCACCTGAATCAAAGAGACTATTTGCAAAACAAGAATTTTGTATGGAAGGGTTTTGGGAAAGTTATTTAATGCCATAACTTAAGGGTTTTTAGATTTTAATTCAACAAGCCTTTATGAGTACCTAGTATAAACTCAGGAAATCTAGTTGATACAAGAGAAATATGTCCAATGGAATCAGTAGTTGAGAAGTTGCTGCTTGAAGGGCCAGATGTAACAACCCTAGTATGTGTGTGTGTGTGTGTGTGTGTGTGTGTGTGTGTGTGTGTGTGTGTGTGTGTGTGTGTGTTGTATGCTGATTGAGCCTTCCTTCCATTGAAGACATGTGCATACTTATATAATATCGTATTATAGTATGATCATCATTCTTTAAACAATGGGATTTTCCCTATTCCAAAAGAAGAATATTAAATGTCACTTTCTCTTGCTAAAATTTTAGGTACATGTTCTTGTAGGAAAGGTAAAGTACGTGCGTGAATATGTTTATTTGTAGTCACAGAAATGCATAAAATGTTTAAAGGATCTCGTGCCTTATTATTACTGTCATAAAATGTGGTGTAGCGAATGTTCCTTCTGAAGCTCTGGCAGACTGTGCTATTTCTAAGTGTTTCTTTCCATCTACTTCCCGGTTTGCCCTTGCCTCAGTTTCCCTTTAAGGTAATCTGAGGTATGCTTCCTCACCTGGCTGGGTGTTTTTGTTGTTGCTGTTGTTGAATAGCACATTGAACAAATGCTCATTGCTTAGTGAGAAATAAAAGTGTAGGGCAGAACCTGGATATGTAAAGGAGCTGGAATCTAAATCCTGTCTCACTGGTTGTTGGTTTTCAGGTCTTTCTATCATTCTTGCACCATGATGTAATTTCATTAGTCTGTGCAATGCTTATTGTTGAGTATTTAATTTGTTATGTTGTTCAACACTCATCCTCACGGTCCTACTTGTTGACTGGCTGTGGCTACAATGAGCAGAAATGATCCTCCTCTAACTCACTTTCCCAGCTACAATGGGTTCATTTAGTATTTGTATATTTCCTAAATTCCTTTCAATAATTTAATAGCTTTTCCCACCACTTGTGGTGTAGAGGATTAGCACTTAACTAAAAGTCAAGAGTTGTTTCTTGTCTCAGCCTCAGTTGCTAAGTCTCAGGATGATTTTGAGACAGATTTTTATTTTCTTTGTTTGGGCCAGGATCTTTCCATGTAAAATGGCAGTGTATCAGCTGTTAGGCCTTCCTTAAGGCAAAAATGACTGAGGCTCCCCTAGGCACTTTGGGGAGAGAAAGGAAGAGAGAGAAGGGGAGGGAGAGAGGAAGGAGAGGAGGGAGGAGAGGAAGAGAGGGAAGAAGAGGGGAGACTGGAGGAAAGACAAGGAAAGAGGAGGAAAAGGGGAAGGGGGAAAGAGGCAAGGAGGAAGGGAGGGAAAGAGGGGAGGACAGTGAACAGATGAGAGGGAGTACCGAAGACTAGAGGGAAAGGAAGGAAGAAGGGAAGAGAGAGAGGAGGCGGAGGAAGTAGGGGGAGAGAGGTAAAGGACCCTGGGCTATAGTAGCTCTGGTTGCTGCTCAGTCTGGAAAGGAAGTGTGAGGAGTGACAATGGAGATCTTACTTAGGAGGCAAAGCAATCCTGGTTATGGCAGAATCTTGGACAAAGTGATTTACTGTTTCTGAGGTTTCGTTTTTCTTCCTATAAAGTGGAATGACATCTGTATCTGCAGTTTGAGGTTAACATTTGCTAATTCATGAAAAAATTGTGTGTAGTATATGACAAGCAGTCACCATTCATTCCATTAATGATTCCTTTACAAGAAAATATAAATTAGGGCCACAATTGGGAGAGATCCCCAAATAGCCACTTTGGAGAACACAGGACATTAATTCTTCCTGGGAATTTCACCTTTTCTTCAGATACTCAGCTAACCTTGAACTCTGGAGATGGACGATGATCTAAAGGTTTCAAGCAGCTTTGAATCAGGCACTGTATTTTAGAGTTTACGCTCATGATCTGAATCTTTGCATAGAATCTCTGGATTTGAGCTTTCAGATTTGAAGCATATATTATACCCTTTGTGAATACATTTTCTGCTCTTTCATGTAAGCGAGGGTTTTGTTCAAAACAATCTAGCCAATTGGGAAGAGAATCTATAATTAAATTTCTAGTTTGAGGATCACTAGTATATTATGTGATGCAATAAACCAAATGGCTCCTCTAAGGTGTTATTTATGCTACCTGCACACTAAAGCTGTAGACCTATGGTCCCCATACATTTAAGCAAGAGACAGGGAGAATTTCTAAATTGTCAGAACCCTCTGAAAGGAAAATTCTCTCACTTTCATATTTTAACCATGTTAATCGTTGGTGGCCGTTCTAGATTGGCCTAGTGATATAATGGTAGAATATCCCAGATTTTGAGATGTAACCACAAGCTTGATATCTTTTCCTTCCAATATCAGTTCATAGGTTTTCATTTCCTTCTCTGTAAAATGAGAATGTGCAATCATGTAAAAGGGAAAACAACTTGAAAGATCCCTTTCCAGCAATAAAATTGTGGAGTCTATGATGTGCAACAGATTCCTGCACCTGATACATTAAATAGTTCTACCAAAGTTTTTTCATCTATGTGGGGCAGGCCATTGGAGTATGGTTATACTTCATCAGAGAGGAAACTGAGGAATTTTTCTTGAACATCTTTCTGTGTGAAGGAAATAAAACTCTTAAGCTCACCAGACATAAAAGAGCTGTTCGAAAGCAATATACCTGCCATTAGGGAACACATTCCTATCAATTAAAAAAAATTACAAGCACAACTTGACATTTTAACCCTTTCTAGCAGCTTGAATACAACTTATTAATTAGACAATAAAGAAGGGGGGCACTAATTATTTCTTAAATGGAATAATTAGTGTTGCTGAATTTATAAGTTAATGGGCTTCATTAAGAAAAAAATCTCGCCTGAACTATAGTGATACTATGGTGAAATAATAAATTGCCCTTTGAAGACTGTACTTTGATCCTACAGTAATTGAGAAATTTCTGCTTTAGACCATTTTTCTTGGTTTACTTAAGGGACAGGTGGTATATGAAGTTGATATAGCATTGTAGGAAGAAAGATTGTTTGAGGTTCTAAGGCTAGAATCTCGTAATGGTGAAATAAAACTGTAGCAAGTAATACACAGCTTCTAAGGATAAAGCCTTCTGTAGGCTTATATGTATTTCCCTAGGCAGAAGATAAAAATGCAACATCAAAGTTGTTCGAAGTTCAGAAAAGCTTGCATGAGTAGCATTAAAGAAGTTAATCAGGCTAGAGATGTGATTTTTTTGTGCCTATTATATTCAACATAATTATATCCCAGTAATATTCTGGTTATAATTATGATACAATTCATTTACTGTGTGTGCTCCCCCCCATCCTCTGTGTGGCTTGTACTCTGGTTTAAACACTAGTTACTCAATGACTCCAAAACAGAAGTTGGATCAATATTTGCAGATCCTGAACAACTTTTGGTTTTGGTTTTGGATTTTGTTTGGCTTCAAGTCTATTTTTCACTGTAGCTGTTGTTTCTGTGTTTTATTTCTCTTCTGCCCCAAAAGTTTATGCTTCAGACCTGAATCTTATTACTGGGTCCTAGTTTGTGGTGTAGAAAATTTCTACACAATGTATTAAAACTTTCCCGAATCCTATGTTGGACTTTTATTATAAAATTTTGGGGGTTAGAGTTGCTCAATAAAATAATGTTTTAAAACCTTGAAATAAAGCAGTTTTCCTAGTCCATGTTTTAGGACCAATTTTTTTAGAGTTAAAACAAATAAAAAGCCTCTTGTGTTGCAACTGGCTTTACTGGACTCACTTGCCTTTGGATGAAGAGCTAAGAATGACTACCTCGTGACCAGAGCAGTAAGAGTGTGTGCTACAGGCCAGCACACATCTCAAGTAACACATTGGATGGCGTCATGTTTCAAGTGTATTTCAGGGGTATGTATAGTCAGAGATGTGAAAACAGACAGAACATATTTCTTGTTTTCTTATCCTGTATGGTTGGTATATGAAGCTGACAAGTGAGCACACAAGAACATATGTGTGGTAATTATTTACAAAATGCCGAGGAATTCAAAAGAGAAGGGTTCATTCACAGTTCTTCTGAAGATAAACATGACCTACACATCACTGAAATAAAAATGTTGTGTACCATTATTTATCCTTCCTGCACCAAATGCCTGCTTGGTGCAGGAAGGATAAATAATGGTACACAACATTTTATATATATATATATAATTTATAACTGGGCCTCAGTGGTTTATACCTGTAACCTTAGCTAGTTAGGAGGCTGAGATCTGAGGATCATGATTCAAAGCCAGCCTGGTCAGGAAAGTCTGTGAGACTTTATCTCCAACTAACCACCTGGAAAATGGTGCTCTGGCTCAAAGTGGTAGAAAAGGCTTACATTGAGCAGAAAAGCTCAGGGATAGCTAGCTCCCAGGCTCTGAGTTCAAGACCCATGACTGACAAAACAAATAATTAAAAAAATTAAATAAATACATAATAAAAATAATAAGATTGATGCTATGAATCAGAACATTGATTTATTGATCTTCTAATAGATCATAATGTTTGGATGTCCTGGGAACAGAGGATGCTGTGTTTTAAAGCTTACCTAGGAAGGAGAATTCAATCACCTAGCTATATTTTTTTCTCTCTTAAAGTAGTAAATTTAATTTATATACATGATGACATTTATTCCCATTGTAGGAAAACATTTAAAAATAGACTGGCTTATAGACTGGATTATAAAGATGAAGAGGTTGGAATGCTAGGAACAGTCTGAAATGTTCACGGGATTATTTACCAGGATATACACTTTTGAACTTGATTTTATGACAGAGAGCCCTTAAATGACTTGAGTAGAAATGTACCATCATTAAATTTTTATTTTATGGAGAACATTAGGGCCAACATTAGGGCCAAATCTATCTTTTAGATAGATTTTTTTTACTGAAATAAACCTGAGGTCACTAGGGAGTATTTCAAATATGTACAACATTTTTTCTGGAAATGATCCAATATTCTGGTGTTAGCATGGTCACTGTGACAAATTGGAGAGTTTCTAAAGGAAGCCAACAGTGACAGATTTTGCCTGGAATGTGATCGAAATTAAAAAATTGAAGATGTCATCCAGGATTGTGGCCTAAGTCTTTGGGTAGATGGTTGGAGACTTTAATAGAGACAGAGAACATTCTATAGGAAGCAGACCCTGTATTTAGTGTTTACATAATATGTAGTTCATAGGAATCCATGAAGCAATGTTTGCATACAAATATTTGATTGTTTCTTAATATTCTGTCATATGTAGTATATCATAATTTATTTAGTAATTTCCCCAATTCATTTCAAGTTCTCTACTACCAAACATGGTGTTACCGTGAAACCTTTGTGCCACATCTATTTTTATACTTGGACTATTTGTTAAGATAGATTGTCAAAGATAAAATTGCTGAGAAAATAATGGACATACTGAGAACTTATAATAAATATATATGTAGATGATGGTCCTTCAGAAATAGTATACAACTGTATAATGTGCTTACTAAGTTAATAGAATTTTCCATCTTGCTATATTCCACCTAGACAAAGGTATTACCTGATATGGTCTGGTGGAAAATGCTATAATGTTTTCAATTGAGTGCCTTTTTTTATATATAAGGATGAGTGTTTTTATAATAGCAGTATTTTCCATAGCTCTCTTAGGCAACTGCATGTGTATGATTTCTGTTATTCACCTTGCCAGTCTTTTTATTTATATTTTATATCATTAAATATTAAAGCATCATTTTTATTATTTGCTATATGTTGCATACTCTATAGTATTATACACAGACACATATAGAGGAGAGAGAGAGAGGCTTTTTTATTATATGTTGGTGTCATATAGGTTTTCTACTTCTTGTTCAGTCTTCCTTTTTTTTTTTTGGTCGGTCATGGGATTAGAACTCAGGGCCTGGGTGCTGTCCCTGAGAATTTTGCTGAAGGCTAGCACTCTACCACTTTGAGCCACAGCACCACTTCTGGTTTTCTGGTAGTTAATTGGAGATAAGAGTCTCATGGACTTTGCTGCCTGGGCTGGCTTTGAATCATAATCCTCAAATCTCAGCCTTAAGTAGCTAGGAATTATAGAATGAACACTAGCACCCAGTTTAGTCTTCTTTTTGTTAGGTCTTTTTTATTTTGGAGTTTACAATTTGTCCAGTTTCCCTATTCTTTGTGTGGCTATTTTATAACAGCCCTTTCTGTGTTTATCTTCTTAACCCTGGATTCCAATTGGTGTATATAACATATCCTTTTGAACCTCATTGTGCAGTTTTCCCCCAGCCATCCACTAGTCTCTAGGCTACTGTGCATGTATTACAGACATTTTCACCTCAGTAAATCTTCCTCTTGTTTTTCCTTCGGTTCTGTGGATATGAATCCATCCTTCTATATGCATCTAGGCAAATCCAGGCAAATCTTATCTGTCCTGTAGTACTTTCTATGAGTTTTTTTTTTTTTTTAGTAAGTTAATCATATCTTTTCAGCTTGAAGATGTCTTTTACGGTATTACTTTACTATTTATATTTTACAAGCTCTTCATTATTATTTACTGATTGTTCACAATTACCTATATGTTTCAAAGACCAAAGATGGCATAGTTTAACTTGCCTTTAACTCCCTTGCTAGTAGCTCAATACTAAGCACACAGGGAAAGCTAGGACCACAGTACCTATATCTGATGTTGATTAAATGATCTCCTGGGGTCCCCACGATTAGTAGAAACTTCTGTGGAGTCATGAACATCCGTTCACAGAGTTAGAGTTCTGGTATGCCTTCTTAAGTCTCTTTGGAAGAACCTGTTTGTCCCTTTCTCCTAGTGATAATTTGAATCTATGCAACATTGAAATATGGGTGTTTATTCACATGTGAGAACAAAATAGGATGACATGGTTCCGTCTGTCACTGTGATTGCATGTATGCGGTGTGGGAGGAACCCACAGGCTTTCCCCAGATAAAATGGTATATGTATGGACACATATATAATACTTAGATCACCTGATATATTTATTGTGATCCCTCAAATAAATGTATTTTTCTACTAGTAAGATAGCTTACAGAGCTAATAGTAGCAACATGGATAGGTAATTTTTAAAAGGAAAACAGCTGTCCTCAAAAATGACCTTCAATTTAGACTTTGTGATGGAAAGTCATGAGGAGATTCTCAAAATTCTCATACTAATTTTTCAGTTAGTTTTCCCAAGTTAAGTATAAAGGTCACACAGGGTCTTGATGGTGTGACCTGGCACTGGATGGAAGAGACCAGACTGTTCTGGACTGTTCTAGAAGTGTACATGGTGCAATTTTAAGGAGACCAGACATTCTTTCTATGTCTACTTCTGTGTGCTGGACTCAAAGAAATTAACTCATTCAAGTCTGTCTGAAAAGTTAGCAAAAATGAGAGACAGTTATAGAACAAAACACAATACATGTTTGGACCATTTACTCTGACTGTAGAATTGTTCTACAGCAGTCATTTTTTAAAACTCAGATCTTTCCCGTTCCACAAGGGAATGAGCCCACTTTCCTTGCAATATAGACAAGCAATAAGATTAATGAAAAGAGAGACACATACCAGTGTTTACAATATCATGAAGAACCAATTTAATTAATGAATTCTCTAAATAATTAGTTGATGGAACAGCTCTCCGCATAGAGATGAAACACACAACAGAGAGACAGAATTATTGAACGGGAGGGTTACTTTCTAGAAGCTTGGATGCCTTCTAGGATGATAAATGGTGTGTAGAGCAAAAGAAAATTAAATGTAAATGATTCAGAACCATTGCTGAAATTTCCCTGAAGAAGCAAATGGGGAGGCCAATGGAGAATGTGCTTGGCTGTGTGCTTGGTTTTCTTGTCCCAGGAGAGTGGATGTGCTGTACAGCATTGCCACAAGTCTTCATTTCAAATGACGGGCTCTGGGAGCAGCAAGTTGTTCCCAACTTCTAAAAAAAACAGTCCATCCCAGCAATGGTTTCAACATAAGCAGAGGATGGAGTCTACATAAACCATTAGTGGAAGTAGAGTAGCAGGTAGGTTTTCCACAGCTGTAAATTTCTTGAACTCAAGCTTGAGTATACTTCTAACCTAGCTACTTGCTCAATGAGTTCATGCTGCCTTCTCCCCAGAAAAGCCGGTTTTCCATCGATGTTAAATATTTAAATATTATTCTACAATGCTTGGTTTCTGTATCAATGATTTTCCTTTTTTAAAAAAGAAAAACTACCTACTCATGTTGCTTCTGCTCGCTGCAGAAGACATCTTATTAGTTGAAAGGAGTGTTTACACTGGAACTAGGAAAATTGAGGGGAGGGATGGGGGTCGGGAAGTAGAGGAGTCCATGATAGAAGGGTGACATTCATCAAGGCTCATTGTACTTATAAATTCATTTGTTGAACCCCTTTGTAAACCACTTAAAGATAATAAAAATATAAGGTAAAAAGGAAGGCACATTATTTGATGAATTATGGTAAACATATCTAGTTGAACTTGAGCTACACAGATGTTTATACTTTTGGTAGCATTTTTGTTTCTGTTATGGTTTTAGTGCTAAAGATCAAACCCAAGGCCTCACATATGCTGGACATGTAAACATTCTGAAAGCTATACTCTCAGCCCTTTATTTTAGAGTCTTCTTTCTGTTCTCATCACTGCACACCCTTAAGTTGCTTCTAGGTGCCTGGAATATGGTCAAGCATGATATCAACCATGATATTATTCACATCATCTTCCCATTTTGCAGATGGCAAAATAGAGGCTGTTAGAGCTTAAGCAGCTTTCAAAGGTGACAGACCAGCCTTCCAATCCAAATGTGTCCGAACTACTATCTTAGACTACCTCCCACCAGACACCTCGCCAAACAATTCTGGTATTTCCAATATTTCAATGAGATGCATTCAAAATCCAGTGCTGAGATGTTAACAGAGATATAACTTCCAGGTCTGTCTGCAACAATAATTTTAAATTTAGACCCTGTGATGGAAGGTCATGAGGGGATATTTCAAAGTGCCTATATTAGTTTTTCAATCAGCAAGTGATGTGTTTTCTACAGCGATATTCCCTAGTCATTTATTTTCATTCCTCTTCTGTTGATCTAACAGGTCTCTTTCGGTGAATAATGAGTTTTGAAAGAAATGGAGTGATATATTAATTAACCAGGCTAATTAGCTTGAAGAGCCTTGAATTTGAAATCCCAAAGCATATACATTATTTCTGGAATATGTGTTTGGAGATATTTATTGAGATGCTTATAGATGAGTAAAGACAGTCAAATGATAACTCAGGAGGAGAGACAACTATTGTTTTCAGAAATTAAGGAAGGTAATTTTTTTTGAAATCAGATTTCCAGAACTTTGTTTCATTTTTCCACGTTCATTTTATGATTTAACACAGATTCAACCATGGTATTTGCATCACAAAATCTTCCTTTCACTACAAGCTCAGGGTCCTCATTGAAACTCATTCTCCAATCTAGTAGTTAACCATTGATGACATTTTGGGCATGATACAAATTATAGGTAGCTAATTAAAAATCCAATTTGTAAAACATAATAAAAGAGAATGTTGTTGGGTACCCATAGCTCATGCCTGTAATTCTTGCTGCTCAGGTGCCTGAGATCTAGGGATTGTGGATCTAAGCTAGCCTGACCAGGAAAGTCTGTGAAACTCTTATCTACAATGAACAACTAAAAAGACAGAATTGGAGCTGTGGCTCAAGTGGTAGAGCACCAGACTTGAGCAAATATGCTAGGAAACAGTACCCAGGCTATGAGGTCTAGTCTCTCTCTGATTCTCTCTGTCTCTGTCTCTCTCTCTCTCTCTCACACACACACACAGATCACAGAGAGAGAGAGACAGAGAGAAAGAGAGAGGAGAGAGAGGAAAGAGAGAGGAGAAAAGCAAGAGTGAGGGGTAATGAGAGTGAGATGTATGCTGCTGTATTTGTGGCAGATCGTATCCAGTAGAAGGAAGGTTCTTAGACCGTGAGAGCTATTGACCATGGCCCTGCACTCCTCAGCCTCCCTTCTTCCATAGAACTTCCTGAGATTCTGCAAACAAGTGCTGATGACATTATGAACCTCAGAGCAGGTGAAGAATGTGGAACAGAGAGAAGTAGAAGACATTACAGGAGACAGAAGAGGTCTAGATCATTGTATATTCAGCTTCTTCTATGTGGAAAAATCGTGTATTTCAGTTTGCACATGTTAAAGCAGGAGGAATCTCCCACAAGGCCTTGTTTTATGTTTGGATGTGAGTAGGAGAAACACTAGTTGTGTTGGTTATATTTGGATCACCATGACCAAATACAAGACAGAAACAACTTGAGGGAAATACTATTTTTATTCTGGCTCATGGTGTTAGAGATTCTGTCCATTATCCTTGGCTCCACTGAGGCCATGTTAAAGCAGAACATCATAGAGTTGGAGTAAGAGGAAGAAGAGGATACTGACTTTATGATGGACAGCAAGCAGAGGAACTAGCACAGGGACAAAACTCAGCTCCCAAGGAAACATATCCAGTGATCTACTTCCTCTACTTAAGATCCACCTGTTTATGTCTCTAGAACGTTCCAAAATAGCACTACCACCCAGAAACCAAACTGTGCACACATGAGGCCATTCATATTCAAACCATAACTTACATTAAGATCTTTATAGCATCAGAGGATCTTCCTGTCTTTAAGCCTCATTGAAGTATAATTGACAAAGGAAGATGATATGTACTTAGAATGTGCAATGAAACACCTCATCTACATTTTCTTCTGATTTCATTCTTCAGGAATATTCGTAGAGAAGGTTCTGGGCAATTCTAGATAGTATTCTTCAAGGAGCATTTTGATGAAAGTCATCCATGTGTGTACCACACGGTCATCTATACTAAAGTTCTCACTGAGCCTCAGAGGCTTCTCTCTACTCTTTTCTGCATGATTAGGCATGGAATTCTAGAACATTCTACCATTGGTGTGCCAAAAGAGGAGCTCTGGAGGTCCTTAACTTCTGTCACTAACTTGCTTTATGACTTTGAGTGGGTCATATAACTTCTCCATTTTCTTCTCTGCACTAAAGCCTCTGGAGAAGACAGCTCTTTATATATTAGAGGGGACTTTGGAATAGAGATTTCTAAACTCTTTAAATTCTTATCAATACACTATACATCTTCCTGTCCATTGATGTTTATATTCATATTCTCTCATTCAGGATGTTGTCACCTTGTTCTCAAGATTCTGTAACCTAACCAGAGAATTACCTTGGACTGTTCTGCACAGATTACTCTCTCCTGGTTTCAAATGAAACTGCAGCCACAAAAGCATTTTCCTTTCCAAACGGTACCCATTTCACACTGAAATCCACAGTGCATTTTGTGTAGCTTCCTCCTGTACATTTAGAATATGTAAAAACAGCCCCTCTGGTAAGAGAGTTTCAGCAAAGCTTTCATTTGGGCTGTCAAGTTTCTGTCACCTTCCTGCAAGTGAACTGGATAAAGAAAGGAAGACTGTATTACCTGGGCTTTTTCCTTCAAAGACTTCATGCTTTGCTTTTAGTGATCTTCTTAAGTACAAGTAAAAATAGGCAGGGGTGAATGAGTGAATTTCTTTTTTGAGAAAATGCATTTCCCAGCTATTTTTTGCTTTGTGTTCAGGAGTGTATGATGTGCAGACAGGTACAGATGGCCGTGGGTATATAAATGTAAGAAAATTGTGACATCTTTGGGTAAAAGTGTCTTCAACACAATGGAAGTGAGAGTACATTAATAACTATAATTAGCTGAGAGTCATTTACTACTGAAGTAGCCAATCATCATATACTGTGTCATATACATTCTGCTATAAGTATATAAGGAAGAGGATGTGGTTCCACCCTCACTGAGAATGGTTCAGTTCCAATTGGATAGACACAGGATTAGCCCCGCCCCAGTGTTTCCACATCACCTCGATACTGATCCACAAAGAAAAATTTTTTATTACTTATCTGAATTTCAAATTTAACCAGATGTCTTTTTGTTACATATGGCAGCTTTATGGCAATGATGTCTAGATATGGTCTGGGATGGTGCTAAGTATGTTAATGGACACAAGACAACAAAGACTCATCCAGCCTGGCATGTCTCTGTAGGAGACTGAGAAAACCCCCAAGGGTGGTAATACTTAATGTGATGACATGATAAACAGCAGCGAGAATATAGGTATTTAAAAGAAAACTAGTGACACTTATAAAGGAAAATGCTTCTGTGGGCAGGAGTCTAAGACACAGAATAACTTAGCATAATGCTAAAAGAATAAGTTAGAAATCAATTTTCTTATTATATTACTAAATCTTGGGGACTCAACTTCTAAGTGTCTTTCACCATTTGACCTATTTAATGAGGGCCAGCAGCCTTTTTCCTTTTGTAAGGCTCTTATTCAGTGTTCATCTAATTAATTACTGTTGATTAATTCATTGAATAAAATGCCAACACTTGTACTGAAAACTTAGTAGGTGATGAACTCTGTCTTGACCAGTCACTAATGTCTCCAACCTAAACATGATGATGATTTTCCCAGGTTTTTAGACAGAAAGGCTGAAAGTCACACTGGAGCAAACCCTAAGTCAGAGCACTAATGGTATGTGATACGAGTGGGTTTTGAGTATAGGATGGTTCTCTTTACTTCCACTAGACCTAGATAGCTCAGGCAGCAAAATGTCTTAACAGAAGAATTGTCTTCTCTCTCAGAAGTTCTGATGCCAGATCATCAAGCTCTCAAGCCAATTGTAATTGCATGGGTTTATTTCTACTCTTTCCTGTTTCTCAGAGTGCGAGAGGGACTGCAGATTCTTTGGAGGTCGATGGGTCTACCTGCTGGGAGATATCCCTGTCTTCTCCTGCTGTCTGTCAGTCCTCATGGGAACACGCCAGGGTAGACCTGGGAGGAAGCCATGCGGCAGTTCCAGAGTATTACAGGGGATAACCCAGCTCACAGACACTCTAATTTAGTCGCAATCATTGAGCTTTTTCTTTCCTGAAGAATTGTAAAATGAAGACGATTGCGTGATTTGCTTTAATTTGTGTATCCGATTTCACACACCCTAATCATTTGCTTTTGCTGATGAGCAGGTTAGTTTCTATGCTTTAGAGCATTGTGTACCCTGCAGAGCTCTAGGTTGGTACTGCCTCTTTATCACGTTCAGCAGGAGGCCAGGGCCTTCAAGGAAATGGATGCCCTTTTAGCATGATGGCGGAAGAGAAAAGAAATCAAACAAAACAAAACAGTATTCTTAGTTCTAGTTAACTAGTGACTCAGTATAATGGCCACTTGTTACAAGAGGCAAAATATTAGTTGTTCTTCATAGCTATGTTTCCGGCTGCATGAATTCAGGAATTGCCAGCATATATTTATTATATTTCCCTCATCATAGCCTAGTATTGTTGATGCTGCAAGCAATCAGTGTCATGCCATTGTGATTTCCCCAACCCATTTTGTAAAATCTCCTTCTTTACTGTAAATATGGCCATAGCTAGCCTTTCAGACCTAAGAGAGGAAAGGCTTATCATGGCATTTTGTGCATTTGCATATAATATTATACACACTCTCAGGCTTCTGTGTCTCACATATGCTGTCATTTGATTCTCAAACCAATACTGGAACGTAATATTTCCATTTTGAAGATGAAACAGCAGAAGCTTGGGGCTATAGATGGATATATCCCAAGGTGCAATAGTCAATGAGAAGCTGAATCAATTTAGAACTTGTAATCTCTTGAATTCTTTCCCAGGAAATTATTTTTCCCCCTGCCATGCAGCTAAAGAATTATTAGGAGGACTTTGAAATGTCACATCATCAGTATGGATCTCAGTCTCCAGAATCAGTCTGCATTTCTTTTTAAGGAATGCCAACAAACTCACAGATTGGGAGAAAAGGTAAATCTTAATTTCTGGCTCTGAATTGTCTAGTTTAAATATATAGTTTGAGCCCAAAATGATTGATTGATTGGAGGGAGGGAGGAAGTTTAAAAGCTGACATTAACATGTGGGCTTGGTTTTTCCTTCTGAGATATGAAGAGCGGCATGCAGAATCTTTGATTCTCTTTAAACATTAGTTCTAAGTAATGTTAACATCTGGCCCTATACAGATTTTCCTATAGTCAGAAATACAGCCCCAGCTGGAAGGGACCAAAAGAGAGTAAAACAATGAGGTTGTTTCCCAAGGACACTGGTCAAACTTCAATAGGTACCATATTGCCATTGAGTACAATATTGTGACTAGGCAACTCTGCTCTATTTAGATATTTCTCTGGATCTCTGGGGTGGGGAACTGGAAATATATTTAATGAGCTTGTACCTCCATATGGTCTAGTGCTTTCTCACCAAATCTTTAGAATGTATCTTACAGATATATGGCTGGGGAAGTGTCAGGAGACTGCTCTGGAGGGACAGTTAATGTCAGACACAAATCTGTGTGTCACTTTTGAAGCTGCCAACAGGATACTATGTGTCAGCTATTCAACAACTCAGATTCTTGGCATAAACCCCAATAAGTCAAAATCAAATCTGCTTTATGAGGCATACAGAGTGCCTGACTGTAAGAGCACACATGCTCGTTCAACTATGTGTGAATAAGAATCTTCTGGGTCTATTACTTATGCTGCAGTCAATGTGAAGCCCTAGGTACGTGGCTGGGAGAAGATGGATAGCTGCCTGATAAAAATAGCACAATCTTACTGGCATTGCTCATAGGCAATTTGGTAGATTGCACTATGAAATTATGTAGCTTAATAACAGAAATTCCTACATCTGTGCTATTAGAGTAGCAGTTGGGTGAGTCACTGCCATGAACAGTTGTGTGAAAATAAACCCAACAACCCAAGAGGCAATTTAACCAATTAGAAAACTTGTGTGCTACATTTGACACATGTAGGTGCTATTCATGGGATGGACGGCTGCACATGAGTTGGCTGCGGCATTATATTCAAGTCTTCTGGTGACAGAGTTAGAAAAAGTGAGAAAAGACAGTGAGATGTATAAGCCTACTTCGTATTTACTTCTCATGCAATGTTATTTGGTGGGATAAGAAGAAAACGGTTCGATTTGGTAGTGAGTTCTGTTTATTGGATCATCACTCCTCAGTACTATCAGAGGTTGTAGCATTTTTGTGTATGTGTGGCAAGGGAGGCAACTTGCTACTCTACTCTGCTAAAGTCAACAGCTGTGGCCTTAGGAAGTAATTTCTAAGTTCTAATATCAGTAAGACATGGGCCAAATGGATCTCCACCCTCTTTCTCACTGACTTTCTTTCCTGTGTTAAATGTTACATGCTGCTGACACTTGTATGACCCTTGCTGCGTTTCTTGGTGATGTATTATTTACTGTGGTATGTCCCATTTACTCATATCACATAGCAACATTCATTTTGTAAGGAAAAAAATATTAAGAGGCAATAATATAAGATCTAAGAGGCAAAGACCATAAAGTTTGCTTCTGCTGGGTGATCATTTGCATAATTGGAGTCAAATTATACATTATCCATAGCATCCTGCTTCTGATAAGAAAATGTAGGGAAACAATGTTACTCTTTAGGCTCTTCTTCCAATATTGTGTAGGGGCTAGGGTTTTGTTTTGTTTTGTTTTTCAACTCGGGAAAGCTTTTATGCTTTCACTCAATTCTCAATAATGATGTCAGAACCAGATCTAGGCAAAAATTCAGAAGTGAGTAACTTAGTCATCAACTCAATGGTTTCCTCTCTCTCTAATCTCAGAACATCTTATGAGATGGGAGATACGATATTTGGTATATGTCACTGACTACCTTCCCCCAAACCTGTGTAGTTAGGATTAATTCATGTCTATTCTTAACCTCCAAATTCTTAACCATGAAATGAAGGCTAACACAAGCATTCATTAAAAAGATTTCCTATATCAATGCTTTCTTACTTTGACCATGTAAATTTTACAGAAGACAGAGGTGATCATATTGAGGTGGTGCTAAAAACCATTTCAGATTTCAGGATCCTAAATGTATTTCCTCATCTTTGAATGCCCTAGGTTAGTGTGCAAATTTTGAATTAGAAACTCTTAAGGGGTAGCACATAATCTTTTTTGAGCCTCTGTGTTACCCTCTTTTTATGCACAAGGAAATTTGTGGACCACTGGCTCAGATTGTGGAACTGAGAGTGTGGTCCCCAGATCACTTATAGCATCACTGGAGGCTTGTTACAATTCCAAATTCATGCTTCCAAGCCAAGACCCACTAATTCAGAATTTCTAGGGTTAAATCCCAGGACTGTACATTTCTACAAACTCTGCAGGAAATTCTAAACTATGTGGAACTTTTGAGAAAATCACTGTTCTAGAAAAGTGGTTCTCAAAATGAACTGCATGCTAAAATCACCTGGGGGAGGTTTTAAACAATATAGCTGGCTAAGTCCCAGTTGCAGAGCAATTTTCTAATACACAGCCAAGCTTGAGAATTACTGGACTAGATTATGTTTAAATCCTTGCTGATTCAGGTTCCATGGTTTTTCCCTCATATATGTTGTTTCCTAAATGTATATTTTAGCCTTAGCCCTCAATCTATAGCATAAGTATTAATCCATATTATAATTCTTTTGTGCTATCACAGCCCACTGTGATGGTAGGTATCTAAGAAATCCCCATTGGCTAAGTCGATCCCCTTTTAGAGCTAAAATCAGCAAGACTTAATGCAAATGGATCTCTATCTCTTTCAAAGTGTCTCTGTCTTTGTGTTATGGAGTTGAGGTGTTGAATAGCATTTGATTTTTACATTTTACTTACTCCAGTTCTAATTTGGAACTGTTTTCACTGTGGCTTGCATTAAATTTAGCACTCGAGTCAGTGAGCAACAAATTTTGGAGGATAGGCCCTAGGAATTATTTCTAGAAGCTTCCTAGGCACCTCGTTGTAATGATACATGCCAGTGCTAAGCTTAGTCAAATGGAATACTGTTGCCCAGTAAACTCGAGTTTTCAGGGAAACCTCAAGATCTCTTATCACACAGGTTTGTAACCTAAGGTTTGCCAGAGGCAGACATGGGGCAGCTAAAACATGCTGTGGAAGTGAAGGTTTGTCTTAAAAATAGTTAATGAAAAACTTAGAGAACTATAGGGATGTCGGACAGCTTGGCAACTCACTTTGAGAAACAGACCGTCCTCTTTCCAATTCTCAGACACAGCCTGAGGGTAAGTCATCAGAAATAAAATAAACAGAAAAACAGGAGAGAGAATAACAGCACTCCAGGACATCTATCAGTGGTGTGAGCCAAGGCAATTGATGCAGTTAGACAGACAACAGTTCTTGGTGATTATTTTCTATTCATCAAGGTTGCCAACCCCAGCTTTGTGAGGACTAACACCACAATTAAAGGCAGGCATGTTCTGGGGAGTTTAGCGGAATGGAGATCAAATCTGAGTGTTTTGATGTTTAGATTGAAATTTACTATTGGCTAGGAAAGAGATATTTACTACACCTGAAGACAATAGTATTGTTCTACAGCCAGCAATTATGGTCACAAAACTGCTGAGACAAGCAGCAGGTTGTTTCAGAGAGAGAATAAAACCCAAGGCTTTGCCTGCAGCATTGCTTAGCTATGGAGGCTTTAGTTTTCTGTGGTTTAGTATGCTGTGGGCTTTGGAATCATTATCAAAGGGATGAAGGAACTTTTAGGCAACTTCAAGATTGGTATGATGAGACCCTCTCCTTCCTTCCGGAAAGCCACAGAAAGAAAACCCTGTCAGATAAAGTTAGGATTTTCTAAATGTAGAGCCCACTAACCAGAACACATTCTCTCTGTACAATTCCAAGCAGATGTCATGTCCAGTTCATAAACCAGTCCAACTGGGAATTCTCAGGCTTCTCTACACACCTAGCAAAATCCAACCCATTTAGGGTCTAGGATTTTCCTTCTTATTCTGGAAAATTAGAATCAGAATCAAAATCCCAATTTTTAAATATCTGTTGTGGGTCACAGTTCTTCTAAACCCAAACGTCTTTTGTTGATATGTTGCATTCTTACCTGTATATCTATTTTCCCTTTAATGCAGTCTATCTACAACCTGGAGTTTTTTTCCCCTTGCGTCTCTCATAGAACATGTAGTATTTCTAGACACATTCACAAATTCACTTAAGTCAGAGTATACCAGGCAAGAAATGTTGAATGGCATTCCATAATCCCTAATGAGCTCAAACCAACTGTTGAGAATGAAGAGGCCTGTTTTCAATGTATTCTTAGAAAAAGGGGTCACCTCTGGGCTCAGGAGTTAGATGGCCTCATGTAAATATGAGTATCAGTACTGAGGCTATACAACTTTTGTTTCCATGCCAACCTTGAGTCCTTTCCCAGGTTCTGAATGTATTCATCTTTATAAGAGAAAAGAAGCTGGGCACTGGTGGCTCATGGCTTGTAATCCTAGGTACTCAAGAGGCTGAGATATGAGGAATAAAGCCAGCCCAGGCAGGAAAGTCCCTGAGACTCTTATCTCCAATTAGCCACCAGAAAACCAGAAATGGTGCTGTGGCTCAAGTGGTAGAGTGTTTGCCTTGAGCTGAAGAGCTCAGAGACAGCACCCAGGCCCAGAGTTAAAGCCCCATGACTGACGAAAGAAAACAGAATAAATGCTGCCATACTTTGCAAATCATTTCATTTAGCCATACCCATTTGTTGTAGGCAATAAAGTGCTATGCAATCTACTGATTTGTGAACTTTAGTAACAATTAAACAATCCTGATACCCCAAAAGATGTGGCGCCCAAGGGTTTGAAGAAGCTAAGACTTCTGGAAAAATCAGGGGAATAAAAGACAAAACTGAGAAAGTGGAGCTCTCTCCATTTTTCCTGACCATCAAGTGACTCACAGGTGATGATCCCCTGGTTTAGGTTCCGCGCACTCATTTGTAATCATCCTACAAAGGAAGCCCAGAGGTTAATTAATACATTATTGTTAGTTCTTGAAAGTCACCCCGTGGTTTAATTCTGAGAGAGCCTGAGCAACCCCCATTCTTGAGTGGAAAAGTCTATGTGGTTCGATATTAATTCTTGTAGCATTTACAACTCCCTTTGGGATTAATATTTAATCAACAGAGTGGTTGCCTTTTTGATTTCATTATGGAATAGTTTCAATAAAACAGAAATAGGGCATGATATTGCAATGAATGACAAGCACGGTCAAATTTTCATTTAAAATCAGTTAAGTTGAACCAGGCAGCTGTTTCATAACTGATAGGTCATCTCAATTTAATGAACAATAACTAAAAACATGCAAAACCAGTGTCTCAGATGAGATGAAGAAGGGACGCACAGCAGGGCACTAATTATTGCCACTCTAGTCTGTACAATCCCCAAAGACAGAGTTGTGTGTTGCTCATTTTCCCTAGCCAACCAGTTGAACAATACCATACACATAGAAGGTGCTCAGTAAAGCCTGTTACTCAATACCAAACTCATAGTGGGTACTCATAGGATTGAATTAATTATTTAATGGAAAAATTAATTTTCCTTCTTAGGGAGGGAAAAGGATACTGTACTTCCTCATTGTGGTTATCTCTCACTGAATGGTAATTATCACAAGCAATTAAATGTGCTTAGTCTGTTTCTTTTATAAATTTTATGATAATCATTCTCAAACTTGAGCTTATCAGAATTACCTGGGAATTTATAAGGCTTGAAATTTGTGGACCCTAATCCCAGAGTTTCTGATTCAGTATTCTGGGCTAGAGAGCTCAGAATTTATTATCTTTTCAGGTGCTCTGATGCTCCAGTCTAGATGATTCACTAAGTATTGTTGGCTTATACTATCCATTTGGCCTTAGTAGAAGTTTGTTATTTGGATACAGAAGAATTCTACCCTGGAGCAGGTCCTCACATACAGAAAAACATTCCAGGGAAGTTTTGCTGACTGTACAATTTCAGCCTGGCTAGTTGAGTGTAAATCCAGGCTATTGTGGGCTTCAGTAGCTTTGGTGTATAGGGACTCTTCACCATGACCAACAGGTCAGTTTTGCTGTTGGCTTATTTTTCTTTATTTCTCCCTTATTGATGAACTGCAATTAGAAGTCTATTCTTGACACCTGTTACTTTCCTTGGGGAATCTCACTTTGGCTGTTGGAGGTGCTGCCTGTAGCCTTCATAGCCATACATAATGACTCTTCATGTAGGTAGAAGGGGCTAGGATAACAGGTTGTCCTGGCATTTAAGCAAGTGATTAGTAGTAACTATGACCCTCTAACTTTGAATTTATGCATTTTTATTTCCACTCACTTCTGCAGAACTCCACTCCAGATAGTACTCTTTTTACATTCAGGCCACATTATCATTATTAATATTATCATTATTATCTCTCCTAGTATCATCATCATCAATATCATGATTATCACCATCACTTTGGGATTTGCCCAATCAATTAATGAGAACATGCAATATTACTTTATTTCATTTTATATGATGATCTCCATTCCACACATTTGCCTGCAAATGTCATAATATCATTTTTAGCTGAATAATATCCCATGATGTATCAGATATATACCGTATAATTTTCATAAAACTTTATATATGTGTGTAACTGGTAACCTATTTTAATAAATGAATATGGTAATTACATGTTAGTAGGTGAAGTTACGTTAAATCAGCCCAATATTTAGTTTCATCCAGATAGCCTGTAACTATTGTCACCTAAACAACTTTTTTCTCCTTTTACAAAACTTTATTTCTCTCTCCTCCATGTTTTCCTCCCACCAGGACTCCTCACACTTCCTGTTTCAGTCATCTATAGCACTTCATGGCATACTATTTTGTGACATCTTCTATATTGTTACTTAACATTTTATGTAACTAAATTTGCCTCCTCAGACTGAGAACTTATTCAATTTTTTAGCTCATATCGATTCAGCATCTACTCTGCACAAACATAGGAGTGGAATCTATGCTCTTATATTCTGTCTCTAGTAATGGAACCAAGTTGAGTACAATCACATTCACCTACTATAAAATAAAAAAATCTTTAACTGATAAAACTTTATCAGTTAGGGGCTGGGAAGGTGGCTCCGTGGTAGAGCGCTTGCCTTGCGTGCCTGAGGCCCTGGGTTCGATTCCTCAGCACCACATAAGCAAAAGAAAAAAGCCAGAAGTGGCGCTGTGGCTCAAGTGGTAGAGTGCTAGCCTTGAGCTGAAGAGCTGAGGGACAGTGCCCAGGCCCAGAGTTCAGGCCCCACGACCGGACAAAAAACAACAACAACAACAACAAAAAACTTTATCAGTTAATGGTGATATCATCTGAAAAATACTTTGGTTTGATTCCAGACTTCCACATTGCTTTCTAAACATTTATTTTTTCATAATTACCTAACATGTGCCATTTTCTTCTTGTGTTTTTGGAGAGTGGAAGGGAAGACTGATCAACATGAGATCAAGCATAATCTTCCAACTCCATCACCTTATTCTCTATTGCACTGAATCAATGGTGATGCAGCGTTTCTGATCTGTCGCTATATCCTGAAATATAACTTGAGTCACACTTGGCTCTCATAGGTTCCAATGGAACCTATGCTTCACCTTCAAAGTGCCAAACTTTTGAAAAATTTTACTAAACATCTTGAAACAGAGATATTAATTCTTGCTTCTCTGTATTGTCATAACCTAATGTGTTTGCATAAGTTATAGGTGTTTTTTCTCACTGCAGAGCAATTATCCATGTCTGTTATGCTCATTGGACTCTGAATTCTCAGAGAGTGAGAAACCAGTTATAGTCATATTAATATCTTTAGCAAGTTTTAATGCAGTATGCCTGTCCCATACTTCCTGAGCTATGTGTTTAAAGAATGAAAAAATGAACTTATTAAATAAATGAGGGGATAGAAACTGTTCTTAAAAGCAATAAATCAGTGACTCTTTATGGTACAAATGAATAGATAGTAAATACAACATGTAGCAAAAGCCATTCTATAAGTTGCTTTTATCATATTTTTGTGTTGTAATATAAATATATTCGTAAATGACATACATTTACATACAAATGACATATATTTACATACATTTTAGTTCCTTGCTCAACCCAACTAAGTGAAATTAATTCTAAAGACAAATATGCCTACTTACGTTTTGCCACTTCTCAAAGCAAACATAGAAGTAGATGTTTCCATTGGTGAGGATAGTAAGAATTGTAAAAATAAAGAAAAACATGTTGTTAAATATGGCAACTTGGAAATAAGTAGCTATCAAAGAAATATGTATGTCTCCTCTAATATGTTCAAATTCCTAAAATTTCTTACAGTGTCATATTTTAAAGACTCAGTCAAGGGACTGGGAAGGTGGCTCAGTGGTAGAGCTTTGCCTTGCATGCCTGAGGCCCTGGGTTCGATTCCTCAGCAAAAAGAAAAAAGCCAGAAGTGGCGCTGTGGCTCAAGTGGTAGAGTGCTAGCCTTGAGCTGAAGAGCTGAGGGACAGCGCCCAGGCCCAGAGTTCAGGCCCCACGATTGGACCTCCCCCCCCCCCCCCAAAAAGACTCAGTCAAAACTCATAAAATGTTACAAACATGTTGGTCAAACTAAATAATATAAGTCACTCAGAAGTGAATGAATTCTAATGTCCCTTGAAGTTCAGATGAAAGTATTATTATTTAGGCTTGGAGAAGTTCAAGAGATCATTAATTGTATGCCTTCCAAAAAAAGCACACATAACTCTTGATTACATTTATTTGGTGTTTGGTGTCACAATGTGCATGTCCCCATTTGTCTACTTGTAAGCATTTATAGCACCCATAGTTTATACTTACCCATTGACTCAGAGCTTCTTGCTTCTACAATACCCACAACAACTTGACAATATGACCATTTAATGGCTCTGAGCAGAGCTGCCCTTTCTGAAGCCCGCTGTCAATACATAGAGGTCTGTCAAGTGCCCAAAGGAAGGTCACACCAAGCTTGTGACTTTCTAGTCATTGCTGATTTAGCTGACTTTCAAGAATGTGATTTACCAGGGAAAAAAACAAGTATTCTTCAATTACAGCTTCATTATATTACATATCTAGAAGACAAAACTGGCCCAGGCTGAAGAATTTCTAAAGAATAATATTTCAGTTTTGAAAAATTAGATCATTTAACAAAAGAGTTGCCTATTTAACAAAGCAGTGTTTATGATCAGTGTTTATGATCAATGTCATCTCTTTCAATATTCTCACCTATCCTTCCCAATCCACCCCTCCCTCACTTTTCTTAATTTTGTTAGGTATACCTTGAACTGATTGTCTTCCCCTTCTTCTCTTCATTAATCTTATTCTTTCCCCTTGATCCATCCCATCCCCTTTCAAGTAACCACTTTCTAGTGTTTATTTTGTCCAGTTTTGACTTTGCTTTGCTAAGGAATTACACTATTTGAGTTCCACCTTGAATCTACCATATTTCAATCAATTCATTTACATATACTTGCATAACACCAAACCTATTTACTTACATGTATATAAGCTAATTGTAGCTTCCACATATGAGGGAAAACATGCAGCCTTCCTCTCTTTGGGTCTGACTACACTTAATTTTTCCAAGTCCTTCCACTCTTTTTACACGTGATATATCATTCCTTCTAATGTTTGAAGATAATTCCATTGTGTATATAAATACATTTTCTTGATCTGTTCATCTGCTGAGGGAGGCATCTGGGCTGATTTCCTAGCTTGGGTATGGTGAGTAGTGCTGCAATGAACATAGTTGTGCTGTTGACTTTACTGTTTCTTGGTTTGTGATCTTTTGAGTAAATGCTGGATCATAATATAGTTCTATGTTTAGTTTTCTGAGGAATCTCCATACTGCTTTCCAGAATGTTTGACGAAGTTTACATTCTCACCAACAGTGTATGAGGATTCCCTTTTGATCACATCCTTACCAATATCTGTTATTGTTTCCTTCCTTGAAAATGGCCATTCTAACTGGGTAGAATAATATTTCTGATACATTTTTTGATCAGAAGTTCTTAAAGGAAATTCAAGTTCACATCACCATTGCATGGCATAAATTTAAAATAAAATGGTTTTTACCATGGTTACAACTGTCTTCTAGTAAGCAAACATATTGCTTATAAATTAGGTTGGCTGTTGAGGTATTGCATGTGGATATGCCAGATGGAGCTTTAGTTCAGAGAGCTTTTTTTTTTTTTTGAACTTTGTTATTGCATACATACTAAATGAATAGAGCCACCTAGTATAAATGGTGTACATGATGGAGTTAAACATGACCTTAGTAGAGCAGAGTGCTAACTTAGTTTGTAATTATTTAAAGTATACTTTGGAACAAGCACCTGGCTTGGTTTGGATGGCTAGAATACCAATCTTTAGGCAGGAATGCTCTTGAGCTTGCAGTGTTCATGTGTTGAGCCATGATCGTCTATTCTGAACTGGCCAAAGTTCACTGGAATAGTTAATTTAACAAATTACATGTGTTATTTCTGGCATCTTCTCTGCTCTCTCAATCCTTAAGCACTGCAGAATGTACAGCACACTGTGACTTGAAAGTTTTAAGGGATTATTATTCTGCCTCCTCTTTTAAGAGTTGGCTGAAGTCCTAAATATTTCTATAAAAAGGTTTCTTCTTTTTTCCCTTGTGTCTTTCTTTATATTCTTTTTAAGGTAAATGGGATTCCCCCCCCCCTGTGGCATTTACAGTTTGAAATATGTAACTAATGAGACTCGTTTCCTTATCTCCTTTCTATAGTACTTCTTTATATACTATATTTATGAGCTAGAATCATCATTAATTAGTTAATGTTTGTAAAGAGTTTGCAGGAATGTATTTGGTGATAATAGGGAGAGCAAAGTAAACTTGGTCTGCTGGTGTTAGAAGGAATACTAATGAATGTTAATCAAGAATGCTCACATGGTATCTTTTGTCTTCAAAGTGGTAGAAAGAAACACTAATTAATCATCATCAGCCTATAGGACGATGACTGAAACAGTTATAATCAGAAGTTCTATTGTTGAATTACAGGCTAGACTGAAGATGTATATGTGTTCTTTACAGTGAGAGGGACATAAGGCCATATTATTGGGTGGAGGGATTTAATTAACTGGAATGGTACAATTGCTCATATGCGATCATTTCTTTGTATACTTCTCAAAAGTAAAATGAAACAATGAGTGATAACCTATACATAAATATTAGATTCTGGAGACTTAGTCATTGGAAAGAAGGCTTTGCCTATGAAGAAAAAGCACTTGGCTATTTTTTCATTGAGCATTTCACACAAACAGTAAAAATCCAGTACAATTTTTCCTAGTAAATTTTAACTAATAACTCTAGAAGCAAACCTCCTCCAAAAATAGTGATATTGTGATGATGTTTTCCAGGTAGGCCAAATTAGCTAGCACCATATTCCAGTTTTGTCTTCCTTTGTCCCTGCCTGCATGGCATCATCTCCTGATGCAGGTGGCTTTGATGCCTACCAATCCCTGGTGCTCTCCACTTCTATTATGGTAGGTGTGAGCATTCATTTTCCTGCCATATTGATGTCAGTCCACTCTGGAACCCACAGAGATTCTAGGATCCTATACTAAAGAAGCTGATATACTACCTCACTTGTGCTTAACCCCGTGGCTAGTGTGTATTATATCGTATCTCCTAAGGAACCAATGGTCAGAAGACATGGAAACACTTTTCAAAGGCAGCAGTGTAGTAGATAACTTATAAATTTGGCTCAGCATTCATTTCGTTTCTGAAAAATATTATTTATATTGTTCTTCATACTATTCATTTGATTTCATGGATGATATATCAAAGGAAATAAAATAGAAAGTTCTTCAGGAAAGATTAACTAAGTAGGGCCAGGGGAAGACAATGCCTTGGTAGATATTTTGCCTCTGATGTTCAAAGCATAAGTAGTCTCTAAATAATATGTTGGCTGCTAATTCAATAGCATTTTTCACACTTGAAAATCCTCCTGAGCAGCACTTGATGCCAACCCTTGTGTTCTTGAATGTGTATCTGATTACTTCACTGTGCACTGGGATATGAAACATTATTTGGAATTCTCTGTGTCAGTAGACATTACATGGTTTTTAGTCATGGACAATTAGTAAGTGTTGACCCTTACTGTGATTTACACTGTTTTTCATGGGCTTTGAATGACCATTTCCAGGAAGAACAGACGTACATTCCAGCAGAGCAGATGCTCTGGTGACACAGAGGGTTCTCTCTGCCTTTCAGATGTATGAGACGGGATCTGTGGAAACACATATCAAAGAAAAAAATATGGTGTCATATTATTATTCTCTAAAATATAAAGGCATCAATAATTAGGTATTAAGGATGTGAATTACTATGTTCACGGGATTTGAGTTTGCAAGAATAAGAAAATGCAGGAGACTTTCTCAAGTTCAGATTGACTACTTTTATTTAGGGCAATAGGTCAGTACCTATTTAGGACAATAGGTCAGTACCATGGACAGCAACTGACTGCTCTCCTAATGGTGAACATCTAATGAGCAACCTGAAAGATAATTTTGAGTAAATAATGGGTGAACCTACTTCTGCCAGAGTGAATAAGTCTGTATCGTGAAACATACTTAGATTACATTTGTATAACTATGGATTTGGTGAAGGAAGGACTGTTGCACAATGCATAAAGACAAAGAAAACCCTCTGATAATTCGATTGGTTTTTCATAATGTAGAAGTAGTAAGAAGTGATTGTCCCTGAACCTTACAAATAAATAGAGTCCTACTTCCATCAATAGTAGCTTTGTCAGAGTTTTTACTAAGGCTGTACCAGCATTGTTGCTTACTGATGGCTTTAGAACTTGCCACAGCCCAACACAGCTCTTTTATACACTGCCATTCTGATTACAGTAAACATTCAACCTTTGTAAAAGTGCTATATAATCCTGTTATATCTTGGTATCTCTCTCTGACAACTTGCATGTTTGTAAATCTCACATGGTCTTGTGAAACTTATCTAAAACAAAAGCCATGATGTATGGTTCTTTAATGGATATCCACTCTCCAAAGCCCCCAAAACCATTGTGAAGAGTAACTTAGTGTAGAAATACAACTAAGTGAACATATTGTGCTATACAAATGTCTGAGCTCATCATTAATTTTTCCTTTAATGAAGTCCTTTTTGTATTTCTATATGTAGTTACATTTAATGTCATGTTTTCCCCTCATTTTCAAATTAATATTTTGATTGGGATTCACTCCAGCCATTGAGAAATTACCATATCTCTTGAGTTCTTCTACTAGATTGCAAACCTTGATTACTGTGCTCATTTCCAAATATCATTTCCACTATTTATTTTCCTTTAGGAACATTTAGGGCCATAGTTATTGGTCCCTCAGCTGGGGGTTGATTACTAGCAACCAACTATTTTTTTCCTCCATTATTGTTAAATTCCAAGGAACTGGTACTGATCAGTCCTGTGTAGAGCCTGCAGTCTGGGGTACTTACAACTCAATGTGAAGAGAAGCATGATTGGAATTTTGAAGTTGCAAAGCTTTTGTGAGGTCAGTAGGTGAGAATGTTAATGAACAGTGACACAGTGAAAAATGGGGGAGTACTATAAAGTAATATGAATCTTATAGGAGAAAAATGTGTATCTAGTATATGATCAGTTGTCCAGATCAAAGATTTTCCCCCAAGACTCAGTTTGAAATAATCTAGTTTACTCTTTCTTGATGTTAATTTTCTGATACACACACACATACGTACATATAATATATATGCATTTCTATGTAAAACCCTTCTAAAACAGGAATATTTTTAATTAATTTACCTTTGAAGCTTTTCTTTCTACTAGATTCAAAAGAGAAGTAAGTCTTTGGGATAGAAATTCCTTTCCATTTGCCATTCCCTCCCTCTGGGGCAATACTGGCTGAGGGGCTTGGTGCTGGTATATGAGGTGATTTGTTCTGAATGCAAAAGGAAGGGTTGGTTGGCGTTTGTTTTTTTTTCCAGGAGAGATGATAAATGTAGAATTTTCCACTCTAGGAGTTTCTTTTTCTTTTTAAGGAGAGTTACGGGGAGGGGGGGGAGGAAGCTAGGATTAAGACTGGGGTTATCCCTAACCATTTTATATCACGAACCTCTGTATAGAGGGGTTACAGTTACATGAGTAAGTTAATGAGTACATTTCTTGTTGAACATTGTTACCCCATCCTTTGTTTTTCCCCACTATCCCTTCCCTCCCCCATTTTCCCTACTCCGCCCCCCCACCTGCACTGAAGTTGTAAAGTTCATTTCCAACATAGTGTCTTGTGAGTCTCATTGCTGCAATGGGTCAGCCTGTGTCCTTGTTTCAGCATTTTGTTATTCTCCTTCTCTTCCTCAAATTAGATAAATGTGCATACAAGATGCAAGTTACTAAAATCAAGTACAGTGACAACAGGGATATACCATAGGAGGAAGAACATATAAAAGAAACAAAACAACAAAAAAATAACAACTGCATAGTACATTAAAAACAACAACAAAGAAAAACCTCTTGTATCCATATCTTGGGGTTCATTTCATCTAGCATCATGTTATATGGTCATATGTACATAGCTTTTGAGCTTTTCTGCTTATCTAATAAAATTATCCTAGATATATACTAATTATTCCAAATAAGGGAAACCATGGGACCTATATTTCTTTGGGCCTGGCTCTTACTTCACTTAATATGATTTTTCCAAGTCTTTCCATTTCCTAACATGGGATGGTGTCATTCTTTCTGATGGGAGCATAGAATTCATATGTATGTATGTATGTATGTATGTATGTATGTATGTATGTATGTATGTATGTATATCACATTTTTTTATCCATTCATCTACTGAGGGGCATCTGGACTGGTTCCATATCTTAACTATGGTGAATAATGCTGCAATAAACAAATCCATTAATAAGTGGGCTAAAGACTTAAACCTCTTGGAAGAGGAATAAGAATGGCAAATAGACACATGAAGAAATGCTCAACTTCTCTAACCATAAAAGAGATGCAAATCAAAACAACATTGAGATTCCACCTCACCCCAGTTAGAATGGGTATAATCAAGAAATCTAATAAAAGATGCTGGTGGAAATGTGGCCTGTTGTATTGTTGGTGGGAGTATAAACTTGTTTAACCACTTTGGAAAGCAGTATGGAGGTTCCTCAAAAACTCCACATAGAGCTCCCCTATGACCCAGCAATCCCACGCCTGGGCATTTACCCAAATGATCACAAACAAGTTCATACTAAAGGTACCACCCCCTATTGTTTTCTATTCTCTTAATTTTATTGTGGTTAAGGCTCAAATCTAACTGACTAATTTAAGCAAAGTTTGTTATTAATTGTAAATCTTTACTTTTGTATGAGAAACTGTCTTCTGTTTTAAAAACATACAATGTTCATTCAGTTAAACTGTGACAACTACTTAAACTTTATTAAAATCACATATTTGCATGCTATATATGATATTCAACTGTTGTAACAATAGTTTAGATCACCTTTGTTTAAAAAATTTAGAGATACATGAATTTAGATTCAATGTCATTTATTTACATATAAAATTAGATAAAAGACATTTACTTTTCTTTAGAATATTTTTGAAGGTAACACTGTTCTTCAGTTTTCTTTGAAAGCATCTACAACAACAAATGCATAATCCAAGATGCATGAAGAATTATGAACTGAAATTATAAATTTGGAATTTCACTTTAGAACTATGAGATACTTTTTTTATGAGCTCCTTTCAGCAATTTTATTCCTGATGTGGACCATAAAACAACTGGTGCTTGTAAATTTATTTATGTATAATTACACCCCAGGTCCTCTAGCCCTGAGTTCAGATGCAGAATTTGACTGCACAATGATGCAGTTTAGATGGATAGTTTGCTATTTAGTACTTTCTCTGAAACATCAGGCATCAACAGCTCCAGAGAGTTCTGTATTTGCTATGTGATATGATCTTAAAACAAACACAATTTTATCCTGTAAGCATTTTTTTTAGCTTAACTGATCATTATTTCAGAATTGGGTTTCTATTTATTTCTAAAATGCATTTTGTAATGGATTTGTAAAATTTCTTGTAAGAAATCATTTCGTTTGAAATCCTTTATGGGATAGGGAAAATGATTTGTGTGGGTGTGGGATGGCTATTTATTTATATCAAGCCAAATTACAATGTGATCCTCCAGAGATGATTTTCAATGAAGCTCACCTTTGTTCGTTAAGGTCAAATGAGTGCCCTTGGAGATAGCCCTAGAGACAATCCTGACTTCCTATCAGCACAAAACAGTTCTTGGTGTAGAGAGAAATATTTATTCTTTCAGGAAAAGTTGCCAAAAGAAAAGCAATACATTCTACACACAACAGCAGTTTTCTGCATTGCCTGGACTGTTGGAATAGATCATGCTTTCCATTTATATTGCATTTCCCTCTATCATAGGAAATAGTTCCAAATGAGCAAACAAACACATGGGCAAGTAAAGATATGATCATTGTACTAGGGATGCTAAACTCTTGTGAATTAGACTGGACTGTAGATGAGGCTAACTTGCCTTGATTTGACAAGCAAATATCATATTGAGCCATATGAAATTTCTGATATGCAACACTCTTATTAACTTACAGGAAAATGGAATTTCATGTAGTTTGAGTTAATACTTCCACATTTATTATTTTCCTCCAAAAGGCCACCTGCCTATGGCTGAAGGCACATTAGATTTAGAGCTTGTGGCCTGGGTGTGTGTACCGATGATACCACTTGCCTGCTGGATGACCTTTATAAATCCATTAGAGTTGGGACAGTGACACATGGGAGCAAAGATAAATCTAATTCACTAGTGATTTAGTGTTTTTTTTTTTAATTTCAGTAAAACTAGATAGAGCACTTTCTCTGTGGTAGGCACGTGAAGGTTCAGTACCACAATGTATTAAAAACTAATGAGCCATTCAGATGCAAATATGCCTCAACTATGTCTCTATTGCTAATTGTCACTAAGACTTTAACAAGTGGGAAGGCAACGCACCATTTTCTTTGTTTTCCAATCAGAGAAACTGAAAGTCAGGGAAACTGACAAAAAAATAAAAAATAAAGCAGCGGATATCACACAGTGCTGGAAGTGTTGAGACTCTGCATAGCATTGCTCTCTGTAGGGTGCCCTCTGATGCTTTCTCAGTGATGGGAGGTCCTGATCTATCTCACCATAGCAGTATCACCCATCTATCTCCATCAATCGAGAGCCTGGCTCTGAAATGTCTCAATATTCACTTGCAACATCCGGAAGTTGGGGGATATCTTGACTCGTTATGTTTCCTGAAGACAGGAGGATGTTCTCAGATGTATCTGGATTACCTCTTGCACATGATTCTATCCAAGGTGGTCCATGGATACTCTTGCTAGGATCAGTAGCTATGCAAACTTTTCTCCATTAATTTATTCATTATAGTTAGCCAAGTATTAAAGATTTTGGATCCAGTGTCAAAATGCCTGACACTCAATCCAGGATACTCCACACATTAATCAAAACAATTTGGGGCAACCTTCTAGAGTCTCGTGCATCTGTTGGATGGGTATCAGAGCCCATTTACCTGGTTCAAATCCCTTTGTTTCTAGAGAGGGAATATGTCTAAGAGTGAAGCTTTTCACAAATAATTTTAGGAGCTCAAACTTATTCAGACTTAAATTACAAGTAGACTTGGGATTGTGAATAAGCATCTAGATCTTAAAAATTAAATTTATTAAACATTGCCTTGAATAAATCATAGATACTGACTTTATATGGAGTATATTATGTGACATTTACCACCTCTACTGTTTTCAGTGGGCCTTGGTATCCATGTCTAATTTGTTTAGAAACTTTGAATTTCTGTTCTGAATGATCATCTTCTTTGCTTCTGGGCTTTAAAATGATGTATACTTTGATGGTTAATAAGAGAAATTGAAAGAGAACTCAGGAATATTCATACAGGGTGTATTCTTAAAAATATGCAAATCTAATTTTAAAGTAATTTTTAAGAAAGCTTTCCTGTTTGTATGGGAGAAAAAAATCAGGCACTAATTATTTCAGTACTAACGATCTCTTTTCTTTTTCTAGCCTTGTCTAGGTGATTAAGACATTAATAAAAGAATCACATGGAGTAACATCAAATTGTGTAAAACTACTTTGATATCTATTTTCTTATCTTTCTCTGTATCTATTATCTATCATATCTTCTGATTGTTAAGTTTGTATAAAGAGCAATCTGCAATTATTTATGCCAAATGTCATTGAAAGGTTTTATTTTTTCTTGGCATTTGCATATGGGATAATTATTTATTTTTGTTACTCATTCTGACAAAATTCATTGTGCTCAGCTCTGCATATGGTGCTGCATCTTGTTAAAGGAGAGAGAAAATGATGCTCGTCTGTATTACATGCTAATGTAAAGTCACCCTTAGAAGCTTTATGAGAAAGTACTTAGGCATTTTATATCAGGTTTTTAGAAAAGTACTCTTGTAGGTTATAATTACATAAGAATGCATGATATATTTGTACACAGCCATCCAAAAGGACAGCTGCTAGGACAGTGATCCTCAAATGGAGTAATTTGTCCTTCTGTACTTCTATGTGCATGTGTCACTGGTCACTGTGTTTCTCACATACCTTTTATCTATTAGATGAAGGTACTGACAATATGCTTGATTTTTAAATGTTTTCCTCTGCCTTCAAATGGACTTGAAATGACTTCTCTTTCCCTTTGCCTTCAACCCATCTCCATTGACTTGCTAATAGTGAGCACAGAATTCCCTCTGCACCCCAGACCCTCAATGGTCAGAGTAGATTGGGCACACTTCCTATTGTCATGAGGTCAGCAGGATTCTCCTCCCATTATCTCTTGCAGGAGAACAGAGTAGTAAATTACCTGCATAGGTAGCTAGGTGAAAACACAAGATCCCAGGACCTCGCCACATAGCCACCGAGTCCGTGAGATTCATGTCAGGTGGTGAATCTTTGTATGTTTCGGTCCTAGGAGCCTGAATGACTTATGAGTCATTAGGGAATTCTGTATTCATTTTTATTAACTTTAATTATAGGAGCACTATAAAATTTTCTCATTCTGCGTTGCGTGAAAAATGCAAAAGTTAATTGCTCCTGACATTTAATTGGTTTATGCTTCTCGCTAACACAATCTTGTACTGCAAGAGACAGGGAAAACTAGTTGGCATGTTTCTGCGATTTCAGAGGATTATACACCAAAAAATTAGTCTTTTTGTTAGTTCTAACACTGAATTACAAATGCAGTTTTAGAAGTGTGGGGAGAGAAATAAAATCTGTGAGTCTACTTTCTCCATATGCTAAAAGGCTGACAAAGGGTTTCCTGAACGTTTACTACGACTTAGACAAAATGACTGAGATTTTCCCGTTATCCTCATACAGGTTTAAAAGTGACATATAATTTGTACTTGAAGAACATGCTAGGCTGTTTACGTCCTTGGTATAAGCCATCTGTACCCTTCCTAACCTTTCCACAGACTTTTTTTTCAAACATCATCTCATCTGGCATAAAAAAGCATAATATTCCTGGCTCTTACTAACTATAATATGTGATGGAAACTGGGTTTTCAGAAGGGAAGAGCACTTCTCAGGAGTGGTAAGATGCTCTGGAGAGCATCCATTTCCTGCGATGTGTTCCAAGCGCCAAGTGAGAAAATGACGAGAAAACTAAAAAAGCCATTGCTAATTTCTACATGACCCAGTTATGAAGCAATGACACATAAATGTAATGCAGACAACACACACGTATTTCAGTATGCTGAAGAAGTGAAGGTGACAGACAAAAGCAGCACACACTCCAGGAGACTCTAATCTAGAGTAGAAGGTGGCCCTAGGTGACAACTAAGTACAAAACAGCCTAGGAAGTGCTTGAGGCAGAGGGAGAGGAGTGAGAATAGCCATGGAGAGAAATGATTTGGAGGCTCTGTGTGCCTGCCCCATTGTAAAGCAGAGCTGGGTTGGCAGTGTGAGCCAAGGTCTTTGAAATGTAGAGCCTGGCTTGGGGAGATACAGTAGGACTATTACACATCTAATCAGCATTGCATAATTAGCTCTCCCTTTCAGGCTTTTAGAACCTTAGAAAATCTGTCTGTCTATCATCTATCTATCTATCTATCTATCTATCTATCTATCTATCTATCTATCTATCTATCTGTCTGTCTGTCTGTCTGTCTGTCTGTCTGTCTGTCTGTCTGTCTGTCTGTCTCTGTCTCTGTCTGTCTGTCTGTCTGTCTGTCTGTCTATCTATCTATCTATCTCTAAAAGGTTCAGTGCTGTTTTTTTCAGTCCACTTGCCCTAAGACTGAAAAAACACATAAGCAAGTTGTAAAAGGCTAAATGCACTTATCCAAGTCTATTTGATTTATGAAAGACTCCTGGGTTAGCAACCACAGTTTTTGAGGTGAAGGAAGAAGAGACATACCCTAAACTCATTTGCATGAGTTGTTCAATAAGTACAAGACACTATGTTTAAAATAACTTTACAACTTGGGCGGGGGAGGGGTTGGAAAGGTGGGGAGGGAAGGGATGGTAGGGGAAAAACAAAGGAGGGGGTAACAATGCTCGATAGGAAATTGACTCGTTACCTTACTCATCTTTTTTTTTTTTTTTTTTTTTTTTTTTTGTCGGTCGTGGGGCTTGAACTCTGGGCCTGGGCGCTGTCCCTCAGCTCTTCAGCTCAAGGCGAGCGCTCTACCACTTGAGCTACAGCGCCACTTCCGGTTTTCTGGTGGTTTATTGGAGATAGGAGTCTCATGGTCTCTTCTGCCCGGGCTGGCTTTGAACCGCGATCCTCAGATCTCAGCCTCCTGAGTAGCTAGGATTACAGGTGTGAGCCACCAGCGCCCGGCTCGTTACCTTACTCATGTAACTGTAACTCCTCTTATACAGTAACTTTATAATAATATATATATATATATACATATATATATATAAAGTGTATATATAGGAATAAATAAAGCACATCACTAATACCCTCAGAGGATGTAGCTCTCTATCTTAGTGAAAGTTTCAGAATCTCACACATAAGATGGTAAATAATAATACACATAGTTCATGTTCCATTAGTGCCAAGACTGCAGTTAGAAATGTTCCTGCCTAAAGCCAGGCACCGGTGGCTCATGCCTATAATCTTAGCTACTCAGGAGGCTGAGATCTGAGGATTGAGGTTCAAAGCCAGCCTGGGCAGGAAAGTCTGTGAGATTCTTATCTCCAATAAACCACTAGAAAACTGGAAGTGGTGCTGTGGCTCAAGTGGTAGCGGGCTTGCCTTGGGCTGAAGAGTGCAGGGACAGCGCCCAGGCCCAGAGTTCAAGCCCCACGACTGACAAAAAAAAAAGTTCCTGCCTAGGAGAGAGATTTCTGCAGAAAGAAGAGATAGGAATTATGTTGACAGTCAAGCCAAGTGCCTCACACACAATCAAGATGGTGCTGGCCATCAAGGGATGGGACTGACACCTGGCCCAGTTGGCTGTTGTCTACAGACAACCCTTGCTTGCTGTTCATACTCTTCCAGCTGTCACCATCTTGACCATCATACTTTGTTCCAAGCCAGTGTCCCTTTATGCTTTATATAAAGGTCACTATCTTGCTATTCTTTGAGTCTTATAGTCCCATTCTTGAGAGTGTAGTGACTTTTGTATGTTCTTGTCCCTGTAAATAAAAAACACGTTGTTAGGTATGACTGTATGCTTTACTGTGGTACTTTGGAATACCTTCTTAGGGGTGAGTCGTAAGATTATTCATGTTCAAATCTTTCCCATTTAGGTAATAACCTGCAATATAGACCTGAAACTCTAGGACACAGACATGGCCAAAATACCACATGAACAATGTTAAATACTAGGAATGCAGGATACCTAGAAAAATTTGAAGACCACAGAGCATGTCTTAGAAGATGTGAAGAATTTTATTTAGTGACAAGATGTAAAAATTATTCATAGGGAAAGGGGCCTCTAAACTAAGGCCCCAAGTTAGAGTGAAATCAATGAACATCATAGAATAGGCCAAAAGCTAAAAATTACTTTTAATGAGGACTGGGTTTGGAGAGGAGGGGAATGGAGTCTGGTATGCACAGAATAAATGTGACATAGGTGTGTTAAAGTAAGTTCAGTGTAACGACTGTCAAAATCATCTATGGTCAATGCTATGTCTTACAAGCCCCTAAAGCAGTGAGTTTGAGCATTCTAAATTATATTTTTTGTTATTGTATTGATAGAGACTCTATAGTGCTATGATGTGTCACAAGGATTTTTGCAATTGTGTAACAAAAGTCCTAAGCCACAATCTGAGGAATTGGATATAACAGGTCTGGTCAGTTGCTCCAAAGAAAGCACACAAAAGTACTGATGAATAGGTAAGGAAAGATTTAATTGAAGTGGCTACTTTGGGAAGATAGGGACTAAGCATCTCAATCAATCTTCACAATAATGATATGCGAGTTAGTTTTTAATAAATAAGTAGGTCTAGTTGAACATTCTCTTCTGCTTCTGCAAGATGGTTCTGGAAGCATCCTTACTGTTTAAAGGAAAAATCTGTTTCCTATGAGATGTTCTTACTAGGGGTGAACTCTTCATGGGACGATTGTCTACCTGGCTCTGTTTTTCCTGGTTTAGGACAATGACTGGATACGTTTACATACCTTTTAAGCAATCTGGAATAAGACATGGTAAAGTCTGACAGTTGATTCCTCACTTACTCTTATCTTTGTGCCTTTGGCCTTGAAGGGGATAGATAGGCTAGCTATCCGCAGGTTTTAGACTGACAGTCTTTGAATGATTAATATGCCTATGTGAAGAGTTAGCTAGGAGTCTGACCTAAGAGTCTGAACCAAAATAAAGAATGCCAAGTGGATGCTGGCTTATCAAGATTTCATTCTGCTTGTAGTTACCTGGCGGACCCAGGTAAGAAGTCAGTGCTTTTTAGCAAAAGCAGCTTTTAAGCACTTGTTATAAATGTACTTTCTGCAATGTGAGTTTCACCTGACTGGGAGCTACTGAAGCTTTTCAGCTGAAATGCTAAAGCAGAAGTCTCAAAAGAAAGGAGAAAGTAGATATTCTCAAGAATGACATGGACAGGCATTGTAGATGCACAATCCAGGCAAGCAGACGTGCTGTCTGCCTTCCACTGCTCAGGGACAGTGAATAGCAGGCCTGGTTACTGTCCTCCTCTCAATGCTAATAACTGTGACAAGTGGTTCTTGCAGCCTGTCCTTCAGAAGCCCCTTCCCAGAATCCACCTGCCAAAAGTCTCTTTGTAATAATCCCTGCTCTTCTGACCAATTTCAATTCTCTGTAGAGATTGAGTCTTTTCAGCTGAGTGTTGCATTTGCTACATACCCTTGAAGTCAATTCTAACAGGGAATAGAAGGAATCATCTGATCTTGATGCGCCAAGCTTACTGAATTTGCTTTGAAAAGTTACCAAGTGGTTCAGACCCAAGAAACATATGCCATGGATTCCTCAGCCTGCCAGTTCAGTGATGTTTCCAAAAACAGGAGAGGATGAGCCACCGGATGGTTAAAAAAAAGTTTTTCAGTTTAACTGTGTTGTGGCTTTTTCTCAGCTTTCAACGACTGAATAGCCACTTAGACTCTGTCAGATTCCTACATGAACCGCTGGCTGCCCAAACCTTATTAATGTCCTCATGAGATCCTACCATTCCTCGAAAAGTCATATTGTTTTTCAAGTCTTTATGAAATACCTTTTCAGTTTTTTTAAAATAAGTTTTAAATTGTAAAAATACTGTACAGAGGGGTTACAGTTACATGAGGAAGGTAATGAGTACATTTTTTGTCAGTTATGAGGCTTGAACTCAGGGCCTGGTCTCTGTCCCTGAGCCTCTCTACCATTTGAGCAATGGCACCATTTCTGTAGTTTTTTTAAATACAGATATTTTCATTAAAGAAAACTTAATAAATGAGACAAACAGAAAAGTCTTTATTTGCTACTATATGTCCATATATCAGGATTATAGCAGCATGTACACTTTTTATTTGAACCTTGATTTTGCTTTATAAACTTGAAAGGAAGTAAAGAATAAACACAAAAGAGCAAATTAATAAATGAGCAGGCACAAATTCCAAATGGATGTTTGATTTCTATTCGTTAAGGCCATGTCAACATGATTGATTAGCTAGTCTGAGAAAAGAAATCATGTTAAGATGTTTATGGTTGTTAACTCTATCCTGATATGTTGGCTTTAAAAGATGAACAAATAATTCTATCCCTTGTAATAATACCACAGGTTAACACATCCTTGCCTAACCTTGGAGTTAGAACCGTCTGCTCTGTTTTATTGACTCAGTTGCCAAGAACACGGCCTAAGGTGGTGACTAACATTTTCCCTGCACCCTCCTTTATCACCCTTCATCTATAAGGTGGTATTTGGGAAGTCTATAGATAATTGCAGAGTGAGGGAAAGTATCATGCTTACTAAAATCATTCACACTCATTCCAGGATAAAAGGAAAGCCTTTATTAACACATTGTGACAGTGGAAGAAAATGGCGGGGGCTCACTAGAAGCAAGCCATTGGACTGGGTTAATTGACTAGAACAACTTGGATATCCTGTCAAATGAAGTAGGTAGAAAAGTTAGAAATGGGTTCCATAAAAGACTCCACATAGAGCTCCCCTATGACCCAGCAATCCCACTTTGGGGCATTTACCAGAATGATCACAAACAAGGCCACACTGAGACTACCAGCACAACTATGTTTATAGCAGCATTATTCACCATAGCTAAGATATGGAACCAACCCAGCTGCCCCTCAGTAGATGAATGGATCAAGAAGATGTGATACACACACACACACACACACACACACACACACACACACACACACACACACACACACACACACACACACACACACATATGGAATTCTATGCCTCCATCAGAAAGAATGACATTGCCCCATTTGTTAAGAAATGGAAAGACTTGGAAAATTTATATTAAGTGAAGTAAGCCAGGTGCAAAGAAACATAGGTCCCATGGTTTCCTTTATTTGCAACAACTAGTATATGTCTAGGACAAGCAGAAAAGATCAAAAGCTATGTACGTATGACCGTATAAGATGATGCTAAGCAAAATGAACCCTAAGATAGGGACACTATAGTTTTTAATCTTTCTTGCTGTTGTTTTTAATGTACTTATAATGTACTATGTGATTCTTTTGTTTCTTTTGTATGTCCTTCCCCCATGGTATAACCCCTGTTTTCACTGTATTTGATTCCAGTGCCCTGCATCTTGTATATACATTTTTCTAATTTGAAGAGGAAAAGGGAAATAACAAAATGCTGAAACAAGGATACAGGTTGACCCATTGTGTCTTGTACAATGAGATTTACAAGACACTATGTTGAAAATGAATTTTACAACTTTGTGGGGGGGAGGGAGGAGGTGAGGAGGTGGGGTGGGAAGGGATGGTAGGGCAAAAACAAAGGAGGAGGTAACAATACTTGATAGGAAATGTACTCATCACCTTACTCATGTAATCATAACTCCACTGTATAGTATCTTTACAATAAATATATATATTAAAAAAGAAAAATTAGAAATGAATCCAAAGACATCAGTAGAGATGTAAAGCAAAATGGACAGTGGTCATCAGCCTCTGCAGGGGTTGTTTGTCTGCACGTGCCTTTAGCAGTCCCTGTTTGGAGATCTGCCCATAGGGTAGCAGAACCTTATATTTGAAGATCTGGGTTATGTATGACAGACTTGAGCCCAAGGGTTTGAGTGTCCTGGTGACATTACTTTATTCAAGAAGCTGAATGAAAAATTGAAGAACTCATCTTCTATAAACTCCTTTTCTTAGACATTTAGATTCCTGCATTGATTTCCTCAGACAACTAGAAATATCATTCTTATTGTGGATTGGGCACTTTATTCAATGCTATGGGAAAAGGAAGAACATGGGTGGTAGTCCTCTGTGTAAGTTCTAATGATCATGGGGGAAGAAGGCAGGAACATGCGAGTATCACAAGCAGGGGACTCTAGACTATGCTCATAAAAGTAGTGCAGAAACTCAGGGCTACGTGACTCCATTAGAGAAAAGTCTGCTTCCACGCTGGGAGTCAGAACATCGTCACACATGATGGAGTTTGAGGAAGGGATTCTGAGTCGACCTGGCTACTAGTCTTGAAGGGTGTAGTTCTAAAAGCACCTGCCTCATGTAGACAGAATGTCAGCCTGAAGCATCAGGACTACAATGTTTTAAACCTGCCCCTGTCCCCAGGATTAGCAGCAGGATCGCTTCTCCTTCATAGTTCCCTTTGATAAAGATTTTCCTGTTTTCAAGCAATAAGTTAAATGGTTTTCCCCCAAATGGATGGTATGATAAAACAAATCCTGGTAAAATAAATGACAATTGACTTCTGTTTGTACATATGCACTGCAAGTCATTTGGAAGCCAAACTGTAGTCTGTCTTAAGTGCTGTGACTTATGACTTTAATGAGTAAGAGCGTCTTTGAAAGGGGAAAAAGATTAACACGTAGCAGGGAGTACAAGTGAAGTATACTTGGAGCCTCTATCACATTTCCTGAATCGATGTAAGTTCAGAACTACTTTTGTCATCTTTATATGTGAACTTTGTGAAGCCAGTAATACTATGGTGAGTTAAAAACAAGATTCTGGCAATGCTTTCAATGGAATTTTATTTCTGTCCCTGAGATGCTACCTTTCCCTTCCAGTCCAATCAAGTGTCTAAGATCAAAACTCGTTTCCTGCATTCCATTTCTGTAATGTCAAGGACCTCCTTGCTGGTGCTGAGAGTTGAGCCTAGTCTTGCTCAGATGCCTAGGTGTTTACAGACTTTTATGGATATACAAAGGTGATCCTTTATTCACCTTCTAATGGGACTCAGGCAGCATTTGGATCCCCTTATAGACAAAAATGCCTTTACTATTCCATATATATATATTTTTTTGGTTGGTTGTGGGCCTGAACTCTGGGCCTGCGTACTGTCCCTCAGCTCTTCAGTTCAAGGCTAGCACTCTACCACTTGAGCCATAACACCATGTCCAGCTTTTTCTGCTTATGTGGTACTGAGGAATCCAACTCAGGACCTCATGCATGCTAGACAAGCATTCTACCACTGAGCCACCTTCCCGGCCAATTCTATATTATATTGAAAGCCACTTCTTATATAGCATTCACTGTGGATAAAGTCCTTTGCTAAATTTGCTTACTTCTTATCCTCACCCCTTGAAAAAACTGTACCAATGCTTTGGTTCACATACATGAAATTGGAGTAGAGTTAGATTGGACTTTGAATACTTCCACCGTAGTACTAACTAATCCTGACTTGCTTAACTTCCTAGATCAGGCAAGATGTGGCATCTTTAAGATAGCATGACCATAGTCTGGACCTTGAATTCGAATTCAACTCTCCAGGTCAAAAGATCTTATTTACGAAACTATTGCATATTTTTAAATTGTCCAAAGCCCCCTTTCCCTCTATAATGACAGAATGGATGGGTGGGAAGTTTGAAGCAGATCCTCCTGTTGGGATTCAGGCCAATCTGATCAATGGAAAATTTCCTTCTACATATAAACCTAAAATCATTGTCACAGCATTATAATTTTTAATTTTTGTTTTTTTTCTCATACATTTTCTATTCACCATATTCCCTCTCTAGATAGTGTTGATAAACTCATATCAGAACCTTAATACCTCTCAATGGCTTTAATGTACTATTTGCTATGTTAAAGAAAATATGCTGACAAGACTCATGCAATCCTGGTGTAACGTGTTGATTCTCTACCAAGGAAGTGCCAGTGAACCATAAGATAACTGTGTCTAGTTTGATGTATCTTCCCTTACTGCTTCTTCTATCACCCTCAGGTAGGGCCCTGGGTGTTGAGGCTGCTGAATTCCATGACTCTCCTTGCCTAGACTGAGCCCTTTCCTATGCTGTAGCGGATGCTAAACTATATCCCTGCCATTGCTGCATTTCTGTTGCTGTCTTGAGTTGGGGCAGCTTCATTAACTTCTGCCTGGGCTGGCCTCTAACTCTGATTCTCTCATTCTCAGTCTCCAAGAAACTAGGATTCGAGGCATGAGCAACTGTCACCCAGCTCAAACTCTTTTATAGGAAGGTTCAGAGACTGTGTCCACTTTGTAAGTGCAAAGAAAGTAGAAAAGAAATTCCAGCCATGATGTCACAAGATTAGCCAAAAATATAACAAAGCTGTTTATCCTAAGTAAGAGGAAAATTCAAACTTTACAATAGACAAGAAATAATGGTCTTTGAGCTGAAGGGAGATACATTTGATTACAAAGAAAATTTATGTTTTAACAGGGAGGATTGGAGCCAAACAACAATAAATTTTACACCTGCTTTTGAAATTTAATAAATGATTTAATCAAATGTGCTTTTAATTAGACCAATTACTGTTGTAAATTATTATTGTCATCATTAGTGTTATTGTTAGCAAACTATTCCAGAGTGCAAATTTGGTAGTAGGTATTTTGTGTGAGAACAGAGGAAGCCATGGTAATTATAATTTTTAAAAATCTTTATCTCACTGAAATAAAGCACTAAACAAACAGAAGGCTCTGGCTCATCAGGTAAATTAATCCCAGGACAATTCTTCTTAACCCCTGGAAACACTTGTGTGATACATAGTTTGTGACTAAACAGTAGGAAATTAACACTATAACTAATAAAGTTACGCTTGATAAATTGCCCTTGAAATACCAATATCCCTTGTCTGAACTGCTCATATTGCTTAAGAAATACTTTCACCTAAGCTTTTCCTGCCATTGTTACTAATCCTCACCTTGGATTTGCATTTCAAATATCCAAGGTGAGGATTAGTCACTTTTTGTGACTTTTGTGACTATATATATGACACAAAAGTGATGACACAAAAAGTGACTAATTTTCACCTGTGTCCTTAAGTTGTGTTTGAGGCCCATTTCATGAGTCCTAGTTAACTACTATGCATAGTACTTTAGGTACATTGTATCTTTTAAGCTTCTTATCAGCTGGTAAGCTGTGGTTATTATATCTGTTTGGCAAAAGAAAAATGGAGGCTCAGTCAAGTTAAATATGTTGCTCAAAAGCATACAGCTAGAATAAAGAAGCGGTGATATAGTCTGAGATGTGTGTGTGTGTGTGTGTGTGTGTGTGTGTCTGTGCACACGTGCACGCACGCATGGGCAAATGGCTTTTATATATTACCTTTGAATTTTCTAAAACAATTCAACTGCTTTTAGGGATGCTAAAGCCTTCTTTATTTTTTGTTGCCACATTAAGACCATATTAATAAGTTTTGCTCTATTTTTTTTTAATTGTGAAAATACCGTACAGAGGGGTTACAATTACATGAGCAAGGTAATGAGTACATTTCTTATCAAGCATTGTTACCTCCTCCTTTGTTTCCCCTTCCCATCCTTCCCATCTCCCCCCTCCCACGCCCCCGTCCCCCACCCTGTGCCAATGTTGTAAAGTTCATTTTTCGACATAAGGTCTTGCATGTTGCAAACAAATGAAGTTATCATAGCCGCCTTTGAATTTCTTGTTGGTGTGTCTGCAAAACATATCTCCATGGACTTTCCTCTGTTTTTTTTTTTTTGGTTTTTTTTTGATCAACAAAGCATAGCCTAACTCACAAAATAGCTATATTCTTAAATCTCTACTTAGCGACTACAGTCATCCTGTCAGAATACCAGCCATGCAGACTGAGCCCCCATGACAAATCTTGATTAACTCCTAACCAGCTCAGTGTGGGGCATTTCTTTATGACTAGTAATGCTTATAGTTGCACTGGGAATCAAAAAGCAATTAAAACCTGGTTCTTGCTCTTAAGAGGCTTACAGAAAAGGAAGAGTAAATTTTGCTGGAGCAAGTCAAAGGTGAGTAGGTGACTGGAGCTAGAGAGAACAGAAGGCTTTGTGAGCTAGGCCTGGGAGGATCATCAGGATTTGAGAGATAGATGAGGTACGCATAATGATTTAGAAGGAAAGTAGAAGCTGTGTAGAATGGGAAGCAGATTATGAGAGCATAAAGTATGTGTCAAATACACATGGATCAGAAGTTGTACATGAAAACAACAGTGAGCTTAGGCCAGGTTGAATATGAAGAAAGCTTTGGGAGCCACCAACAGCAGCTCAACTTTTATCTTCTTGGTAGAGGGAAGCCAGGGAAGATGTTAGTCAAGAAGTAACAATCATCTATTTCTTAAAAACATCATACAAATGCAAATGGAGAGAACTGAAGCTAATGATTCAGGAGGGTGTGGCGAGAGTGTGCGTATACAAGGATGCATTTCTGGACAAAGCAACAGTGCAGAGGGAGAGAAACCATGCGGATGTAGCATGTTCAACAGTAGAGCCTAGAAGGCAAATTGGTGATGAGATGTGGAGAGATGTTCTTACCTAAGGTAGCTAAGCAGATGCTGATCTGGTTGTTTGAGGAAGGAGCTGGGACAGTGAGTGAGCCTGGTGGATGACTGAGTATCTGGATGCTTTGGGATATCAGGAAGCACCATAGGATGATAGTTAAATTCTTCATTAACTTGTATCTCCAATCTATACTGCAAATGGCAGAAAAGAAGCCATGAAAAACCTCTGGGAGAAGCCGGACACCTGGAATCCTAGCTACTCAGGAGGCTGAGATCTGAGGATTGCAGTTCAAGGCCAGGCCTGGCAGGAACATCTGAGATAATCTTATCCCCAATTACCCACCAGAAAACCAGAAGTGCTGTGGCTCAAATGGTAGAGTGCTAGCCTTAAGCTGAAGAGCTGAGTGAGGGACAACACTCAAGGCTGGAGTTCACGACTGACAAAAGAAAAAAAAAAAGCCACAAAAATATTTCTGGGAGATAATGCAGTTTTTTGTCTGAAACTTCCCAGTTCTGTGATTTTTCAACAGGGAATTTCCTGCTGGAGTAAACCACTGTTGTTCAGAAAGAAATAAAACAAGGCTGAATGAGCTCACAGAGTGAATCCAGCAATGACTAAAATGTTCCCAAATAAGTCTTTATATCTATGAAAATCCTAGTCTATAGCTTAAAACGTAAGTTACTATCCCAGAGAGTTAACAAATACATCCGATCCAACTTCTTGGTCATCTTCTAGTTTCTTTTCTGGAACTTAGGGTTTTTTTTTTTTGGCTCAAGGTTAGGGTTCTACTACTTGAGCCACAGCTCCACTGGTCTGTGCTTTTTTGGTAGTTAACTGGGAATTAGAGTTTCATGGATCTTCCTGCCCAGGCTGTTTTTGAACTATGATCCTCAGATCTTAGCATCCTGAATAGCTAAGATTACACCCATGAAACCACTAACTGTAGCTTCTGGTTATCTTTTAATACCCAAGTTCTTTTGGGAATGCAAAAACTCCTTCATCGGTTTTGATTACCATGGGTACTCTAGGTTTATCCTACAAGACTAGACACATGAACTCATTAAAAGATGGGCAAGTTTAAGATCTAGATTATGAAGACATTACTGTGTCATTAATGCATTAGACAAAATGTGGTTCCTAGGTCAGCAGCATCATTATCAACAGACAACTTGTTAGCAATTAAATCAAGAATCCTGAAATCAATGCTGCTAGAGATGGGACCCAGAACACTGCACTTTTACTAGTTTACCAAGTAATTTCAATGCTTGCTGAAGTTTATGAATCAGTGGTCTGGTAATACAAAAAAGGTTGATGAACCAATGTATCAAAAGATAACAAAAAGAAAAAAAAGAATAAAGATAAATTTAAAGAAAGTCAACATTCGTGTGTGTGTGTGTGTGTGTGTGTGTGTGTGTGTGTGTGAGCAAGTTAATGGAGCTATAATAGTTTTGTCCTTATAAGTATAGTGGTTCACATCAATTATCCTTAGGAAGTAGAGATTGAGAGGATCATGGTTCAAGGCCAGGGAAAAAGTTATTGAGAACCTCATCTCAGTGGAGAAGCTGAGCACAGCATAGGGGCATATATCTATAATCCCAGCTACGCTGGAGATATAGTTATGAATTCCAAACCTGGATCTAAATTAAAGCAAGATGGCATGTGAAAAATACCTGTAAAACAACAAAAAGAGCTGGGGGTGGAGTGGTTCAAGTGGTAGAGTGCTTGTCTAGAAACCATGAGGTTCTTGAGTTTGAATCCTGGTAGTTTTAAAACAAATATAAAACCATTATGCATGTATCTCTTTCAACACCCATTCAACAATCACCTGTTTAGAATGAATTCAGTGCCAGGAACTAAATGAGGTGTGTGGCATGCTCCACAGGGAGCACCACAGTGTGGGTGCATTCTAAAGATACAAAAGACTTTATTCATCTTAAAGTTAAATAATGCATTGTGGTTTCAGAGAATTAAGTGGACTTGAGTATTGGTGATTCTGTCACTAGTTGACACACTCAACACTCTTGCAACAAGGAGAATGTGAGAACTCAGGTTGGCCATAAATCTCAAATGGCTAGACCACCAATATTCCGGGGACCCTGGCCGTTTGCCCTGCACAGTCACCGCCCATCATGAGTCTTACCAATAAGCTTCATATAACAGAAATATTAAGCTCTATTTGATTCATCACATTCTTGCTGAAGAGGAGATAGCTTTCGGTCTTTCCATCCATCTCACCTGATGGTCCCTCGGAGCTCAGCTAGAAAACTCATCTCTCAGGCTCTGGCATTGCCAGAACCCAAGGGCGTCTCAGCAAAGTGCTGGAAGCATCAGAACTGCCTCTGCTGATTCCTCTTCCACCTATTTTATGACTAGCACGCACTTTGCTGCTGTGTTTACCCCTTTTATCTTCTCTTCTTGACAGCCTTCTTCTTCCTTACTATTTTTTGGCATTGTCCGAGCTTAGAAATCACGACTGCTCAGTTTCGTTGCTCTGTGTGGTCCCTGACTGCCAGGCTCTCATTGACCATTGCTTATCTGCAAACATGCTGCCTGTGTCTTGTTGTAGCTTTAATAATGCATTGCTCTCATGGGCAGACACTGAGGGGCTCAGGTCTGCCTACCCACGCTGGAGATTTATCCAGCTGGCTTGGGTCTCCTTTGATGTGTGAGGACATTTGCGGCTCAGCAGCAGATTTTTTAGCTTCTTTGATGTGCGCTTCTTATTTTGATTTGACGTAGGCTATGTTCCTTTAATGTTCAAGAGGAGCCACATAAAGAAATATCCCTCCTGCTTCTCACTCTATTTTTTTTTTTTTTGCAGAAATGCCCTATGATGCTATTTATGCAAGGGAGTGGTTTTATAAACAATAGATAGTATAAGTTTTAAAGGGAAAACAAATAATATCAGACAGGCTGAATGGAGCCATTTCTAAGGTCTTAGGAAGTGCTATAACTTTCCCCTCTGCTTCATAAAGGGATCATTAAGACAAGGTGACTTGTCTGTGGATTAAAACATGTCAAAGGTGGGCCTTGGTGGCTCACACCTATAATCCTAACTACTCTGGAGGCTGAGATTCAAGAATGCAGGTTCAAAGGTAACCCATAGGAAAGTCCGTAAGTCTCTTATCTCCAACTAACTACAAAGCCAGAAATGGTGCTGTGGCTCAAAATGGCTGTGCACAAAGCTCAGGGACCCCAGGGCTGGCACAAAAAACAAAACCAAACAAAAAACCAAGTCAAATATTAAAATATTTAAAGAAATTTAATGCCTGATAATCACTTATGGACACTATGATTAAATGTACTATTCATCATTTAGAAAAAAATACAAGTACTTTGAGCCCAAACTAAGTGCTATGGATGGATTTTTAAAAAATTATTGATTAGTTTTTTTTCCTGTGAAAATACCGTACAGAGGGGTTACAATTACATGAGCAAGGTAATGAGTACAAGCATTGTTGCCTCCTCCTTTGTTTCCCCTTACCATCCCTGCTCTCCCATCTCCTCCCACCCCCACCCCCCGCCAAAGTTGTAAAGTTTGTTTTTTGACATAACATCTTGTACATCTCATTGTTGCAATGGGTCCACCTGTATCCCTATTTAAACAATTTGTTTTTTTTCCTTCTGCTCCCCAAATTATACTAACATCAAATACAGTGAAAACAGGAGTTATATCGTGGGGGAGGGACATACAAAGCAACAAATAAATCATAAATATGTTAGAAGCAATAGCAAGAAAGAAAAACCATTTGAGTCCTTATCTTGGGGTTCATTTCACCTAACATCAACTTATCTGATACCTGGAGGGTTGTAGCAAGCAAGAAGGCTGTCTGTGAGTGTTCCTGCTCCAGATGTTGACTGTCCTAGTGATTTGATAGAAGGAATTAGACAAAGATAATTCCACCCTGAACTACTTCTTTTTTTCCCCCACTCACTGGTTTGTAACATCTGGCCACTAACAGCCATCCTGGCAGCTCAGCAGGGCACACGCAAATAAAAACACAAAAGAATCTTCTGCGAATCATATGTCTGTTGCTCCTTTCCTTTGATCTTTACTGCTGAGAAAGTCAAGTAAGATTATTATTAGGACCATTGTGATAGAAGTATTTTATTCATTCATAACCTTCCAAAATTTATTTCACTGGGGATCTGAGTGATATTTACCTAGACATTTAGGGTTACCTTGTACTCTGTTGTAGTTTTTTTTTTTTTTTTGTCGGTCCTAGGGCTTGAACTCTGGGCCTGGGCACTGTCCCTCAGCTCTTCAGCTCAAGGCGAGCGCTCTACCACTTGAGCTACAGCGCCACTTCCGGTTTTCTGGTGGTTTATTGGAGATAGGAGTCTCACGGTCTCTCCTGCCCGGGCTGGCTTTGAACCGCGATCCTCAGCTGAGTAGCTAGGATTACAGGCGTGAGCCACCAGCGCCCGGCGTAGGTTTTTTTTTTAAATTACACTCTCTTGCATTCACTGAACTCCTTGTGAAAGGCATTTGGAATTTAGAATTGTATTAAAATATATTAATTTTATGCATGTGTACTTATATTCATTTTAGTCTCCTTTAAGAAAGGCAGAATTTTTATTATTAGTCTCAAATCACTCTTAAAGTAATGGAGACTCAGTGGTAGTAGGATTTGAGTTCTGGCCCAGTTTCATATTCTTTTTTTTGTTTGTTTGTTTTTGGTTAGTCAAGGGGCTAAAACTCAGGGCTAGATGCTATCGCTAAGCTTTGTTGCTCCAAGCTAGTGCTCTACCACTTTGAGCCACAGCTGCACTTCTAATTTTCTAGTTAATTGGAGATAGGGGTCTCACAGATTTTCCTACCTGGCAGAAATTGAACCATGATCCTCAGATCTTAAGCTCTGAGTAGCTTGGCTTATAGATATGAGCCACCAGCACCTGGGTTAATGTTCTGAATATTTAGTCCAATCTACTTCCTTTAGTGCATAACATTTTAGTTAAAAGGAAATGATTTCTGGAGAGACACATGTACAATTCATATGATCAGAATAAAATGTTGGATATGATTTACACAAAAAAGCTACAAAAATTGTATCCGAATTTTTTTAAATCAAAATTTTTATAAACAAAAATAAAAATTTTTATAATTTTTATAAATGGACAATTTATATGATCAGAATAAAATGTATATGATTTACACAAAAAAAACAAAGTTACAAAAATTGTATCACATATCAAGTTCATTATTAATCTGACTATTACATTTACATCTTAATGCAATTACTCTTGTTTTATCAACTTAACTATACTCTTATATTTTGTCAATTTAATCATTTTCATAACTGCAAATCACCTAGAGTTCTTAGGAATCTTGGGATTCGGTCTTTGATCATTATGCAATACTGAGACGTGTGTGCTGTCCTAGTTTCCCTGTGACACGTCCAAGGCTGGACGTGTCAGTCATGTCAGACCAGGTGACAGAAAATCCGAACACGTAGGTCCAAAGACATAGGTGAGATGGGACGTAGGAGTTCATAAGGAGATTCTGATATAAATAGAGCCTTTCTGTATTGATTCACAGAATTTCTTGCAGAATCAGAGACTCTCAGAAAACCCTTAGAAGACACGGGGTGCTTATATAATCCAGCTTCTGATTACTATATAAAATCATTGATTTCTTTCTACCTCTATATCTGAGATTTAGGAATATGCAGAGACACATTAGATCAGTGAATGATTTTCAGGTGGAAATAATTTTGCTGCCCTGGAAACACTGAACATTATCTGGCGATAGTGTTCATTGCCACAGCTGGACAGTGGTTCTGGTCTCTATTGGGAGGAACCCAGGAATGCTTCAAAGTGTCCTACAATAATGATGTGTTGGGCCTCTGTACTGCTGGAAAGTATCCATCTCAAACATGGCAATAATGCCCAGTTTCAGAAATCCTGATTTAGACAAAAATGTTAGATTGCTAAAATTATCAGCTCCCTGAAAACTTGTTTGTTTTTGATGGCTCTAGGGCTTGACCTCATGGCCCAGGTATTATCCAAACTTCTTTATGCCTAAGGCTATAGTGTTCTACCACTTGAGCCATAGCTCCGCTTCCAGATTTTTGATAGTTTATGTGATAAGAGTCTCATGAACTTTCCTACCCTGGCTGGTTTCAAACAGCAATCCTCAGATCTTAGCCTCCTGAGTAGCTAGGATAACTGGCATGAACCATTAGCACCCAACTTGAAAAACTATGTTTTTAAGAAATATGAGTCAAGTGCTAGTGGCTCACACTTATATCATCCTTGATGCTCAGGAGTCTGAACTCTGAGTATTAAGATTTGAACTCAGCTCAGGCAATAAAGTCTATGAGACTCTTACCTCCATTTAACCACAGAAAATCCCAAAGTTGAGGATATAGTCCCAGAGGTAGAATATGAGCCTTGAGAGAAACTGCTAAGGAATTGCGAGGCCCTGAGTTCAAGCCTTAGTACCAGCACAAAAAAGAGAAAAGAATAACAAAGGAAGGAAAGAAAGGAAGATGTAAAAGGCAGGGAGGGAGGGAGGAAGGAAGAAAGGAAACAAAAAGGAAAGGAAGTAAGGAACAGAGAGAGAGAGCATGAAAAAAAGGAAAAATGAAAGAAGAAAGAAAGAAAGGAAAGAATGAGAAGGAAGAGTAGAAAAGAAAGAAAATGTGATCTGAGATGTCAATCATTTTAGGTAAATTACTTCTTTATACTTTATGCATATGAGTTAAAGATAATCAACCAGCAGTTATCAAAACTTATCTGACCAAAGATCCTTTGAAAGGCAAAAAAAATGAGGAAATTTGTAATTTGGATTTGCTAGTTTCCATTCCCTAAATATGTTGACCAACAATGTCTCTTAAAATGGGAGTAAGTTGACGTGTGTGGCTTGTGTTAACAATTAATGCACACCTGGTCAGGCCCTTCCACCACTGCTCAGTCTGTTCCCTGGAGCCTTTCCTGATTCTGCCATAGAACTTAGCATATTTTTATGCTAATACATTTAGACATTCACCTATGTCTCCTACACATTGCAATCAGATTTGTTATTGTTACTATTGTTTCATTTTTCTTCCCAGAGATTCAGTGTGCCTTGCTAAGGGATTTATTTGGTCATGTGGAAAGTTTTCATTCCAACGTTAGTTGTTTCCCAACTTGAGTTTGTCTTTATGCTATAGTAGCTTCTTCCCGTGTGGACTCATATTCTAGCCCCTGGAGGCCACTATAAGTCCTGCTGCCTTTTTTGTCCCATCTCTAATCTGCTCACCTTCCTGCCTGGATAACCTGTCAAGCCTTTGCCATTTATAATATTTCTCCTTGGGCGGTTTTCTCTGGTACCTTGCTGATTGCTTTTCTGCCCCAAGAATCTCCCAGCCTGACTTGCCTCTGAGTATGTGTGTGTGTATGAGAAAGAGACAGAGAGAGAGAAAGGCAGAGACAGACAGAGACAGACAGAGAGCAAGAAGGAGAAGATTAGGAGAGAGAGGAGGAGGAAAAGGAAGATAATGAGAGAAAAAGGAGGGAGAGAGAAAAGAAAGAATGAGAGTCCTATCTTCCTTCACTAGTTTCCCTTCAACCCCTGTTTTGGAGTAGCTTTCTTACTGTCTGGATGGGCAGTAAGAACTCAATCTCTTCTCTGCCTGCAGTTGCTATGGCTCGCTCAGAGAGACAGGCGGGCAGGACCACACACATGCTGACACTGTCTAATCCTGCAGCTCTGTCACTGCTCAGAATTGCTCCATGCATTCCCAGCACTGGCTGGTTTCTCATCACCCTCTTGGAGAGCGGAGCTGCCTTGTCCATTTATCAGGACAGTGATGGCGATCCACCTTCCCAGCCGTCCCTCCTGGGCCACCTGCTTGGCTGCCAGCCTTTGAGATTGATACTTGCCATTTCTGCCATTAGTTTGTACTGGTCTCTCTGGGCATGTTCACTAAAAGGAACATCAGTCTTTCTGCCCTGTGCCAGGGTAGGAAGCTCCATTATTGACTCTTATTTGATCAGTTTTCTGCCTCCTGTCTGAATTAGCTTTCATTGCTCTGGGGGAGGAGTGGTTGCCGGTGGAGAGTTCTCAGGAAGTTTTACCACTTTTCTGTTTTTCTTTCTTTCTTTCTTTCTTTCTTTCTTTCTTTCTTTCTTTCTTTCTTTCTTTCTTTCTTTCTTTCTTTCTTTCTTTCTTTCTCTCTTTCTTTCTCTCTTTCTTTCTCTCTTTCTTTCTCTCTCTCTTTCTCTCTCTCTTTCTTTCTCTCTTTCTTTCTCTCTTTCTTTCTCTCTTTCTTTCTCTCTTTCTTTCTCTCTTTCTTTCTTCCTTCCTTCCTTCCTTTCTCTCTCTCCCTCTCTCTCCCTCTCTCTTCCTTCCTTCCTTCCTTCCTTTTCTTCCTTCCTTCCTTTTCTTCCTTCCTTTCTTCCTATTCGGCCAGAATTCTATCTGGAAATAGGGCTGTTTGGTATGCACACATCATCCTGCCCCCCTCGATTCTGTTAATTCCACTTCTGCTTCTGTCTTACACACTCCAAGGGGCTAGCCTAGGAAAAGAGGAAATGTGGAGATTTTTTTTTCTAATACTGTACGTGAATGTCAGGAAGCTGTGGGCTAAGGGAGGAAGAGAAGAGCTAGTGGAAATCCTTGTGTAATATGTGTAAATATTTTTATAATGTATTCTGGAAAGCTTACTTGCACATATTATTATTTAGTTCAAAGAAATGATTTCTGGTGGTGTGCTTTCTGAAACACGCATTATCAATGAACACCACAGTGGTGGGATCCTTCTGGACTCTAGGGAACGGGAGCAACCACGTGACAGGTGTCCTTTACCATCTTCCTCATTCTTGACTGTAGGGGCCCTGGCTCTATGCCTTGGCTCACATGAGCACTTGCTACCAATGCTGTCCTGGTATCCAGGATATCTGCATTGTAACAAGATGCCCAGGTGCTTTCTATGCATGCAGGGATGTTCTGCTGTGTGAATCCTTTGAACAGCCCTGTGAGGGTAACTGATTTGATAAGTGGAGAAGTTGAAGCACTGCATGGTGAATTCTCACTGGAAATGGAAATCTATCTGAACAATGACTCATAGTGTCTACTCTTTCCTTCCATGTACTCTGACCCGGGAGAAGTATTCACAACGTAGTCAGCATTGCTTATGTTTTTTTAACGTAATTTTAAATAGCAGAAAAGAAAATGTTCTGGCCTTGAGATAACACATGGCCACGTGGAAAATAAATGACAGTGGGATTTAAGGTCCTAAAACTCAGCTGAACAGAGGTGTGAAAAGATTCTGCATTCAACCTCAGTTGTTTTGTTGGGTTTTTTTGGGGGGGGGAAGGGAGAGAAGAATGGAGATCATGGTCATGTGGCAGGTTGAGGGCCCATTGGTACACTGTACAGACTGGCAGTCCAAAAAGATGGGCAGAGCAAGATCAATTATGTGTTAAGGAATTAATTACCATGGCTTTACCTCTGAGCAGCAGCTGGAAATAGACAGGAACAGATGGAGCCAGAAATAGTGAAAAGGTTGTGGGAGAGCCTCAAAGGGGATGTGGGAGTCCTCAGAGCAACAGTTTAAATAGCAACAGCTCCATGGATGGTGAAGGATGTGGCCACTTACCCTGCACGCGTGATTACAACAGGTCTTTTAACCCTTGCTCTAACTAGAGTTTTATTATTAGAAGAAGAAAAGGAGTCAGTGAAATTTATCTTGTTTTTACTTTTGTAGGTCACATAGGATTGAGCTACATGGGTTTTCTTGATGTGTATCTTCTCAGGAAGTTTAGTGACAGAGTCTAGATTGTAGAAAAAAACATATTAAAATTCAAAATCCCTTTTCTAAAGAAATATTGTTGTAAAGGTGATGTGCAAAGGAGTTATAGTTATGTAAGTCAGAAAAAGAGTACATTTGCTGACCTCCTCCCCCACAGGTTGTATACTTCATTTTCAGCATAGTATCTAGGAGGCATCACTGCTGAATTTGTTCACCCATTGTCCCACTATTTTTGTGCTTCCCTTTCCCTTCCCCAAATCAGATAAACATGTAGAAGACAGAAAGTATGGAAATAAAAAAACAACCATGAAAGGGGAAACACACACACACTCACACACACACACACACACACACACACACACACACACACAGAGAGAGAAAAAGTAAAAAGAAATACCTCTTGCTTTCATTTTCTGGACTTCATTTGGATAAATATTATTTCATATAATCAGATGCACATAGCTATTGTGCCTTTGTGATCCTCTCCTAAGAATATCCTCCTTCGGTCATGTGTGAATGTCTGGAGACTTGTATAATTTATCATGTTTAAGTACATTTTTTCTTTTACCATTTATTATGTTTAGATGTCAATTTATAGGCACATTTTCATTACCACAAATGAGAGAAATGATGCAACCTATGTTTCTTTGACTTATTTTGCTTGATATTAACTTTTTCTGTCTTTCCATTTCCTTATTAATGGTACACGTTCTTTCTGATGGATGAGTAGAATTGCATTGTGAATATATACCTCATTTTCTTGATCCATTTGTCCACTAAGAGGCATCTGGTTTGGTTCCATATCTTGGCTATGGTAAACCATGCTTGCAAATTTGTTCAACCACTCTGGAAAGTAGTTTGGAGGTTCCTCAAAAACAAAAAACAAAAATACAAACAAATCTTCCCTATGACCCAGCAATTCCACTCATGGGCATTTATCCAATAGAAAACAAGGCCACACTGAAGCTACCAGCACAACAATGTTCATTGCAGTATTATTTACCAAAGTACCTTTCTTACTCTTGCATTTAGAGTGGTAGCAAATATGATTGTGACTTTAGAAGTTTAGAAAGTTGTTTATCTGAATTTTCACTTGATGGGCTTTAAGTAGTATTTATATGCCATTTTATAAGCCACACTGTCACCTCATTCCCTCCTTCTTATCAATATTTACAGTAAGAGCCAAATAGCAAGATGAAGGCTTCCAAGTAGGATGGTGTCAGAGACAGAATCAATTATTAGATTCACTGATGTGACAGCTGTAGTACATCCATAATTTCCAAAACTAGATTTCAGGAGCTGGAGATTCTTCTTGATGTGCTCACTGTTCCCCTCTCACACTTGAAACACACACACACAATTTACACTGCTTCTCTCTGGGTTCTTGACAGTCACCAAAGTTGTTCATGAGTGATTACAACTTTACAGTGTGCAAAATTCTCTTGAGCAGTATAACATTCTTAGACTCTTGCTAGTCCTTCAGCTTTAATCAACGTAATCCATGTGATGTTTCAAGGGATATTATTTTGGGTTGCCTAGAGTCTTGTAAAAAAAGGCAGTTTCATGGCCCACCACGGAGGAGAAGTTTATTTTTCAGGTTAGCACAGTCTGTGTAGTTCACCGATTATGTTCTTTTTGTAAAAAAAAAAAAAATGTCTGAAGCTTTAATAACATAGCTCACAATGCTGTGTATACAATCTCACTAAACACAAGCTTCAAAATTAAGCAGAAATGGAACCTTTCTAAAGTTGCGTCTGAGCACTGATATAAACAAAAGACTCTTCAAAAATCAATCTTCCTAGGAGATTGAAATATAAATTAAAATGCATATTCTTCACACCTAAACAGAATACAGCTACAATAACAAAAGCAGTACAATATATTTACTTAGCACTTTGGATTTTTTCAACTGTCACCTCTATTTCATTATCATATTATGTACTCCACCTCTGAGTTCAGCAGACGGCTTCCTGCTAAAATATCTTAAATGTATTATGCAGTCAGTGGGTTATGGGGTACATTTAAGTAAATTACTCATGGTCTTGAGTGAATAGCAGTGACTCAAAGGGACTTGTAATTCCCACCTTTCAGAGACTAGGAAGACTTGGAAAGATCAATTGGCAAGGTGTGAACAATGGCTAAACACTTTTCCACTTCTCAGCAGAATGAATAATGAAGTTTCTCTATATTTACAGAGCTCCTGTTGTTTTTTGCAATGTGTGGATACAGATGAGAGAGGAAAGTTATATCTAAAATTAATACACCTTTCCTACCCCCGACCAAATTGATTAGACAGCACAGCAGGGAAAGCCCAACTAAATGTGCCCTTCTTAATATTTTGGGCCCGATGCTGGTGGTTCATGCCTATAATTCTAGCTACTGAGGAGGCTGAGATCTGAGGATCATGATTTGAAGCTAGTCTACGCAGAAGAATCCCTGAGACTCTTAGCTTCAGCTAACCAGCAAAAAGTCAGAAGTGGAGGTATAACACAGAATGGTAGAGCTGGTACATTGAGCAAGCAAAACAAGTGATAATGTGAGGTCCTAAATTCAAACTCTAGTACTGGCACAAAAATATTTGTTGAACACATGACTCTTAATATTTTGGAAGATATATATTCTATACATTTGTATGGCTTGTTTAATCATACAAAAAAATACTACATTCTTATTCCAGTGACCAAACAGGATGAAAGGGTAATTTATCAATATGATTTAAGTCTATTTTCTGAAGTTTAAAAGCACATAGCTAGCCAGGCACTGGTTGCTCATACCTGTAATCCTAGCTACTCAGGGCTGAGATCTGAGGATCGAGGTTCAAAGCTAGCCAGGGCTAGCTTTTGTCTCTCTCTCTCTCTTTCTCTCTCTCTCTCTCTCTATATATATATGTGAATGAGTAATAGTCATTTTTCTTCCTAAGGCACAGGCTACTCTTGTCTTTGCCTAGGTGTTTAGAATTCTCACATTTTACCCCCAGGTATATCATGCTGAACCTCTACTGTGAAAAGTATACAATGGCTGACGGTTGGCAGGAGAGAGAGCATGGGTGTTTTAAGGTCTATTGAAGCTTTAAAACACAGCTGGTCTTTATTAGATAGTACACCTCTATGGAACATCACATTTTTCCACAGAGAGGAACTTCTAGGGTCCCTGTATTGACAAAATGTGTCCATGTTTTCAGTTAATATAGAACAAGCATTTGTTCAGTTAATGAATGAGTATACAAATGCATGAATAATAGAAGAATTGGGGCATTGCTGGTTTTTCCCCCCAAGAAAGTACAGAGTTTGAATGGGATAATTTTGGAGTTAAGGAACCCACAAGATTGCACAGTCAGTCTTGGATGTCATGGTCAAAGAGGTAGAATGTGGGCTATTTCAGACCTCGCTCAGAGCAGAGTTCTCAGTAGACCTTTCTTTGGAGCATACCTCCCTCTATTTCTGGGCCATATTATTAGGGTGAGTTATGAAGGATGAGATCTTTAACACTCTCTCCTGAGAAAGCCTTTGTGTTTACTTACTTCAGACTGTGTGTTCACAAGGACAGATGCTAGCTGGCATCTTGGCAAGATGTGGTTTCATTTTTTCATGTTGTCTTTTTGTTTTTAATAAGGAAGCTCCATATTTATAATGATTCCATATCTGTTCAATCCAGGACTATGGAAAATTTTCTTCACCTGACCATTGAGTGTGAATGACAGGGTCAGAATTTAATGGTGCAGATTCTTTCACACAGTGCCTTTGAGAATGAAGAGAGGACTTGGAAGAGCATACCAGTGCACACACAGGAAATGCCTTACATGTGGAAATTCTCCATTTTGATTTGCTTTTTTTTGGGGGGGGGTTGGTCATGGGGCTTGAACTCTGTGCCTGGGTGATGTCCCTGCACTCTTGAGCTCAAGGTGAACACTCTACCACTTGAGCCACAGCACCACTTCCAGTTTTCTAGTCGTTTATTGGAGATAAGAGTCTCATGGACTTTACTGCCCGGGCTGGCTTTGAACTGCGATCCTCAGATCTCAGCCTCCTGAGTAGCTAGGATTACAGGTGTGAGCCACCAGCACCCGGCTTGTTTTTTTTGTTTGAAATGAAAGGTTTAGAAAAAATAAGGTGTAGTCTATTAACATGATATGAAATTGTATGGTTAGGATATCATTATGTTTTTCATTTCACACTTTCTGAGTCTTAAGCATCATTGCTCTAAAGGGAAAATTGTCATTTTCTGTTGATCCACAGACACATTTTGTGCCAATCAGAAGTGACCATCATCATACCAAGACTCTTCTTTCAAGGAACTTCATAGAGGGCATAGAGAAAGAAAAACCATAGATAAATCTTTTTTTCTATAACTTCTCTGTGTAAATTTGTAAGCCATAAAGGCACAAGTAAGTTCATAGGACAATAGAAATCTACTTTGAATGGACTATTGCTACAAACCATGAATACTAGGACAGTCATCTAGGGAGTACTTGTTAGGAACTTAATGGCAAATCTGTGGGTACATTTATCTGCCTGAACTTTGCCTTGAGGCTGTGAACATAAGAAAAACAGTCAGTAATATTGTCTCATGATTAATTTTCTATGAAAATTACTAAGGATCAGGAATCACTGATTGTTATCACTGCCTTTTGAGCAGCTGGAATTTAGAGATATTCATTTGTTTGAGACGATTTATTTAAAGAAATAGAAATTCTTCATGATTCTGAATTGGGAATTAGAAGAAGCAAAAGAAGGAATGCAACAAAAATGGGATAAGTAGTTGCAATATTAGAAATGAGAACTGTTTGTATTGACTCATGCATGTAATGCAGTCCTGTGTCTAAATTTTATTCTCCTCTGGTTTTTTTTTCAGCCTTTCCTTTTCCAAGGTCCATGGACTATTGTCATGGGTCAGCTCTTAATCTATTTTACTTGTAGCTTAATTTTTAATCTAGAGTGTATTGTTATCTGAAACCCTACCAACATAAAACAATAAACTAAAACCAGGACACAATGATTTCCCCTTGAATGATCCTGCCTTTTCTCTCCTAGTCAAAGCACTTCCTGTTGAATTTTAAACACTAGCATTTTCATTTCCTCCAGCCTGACAGTCATTTTGGGAAATTTGGTCCATTGAGGTATTTTCTGGAGGGATTTGATTTCATTATTCCTCTTCTTTCACCTTAAAGGACAGGAAAGGAAGTAGTTAGAGGGACTAGGAGACTCAGACAAGTAATAGCCAACAGTTCATGAGAATCCAGATCTCACAAAGGCAAATTAAATGTATTATTCTTACAAAAAGAGATTAGTGAATCATCTGTGAGCCCAGCCACGCTTTCCTTCTTTTTATTCTAATGAGTTTACTATGCAATAATGATGGCCCAGGCTTCATTCGAATTCTGTCCGTGAAGGGGAATTCAAATGAGATCTGCACCATAAACCATAGTCATCCATCATAGAGAAGTAGCTTGTGCCTGATAAAAGGCTGTTTGGACAGAGTCAATCAAATGAGCATTATTAGAGCTTGCTATTACACTATCCTTTGGGTGATGGGGAAGAGATGTAATACAGTTATGAAATGTTATTTTTTATGCCTCTGTCGCTTTTGGAAGTCTAAACTCTATTCTAACATGAATGTTGCAGAATGACACTCATAATCTTCATTAAAAAAAGAGAGAGACCCTTTCCTATTTCTCATCTGTCAAGAACAGTTAAAACCATGACGAGTTTTCATGATATAACTAACACTACAAAGAAATAGCCTTCTAGCTAAAATTACAACTCATAGATGTTGCTTATTATTAAAAGATAGACTGGGCTCTTGTGTGAACTAAATGAAAACTGACAAAAATAATTTAACTTTTAGTGTCCTTTGGCTGTAATTAGAGATCCTAATCACAACCAAAGTCTTTAAGCTGATAGGTCATTTAGATACCCTCTGATTGAGTGGTTTTCAAACTCTTATTTAGTATTGAAGTCCATTTTTTCAGGCAGGTATTTCATGCCACTGGTATATACAAAAATGATCAAAGCCCAGGAGGTTTTATTCAGACGTAGGCAGAACATCATTTCCCTTGACTCTTGCCATTCACTCCTCTTAATAAGCTTGTTGAAATTTTGTCACATATTGAAATAGTCCATTTTTGTTATATTTTTGGGATAAGAAACTCTATTTGGGCAAACACTAGTGGATCTACATAGAGCTGCAGAGATTGCTGATTGCAAAGTAAACATAAGGATCCAGAAGTCTTCACTTCTGTGCATGCCACTCAATATACATCCTGGGTCACAAAGCCAGTGCCTGGGTCACAGGAGGGAAGCAGGTGGTGATTTGAGAGGCTCACATGGGGCATCAAGGGGCAGATGTGCTTTCAAGAGAGACTTCCATGCACTTTTTTCTTGCAAAACAAGAACACCAATGTAGTAAGAAGAGTAAGCCAGTATTTCAGTTGAATAAGCATAATAAATTGTTATAATTAAGTAAAATCAACAAACACCCCCAGTCAAACAACTAATGTTGAGTTCAATGTTATCCTATTGCATTGTAAAGCACACTAAAATTTGAAGCATTCTTGGGCTTAGGTTTACGAGGTATGTCCAATTATCAACTGACTTTTGACACAACTTCATTGAGTGACTTTAGGGGAGCGTTTAGGGGATGTGTTTGGAAACTCATATCCTCAGATCCAAGGCTCATATTCCAATGGAGGGAGGCATGTACAGTGACCACGAGAGACTTGCAAAAAGATGAAATTACATGGCTGGAGGTGTGCCTACGGTGGTGTGTGACTATCAGAAAAAGAGTTCTCTAGTTATGGGGGGAAAAAGACTTTCCCTGAGGGAGGGTTGTCAGGCAAAACCAGGAGAACATTCTAAGCAAGAAAGAACAGCAAGTTGACAAGAAAGGAATTGAAGAAAATCAAAGAACTGACCCAATACCTGCAAGGAATTTGACATGGTTAAAAGGCATGGAGGAGGCTGGGAAGGTGACTCAGTGGTAGAGTGCTTCCCTTGCATGCATGAGGCCTTGGGTTTGATTCTTCAGGGCTACATAAGCAGAAAAAGCCGGAAGTGGCGCAGTGGCTCAAGTGGTAGAGCGCTAGCCTTGAGCTGAAGAGCTGAGGGACAGTGCCCAGACCCAGAGTTCAGGCCCCATAACCAAAAAAAAAAAAAAAAGGCATGGAGGATGGTGAGAAAGATGAAGAGGGAGATGAGGTTGGACCTATTGACCAGAACCTATGAAACTGCACTCTATAAAGCATAAGGAGTTTGGGCTTTATTGTGGTGTTTTTGAGATAGACACTCACAGCTTGCAAATTAGATGAAGGCACCAGGTTTCTCTTCTCAAATGATGATTGGCATGGGGAGAGGTAGGGAAAGGAAAAGAAGGGATGGATTACTGAAATAGTCCAGGTTAACATTGATAAGGGCTGAAAAAGTGGTAAGATTGGAAGCATGGTGGAGAATAGCTTATGATCCTAATGAGGATTGGCTAAGAAAGAGGCCAAGTAAAGAACTGGGAAGTGGTTTGAGGTTTCTTCCTTAGGAGCCTGGACTGACTATAGCTGGGTTAGCCAAGGGAAGACCCAGGAGCAGGAAGGTAGAGCATCAGCCCAGCACAGCTGTGGAGCTCCGATGCCAGTGCCACCGAGTTTGGGAGTTGATCAAAGTCCCCAGCAAAGGACTGGGCCAGAGAATTTTGCCACTCAAATGAAGGGTTTTCTTAATTTTTCTCTGGCATATTTCAAACACAGATTAAAGAAGGGCTTTGAAAATGCTTAACATCATAATATGAATAAAAAGAAATACTAATCTTATTAGAAATAGCCCAGTCACTGGATGATTCCAATGCCAAGAAGCTTACATTTAACTCATTTTTTTTTAGCATAACACATTTTATTACTCAAAACAAACAATAGCAAAGCCAATAAATGCCTTCCAAATATGACCAATAGTATTTCTCAGCTGGGTTAATGAGCACTGAGCTAGAAGGCTGAGACAAAAGCAAACAAGTCTTTTTTTTTTTTTTCAAGAATACCAATTTAATATGTTGGGAATTTTATTTTGCATTTGAATATGAAATAGTTGACTTTAGTTTCAAGCTGTCCTTCTCCTTTTGGCCTACTTTTATTAAGTCACAGTCTGCTATTTTTTGAAATGTAATCTTTTCCATCTTCAAAGTGTCTCATGGATAATCATCTCAAAAACTCATCAAGGTTAAAGTGGGGGAGGTGGATGAGTGAGGAGAGAAAGAGGGGTGAATACAGCTATACTATTCAAAAACATATCCAGTAAACCTACAAAAATTGAAGAGAAGGTTTGAGCTGGGAGGGATGAGGGAAAATGTGGAGAGAGATGGCATCGATGAAGATATATTGTACTTAAATATGACTTGTTGATTTGTTGAATGGTATTCTATCCCCTTTGTATATGTACTTAGGGATATTTTTTAAAAAAACAAAATATTTAAAAAATAGAAAATAAAAGCCCGGAGCTGGTGGCTTACACTTGTAATCCTAGCTACTCAGTAGGCTGAGATCTGAGGATCACGGTTCAAAGCCAGCCCAGGCAGGAAAGTCCGTGAAACTCTTATCTCCAATAAACCACCAGAAAACCAGAAGTAGCACTGTGGCTCAAGTGGTAGAGTGCTAGCCTTGAGCTAAAGAGCTGAGGGTCAGCACTCAGGCCCAGAGTTCAAGCCCCATGACTGACAAAAAAAAAGTGCATTGGTTTTGTGTCAGTGGTTGACTCCTGTAATCCAAGCTACCCAGAAGGCTGAGATCTGAGGATTGGTCCTTATAAACCAGCCCAGATAGGAAAGAACACAAGACACTTAATTCCAGTTAACCATCAACTGGCCATAAGTAAAACTGTGGCTCAAGTACTAGAGCACCAGCTTTGAGTGAGAAAGTTAAGACAGTGTCCAGGTTCTGACTTCAAGCCCCATTACTGACACAATAATTATGATGATGATGATGATATGCCTATTTTATAGGCAATCTCCCTGTTCTTTAACTTGCAAAACTAATGCTTTATAAGCAAGCATTTAAAAGAGCATGAAACTAGATAGAATCTATTGAGCTTCTATAATAAAAGTACATCAAGATGAATAAAGGAGATGGAAAAGAAACCAACCTGAGAACTTTTAGTGAAATCCCTAAGTAATAATTCCTCTGAAGAGAATTTATGACCCTTGATAGGTAGCAAATGGCAGTATAGTACACTCAGCCTAAGAATAATAACACCTAGTAATAACCATCTCCAAAGAATACTGTGCTTCTCCCAGCCTCTGATTTAAAATGTTGGTTTAGGAACAGCAGGAATATTACAAATGATATTTGATTTTCCAAGAGGATTACCCATAAAGAATCCTGCAGCTGCACTTATTTACCTCTCCTTTCATAGCATCATTATGCAGACATGATACTGAGAAAAACACAATAACGAAATTTAAGAAACTGAATAATTCTTTATAAATACACCCCCTTTCTGTATCCACATATATTGTGTGCTCTTCAAATGCAAATGCTAAATGTTGTTTATCTGTTACTTCTCTCCTTGTGTCTCCGGGTGTAGTCTCTCCATAAGGTAGTAATATACTTTCTCTCACACAGGGCCAGATTTTGACTATGTGAGTTGGGGAATTTGCAATGATCTAAAAGGGCAACAGGGACTTGGGCAGCTTTCATTACCTTGTATATGGGAATGGCTTAGCATTCAGAGTCACCCTCAGGTGTACATCTCGGACCCTGGGTTTTGTGGGAATCTGGCATCACAGGTATCCTGGGGGAGAAAAACAGGTCCTGGGAGATGCTAACCCTTGAAGGCTGTACAGACAATAGCCACAACCTCCTCCACTCCTTTTTTTGACTACCTCAGCGAATCTGACACTCCTACACCAATGTTCACTTGTAGAGGAAAGAAGAGAACTTTTATAGGGTGCTTGAAACCGTGCACGTGGCTTCATTATACCTCATATGACCCCCCATGTCTAAAATGCCTAGAGATCTGAAAAACTCATAGAAATGCCACCATCTTTCTTCTTTCCCCGACTTCCATAGCTCAGCAACTACTTCTACAGATCATATGGGATCTGCATTGGTTTTTAGCCTCATATCTTATTGATGATGTTGTATAAGTGCATTCAAAGGTCTGCTTTTCTTGTTTTGCAGATAGTTTTGGGTAGGATTTTACCCTGTGGGCATGACTTGACACCCTCTCTCATTCTGCTAGGTATCTGGCTGATTTGCATTCATGTGTCAGCCACAATATTCACTGTGGGCCTCAGCTAGCAGACCCTCCCCCACCCCTCTGCAGCTACCTTATACCTCAGATATTGATGCTGTTGGGACAACGTGCATACAAGTGGCGAGTTTCACTAAATCATCCTCCCCTTTTCATATTGTTGCCATGGAGATGGACAGAGAGCTGAGGTTAAGTCTTTAGGCCTCCCCATATCCCTAGAAGTTCATTTTGAGGACACTTGAGTAGAACCTTGTCTCCAATTTTAAATCTTAAGGTTACATTAGATTCCATACAATACCCAGAGAGACATTTGGATTCCATCGACTGATTTGTGCATGCATGTGTGTTTGTGTGTGTGTGTGTGTGTGTGTATGTGTGTGTGTTAAAGTCTCAGGAGCACTATTTGCCAGTTTTCATCCTCAGTTCTGTCTGAGTGGTTCTGAGAGAGTTACACTGCACTACAGGATAATCTCAGAAACAATTTTGAAACAATTCTCTTCTCCATACTCTTAAAAGGGCCTCAAAGATTTCAGTCCTCCTGTGAGCACAAAATATTTCTCATGGATGGAAGAGATAGAAGGGATATCTTAGTGTGCCTAAGGACTTCAAAGGAAGAAAATATGACACCTTTACAGGAGAAATAACCCCTATTTTAGTCCATAGTACTCACTCGCCTTGCCCTTTGATATTATTATCAAATACTATTGAACAAATGGCCAATGTAGAAGAAGACAAGAGAACCACAGGGATCATTTGGCTTCTGCCTTCAAGAAAGCTTTGCTATAGCTGGAAAGACCACACATAAAATGTAAGAGATTTACATAAATACAGGGCATTCATGTAGTTATGCAGGGCTAGGCAAGGGCTATGATACAGATTGAGAAGTGCAGGACACAGGTGTAACATAAGTAGATGAGCCAGGCTTTAGAGGAGGTGTCACTCACTTGGACCCCAAATATAGGCTGACTGAACTTGCATCAGAGCAGAGGCATTTGAGTGAGTCTGGGCAATGGTAATGCCTCCTACTATGCAGATTAAATGATCATTTGATAGATAGACTACTGTTTCCAAGGGGTAGAATGTTCATAAAAAGAATCAGTTGCATTTACAGAAAAAAAGACAAATTAAATTATTACTCATGGGAAATGGATACTCTTCAGGACAGAGGCATTCTAAGATCTTTGATCCACAATTGATTTTAATGGGAAGGTAGGTGGAAGGGAGAGGCCAGTGGGAAACATTTCATTAGTGGTCAGTATATTTCATTAGGGATTTGCAAGTCAGTATTCAGATCAGAATGGTAGCAGTAAAATCAGTTGACAAAATGCATATGAAACTTCCACTTCCTGAAGACAGGTCATTCCAAGTCATATGAGTAATCCTTTGTACTTTACCTTCCCACCTAATGTTTCCCCAACCAGCTGTCTGTCCTCAGGGTTTTGCCAAAGGTACTGAAATGTGTCTAGGGAATGCATTTCATGAAAAGAGGAATGGACAGATTAACATTTGGCAGTTTCCTTCCTAAGAGTCTCAATGGCAAAACCTTTTGACAATTAGACAAAAAGCCATGGAATCACCACCACTAGGGAAAAAAATGCATCCATAAGCAAGATAGAAGGAACATACAGTTTCAGGAGTTGGGAGATACCTCAAAACACATTTGCAGAAGCTAACAGAGAAGTCATTAGAAGCAATTTTGTTCCATTGTTATTTGAACAAGCACATTCTTCAGTATGGGTAGAAGTGATGGGTAACATTTGCTGTCATTCAAAGGGAAGGGAAGCAGCATGGACAAGAAGAGTGCTTGGGCTGACAAAGCTTTATAGAATAGACAAAGGTCTATTCAGAGTGAGCTTTTTTTTCTGGGGTGCACCAAAAACCTCTCTGAGAAGCCACAACACTTTCAGAAGCAAGCTTCTCTCACCCAGAGGCTTAAGTAGGATAGAGTCGCTTCAGTTCATTCCATTTCCCTAAGTGATCTTTCAAGAGTTTGGCCAACAGCCACATTATTTCATCATTTTTGCAGTAGGAAGTAACCAAGGCTTAATTAAACTTGCTTCATATGAATGGAAGAGGGAAGAATTTATTTATATTAATGACTTGATGACAGTTCTTTATAGATTTTTTTAAATTTTATTTTTATCTTTAGGTAGTTGTACAAAGGAATTGCCGTTCAACAAAGTCGATGGTTCTTTTCAACCTTTCCCAAAGAATTTAGCAATTGTTTAATGGGTATTTTCTATGTACTGGAATTTAGTAATTGTTTAATGGGCATTTTCTATGTACTGGACCTAATGATGCAGTGGCTGGTTCTTGGAAGGCCTAGAAGTATGGTTACTGACCCAGTGTGAGTGTTCTTAATGCTACTTTTATTCTCAAACATTTTCGTGTTTTGCTAGGCACTGGCTCACATCTGTAATCTTAGCTACTCTGGAGGATGAGATCTGAGGGTCATGGTTTGAAACCTGCCTGGGCAAGAAAGTCTGTGAGACTCTTTCTCCAAGTAACTAGATGTGACTCAAGTGTGAGAGTGCCAGCTTTCAACAAAAATGCTCAGGGACAACACCCAGGTCCAGACTTTAAGCCCCAAGGACATGCATGTGCATGTGCGTGTGCACACACACACAAAATACACATACACACACAAATAGTGTCTTGCTTTAAATAGTAAATTATATGATCATTCTAGCCTTAGGCTTTGTGGGAGAAATATGACTTCAGGGAGAAATATTTTGTTTATGTCTAACATGTTCAACTAGGCCATTAGAGGACAGCATGCTTGCCAATAGTATTCTGAATATATTGTAAACTGCATGAGACAGGAACCTTGTGTCTTTGGTTCAGGATATATCACCTCAGATTACTTTATTGTTGGAGCACAGTGGTAACTGAATTCATATGTGTTTTGGAATGAGTGAACCACCCAGGATTTGTTCTTCCTTTCTTCATTCGAGGAGAGAGTTGCCACCACAGCCATCCAAAGGTTTAAGAACAGACTGTGTGTGACAGAGCAGGGCTAAGGGAAAGTTATGAGAAATAAAAATATTCTTGGAATAATACAAGACAGTTATTTTGTTATCTGTTTAACTTACTCAATGGGTATTCTACCACTTGATTCAAGCATTTAGACTTGTCTTTTGCTCACTATTTTGGGGGTGGAATCTCAGTCTCTCCTACACAGGTTGGCTTCTAATCTCAACCCTTCAGCCTGTTAAGTAGCTGGGATTCGAAGTGTGAGTCACTATCTCCCAGGTCTACTTACATTGTATTCAAGATCAGTTTTTAAGTAAATAAAGTATAAAGGTAGTAAAATCTTTTCCTTAGTTATTTAAGCTTGTGAGAACACCTAATACTGAAATAACCTTGCAAAACATTAGAATTTCTCAGCTGGAATGTTGTAAGGCAGGGATTAAATACTCACCATGACAAAGGAAATTGGGAAGTAGCATTTTTGAGCAGCACCAGAGTCAACATATTTTTTTCCCCCTTCCTTCTTTCTGTTTGTCAGAATTGTACCATATAGAGATATAACATTGTGAGGAGGTGACCTGGGCTACATGAGCTGTATTCTTACTTTACACAGAAATCCATCAACCTTGGCTATCTTGTTTCCCAGCCCCCAGAAGATTAGAAGCAGAAAGTTGCAAAGAAAGCTGTTAGGAGTCAAACAGATTTATGGTAATGGGGGGAATTGAGAAACCACAAAGAGGAGGCTGGGAATTCAAGACGCATCTTTCCTGGTTATTTTTTTTGCAGCCATTTGGGGAAGAGATAAAGAGCTTGCACACCTAGCCGCCCAGACATACTCCCTGCATTACCCCAGCTTACAGTGGCTGTCAGTGATGAGGGCCTTAGGAAATCAAGAAAAGGTTAAAAGTAGGTTTACCATGCTCTGTTTCTTAAGAGGACATAGTTTATAATGCATTTTAGGGAAACATGTTTTAGTTGACTATTCATGGTTGCAAGAAAGGGCCTAGATATATCCTAAGAGAAGTGTGTGTGTGTATGTGTGTGTGTTCACACACACGTGCATGTGTGCATGCACATGCACACATGCACTATATTCTGCAGTTTCCCAGTACTATTATATATATAGTATATATATAATATATACTATTATATATAGTATATAGAGCATATATTCTCTATATACTATATATATATATACTCTCTATATAGTATATACTCTCTATACTATAGAGTATATACTCTGTAGTATATACTCTATATAGTATATACTCTCTATATCAAGAGTATATATATATTATATATAACATATATACTATATATAATGTATATGTTACATATTTTATATACTATATATAGCATATGCTATATATGTAGTATATACTATTATATATGTATATATTTCACATAGGATCAGGAAGATCACTGTTCCAATAATATGGGGTATGATCAGCTGCTGCAATGACAAATACTGGAGCTTGTGATTCAGCACAGCGATTCATGTTATAACTTGCTTCAGGTTATATTTGAGGTGAGCTACGTGAGACACAGCTCACCTATATGGGGGGGATGCAAATCTGGTAAAAACAGTTTCACATATATATTTATATGTAATTTATATGTAATATATATTTATATAAATATTTATATGTATAAAACTGTTTGTATAAATATTTATATATATAAAACTGTTTATATAAATATTTATATATTTATAAAACTGTTTATATAAATATTTATATATGTAAATATATATGTAAAACTGTTTTTACCAGATTTGCATCCCCCCACATTTTAGTTAATAACTCCCTTTCTAGGTTCTTTTCTTTAGGGCTCCCTTAAGTTTGAACTTCAACGTCTGCTTCTATCTTATTCTTATCTTTTTTCTTTCTTTTTATTTAAAATTTGGTGGTTAAGATTTCAGAGGGAAAATGTAATGTTTCTGACACACTGGCAATCTCAAGTTTGCTGACGATCCTATGTCCTGAGCCATGTATCAGGCACCAGTTCCTGCGCCCAATTGTAGATACAGGGTAGGGTGGATAACTTGTTTCAGATTATATTGAGGTGAGCTATGTGAGACACAGCTTACCTATACTCAGTCACAAGAGTTGGACATGATACAGCAGCAGCTCAGGAAGTTCCAGCTTAAGATGCCATTCAAACTAGAATGTTAATGTTATTTACTTATTTGTTCTAAGTTTTTGAGCCAGATGCTGGTGGCTCACGTCTGTAATCTTAGCAACTCGAGGGGGCTGAGATCTGAGGCTCAATTATGATTTAAAGCCAGCTCAGGCAGAAAAGTACAGGAGACTCTTCTCCCCAATGAATGCAGCCAAAACCCTCCACTGGAATTGGGGCATAACTCAAGGGTTGGAGCCCTGCCTACCTTAAATGCCCCAAAACAGAATGCCCTAGACACTTAAAAAAAAGTTTTGGCAAGTGTGTGTGTACACATGCATGTGCATGTGCATGCACATGTATTTCAACTAAAACTTACCCACACCACTACATAGAGAGACTTTAAAGCTTGGGTGGCTTTCTGTGTTTTTCCACATAACTAGCAAAGTAAGTAGGAAGGGAAGGCGCCAGGATCTTTAAACAGCTTAGGGACTGGCAATTCTTAGCTAACATTCACTGAGTATTCACTAGGTATCAAGCATTGACCCCAGTACCTCAAATAGACTTGCTTGAATGATTCAACTTTTATAGTTGAAGATAAACTGTCACATGGGTGTTAAATAAGCGGCTTGAATCATGGAGCTTCTAAGTGAAGAACACGGAGGTCCAAGGCCCTGATCTGTGCCTCTATCTTGTCATACCACAGGGCATTACAGGCCACAGGCCATGTCTGATTCACTTAGAATCACAGAGTCCTGGTCAAACTTTCTCATTTTATATTAGCAGAAGCCATTCCTCATAAAGATGAAGATGTGTGCACTTCAGGTCATGGAGTTAGTTAGTGACAGAACTGGATCTGCAGGAGGCAAACAGAAAAAGAAAAGGATTCTTCCAAACCATGGTAGGTCTTGAGTGAAATCCTAAGGGTTCAGAACTGAAATGGTTCTCTTCTGCCTTTGAATGATCAGGGAAGAAAATGAGTGATGTGAAAAAAGGAGCAAAGAGAAAGATCTAAAACATGAGCGACAATGGATGTACTGAAACAGAGTGATGGAAGTTCCTGAATTTCAAAAGCACATCAAAATGAAAGTGATTAGAATTATCTTTAAATATGATAATATAAGTTTAAATAAATAAATCAAAATGAGCTTAAGAATCATGACAATACTTAAGATTTTTAACTTTACCGTATATATTATATTGTGTAATATAATTTGTTGGTTAGTGCTATAACTAAAGAGAAAATAAGGTCAACTGTAGCTTTGTGCCGAGGCTCACACCTGTCATTCTAGCTACTCAGGAGGCTGAGATCTGAGGGGTGGGGTTTGAAGCCAGCCCATGCAAGAAATTCTGTGAGACTCTTTCTTCCAATTAACCACCAAAGAACTGGAAGTATCTGTGACTTGAGTGGTAGATTACCAGCAATGAGCAAAAAAGCTAAGGGCAAGTGTCATAGGCCCTGAGTACGAGTGCTAGTATCAAGATACATATGCACACACACAAACACACATGCAAACACATACACACACAAGGATAAATATACTTGAACATAGTTACACCTGTGCAAATGGAAACATTTGAATATTCTAGTGGTATTTTAGTACATGCTTGAATTTTATGCCATGTTACCTTGAACTACTAACCAGCTAGCTACATGGCTGTTAAGATGGAAGTACAGGCTGTAAACTATGGAAACCTTTTGTTCTTCATGGGGACTGAAATTTATGACCGGAGTTAGTATCAAGATCTTTAAAAAATATTAGAAATGGAATTAAAGTATCGCCTTATCTGAGCTAAACCTTTGTTAAAGCTTCCATTGAAAGGCACAGAGAATTAATAGCACACTCACAATAAAAGACAAAAAAGTACTAATAAATGCAAACAATAACATTACAAATAAAAGTATTTAATACAAGGTGAGATCAAGCTTCTAATTTTATGTTAATGCAGTAAGTTTTAAACTATATAGTGGCTAGCCAATAGAAGTGGAATTAATTTTACAATGTAGTTATTCTTGTTACTGCTCACAAAAAAGTCGTTCACAGTAGAATTCATGAAAAAAATGTCTTGTTTCTGGGTACTTTCTGATCTTATGAAATTAATCTTAGACACTCATGATGAAATACACCACTGATATACAGCTGGCTTTATTTGCCAAAGTCATCCTCAAGGTGTTATTGTGAGCTGTGTCATCAGTCTTTTCATGGAATGAAAGTGGGTTTTAATCTTTATTTTTATGGGCTCCAGTGTTTCATGCTATCTGGAAAATCTTTTTTTTCTACAAATGTTACTGAGGTTTGTTTTAGAACACTCTTGCTCCTAAACAAGAAAAAGTTCTAATTTTCTTCATTGGAATATTTTCTAAGTTTCCAAGTGGATGCTGTATCATTTTGCGCTCTGAAAACATTTAGAACTAGAAAGGAGCAGTGCATGGCTGTGAAATGTTATAAGCATCTCCCCTCACTCCAGAACAAAGGCAGTCTTGGGATATTTTGTGAAAAGATCATTGGTTCATTTCGTGTGTGTGACTCAGTGAGTAGAGAATAAGGGTTTCAGTGACTTGCTCCGCAGTCACCTCTTCTCTCCTAAAATGCAGCACAGCCCTTCATTCCTGTAGGCACCAATGTTGCCATTATCCAAGTTCTGGGGTTATTTTTTAAGGGTTGGAAACAGATAGAATGTGAGATGATTGGACTGGAGGAAATAAAATACCAATTTATCATGACAGTTACAAAGCAAGGTTTTTAGAGGAAATGCCTCCTGTCTGTGAAATTTAGTCAATATTTAACAACACTTTAAGTTCAGTTGCTGTACCTTTTCAAAGTAATAGGGAGTTGAAGGCATAGAATAGATATAGAATCTATTCCTGAGGCATTATGTGTTGCATAGTTTAAAAGCTACCAGCCATTTTATTCAATTACTTTGGTCCATAGAAATGCATGCTTAATTGATAAAGTCAGGCCATAATCATTTATCTTGTAATGAAAACCTTTTACGGATAACCACTAATGAAGATCAGACTTTGCCTTTTCAATCGGGCCCGTCACTTGGTGCAGAAGCAACCTGCTTGGCGAAGGAGGGACTCGGAGACGCTTTATGCTACATCATTTAGAACTGTCATTAAACATCCACATATCAATTATGTTGCACCAAGGTTTATTAATGATGTACTTATCAAATATTCATTGTATGGCACTAACATTTAAAGAATGTGTTCTACGGAGCCTAATGGATCTGTGCTTTGACTGCCTGGGTTATTTAGTGAATTAATTCCAGGGAACATTTTGAAATACTGGAATCTGAGCTGATGTAATCTGTCATGTTCTACAAGAGCCTCGCTGCTCTCTTATTTGGGGATAATTACATGTCTCGTCGATAGAGGGAAGGTAGGAGGTGTGCTGTGACAGGAAGAGGGGACCCGATGTCCATGAACTCATGCACATTAGTGAATGTATGTTTGCCGCACACACACAAACATATGTACTTCCTGTGTATACATATGATGGGCCCCCAAATTAGGTTGCCAGCTATTACTTAATTTGAAAATGCGACTCGTTTCTATGTCTAGTCTACTCATGAAATTAAAACAATCCCAATGAGAAACGACAGTGCAGAGCTCTGTGAGAGTTAGACTAACATTCTCTTAGTTACTCTTGGGCTTTAATAAAGGAGAATTACCGCTCTGCCTGCCTCTGTTGAAAACAGATTTTGGATGAATATTTATTTAGTATACTGTGGCTGTCTATTAATGTAAATAATACTTATCAAAAAAGCTTCGATATATTTCTGGAAGTTTTATTACCAAACTCAGGATTCACATTGAGTTGGGATGATCTATCATATTTCAGCAATGGAAATGAATGAAAATCATTCCTTAATTTTATTATAATAACTCATTAATAATGCATATTATATTTATGATCCATTAATTTTATAATAATGTTATTGCTCTTATCATCCTATAATATTGCACTTGTCATCATCTATAAAAGGAAGTACCCAAGTGTGTATTAATAGATATAGACAATAGATGATAGACAATTTTCATATGAAACAGTTGAAGTAATTATTTGTAATGGTAATAATGGACAATAGACTCTTTCCTTAGCACACATTTGAGGAACTGTAACAAAGCTTATATTGTACTCAGGGCCTTATGCTTACTTAGCTGGTATTTTACTACTTGAACCATGCCTCCAACTTTGCTTTTTGCTGGCTATATTGGAGATGGAGACTCTCAGACTTCTGCATGGACTGGCTTCAAATTTCCAGATTCCCACTTCCCGAGTGCCTAAGATTACATGCATGAACCTCGGACATCGAGTTAAAATGCTAGATATTTCCATGAGAACTCCATTAGTGTCCTGTTTCTTATGTTAATAAACACAGTATATCTCGTGGCTTGGAACAGAAAAACATTTATGCAAATGAGAAGATTTCAAAGACCAATTGCTTACAGTTAGTGATGGCATTCTGATGGTGTGTGGAATATGTGTATATGGAGTTAGTGATGGCATTCTGATGGTGTGTAGAATATGTGTATATGGAGTTCATGAAGTCATAGACCTTAACTTGACTGAGGAGCCATCTGGTCAGATCCCTTGTTTCACTTTGGTGTGACCAGATGCAAATTGTGAAACTCAATTCAGAATTTCCTATTTTTCCACATTGGTTGGGGTCTTGGTAGAGCACAATTTCACTTCCCTCGTGTATTAGTCCTAGAGACAATTTATCTAGCATTTTTATTTTCAGACTCTTAAAAAAAACACTACAATTTTCACTCCGATTTGTATTGAAGTGAATGGAATCCCTATTATACGGCACTTTATGGAAATGCAACATGCAAAGAGCTCTTTGTGCTAGCTTTTCATTTCTGGTTCTCTTTGTCACAAAAAGCTCTTCCCCTTTGTAGTTGGAATCATGAGTAATTATGAATTGTGCTTTTTAAAAATTCATCAATGAAATCTTTGATTTAAAAATGAGGTGCCAGGAGAAACACAGAAGAGGAATGAGTGGAATTTCATGTAATAGGACAGCTGTAAAGACGCCACAAAGCAAAGGCCCTTCGTCTGAACTGGGGGCTCAAAAGTTGGCAGGAAAATGAAGGTACTGCCTTTAGTCATATTCTGGAATTTGTCATCCAATTATATTTGATGTAGGAGTACACAGAAAATATCTTGTTGTCACCTGATAAATATTGGTCACATCTTGAATAATCCGCTGTATGGCTTAGAGAGTGTAGACGCACATGAAAGAGGAGGAGATATATTAATTTATTCAGCGTATTTGTATTGTTTTGTTATTGTATTATTTGCAAACTATAAAATAAGGATTTTTATAAGGATCATAATTAAACCTATAGTTGTTAATAATATCTTCAAAGTATATAAATGCATATATATATATATATGTATATATACGTGTGGGATCCATCCTGGGGTTTGAGCTTCTTGGGGTCTGGGTGCTGTCCCTAGAAATTTTTGCTCAAGGGTAGTGAATCTTTTCTGTGAGATGTATCATGTTATGTACCATGATTTTAAAAATAACTCTCTTTTGACGAAGTTTTAGAGTTAGATTAACCTCATATGATTTTTAAACTATTCTCCTAAAAGAAAGAAAGAGAATGTTGAAAAATAGAAATGTTTTTTTTATTATTATTGGTATTGGCTAGAATAATTGTGCTGCATAAGCCTTAAAAAGGCAAAGGGAATTTGAGACCTGACAACTTCCCTTATGCCGTGTTCTATGATTTGCATGCCATTACATGTGGTTCAGCTCTCATTCTTGAAGCATATCATAAGTGAATCCTAATCTGTTCTTGCCCTGTGGTTACAAAAGTTTCCCAATATCAAAGCCTTATCACCGGCTTCTACACACCGAATTTCTCAGGCTCATAAAAGCAGCACTGTCTTTGTTTGATCCTCCGTCCTGTTCTAAATGCTTTACTATGTTTCTGCTGTGCTGTGCATCCACATATTGGAAACATTTTTATATTGTGTCTAATTCCTCTGTTTTAAGTTTCAAAACTAATTAAGGTCTTCTGTGACCCTTGTGAAGCTGGCTACAGACAATGCTTGGTTCTTGCCTGTGATCCTAGCTGCACTCTCTGAGGTATCTGACACACCTAGCTGGGTCACTCTCTCTTCCTTCATTTGGTTTCTTTGATAACAAACTCTGTGGCCATCGTCCTTGCTTACTGTTGATTCTGATTTCATTCCTGATCTCTCTTCATCTCTCTGATATCTCCACATTGAACTTCTTCTCTACACAAGTTCATCCTTTTGGTGACCTCATGCACATCATGACTTTCGGTATGATTCAGATGCTCTTACTTTTACCTCTAGCGCTCAGATCCTTGTCCCAAATTCTAGGTTCTTTTTTTCCAGCTTCTTTTTACATTTTTATTTGAGAATGCTAAAAACAGAGAGGTAACAGTTACATAAGTCAGGAGAAGAGTACATTTCCTTTTGGACCATGTCACCCCTTCCCTTGCTCTCCCCAGTTTTCCCTCCCGTCCCCACCTACAAGTTGTATAGTTCATTTTCATTATAGTGTCCAGTGAGTACCATTGTTGCATTTGTTCACCATTTCTCCCTCCACTTCAGTGTCTCCCCTTCTCCTCCCTCCCAAAGACATAAGACAAACAAGACAAAAAGAAACAAAAGCAAAAACAGCAATAAGAAGAAAAAATACTCTTGTTTCCATTTCCTAGAATTAATTTCAGTAAATATTATTTTGTATCAGCAGATGCTCATAGACATTTTCCAAATTCTTGAATGCCTCATTGACACATGAGATATAATCTGTCTAAACCTGAAGAGCTCTCCTCAACCTACGCCTTCGACAGACTTCTCTGAGTTAGTGAAAATTCTATCCTTTCAGTTACTTAGGGAAAAACTTTGCTATCCTTTTGACAATTTTTTACATCTTCCTTGTGTCTATCAGTAAATTCCACTGTCTGTAACCTCAGTTAACAGTTAAAATTCAACTACTCTGTCCTGGTCTTACTCTAGTCAGCTATAACATCATCTCCTCTGAGAATTATGTCAGTAACTTCCCAATTGGCCTCTTGGCTCCAACCTTGAGTTCACAGCAATATTTTTCGCATTGCAATCCATTACTACACTGACTCTTCAGGTGGTGTTTTTATTATTTCATTGTTAAAACCCTCCAAAGGCTTCCCATCTCAATATGAGTAAACACGGAAGCCCTTCCTCTGCCGTCAACACACTCCAGCTTTACTGCAATTTTTTCTCTGAATCACAGACCTATGATTTTCATCTTAGCTTACTCTGCTCCCGACCCACTTGTTCATTTTCAATACTTAGTATTTGTTTTCTATTTGCCTATTATTCTCCTGCTGTGATACTGAGACATAGTATATTTTTTTGACTTTAAAAAAATGGCAGTACTAGAGTTGAACTAAGAAACTTATGCTTGCTAGGCAGTCGTTTCAGCCTGACCTCCAAATGTTTCTGCTTTAATTAATTTTTTTATAGAGTCACTCAAGTTTTGTGCAAGCTAGTCTGGACCTTGATTCTTCTTCTTATGTTTCCAGTGTAACTGAGATCATAGGGGGCTATCGCCATGTCCAGCTTTTTGGGTTGAAAGCAGCCTTGCTAACGTTTTCTCCAGGCTCTCTTTGAACTATGATCTTCTTGATTTCCACCTCCCAAGTAGCTACAATTCCAAGCATAAGCCACTATATCCAGCCACTTCTTTCATTGCTCCAAGTCTTTGCTCAAATACCACTTTCCATCTGAAGACATTTCTGACTTATTTGTTCTCAAAACCATGTCCTTTCCCTTTGGCTCTATCTCTCCTCCTTACTTTGCCCTATAGGACTTCCTATCAGCTTACCTGCCATATATTTGTTCCTGTGTTTTTATTATTCATCACAGGGATTTGGGCTTGTTTTGCTCACTCCAAGTGCCTGGAGCAGTTGTGCTGGCATTGATTAAATATTCGCAACTATGTTTTGAGTGAACAAATGCCTGGATGTCTGTATTATAGCAGAATCCTCTTTGCTTTCAGTCTTTCCTGCTCATCTCTCACAGTCTCTAGTTGTCGCCTTGCCCCAAAGTCCAGAGATTCCTACTTCTTTCCTGGTATTGGATCCTTTGAGTCTCAGGAATCACTGATGAGACATCTCTTCTGTTTAGAGCGTTGGGTCCTCTTTTTGATTGAGACGCTCTGGGCCCCATTTTTCTTAATTGCTCAGTCTCAGCCATGGGACATTTTCCTACTGTGTGAACTCTAGCCTGCTTTGCTCTGTCGGCCTCCTCCATGGAATTACTAATCGGGGGAATAAGAAACCTAGAGCCAAGGAGAAGAAGTTGATGCTTTGTTTAGGAACATAACAATATGTGCTTGCATATATTTAGTAGGTACCAATGATTTCAACATTATTTCTGCTTAGATATGAAGGAGACTGAGATTCTAGAAGGTTAACAATTGTTCCAAAGTCTCACCACACATTCAGTGAGGAGTAGGTCTAGAATGTAGACCACAGTAATTAAAACTCAGAACCCTTTATCACGAGTACCATGTTCTTAGCGTTAGGAAAATGGAGGAGAACGGTAAAGGAATAGGCCGTACTGGATCATCAACAGGCAGCGAGGGGCACAGACCTTCCCACAGGTTTGGAGGTTGTGCGAGGGAGCTGGGACAGGATCTGGGTTTTTATAGGAAGTCCGAGCAAGGAGGCACAGGTTAATGAAAAAGTCCCTAGGTCAAGGAAGGCGGGGGCCTTTCAGTTGGGCCCACAATGGGCTGCTTACATCTGGGCCTTAGCTGGATTGCCCTGCCTGAACTTCATGACCTGCACACATAATCTGGGATTTTGCCTGGAGTCTATTTGGGCCTGGGGCAATAGGGTGGGGGTCAATACTTCACTTAGTGAAAGGGAACTGCTAAAAGATTTATTTGAGTAAGTATTTTTCAAACATACATTCTATTCCAGCACAGAGCTAAGTAAGCTGAGTATGTAACGGTAAGCTTGTGATACATACTAAGTGGGACACATTATCTAATCAGAAGAAAGCTACAACAAATGCTCATCAAACTCATCAAAAACCCTCAATACAAGTGATCTTAAACTTTCAGAGAATTCATTAATATTCTTTCTGATTTAGCCTTTATATTTTCCCCTTCAGAATTAGGTTATGCAGACTTGTATGGTAGGTCCTCTTCAGTGCTTTAATTTTCTTTTAAATGATTAGTATTGAAGACTTTGTATTTTATGTGCAGGTATTTGGCATGCATTAATAACTCTGCTACATTATCAGTCCTATGAACACAAATATATGTTGTTTATTTTATTATCTATTCTCCTAGTTCTCTTAAACTTCTTAGTTCTTTTTCCCTTCAAACAGAATGCTTACCATATACATTCACTGATTTCCTTTTTGGTAGGAGATGATTTCTTTTTTTCTGGTTGTGGGAACTGAACTCTGGGCCTGGGCACTGTCCCTCAGCTCTTCAGCTCAAGGCTAGTGCTCTACCACTTGAGCCACAGCGCCCTTCTGGCTTTTTCTGCTTATGTGGTGCTGAGGAATTGAACTTAGGGCCTTATGCATGCAAGGCAAGCGCTCTACCACTGAGCCACCTTCCCAGCCCCAGGAGAATATTTTTTAAATGGGAAGCTCAAGGCATCAATAGGTAGAGTGATTAATCAAGAGCCATGTGATTGGCAGGAAATACGAACCTCCAAATCTTAGTGCACAGGACTTAAGTGTGTAGTCCCTTCATCTTGAAGAAGGATATTCAGATGTCAGGACTAGATATAGTTTAATACAAGTGGTGAGACTAAGCTCCCTGAATTAACAGCTTAGGTTTGCAGAATTAAGCAAAGGTGTTCATTAGGATCTATGGAGTGGTGAGGTGTCCATCATATCTTTGTTGAAAAGGAGAAACAACACAAACTTGTGGTTTTTAATATGCAGTGATCTGTGTTACACATCCAACAGTTGAGCATTCAGATTGCCTAGCAGGAGCAGGTGCTCAGATCTACCCTGGCAGATCTAAAACTTTACACACAGTGAGAACCCAGAAGGAGGTTATCTGTTCTCAGTCGGCACTGCCTGATTGGTGGTTGTTGTTCTGTCCCTTGCTTGTGGCAATTTCATTTCTTATATTAGGTTTGCAGCATAAAATGACACAGACAGAAAACCTGTCTGTGTCTTCACAGATGTTGATGGAGGCAATGGGGACTGAAGGTGACTTGTCTGGACTCCCTCCTTTATCAGTTCAGGTGAATCTAAAGGAATCTGTAGACTTTGAAGGAAAACCATCTTTGAGCTTAGTATTTATTCAACAATTTAAAAAAAAATTACTATTCAGGACAAAAATGAACCACTGTGCCAGTTTTCCTAGGACCAAGGGTTCCTCTGAGCCTCAGGACTGCTACAGAGCTCAATTAACTAAGGCAGCAATGAGCACATTGGTGGGGGCTGTGCTGGGCTTTCAGACCACTCTGCTAAGCTTTCGGTAAGGTTAACCCACTAATGAGGAGGTGATGCTGCCCAGGATGGACTAGAAATATTTTGAACTAATCTACTTTGAGCTGCAATGCAGTTTTTAGAAGTTGGTGTGGGACAGGGATTCCCAAAGACTGGGGAGATTGAATCAAGTAATTCCCAAATGGTAGATACATATCTGTGGCTGTGTCTTTATCCATGTTTCACTTGGTTAGTAAATTTCTTGGTCATGTGTAAGAGCCCGAGAACGTTTTCACAGCAAATGTACTGACTCTGTTCAGCTCTCCTTCTCTCTAGGGCCTTTATTTCCTTAGCTTCGCAGCCATTAAGTGCACAATAGCCACATCACATCTCTCAGATGCCTGAGGTTTGTGGAGGTGTCCTAGGGGACTTGAGCAACACAATGGCTCCCTGAAGTGGCTGCCCCTTTATCCTGACAAAGGAGCATCTGTCCAAGAGCCTTTTGCCTGAAGTGCATCTATTCAGACCCAGTCTAGCCATATTGTTCAAGGCATTTCTTGAAAAGGCAAATACATAAGTCCCTTAACTTTTCTGGCTTAGTTAATATGATGACAGACCCTAGGTATTGTCACCACGAGGCTGGTTGGAAAAATAACAGTAACTCTGGTACCAACAACTTTTCATATACTCTTCATGTTGCTCTCTGTATTTGTCTAGTACTTACTTGCCACTCCTAGTATTTCACTGACTTCTTAATATGGACACAGGGAAAAAAAAGTAATGATGGTCAATTATATCCATTTTATAAATAATGTGTTTGATACTTCAAGCTCAGTTGTGCTGGGTCGTGATAAAAATTAGTTCCCTGCTGATTGGTCAATTTCATTATCAGAATTGATGACTGGATTGTCTTACTGTTTGATATGCAAGTGGTTTCATAGTTGAAGTCAATAAAAGCAGCTTTCCAGACATCAGACAGACGAGTGGCTAGTCGTGCATCTGTTTCTTAGCTCCTCGCCCTTTATAGACTAATAGCGCTTTATAGACCTTTCTTCTGGCCCCGTTTCATGCTTTTCAAATAAGGATATACAGCAGGGGGCCATAAGGACACTGAATAATATGTCCATGGTTGGTCTCACATAAAAACAGCAGGGTTTCTTAATAACCACATTATTTTTATGTTAAATCAACCATGGATGTGTTATGAAATAAGATGAAATTTCACATAAAATTGTAATACAGCTCTGTAAACTTCAAAGAACATGCAGGTTTGCCTGCCTATGCCATCTCCTATTGAGGGAAGGTAGTTTCGGGAGATTTTTGGCTTTTTATTTGGGGGGGGGGTATGCTTCAGAGGGAACAGTTTAAAAAATCATTGGTTGAGTCCAGTTCTGCCTCTTACACACAGATGCTCCCATTCAGTGGCTCCAAAGGATTTGTTCGAGCTCATAGTATTTATCTTGTCTGTAACAGCAATATTGGCTCTTTTACCGAAATAATAGCATTCATTGACCTTTCTTCTTCATGGTTTAAATGAGACTACATTTAGACTTAGGCAGGTTTCAAATTAGAAAAGATTGTACTGTGAGCCTTCGCAGTTTCCACAAGAAGAAAATGTAAATGTATATGATAATTTTGGAATGAATACTTTTGCCAAACATTCCACTCAGCATTCTCCCCACTGTCCCCCGCCCTTTATTTTTGGTCAGTCCTGGGGCTGGGTTCTCTCCCTAAGACTCCCTGTACTCAAGCTTAGAGCTCTTCTGCTGGAACCACGTTATTACTTCCACCATTTCCTGAACAATTTATTGTCTGGCCTTTTCCACCCAGGTTGGCTTTGAGCAGTCCTCCTCAGATCTCTGCCCTGCCACAAAGCATTTTATATACATTTGTTAACAATTCTATTAAATTGTCTTTATTCCTATCTTAATTTTGAAGATAACAAAACAAAAGCCTAAAAATTGCCTGATGGGCAAGTCGGTGATAATTTTTGGCCTGAGTTAGGATTCTAAACTTGGGAAGCCTGACTTTAATCCCAAACCTTGTGTTTCCCTTTATATTGTTCTCTTACTGCAAGAGTATTTCAATGGCATTTTCTATGGAGTACTAGTTGATCGTGGGCTATCTTGCTTTAATGGTACTTCTGCATGCACTTACATTAATCATAAATCAATTAGTATTTATAGTTTGCTTGCTCACTCAAAAAAAATTTGAATTGTCTATGTCAGGTCTTATGAATGTGCATCTGTGTGCAGAGCATTATCTTTAGGGTAGATTTCAAGTCTTGTGGTTGAAAGAGATATATAAAAATAAAAATTATAAGATTACTGTGTCATTAAGTTCAGTAATTATACAAATAATGCAATTAAATACAAGTAGTAACATTTTACATTTAGGTGGTTTCTCATCTGATTTGGGCAGGTGCATTAATTAGACTATACTCACTGGTTGAGTGTATCAAACAAAACCTATATAAAGGTTGCCAGTGGTTCCTGTAAAACATGAGTGCACACAGTGAGTCAAGGACCTAGGTATCTTCCTGCTAGTGGCCATGTATGACCAGTGCCTCATAGTCCTTCATCAATTCCTTGCCTACAGCTAGCCAGTGAAGGAGAAGAGCACAGGGAGCTATCCTGCAGAGGGAAAGCCTGGAATTCCATCACTTTCACTCACATTCTCTGGACACATTTTGGTAACATGACAGGGTACTTGGAAAATAGGCTCAAGGTGGAAACATAGCTAGTCACATTTGTGTGTGAGCTTGAAGAGCCAGAGGGAATAAAAGAGAAGATTTAGAAGCATGCATAAAGTTCTGGAAATAGAGGACAAAATTCTCTTCAATAAGAGAATAGAACCAAGAAGGGATTCAATAGTGTTTGGTCTGCTAAGAACAGACCCAATTCTATTCTCACCGTTGACTGTTTCTCAGCTTAGTTACATATATGTCTTTTGTGGGCTTATGGAAATAGGCACAAAAGTGGCTCACCAGCAGGGCTGTAAATAGCCTTTTATACTTTGCAGATTTGGGTCCCAGAGAATTTAAAAAAGGGAAACAAATTGAAAAAAAAGTTCACTTAGGACTTAGAATATATCTGACAGCATCCCACTTTCTAGCCCATACTCTCTATTTTTCTATTTAACTTCTAAGTCTCTGTTAACACAGAAAAGAGGACCTAGGGATTTTTCACTTAGTTACTGTGCCCTGAAATCCATCAGATGGACAGTATGCCATAATAATGCCCACAGGGATGCAGGAATACAGTGACAGGATTCTGTAATTGGATAAACACATTTCATCAGAGGTGTTTTCAATGGGAGACTTTCATGTACATGTCAGGAAGCTCCATGATTTCCCTATAAATGTCTCTCTGTGTAGGCTAAATCTCAGCACGTGAAATATATGGTCCTCCGTGGAAGAAAAAATATCACATCTTCTGACAGGCTTAAAATAACACAAAGGTATGAATCATCTGTTGATCTGTGCTAGGAAAGCACACTTATTGTCTTTAGAATTACATATTGAGTGCTGGAGGGCAGGGGCTGTAACCTTCAAATCAAAGTCTGTGTCATAGACACACTAAACTATAAAGAACTGCCCATTTCTAGTGTCAGACAGACAGATCCTGTCAGAAAGCATTCAAAAAGAAGACTTTCCACTAATACTGACCTCCAAGTGTTGAGACAATCCTCAGAGTTTTCTGGCAAGAGTGAACTATGTGAGGTGTTTTCTAATAACTATACCCTGAGCAGTATATCTTCTTTCAGTCTTGTCTACCTGGTGATGTTTACTTTGATGTTGTAATGAGAACACATGCCAGTGTGTCACTATTAAGGTTTTCATTTATGCTTCACATTTTCTTAGATGAAACACATCATCTAACAGGTTACATTCTATTGACCTCAGTAAATCTAAATAAAACCAAAAGCAATTATACATCTGAAGGAATTCCCTTCAGTAGCACCTAACTAGGTTATGGTGTGAATTTTAAGAAATATTCCTAAGCCCAGAGTGATGAGAGGAGCAAGAAATTATGTAGGGTTAAAGGAAGTGAACCTGCAGCAAACATAGGCCAGGATAATGACGAAGAGTGAAGATTCCCCTCACAGGTATCTCTCAGTTCTACAATCAAATGAACTTCTACAGTGCTCCAACCCCTGTCTCTCCCTTTCTTTCTTTCTTTTCTTTTTTTAATCATGGGAAGTGCTAATCAGAAACTGATATTCTCAAAGGTTTGGTAACACGTTGGGTTACCATGTTGAAACTGGAGTTTTCACCATTGTTTTACTGCCTGCTGCCTTATGTGAAGGACAGAGAATGAGTCTATAATGAATAATGCAATAATGAAATCATTTTTCATGGCTCAAAAATGGCCTCTTTAACTTCCTTAGGCCTTAGGAGGGAGGGCAGGTAAAGGGGAAGAACATTCTGGAAGTTTTTCCAAGCTCAAGTGGGAACACACAAAACAATCTGAGTCTTCATCATCTACACCATTGGCTCCCTTTATTTGAGACTGTCTGGATGAAACTTTGCAACAATATGAAGCTTCGAGCAAGTCTTTTGTAAGGACTCTTCCAGTATGATGAAATGGCAGGGGTGTCATGGAATTAGTGTTGCTTTCTCTTGTTCTCTCCCAACTTCTTTCAGTTTCTGCTTGGAGGATCCAAGTGTCTTCCTAATCCTCATCACCATCTGTACCACATGACTTCTTACCTGTGGAGAAGCATCTCTGTCAGTCTTTAATCCTATCCAAATGCGTTCTTTGATGCCAGTGCCATGGCTCATAGCTGTAATTCTAGTTACTCACCAGGTTGAGATCTGAGGCTCTTGGTTTGAAGCCAGCCAGGGCAGAAATGTCAGGCTGCGCAAGTATCTCTGGGACTGTTGCAAACCACTATGACCTTCTGTCACATACAATATCACTGGTGACTTGTAAAACTCAGTTTTAATTACTGACTCAGTGGATTGAATTAGAGGATGAAAGATGAGATGCCTAACATGGAATTCTATGGTGAATTTCCGATCCTGCTCACTTGATGCCAAATGGTGTATCATATCCATGAGTCACTTATTCTTTAAGATAAGAGTTGTCTAGGTGATTTGGCACCAACCATCAGGTGAATGGCCTGGGTTTAGGCTGGAGTTGATCATCCCAGGATAATCTATAATCCTTGTAGTTAGGGATAGCATTTGGCACAACCTACATGCATAAAGGAAGCAGGTGGCCATTGAGCAGATGCCACTGTACTAGCATCTGTAATATGAGAAGGGAATCAACAAAAGCCTTTTGATTATATGAGTTGTTCCCCTTTGTGCTTGGCCTTATCTTCTAAAGTAAAAGGCTATAAGTCAAATCTACAAAGTGGACTTTAAAGTTGTGTGTGTGTGTGTAAATTCCTACTGGTAAGCAAGTAAAATTTTTCAGAAGGAATGCTGATTTTTATAGGTATCTGTCCATTGTGAACCACTAGATGGTACAGTTGCTTTTTATTTTTTTTTCCTTGCCGGTTGTGGGGCCTGAACTCTAGACCTGGACGCTGTCCCTCAGCTCTTCAGCTCAAGGCTACCGCTCTACCACCTGAGCCACAGCGCCACTTCTAGCTTTTTTATTTTCTGCTTATGTGGTGCTGAGGAATCGAACCCAGGGCCTTATGTATGCAAGGCAAGCATTCTATCACTGAGCCCACCTTCCCAGTCCGGTACAGTTGCTTCTAGAAGCAACTTGCTTCCTATAATTTTATGAAAGAACGACGAAGTAGGAGTCAGAACTTGTGCACTTTGGAACACAAAGCTTCCAGCTGTGCACTCTTAACTCCCAGATTGTCCACTTATTAAGGGGAAACCAGGACAAGGTGACTTTCTGTGTTGCTTCTCACATTAAAACTCTAGGATGACAAATATGTGACTGATGTCAGTCTCAGCAGCTTGAACACGTCAATTGGCAATTTCCACAATATACACTCTCCTACTTGTCTCATTCAAGGCCACTTTCCTGATTCTACTGCCTTTATTTACTTCTCAACTAAGTCATTGGCTATGGTCATTCTCTCCTAAAGCTTAGCCTTGAAAGAGTGAGTGTGGAGGGTCAAATAAAGCTCCTTTCACCTTCTGATGTCCTTTTCAGGCCCAGTCATGACCCAGAACTCCAATTAGAGGAGACACACACACACACACACACACACACACACACACACACACACACACACACACACACACACACACACACACACACACACACACGGAATTATACTCAAACCTTTCCAGTGTCTGTTATTACACTGAACTTAGGCCCAGCCTTAAGCTTTATGCACAGACAACTTAAGCAGGAGAAAAATCACTTTAACTTTCCGTACATAAATTCTAATAGCCTTATCAGAAGAAGAAAAAAAGAAAGGAAAGCAATTCATACACTCTTACCCCACTAGTGTATAGGGCCAGGGATGGTGGTTGTGAAGGAGGTATCATTGGTGTTGAAGGGGTTAGGGAAGGTAAAGGACTCATTTAGAGAGAGATAAAGAGAAAAACATACAGGGTTGCAACGTTAACTACCTTTTCATCCCACCTTTTCAGCGTCTTCCTTGTTGCTTTTAAGTCTATGGGAAGCCTCAGTTGAAAATGGTAGTAGATTTTAGTGACAAGCCACATTGCTGTTTGACCTGGGCTGCTCTGTGTCTGGTGATGGGAACTAGAGACTTCTTATCCCAGACTGAAACCATGAGGAGGCTGGCCCTCCACCCCTCACAACTGTAGGGGGGTCATGACCTCTATTCAGACTAGTCATTCATATGGAGCCTGAGAATTTTATAGGTGAGGAAATGGATGGAGTTGTGAGAAGTGAAATAAATCCTCCCTGGATTACACAGCTGGCTAGAGATAGACCCAGGAAAGGAGCTCCTATCTTTGCTCCTCTCTGTGTTCCTGTTGTGTCACCATGCCTCTGCCTCAGAGATTGGGAGAAAAGACTTACTATTTTATGAAGGATTTAGGCTTAACAGGCTTGAGGCTTAGGCTTAACTATTTAAATTCTTCTTATTCCCTACCTTAGTCTCTGTCTAAAATTTCAGAAAACAGATAATTTCTCTGATACTAATTATTCTTTGGGACTTGTTCAGTTACAAGGAGATATAAAGAAGTTAGGATTTCACTGGCCAATCTGATTTTAGTTACCGAGTCTCCCCCCCCATCACATTGATGAGAGCCTCAAAACTAATCACAGATATTTAGAGTAGAAACCCTGACCATGCTTCGCCCACCTCTATTTACCTTTCTTCACTCCTGAGGAGAGGTAATACTGAAGCAACGTTATGGGGCTGCTTTAAATGCCTTTTGGTAACTTTCAGATGGAAAATAGAATGTGTTTAAAATGCTTGAATTCAATAGACACCATCTGGGTAAAGCTAATGTGAACATTTTAAACGAATGCAAATCTCCAATAGGGGCAGAAATTAATGTGTACGATGTGGATAATAAATAATACCATTAAACCCTTGTACCCTTCCCACTTTCTGTCAAGATAAAAAATGTGATATTTATTGCTGGGCCCATAATTACTTTTATGCTTGAAACAGGAAGAAATGAGGTTGCTGATACAGGTAGGTATTAGTCAAGTGTTTTCCCCTGTGTTGGTGGGGTGATTTTTTACTTCTTTAAAGGAAAAGGAGTCATTCATATCAGTATCTTCTATCTACTAGTCTCCAAAGGATTTTGTCCTTTTTACAGTATATTGGAATAGATCGATTCTCTGTCATCCTTTTCTGACCATTGTGGTTGTGGTTATTATAGAAGGCCGAAGAGGAATAAACAGTATTCAGGAAAGGTGTGGAGAATGAGAGAGATGATTAATTTAAGGCCATAATTTCAGATTTTTAAAAGCAATGCATTTTGTCCACTCAGATTGATTATTTGCTATTACTACAGCTGTTTTGATCTTTACTTCAATCAGATTTATTCAACCTCTATGCTTCCTATTACAACTCTACTCAACCTTCCATTATCTTCTATGTTTAAAGAAAATCATTTGGAATCATTTCACCAAGAACATTATAGATACACCCCTACCCCCAAAGCCACCACCAGAGAGCAACATTCAGTATTGTATTATAGAAAGAACTTTGATATCATCTTCAAACATTTCAGTCCTGAAACAATGTTAGCAAAGGTCCAGGGATAGACACAGGCCAACAATTTCACTGTAGCCAGCTCTCTTTCTATAGCACAAGCTTGGAAAAAAAAATCAAAATCTGTTTATTTTTGGTTTTTTTGCTTTTTTAAAATTTCAAGGCAACAGTGAGGTACTTATAACTTCAGCACCTGAGGGCTCACAGCGCACATTATGTTTTATATTCTATGTACATGGCCATATTATCTCTTTTCTCTTTTGTTCTTTCTCATTTCTAACAGAAACCATTTGAAGTTTTATTCCAAATCATCTGGCTGTCGGCATAATGAACCTTAGATGTAGATTTGTGGTTGTTTAGGGGCGTGTGTGTGTGTGTGTGTGTGTGTGTGTGTGTGTGTGTGTGTGTGTGTGTGTTTGTGTGGGTATTTATGTAAGTGTTTAATTAAACCGATGTGAAATGCTGTCTGAGCCAAAGGCGGTGATTTTTCTTTTACTTATTTAGTGTTGTACAGATTACAGCAAGGTCTCCATTTATATAATCTTTCATAGCATACGGTTGCATTTTAAACATGCGGGCTTAGTCAAAAGCTTTCATTTAGATGGTAATAAAAGTTTAATTACTCTCTTCCATCTTTACATATGTGGTACAAATTAAGGTAATGTCTTGAGGAGAAACACATTGAAATAGAAATCCCAACGGTCCCATCCTGGTCCCAACTCTGCTTCTAGTTAGTTGTGTGTAAGTTCACAGGAGTCACTTTCCATATTAAGCTAGACTAACTCCTACAGAAAGCAAAGCAAAGCAGAACAAAAGAAAACACAAACTAGAAAACTCAAAAGTGTATGTTATTTCTCATTTCAGTAGGAGTTAAATTCAGATAGTAAGATCAGCTATATTATTGCCTACTGACCATTTATTTGTTCTTGGTTCCTGATATAACTAAAAACTAGTTTTTGCTAGTTGAAGAAAAGAAGCCAGGGGCTTCTTAGGAGAGAAGCCTTATGCAGGAGACTAAGATCTGAGGATCAAGGATCAGAAGAGTCTGTGAGACTCTTATCTCCAATTAACCACCAAAAAGCTAGAAGTAGGGAATATGAGTCAAGTAGTAGAGTGACAGCCTTCAGTGAAAATGCCAAAGGAAAGTGAGAGGCTCTGAGTTCAAACCCTAGAACCAGCACCAAAAGAGAGAGAGGGAGAGAGAGAGAGAGAGAGCCAGAGAGATAGAGAGACAGAGCACTAGAGAGGAGAAAGAGGAGGAGGAAGAGGAAGAGGAGGAGGAGAAGGAAGAGGAGGATCAGGAGGAGGAGGAGGAAGAGGAGGAGGAGGAAAGGAGGAAAGGAGGAGAAAGAGAAGAGGGAAGAAGAAAGATGAAACAGAGACAGAGAAGGAATTTATGAGGCAGTGATATCCAAGGTAATCTGAGCAACATGAACACCATCTTGGCCTCAGGAGCAAGGACTCATTATTTATGTGACTATGTAGGATCGTTTTCACCTTTCTCCTCTCCTCTTGCTATAGGTTGGATTTATCTTCTGTCACCATGAATCAACTCATGTGTGCAGAGACATGGTACTCGTTGCCTCAACTTAACACTTCCTAAATCTCCATCTTCTGCACAGGAATTGACTTGACCCTGCAGTCTCATTGTTTGAACCAAGTTAAAGAACGTAATCTGATATGGTTGAACATGATGTGCTTTAGTCGCCCATTGTGGCCCCAGGATAGAGTCATTCTGTAAATGACACAGAGGGTGGCTCTGGCGTTATTTGAGCAGAGCACAGGATTCTCCTTTTCACCCTCATCCACATTACTGTCTTCCTGAGTATATGCCCAAACAACCTTGGTACCCCATACTTACACCCTCATCAGAAAGTGTGCTGTGCTGTATTGTTTCTTCCTCACATACATCAAATTTTTCTCCTTCCTTTCCCTAGCTCCTCAGATCCCTGTTTGCTGCTACATTAATCTGACAAATTAATCCTTGTTGAGGCTTAATGACTAATTAATCCTCTTGGGTTCATTTTTATAGAAATCTTCAGTGTCTTTAACTGTACAGGAAATTTCAGTGTTTACAAGCCACTTATTACTGGCAAAGCCCTGTGGCAGGAAATATGGTAGGAAATGTAGAGTCAATTGAGAAATGGCCTGTCATGTACAAGAATGAACTTTGTCTCTGATGTTTGATTGCAAAAATACTCACCTTTGCACTTGAGCAAGTAACCTGTAAGTTCTTTCTTTCTTTTTTACTGTGTTTCTTCATTTGTAAAATGGTGCAAATAGTTCAAAATAAAATAAAAAAGCCCTACCTTGTTTATGTAAACTAAATGATATGTAGAAATATTTAGATATATGTAATACATATTTGTAGAGCAGTTATGTCATTGTAAAGATCCAATGCTTCTTATCTTTCAATATACAAAAATGTTAATTCTTTTTTCTTATGAGGACAGCTTATTTTATTTTTTGTTCCAACTGTATTTCTAGGTATACTTTTTGGGATAGCAGTTGGTATAAGTCACTTTCCACCAAAGACTCATTTTATCATCTTGGAAAATCTATCTTAGCACTATGGGATCATTTTGTTCATACTGCCTCAGCCTTTGATTGAAAATTCCATCTATAGTTTGTGTAGGCATGGTTTTGGGAATAGCTCTGAACAATGAATGTTTCTGGGGCATCTGTCAAAATTCCTCCTCTGCACCAACCTCCCTGTCATGAACTGACTTTCTATCTTTCCTCTCATTCATTTCCCGCTCTGTCTCCTTCTCATCTCTTCCTTGCTGCCCCTCTCTTTTTCTAAATGAATTTTATTTCAAGTAATGCTCCCTTTCTCAAGAACTAATCCTAAAATTATGGTGGTTAACTAATCCATTAAAGCGTAATTTGAGGATAAATACAGGCAACATTTTCTTTTTCTTTTTCTTTTTTTGGTCCGGTGGTGGGGCTTGAACTCTGGGCCTGGGCGCTGTCCCTCAGCTCTTCAGCTCAAGGCTAGCACTCTACCACTTGAGCCACAGCACCACTTCTGGCTTTTTTCTTTTTGCTTATGTGGTGCTGAAGAATCGAACCCAGGGCCTCAAGCAAGGCAAGCGCTCTACCATTGAGCCATCTTCCCAGCCCCCAGGCAACATTTTCTGTTAAATTTGATCTTTCTCTACCAACATGGCTAGAGGACAAATTCAACAAGGAAAATGAAAACACTCCCAGCCCACCACCCCCCCAACCCCTTCCATGCTAAACTAAACCTTTAAGGACAATTTCTCTCCCTCCCATCTCCCCCTTGCCTCTCTCTGATTCTGAGCTTTGTCTTAACCATATTAAGGAAAAATATTTTACAGAGCACGATTCTTTTCTATCACTTTTTAATCTCCCACCACTAACAACAAAAAAACATAGTTTGTGTGGAGCACCAACTCCCTGCCTGTCACTCTGCAAAAAAAATCCCTTTATAAGCAGTCAAATGTATTATGAACACCTGGGCTAGTCATCTTTCCTTTACCATGAACTACTTGTAATTTTATACTTATTAAGAGAAAATTACCATGGCTCACAGCTTTGGACCCTAGTTACTCATCCCATCAGGCAAATAATATTGGGTAAGCCCCAAGTTGTACAACCAGGGAATGTCAAAACTGAGGTTTTGTGCTGCATTAGCCTAAGCATAAAGAACCTACTCTTCCTAGCCTGATGTCCTCATCCACAAAAGAAAACAATATATAACCAAACAATGCAATAAATAAGGAAAGGGTATAGTTAGGTATTCTTGGTTACCAACCTGTTTTTAACAGTTTGATTGTTTAAAATGAAGCCTTTTCTCATGTCTTGGGAAGTTAGCAGGAGACAAGGGATAGGAGTATGGCTGGCAGACACAAGCCCCTGGGTTATGTGTTTCCTTTAGTGAGGAACACTGCTCTATACAGTTCTTTCATTAACAAAGCTTTTCTTCAAATGTTTGAGAGTGGGAAGCTCAGGATCTAGAGCGAGCCAGCAACACAATTTGATGATCCCACTGGGCCCCTTTGTGACATGTTCCTTCGTTTTCACAGGGTTGCTATCAGTCATGCCAACCTCATAAGCCAGTGAGAAATCAACGAATTTGTCTATCTATAGAGCAATTAGAATGGCCCGTTGTGCCAATAAACACCCATAAAGTATTAACTATTTCAATTATTAGGCAGACAGCAAGCATGCCTTTTAGCTTTCATGATGGATTTTCCTGTTTGACAGCGGTAGATCTAAAGGAAAAGTATGTTTTGAAGCTGTAATCATTTAATCCTATTGCTTTTTCTGCATTGGCATCCAAAGCATTAAGTTTACTATCAAATTAGGGATGCATGTCTATGCTTTATATATATATATATATATATATATATATATATATATACACACACACACACACACACACACATATATGTTATATATATGTGTGTATATATATGATATACACACACACACACACACACACACACACACACACACACACACACACACACACACACACACACATATATATATATAATTTTTGTTGGTCATGGGGCCTAAACTCTGGACCTGGGCACTAAAACATTATTTTTTAACCTGCCATTAGGCTCTAGCTACAGGTTCCCTTTGATGTACTTGGTTTTTTGTTTTTGTTTTTGTTTTTTGGTGTTTCCTCCTCCTATTCCTCCTCCATTTTCATTGCTGTCCTGCTCCTTCAACTCAGGGCCTGCGACTCTGATCATAAGCCTCTCTGTGCTCAAGGCTAGTGCTCTACAACTTGAGCCACAGTGCCAATTCCAATTTTTTCTGAGTAGTTTATTGGAGAAAAGTGTCTTACAAACTTTCCTGCCCTGGCTGGCTTTGAACCACGATCCTCAGATCTTAGCCTCCTGAGTAGCTAGGACTACAAGTGGGAGCCACCAGCTCCTGGCTGTTTGTTGACATTCAAATAACAGGTACAATCCCTTTGAGATTACCAAAGAATAACTCATTTCCTTTTTTAATAGTTTTCATCATAATATGCCATCCTATAGTTTAAATTTACAATCTATTACTGTTAAGGAGCAGATCCTGAATACTTCATCTACTCATTTCCTATTGATTGGGGATCATTTCCATATATAAACTCTGGCACAACTAAAAAAAGCAAATATACTTACTGAGGTTTAAATATTTTGCTTCATTTTCATGCAAATTAATTTATTCTAATTCTTCAGCTTTCTTAGGTTTACCCAGGTGTTGATTCAATTTATGGGAATGAAGTGTTCCCAGGAGAATGCAAATATCATAGAGGTGTGCTCTGGTCTGCCACAGGTAGCTACAAAGCTGCATCACTTTGCTTTTCAGTCCAGCACACTTGGCACCTGATGCATCCCACTGCATTTCTAGGGGAGTCCTTTTCATCTTTCAAAAGTTGTCTTGTTGCTTTTGTTGTTGAGTCTCCAATAGTAGGGCAGATTGAGTATTTATGTGGCCAGAGAAACTTTCATTTTATCTAATTCTGTGTTGGAAAATGGCCCCATACCAAGGTTTATTCTGATTGCTTGGAATAGTCAATACCAAAGATTAAATGGATTCTCAGTAGTTTCTTAATAGCAGTATTATGTGCATACATAATTTAAGGAGGTTACTAGTTCTAGGAAGTTTTTTAAGCAGTATGCCATCTTCCCTTCCAAATAGTTCCATTGAAATAAGAAATGATGAAGTGTATGTCAGAAGTGTATGTCTGAGGGTCCACATCCAGCACTGACACTGTTGGGTGACAGGAGGGCCTCTGTGTCTCTACCAGTAAAATCAGACAAAATCCCACCGCTGTAAAGAAAAAAACTGTGACCTATCCTAAACACCTGACAGTTACTCTTATTTACTTTTCATTACAGAACTATTCTGATGATTACTCAATAATTTGTTAACCAGGTGAGTATGGATGATATCAAGAGGTAGTGATTTGTCAATAATGTAGATGATTTTTTGTTATTTTCTACACCACTCTTAATGATCATGCTTAAATTGCTTTTATATCCATTGTTCAATTTTAATCTGATGGAAGTTGAGGATGTTAGTCATTTCCCCTCTTTGCCCCACTACACCCAGCTGTTGTACACACACACCCATCACCCAGCCTTCTGTGAGCACATTCTCTTACATACACTTCTGTCCCTGAGCTTCCTCCTGGTGTTAAATTATAATCATGATAAGAGCAGTATTCATTATTTATAGTACATCTTGAAATGAACTTTCTTTTCTATTCTGAACTTTCATTTGCTGAACTACCTTTGAACCTTCACCCAGTCTGCCAGTTGCCTAAATTTCTTTCAGAAACATCTCTTTACACCAAGAAGTAGTCTATCAATACCAAAGTCTCACTTTAAAATTATCATATTTGAGTGGCTTAAACAACACACATTTATTTTTAGGTCTTGAAATCAGGACATCTAAGAGAACAGTCAGTTGCAGATTCAGACAAGGGCTGCTCGGCATTGCATCTTCCTATGCCAGAAGGGGTCTGGAGTCCCTTGTACAGGAGCACAAATCCATTCATGAAGTCCTTATTCTCATAAACAAATTCCATCCCCTGGGGCCCAGCTCCTCATGCCAATACATTGAGGTTTTGATGTTTGTGAGGACATAGGTATTCAGATCCTGACAGTCATCTTGAAGAAACTTCTTTAAGATCTAGCTTGGAGTTTTTGTTTTTGTTTTTTTCAAATTGTCATCCTGGGAATCATTCTTCACTTTCATCCTGAAGATTCTCTTTGCTCTACTTCCCTATTTTATAACTCCCATTTCCTGAATTTCTGTCTACTAATTCCTACTATTTGTTGTAACAAATAACCATAAGCTTTGTGACTGTTAACTTAAAAAGCTAGACATTTGTTCTCCCCCAATAACAGTCTAGAAGTCTCAAAACACAGTATTTGCATGTTCTTTTCTTGAAGGTGATAATGAATCCAGGCATGCATCAACTCTCGTCATGTAACTCTAGCCTTCAGCTCTCTCTTCTTATGGCTTTCTCTCATGTGCCCCTGTCAAGTCTACCACTGCATTTCTCTGATGAGAAAATGTGTCGTTGGATTTAGGTCTAACTCTAAATCCAGAGTGACATCTTCGCAAGATCATTAAATTAATTACATACACAAAGACCCTTTTCCCAAATAAGGTCATATTCACAAGTGTAAGGTGACCTTATTTTCTGAGGATCTAATATGTAGTCTAGGTTACCATTGTTTCCCTTTCTCGGTTTGTTTCTTCAGTTTGGTAGACTGTTTTCTTAAGTACATTTTTGAGGCATCTGCTTTGGTTTTATTATTTGTCCTTCTATCCTTATGTGATAATTTCAGTTTTATTATGATTGTTTTGCCTGAGAGAAGTAGAACCTATTATATTGGAAGGTATATGGAAGGTCATATTTAATGCCTTTATTCTACATTAGATATGATTAACATTTTGTTTTAGAATAGTCTTTAACATTTTGCAGGTATATCCATAAGCAATTTTAAGCAGTCTAAATCAATTTTATTGTCGTAAACTTATAAGATATTCTTCCTCTCTAGAGTCTTGTAGATTCTTTTAACCTTAGTTGAGCAGCTATATTATAAGCACATAAGTGTCTTGTATCTAATTGTACTAGCCATTTGCTGGGTCTTTAAACTCAAATTCCTGCTTTTCAGTTTGGGGAAATTTTCTTGCATTATTTTATTAATAATTCTTTCTTTATTCTGGTCTCTCTATGAAGCTTATATGATTTGTACATTCTGTGGCTAGTAACGTTGATCTATTTATCTGATTTTTTTCTAGTCCTTTTGCTGCCCTTTGATCTGTGTATACTACTTTCTGTGAGATTTCTTAATTTTGTCCCCTGCTGTTTCTACTGACCTGGATTTTTAATACCCAAGAGCTTCTTTTGCTCTCCAAATATTCCCTTTCATAGCAGTGTCATTTTAAAGGATGCACAATTTTTCTCTTATCTTCCTGGAAATGTATTTACCTTTTTTCCCCCAACTTTTCTTCTCTGTCCCAAATCCACATGAATGCACCTTCTTTCTTCTTTCCTTTAAAACTGAATTCTAATTTCCTTTGTTTGAAGGTTAGAACCTCTTAGTCTGCTAATCCTTGAGTTTGATAACACATCGCCTAGTGTTCTACTTATGGCGAGGTCACAGAGGCATCTCCTTTGGGTTGGTCCTATGTCCTCCCATGATATTTTCAGTTACCTTATGATTGTTTTGTCTGAGAGAAGTAGACCTTATATAATCCCATTTGCTCCTCCAGGGAGAACTCATGTTTTTATTCTTTTTCTGGTCAGTATGCCTTGGTATGCTTTGATTTTCACACAACTTAGTAGAAAAACATCCATGCACTAAATGTCAAGAAACATAAAATTTGGCCAAATTCTGTTGTCATTCATCTTTGAGGAAGGGAGAGCAAGTCATTTATCTTCATAACAGGTTGGACCTCTGCAAAGTGTGAGGAGTGAACTAAATTGGATGTTTTAGAGCTGAGTTAGACAGTCAGTGTGAAACTTCCCAAGCAATTTTCTACCAAGGGCAAAGGGAAACAGCCTGACTCACTGACTGTCTCTTCTCCTCCAGCCCAAGTAGGCCTCCTTTGTCTCCTTCCACCTACATGTCTTAAGGTTTTATTGTTTGAGTGCTCCTTTGTGAAGATCCAGATTCTTGGTCCATTTTCCCCCAAATTACCTGAACTTGAAGATGTCAAAGTTGTCGTCTTTTTTTTTTTGTCTCTGAAAGCCAGTGATGGGCTGGGAAACTATTGTCCTGAGCTTTGAAACATGAAACATGGAAATCCCAGATGGCCACTGCTGACGTGTTTCCTCCTGGGAACACAGTAACAATCCCTTTCATTGCAGGACATGCGGCTGCCTCATTGGTTGTGGAATTAGTCTATGGATGGTGCTGAGGGGTCTTGGAAATCCACTAAATTAATAAAGAAATATGGGCACAGACAGGAGGCCCATGCTGAAGGGTTCGAAAAGATTATAATGGCTCCAACTGGGTGGAAATGGTTCTTAACTTTTTCAAAACCATAGAATACATCAGCAGGTGGATGCTTACAGATTAATAATCACTTTACAGCACTGTTGGAGATCAGTTATCCATCATCGCAATATGGACTATGTTGCCAGAGAGAATTTTAGGAGGTTTAAATGCAGAATGCGCTGCAAAAGCAGCACTAAAAGAGTTATTTCTTTCATCTTATGAAATGTATTTCAGTCTAGCAGATAAATTGTATCATTAGACATTTTTATGCACTGTCTGGCTGTGTACTGGCACCAATAGCTTTTGCCCATTCCCTACCCCTTTTACAAAATAAGAGAGAACAAATGGTAAGCCTCGTTGGGTAGGAGAAGACCTGGGGAATAGTAAAATATATCTAACAGAATCTCTTCCCACTCTGATATTTGTATCCAAAAAAAGGAGAGTGAGTTTCCATAGTTGTTCTCACTAGCAAAAAGTAAGAGAAGGCTACAAAAGTTAGGAAAATAAAATTGTATAAATTACGAATATTTCATTTGCTATTCTATCTTTGAATAAAATTTTAGAAAATTTAAAGGGGTAACAAGTGACTAGAGTTCCAAAGGCAGATAATAGAACCTACACAGAAGAAATGAATGCGACTAAATCTACGATACATCTCTTTCTAAACAAGAGGATAATCTAAATGTGGGAAATAATGTATAAAAGTAATAAAAACAGGACTGGTAATTTTCATTTGACAGTAACTATAGTTTATATTACAAATGTACTATAGTTTTCTGGTAGAACAAACAAGCGTGCAAAAGAAAAAGTATGGGGATATGCATCCTTTCCTTACTAATATTGATTGTATCCTCATAGTTTACATGTTGAAGAAAAAGTTGAGGTCAATGGTTCTCAAATATTATCAAGCTGGAAGACTCAATAACAACCAGAGTCATACCCCAGGGTTTTTGATTCAGAGTCCTCATTGGTGTTTGGAATCAAATCTTTGTTTGGGTTCTGTTTCTAGTTTCTGAGATGGTCAAGTTAATGTCGGTGTTAAAGTCTCTCTTACCTTTTGAACATAGATAATGGAGTTCTATCATGAAAACAAGAAAGAATGCTTATTGCCCTGGAAAAAAAGTTCTCCCTGGCTCATTTTTTCCAGCAAGCTGTTTTCCTCATTGTAAAGATAGAAGAAGACAAGCCACAAATTTGGGAGACTTATGTCTGTTAATTATTGGCTAAGAGAAGGCTTTCTGGGAAATAGTGGGTTTTAGGTTTAATAAATAATGGGGTTGGTCTGCCCAATGACAGATGTGTATAATTCTCATTAAATTCAGTGGCAGTTACACAAATGAATCAAAGCAAAATGGTGTCTTTTACAGAATGTTCTGATTTAGTAAATTATTCACTATCTCTCAAACAGTACAGGCATATGCTATTGTTCTGTGGGGGCCAAGAAAGAATCTGTAAAGACAGGATGTAGCTGCAAATTTTAGAGTCTCAATATGCAACTAAGAAAAGACATTAAACAAAAAGGAGTTTTAATTGTTTTACAAGATCTTTTCCAGATATTCTATAACAGTCGATGAGGGTTGGTGAATAACTGGATGCACATACACACACACAACACACACACACACACACACACACACACACACACACACACACACCCCTTTGGATTTTCCAGATATTAGATTAGTTCATTAGTTCAGTGGTGCTTACCACTGTGACAAAATGAACATCTTATAATCAATGACTAAAACACTCAAAGAGAATCCCATTATTGTTAAAGGCAGGTAGACTTATGAAAGCTTTAAAGTGTTGACAATTCTGCAGTGAGTTAGGGACTGCTAAACTGAACTCTAGTCCTTGTTGAATCATTCAGGTGCTGGGTCCTCGGATGGGCTTTCATTAACGTACCTAGAAAATATGATCAGCCCACCTTTTCTCCCTGGGACTCTGTGATGAACAATAATGGAAAACGTGTTGATATAATAGAAAGCATTAAATTAATTAGTCGAATAAATTTTGGAGGAAGCATTGGAGTACTCGCTGTAAAAGCTCTTAGACAATGGCATAAACCTACCCTCTGATTACAAGCTATTCAGAAAATGAATGTGCCTCTGAATGTGGACTCATTCAGACACAGATTTGATCCTAAAGGAGGAGGCAAAGGCTTCATTGAGCGTGCATCTGAGCAGTTGTCTCTATCCCAAACAAATGTTTCTTTAATTCTTAATTAGCAATTAAGGTCTGGGAACAGAAAGAGTTTTTGTTTTTTTTTTTTTTTTTACAAGCTAAAGAGATGATACTGTTGTGTGTTTATTTTTAGCTAGTTTGGCAGCACTGAAGATTTAACCCAGTATTCATGCATGGCAGGTTGTACCCTATCACTTGAGCCCCAGAATTTTTGTTTGAATTTTGTTTGTGTGATGGTGAGATAGGGTCTTCCTTCTTTTGGGGTATGGGTCCTGGTTCTTGAATTCAGGGTCTGGAAGTTATCTTTGAGCTTTTATGCTTGTGGCTCCTACCCTTGAGCCACAGCTCCACTTCTGGCTTTTTGGTGGTTAAGTGGAAGAGTGGAAAAGAGTCATGGACTTTCCTGTCTGGGTCGACTTCAAACTGTGATCTTCAGATTTCTTCTTCTTGAGATAGGCTCTTGATAACTTTGCCTAGTCTGGCTGACCTGAAAAATCACAATCCACCTGCCTTGATGTGCTCCATTATCTCCTCCAGGCAGGAGGAGAAAATTCATGAATTAGAACAATGGCTTTATTAGAGGTGGTGTGATAGATAGCAAAGAAACAAGCAATTGGTAAAGATTTGGTTCTGGAATTAGACTCTGTATGGTGCTGAATAGCCTTGGCAATAGGCTTAAGTTACCCTTGACTGAGCAGCTAGTGGCATACGCATCAGGAAGGTGCTGCTACCATTAGTTTTCTGTAGAATGATTCCTCATTTTCTAAGATTCTTCTAACTTAGCTCAATTTCTTTATTCAAATATTCCTTAATTACATTTTACTTAAAAATTTTAACTGCCAATTACTGATTAAACACAACTTAATCTTTTTCCAGTATACATATTGGTCCCTAATGGAGAGATGGTACTTGAGAAAAGGCTGTCAGCAATGTGGATGGTTTGCCTTCTCTAGCATTCTAATATTAATATTCACTGGGGATGAGTGTGGTGGCACGTGCCTGGAATCCCAGCTCTTAGAAGGCTGAGATCAGGAGACAAACTTATTCAGACACCCATCTCAACAAATGAATTGGCGGGGATGGTATACAAGTATAACCCAAGTTTACACAGGTGGCACAGGTTGGAGAATCTCTGTCTCACAAAAAGTCTATCCACAAAACCAGAATTAACATACATAGGACTGGAGACACAGCTCAGGTATTAGATCACCTGACTAGCAAGTAGGGACCTGAGCTTATACCTGAGTACCACGCCTCAGAAATTTGATCTTTGTATTCTGTGTAGAATGCAATTTGATGTAGGAATGTAAGGTGAGCATATAGGAATACATATGAGGGTTTTGAGTGATGTCATTGCTTCAAGACAACCTAGAGGTAAGGAGAGGAAGTGCACATGTTTGCCATTTCCCTACAAGTCTTCATGTGGAATGGCCTTGCATGGACATCTGTGGGAATCCTATACGCTTATTCAGAAACACTGTAAAAAGTCTGACCTGGAGACAGTGAGACTTGATTGTTTAAATGCAAAGTTTCCACATACAGCGAAACCACCTGCCACTCCTCGCTGTCTGTCTCGAGGTAGGGGGGCCATCTCTGAGTCTGTTTTATTGAAACAAGAAATTCCTGGTCAAAGATGTTCCTTGTGTTCTCAGATTTGAAAATAAAAATAGCTCCCCACCTTGAATTGATGTCAGGTATTTAGTTCACAATTGAAACATTTTGGAGAAGATCTGAAACATCCCTCCAGGGAGCCACATCTTTCCTCCTCTTCTTCTGTCCCTTTTCTTCCTCCTTCTTTCATGTTGTATATCTTGTGATTCTGATTAAAGTTCCAAGGCAGACACCTTGCCAGTCTGGTTTCTGTTAACCTTCTACTGTGGTGTTTATCAAATCTCAGTCTGGACATGAATTCCCCAGGGAAGGTAGGATGCTGAGATACACAATGTCTGGAATAGAGAGAGTCTCCCCTCCCCCCCCACACACATTCCAAAAGCTCCAGAGTTTAACAAGGGTCCTGTGTATCCATTTTAGATTCATTAGACGTTTTGGCTGATGTAGGTAGCTCAAAAAGATGTGATTTTTGAAAGATTCGTATTCTGTCCTGATGCCATTTTTTCCACCATTATTCATTCACCAGTAGAGTTCTTCTGTTTAATACCAAGTGGGGTTGTGATAGTGAGTATGGAGGACTGAACGATTGCTGAGGGTCAGATAAAACTCAGTGTTTGAAAGGAGATAGAAGTAAGTGAGATATGCTAAGACCTCACACACACCCCACCAGCGCCAAAATAAATGGACACTAGAAAAATTGCACTTGAAAGGCTGATCTTACCATTTTGTAGCTTGGAGAGGAGACCAATTGTTCCTGGGCTTGATCTACTCACAGCATGCAGGTGATACTTGATTTTGTAGCTGCTTTCTCCCCAGTGAGTACTTTTGTTAATGAGTCTCCCATGCATGCTGCTTCAGTGTAAAGGGATGCTACCTCAGCTCTTTCAGTTCACCCTGAGCTCCTCTGTCACTCTCCCTGCTCCTCAGGACTCACAGCGGAAGCTTTACTTTGGAGTAGATTCCCTTTCATCTGAATTTACCTGGTTAATGAGTCAAAGACATGACATTGTTCTTTACCCAATGGTGACTTCTGAACCCATTCCTTCATGCGTTAGGGGTTACCTCTTCAGCAAAGGTGCAACGGTAATGTTTCCCTTTATGTAATTATGCATTGTGAGCACTATAAACATTTTCATGCACTCTTCCCCTTTTGTAAGTTTTCTATAAACACAATTAGAGTAGATATAAATCAAAATGATGCCAGTCCTTGTACAGTTTTTTTTTTTAAGTTCCCAGGAGTGCTGTAGGGCTCTTTAATTGCTTACTAATGTAAAAATATCATTGTTAGTAAAGCATAAATCATGGCAATTTTGCCTCACTAGAGGCTAAAAGCAGCACAAGATGTGGTAATTAAGATATACTAATAGACCTGGCAATTTCTATAATAGGAGCTTTTAACAAGGTAGAAAAAAAAAAGCATGTCATCTCTCATGCTACCGTGAAACAACAAAGAAAATACAAAATTTTCTTCCTGCAAATGAGATCACCTGCTCACAAAACAATAGCCAGACAGCAGGTACGAGGATGTTAGTTCTTTCTCATTGCCTTTGTTTGTTCCTGATCACGAGGAAGCTTATGAATACAACTTTTGGTTAGAAATCAGCTTCATAAATTATAAGAGTCTTTAGATTTCTTTTCATGACCAGGAAACAGAGATTTAAACAGACAAATAGTTGATCTTAGCTACTTGGGAGCAGAGCTGAGACTAGAAAGACCCCTGTTTCTCAGCAAAGGACTCTTTATGATTAGATAGACTTGTCTTTCATTAGGGACTCTAACCAATTTTTAGACTATCTAGATACTCCTCTTTATTTTTATAGTCCTTCTCCCTTTGTTTTTGGTGTTGGGCAGATCTAGTTTTAAGAATTTTTGGAGCTGATCATCATTGGTATTTGGATTACATATCGGGAAGCAATATGATTTGGAGAAGTCATAATAGTCTTTATTACTTAAGCCCCGAGACTAGTTTGAAAGGTTAGAAAAATGATTAAATGCCCAGATTATCACAAAGCTTCCTTATGGTTTCTAAAGTGAATTCAGAAGTTATAATAAAATGGGTGTACCTTTCCAATCTGACATTCAGGAGCTATATAACAACAATAATCCATTTCCTGTGGGCATGTATTTAAGTCCAATTAGTATTAATTAATTATATACCCATAGGAGGGGGCCATGCTGCAGAGATAAGCAACTTCACTTCTGTCTGTCTGCCCTTAGATGGTGCTTTTCATCTGAGCTCCCAGGATAGTTTTGGACCATGAATATTCATTTCCTATTTTAAAAATTATTCCAATCTGGGGAAAATCATATTTACATTGATCCTTTGGGCTGGAGTCCCTGCTATATGTTACCTGTCCTATTCTTCATCAGAGAGTAGGGTTAGAAGATGATTCAGACCTATATTTATCTTCCCTGTTGAAATTTAGAGTCTAATTAGAGGAAAAAGTCAGGAGTCAGACATGAAAAGAAATACATATCTGATTTAAAATTTTGGTACAAGCTACAGAAGGAAAGTCAAGTATTGAGAGAAAACTGGCTTAAATGTTTTATGGAAGGACTCGAAGGTAACAGGTTAGCTAAGGAGAGACTACTTCAGAGAGATGGATGAGCCTGGAAGAGACTAGCAGTGCTTGCATTGGGAAATGGAAGAGGCCAATGAGGCTGGGATGTGGCCACCAGAGGCCTAGCCTAAGATAAACAGTGGGCCAAGAACAGCGCACATGGGCCAAGGCAAGGAAACAAGATGTAGTGTAACTAAAATAGGAAGCTAGTAGTGGAAAGCATTGTAAGCCAAGGAATCCTAATGATCAAATGGGTTTCTACCTTATACTTGTGGCTCCAGGAATCTGAGTATGATGGAGAGAACCGCACATACTCATGTTCAATGTCTAGTTCATGGATTCAAAGCATAGGAGAAATAGGTAAGATGTAACCATTGGGGAAAACAGAACGACTGGGATGGGCAAAGCTCTCACAGTTATTTGTAAGGATCCCTGTACATCTACCATTATTTCAAAAACATAATTGGGGGAAAAAGCTCCCAAGGCTTACAAAGAGTAAAAGAATTTCAGGACTGTAATTTGTTTTCATACATTAAAAAATTACTTTATAACTAATCACATTTTCTATTAATTTGCTACATACTCATTTGCTATTTGTACTGTCTTTAAAAGATCAACACCTTTTCTTTAATTCTTTACAATTAAATTAAAATAACATCACTAATGCTAGAATTTGTCATTCCTTCATGTCTTTTGATACTTGTTAGGCATTTCAAGCCTAAATATATATTTAAACCCAGAAAGCACTCATTTCCGCTGACATATAATGACTCATGTATTTATCTGGCTTTTCTTCACTCCACCTGGTATTTCCTAGCTAGTTCCTGGCTAGAGAGTGGTCTTCAGAATTTTAAGTTCTAAATTTAGAAGTAACTTTGATGTAGGTTGGCTACTGAAAAATTCAGTTTTCCTTTTCTGATAATTTATTTTACTTTCACTTGTGTAGTTTTTTTTCTGTATATAGTATACTAGATTTGAAATGGTTTGTTTGTTTCTCTCCAGCCTGTTTTATTTTTAAGAAGAAGGCTGTATATTTCTTCTTCCAGAGACATGCTTCTTTTTTTTTTGTTGTTGTTGTTGTTTTTAAAGTGTTTCCTTGATTTATCTTTCAGTAGTTTAATTATGATATAGTATTTTGGAGGAGTACCTGCATACATATATGTGTAGTGCTATCTATGTGTAGTGATATCTATCTTAGTGAGAATTCAGTGAGAGGTTTTTTTAAAAAAAAAAAATCTGGGAGGGATTTTCTTGATAAATTAGGAAACATTTTAGTCATTATGCATTTAAATATTGATTTTGCTACATTTTCTCTTTCCCAATAGCATTTCAATTTCCTGACCATTGGATAATTATAACATGTCCAATTATTTTATATTTTTCATTTTTAAAAAGTGATGAGACTTTTCTATTGACTTTTTCCACTTTACTAATTCTACTTTATGCAGTATCTAATTGCTAACTCATCTATTATAATCTTAATGCCAGTGCTTATGTTACAGAGCTCTCTCTAGTATTTCATTCTTTTAGTATTGAATGAAATCTGATAAAAATCCAGTTTTACATGTTTTCTACAAATTTCCTTCTATTTTCTTAGTAACATCAACTGTAGCTATGAGTAACTCCTTGCTTTCTAAGTAAGATTCTTGGCTCACTGATTGTCTAGTTATAATGTCATTTTAAAAATTGTATGGGTAATATTGTCCAGCCTAGTAAATTTTAATTGAATGTTAAATACTACTACAAAGATTTAAGAGTCTTGACCATTATCATCCTAAGAAGTTTTGTCTTTCCCTGATAAAAATATGGAGTCAGAGCTGGTCAGCTTGTGTCAACAAAAGACTAAGCTAAATCAAGGCTGACTGTAAGTTGTTCCCATTTGCCTTTGTTCCTGGGATATAGTCATCAGAGTTTTCACCTTAAGGATACAGTGATCATTTGAGCTCTCTAGGCGGGTCTCACATGGTAATGCTAACAACCGCAAATCTCTGGCAGCAAAGGACTGTCAGGAAGCTCCATTTTGCTTCTCAGATGCTTTCTGAATACTTTTGTATTCATCCCAGTATTGCTTCAGAATCTAGTAAAAGTCTTCCAGTAGTAATCTAGTGTTTGCAGTAGAATCTAGACTGTTTAAGCCTCAACAAATAACCAAAACAATCACAAAACTACTCATCGTTCTGCATTTGTACTGTAGGCCTCTGCCCATTTTTTGTTTTCTGATTTTTCTGTGAAATGTGCCCCAGGAAAAACTTCTTTCAAATATCAGCTCACAGGTGGACCCGTTGCAACAATGAGAAGTACAAGTTGTCATGTCAAAAACGAACTTTACAACTTTGGTGGGGAGATGGGGAGGATTGGGTAGGGGGATGGGGGGAGGCTGGGAAGGGATGGGAAGGGGAAACAAAGGAGGAGGCTACAATGCTTGATATGAAATGTACTCATTTTCTTGCCCATGTAATTGTAACCCCTCTGTACAGTATTTTCACAATAAAAAATAAATAAAAAATAACAGTAATAGACAAAAAAAAAACCAACAAATACCAGCTCACCTTCATGAAGTTCTTTCTCTGAAATGTGACCGTTTGGTTCTCAGTGTCTCAGCAACTATCTGATGCCTTGAATCACTTTTTGATGTAGCATTTTCTTGGCAGGAACTGTGCTTTATCATAAACTACTCTAGCTTGCCCTAAGAAGTGGAAATTTCAAAACAATGCTTTTTACACAATAAATCATGCCAAGGTGATTTACCCTTAAATTGAGTGGGTTTGGGAGCTTATAAAGGCTTTGAATGCTGACTACATTTTTTAGCAATCTGGAGTTGTGTGATGCATTATTTTGAAATAGTATTATTAGTAGCTGAGATTAGTGAGTCTAGCATCAGACAAATCTAATCCTGGCTGTGTGTGGCAGGTCAATATAGTAGTGTTGAAGTGTATATGAAGTATATGAAGTGTTGGCCAATGTACTAGCTCTTTAAAACTCAGTGTTACCCCCCCACACACACACACATACACACAATATATATGATCTCAGTGTGCTTGTTTGCATAGTATATACTAAGAATTCAATAAGGGATAGTAGCATATCACTTATCTTGATTACACCCAGCCCTTAGATTTTGTTTACCAATCACCTTATATGGTCTATTATTCATCCATACCCATTTAACTTCAGAAATATGGGCACTGTAAGTAGAGGCCAAATGTGATTATTTACTTAGCTTAAAAAATGTTCATATTTCTGTGTTGCACTTAGAAATAAAGTGTCACAATAAAAAACAACACAAAAACTAAAGCGTATTTGTTCATAACTCTGATCATCGGGATAGTGCAAAAATATGCAGTACATGTTCCCATGTGTTTTTCAAAACAGTGCAGCTAGTTTGGGATTGAATAATCACTGTGAACAAAACAAACAAGAACAAAATCAAAATCAGAAAAGTCATTGAGACTAAAATGTAAAAATTTTAAACATTATTCTTTTTAGGGGAGGGAGTGGTGGTTAAAAGGACATATTGGCTTGTTGCCTGATAAACTGAAACCCAGGCAGTTGCACCTGTATAGTTCACAGGTTTGGAACCTGTAGCTTTGGGTTTCAGTAACTCCTAGGGTGGTATTTGCACCTATTTCTGGCCCTATACATCTGATTTGATGACATCTGTTAAGGAGACAGAGGAGAAAAGATATGCATATGAGAGCTCAGTGAATACCGTCTGCATTTCAATGAGACAAGGCTAGTATTACCTTGCCATTTATTTTGTGGCCTTTAGGGCTTTGACAGGCAATGCCCAATCTGTTTCTTATCAGGTTTAATCTCAATATTTACTTTTACATGTTTTACTTTAAAATCCTTTGTAAAAATAGAAAATTGTGTTTGTCCATGCCATACAGAATTGACACACTCAGAAAAGAAGAGATTTGAATAGAAAATATCAAGCATTTCAAGGAGATGAGTCACTTCCTGTGTGATGAGAAGAAATGATAAGATGAACAAGATAAACATTCACCTAGGACTGAATCACTACTTAACATAAGCTATACACTCTCAGTTTTGCCATGTTTTCCTTTTTGTAGTGCCTTGCAATTGTCAACACATAAACTTGGAGGTTCCCTTTTCTGGTTTTGTGCTATCTGTCTCCTGATTTTTTAAATTTAGGATGAATCCCAAGAAAATTGCTGTTCTTACTAGATTTTGTTTACCTAATCACTAAGATCATTAAGGAAGACATTCCTCTGAATGAAAAATCTGGGTCTCATAAGTAATGGATCTTGAACCTCCCTGATCAAGTAAGTGGTTGTCCAGGTACAGTAGCAACAGCTCCATGTGCAACTCATTAGAAATGCAGAATCACACACCACCAACATTTACTGAAGCAAAAATCTTCATTTTAATGAAATCCTTAGTTGATAAATATAAACCATCAAGACAACAAAGCATCCCAGTGTAGGCCAGAGGTTGACATTGTTGTGGGTTTTTTTTTTCCCTGAAAAGAGACTGAGAATAAACATTTCAGATTTTATTGGCTGTAAATTTTGTGTAACAGTTACCAAACTGTTGCTCCAATGCAAAAGGTAAAAGAGAAAATGGGTAAAAGGATGAGTGTGGCCACGCCTAGTGGAACTTTATTCATAGACATGGAAATTTGAAGTACATATCACTTTTTCACATGTTACAGAAGTTCTTCTAGTAATAGTAATAATTCTTAATTCACAGACCATATAAGACAAGAAGTGGTAGGTTGGGTCTTGTGTGTTGGCCTCTGATATCCATGACAAGATTTCATTCACTTTTTAGAGAGGTGTCTACTCTGACTACAGTTGGAAAAAAAAAATCCCATAAACTGGTTGTTTAAGCCACCAGACACTCTATCTTGCATAGATTTAGAAGCTGAGAAGTTCTACACACTAATATGCCTGCATAGTGACATGTTAATTCTGATATGTGATCTTTGCCTGGCTTGTGATACTCTTGTCTTGTGTCCTAAAGTGATGGGCAGTGGCCTCTGATGTTTCCTGTTGTACTACGAGTAAAGACTTACATGATTATGTTTAAATAATATGGCCTCATTTAAAATTACTACTCAAGAAGCTGAGATCTGAAGATCATGGTTCGAAGCCAGCCCCTGGAGGAAAGCCCGTGAGACTCTTATGTCCATGAAACTACTTAGAAAAAGTCAGGACTGAGGCTTTGGCTCAAGTGGTAGAGCTCTGGCCCTGAGCACAGAGAAGCTCCCTGAGTTCAAGCCTCAGGACCAGCAAAAGTAAATAAATTAATTAAAAATATAATTAGTTACTCACATAAAGGCCCTATTTGCAAACATAACCCCATTGTGGATTTAGGGCTCTCATGTGTAAATTTGAGAAAAGCAATGCACAAGTTTCCATAGTGCTGTTTGGCATAATTTTCACTCTAACATCTAGGAAGGCGTGTGAGTCCCACAATTCATGTATGCACCTCCCACAATCTTCCCCTCCTGTTTTTCATGGCTCATTGTCCTTGTTAACTCTGTCTCATCTGTGGTGCTTAAGCCTGACCCTATAAATTTATGATAGCACATTCTGACCCTTCAGTTAAATTGCAGGCTCTCTGAACATACACAATACTGATCAAGGATTGAGGGGTTCAAATAAGAAGCTGGATTTCCTGGATTGAGCTCAGAGGTTAATGGTTGCCAACTAGAAATGACACAGACTGACCTTTCCAACTCTCGACACTGATACTTTATGTGATTTCAGGCTCTCTAAGCATTCCTTGGGCCTATTTTCTTCATTTCTTAATTGGGCATTGAAGTGTGTCTAAAGATGTGTGCATCTCCTTTGAAGGAGTTAAAAGTGATTCATTAAACCGGACACTGGGGGTTCACATATATAATCTGAGCTAATCAGGAGGCTGAGATCTGGATCCTTTGAAGCCAGCCAAGGCATGAAAGTCTGAGTTTCTTATCACCAATTAATCACAGAAAGACAGAAATGTCACTGTGGCTTAAGTGATAGAGTGCTAGTCTTTAGCAAAAGGAGCTCAGGGACAGCAACTAGACCTAGAATTAAAGCCCTACGAGCAGCCCCCCCCCACAAAAAAATGGTGATTCACGTTAGGACCCCTTTTGAAGAACCAGTTCTCTATAGTATCTGTCTCTTAGAATTCACTTAGCCCCTAGTATCCTAATATAGTCCTTGCCTTTAACGTTGCATTTACTTTTCTCATGCCATAAGATAGCAATTCCATTCCCCATTTTTAGATGGGAAGTCCCTTTCTTCACACTTCTCCTGTGAAATATACCTATGGGGAAAACATCATTAACATGAGATCTGTGTTGAACAAAGACCTTCCATTGTGTTTTATTTACCATTAATGTTTTAACATTGTCTGCAATCAATCTTAGATATGAGGTCAAAGTGAGCAGATTCCCTAGAGGGCCATCCTATTTTGTTTCCTGATGAATATTTTCTAGGCTTTTGCCCAGTCCCTTTTAATGACTCCTGTACAGAGTTTCCTAGAGTTGATTTGAGAATATTTGCATTAGGAACTCATGGTGCACACAGATGGAGACTTGGGTAAAACCCCCATAAATCATTCTCAATGACTATCTGTACAATTGAAATCTGGAGGGAGTCAATGATGTATAGATACATTCATGTATTATGAAATCTGCTTTACTGAAATGGGATTGAAATTGGTATGAATTAACACTCTTTGCCATTTCCCCTCTTTTATAACTCAATATCTGTGGCTTAGGGTAGGGTCCCTGTTTCCTTTATAGCCTTAGACACGCAGGCTATTGTAGAAATAGGGCTATTAGATTTCCTGTTCATACTAAGGAGAAATGCAGGTGACAGGGCATGCTTATTCCTGCTATATTGCAAATATTCGCCACCATGAGGGCTGTACCCTGTATTTCCTGCTAGAGGTGAGCTCTTGTCAATTGCCTGCAAACAGCACCACATCAAGTCAGAGGTGCAAGATGAACGTAAAGAATTCATGAATGGTAAATGAAGACTGAACAGAAATTCTTTGAGCAAGAACCATGTATTAGCATCCAGAAAATGTACTCTAAGGGAAGAATTCACCTCTTGATTTTTTTTTCCATTTCATTTGGACTTATCATATGGAAAAGCCAGCAGGCCTGTAAGATTTAATTTGGAATAAATAAAATAGAAACAATAGAAGCGTTGTAATTCTTGTCGCAGGCAATGCCAAACAACTTCCTTTATTCTGCTTATTTTCTTACTAATACACGTATCTCCAGAGCCTCTGGATCACTATCTTAGATATTTCTTTTCCTCCCACTTTGGATGAATAGCATTTTCCTATTAAAATTGAATTTATGTCATTTAAAATTGGTATAAATTAACTTGAATAGCATTCTTTTTATGCTAGAGCTCGTGAAGGTTATTTTAAGACATCTGTCTCATAGACAGGAATGGTGTTTTATGTTTGTAACCCAGTTGAAAGGAGAAAAGATAATAACATTTTTAAGTCATATGCTCTTGGATGTTGGTCAAGTGACTTAGCCTTTTTGATTTTCAATTTCCTTAGCTGAAAATGGGAAATCAAATATTTATTTCTCTAGGGACTTGAGAGCTTTAAACAACTTACACAAAGCACATGACAAAGTACTGATACAGGCACATGTTTGATGTCTTACCATTTGTGATGGCTGATACAATTTTGAATAATTAAAAATTAGGTTAGTTAAAATTATAGTGATAGCCATCAGTTCTAATAATGTGAAGAGATTCCTACCTAAATAGCTGTGTAGCATAGGGCAGAAGGAAAAATGTTAACTTGTAGTGGGAGCACCTTTATTCAAAATCCCTGCACGTTGGTAATTTTGTATTAGACATTTTGTTCATCAGTTCCTGTTCAGCCAAGTACATGGCTTTTGCACATTGTTGCCGAAATGATCAGCAGTATCTTTCTCATTCCTAAAGACTCTCTGCACACTTTTATTAAAGATAGAGCAGGTGTCTGGCAAGGAACTGAGGGTATAGTAAATCAGCCAATGAATGGTATGCCAGAATCAATTTACTGCAGTCTCCCAAATATAATCTCGTTCTCTTTAGCAGTTTCTACCATGAACCTCCAAGCATATCTTATATGCATGCCAAATGCCTTTATGGGCTCCCTGAGCAGAAGTTTAGGTCACAAAAGATGATGAGAGACAGAGACAGAGACAAGAGACAGAGATAGGAGACAGAATGTTTCTTTTATATATATATGTATATAATTATATATATATGTGATATTTTAGTGATAGCCATCAGTTCTAATAATGTGAAGAGATTCCTACCTAAATAGGTGTGTAACATAGGGCTATATATGTGTGTGTGTGTGTGTATGTTTTGTTGTAACAATACTGTACAGAGGGGTTACAGTTACATGAATAAGGTAATGAGTACATTTCCTATCAAACATTGTGACCTCCTCCTTTGTTTTTCCCTACCATCCCTTCTTTCCCTATTACCCCAACTCCTCCCTCCCCCTCAAAGTTGTAAAGTTCGTTTTCAACATAGTGTTTTGTACATCTCATTGTTACAATGGGTCAACCTATATCCTTACTTCAGCATTTGGTTATTTCCCTTCCCCTCTCCAAATTAGAAAAATATATATACAAGATGCAGGGCACTAGAATCAAATACAGCGAAAACAGGCATTCTATCATGGGGGAAGAACATACAAAAGAGACAAAAAAATCACAAAGTACAGTATAAACACGTTAAAAACAATAGCAAGAAAGAAAAAAAAAACACTTGTGTCCCTATCTTGGGCTTTATTTCATCTTACATGGTCAAATGTACATAGCTTTTGACCTTTTCTGTTAGTCCTAGGGATACACTAATTATTGCAAGTAAGGGAAACTATGGAACCTATGTTTATTAGGGCCTGGCTTACTTCACGTAATATAATTTTTTTTCCAAGTCTTTCCATTCCCTAACAAATGGGGTGATGTCATTCTTTCTGATGGAGGTATGTATATATATATATATATATATATCCATATATATATATATATGGATATATATATATATATATCACATTTTCTTGATCCATTCATCTACTGAGGGGCATCTGAGTTGGTTCCATACCTTAGCTATGGTAAATAATACTGAGATAAACATAGAATGAATTTCAGTCTTGTGAAATTTTACTCAGGAAAGGAGAGCAGATGGATTCAGCTTCATGTGTATCTATGTATCTGGATTTTCTGTAGACTTTTAACTGGCAAGGAAACTGAGTCATAGCTAGCTGAATCAGCAGTGTGCTAAAGAAAGCTTCTTGAGATTAGAGGAGTCAGCATTTAAAGCCATATCTGTTATCTCTGAGGTCCATGTTTCTTCTCTAATAACTGCTAGCAAAGTTTCTGAGAGAATATGTCTCCCATTTTCTTTTTTTAAAAAATATCATTGTCAAGGTGATATACAGAGGGGTACAGTTACGTAAGTTAGTGAGTACATTTTTTGTCTAACTTGTTATCCACTACCTCATTTTTCTCCCTCTTTCCCTCCCCCCTGTCTCCCATTTTCTCCTGGAGAAAATGATGGAATCAGAATGAGGTGTTTGCTCCTGCTGGCCCACTTTCAATGAAGGTTTTCATGGTTATTGTGTACTCCATGTTATCATGATTGTGTGGATGGAACAATTAAAAATTAGATCTGCATGCTATGTCCCCAACATCTGCAGTTGGTCAAGAAAGGAAAAAACTTAAAAATTGTCAAAACATCTGATTCTCGAGAGTACAAGTTAACAGATAAACAGGAATTCGCAATATGAGTCATTCCAAGATCCTGACCTACAGCTCTGCATTTAGATGTATGTTTAGAAGAAGGCATTAGAAGACTTAACAAATGAAGTTTTATACAGGTAATGTACAAAAATTTATTTTTCATGTATTTCAATGGGTTACTTAGTCCTCAGCATTTAGGCTTTGACAAGTTATAATTATAGATTTTAAAATCACAAAGAGAAATTTCAGTATAAGCACAGAGAAAATGTTAATTCACCTCTGTGAAAATAGGAACATGGATGATACTCACCAGCTACTATTAGCTACTCAGGAAGCTGAGATTTGAGGATGTTGATTTGGAGCCAAACTGAGCAGACAAATTTCATGTGACTCTTACCTCCACCTGGAAGTGGTACCATGTCCCAAGAGGTAGAGAGCTAGTTCTTAGTGAAAAAGCCTAGCAAGAGTATGAAACCCTGAGTTCAAGCCATGGTTCTGGTGCAGCTGTACCCAAACCTCCACACATACCCTGCCGAATCCTCCCCGCACACTAAATTTTTGTTTCCTTACTGTCTATGTTGATTGTTATCTCATACACTCGTAGATCGTAAACTTTGATTTCTTATAGATATTATTTTTAAAGGATTTAAATTTCCATACATGCGGAACAGGAATGGGAGATATCCTAGCTTTTTGGGTGTGTTTCTTTTTAAAATTTTCTTATTGTTTTAGGTAAAATGATGAGCTATACCAGTCCACTGCATAAGAGCTGATGGTTCCATTCATTGACATTTGTTTCAAACCTGCAGAAAGCAGAATTGCAAATAGCCATTCACTGCTGCTTCACATTGGGAAGCTGACAAATACTTGCTCTACTGCCCTGCCACATGTGTAGTCTGTCTTTCTGCCTACATAGCACAAGTCACTAACCTACATAATTCTTGTAGGATCTTTTTAAAAGCCTAAGGCAAGAGTTCATACTGTATATATTTAGCATGCAGAATCTGATGTAAATGTGTGTTTGGTGACAGACTGGGAAAATTTCCAAATATCCCAGAACAATTTTTTTGGAGTTCCTCCTATTTACATCCTTTAGTTTGTGCTGGCCTACTAATGTTTGCCTGTGTCGTACATTTGCCAGTTGGAATTTAAATTCAGTAATAGAGGCTGCGGTATTTACCCTACTTCATTTCCTGTTGCATTTCTGACAGAGGAGCCAAATCCAACTCTCATACATTCTCTTGTTTCTCTTATTTTGTTTTAGATAAACCACAATGTCTACTTTCAAAAGTCACTTTGACTCTAAATTAATGTATACCACTAGTAAAATGATGAAAACAATAGGAGTTACAGGGTGAGAGCCTATATAATTAAATGTTTATGACACGAGTAGAAAAGTTGGTACTAATTCTCCAGACAAATTGGGGCTGAGGGTCACCCTTCTTACAGACATGTCACATTGATGATCTAAAAGCGCATGAGTAGAAAAACTGTGTATTTGTTGTGCTAAATCTAGACCTCTACACTAAAAATCTCTGATCTGGTGCATGTTATTATTTGGGAAAGGGAAGGGGAATAACAAAAATGGTGAGACATAGGACAAAGGGTGAGCCAATGCAACAAGACTATGGTGGAAATGGAACTTCGCAATTTTGGGAGGAGAGCGGGGCGGGGGGGGGGGGGGGGGGGGGGGGAGAAGGTGGGCGAAAACAAGGGAGGGAGTAATAACGTTCAACAAGAAATATACTGTCACCCCTCTAACATCGCCCTTACAATAAAATAAAAATTAAAAAAAATACATAGTAAGAGAAGCATGGGAAGATATTTAGAAGCCCAAACCTGAGTTCAGCTTATTTTGTGTTCTCCTGTAATACTGGTCTCAAGAATTCTATCCTTGTTTCTATCAGCAGATGGGAAATTGCACTGATGCGTCTTTCTGCTCTTGGTATGTGTGCCTCTACTCTATGCTTACCTCTTATGAGGGGACCTTGAGCGATTTAATTCAGACTCCTGATTGTGGGACCCCATTTTAATCAAGAGGAGACTCAGTTCATCTGTGTTGATGTGCCGTTTATGCCCCTCAGGGTCACTTGGGAAGATAAATGTGGCAACTTCCTGAGCCTTGCTAAGGTATTCTAGTTGCTCAAGGAAGCTGGGTTAGATGTATATGCTTGGGCCTGCTTTGCAGTTGTGTCTGTTGTACTGTTTTCTGCTATGGGGGACATGTTTAACTGCTTCAGATGGGAAGTTGAGCCAAACAACTCAATCTTCCATGTTCTTCAATACAAACTTTCTTGACTCCCTTTTTCACAACCCTCCTTATACCTTCATTTCAGAAAATCTTTGCCTACCATATGCAGGGTAGGGTTGGGAGGTGATAAATGAATGATGGGAATCATTTTTTTTCCATAACAGAATAAACCTACCTTTACAAAGCCAAGAATTAGACAATCTTATTTTCTGATTTCCATTTAACATAATGGAGCTCATGAATCTAGCAGTCTTGAAAAGGGGGCACACAATAAATCCCCAGTGATTTGAGAAATAGAAGTTGGAAGATTGTAGGTTTGAGGCAGCCTGGGGCTGCACAGCAAGACCCTGGTGTCAAAAACGAATAACACAAAGTAAGATCCACACTGGGAGAGTTTGCCTTTTGTCTCTGTCTAATCACCCTAGAATTGGGTTCAAGTACAAAAAAGAAGACACACAGGATTTCCATTCAGATAAATATACACTTTGTCATGTCATGTAAAATAACGTCTACACAAATAATGAAACAAATTAGAATAATGGACATGCATCTTGGGCATAATTTATATTTCCCAAATGTCATAGGTTTGTTTTTTTTTTAAATCAAAGACATTCTGAAAATTCTGATATTTTTGGAGCACTTGCGAAGACATATCTGTTGTGTTAAAAAAGGTCATTTATAAAAATCTGCAAATTGTATTGATATATTTCTTTTGGTGGTGGGAAACACATTTTCACATGTCACCATGTTCACAAAACTGCCTGCCAGGGTTGGGAAAGTGTGAATTTCTTCATGTGATCACAACACCATCATTTTTATTTCCTATGGAACACCAAATTCCTGTAGGAAAAGTATTAGAATAATGCTTGTTTTCCCTCTGTTTGGCTTTAGGCAATTTTACTCTCGACAATTGCAATTTGGTGGGTGAATTATTATGCAAAAGTCCAGATTATGTGATATATGTTTAAGGACTAATTGACAATGCTGACATTCGAAAATAGAATACCTCTTTATTGTCCATAATTCAATTCAAAGCTCTTCATCTCTTACATAAGATTTATAATCTCTTATATTTCTTGAAAATGTATTTGAGATTGCTACGTGGACATCCCAATCCATATAAACATTATTCATAGATAATGGAGTTTGGCTGGATAGACTACAGTGATAAATAAAAGGCACACAAACACTTAAAATGCATGAGCATGAAATGGTGAGCTTATATTATGATCATTACTTTTGTATTTGATTTTGGTTGTACGTTGTCAGAATTAATAAAAGACTAGCTACTGTATGGTATTAGAAAATTATTAAACCAATGGGTGTTTTCCGGTGTTACTTGAATATTTGTCAGGGTGATGCATTGTATATGTTTTTTTTCCTTCTCCCGAATTCCACATTTCAGTTTTAAAACCTCTCCTTCTTCCCTCCCTCCCCCCTCTCCCTCTGGAAGTGGGCAGTGTCTTTCTTACTAAAGAATAGACAATTCAGCATTGCTATTAATGAAACCATAATTACTAGATATTGCTATTTTATCATCTCTGCTGTCACTGCTGGCCAGAGATATAATTATTTCTCCATTTCCATAAAAGTTTTAAAGAATAATTATTAACAATTATGTATATGAGGAATTTAAAGTGACCATTGTTATAGGTGTTTCACTGATGTTTTAGATAATAGCATTCAAAGTTCAAATTGGTGATGGATTGTATTGATTAAAGCGTGAGAGTCAGATGGAAAAAGATGTCTTCAAAGACAGATTTGGAGTCAATCCAAAGGTAGTACACTGCAGGTGGCAAGTGGACACCAAATGGTTAAAAAGCTTAATATACCAAGGCTGTTGGTTAACTTGAGATAAGATGCTAATCCCTTGCAACTAATAGCAATCTCATATCCTCTCATAGGCATCTTATTCTCTGTTGGACTTTAGTATTTGGCTTATTATTATTATTACTATTATTATTATTCTGAGCCAATCAAGGCTGAACTAATTAATTTCTGTCAAATGACTCAAAGTCTAGTGAACAAGAGAAAGATGTTATTTTTCTAATCACTTCAAATTTCCCAGAGTTAAATATATTAACACAGTGCTTGTAAGTATGTTAATATAGGTCTTGATTGCACCGAAGGTTTGTGTATAAAAAAACTGTGCCGGTGAACAGATGAAGCATTTGCATTCTTTATATGCAAATCATAGATAGAAGATTGAATAAGACAATGGTGGAAACGAAGTTAGAGACAGTTCTTAAGAACAATGCCTCAGAGACTTCTTGTGCTGAATTGAAAACTTAACCCATCAGTTGCCAAACTGTTAAGTTTATCTAATGGTAATGAGAAATAAAGTATTACATTTCTGATTATTCCTGACAGGGACACAAAAGTAAAACTGACCCAAGACTATGTCTTTCCCCATCAGTATGTCTCCAAGCTAGGCTTTTCTCATTACTCTCATCAAATGAATAAAAACCAACCCTGTTTGCAAAGGGGAAGGCCTATGTAGAGAGCCTACTTTATTTTCAAGGCAATTATTTTTCCTCCTTTGACTTTACCAAAACCTATGGACATCTTTATAATTTTTGGTGGTACTGGTGGAGCTCAGTACCACTCACCTAACTCTACTGGTGAGCCATACCTTCAATCCTTTAGGGAATGGAGGGGGAGTGAATTTTCTCTTACAGGCTCCCTGGTGTTAGAGGAAAGGGAGGTCTCGTTTTCTGTTACATTTTGTGCTTAAGGAAATGCTTGAGACCTGCTAGTAATTTCTGTTAAATTTCAGGTTTCTTAGTTTTAATGCAATTTCAAAGGTAGAGTGGGGAAATTTAGCATGAAACAAACCTTGTTAGTAATAAAATATTAGTGCAGTAGCTCAAGAGTTAAAAATTTTGAGAGTCTCTTTATGTAGATTAGGCTAACCTCAAACTCCAGATTGTCCTGCTTAGCATCCCATTTTGAAGATCAATTGATATTAAACTGGCAACTAGTAGGATATACTGTTAAACAGATTAGTAGAAAATAATTTCTTTCTTTTAACCTTTTTTTAATGTGTCAACTGCTAAAATTACATTCTAAAATTACATCCATCACTCATATTAGGTATTTTATTTGTCTTCTTGTAAAAAATATATCCAATAGGATACTGTAATATTCTAATTTTACTATGAGTTGGATTAGGTTGTGGTGATAGAGAAAGAAACATAAAAACTATAACCCATAAATCCCAACATAAAAACAACAGTCAAGGTCTAAGATAAAGTCTAGAAAGAAACTCCATGGGTTGTTTTCTCAGAGGAAAAGCTGTAGCTAGACTCCTTTAGAACTAAATTGGAAGAAGGAAAGAATATTCTTCCCTGATGTCAGACATGCAACTTTTCAATATGGATGAGGAAGCAAGATACTCAAAGAGGAGAGCAATGTTCCACAGCAGAAAATAAGGTGGTTGTCTACCCAGGGAACCCATGCAATGGCTACAGATCTTTGTGAGTCAGTACCTGATTATCAGAAGGATGCCACACAGAGGCTGAAATTGCAGGCATACATTTTTCTATGATGCAAAGAACAGCTCCTCAATAAAGAATTATCCAGCCCCATATGTCATAGCAATTACTATTTTAGAATTCACTTAGATTTTACTCTTAAATATTAATGGGCTGGGAATCACCCATATTAAGTGTCTTATTTAAACTAATTAAAACTAATCAAGACTGTGGTTGGACCAGAACCAATGAGGCTTCCTCTTGGGGCTGACTTTCTCATGCTACAATGTCTCTTTCCTACTGTCTGCCTGCTCTTCTGAATGTATTAACCAAAGATTCATGAAGCTATTGACAGGGTGAGGCATTTTTCCTGTTTGTTTTCTGTGGGGTGGTTTTATGGTTTTTTGTTTTGTTTTGGTTTTGGTGTTGGGCCTGGAGCTTGAACTCAGGGCCTTTATTTTCCCCCAGTGGTTGATCAAAGATTACAGTCACAGACTTTCCTGCCCTGGCTGGCTTACAACTAGGATCCTCAGATCTTGGCTGCATGAGCCACTGGCAACTGAAGGTTTTTTATGTTTTTATGAGATATGTAAAACTTCTGATTTCTATGAAAATGAATATCTTAAGGAATGTTCTTATTTGACAGCACTGAAAGGTTACAGGAGGTCTAAGTTTTCATTTTTCCTTTTTCCTAAAGAAGCTGATGATCTCATTTTGGAGGATGTGACCAACATTATTAAAATGTGTGTAACAGATTTAGAGCTTAGGGCTTATGATCCAAGGTATGGGGGTATTGTACTACTTTGTTAATTTGATTACTTAGCCTTGTCTAGTTGAAATATCCATTTTTGTCCCTGTTCCCTATCTAGACTTCATTAGCAGTTGATATCTAACTGAAGAAATGACTTCATTGATATCACATTTTCATATTTTCCCTGCCTTCCTTCCTTCTCTACATAATCACACAATTTTAGTTTGATAGAAGAGCTATGTTCAATTTACTGGACACCTGTTATTAACTTCCTGCCTACCTATTCCCTTTCTTTGTTCCATGTAACTAGTTCTCCTGAGAACTGAGGGCATGACAAAATACTTTTGGATGTTAAATTTTAATTAAAATATTATTTGCCTCTTCTATTTAATTTTAGTTGTTTCCTGGTATCTGTCATCCTCAAAAAATGTGTTATTGTCTGTACTAAACATGTCTCAGATCAAAATTGACTTCATAATAAAAAATGTTCCTTGTTTAAGGTATTCAAGCTAATCAGGGATGTGATTGGACTGGAACAAGGGTCCCTAGGAAAATGATCCATCATGCTGAAGCTTTGATTCTAGTGTAGGGTAGAGATAATTAGTAAGTAGATGTAAAGTAAGCACTGAGGCATTAACAGCTGGGCAGCCATAAGAATATGACTGAAATCCTCCTACCTTTGGTGTATGTTAGAAAACTGAACAAGCAGAAGCCTGGAGTCAGCAAAGTGCAATGTAGCAGGTGCATGTGGATGCAGATGGAAAGAGCTCCATTCTTTCAGATCTCACTTTTTCCTCTTGCTCTGAATTTATTATGTGCCTATAAAATGGGCAGAGCTGACAATTATTTAGATCACTTTTTACTCATAAACTGAGAATATGTGACAATAGAGACAAGGAGCAGAAAAGTCACTGGCTCTTACAGTGTGTGTTCTTTTTTTTTTTTTTTTTTTTTTTTTTATCTTAGTTGCTTTAAAAAATACTTACCTGTCCCAACATGCTAGCTTGGGATTTCTCTCACCTTACTTTTCATGTAGGAAAATTAAGCATCGGTGGAAACATTTGCGGCCCTGATGAGTTTGTGATTCTCAATGAAGGCTTTTAACCATGGCCCTAGAGTTGAAATGGTTCAGAGGGTGGATAAAAACCCATCTTGCTAATTATGGAATTTTATTCTTTTGGTAACAGATAAAAACACAATGAGGGAAAATTTTCTCTTCAGAGGATGAGACCTTTCTAAATCACAGCTTCCTTATTTCTTAGCTCTACCTGCCTTTGGAAAGTACACTTGTGTGGGGGTTCTCCACGATGTACTTGGCAGATTAGGAGCTGACCTTACAGGAGCTCCTGCCTGTCTGCAGCTCAGTCTACAGCTTTGTAAGGTGTCTGCCCTGTTCCTGGAGTTTGCTCATCAAGTGAAACCTTCCATGCCCCAAGGAGTGGACTTCCTTGTAAAATGTGAACTGCAGAGCAGTGGGGATCTTCTTTTTTATTTGTATTAATTTTTAAAGAGAAGCCAATGAGAAGAGGAAGGGCTCCAGGGATTAGATGCTTCTGGGTAGAGCTTGTGAATAAAGGAAAAGAAAATAATCTAAACTTTGAACAGTCAGCGGCAATGCTGCAATCATCTCCACAGTCCTCAGTTATTCAGGATGTCTGGGCAAGTTGCAGTGAGATGCAGATAGAAGCTGTGTGAGGGACACCAGCAAGAAAGGTCCAGCTAAAGCCAAGTGATCAAAGAAGAACAGAAATAGAGAGGATCGGTTTACATTCACCTCTGAGTGGAGAACCTTCTGGCTGTACATCAGGTAATTTACAGGCTTATAAAGTGGGACTCTGTTGGGATCCACCATGGATTTGTATCATGCTGAGACTAAATAATATAGAACTCAAGATGGAAATAGGAGAGCTGACATCTGGCTAATTGCCAGTGTGATTAGGGCATGCCTGGCAGTTGAGTAGAAATTGCGTGGAGATGAAGAAATTTCAATAAAACGTGATGGACAGCGGTGGCTGAGCTGAGAGAAGGTAGGGGGCTGGGGTAGGAGAGAGGCCAGGGAAAGAAATCCAGCTGGAACGTCCCTTCATTTAGCTTCTCTTCCAGTTGGATCTCAATAGTAGAGTTCCTCATTTTGTGTGTAACTGTTTTCAAAAAAGAAAAAATAATGATTCCAGTGGCAGAGAGGAGTTTGTTAGACTGGTACTGCATTAATTTGCCTACATTTTGCCTTTATCTAAAACCAACTAGGCACCAGCCTCCCAAGGGTCTTTTCCTGTCTTCAGGCTATCTAGTGTCTGAGCGGTTCAAGATATAGCTCTTCTTTTATGCTCTCTTCCACAATGGTAGTTTGGTACCCCCTGCAAGCATCTAGAGTGGAGAGGAAGCTTTCCTTGAGTGCCAAGTGGTGTTTTCCCATGGATGGTCATTTCCAGGGCCTCTTGTATCCTATGTGGTTGCTACACCCATGAAATGAATCCACGTTAATTTACCTAAAGAGCATTTCTTCCTGTTAACCTTTCCTGATCCTCCCAATGAGAGATTCTCCACTAAAATATATAGGCCTTTTCACTGTCACTATCTATAAACCATTGCAAATTGTTCTCAGCATGGATTGTTGACTAACAAATGAAACTTTTCTACTGCCTTGACCTACAGGGATACAAAATTTCATATTATTATGTACCTGAGGATCCGGCCGTTACTTAGTAGTGGCTTTCTAGGCAAAATTCATTGCAGGGTTAAGGCTGCATTTTAGTAAATATTTGTATGAACAATTAATGCATAACCGAGGCCAGATGTACTAAGCCTAAAATGTCAGTCCTCAATCATATCCAATACATGTTTTCTGCAAAACTTAATTTTCTAAGTAATAATAAAGTATAAATTATGTAGGTGTGTGTGTGAGTGCTTGTGTGTGCTTGTGTGTGTGCATGTGCTCCTTCCAGCTTTTTCTGATTGGTTTATTGGAGATAAAGTATATCACAGACTTTCTTGCCCAGGCTGGCTTTAAACCATGATCCTTCCCGCCCCCCCCCCCGCCCCCCCCCCCCCACTTCCGCCCGGAAGAGCTAGGATGACAGGTGTCAGCCACTAGCACCTGGCTTAAACTACAGTTTTAAGAAGCCAAGGACTCAAGAAACAGAAAGGGCTGGGTGCTGGTGGCTCATGCCTGTAATCCTAGCTACTTAGGAGGCTGAGATCTAAGGATCGTGGTTCAAAGCCAGCCTGGGCAGGAAAGTCCGTGAGACTCTTATCTCCAATAAACCACCAGAAAACCAGAAGTGGCACTGTGACTCAAGCTGTAGAGCATGCTCGCCTTGAGCTGAAGAGCACAGGAACAGCGCCCAGGCCCAGAGTTCAAGCCCCACGACCGACAAAAAAGAAAGAAACAGAAAGGAATGCAATGAAATGAGTAACTACACAATATTCAGGATTAGGGCATCGTGTTGGGTTACTAACAGGTAGCATAGCCCCAGGATAATTTCTCATACGTACATCCTGGTAATGTCCTCTTTCCCACAGTCCTACCATTTCTATATTGTTTGATTATATTTTTTTTAAAAAAATTGCACAGGCATTTTCTAGTTCTAGATACTCTAGCAACACTGGACATACACAGCATTCAACAAAATAGCCAAACTGAGAGATGCTTTCTTTTGTGTGCCCTCGATTTCCTGGTTGAGTAGAAGACTGACACCCAAGCACTACACCAAGTCCCAAGCCTTCCAGCTCTCTCAAAAGAACCCCCTAGATCTAATGCAGTTGATGGCGTTTCATGCATATGAACAATTTCATCACAACTATGCCCACTGTTACAATCATTCAACTTTTATTTTCCAATGAAAATTTAAAAAATGAAGAATCATTTTTACTTTGATTTATTGTTTTAATTATCCACCTGATTCCAATCCTATCTCAATTGTCATTTTAGCCCTATCATTTTAGGGACACTGGAGGAGTAGGAGTTCATTTGAAAACCAAACATCAATCTCAGCTACAAATGTCTAGTAGGTAGATTAATGTGTAAACACTAAAATAAATGTATTCAAGGGCTGGGAGGGGTGATATATGCTGGTAATCCCAGCCGGTCCAAAGTCGAAGGCAGAAAATGGGAGTGGCAGGATCCAGACTGTAGAATCTCAGGCGTGGGGGGAGGATGAGTGTTTTCCAGAAGTACATAAGTAAATCTCATGGAGGTAGCTTGTGGACCACAGCCTGGGAAAGTCAGACCTTTGAATCTTTCCCATTTAGTTCTTAAATGTACATATCACGCAATGCATAAAAGAAACATTTGGGCTGGGAAGGTGGCTCAGTGGTAGAGCGCTTGCTTTGCATGCATGAGACCCTGGGTTCGATTCCTCAGCACCACATAAACAAAAAGAAAAAAAAAGCCAGAAGTGGTGCTGTGGCTCAAGTGGTAGAGCGCTAGCCTTGAGCTGAAGAGCTGAGGGACAGTGCCCAGGCCCAGGGTTCAGGCCCCACGACCAGACCAAAAAAAGAAACATTTCCCTAGAGGTTTCAATGCATTTTTTAGCAAACCTATAAAACACATGATTTCAGAAGCTGTATATATTCTATGTTGTGAATGCCTCAGGTTACTTGTTTACAGGGCAAAAACTTATCTAGCAACACTTCCATGAATTTTCATCATTTTTTTTCAACAAAGCCCTGTTGCAAACGGTGAATTATGCATTAACATATGTTCATGCTAATTTATATGCCAGTGACAGCTTTTTGGCATAAGATCAATAACTTGCAATTATATTTTTAAAAGTTCATTTATAAATACCATCCAGGAATTGGGATGACCATTTAGACAACAATGAATCATTGAAGCCAGTGTTAAAAAAAAAAAAAAGAAAAGAAAAGAAAAAAGAGCAAATTCTGCAGTTTTAAGATGTTGGCATGTTTGTCTAAGGAACAACAAATGAATCTGAAGCTAACAAGATAAATGGCTCCTGCTCTTCTCAATTAATAGTTTTATAGCCCTGCTGGATTGTCTAATGTTGGTGCTTTGGCATCAGACATAAATGCAGGATGTTGTTACATGAGTTTCTCTAATGCTCAAATAATTATAGACTAGCCTATTTAGGCCATAACACTTCAGATAAAAATTACAATTTTGACTAGCCAATTCTGAAAATGTAATACAGCATTTCTTTCTGTATAACCTTCCAAGGAAAAACAAAAGTTCCCACAACACAATAAGAGCCAAGCTTTATTTTTATTTTATTTTATTTTATTGTTAAGGTGATGTACAGAGGCTTTTATGGAGCTTCAATACTGTATGCTTATATCTCTCTGAGGTACTTTAATTTTAAAATACAGGTTTTTAAACAAAAATATGTATGTGTGTTTGTGTGTGTTTGTATATGCAAACAGGTTCATGAGTGCATAAATATGATGTGCCAGTATCATGCTCAAACCCAGGGCTTCAAACTCTTTTCATAACTTTTTGCTCAAGGCTAATTTCTACCACTTGACACACACCACACTTACGACATTTTTCTAATGATAAAGAGACTCAGACTTTTATGCCCAGTCTGGTTTTGAACTGAGATTCTCAGATCTTACACTTTTTTGGTAACTATGATTGCAGGCATGAGGCTGGACAAAAACTATTTTGAGAAACTCTAGGGTACAAAAAATTTTTGGACTAAGACAAGTAAATTTGAGGATGAAGGCAGTGACTTATAAGTTTGAAAGAGATTCTGCTTTAAAAAAAAATGTAAGTATAAATCTCTTGAAGAAGCTCCTAACCTATCATATTTAAATTGCATTTTTCTGCTAATTCAGTGATAACCTCTTAGAAATAGTTTATTAAGTAAATGGCTACTTGTATTATCTATAGTCAGCAAGTAGTTTATCAATCACTACCATTAATTTGTACAGAGCTATCAGCTACTGCATGGGTCCATCCTATCCCAGTATTTATTTTGAACAAAATAAAGTTCCTAAGACAGGACCAATGATTTGCAGTGAAGACAAAGAGATCTCAGGAGCTTTGACTGTCTTGTGTTCCTCCAGACCAACATCTCTGAGAATGGAGGATGGAAGATAGAAGACAAGGAAATAGTTTTCTAATTAGAAATTTTATCTGAAATACCACAGTCTCATGGAAGGTCAAGCAAAATGATTCCCATGGATAATTTACCAAGAGTATTTCTGTTTTATAGATCTTCTGCTTGTAGAAGGAATATAGTTTTACACGGTAAAGAAAAGCTGAATCGAGATCTTGGCTCTCTGAATTGTTGGTAGAGTTGTTATTATAACTTCTGTGAGTTATTCTTATCTTCAAAATAAACAGTAGCAGGCTCTCTCTATGGATTATTTTTAAGGATAAAGCGAAATTGTCCTTAAAAGTGTTCTTAGCAGTATCTGGCATTTAGAAGGCAATTAGTCACCATGTAAATGAGCATTTCCTTCTACTCTGACATAAGGAAGATTTTCCCATGCTGCCGATTGGAAGCCAAAGTATTCTGTCTGCTCCGCCCACCACTTGGATGTTTGGGGAATCTGACATCGTTCTGTATTTGTTGGTAGATTGCTTTAGCTCATTTGCTAAAGGAATGCCAGCATCCAGACTAGCTCCCTAGAAACTATATCTTCTTGCATGCCAGCTTTCTACCCTTTCCAACTCCACTTTTACTTATCCATAGGTATTTATTGCCCAAGTTAGCCTGTAAACTAAACCCAGCCACCTATTCATTTTTGTAAATAAAGTTTTTATTTAGATACTGCTGTGCCCACTAATTTATAGGGAGTTTATGGACCTTTTCTGAACTTTAATTATTGTAGTGTTTTGTGGTAATGAAGATGTTGTGGTCCCACAAAACCTACATTTTTTTATTGTTTGGCTGTCTCTAGGCCAATCAAGTATAACCATTTGGAAATTAAGCAGTTGTTAAATCTTTTAACTTTCCAAGATTGGTGGCAGAGAAATAGTATCAGAGGAATAAAAAAGCCAGAGATGAGTTCTATTATTTACTGTTGTAGCTTACTTGGGTTATAATATCTTTGTGAACCTCATTTGTATCATCTGCTGAATGAAAATGTTCATTTTTGTGCCATCTAAATTCACACTGGCCGAGATTATTAGTTTTATATTATGCAGCTTTTATTTTGAACACATGACCTTAGCCCTGATTCAGATGTTTCTTGTGTGAAGAGTTTAGAGTTCACTCATTCTTCTCTTCCAGATGTTTTTGAGTGAGTATTGCTCTTGAGGAAAAAACAAAACAAAACAGCAAGCATATAATTAAGCAAAGAAGCAAGCAAGCACTGGAGGCAGTGTTCGGGGAGGTGAAAGACTTAGCCTGAAACAGTGTTCTGAAAGGGTCCAGTGGAAAGAGAGCAGATGTACAAATCAGAGGAGAGCATGTAGAGTTGGACAGAGGGGAGGAGCTAAGGGAGAATAGAGGTGGCTATTGGCCTAGCAATTAGAATTCTAAGCCTGGTGAATTTAGCTGTCCAGGTTCAGGCCTTCTCCCACACATCAGAGATACAAAATGAGATCTTTATGCCCCGTGGTGGGTAGTGCACCTGTGACTCAGTAAATTACAATCCAGAATAGCCTGGTCCTTCAAATGCTCCAAATGAAAATGCAGAAGACTTGGATTTGAAGCTAAACATCTCTGTTTCATGTCTGTATAGACACCTATCAGGATCTTCATCTGTAGAAGTAGAGTTGCTTTTTTATGTAATTCACCACAATTCAGAAAGGGTAATGTGCCTGGATATGTTTCAAAATATATTTCAAGATAAGCCAGCATTATTTATGATATCTGCATAGCTAACAGAACATGGGCTTCAAGTATGTTTCCCATACGCAGTTGATGAATGTGTATCTGTACATGCAAATGTTCACACAGGTTTATTTCATAGATCCATCTTTTTAGGTAGCGTCTAACTAGAACATAGTGAAATGTCCTGTATGTAGTGATCCAGTGAGGGAGACCAGCATGATACAAATATCCACTGAAATAATTGGTTTTCTGTTTTGGGTGGTAGTAGTATGAACTCAGGGCCACCTGCTTGTTAGGCAAAGCCCTCTCTCTCTTATTCCATATCCCCAAGCACTTTCATTCTATAGTTATTTTTTAAGACAGGTCTTTTTCTTTTCACCTAGTATCAGCCTCAGTCAATGATCCTCCTACCCATTTCTCTCAGTGGCTGAAAATACCCACGTGTTCTACCATACCAAGCTTGTTGGTTGAAATGACGCCTCTCTTTCTGCCAAGGCTAGCCTCAAACAGTGATCCTTCTGATACCCGCCTATGAGCTTACAGGCAAGAGCTACTGCATCCATCCTCACCAGATACAGTAATCTGAAGATGGTCACATTTAAATATCTAAAGTTACACATCGATATATTCTTACCCGGTAAGCAACAGAAATCTCATGAAAATGCTTTTCTTGTGAAAATTGTTGGCTGGAGAGAGCACCATTCTGGTCAGTGTATAATCTAAGGCTTTTTAGTGGATTTCCATCTACTGGGGATTAGCGTGGAGCTCCATTGCAAATGTATCTTTCTTCTCTGTGAAGGGAAGCATCCCTGTGAGGTGGCATCATGTAGAAAGCTAGACGTAGAGCAATTTGTTCTGCCCCTTTTCAACTCAACAGTAATATATCCACACACTGTGTGAAGGCTCTGGGAGTGTCATGAGAAAGAAATAAACAGAGCCTTTCTTTAAACAAAGCGATACTATGTATTAACACACAAAACAGTGGTTCTTTTCTCACAACAGAAGCCTACCTAGTGATTTCCACCAATGAGTCTTTCCGTGGGAATGTTTTATTGGTCATGATTTATGGATGACAAGTTTGAGTCATTATTAAGCTTAATTACATTTAAATGATGGTTATTTTTTTTCTCCAAATTGTTTATCTTCAGGGCAAGGATGAAAGCAAATGCTTTAGAGAAATGTAGAGTTCACTGGTTGCTAAATGAGCTTATTAATGTTTACATATGTAATGATTTAGGCCATTAATATGGAATATTGGAAGGAGCTGACCCATTGTATCAGTCTGCAGCGAATCCTGCACAAAACCATCATTTTCTTTGCACCATTCCATCTCAATCACAAATTCTTGAGGTTAATCTGGATCTCTTTGTGACTGGTAAATGTATTTTCAAGAAAATGAAATTACTCTACTTGCTTGGCATTAGGTAGATCGTTAGGTCAAGAGCATCTAGCCACAGCCAGCTCTGGGGAGGGATCGGTGACACTGGTCCTCCAGAGCTTTGCTTTACTTCCACAGAATCACGTTCCAGGCAGCACATTTCGTACCCAGGGTCAGCAAGACAAATTTGGCTGCTTTGGCCAAAGGCTAGGAGGAAACACTGAATTTCTAAAGTCTCAAATCTTGTCCTTGCTCCTTATTATAGCTTATGGTGTTGTAGAATCTTGTTACAGACTTTGTGATTAAAGAGACAAGTGGTTCATGTTCTCTGATGAAGATACTTGTGTAATGAGCTGCTCTGCTCATGCATTAGGTGCATTTTATTACATGAACACAAAGGCAAAGATTTTTCATTTTCCTTTATTACACTCATTCTTCTATATTATTATATAATGTACAGTGATAGAAATATGTATTTATATAATAAACCTACACATATATGTATATAGTATACATATATAGTATATGTGTATATACATATATATGTATATACATATATATAATATATATGTATATAGTATACATATATAGTATACATATATATGTATATGTATATATGTATATAGTATACATATATATGTATATGGTATAAATATATACTATATACATATATACATACATATTATATATGTATATAGTATATATACATATATATATGTATATATATATATCAGAGATATATTTGACATTCAAACTTTTTTAGGACTAGGAATAAGGATTAGCTCACTTGGCCTTAGAAATAGGAGTTTTATGACGTATATACTTGTAAATATAAAGATGCTATGGATTATAACCCTGTGTCTGGGTTTCATACAAGAATCGAGAAAAAATTTAAGAGGCCAGGTTTTAAAGAGGGGTAAGGGCAGTAACATGACCAAATTCCTAGAAACTGGAGCCTTGGCTCAGGAACTGGACATATGGCCTGTGACTATCTAGCAGCCCTGTTGAACTGGGTAGCACATTGCTCTGTCCTGGAGAGCAGAAATTCCTGGCTGGCGCTACAGGGCTTAACCATTAGGGAAACACTGGCTGATCTCAGCTCATACCATACTGACTTTTATTCTGATTCTTTGGCTTACTGATATTTTCGGGTTCATTCTTAGTACCACTTGGTCTCTTAGTTTTCCAAGGTAGAAGATGTGATTTGCCCAGTCAGAGTGTTTGTTTATGCCACTGGTTAGCAACAAATGGGTCAGCCATTTGTGACTGACACAGATTGACTGCTTGAGTCACATATTGGAAACCAATCCCTCTTCTGTCATGAAACTACAGCAAACCATAAGCTATGTTTACTCATACCATTGCTTCTAGGAGAGGCTGCGGGCACCGTTGAGGCTCAGCCTGTCACTACAGGTTTTCAATGGACCAGGACAATTAGGAGTGCTGATCCTTGGGTCTGGTGCTCCAGGATAAAAGATAGCATGTTTTCCTAAACTTTGTTTAATATGTAAAAAAGATTACCAATAAGAAACAGATTCGTGTTCCCACTGGATTACGAATCTGTTTATGGCAGCAGCACAGTGCTTATTCCTCAGGACTTAAACATCTTTTCGAGTTTGTCAGAGTCCATAATATATGTGTTTCTTGTAGCTGCCAGGCCATAGTCTATGTTCTCACTCATGCTCAAGAACTGTAGACGAGCCAGGTGGTGGAGGCTTACACCTGTAATCCTAGCTAATCATGAGCTGAGATCTGAGGATTGCAGTTCCAAGTTAGCCTAGGCAGAAAAGTCCCCTTGAGACTCTTATCTCCAATTAGCCACTCAAAAACTGCAAGTGGCATTGTGGCTCAAATGGTAGATCGCTAACCTTGAACACAAAAATGCTTAGGAACAGGCCCTGAGTTCAAACTCCACAGCTAACACACGAGTGCGCACACGCACGCACACACACACACACACACACACACACACACACACACACACACACAAGAACTGTAGATAAAAGAATCATTTCTGACCCTGAAGCTCTGCGCAGAAGAAACATCCAATTTGTAACTTCTTCCTTATTAGGATCTCCTTTGAGATGCAAAGGTAATAGTATCTGCTTTCAGAAAATGTGTGCTGAGGTTCACAGAAGGGAATGCATCTGCCTATCTTATGGCAGAGTAGGAGACTATGGCAAATCAAAATCAAACCTTCATTTCTGAGTCCCTTTTAGGTGATTTAAGATTTATCCTTCTCTCTGGTCAAATGGAAAAATTTAGCAAAGTTATGTAACAAAAATTGTCTAATAGAGAACAATATAATCCAATAAACTCAAATTCCACATTTTAATGCATCTGAAAAGTTATGGGTATGCTTTAGTAAAGTTAAGATATATTGTGTAATAGGATCCATATTAGATATAAAAACATAACAGACACTTGGAGCATTTTTAGTTTCTTTAAGGTTTCATGTACATTACAGTTTTATTCTTGTGGCAAATGTTAAGTTGACAAGAACCATCATATTTTCTTTGAGAAATGGCACATGCTACAGAAAAAGAGAGAAGAAACACTGTGGAAGAGAAAAGAAGAGAGGAGAGCAGAGGAAGGGAGAGGAGGGGAGAAGAGGAAAGCAGGTGAGGAGGGAAGGTAGGGGGAAGAGAAGGGAAGAAAAAGAAGAAGAGAGAGGAGAAGAGAATTTTTGAACGTGGAGTTACATAGCTAAAATTGTTAAGTGATCACCCAAATTCATTCAGCAAGAAAAACAGTAAGCTGGAATGATAGAACATACACATCTTATTGATCTGTCTCCAGGTTTCATTAATATCTCTGCCAAAATCTCGGTGAGGACTTGGTGTGGTCGATTTCAGCACTTGTAAAGGAGTCTGTGTTCACATAGATAAAAGGTGAGGATTGTTGCCAAATTGTCCTAAAGACTCAGAACAGATGTATGTACCTTGGCAAAGGGTGTCTAGGGAGGGACTCAGTAAAAAGAAATAAAAGCTATGGTTTGGTCAGCTGTGGTCTCTGCCCCACCATATAGCAAGATTAACATCTCACTATTTCTCAAAGCGTAGCAACTAAGTTATTGAAAGCTCTAGGACCCACATCTTCATGCTCTCATCACAAAAGCATTCCCCTTGTATCTGAATTCATGTTTTAGAGCATAGCACAAATAGCATACTAGTTTAACTTCTTTGTTTCTTGTGCAGTGAGTGTAAAGTATCAAGATCCGAGCAAGTCTTAGGAGCATGCATCAGCTTCCCATGACACAGGTCTAGGTCATTCCTGAAAGCTTTAGTGAATTCCAGATACGTGTTGACATTTCATCCAAAGAGATTGTAAGAAAAAAGAAGACATTGAAGTCTCTAATGCCTTCCCTATTTATTCTACTAATTACAGTGATAGTGGGGTGATCTTTAGAGAGTTCACACATTTTCTCTGAAATAGTCATTGCTTGTAAACAGTCTCCTCTCTCCTGGGCTTTTGTGGAGGAAATCCCTTTTTCTCTATGGGTGTCTTTCAACAGATGAGTCGAGCTATTACCCAGTGTATTATTAATCTCACAAACTCACCCAGAGGTGTGTGACGCATACCAACAATAGAAACCTACCTAAAGTTTTGCTCTACAAGGATTCCTTATAGAGTTGGCTGCAGAAAAAAAGCGCCACTATAAATCCTGAAAAGCAGACTGAAAAAAAGACTGACGTTCTATTCCAATTTGCCAAAATTGTTTTTTTAAATCATTTCAACACCAGCATTAAATAAAGAAATATGATAGTCAAAAGATAAAACAGTTTAAATATTTAAAAGTAGGGCAATATATTCATTACAATATGGTTTGCATTTCGCATTTAAAAATATCAAACTTATTTCCTGAGAGAGGTGCTTAATATATCATACTTCCTCCTTCCTACGCGTTTTTTTTCTTGCTGATGTATAGCCTGCATGACTCCATTGGCTTAATAAGTTTTCCTTTTCTTCTTCCTCCCCCTCTTTTCTTTCTTTCCTCCTTTATTTACTTAAATTCTTCCTGGCTGGCAAACTATTCCCAATCAACAATTCCCAATCAACAAACTACCTTTTGGACCCCTAGATCTAATCACCTCTGTGGGCCTGTCTCCTCTACATAACCACCTTCAGCTCTTCCACTTATGTGATACAAAAGGTAGAGATGTTACTTCGATTTTTATTTCATTTTTTTGTGGTTGTCTTTACAACCATTATCAAACCTGTAACTAGATCCTAGTGGGTTCTAGGTTTATGTATGTATTGGGGGTGGGGTTGTGTGCAAAACTAATTCTAAATTCAAAAATTATTATTTAGCTTCTCCTATTAAAGAAAGAAATATTCCAGAATTTAAGGGGAAAGTTCAACAAAAGTATGCTAGGTCAATGTATTCTGTATAAGAGGAAGGAGAGGAATTCATATCAAATCTATCTATCTATCTATCTATCTATCTATCTATCTATCTATCTATCTATCCATCATCTATCTATCTGTCTATCTCTCTATCTATCTGTCTGTCTGTCTATCTATCTATCTATCTATCTATCTATCTATCTATCTATCTATCTATCTATCTATCTTTTTTATATGCTGGTCCAGGGGTTGAATTCAGGGCCTGGGCACTGTTCCTGAACTTTTTGTTTTCTTTCTCAATGCTAGTGCTCTACTATTTGAGCCACAGTTCCATTTCTAGCTTTTTATCTAAGTAGTTAATTGGAGATATATGTCTCAGGTACTTTGCTGCCGGGGCTGGCTTTGAACCGTGATCCTAGATCTCAACTTCCTCAACAGATTGGAGCCACCACTGCCTTGCAGTTTTTGTGTTCTTTTTTTTTAAAAAAAATGTATTTGACGTTGGTTTAATTGGGGGAGGGGAAGGGAAAAGAAAGAATTCCCAGCCCAGAGAGCCATAAGCAAACCAGTGTCTGCAAAACTCTGTCCTGTTTTCCTTGGGCTCAAGAGCTACTGTCCTGTCCATTTCTGGAGACAAACTGTCTCAGACAGCTGATCTATCATTCACCTAACATGAAATTCACCCTTTCAAAGTCTTCAATTCTGTTGTCTGTAATATATTCAACACATCAAGAAACCTACTAGGAAGTTGCTGATAATTCATCACCTTAAAGAGAAGCATCAGGTATATCAACTGTCAGCCATGTCCACTTCTGAACCCCTCCCCAGTGAATCCACAGAATGATTCCACTCATGTTCCTGCTCCATGGATCCACTTTTATCCTTGTGGTTCTGCTAGTTGTGGACATTTGACCCAAATAGAATCATACAGTTTTATACATCCTTTCAAAGGATGTAATAGGAGTTTTTCTTGAGAGAGTTAGATTCAAATACCATTGTAGAAACACAATAGAGAATTCTCCTGTATCCCTTCCCCACCCCACCCCACCCCCTGTTTCCACCAATGGTGGCACTGTGCACCCCTGTACCATAGGATGATAACAAAGCTGGCGTCGATAAAATCCATCCACCTTACTCAGATTTCCCAGGGTCACTAATACTGATTTATTTGTGTGCATGTACCACATGCTTATTGTAAAATAATGTGACTTGAATGGGGCAGTATCTCAGTCAATATGAAAATGATTTCAAGATTATAAAGGATCTTTGTGGTCTTCTGTGATGATTGGATTTGTTAATCCCTGATAGCCACTAATTTGTCTTCTACTTTTTTTTTTTTTTTTTTTTTTGGTGCCAATTCTGGGGCTTGAACTCAGGGCCTGGGTGCTTTTCCTGAGCTTCTTTTGCTCAAGGCTAGAGCTCTACCACTTGTGCCCCAGATCCACTTCCAGCCTTTTGGTAGTTCTAGTGGAGATAAGTGTCTCACAGACTTTTCTGCACATGTTGGATTCCAACTGTGATCCCCAAATCTCAGCTGGAATTACAGGCATGAGGCACTGATGCCTGGATGTCCTCTAGGTTTGAAAGCTATTTGAAAATGTTATAGAAGCAGAATCAAAATTACTGGACCCTAGCTGGGTATTGGTAGCTCACCTCTGTAATATTCGGTACTCAGAAGGCTGAGAGCTGAGAATTGTGGTTTGAAGCCAACGTGAGCAGGAAAGTCCATGAGACTCGTATTTCCAAAGCTAGAAGTAAACCTGTGGCTCAAGTGGTAGACTGCTAACCTTGAGCATAAAAAGCTCAAGAACAGCACCCATGCCCTGAGTTCAAGCCTTAGGACCGGCAAGACACGCGCGCGCGCGCGCACACACACACACACACACACACACACACACACACACACACACACGTGCATGCACATTTCTGGATTAAAATGTTTTTGCTTATCATCCTTGGATATTATCCAGGATGCTTCATGGAGATGTAGCTCATTCTTTTATTTGTTGAGTATTTTTCCATGCTATCTCAGTGCCACAGTTTGTTTGTACATATGCACACTGAAAAACATTTGACCTATTTCAAGTTTGGACTACTATGAATAAAGCTGCTACAAACAGTTCTGAACAAATTTTGTGTGTGTGTGAATATACATTTTCTCTACGCTGGGATCGATGCCTAAGAATGCCAAGTACTGGGCCACATGGTAATACGTGCAAGTTTCATAAGAAACTGCAAAGCTGTTTTCCAGGGATAGACATACCATTTTATTTTTAAACCCACAATGTGTCAATGATCCATATTCCTGCATCCTTACTCTTATTTGATGATAAGACTATTTTTTTAAAAATTAGCCATTTTAATCTTTATGTGGTGAGTATGTAGCTTTAGTTACTGGTTATTCTCACCTGACATAACCATTTTAGGCTTTAGCTATGCTGTAGCACATATCAGTACTTTGTATATTTTAGGCTTTAGCTATGCTGTAGCATATATCAGTACTTTGTATATTTTTTGTCAATGAAACAATATTCTCTACCACATTTTAGTCATTCATTCATGGATTAAATAATAGTGGTAAGGAAGTGGCACTGTAGCTCAAGTGGTAAAGTGCTCACCTTAAGCTGAAGAGCTGAGGGACAGCATCCAGGCCCAGAGTTCAAGCCCCATGGCCGACAAAAATAAAAATTAAAAAAAAAATAAAAATGAATAATAGTGGTAAGAAACATGCTGTCTGAATTCCCTTGTATTAAAATGCTAGTTATGTAGCACTAGAAACTATGTTAAATGTTTACATGTATTATCTCATCAAATCTTATGATCTAAGGCATGGTGTGCCAACTAAGAATTCACACCTTAAATCAAGGCTCACTGAGGAGGATGCATTTAGCTTGGCTACTGGGCTTTCAACTCACGTTATCACATGAGCATTCTACCACTTGAACCACTTTCAGACTTTATTTCTTTATTTCTTTAGTTATTCTTCAGATGGAGGTTTTGTACTTTTGCCCAGGGCCAGACTGACATGGTGATATTTCTACCTCTACCTCCAGTAGCTGAGATTATAGGCATGTATAAGGACTGGCTTGTGTCTTGAGACATTGTCTCCTAACTATTTTTGTGTGAAGGATGGTCCTCAACTGTGATCCTCTTAATTCTGCCTGTAAACAAAACCTTATTTCCTCCAATCCCCAACAGACTAGTCTATATATTATCTTGCTTTTCATTAGATGAATTCATATAGTTGGCATGCTTATTTAAATGAAGAATTTGAATTTGATAGAACTAAGTTATTTCTTAAGTCATGTTGTCCATAAAGAAATTAACATTCATTAATTCAGTACACAAATATTTACTGAAAGCCTTATATGTATTAGCCCTGTAGTAGATACTATGATTCTGAAATTCTAGTTAACACAAATTTAGCAAAAGTAATGAGTAAATATTTCATTGCACATTGAAAGCAAAAATTTTGTTGCTAATACTTATTACCTCTGGATCCTAACTAGAGAAATCTAGGGAAAATATTTTATATTTAAGGTACTTCATTAGTGATTTTTAACAGTTTTTTTTAAATGTAAGTTAACTATTAAGACTTGTTTTGAAAACACAATTTCCATTAGGCTTGTCAAAGGCATTATAGTATTTCATTTTACTGGCAAATAACCTGGTAGCTAACCCCCCTGACATATTGGCTTCTTATTGTAAGTTTTGTCCAACCTCATTATGTATAGCTGGAATGCAGATATTGAATGCAATATATCATTAAGTCACTAATAAACTTCAGTCACTCCTTTACTGCTTTCTCCCATCCCCCACTGTCAATGAGTAATTTATCTTGCACGGCAATATGCGTAAGTTGCCTTCAGAAGAAGGGACATGGCATAATCAGTCACTGTGTGGAGTTATAGCCGGCTCCACCATGGAAGAGAACAGATGATTACGATCAATAATCAATCAAAGACCACGTGACAGTAATCATACATCACCTTCCACGGTGGAATCTTCTCACAAAGCATAATATTTCAAGATCCAATTTCTGGGTAGGTTGGTGCCTTGCCATTGTCTGAAATCTCCCCTTGGTTTGTGATAAGCCTAGGATGTGGGGTATCCTTATGCTGGCTTCCATTGTTTTGGAAAGGCTCACATCAATGGGACATCATGCCCTAGTGAGAGAAGAAAACAAGAATTCTTTTTGTGATTTGCCAGTCCTTATTACTCCTTACACCCCAAGTTGTGAGCACAGGTAAACTTGAGTTGACCATGTCATCCATAGTGCATTGCTTATTAAGCCAATGCCTTTTGTGAAAGTTGTTGGTACAATTTTTATAACTAGATGTTGGCAATAATGTCCAGCAAATTATACTGTCCAGTAAAATGGTATGATGCTCATAACATTGGAATTAATTTGGAAACAATTGTCTGGGAGGCTTATTGAAAAGTGAAAGCTTTTATAAAACATAAAACCAGTCCTCCGGGTGACAATATGAAAGTTCAAAATCCATTCTATTAAAAACCCAAAAGAATATATTCCACAAAAATCAAGAATTTTCTAAACTCAGTCCTTAGCACTCCTAATATGCACCAGGAAAACACAGATTCCAACTTCTAAAATATCTTATAAACTACCTTAAAATATCTAAAATATCTTAAAAATGCTTTCATAAGAATAAAACAAATTCTAGATTGCAGAATGCCAAATGCTTAGTGATGTGAGAGATTTCATTGCAAAGCCAGAGAGAGCACAGATCTATTTCCATAGATGGGTCTGGGGAGTTCTGTACACTTCCATGAGAAGACAGCTTTAAAATGCCGGGTGCCAGGGTCTCATGCCTTTAATTCTAGCTACTTAGGAGGCTGAGATCTGTGGAATTTGTAGTTCAAAGCAAGCCTGGACTGTAAAATGTCCATGAGATTTTTTTTATCTTCAATTAACCACCACCAAAACAAAAAGCTGTAAGTGGAGTTATGGCTCAAGTGGTAGATCATCAGCCCTGAGTGAAAAAGGTAAGGGACAATGCTTAGCCCCTGAGTTCAAGACTAAGTACTGGCAACAACATTAAAAAAAGTCGGGAATGGAAACAAAATGGGGAAGGTTGAGTTCAAACCCAAGATCTGACAGAGAGTCCCATGAAGTAGAACAAAACTCCATGATACTTTCAAGTAATAATACAGTTGAGGATTGGAAAACAGAGACCATGATGGGCATTTGGGAGAAGTGGTGAATTAGAAGCACACAAGGGTCTTGGAGCCAGACTGTAAAGGGCTCACACTCCAGGTGCTCCAAGAGGGGAGACAAAATCAATCAGATTGGAACTTTAAGAAGTACTTGCCTGTGTAGAGACAAAATGGAGGCCCTGGGACAAGCCAGCTAAGGAGTGAGCAAATGCTCCGACCTCAAATATTTTCATTCAATGCAATTTTTTAACTTTCTCCATTAGAGTGACTTAGAGATACACACCACAGCAGACATAACTTTGCATAGCTAAAGAGGAATGAATCAATTGCAAGGAAGACACCACTGAATCAATTTTTAAAAATCTTCAGTAAATCTCAAAAGTTTCAATCAAATGAGAACTTTCTTGTTCTTTGGGAAAGATGGCTTTTATTGCAGTGTCCCAGATTTCTGACATGGCTTCCAATCTTGGGATAGGGCAGGGAAAAGCAAAACCTGCTGTATTATTAGATTTAATCCTATATCTGTATCTTTTTCTAAACTGTACAGAAATTACTCCAGTTCCTTTCATTCCCCAGATAAGCCTCCTTCCTTTCAAAACACAATGGCTTTTATTTTATTACTGATTTTGATTCTTTCTGAGTGAACATTCCCATGTTTTATGAAAGAAGCTTAATTCCCAAGGAAAACAAAGCAAATATATTTTTAACAAGTTGATGCTGTTCAAATTTTGTATTGCTGACAATCAGGTCTTTTCACAAAAGCAGATTTGATGACCATTTTCTTCATAGAAGACTGAGATTCAGTGTAGTGCCTCTGTGATTTTAATTGCCCTTAAGGAGATAAAAAGTATCAATAAGAGAACTCTGCAGCCTATTCTCTTAAAAGTGTGGGATCACTGGATTTAATTCTTTTTGTACTGTGTTTTTAAAAAATATATATACTAAGTTTCTCCCCAAGTCCTTATCATCAGAAAACTATCTCCATTCTAGAGGACACATACAAACTCAAAACCATACGTTGCTGTGCTTTTTACTTCAGGAAATAAAAAAAAATAAATAAATGCAATTCTAATAAGTAAATGAATGGAGAAAGTAATATTTAAAACTTTCCTTTGTGATATATTTAGACTTAGGTTACAAAGCATAAGCCAGACTGTTGGGAAGAATTAGGAAATTATTAGCTTTTAGAGGGTCTAAAATTAAGCTGTTTTGTGGCATGAGATCTCTGGAAATTTAGCTTTTGAAAATTGATATTTTCCATTGAATGTGGGGAAGCAAACACAGTGCCTGTGGAAGCTGTTGCCTGGAGGCAAACACATAGTTAGCGGAAATCCTCTTCCTGGATATAAATATCTCCTAGGATTTGTGACTTGGAGACTTCATATTCTAGGGGAGCCAGCTGCAGTCCACAGCTGTATGCATTTTATACCTCCGATGGCCACCTCATTTTAGTAAGTGATACAGGTTTGGAAAACACACACACACGCACACACACACACACACACACACACAGAAATAACACACAAAGAAAAAGGCTTGGATTCCTAATCACACAACAAACACAAAGCCTTGGATTCCTAAAGACAATATCATATGGCTTTCATGTGTCTGTCGATAAAAAGTGTTTCTGAAACTGTGATTGTGACTCATGCCAGTTCTTCAAAGCCAAACAGTGGGCCTAGTGGGTTTGGAACATCCCTGACCGCCCTCCTCTCCACCTCTCAAAGCCCTGTGTGAGGCTCTGATCAAATCCATGAATACTCTACAGATATTTTCCATTACCCATGAATGTCAGGATTTTCTGTCTTCTGTTCTTACCTATAGGATTCTCTCTTCTTGCTAACAATGAAAACTGTGTGCTTTCCTCCCAGATTCCATCTGTAAATGAATCAACCCTTGGAGGATCTTCTTAACACAGAACTAAGCAATTCATTCCAACAATTAACCAGCCACTGGATGTAGCCATGATTCCCCATCCCCAGGAGACCATAGGAGGCCCAAACCCAGCATGGACCTTTGCCTCTTTCTCTTTCTCTCTCCCTCTCCCCATCTCCCTTTTCTGTTTGTCTATCTTGCACACATATGCACACAAAGGAACAATAATACACATATTCATTAGCTCAATTCTTCAGTGTATTCATGTTCCAAAATGGCATGTCCATGATAAATATATATGTGTGTGTTATATAAATTATATATTATTTTTGTATGATTTTTATCGGTTAAAACAACTAAATTTCTTTCCCCCCACTCTGGTGGTACTGCTATTTGAATTTATGATGTTGTGTTTGATAGGAAGATAACCACATCTTCACCTCTTTTTATTTTAATAATTTTATTTATTTATTTATTTCCTTTTGCTGTAAAGATGATGTACAAGGGGTTACAGTTGCATAGGTCAGGTAATGAGTACACTTCTTTCTGAACAGTATCACCTCTTCCCTCATTTTCTCCCAATTTTTCCCTCCCAATCCCCCTCCCCTGAAAGCTGTATATATAGTTCATTCCCACCATAGTATCTGCTGAGTACCACTGCTGAATCAGCTTACCCTTTGTCTCATTTCTTTGCTTCCCCTCCCCCTCCCCAAATAAGCTAAAGTTATATACAAGACAAAAGGTACAGAATTTTAAAAAAAAAAAAAAAAAACAGGGAGAAAATAGGCAAAACAGAAAAAAAATCACAAAAAGTAAAATGGAAAACCTTTTGTTTCCATTTCTTGGAGTCCATTTCGATAAGCCATGTTTTATATGGTCATATGCGCATAGCTATTGAGCCCTTGTCATCCTCTCCTACGAATATCCTCCTTTGGTCTCACTCTGTGAATGTTTCTAGTCCTGTTTAATTTATTATGTCCAAGTGTGAATTTTTTTTTGTCTTTTACCATCCATTGTATCTACTTTTAGATTATGGGCACAATCTAATTACTAGGCATGAGGGAAACCATGCAACCTATGCTGCTTTGGGTCTGGCCTACTTCACTTAATATAATTTAGTTATTTTTCAAATAGAGGCTTTAGTTTCTTCACAGGGCTGTCCTTCGACAATGATCCTCCAGATCTCCACTTCTCAGTGGACAGGCTGAGGTTTACACACTTGAGCTACTGTATATATTCTCACAAATAATGATTTTTAGAAATTCTGGTTCATTTAGGAACAAATCCGTGGGAACCCCCAGCAGTTTTAGTCACGGACCATCATCAGTTCTTAAGATGGGCCTGTACGTTCTTCTGGTTCTTTCCTATGATGTTCACGGACATTGTGTTGATCATAGTGGGATTCTTTTTTTTTTTTTTTTTTTTAATCAGAGCCACACTGGGGTTTATTCATTTTCTTTAACTGCACACCATAGGAAGCGAGTGTTGCTTTGGACTTTAAAACTGTATCATTCCTTTTTATGTGATATTGCGTTTTCTTTTTTAAAGGTCATTCAATTTTAGTGGCATTAAGGCATTTGCCTTCAAAGTATGGTGACTTCTCCTTTCCTAAGAGCTCACAATGGTTAGACAGATTCAATATCATTCCATTACTGGAGAGAAACGGGTGTGCTCTGACTTCAAACATGAAATTACTTTACAACGAGCTGATAATAAAAGAGTTAGACAATATTGAAAGACAATCCTCAATCTTAAGGAGAGCCTATTGGGAATTAATGATTTATTAAGGCTACCTTCCTTACCCCTCCCCCATATTACCTCATCTAGGCCAGTGGTTCTGTCATAGCCAACCTAATGTCTTTCAACGCCTAACACAGGGCATTGTTCAATGGAATGGAATTCATGTTGATAGCTAAGTTAGTTTTAAATAAGTGAAATAACCCAGAAAATACATCATGTGACAAAACTGTATAGAGATGAAAGATTAAAGAAAAGGAGGAGCTGCAATCTACTTCTTATCTTACCATCTAAGAAGGTAATCATATACTTAGACATTATTGAGCAGTAGCATGCAAAGTGCCATGAAATGCTGAGAAAGTTGTGAACTACAATAGCCCCAGAGTCTACCTTAGGTCAGAGTCAGATCTCACATCCAGACTTCCAGGAGGTATAGAGTTTGAATCAGCAGAGTGGAAGAGAAAGGTATAAGTGAGTCTATGCAGTTAAGAGACAACATGGCTGCATGAAGAATAAGAATGCCACCATTGATGGTAAAGAACAGATTCACAGGTTGAGAAGAATTACAAGATCAGGTTCTCTAGAAGGTGTGTTGACCTTTCACTGAGGAGCCTTGAATGCCAACCCTGAACATTGAGACTCAATCTTACGCTGCTGATATATAATAATATACATTTTTAGAGGTAAAGTTCTCATTTAGGTTGTCTTTGTGAACTAAGTGGGAAATAGTCACATTCTTCTACAAATAGTGTGGAAGATTGTTTTTAAATGAGAAACCATCATTGGTGTGAGTGTGTGAGTACGTGAGTGTGTGTGTGTGAGAGAGAGAGAGACAGACAGACAGACTGAGAGACACATCAAGACAAAAACAGACAGACAGACGAGAGCCACAGGAAGACTCAGACTCAGAGTCAAAGCAAGGATTTTAAGACAAATCCTAGGATTATTGAAGGAAGAAAGTTCCAAGGCTTCTGATTTTAGGAATAAAAAAAGCAAAACAAAACAATGATGGAGAAGTGTAGTCTTGAAATTTGGAGAACTTTTTGATTTTTTTAAATTTGTAGAGTCAAGTACACCTCTTGATGACTTGGGTCTCATCATTCTGCTCCACTTGGTCTCCTTCAAGCACAGATCATCAAAAGTTGGAGAGGGCGGAAATCCACAGATGTGTCACCTTGTCTCCGAGAGTTGCATTATTGCCACACACTCTCTGCTCTCAGTTTTCTGAAACACAAAATGAGGCTTTATCAAGTAGTCCTCCTATGGCCCTGCCAGCCCTATGCATTGTACAGAAAGAATTAATTTATTAAATTAAACCTATCATTCTGATTTCATCCTTTGCTTTAGATGTGTTAGTCTTGTGCTCACAATGAAATTACTTACCAGGGGATTCAGAAACACTTGGCGAATTGAATTTGTTTCTACGCTAATGTGTCCCATAGTTTTAATAAGATGAAAATTATTATGATTAAGATGGCAAGTTAAAACCAGGGAGTGGTAGCTCTCATGACTGTAATCCTAGGAGGCTAAAGCTAAGGAGCATAGTTTAAAGCCCTCCCAGGCAGGAAAGTTCATGGAATTCTTTTTTTGGGGGGGGTCCGGTTGTGGGGCCTGAACTCTGGGCCTGGGCGCTATCCCTCAGCTCTTCAGCTCAAGGCTAGCGCTCTACCACTTGAGCCACAGCACCACTTCTGGCTTTTTTTTTTGCTTATGTGGTGCTGAGGAATCGAACCCAGGGCCTCATGCGTTGCAAGGCAAGCGCTCAACAACTGAGCCATCTTCCCAGCCCCAAGTTCATGGAATTCTTATGTCCATTTAAGCCAGAAGTGGATCTGGGGCTCAAATGGTTGAGTGCTAGTAAAAAAAAAAACAAAACTAAGAGACAGTATCCAGTCCCCAGTACCCCAGTACAAGCCCCAGTACTGAGCATGCACATGCTTGACAGACAGACAGACAGTCAGACACAGACACAGATACACACACACACACACGCATACACACACACAGACATTGGTGGATAATGAGAGATGGAGGAACTTGATATTAAAATGGTAGAAACAAAATGAGATGAAGGTAGAAAAGGTAAAAGTTGAGTGTCAGAACTCCTAAAAGTCTTTTACCAGTAACAGTTTTCACATAGATTGAACAGTAATCTGAAGAAAGTAGAATATTTGTCTCATCTTCTTGCTGTTGACATCAGAATCTACTTTGGCTTGCTCATTAAGTTTCACTTCAGACATCCTATATTTTCCCATTACCCTTAACTCTATTTTTATGTGCTGTTTTTCTTTGTCAGAGGATGAGCTGTGCATGTCTCTGAAGTATACATGTGGTTCTCCTGACCACAAAATGAAGAAAAATATTGGTATTAAAGTGTGGCTAAGATCCAAATCAAACTCTAATCTTGTTTATATCTGAACACACCTCCTGACCACTATAATTTCTTTACCCACATGTAAGCTGTGCTCTGTAGATTATTACTCATCATTTGATTTGATTTTCATTAAAATTACTCTATTGCTTGTTTAAATTTAAGAAAATAAATTAGTGACATCTTTCTGAGTCACATTCAGAATATCTCTGGAGATTATAGTCAGATATTTCTGTTATAAGAGGATGCTCTGGTGCTTTAATTTTGTTGTCATTAAAATGATTATCTGTCATGAGCTTGGCATCAACTTCCATTTTCATATTTCTTAAAAGTTCTTCTTTTCTTTGATATATTTGTTCTTGTAAGCTGTTAGATATTGTGACTTTGGCTGAGACCTTTGCCAAGGAAAGATATTGAACAAGGGGCAAGATTGATGGGAAAGATTGCAGGGAAAGATGGTCCTAGCAACACTGAAGTTTTGGAGTTGATGATATAATCTCCCAGATATTGGTCAGAAGGTGTCAGATCAACCTACACCAGAAACATGCTTTCCTATTCTGGAAGTCGGTCAAAGTCTTGATCTTATTTGGTCCCCATAGGCTTATTCAGTAAGCTGAGCAGAGAAAGTCCCCATTCTCTGAAATGACAGGAAGATGGCTCTGTGTCTTTAGGAGACGTGCCCATGCAATGTGTTGTACAAGTGGAGAAGCCAAGAGGGAAGCTGAAATTATTTCGAATGCAGTGTCTTCCCACCATTCCCAGCCACATCACTCCAAATTCATTCTTCTTCAAGTACCATATGGCCTTCTCCTTCTGCTCTACTGAGCAAGAGCAAGCGGGCTCAGAGCTGCGAAGATAATTTTAATTAAATCTCCTCATTATCCTCAGAACTGTTGGTGATCTTTTTAGTGCCAAAATAATAATAATCCTAATATGATGATGATGGTGATAATAATAGTAATTGACTTGGGTGGGTTAAAATATTTAAGGTCCATTCTCTACAATGGTGGGATAGAGCTTTTATGATCTTGAGGCAAGAAAATGTAAATTCTACTCCTTAATCTTCTATGTGCTGACACTGATACCTTTGAAATGTGATTTCTTTTTTGTCTTTGAGTGCTTTTGGAGAGCCAAGGGCATGGGCAGATGAGTGAAATGGTCCTTTCTAGCCTCAATATTTTCTAAAGTTTTGGATTGGTTTCATATGTGTAACAGAATAGTGGATTTTCCTTGGTCTTAATCCTCACTTAGTAGCCATGATTCAGCCTTTCATCTCTGACCTTCTTGGTAAATGCTGCCAGCAGCTCTCAATGTGTGACCTTGTCCCCTTCACAGTTTATAAGTGAACCTGTGGCTTTGATCTTGTCCCCAGATCCTCTGGTCAGCTGCCATCCAGTACTGTACTATGAGAGTGGTTTACATGTCTCATGGATTCTTTTATATCTGAAAAGGTAGATATACTTTTTCATTATATAGCTGAATTCTCATACTTGTTTTAATAGTACCATTATACCAAAAATAAGGATATATTACTATGTTCATGTAGCCCCTGGAGAAAAAGTGAAAGAAAATGCATAGTTCCCATGAGGGAGCCATTCAACTCATCTTTGAAGCAACCTGTGAAATGAGCAAACTCAAAAAATGTTTACTTCAATAGAATTCAGTCAAAAATATTGAATGAGTAAGTGAATATAAATGTTTAACAAGGGCACACTTAGAGTTCATGTTGAAGTCCAGGGACATGTTTTTGTTCTTATTTGTTCAGTGGGGTTTTGCTTTAGAATGAATGCAAAAATACCACATGAAGCAAAGATGTCCCATGATAGTTCATCTTCCTCTGGGAGTGAACAAGCACCTCAGCAAGCTAAGTCTGGCCACATTGCCTCCAGCATCTGTTATTGTTAGTTTTCTTGCTAGTGGCCATTCTAACTGGGGTGAAGTGATATCTCAAGGTTGTTTTGCTTTTCATTTCTTTTATGGCCAGAGATGTTGAATATTTCTTCATGTGTCTATTAGGCGATCTTACTTCCTCTGAAAAGTCTTTTTTAAGTCGTTAGCCCATTTATTAATTCACACAGTGAGAACAAAGGAGGAAATTCTTAGGAGAGGATCACAAGGGCTCAATCACATAAAATGATGTTTATTGAAATGAAATTCAAGAAATTGAAATAAGAGTTTTTTTTTATTTGACTCTGTGTTTCCCCCCTTCATTGTGGTTTTAAATTGCTGAAACCCTTTGTCTTGTGTGTAATTTATCTGTTTGGGGGAAGGTATGGTGGGGGAGAACAGAAGTGGTGGGACAAAGGGTGAACTAATGCAGCAGTGTCACCAGACACTATGTTGAAAATGGACTATGCAACTTGTGGGAGATTGGGAGAGAAAAAAAATGAGAAAATGAGGGAGGGGGTAACACTGTTCAAAAAGAAATATTCTTACTACCTGACTTATGCAAATGTAACCCCTCTATATATCACCTTTACAACAAAAATTTTTTTAAAAGAAAATGAATCCAAAATTGCCCAAATAAGAATACTTTCATGACTAGTAGCAATGTGTTTTAAGGTTTGAATCACATTTTAAAATGAAAAATATACATCAGCAGACACGATCTGAATTCAACCACACACCCGACATATGGCGCCATAAAGTTAGTCACTTCTACTGTGAGATCACAGACATTACAGAGCATGTTTCAAAAATGAATTAGGAAACATTGTAATGAATTGAGATTAGAGTACAGTTTGGAATCCATGATCAAAAACACCATGGACAATTAAAGAGCATCTAGAATAAGGATTCCAATTTGTTATAGAGACATGAATTGAAGGTGTGAGTGTTTATCCTGGAGAAGTAACATGGAGATCTGATAAATACCATTAGATGCTTAAGTCTTGTCAAGAATCTATTGAGCTTACTGACTTGTAGTTATAGGAATCAAACCTAAAGTATAAGGAGACCAAGAGACACATTTCATATCCATCTGAGGAGTTCATTGGTCAGATTTGTTAGAAGGAGGAGTGGACTCACTAGGAAGGCAGAGTTCTTTGTGAGATGAGAGGATCCCAGGTAAAGTTCTTTCCAGAAGTGGTGCTAAAAAACGCAAAAGAAACCGATGGTGCTGACTGCATTCTGATGCATGATATTACCACTTCAAAAGAAAATCAGTAGATAACTATTAATGAAATATTCTATATTATCTGCTTCCTACCAAGTGTTCACAAATCAGCTTATATTTTATACATCTTCCTCACCTCACTTTGGAGTAGCAACATGTCAAGTCTAACAAGAGTGGCCTCCTGCTGGCTTATGCTGACTTGGACAGTATGGTTTTGGAGTAAGAAATGATCAGACAACCTTTGATTGCCATGCTTCAAGAAATACTCATATTTGGGTAACACCAGAACAGAATAGGGACAGTTTTCCAGCAAAAGTTTTTCCAGGTCAGATTGTAAAGTTAGGCTGATGGTGTGTGTGTGTGTGTGTGTGTGTGTGTGTGTGTGTGTGTGTGTGTGTGTGTGTGTGTGTGTGTGTGTGTGTGTGTGTGTGTGTGTGTGTGTGTGTGTGTGTGTGTGTGTGTGTGTGTGCCACTCTTGGGGCTTAAACTTATGGCTTGGGTGCTGTCCCTGAGCTTTTTGGCTCAAGGCTAGCACCCTACTACTTGAGCCACAGTTCCACTTCATGATTTCTTGGTATATAATAAGAAGTAAGGGTCTCCTGGACTTTCCTGCCTAGACCAGCTTTGAACTGTGATACTCAGTGCTCAAGCTCTCCTGAGTAGCTAGGATGAGAGGTGTGAGCTACCAGGGTCTGGCTTTAGTAGATACTTTTTTAATCTCACAGGGGAAGTTGAACTATCACAGGACACCTTTCTCTATGATCTACTCTTCTACTAATTCTGCAACAGAGTCCCATGGCCTCTGTCCTACACCAAAAAGGGCAGTGTTTAATCAGCCTCATCCTGGCCCTGGAGCTTGAATTCCTTGGGAGATGATTTTTGGCAACTCTGTCTATATGATCTGCCAGCGAGAGCTTCTGCAGTGGCTACAAATTGAAATCTTTAGCAGTGACTTTTTCAAAAATAAACTTTTATAGATCACAGAATTTGATGAGTGCCATAAATGTTTGGCAAAGAAAATTTGATAAAAATTCAGACTTCCAGCAGCTGGGTTACCCCTTAAAGCATACACATTTTGGAGTCTATGAATCTTTAATTAATAAAACTGGCCACAACCGTAGATGATTCTGTTTCTTATGAGAGCTTTCATTTGATTCTCTTGTCTGGATGTTGTGGAGGTGAAGGACAGGAAAGGACGAGGAAAAAAAGACATATGTATTCTCTCTTTGCTTAAAATACCTTTCAGCAACGAGAGTCTAGCATTACCTTTCTCCCTTGTTTATTTTGCCAAATCGTTTTTTTCTCTCTCGACTCTGGGAGGATATCCTGTGCTGTCACTGGCTTTTCCCTGAAGTTCTCACCTTGTCGTGCTGGGGAAAGAGCACCTGGTGATAACTAAATTGAAGCACTGAATGTTTTGACACCAGCCAAGGAATAGGCAGGTCATTTGGTCTATTTTTAATGTCATCCCATTGGCATTTCTTTCCCACTATTTTTTTTTATCTTGTGGCACCACAAGATGCTTTCTCCATGCTGTCTGCTTCCTGTGGTGCTAAATGCCAATGATCATACAGGTCACATTTTATATCAAGAACAATTGGCTCAGCATGCTGGGACTTTAGTTTACTCCCCCAGATCTTGCTCTCTTCTGCTCTTCTATGCACATCAAGGTGTTAGAACAGAAAAAGAAAATGAAAACTTATGGAGATTTTAGTCCATGTGCACCAAGTCTGCAGTGTCATGTAGAAGACAGAACACACACACACATACACACACACACACATACACACACACATACACACATATACACAAGGTATTAAATGTTCTCTCCAAAATATATGAAAGGCAATCTTTATTCTTTTGGATTAACTGAATATTGTCTGGAAAAGGTAACATCTTGGTAAAAGGTAACAGATGGCTTCTTGTACTAGAATTATGACCATTACAATCTTTCATAATCCTAATGAAGATGAAGTAATTGAGAGTGATAGTGTACTATGTTATGCTGTGTTGTTACCACCACTACTCAAAGGGGCCACAAAAAAACTTAGGAACTCTTGTAAGCATGCTTAGCTGTATACAGGTGTGTGATAAATAAAGAACCTTAAATTTCAAAGAATGAGATAACACATCAAGTCTGCAGACAAGATAATGTTGTATTACAAGGGGGAAGCAAAGACCTGTTTCAAAGACCTGTCATTTTATACCTGGAAAGAATGGCCTTGGAGGATTTAGGTTATCGGTATCTGAGATGTTCAGTTGGTTGGAAGCTACTCTCTATAGACTGGGAGAATGTAGAGGGCTGAGGTCAATTCCTGACCTTGCCTTGCTAGATCTAGGAATCGCTTTCTGTGTCAGTAGAACTAAGATCAAGTACTGAAGAGTCAGGACACATTACTTCCTTGGGACTTGCCCATAGTGAGACCTAGAAGTGGTAAATGGGTATTTCTCTTGGTTTCTCACTTCGGTGTCTATGAATGGCAGTGTGAGTCTGTTAGATGATCTCAACAGTCTCAAAACAGCTGACTTCCCTCATGGTTGACATCCTCATACTTTCATTATGTGAAGTATGAATAAAATGCTCAGTATCACCATTGATAATAGTTATCCATTGGACAGTGTTGCGTGAACATTGAACAAAACAGTTCCCATGAAGCCAGACTATGGTACAAATTTATATATCTTTATCCCTCTTTCTCTCTATATATATCCATGTGCATATATACATATACATATGTATATTTTGGGGTATGTGGTCTCAAGGAATTATTATAAATTATAATAAGATTCATGTTTAGAAAAAGGATTATTTCTTATTGCCCCCATGAATAACTCCATAGGAATACGATTTGTATCTTGAGACCCTGGACCTTGTATTTTCTAACTTTCTATCTGAGCAATGGACGCCGTATTCTTTCATCGAGTGAGGGATTCCAAAAAAGAATAAGGTAACTCTTTGTTCTGCACTTGCACATCCTGAGTTCATTTGCATACACTTTCTGACATCAGTGGTTGTGTGCAATAAAACATTTCCAATTGTATATCAGGTTGAATGAAGTCTGGAGTTTAAAAGTTAAGTAAATATCACCTTGTGGCTGTCATTTAAATGTCCAACAAACATTACTTTTTTTTCCACCATGTATATAAGTACAATTTATTATGTCCTCTAAGGGATTTCTTAGAAAGCAACACAAAATGATTCCTACCCTCCCAGGTTTGGGGGAAGTCTTTCCAAATGCACACATAAAAGCATGAAGGTATATGCCATAGGAAATCACATCAGAGAGCTGCAGAGGTTGTCTGAATATAAAATAAGTTTATATGAAAAAATATCTGAGATGCTAAGTTAAGATAGAGGAGAGGTTAGAATGCGTAAATGCTTTGGAGCTTGCTTATATCTCAGAACTAACACAGTGTTTATGGAAAGCAGCCATGCCCAGGTTAAATAAGCACCTGGTTAAATAAAGCACCTTTCCTTTCTCAGACTACACCTCCATCCGACTGTCCCGAGGTTGGTGAATGTATCAGATCAATTCTCACTGCCCTGCATAGTAACAGGGTGCAAAGATCTTAATGTTGTACCAGACATGGACACCATCTGTGTCCCATCCCTCATTCCCCCCCCCCCAAAAGGGAGACATTAGAACTCAGAGAAGGTATGTGTCTTATTTACATTTATAAAATAATTAATCAAAATTAATTTAAAATTGATAAAAATTATAAAACTAAGGGCAGAAACCCAGTATCTTGAACCCTTGTCACAAGCTCTTTCTACCATGTCATTCAGTTGGCCCTTGAGCTATTGTGTGACCAATTCTGTGAACCTACCAAGTACATAGGAGCTATGTGTAGCTTGGAGAAAGAAAGAACCCCACCCACCCAAGTTGTTTCTACCAAATTGCTCACAGTGGTTACAATTCAGAAGTCAATTGGGACATGGGCAGCTAGAAGAGATGTATTCAAAGACTATAACTCTTCACCTTGTCCAGTAAGTCATATCATTTTGTTGGACAGGTTAACTAAGATGCCTTAGGTGAATCATTGAACCTCAAGTTTTTCATCAATATACTAATTGAATGTAGAATCCTTATAAAGAAACACTAACAAGTCATTGGCTATAACCTTGACCCTGATTTGTGGGTAGGGGGTTGCTGTGGGGGAGAATATATTCTCTTGGCCAAATTAGCCAGCTACTTTGCTACAAACTCGGGGGCTGGCATTCATCCCTGTAATACTATATTTTATTTGGATGTATTTCCTTATTCTTAATCTTGTAAGTGAAGATGTTACTGCCCTGCCTTGCCCATGGAATTATTACAAATTTAGGATGACAAGGAAAGAACAAGTTCAAAGATTGCTGCTAGACATATATTTAATTTTAGCCAACATATTCCATTTCTTCATTTTCTTGAGTGCATGGCTTCTCCCAACACTTTTTTACTGAGCATCTACTCATATAGATTTATTAGAAACACTGAGTGATACAAATATAAATTCTACCTTGCAGGATGTGAAAGGTTCAGGTGCTCAAAATCATGTACATAAATAACTGATATACCATAAGATGATCGATTAAGACTCTTGGAAGACCAGTGAAAGGAATATTTACTCTTAACTGCAAACTTTGTAGGCTTCAGAGGTAAAATGAAAGTTTTCAGAAACTGTTGACTATGGAATGTTGGAAATAAAGGGAAGGATATTTTAAATTGAATGACTAACATACATAGAGAAGCAAAGGCAGGGATACCGAAGAGATCTGTGTGTGGTGATAGAAAATTTAACCGCTCCTACTTAAATAGAAGTTTGCAAATATTTTCTTGGTACAAGCCCAGGTAGTAAATTTTGTAGATTTTTTCCATTGAAATAATCTCAGACACAACCTGTCAAAACTGCCACGTTCATGTTTCTGTTTTAATCAAACTTCATTTATGCAAACAAGCAATAGGCTAGACTTGGCCTTCAAAGTATAACTTGATAGACTTGGGTATTAGAACAGGAGTAGTTTAGAAAGTCTGATGTAGATAGCCTTGTACTTGCTATCTTAATTTAATATCTTGTTATTAGTTTTACTTTTCTGTAAATATATCAATGCCAACATAACCAATGTCTTTCCTTTCCACACATTGAGGAATTGTCTGGAACACAGCATAGATACTCTGGTGATCACTAGGGCTGCTGTTTACCTTTATCAACATCAGTGTGTCAGGTTGGAGACAAATGCTTACATCAGCTATAGGTAAGTCTATCTCCATTGAAAGTGGGGATTTACTAAACAAGGAAAAAGGAACATTTTTGTTTTTGTTTTTTCCTGCGAGTTTGTATCTCCCCAAGTTTTTGGAAGGGTGAGCCAAAACTGTTTTTATTTCACAGAGGAAACTTCTACAAAGGGGAGCAGCTGAGGCCCCAAAGTGGTTTTCCTTTCATAGCTGGATCAGTGGAGTGAAAAGCATGAATGAAAAGGCTAAGAATCTGCCAGGTGCTGGTGGCTCACATCTGTAGTCCTGGCTACTTAGGAGGATGAACCTGGCGATCTTGATTCAAAGCTATCCCAAGCAGGAAAGCCTGACACACTTACCTCCAATTAACCACCATAAAGGTGGAAGTGGACATGTGGCTCAAGTGGTAGAGTGTTTTCCTATAGCAAAAAAAAAAAACACAAAAAAAATAAAACAGAAAACTGAGGGACAGTGGTGCACTCACCCGCAAGCCTGCGCATGGATACACACACACACACACACACACACACACACACACACACACACACACACACACACACACACACACACACACACACACACACACACACACACACACACACACACACACACACACACACACACACTCCTCCCAGAATCTCCAGTCTGGTCTTGGCCAGCCTTGGCAGATGCTCTGGAATATTTTAAATGACATTGCAACAAATGCTTTCACCGTTAGATGGACTATTTGCAGTCGTAACATTCTGTCCAATTTTCCCAGTTGCTGCTAAGATGCAAATAATTTGATTAACATGCAAACAATGAAGTGACTGGTTCTAAATAACGACTTATTTCTATTGGATAGTGAAAAATATATTTGGACAGAGCTCCTAGAAAGTTTTTGAACATATCCCTCTCTCACATAAATTAACATTTGGATGTGGAAGTCCTTGCACTGTGTTCCCATGAGCTGTATTTCCCCATTGATTTTAGGAAATCGCTATTTAGCATGCAGACAAACAGGGAGGAAAGAAATCAGATACAGACAGATGCCAGTGGCTCATGACTGTAATCCTAGCTACTCAGAAAACTGAGTTCTGAGGATTGTAGTTTGAAGCCAGGCTGGGCAGAAAAGTCCACTAGACTCTCCAATAAACTACTCAGAAAAAGCCAGAAATGGTGCTGTGGCTCAAATGGTAGAGTGCTAGTCTTGAGCATAAAGAGACTCAGAGACAGCACCCAGGCCCTGAGTTCAAGTCTCAGAACCGAGAGGAAAAAAAAGAAGAAAAAGCCTATTAGATACAATGTGCAGAGATTTCTGACAGTTTATTTCAAATGTGGTTTTCAATGATGTGAAACCACACAGTGTTTGATGCTTCCCAGGGGATTTTGGGATGACTGTGTAAACGGAAATGAGTTTGAGCCATGATACATCCTGTCAGCACCAGCAGCCAGCATTCAGCTCCTCGTGTCCACTGTGACTAGTGTCATACAGTATTCTTGAGGAAGAGGAAATTCTGACGTAGATTCATTCCATTGAAAGATCTTTTCTCAACAGCTCTAGCAAGTTCCTTTCCTCAAAAGCAATATTTCTATCTTCACATTCTCCCTAACCCCCAACTCCAGGATGCTTCTCTGCCTAGGCGCACAGCTTCTACGCATAGCACATTTTGTATTTGTAAGTGATTTTATTCCTCCTATAATCTTGTCTTGGTACTTCCTTGCTAAGACTTGGAAAAGGTCTTCATAGCTTGTTTCCATTGAGGGGACCTAAATTTATCTGCTGATCTCTGTGCTCCCTTTCCTGCCACCGCTCCTAGTGTGAACACCTGGGCATTAGATATCTAAGGTGGACAGTCACACTCTAGGATATTTATTTTAATGTCTCATTCAAACTTTGACTGATAGCATCTTCTTTTTGATCTAATGTTCTTGTTAACACAGAGTTGCATCTTTGACCATGTGCATTGCCTGATATTTAAAATAAAAAAATAATGGTTTACACAGGTGACATTTATCTTATAATGTCTGTCTGTTCCCGGTGCAGCTCCTGTCCTTTAGAGATTATCACATTTAGTCTCCATCTCCTTATGCATTATGTGTGATTACAATTCCCCTTCTGTAGAGGAAAGAAGAGCTGAAATATAGACAACTTGACAGACCAAGTCATAAACCACACAACAGTAGAACCAAAATCTTTACTCACTCAGCCTAACTCTAGTGTCTTCTATGCTTAAATGGAGATGCTCTGGCCCCTGACATCCAAATTACTCAGAGCCCCCAAGCACTTACTACAAGTGTCCCTTCTTCTCTTGCCTTCTACAGCAGTAGAGACATGCTCAATAGTAAAGATTACAGTATGAACACTACATATTTCATGAGTTTGTACTGATGTTCATCAAATATATAGATAGGGAAGAAGGGGCATGTACCCATGCAGACAAAATTTAAATAATTTGTGTAGATATGCTCTTTTTTTCAATGAAGTGGGTCACCATTCTCTGCTTCTCAAGTGGAGCTTCTAAAAAGTGAAGGGTAGGACTGGGAAGGTAGCTCAATGGTAGAGTGCTTGCCTTGCATGTATGAGGTCCTGGGTTTGATTTCTCAGCATCACATACACAGTAAAGCTAGAAGTGGCAATGTGGCTCTAGTGGTAGAGTGCTAGCCTTGAGCTGAATTGCTGAGGGACAGCACCCAGGCCCAGAGTTCAGGCCTCATAACCGACAAAAAAAAATGAAGGGTAAAAGGAGCAGGAAAGAGTCACCTTATAGGGGAGAAATCTGACCATAGCACACGTCAGCCAAGTGGTCTGGGTGGTCACTCATTGTGGGAGATTTGTGGAGAGTATGAACTTTGCACATGGCGAGAAGAGAATGGCACTCCTGGGATGTTCTTCCCCTAAACCTGAAAACCCAAGACAATCTTGAGAAACATATCAGAGAAGTGTCAGTTGAGAAATACACTCACTACAGAATACCCAAGCTTCACTTTCCAACACTGGCACAATTATCTACATGAAATGACTGAGAAACTGTCACTGGCACAGAAGACCTAAGGAGACCTGAGGCTGAAATTAAATGTGCGATCCATAAGCAGGAAAAGGATATTAAATAATAAGTCATAACAAAACATAGAATTTAATAATAACATATCAAAACTGGTTATTTGGGAGAAAAAGTATCATACTAATGTAAATAACAAGGAAGCTAGGTGCACAGTATATTAGAAACTCTGAATTACCTTTACAAATCTTGTAATGGCAAAACTATTCTAAGATAAGGAAGTTTATTTTCTTTTACAATGAGTAAATGATATAGATAATCTGGAGTAAGAGGTACAGTTGCAGGAGTTAGGGACAAATACATTATGTCATTGTGAATAAAATGTTTCTCCTTTTCAAATTCAGAAATAGTTCTGCTGTGTGCAGCATAAAACAAGGTCAGAGGAAAGGATGCTTGAAACTGCCCAACAAGGAGAGAATGTGGTCAGTAGCAAAAGTACTAGAACTTTGTGCCAATGACGAAGGTCACAGCTGAGCAGACAAACCGAGGACTTGGCAAGAGTATTCTCCTAATTGAAATGTCAGCTCTGTTGGGTACGATCTATGTATGAAGGCTCAGAACAGGAAAAAAAAAGGCGGTGAGGTGGCATGATACCTCTGAAATATTAATAGTGACAATGAACTTCAACTTGACAATGAAGTGGATAGAAATGCACTTAGAAGAGGATACAGGAAATGAAGAAGAGACAAGCAAACCTCAGAGCAGTTCTCCCACAGATTACAATAGTGATATAATTACCTTTGAGGAAGTAATCCGTGAGTCACCAAGGGTGCTCCCAAAACACAGGAATTAGCAAGGTCACAAGCACTTCTGTTGATTAGACAATGATTCAGAAGTCCAAAGGGGAAAATGATGTTTGACTAAATTTGTGGTCATAAGAATGATCATTTTCTTTAGCTGGCTTGGGACACTGAAAGAAGATACTAAAATCCATAAAATGATGAAGTAGATGGAAGTGTGAGTGGTTACATGCTCTCGCTTTAGAGCAGCCCTCCCTCCATACTTTCATCACTGAAGACGATTGAAGAGACCCTGAAAATGGCGAGACAGTCCTCTTTGGTGATTTGTCCAGTTGGGTGAGATATATACTAGTAGGCAGAACCATCTATTCCAATGCCTAATTTTCAGAGAAAGCTTCTATTTTCCTCTCATTTCATAAAACTATGCATCATGGAGTTTGGAGAATTGGGGATTGGATTCATAGGATTCTGATACATGTAAGAGAAAAGGATATGAAACTGTTCTGTGCTGAATTTGTAGATATCAAAGCCTCCAGGCTCAGAGAAATGCATCATTGAGAGAATGCTAAGAGAGAAACCAGCTCATCAAGTAGCTGGATGTGAAAAGATAGAGAGATAGGTTGAAACAGCATGTGATGGATGATTATGTATGATATGTATAATCTGTTAAGGTCAAATAGAATTAGACTTATCTTCCAACAGTAGGAGAATGGAAACCCATAGGAATTAGAATTGCAAAGCAAAGTGACCAAGATTCTTACAAGACATGGAAGTCTACATATAGGACCTTGTTTCCAGGAGAAAGAAAGATTGTAATAGAAAACTTTACAGGATCTCTATTTACAACTATTCTTTAGATGTAAAAATCTCAGTCTCTTAAATTTGAGCATATATCTTAGATCAAGGTTGACGAGACACAAAATCAAACTGATTTGTCATAAGAAAAAAAATGACAGTAAAAAGTAAATACTTTCAATGAAAAACATTAAGCTGTTTAGTGAATACAATAATGCGATAATAAACAAGTGTTTGCTTATCAAACTACATGGTACAGGTTTTATTTTTTGAGACAATTTACGGTAGTTCATGTTATTTAAAAAAAATGAACCCAAATGAATTTGAGCATGTGATGCAGAAGAGAATGGACCATGAGGCCATTGGACCACTTTCCAATATGAATTACTGTTCCACTGACATTTATTGTGTGCCTCTAAGAGTCAAGCACTGTGTTAACTTTTGAGAATACAAGTGAGTAAGGAACACTCCCTTTCCAGTGTGAGCACATGCTATGGGAAGGAAGCCAAAAGCAGAAAACAATAATGATTCTGTGAAGAGGGAGGTCTATGGAGTCCATTAGAGACTAGCAGAAAGGATGCCAGGTATACTGGTTAAGGATGGGTAGGAGGCTTTTAAATGGACCAGTGGATCATGTTATTTCAGAGGAAACATTATTATCTAAAGACAAATGGCAACAGTGCATTCAGGAATATAATACAGCCCTCCATGCAAAGGCATACGTATCTATATATCAACACTTAGATGAATACATAGATATATGTGTATATGTGTGAAAGACCTGGTGATACATATTCTTAACTAGCTTATTAGAGGTCATCAGAGAGTCCTGGCTCTCAGAGCAGTGAAGAGCATAGGGTTGGAGAGAATAATTGTAGTCAAGTCCCTTGCCATAGTTTAGTGACTGGCCTATTGCAGAACGTGAGTTTTCCTGTCTTTCAAACAGAACTAATAATAGACTAAGACAAACCACATTTGATGAAGTGAAATAGGGGCTCAAGAAATATATTACTGTCATGAGATAAAGATTTATTACTAGATTAGAAAATAGAAACAGCTTTAAGGTAAAAAAAAAATTGTAACAACTATAAACTGGAAAGTAAGGTGTCTACAATCAATGTTAGCAAAAAATGGTCAGAGTGGCATCACATGTATTCAGTACATATCAGTACGGAAGCAATAATGGATACTCAAAGGGTTGGAATTGCAATATTGTCCGTGTTGAGAGGGCAGATTTTAGTGACATGCCACAGGTTTATTCTTTTTTCTTTTAATCTTTTCTAACATTTCAGTCCATCTGGATGAAGGCTTGGGAAATGTGTAGATGAAGAAATGTGTAGATGAAGAAATGTGTAGATGGCCTAAAACGTGAAGGGCTGGCTGCTGCAGTGCTTCCAGTTTCATTTTTCAGCTGCCAGTTCTTGCTGATTAAATAGCTAACACATCATTTCTATTTGACAAGATGAAATTTCAGTTTGAACATAAACAATATGAAGCTTTTGCTTTAGGTTTTGCAAAATGTCTTGTGATAGTTTAAGAGAAGTCTTAATGAGTATGACCAGAAATTTAAGTGAATACAAATAACTAGGACTAAAGTGATTGTCACACTCAGTGTTGATCTTCAGCAATCCAGAACTAATGTGACTTAGAATATATAAATAAAATTGAAGCGGCAAACCTAGAATGGCAAAGTCATTAGTCTCACTCATCTCTGTGTTGGCCAGTATACATCCAAGTGCCAAATTCTAGGACCTATTTATGGATTCATTAGTAAAGAAATAATTTTCTCCATTAAGAAATGTCTAAAAGATAAGAATAGGAACAGACTGAGAATATAGTTTCTGCCCTTCAGCTTGTGACACGTGGTCATAAAACAAAAGACTTATGTAAACGTATGTAGAAACTAAAGGTAGACCTTCAGATGATTGAATAAAAGGCAAAAGACAGAATTCAAAGTGGGCCTCAGTAAACTCTACTGACATAGTTCAAATGATGGAAGGTGGAGAGTGGTGAGTGAAACAGCTCAAGCACCATCCTGTTAAACCAGGCCAAGACTTCGTAGAAGCCACTGTTCTCTGGAGAAAATCAGCCTGCATGGCTTTTAAAGTTTGTCTCCCATGCCCCTCCCACATGGTATAACCCCCCTGTTTACACTGTATTTGATGTTGGTATAATTTGGGGAGCGGAAGGGAAAAAACCAAATTGTTTAAATAGGGATACAGGTGGATCCATTACAACAATGAGATGTATAAGACAATATGTTGCAAAACGAACTTTACAATTAAGGCAGAGGGGCGGGAGGGGGGGGGGGTGAGGGGAAGTGGGGGGGAGGAGTGGAGTTATAGAGATGGGAGGGAAGGGATGGTAGGGCAAAACAAAGGAGGAGGCAACAATGCTGGATAAGAAATGTACTCATTACCTTGCTCATGTAACTGTAACCCCTCTGAACAGTAATTTTCACAATAAAAAACTTATTTAAAAAAGAAAAAGAAAGCTAACAAGCCACATAACATTGGAACATTGGCCCCGGAAAATTTGACTTTAAATGTAAATGTAAAAAGGAATACAGTGATCAGAAAGATCATTGACCCTAGGAAGCCGAAACCTTTCTAAGGTCTTATACTTTAGGGATTTTCAAACAAGGTTTGAATTCTAATACAAAGTAATGTTTATTAATGATCTGAAGAATTAATCACATGCACTCGAGTCAGTAGATGTTTCTTGATGTAGTGAATGCAAAAATAATAGAAGAAAGCAATTAGCATTTTTTCTTTTGCAATGCCAGCACGGTTATCCATGCTAAAAAGAAAATTGATGAGATGATCTACTTCTTGTTTGTGCCATTTATATGTATGTGGTCACAAGAGAAAATATAGTGAAGCCATATTTCTATATGAAGCCATTATTTCTAAATGGACTGTTAGTGCTATACACGGAGAACAGAATACTCAAGTTTGCCTTTTGAGTAGAGATTTTGGCTTTATAATTTGACTCTAAGGAGATGTTGATTTTTTTAAAAAATCGATTATCATTTAATTATATGCAACAACAGAATAGCATATGGTCTTGATTCATTTAACCTTAATGGAAAAGAACAAATCATTATTTTAAAGAGTGTTTTATTGACTAGGCTATTTCTGGCATTTTTAGAAATCATTTATTCCTCTTCAGACTGATATGATATAATTATTCATTATATAATTCTTGATGTCTCTGGAGTCATTCCATTACCACAGCCATTATGCATTGTTTGTTTAAATGTTATCTACAGCTCATTGAACCATTATACCTATTAATATATAGCCCTTTCTTTAAGAATATTCTATTTATTTTGGATCAAGTCCCATAAATAGTTGCTGGTTGTGGGGCAGAGATTGTTTTCTAATCTATGATTCCTAAGTGGAAACATAGAGAAACTTCCATGCAATTATTTCCCAAAGCACGTTAGTTGTTTATGATATTTCAGCTAGATCATTTCCACCATGGATGATCAATAGCCATGGATGAGAAATTGTAGAAACTGAAAGACCACTGGAAGGGCATTTCTTTTGAATAATATTAGCTGTACTTTAAACAATCTCAATTTATTTATTTAACCTAGAACACTGCCATACCACTGCTTTGTATGATGAAATTTACAGCATGGTAAAGATTTTGTTAAAAAAAATGAAGATTATGTCAAATGTTAAAATCTATTGTTATTTTGGTTATCTTCCTCTGAGAGTTTAAATTAATATAACTAATATTTTCTAAATAATTATAAATATTTCCCTGTTTCTTAAAAAAGGAAACAGGCATTAACTGTCCTTAAGCAAATCCAGTGTATGAAGGTCATTTATAAAGCATCATGCCAGTGTATATTTATCTGTAGCACAAAGACTGAAGTTGCTTTAAAGGTAGAATCTCCCACCCATCATAAATTAAAAATAAATAAAACAGTTAGAGGATCCAAACCTTAAAGGAGAAACCTATTATTTAAATAACATGTTTATTACCTTAGCAATTGGTGAAAATAATTAGTATGTGATTGACTGAGAAGTCTGACTAGGAACCAGGAGCATGAAATCAAGAATTTTGGATCTTAGCGGTTCTGTGCCATACTATTACCTCTGTGGGTAAAATATTTATAATGAACTATTTTGTGATAATTAAATTTAGGCACAATACTCTAGGATGTCTAAGATTTACTCTGTTACTTACATAGACACTCTACTTATAGAGGTAGAAAGAATGCTATATTTTATTCAGCTATTTACTAGATATATGCTATATGCATGAAAATGTTATAATAGTAATTTAAAGTATGTAAAGCTCTAGAGAAATATAAGGAAATTTGTTTATAGCAATTATCCCTATAAAGTAATATTGTACTTCCAAGTTTACATTGTGCATTGATAGTTTATAAAACACAATGATTATGTAGTACTGTTTAAGAATTTTCTTCTTAATTCCTCCAAGAAACAACCTTTTAAACTATCTTTTGAATTCAACATCAGACATTTTAGCATTTAACTTTGCTTTTGAATAACAGTTTAAGAATACTTATACAAACTTTGTGTTCTTATGTATATTTTTAGCATTCTAAATAATAAGTTTTGGTGTCATGTTTATATAAAGATTTCATGATTTTCATTTTACTAAGCACAATATTTCATAGGTAATCATAAACATTCATTAGAAGTTTAATGTTATTAAAAAAACAAAATTTATTCACTGGGAAAAATATTGTTAGTATATTACAATAAGTTTATATAAATTCAGTGGGAAAAAGATCTTTGCAGTATATATAATTCCATATTTATCATAGTTACCTGGAATGTTGGGTCAAATGGCCATTCAAAATTTATTACTAGGAAAAATTAGACATTGGATAGCATCAGTAATACTATATTTAGAATCACTTCCCAGAAGCATTAAGGAACCTTCTACTCCCATTGCCTAAGTGCTTTGGGAGTTTTGTACACCTATGTATATATGTAAGTACTAGGCAAGATTTTACACTATAAATATACAACTTATTTTATTGAACATTTAATTGACATATGAATATACAATTATCTCTATGTCATATATGTACATTTATATATTTTTCTTGCCTATTAGGTGAGAGATTAGTGTTCCTAGAACAGCTAGTGCGGTAGGCCATATCTTCTCCAGGTTGTATAACTGAAAATAGCATTACCAATATTTTATCCATTTCATAATGTTATTTAATATGAACTTCCCAGGAGCTTAAGGAGGACAATAGAACAGGACTCCGCCCACCCATCCGGCCATGTCTTCAATGACCCATGACTGTCAGATCAGGAGAGAGAGAAGAGTCCAGGTCTTTACTGGATTATATCTATCAAAATGTGAACTATGAAAACCAAATAGTCTAATCTTTAGCCAGTCTCTGTAGTCTGAAGCATAGCAAATATTTTGCCCATAAATTAACTGGAGAACACATCGGTAGGAACACATCAATAGAAATATTATAAAGCCAGATGTCAATGGCTCCTCTCTATAATCTCAGACCAGGCAGAAAAGTCCATGAGAGCTAACAAAATGCCGGAGGTAGAGTTGTGACTCAAGTGTTAGAATGTCAATCTTGAGTGAAAAAGCTAGGCCATGCAGTGGCACAAGAAAAGAAATAAATGTATAATACTTTAGAATGGTAAGGAACCTTGATTAACTCCATTTGTCATTCAAGGATGGAGGTGTGGTATGCTGAAGACCAGGTAATTAGTAAGTGCAGAACTAGGAGCAATAGTTTTGATGGCTAGCCTTTTCACTACTCCAAACAAGCTTCTTTTCAGCTTAAATGTTCATTTACTTCATTATTAAAAGAAGTGTTTTGTTGTTCTGATCCTGGTGCTTCAAGTCTGGGCCTGAGGCCCGTCCCTGAGATTTGTTTGTTCTACCACTTGAACCACAGTGCCACTTTGGCTTTTTTTGAGTAGATTTTTGGAGATAAGAGCCTGAGAGACTTTCCTGCCCCAGCTGGCTTCAACCTGAAATCCTTAGATCTCAGCATCCTGGCTAGCTATGACTGTGGGTGTGAGCCATTGGCTGCCTAGCAAGAAGTTGTGTTAAAAATATTATTCTATCTCCATAAACTTATTGGAGATAGATTTTTATGAAAAGATATCCCCTTTCTCATTTTTCATGGCATAAAAGATTTAGGCAGCCATAAAGTATAGCATGCAATACTGACAAAATATATAAAAGAATCAAAATCAAATTAAGAGAAAAGGAAAACAAGTATGGAGTAACATAAATCACGCACAGCAAACCGAAGTAAAATAGAAATACCCTGTTCATGTTTGATGCTCTAATACACTGATTATTCAGGTCACAAATAACTTATTCTTAAAGCAAAACAGAACCCCAGACTTGATTTATTTTCTCATCCCAATAAGGTTTAGAAAACTGTCAAACTATCCCCATAAATTTCAAATACTTTCCCGTATTGTGGAGGAGAGAGAAAAAGAAGAGTTCATTATTAAGCTAATCAGGTATAAGAGTAGTCAATGTTTAACTTCTTTTATTATATTCTAAGGAGCTATCTTTTCAATAATAAACTATAACCAGTAACTGTGGAGTCTTATACAGGAATAATTATTTTCTGCATTTCAAATTAGGCGTGGCTTAAATAGTAGAGAACCAGCCATGGGCAAAACAAAAAAGCCAAGAGCTCTGAGACCCGGAGTTCACACTCTAGTACCAGAATGAATGAACAAATAAATAAAATAGTGTATTCCACTGCTCACTGATTTTTCATAGGAAGGAATTTTAAATGTCAAGTTCCAACTCTATGGTTTTGATTTGCTTAAGTATGTGGTCAGCTTTCTCTGTAAAGAGTCTGAATACAAACTATGTATTTCCTTCATTGGGGATGCATATTTCTACTGTCATAATCATATGGGTTTCCTTTAGTCAGCCACTGGGATATGTCAACAAACGAGTTTGTTTATGTGACAATGAAATTTTATTTTATTTGTAATCACTAATCTTGAATTTCATATTATTTTATATGTCTCAAAATAGTCTTTTGATTTCTTTTTTGCCCATTCAAATGTAAAGGAAAGCAGAATTACCACTCTACTAGATGAAAGAGAGTAGATTTGCCCAGAGGCCCTCATTAACTTCTTACTAACCTGAATAACCTCAGTGTAGGATTTTGTTGTCTATTATGCTGGTCCCTTGAAGAAACAAGTGACCATGTCTGTAAACTACTTAGTTTCTCACAAATTATGTTACCTTAAATTCTTTTGTAGAACAGGAAATAAAAACATGAAAAAGTTGTGTGCGTCTTATAATTATCCTTTGACTTTGATCCTTCCTGAATAGTTATTGGGTATATCACTTACCATTTATATGCTCTATGTCTGATGCTGTCATCATTTGCAGAGGAATTGTCACTATGCATCAGCTCTCTTGAAACTCAATCATTTCTGACCTGGAGATGCTTTGTATGAGGAAGAAAATATACATCTCATATACACTATGGTGTATATGAGAGAGTGATTTACAGCTGTGATCTGAAATATATATTCATTAAATATTAATATTGCTAAAGATACTCATATGAACACCATTTTCACTCATATTGCTTACCAGGGAGAATAAGCCAGATCTTATATTTTACTTAATAGACTTCTAGATTGCTTTTTTCGTATCATTTTGTCCATGTATGAAAATAAGCATCTGGATATTTGGAAACATATGGGAGGAAGAACATTTGCTTTTATATCCAGATGTTTGCTGTTCTTCAAATCTATGATATAAAGGAAAATATTATGCTGAGTTAACTTTGCTCCAGGTTTTATTAATTTAACTGCCCATAAAAATGATCATTTACAAACTTTACAGATATTATCCAGCATTTAAATTTAGTTAAAGGTGATTTTACATGACGAATGTCTAGATAATGGCTTAAAATAAAATATGCATTCATAATTAAAAAAGAAACTAAGTCTTTATGGTTACTCATATATACCATTTTTGAGTTTGATATTTTCATTTCCTATTTATACACTTGTGATTATGTTGAGTGATTTGAGTATGCCTGACAAAGCCAATATGGAAACACTAAGTAAAAAATTTGTTTTTGATCCAGTAACCATTGTAGGCATTCTAACACAAATTCTTTTTTCCAAAAATCAATCCAGGGCATTCTCTTCAAAGAGATTCATTCTTATATCTAGGATGAAATTTTATGATGCTATTCAGCAGGGTGGTGGATTTTATACTAAATGAGAAAATGTCTGTGGTCATTGCTTTGTAAATTGAAAAGGGCTCTACCAATATTTTAGTGGCTGTCTCTTCAGCTTTCCTGAAACCATTCAATTCATTGTTTTCTCCATCTATCTTATTGCAGAAATTATTTCTAAATCAGGATAGAAGTATATTCATCATCACTAGTTTTCTTTTTGACTAGGCTGTCGGTACATTATATTTTTAATTATATTACAATTATTACTTAAAGATAATTTATGAATGAATTGTTTTCACATCTACTTGAAAGTACTGTGCAAAATTCATGCATGTCAGAGTTGAGATTCTCCATAATCAGAGGACAGCTAGTTAGGGAAAACAAAGCCAATGCGTAGTTGAATAACTCTGGTATTGACTTCAACGGAGAGATACGGAGAGTATGGCAGCATCAGATTTGTGGATGAGTTAGGATTTTATCCTGACTTTTCAGGAGGGGTTTTGGATAATGTCATCTGAATATAAATATTTAAAATTTGAGAAGTTATCATATTTTCTTGAAATATCTCTCATAAGGGAACAAGCATGAATTTGATATACAGATCAATATGACATCATTATGGAGCCTAAACTAGCTCTCTGACGGTTAAAATGAGGGATCTTTCTGTGTGGGGTCGGGTTTCCAATGGAAAGGGATTAGATTACTTCATTTAAATGATGAGAAAACAGAGAATTAATAAATGACCTGGTCAAGTTTCAAAGAAATGCAGAGTCACCCAACAATTATCTTATGAATTTTCCATTCTTTTCTGTCATTGAACAAAATGTCAATTTTATTTCGAGTCCAGCCACTGCTGCTGCATGCCTTGTTTTATATGCTGGCTTTACTCTGACAGAAAAGTGGCATGTAAACCATAGGTGCAAGATGTATCTCTAAATAGTTTAAAGAACAATGTGGGAGAAACTCCATTATTTTTGTCTTCTTTAGGAACCCATTAGAGGTTCATATGAAACTTTGGGACAGGACATCATTTTAATATTGTAACTAGCTCCTGATTCATTAAAACAAAACTCAGCTCCCATTTAAGTAGAAGTCTTCATTGCATCCTTAGTAGTTGAAAAATAATTATATAATGGGAAAAGAATGGAAGCTAAAGTGTGAATGAAATCAAATGTAAGTTTTCTAAAATTAAATCTATTTGGGTAATCAAATCTAATATATAATATAATAAAATATGTGTATATATTATATGTATGGGTTTTCAATACTGACTTCTACTTTACAATAAATATTAATTTTATTTTAATTACATTCATCCCAAGAGTCCAACCACTGAATTGTTCTGCCTTATGAAATGAATGTAGATACTGAGAAAAATAAATCAAAACTTCTTTAACTGTTCATCTTGTCGGAAGCCATAAGTATGAAAACTTGTACCTTGTCTTTAAAAATTAATTGGTACCAGTGAGAGTTTACCAAGTTCTTACTTAGGCATTTATTCAAATCTGAAGAAGAGGTGTTTCTAAATAATAGTAAAATTCCAACAGGCCCTGCCTCCTCAGTAACAACACGTTTGAAACATTTCTCCATAAGTAGGAATGCATTAGTGAAAAATATGAAAGGTGCCTTTTTGATATAAAGTTCTAGAATCCCCCAAGAATTCTGAGTTTAAGGTCAATTGTTCCCTGGTAAATTTGTCTTCAGTATGGAGACTATGATTCTCTGTGTTTGGGTAGAATTCAAAGGGCCTACTTGTCGTTAAGTAGACATTGAGTGGCTTTAAAAACATTGATTTAGACTTGTCTCTAGAATAGAATAGAATAATAATAGTTGTATTAGCACTTCCTGTTTCATAGTCTCATAGAGAAGGTTCCATTAAACATATCTAATAGGTATCTGCAGTCTATCATTTAGCCAAACTCTGGAGTGCCATATCCAAAGAGCTCTGCAGCAAAATCTCAGAGAATAAATCTCTGTGTTCTGAGTAACTGACTCATGTAAGCAAAGCCTTGGGAACCCATATGGAAGCAGAACAATGTTCCCATGAAACTTACTCCAAACAGAAGAGTAAACAGAAAATGCTAGTTCTGGCTGTTGGATTTCAGGCCAATTTCCATCCACTTCACTTTGCAGCCATTTTCTTTGCTTGTTGTGATCTGTTTGAAATCCAGCCCACCTATTTATACCATTAGCTCTATACTGTGTTAAAGTTTTCTCCTTGCAACTTTGTTTTCCCCCAAGAATTCAGTTCTAAATATATTAGAAAAACAGTTGTTGCTGCAAAATTTGCTGAAGAAGCCCTCAAGAGAATAGATCTCCATTTTTGTACATCTCCATGAAACCATTGGCTTCCAAAGTCATCGTTCTTAGCACTTCTAAATGATGTGACTTTGGAATAAGCTAGTGCATGGGCAACCACCAGCTCTTCTTCACATTTGCTAATTATGGAGGTCTACACTAAATGTACATTAATAATTTTCTTAATTTCGCATGTTTTCCATGGTGACTAATACATACTTAAACTCATGACAGTGTCCTACAACTTTGAAAAAGATTTTGATAAATTTACATAAATATACCAGTCTGGTTCTTCGAACAAATACTCAGAATACTCGAGTAGCAAAATACCATGAAAACAAAACTGTCTCCCAAGTTAAATTGACCTATCTTTCACAGATCCCTGGGGCCTGGATATGTATTTGTTTTAAGTATTTTGGAGGCAAAGGATCTCTTTTGCTATTTTTTGACAGCCAAAGGTCACATTCAGGAAAAGTTTACATGTACCCAAAGACAGGAAATGTCTAAGATTTTATGGAATTCCTTAAGTTTATGCAGGACTGTGGGATCCAGTGAGAAAACCTTTGCAACTGCATTGAGAGAAAATTCTTCATATGGAAACACAAACAACCTGGGAACGCTCTTGTAAGGACCAGTGGCCGCAAGGTTGTTAGAGAAAAGATCCCAGAGCTAGATCTCTGATCTCATATTCTACCTACCAACCTCAGCAGCTGTCTGCACTCATTCCAACACTCTCCTCATCATCTCTGTGCATACAGTGGCTCACTTAAAGTAAAGGTGAGGGAGACTTGGATGGGATGGGTTCATGGAAGTGTTGTGTATCTCAACCATGGTGGACGTTAGATGAAGTGTACTTGTGATAAAACATATAGAACCTAGTATACACAGGTATGGGTGTGTGCGCACACACACACATACACGCACACACGCCCACATAAACAGCACTTTCCAAAGCTATTAAAATCTGAGTAAAAGCTATACTTTACCATATTGTACAAATATCAATTAATTCCTTGTTTTCATAATGGCAACTCTGAATGCACAAGTATCGGGGCGATGCTTTGAGTAGACAAGTTCTCACTAATAGTTATACAAAGTAAAAAAATGTGAGAAGTAGACTTACTATATGAACCAGCAATTCTACTCATGGATATTTTCTCCAAAAACAATAAAATGGTTTGTTCTAGTCATGAAAAAAATTACAAATGACTATAGACACTCTAATCACAATTAAAACACACTAGAAGCTACCAAGATGTACGTGAATAAGTGAACCAGTATGCAACTGCAGTATGTCCGTACAGTGATATGTGTCTTTGTAATTGATGCCAACATAGTTTTGATGACCAAAAATAAGTAAATAGTTAAATAAGAAAATGAAATAGTAGATCTCCACAGTGTTCTTGTAACAACTAAATGTGTTTTTATGAATACAAATAAAATACTTCATTCTGGCTTATAGTATGTGCTTATTGTTTCTTTGAAAATTGTACTTTTTATTTCAGGCTTTAAAAGTTCAACTTCATTTTTTCTAAATTTCACAAATGAGTATATTTGTGTATTATAATTTTCTGTTATGTCTCCTTTTTTCTTATTTCTTCCTCCCTCCCTCTCATCCTCCTCTATCTCCGTCTTTCCTTCCTTTTATTTTCTAGACCTGGGGTTTGGACATAGGATTTAGGTTTGCTAGGCAAGATTTCTATGTGTAAAAATGTGGTCACCTATTTATGCTTCCTGGGATGACAGGCAAAGGCCATAGTACCTCACTGTTGATTAAGGTGTGTGTTTGAGGGGCTGGGAAGGTGGCTCAGTGGTAGAGCGCTTGCCTTGCACACATGAGGCCCTGGGTTCAATTCCTCAGCACCACATAAGCAAAAAGAAAAAAAAAGCCGGAAGTGGCACTGTGGCTCAAGTGGTAGAGTGCTAGCCTTGAGCTGAAGAGCTGAGGGACAGCGCCCAGGCCCAGAGTTCAGGCCCCACGACCGGACCCAAAAAAAAAAAAAAAAAAAAAAAAAGATGTGTGTTTGATTAAAATTTTCCCAACTTGCCTTGAACCACGAGCCGCTCAGTCTCTGCCTCTCAAGTAGGGTAGCAGATGTGAACCACTGGATTGTGTGAATGTTTTCATGTGTTTTGTATATTTTACTGTGAATATGAATCTATTCACAAACCTCTCCTTCATGTAAACATAACATAGGTGCAGGTGGGTGTGCTCCAGTTCAATAGCATGCATTCAGGGTATGATCTTTACACCCATAAGACCCGATTTACAATGATATTTTAATGTCTAATTTTAATTGTACGTAAATGCTTGAAATTTCACTTTTATTATGGTATGAGGAGATTGTACTTATTGAACAATTTGCTTGGGCCTGAGAAATATTGATAGGTGTATATGTATGAGTGTGAATGTGTGTGAGACAGAGAGAGAGAGCAGGAGAGAGAGACAGAGAGAGAGAGAGGAGAGAAAGGAGAAGAGAGAGAAATGAGAGAGATAATTTCTCATCCTGCTATTGAGACACTGGCAAAACTAACATTTACCATATGTGCTGACTGTGCAAAGTCAGCTTTTATGATGGAGTTGTTATATTTTGAAGAACATGCTTTGAATCATTTATAAGTCTGTGTAATAACAAGCTATATCACAGCAGAACTTACTGGACTTTTATTGCCGGTTTCATAGCCAGTCAGCATTGATCCATCAGTATGTCCTGTGTGTGATGTGCTGGCTTGGTAAAAAAGCATGTGACATTTGAATACAGGATTGTAGTGAGACATGCCTTAGTTCAAATCCTGGCCTTGCCACTTGCCAGGTACACTCACCAATACTCCCAGTCCTCCATTTCCTCATCCAGTTGAAATGAACACAGTATGGAGTGTGAATGAACCTTATCAGTAAACAGTGAGCTAGAAGATATAGTCCTACACCCAGCATGGACAAAGTGCTCAGTAATGTTATCTGTCTTTATTGCGATGAATGCTGTAACCTGGGGGATTTATGATTTTGAGATTTAATAAAAGAAAGAAATACAAAGTGGAATGAAATCACACACTTACATACAGAAACCATAGGACAATTAGGAGAACATGAGTTAAACTCTGGGATATTTCCATTAAACTTCACGAGCAATATGGCATTTCCTCTTGCTCTACAAGCGCTTGACACACGATAGAGGGAAAGGGATTTCCTGAAACCATGATACCAAGAAAAGAATACGAGCAACAGTGCTATCAAGAGAAGATGGAAGCAGGATGGGGTGTTGGTGGCCAACAGGGATCTTAAATGAGCAGTAACTAGTTCACAAGGTCATACTGGTTTTGAAAAATAATGACATCCTATCTCACCTACAGGTGCCGTTTGTACTCTCCAACACGTGAGGACTAAATGTAATATACTTACTTAATACATTCACATATGCGTATACATATGTTCCAGTTAAGTTCAGAACAGTGTTAATGTCTGTAATCTTAAAATCGTAATTGAACACATAGAAGAAAAGCAGAGTGCACGGGAATAAAAGTCAAAATACTAGTGTGCTAAGAAGCAGTGGAAGGATCATTCCTGTAAGGTACCTAGCTTCCTCAGTTATATGGAAAGCCTAGTTTGTAGCCTCCTATTCTATTTCTTGTTCTCTCTCTCTCTCTCACACACACACACATGAGCACACATTGACAAATGCTTTTTAATAGCCCTTAAGACAGTTCAATCAGCTTTTTCTTTTTTTTTAACCAAGTAGTATTCGTTGGCCATTGTTAATTAAAAGCGACTCATGAAGCAAGTTTTCACTACTAATTTAAACTGAAACCTTTGTAAAATTAGCAGACCACTAGTGCTCCTGACAGACATTTTAAAGGAGCCATAATTAGACATATTCTGTGTATTAGATGATCTGCTGTGGTTCATCAATGGTTGGAAAGCAAACACTAAATGATACTTAAAGTCTCATTGGTGCTCTTAGGTGAGAGTGGGCACTGCTCTGGCTTGTACAGAAATGCTCAGCCACTAGAAAACTGAGGAGACGTGGAGTTTAAAGTGTCAATTTGATTTGGAGCGTTTCCATGGCTTGTTAGCTTTGCATAAAACTTTAATGTGAAAACAAATACTACAGAGATTGTCCCTTGGTATTTCTAGGTGAAAATATGCATTAAGTATATTGCTTCCTTTTAGTAAAATGATGCTTGTGTTCATTAGCAATGAAGATGCAATAATGAATTTTTAGGAGCACCTAAAGTAAATACAAACCCTGTTGGTATCATTTTTCACATGTTCAGAAACTACTTCAGGGTCAGACTACAGCACTTAGAACAGAATTAAAATATTGAACACAAACAGCATTTTTTCTCACAATATTAGTCTCATTGAGATAGATCATAGAAGTCTGATATATAAACATAGAATTTATGCTATTGTTTTGTTTTGGATTTTGTTGGTCATGGGACTTGAACTCTGGGCCTGGGCGCTGTCCCTCAGGTCTTCAGCTCAAGGCTAGCACACTCCCAGTGTGCCACAGTGCCACTTCTGGTTTTCTGGTGGTTAATTGGAGATGAGTCTTACAGACTTGACTGCTCGGGCTAGCTTTGAACTGCAAGCCTCAGATTTCAGCCTCCTGAGTAGCTGGGATTACAGGTGTGAGCCACTGGTGCCCAGCTGATTTATTAGATTAGGTGGCTTGGTGTGTGTGTGTGTGTGTGTGTGTGTGTGTGTGTGTGTGTGTGTGTGTGTGTGTGTGTGTGTGTGTGTAAAATAATTGTCAGGAAATGAATAATTTTTGCTCCCATGTTTCTAAACAGTTTGGCATGGTATGTGCCAAAGTGATTTGATGCTATGTTTTGATTAAAATTGTATTAGAGAATAAGATTAATTACAATTTTTTTACTTCATGTGTTATAGTGAGCAGTTTTAACTTGTTGACTTTTAACTTTGGTTGTATGTCATGATTAGTTTTAAGATACATGAACAAAGCTTATTGTAGTGAAGGGGGAAAATATCACCTTCATTTGGAAGACACTAAGATAGCTGAAGGATGTGAAGAACATAAACTGGGAGCTTCACCCCGCTCTCCCTAATTCAGTATGCGACTTGGTTCAGGAGGGCAATTGGTAGTGTCTCTCAAGTGGTAGAGCACATATCCAGTATCGGAATTCAAACTCCTGACGCACCAAAAAAGAAAGGGAAGGGAAGGCAAGGGAAGACAAGAGAGGAAAGGGAAAGGGGAAGAGAGGAAAAGGGAAGGGGAAGGGTATAAAGGCTGGATAGAAATACCATCCTCACTGACACACATGCTGTGGGAAATTCCTCAGTATGGAATCAGAGAAAAGCTACTCTAAATTTCCCCTTTGCCCTGTCTCCTTTTCACCCCTTTGCTTCTCCAATTCTTCCTAATGGAGATTTCAAGGAGCAGGACCACATCTGTACATGATTCCTGAGGTCCGAGTCAGTGCCAATGCAAGTCCCCTGACAGAACTCTGCCTTTGGTAAGGTGCTGCCTGGGGGTTTCCAGGCCTCTTGTAGTAGTCGAGGGCTTTGACTAGACTGGATCCCATGGGACCAGCTCTTGAAGATGTGCTGAGGAGAGGGTTAGCTCTAATCACGGTGCTATCTTAAGTCTTAGGGTGGGAAACAATATCCTTGGGTCCATTTACGAAGGCCAAAAAGAAGGGCAAGCTACCTTCCTGGGAACAATATGGGATGGGGGATGGGGGGAGAATTGAATGTGGAGAATAATCCCTAATCCCCAAGGGCACATTTTAATAATGCAAGTGACGGATCCACTTAATGTCTGCCTGATTTGAACTGTGCGTTGCCTGGCTTTTCATTAATAATGAATCCACAGGTAAACAAATGCTTCCCATTAAATGCCTCTTAAATGTGTTTAGTGTCTGCTGCCAGGAAACCTATTAAGCACTGTGGTCTAGGAAAGGCAAAATTGAGCAGAAGCTGTGGGAGTTGTGGTAAAATCACCATTGTCCTGTTGACTTGCAATGGGAACTTCCCATATACCCCTTCCTTGTATGCTGGGAACATTTTCACCAGTGCCTTATTTGCTTAGCAATAAAACAGTAATCTTATGTATAATAAATAGCATGCTAATAACATTTTAATGTCCACAGGAAATGGATATTAAACTTGTTTTGGAAATATAACTGGATCTATAGTTCATTTGTCTACTTGTTGACTTTTAACTTTGGTTGTCACATCATGATTAGTTTTTAGATGCATGTACAAAATTTACTGTAGTGAAAGAGGAAAAATATCAAGTTCATTTGAAAGACACTAGGATAGCTGAAAGATGTGAAGGACGTAAACCTGAACTGTGGGGAACTTTAGTCAACTCTACCAGCTTCAGTATGTGACTTAGGTTAGGAGGGCGATCAGTAGGGTTGCTCAAGTGGTAGAGCACATATCCAGCATATATGAGGTTCTGAATTCAAACTCGTGTAGCACCACAAAAAGAAAGGGAAAGGAAGAGAAGGGAGAGAAGGGGCAGGGGAGGGAGAGGTGTTAAAATGCATACTTAAATAAATGTGGCTAAATATACCTATTATAGAATGAGAATGGAGGGGTCAGGATTCACAGCTTGCCTATCTTTTAAAAAAAATTTTATTGTGAAAATACCATACAGAGGGGTTACAATTACATGAGCAAGGTAATGAGTACATTTCCTATCAAGCATTGTTGTTGCCTCCTCCTTTGTTTCCCCTTCCCATCCCTTCCCATCTCCCTGGCCACCCCTCCCTCGCCCCCCCACCACTCTAGCCGCCCCTCCCTCGCCCCCTCACCACTTTGCCCCCCCCTCCCCGCGTGCTCCAAAGTTGTAAAGTTCACTTTTCGACATAATGTCTTGTACATCTCATTGTTGCAATGGGTCCACCTGTATCCCTATTTAAACGATTTGTTTTTTCCCTTCCCCTCCACAATTATACCAACATCAAATACAGTGAAAGCAGGGGTTATACTGTGGGGGAGGGACATACAAAGCAACAAAGAAATCATCTTATAAATATGTTAGAAACAATAGCAAGAAAGAAAAAACATTTGAGTCCTTATCTTGGGGTTCATTTCGCCTAACATCAACTTATCTGACCATTTCTGCTTGTCTCAAACATATATTAGTTATTGCAAATAAGGGAAACCATGGGACCTATGTTTCTTTAGGCCTGGCTTACTTCACTTAATAGGTTCCTCAAAAGACTCCACATAGAGCTCCCATGTGACCCAGCAATCCCACTTTTTGGTATTTACCCAAATGATCACAAACAAGACCATACTAAAGCTACCACACAACTATGTTTATTGCAGCATTTTTTTTTTACCATAGCTAAGATATGGAATCAACCCAGATGCCCCTCAGTAGATGAATGGATCAAGAAAATGTGATATATGTATATGTGTGTGTATATATATATATATATATATATATATATGAATTGTATGACTCCATGAGAAAGAATGACATTGCCCCATTCATTAGGAAATGGAAAGACTTATAAGTCTTACTTACTTATATTAAGTGAAGTAAGCTTGCCTGTCTTGAGTCTATAAGTTGCCTAAATCACATTATCCTTGAAGTTATTTCAACCAAAGCAAAACAAATTTATAGAGAAATTTTTTAAGGGTTTCTGAGAAGCCACATTTACTTAATATAGGCATGTTAATTATGTTCTCACAGCCCAATTAAAATGCAACTCTACTTAACAAATGTAAGTGTGTTCTAAAAGCAGAAACTTAGGTTTCAGTTTTCTTAGAATTCCCATTCCCTAGTTCTCTTTCTTCTTTTTTTTTAATTGACTCTTTCCAAAGGCTGAATTAACCTTTGAGGAAATAATCTTCGGGCTCTTTCTGTTTAATTGGTTGATCTGGCTCTGCAACTCAGATATCAAGAGGAGAGAATTTTCTAAATTTGGAACAAAGGCCTTTACAGATGATCTTTGTGCTGTGTTCCTTCTTTTAAACCCATGAAGAAGGCAATCCCATTAGGTCATTTTGTAACATAGTGATGTATGTGTCAGAAGTGTCTGCATTCTGAGTTTCTAGATTTCTACTTCCAGATCTTTCCATCCTAGGAGTGATCATATCCTACCAGTTCTGTAGAAATCTCCTGAACTTTAATCCTGAAAGTTTCATGTTTTCAGAAACCCCTTGATCTTGGGCCAGTCAAGATGGATGGTTGATGTGCTTCTCTATATTCTCTGTAGATGCCCTTTCTCCTCTTGATTTCTGAGCAGCCTCTCATGGAATTTCAGAGCTTGGATAACCAACAAATATATTCATACATCTAAATGTATATTCATACATTTCTAAAGCAGGTTACATTCTCTCCTTATTAAAAAAAAAATCTATCTTTTCAGTCCTTTTTTCCAGTCTGAAAATATTTAGGTATCTACAATGTTGATGGTCATTTCATACATCACTTAATCAAATTATAATAGTGTTTAAGCATGTATTGATTGCCTCCTAGTTTTCTACCCTCTGTGTAATAATGCTTTTTTATTTTTAAAATCCATCTCTATTTACTAGCCATTTATGAGAGGCGCATGTGAGGATAGAAGCCCATGTTTGAGAATGGGTGTGTATAAAATGAAAATGCATACTTTGGCATTGGGGACAAAACAAAATTTGATATGAGAGAATTCATAACAGCAGTGAGAATTCTAAGGCACTGTTAATATTAGCAATATTTCTTTCCAGTAACATACTTTTTCCTTAAGGCCACTGAAGCATAATATAAACTTTTTCATAAAGCTGTTAGGGTAGAGCTATGGAATAGTTCTCTAGAACCAAATGTAGAAGAGTCCAGGATTTGAGAAGTGAATTATAAAAGTAGACTGATTTAAGTGTAAGAAGAAATTGTGCTCAAATAAATTCAACCCACCGAGTCAATGCAATCATCAGTTTAATGTAGTTTGAAACTATAAAACTTTTATAGTTTTAAGCTGTGAAAGTAAGGAAGCAATTCCCCTAAACAACTTTGTTGCTTTGTGTGTGTGTGTATAGCACATGCGTGTGTGCATGTGTGCACCCGTGCACCATAGCTCACTGTTTTGAAGTCACTCATTTTATCCCTTTCTGTCAGCATGGTATATTAATATTTGTGTTGCCTAACGTATTACTTAGCAAATAAGAGAAAAATTTCACTGGGAGCACAAGATCCAGCAACTTTTCTTCTGTGAATAGGCTTCTGTAGCAATAAAGCACATTTAATATGTGTGTAGAGATTCATGCCCCCAGGTGCTCTGAAATTAAGTAGACTGTACTTAGTATATATGCCAACTTGACAAAGCCATTTAAATTCTCCAAGGCTCAGATGTTTGGTCCCGGGTATGACAATAAGACTATTATGTATCCCATGGAGATTATTATGGGCTAGAAGAGCCACACTTAACCGGCACACCTGGAATTTAGCAGCTCATTCTCTTTTTAAATTTCTTTTATTGTTCTTATAAAGGTGATATACAGAGGAGTTACAATTACATAAGTCAGGTTAAGAGCACCTCTCTTTTTAGACAATGTCACCTCTTCCCTTGCTCTCTCCCAGTTTTTCCTCTGGTCCCCAAGCACAAGCTGTATAGGTCATTTTCAACATAGTGTCTAGTGAGCACCACTGATGCATTTGTTCACCTTTGTCCCTCCTTTTAGGTACCTCCCCTTGCCCTCCTAAAAACAAATACATGAACAAAGAAGATAAATGAAAAACAAAAACAAAAGCAGCCAAAAAGGAAAAACAGAACCTCTTGTTTCCATTTCCTGAAGTTTATTTCAATAAATACTACTTTGAATGATCAGACACACATAGCCATTGCAACTTGTGTTCCTCTCCTCTGATCGCACTGCGTGTGAACGCCTAGAGACCTGTATAATTTATCATGTCCTTATGTAGTTTAGATCTGGCTTCCACACATGAGCGAAAACATGTGCCATTTGTCTCCCTGAGCTTAGCCTACCTCATGGCAGCCCATTCTTATTGCCATGTTTCTTGGTGGTAGTTGATGCTGTGAAGGTGGGTAGGTAACTCAAGTCTCATTGAGGCTATATTTCTGGATCCTTTTAATGCTATTCCAGTTCATGGAATTAATTTCCATTCTAGAGAAGAAGTGAAAACTTACTAGATATTTTTGGACAGTTAAAAATAACAAGTTACTACATGGTAGCTCTGTGCTGGTAGTAAAGAGATTATCCCAAATGACAACTTAGAAAATAAATGTCTGGAAATGAGTTATCTTTCAGAGAAAAAAATATCCATGGTACAGATGGTGTAAAATTCACTTCATTCAGGACATCCACTTGTGCCCAGAATTAAAACACTCTATTTTGTGAGTATTTCTGAATATTTGTGAATTATCTCTGAACAGATTTTTTAAAATTTCCTAAGATCAGTTCTTAAGGTTTTATTCTTTCCTATGATACGGAACCCATGAAGTATGTTTTCCTTCTTTTCTTTCCATCATTTAAGTTAGTTCTTTGGTTGCCTTTTTTCACCCTTGTTTAAAAAAAGAACCACATTTGCCATGTAATTTTTAGAAGACTAATGATAATAAGTGCCTTAAAAAAGCAAAGAAATTTATGGTTTCCATAGTAATTCACATGTGGTATCTCATTTGATAATCATAACTGCTCTGCAGAAAAAAAGGCTTGGTTGTGGCTCATTGTTTTAGGTGTACATTAGGATAACAGGTGTGAGGCTGTATCAGCCCTGACAATCTAGTTCAGTCCATTCTTCATCTTGATGCAAGTCAGTGAAGAAATGTGGAAAGCCAGTTGATATGAATCACCCACAGAGAATATGTCTAGTGGCAAATGTAAGTTAAAATAGGCACTCATGCTTTCCACTCACATGGGTATGCTAAGTAATAGCCCTCCCCCAATTTTTTTGGCATAAAGGTGGCTTTTTATAAAGTGTACTGTTCACAAGTTCAACAGCCTGGTCTTTTGTCGTTCAGGATTGTTGCAGCCTGAGGCTCTAAAACATTGATCAGTCCTCTTCAATGTGGAGAAAGACACTTCTCAGTTTTTACTTACCAGGAGACATTAAGGGATGTTTTTACTGAGAATACATGCTAAATGTACAAATCCCCACAACCCAATAACCAAATTGAAAATTAAAGATTATTCTGAACAAAAGGCAGCAAGCAGGCTTTTGGTCTTAGAATTTTTTCTAGTCCTACTAACTCTACTAAGAGGACTGAGAGACAAATGGAGCTGGGTGACTTTTTCATTGTGAGCTAGAGTAAATCCATAGAGTGATTATGAAGAGAATAGCTAACAAACCTCATTGGGCAGGTAACTTGGGTACTGCCACTCTCTAGAACCTACTCTATACTTCCTCTCAACTGTAAGGTCAATATATCTGGTCCATTTCCCCACTCCCTGCAAAAAAATACAGTGATTTCTATTTTGTGTATTTTCCTCCCACGGCTTTTGTTCAATATTTGTAAGCTAACTCTAGGCACATTTTGAAGGTCATGTTTTTGTAAATATCTTGTTTTCTAGCGGTATAATATTCCATTTTATGATGATATTACTGTTCACCAAGGCAGCCAACTGTTGTGTGTTTGTAGTTTACAACTATTATTACAACAGTGTAGCTCTGAATATTTTCTAGCATGGACCAAGATATATTTGAATTCGAGTTTCTTTAACATACTCAGATATGGACAAAGTAAACTATCTTTAAGCTCTCCTCTTTATATTCCATCAGCAAAGAATGAGAGTCCATAATATTATATAAACTCACAATAACCTGCATTGCCAGTCACTTGAATTTTTGCCAATCTAGTGGATGGTACATGTTATCTCAAGATAATATCTAATTTGCATATAACCAACCACTAACAAGGTGGGATACTTTCTCATAAGCTTATCAAGTAAGCCAGCTATCTTTCCATTGGCTGAAGAGCATTATCATTAAATAAAATCAAATAAAATGCCATTTGAGAGTTTTCTATGTTGACAGTTACAATAGGGAGTTCAAGAAGAATCCCAAAGATGAATTCTTAAGTTGATGGTTCAATAGTTATTTTTAACTGTCACATAATTGAGAACCTTTATTCTCTTCAAATCTCTTTTTCTAGATGAAGTCTTTGACAGTTCTTTTTCTCATTTTCTTATTCCTACTCCCCTCTCCCCCTAGATGAAGTGATTTAAGGTTTGTAATTTAGAGCTTAAAACAAGCTTGAAATAAAGAGCTTTACTTTGACCCTCAGTTTCAGTCTTTCTCCCTTAGTGCATTGGAAACAAATTCTCGGGAGAGAGTAGAATTGTTTAAACATCTTCTGACACTGTCTAACTGGAGTTTAGGTCAATGATGCTAAGAAGTTGGACACAGCATTTGAGTAAACACAAAGAGCATAGTGACAGGTAAGAAGGAAGGAGTTGGTTTCTCCCACCAGTGCTAAAAATGGCGTAGGAATGATCTCATTATACCCCTGACTATCACCCAAGATCACCAAGGCAACGAATAGGATTCTTCACATGTGCCCTTCAGGCATTATATCGATATTTTGGAGCAATTTTGCTATTCCTCTCAACCTAAGAGGAATAGATGTCTAAAGGTAGATTAGAGGGAGTGTGATAGCTATTACCCTACATAAACATCTAGATTTAAACTCAGTCCTAGAGCTCTGGAAACCTAGGGCAAGCTTGCTGTATTATGCTTAAAGAGTGTCATTTTGGTAGAAATATGACCATCGATGTGTCTCTTGGATTTGCTAAAATCACAGCAGTGATTCAGCCTTAGATATCCTCTAGACTAGAGACCTTTGTTCTTGGTTTTTATTGCTTACATGTATCATTGTGCAGAGGAATCAAAAATATCTTGGAGATAATTTTTGTGGATTGGTATTTCATCTCCTCTAATCAATGTTTATCCTTTTATAAATTGTTGCTGCTTTGTGAGTATGCTTTGTGGATGTGTGCATGTATAACATTTTTGTCTAAAACTCTTCACGTCCATGATGCCTATCATTGATTTTTCATCTTATATTTATTATTCTTTGTGCTTTTTACTGGCTTCCTTTCAATTAAGCTGTTGTTGAAGTCTAAGGCATTAGCCTTTCAAAACTATTGTTTGAAAGTACACCATGAAAGAAAGTTGCTCTAAAAGTATATTGCCATGCAAAATTAGAAGAGAAACGGGGTGATCAAGCAACTGAAATTTACATAATTGAAGCAACTGCTTATAAATTTTCAAATCATTTTGCAATAGATGGCAAAATATACTCACATATTTAAAACTTAACACTTCCTTTTAACCTTTGCTCGCATCCTTCAAAGAGGAACAAACAATTTTTTAAGCTAAGTAGTTGTAATCATTATTCTATCAACTGAAATAAGATATTTTCATTTGCCTCCATGAACATGTCAGGTGGATTTCTGATTTTGTTTCTCATTGCTTATTTGGAGATTTCTTTCATAAGAAAAAAAAACATACAACCTGTTATCAATGAGACTTTTCTAGAGTACAGACCTGGAGAATTATAGAGTATAATGATGGAATTGTCTTCCAGTATTTCCTCCTGGTTCTTGTTCCAAACATGTTATATAGAGCATAATAAGTACAAGAGCAAAGCCTATAGAAGTCTTTTTAGTTTCTTCTTCTTACAACTAGAAAAGTAGTGATGAACTTTTTATTCCATTGTTTACAAGTATGTATGTATATTTATGAGTCATAGCCATTTGCAATTACACTAAACAGTTAAGACTCATATTTCATTAGTAAAACATAGAAGCCTCAGGATTAAGATTGTGGTTTGAGCTTAAATCTTGAGCTTGCATTGTTCTTTATGAGTTCATAAATTAATCTTGTCATAAGAAATTTACAATGGATCTTTCTGGAAACTATTCCAAAAATTTAAATTAAAACCTGGGAAAAAAATAGAGCAAGTTGAGAAGGCACAACTGATGTTAAACAAACAGGAGCGCCGCTGGGAAGGTGGCTCAGTGGTAGAGCGCTTGCCTTGCATGCATGAGGCCCTGGGTTCAATTCCTCAGCACCACATAAGCAAAAAGAAAAAAGCCGGAAGTGGCGCTGTGGCTCAAGTGGTAGAGCACTAGCCTTGAGCTGAAGAGCTGAGGGACAGTGCCCAGGCCCAGGGTTCAGGCTCCACGACCAGACCCCCCCCCAAAAAAAAAAAAAAAACAGGAGCTCCTAGCGAGAGACTTTTATCAAAATTACAAATTCAGTACATAGAACACTTCTGGACCTTTCTAGTTGGTCAGGAAAGGAAGGGGGCTGTATGGAAATGTTGAGCATATCATAGAAAATAACAGTAGATTGATAAGCCCTGTGCTAATATTTTAGACATACATTCTCATTTCACAGGTGATACTTGTTCCACTTAAGTTGCAGGATGATTGAGAAGCATTGAGAAACTATCTTCCTCCTCCAGCTCTTGACCTGTGCAGAGGAAATTGAGTTCAATTTCCACAACAATAAACCATATACCTGGCCTAAGCTTATCACATACTCCTGGCTATAATGATTGACTCATGGGTACCCTGCCATTCAACTAAAATCAAAGACACAATGAGAGCTTTTTAGAGAAACAAGGCTATTGACTCCTTGTGCTCTTAGAAGACGGCTAGTTTGAGAAGGTAGGATTTCATGAGAGAGAGAGAGAGAGATTTCAATGTAGGGCAAAGACCTGTTTGATCCCTTAATCAAATTATAGCTGAAGCCACATCTACTATATAATTTGCAAATGATGCAGAAAATAATCACAATGACTCTCTTATTTTGCTTAAGATGGTTCAATTTGGAGCTGGGAAGGTGGCTCAGTGGTAGAGTATGTGCCTTGCATGCATGAAGCCCTGGTTTTGATTTCTCAGCACGTAAACCTAAACAGAAAAAAGCCAGAAGTGGTGCTGTGGCTCAAGTGGTAGAGTGCTAGCCTTGAGCTGAAGAGCTCAGGGACAGTGCCCAGGCCTAGAGTTCAAGCCACACAACTGACAAAAAGATGGTTCAATTTGACCGTCATCTATATTTTTAAAACATTTTACATATGCATCATTTGTTCTTAGTTCATATTCACTGTAACAAAAAGTCTTGCAACCATCAAGACAAAGAGAATTATCCCTATTCCATAAAGGTTTACTGTATGACCTTAGGGAAACAATCTAAACTCTCTGAACTATGGCCAAAAAATACCCAAATCACAAGATGGCCAGGAAGGTAATTCAAGACAGAGCTTTACAACCTACAAAACCAGGTACAAGAGATTATCGCATTTTTATAATCCCACACAAGACTGACATTATGAATCTGGTTAGAACTCAATAAATATTTATTAGAATCAACACAGAATCAAGTGATAACTATCCCCACACACATGTCATTTATTTTTCTAATTTTCTTGGGAGGAGGCAATAACTGAAGCTTGAGCTCCGGATTTCATACTCAAAAAAAAAAAAGTTCGACCACTTGAGTCACGTCTCACTTTTGTTTTAGGTTATTTTTCCTTCCTTCTTTCTTTCTTTCTTTCCTTCCTTCCTTCCTTCCTTCCTTCCTTTCTTTCTTTTTAATTTTATTTGTGAACATACTGTACAGAGGGGTTACAATTACATGGGCAGGATAATGCGTACATTTCTTACCAAGCATTGCGGCCTCCTCCTTTGTTTACCCTTTACATCCCTTCCCAGCCTCCCCCCTCCCCCCCAATCCCAATCCTTCTCCTCCCCCCCACAATGTTGTAAAGCTCGTTTTCGACATGGCAACTTGTACTTCTCATTGTTGCAACAGGTCCACCTGTATCCTTAAACGACTTGTTTTTCCCCATCTCCTCCACAAGTTATACTGACATCAAATATACTGAAAGCAGGGGTTACACTGTGGGGGAGGGACATACAAAGCAACAAAGAAATAATCTTATAAATGCATTAGAAACACATGCATGAAAGAAAAAAACATTAAAATACATATCTAAGGGTTCATTTTCCTAACATCACATTATCTGACCTTTTCCGCTTGACTCATGCATATACTAGATATTGCAAATAAGGGAAACCATGGGACCTATGTTTCTTTGGGCCTGGCTTACTTCACTTCTTTCTTTCTTTCTTTCTTTCTTTCTTTCTTTCTTTCTTTCTTTCTTTCTTTCTTTCTTTCTTTCTTTCTTTCTTTCTTTCTTTCTGTCTTTCTGTCTTTCTGTCTGTCTGTCTTTCTGTCTGTCTTTCTGTCTGTCTGTCTTTCTGTCTTTCTTTGTACCCTGGGCAGGCCTTGGACTGGGATTAAAGTAATGTACCAACATAATCAGCTTTCACTGAGGTGAAATCATGCTGGCATGGTGCCCTTATGAGCCTCCTACCATGCCTCCTGCTCTCTGCTTCCTAAGTGACTGAGATTATAATTACATACCACTATACCATACTCACCCGTTTGCTTGTGTTCTGTTTCTTTTATTTCTGTTCTATTTTCTTTATTCTTCACATGTAAGTTTTTCATTCAAAAACAATAAATATCTCAGAAGCCTGCTGATGTTAATAGGCTGGTGAGTTACAGTCTGCTAATTATTTCTTAACAATCACAATGTGCTCAGACTGTCTCTAGAAGTTGTACTAAATTCTTTCTGACCTTCAGGGTAGATGCCTTTGTTCAGAAAATGGATGTCTATAGCCAGTAACTATTCACTGGGCATAGAATGGGGAATTAACTGCTGGTGCCATTAATGTATTTAATATACACCAGAGAACAGGATTCAAACCAAAGGACTTCCTCCCATTAATTTCTACCACATGCAAATTTTTATTATTCCTTATATAGTTCATCAAGATAATGCAATGTAAATAATCCTCTTGACACAAATACATCTAGAAAGCTCTATTTTCCATAAATACATTTATGTGACCAGGCATTATAGTTGCTATCAGACAAATAGTTACTATGTCTGAATTCTAAATATATTTTGCTTAATTGAAATTCTTCAGACCCATTTCCCTCAAGTCCAAATTTGCAGAGTTATTCAAAGATAACTAGTTATGGGAGTTTTTTTTTTTTTTTAAATAATCTCCCTCTGTTCCCTTCCCACAATTGATCAAGAATATACTCCTTTCGGGGTTTCTCTCTCTAGTGAGGGGCTGGTCTCCATTTGAGAGTCTCTTACTCTCTATTGCTAGTGAAAAATAATATACAGAATGGAGGCTTCATGGCATTTAGAAATGAAACTTTAGTCTCCTTACTCGCTTTTCTGTAGATTATTTAGCCAGGGGAGTTCTTGTTGAACTAGGTGGTGCCTTGATTTATAGCATCAACCAATAAGCTAATGCACCTGTGTTTGAAGTGGCGTGCCTTGTGAGCACCCGTCATCAGCGCCACAGCTTCAAATCAGAGAAAACGGCCTGTGCTTGGAATAGTGCCGGCTTTCTTTGCGTTTTTACTATCTAATTCTCTATCACTTTGTGGAAGCTAGATAAAAGATGACTCAGGACAGGGCCATTACTTTCTTTGACGGCTTTAATATATCAAAACAGGGCAGGCTTTCGTGTAAAGTTCCCTAAATGGGGACACTCTCTTTTATAGCTAACCACCAGCTGTGAAATTGAGACTAGTCAGGAAGTCAGTGAAGAGGGGAAAGTTTTCGGGTGGCCCTGGGAAAGGAAGGGAAAGGAAAGAATGACAACTTTTCTTCCTGAAATCTTTTATGGTTTGAGAAATTCTCTTCTGTGGCACCTATGAATAGGTCTAAATGTGTGGTGTGGGTCTAAGGAATATAATTATGTCCAGTGCATGTGTTCCCAAACATGCGCTTTAAATTTATCATCTGCATTGTAAGCATCAAATATCTAAGTAATATAGAATTCAGGTTGTGGACTTGTGGCTATTGGCATTCCCTAAAAATCTTCTGTTATAAATTAACAATTTTAGTTAGGCATGGTATTCTTGTAAGCTCAGGATGAGGATATGGACTTATTTAAATACACTTTTCCCACATGCCACACCAATGTCTCTAGTAGCTGGCATAAAATAGGCACTTTGTTAATATATGTTCATTAATTTTGAATATAAAAACATTCTGGGGAGAAGTTGTTCATTTAGCATCTTCTTTCTGAATTGCTCAGTGGTATCTGGAGTAAATTTTCCATAAATAAACCTATCTTCATTATGTCAAGCATTCTTGAAGACTTGTGACAAAATCTTGAGTATTAGCTAGAAGATTATTTTAATCAAATTATAATTTTACTTTTTTAAACTTACAAAATATATAGCTACATAGTTTAGATCTGTCTTTTTGTGTGTCTTTGTCTCTCTCCTGTATGTGTGTGTGTGTGTGTGTATGTCTGTCTAATAAGATATGGCACGATGTCCTGATAATGTCCTGTAACTTTCATGGCTAAAAAATGTTCCTGGGCAAAATTTATTGTCATTATTATTTCAGTTGAACAAGAATACTTTGAATGATAATTTAGGATCATAGTTCTAAGACACAGAATTAACGAAGAGCAGAAAACCAACTATGGAGAATGAATCAGTATTAATTGTAGTTGTTGCAGATCTCAGATTTAACAATATATCTGACTTATGTGAGGAAGGTTTTGAAAAAAAATGTTTTTAGCTTGACAACTCACCTTGTATAGCGATGCCCCATTTCCATAACCTTAATTACAGTCTCTCCCTTCTCTTTTCATTCACTCCCTTACATCACTTCATTATTCTTTCTGAGGTGTGGTTTCTTTTTTCATCAAAGGGAGCCTACATTCTAGAGCTACTGCCTAGACACATATAATGAATGCCTCAAAATTTGTTTCTTCAAGCAGTATTGCTTCCTGGCAGAATTGCAATAATTTGAGAAGCTAATGCATCTGAAACTTGCAATAAGGCAGAGAAAAGAGCTCTAGTTTCATTTGTTCAGCCCAAATATCATCTATCCTATCAGGGATAATTTGTTTTCAAATGCTGAGTGCTACAATATAAAAAATAGGTGAGGATAAGTAACACGGCATGTGGCTTCCTGCCCAGTACTTGCTCTCATTTCTTCTAGAAGGACAGATATTTGTCAACCTACCAGCCCATCTTGAAAAGACTATCCATTGGAGAGATGCTTAGATATAGATAAGAACATTAGACCTAGCCTTGCATAGGAATACATTAATTTGACTAAATTAAAAAAAAAAACAGAGAGAAAGGAAAAGGGAAGGATTGAATTAAATAATGCAAAATGACTGTGAGTCTGTGTACTTTTAGGATTTTGTTTTGGCAACAGCTTGTTGTACTGCAGTGGTTTAGATGTTAGAGCTGACTATTTGCATAACAAGACAAGCTTCTTCTGATTCCCAGCTTCTTTCTTTACTAGCAAGTTATTGCTCTTCAGTGTTTCCATTTCTAATAATGGCAAGAACAGTGTGGCCCATTTTCTGGTGTTTAATGTGATGATTAAATGAGTTAATACATGCAAAATGTTGTACTACTTGAAATACAACAGAACTAATAGAAGAGCAGATCGTGTTGTTATTTTTCTGCTTTGACAGAGGTGGGAATGGAGGCGTACTTCCTGGTGGGTAAGCTAGAAAAAAATGAATTTAGAAAAGTCAAAGGTTTGTAATGATGGACATAGGGAAAATTCTTTCTCCCTTTATCCTGCAATTCTCCTCTGAAACAAATGTATCTCTCCCTGTCTGCTGGAGAAAATTGTTGATGAGATCCAATATGGAGATACTGGTAGGCAAAATTTCTTGCAGACACATAAACACAATAATAAAACCTACCAACGGGTCAATTCATACCTGCCATCAATCCTATATATGCCTCGTCTGTTAAGTATTATACCAGTTTGGACACTATGACCCTTGCATCAGCCATTCTGTCTCTCTATGAGCTTACTTCCCACCTTGGCTCCCCTTCCATGTAGCCTGCAGGTCTTTTCTATCAGGACAGTACAGATAGCAGTGCAGCCTCTGCCCTGTAGGTAAAGGACAGGTGTCCATATCTCCCACTTTCTCTGACATTCCACACACCTGTGCACAGATCTCACGATTCACTCTGCTTATCTGATCCCAAATTTCTCAGTCAAACCTTTAGTGAAATAAAGGTTTAGTTGATCTTGGCTTCTTAGTTCTTTCCTCCAAAGATGGCATTATTCTTTAGAGACTTGTGCTAACTACTGATGTGTCTTATGGAAATACACACATGACAAAAGCTATCTCCAAGACCTTCTAGACCCACCTTAGACCCAAAGCGGAAACGCATGCAGGATACATACTCTACAGAGCGGCTCTGACTTGATGTATATAATTTAGTACCCTTATCTGGCTTATCTGGTATTCTCTGTAGAGGTCTTACTCCATTTACTTATGCTCAAGTTTCATTAAGAGACAACGTGATCTTGTCTCTTCCCTCTTCTCCCCACCATGGGTTACCCACTCCATCTGTAGTTTTAAAGATAATTTTGCCTTGTACTCATCAAAATAAGCCTCCTTCCCCTAACCAAAGCATTACCAATGGCATTTTTGTACTTTTTGGATCAAATCGTTTGAATAAATAGGATTTTAAAGTTTAAATCAGTACACTGGTTATTATGCCTACTATTTTAAGAGAAGGTATTAAATCTTTATAAAATGAGGTTTTTCTCAAACTACTCACTGTATGACAATTTATTGATAAAGACATAAAGAAAATTTTATGTGTCTATGAACATCACATAAAAATTTAGGATTTTGGCCAGGCATGGTGAAACAAATGTGTAACCCCAGCAGATGAATCTGTAATCCCAGAAGCTGAGGCAGAAAGGGCCTTCGATTTGAAGCTAGGCCAAGTTCTATAGTTAGAAACTGTCTCCTTAAAACCAATATCTGGGATTTTGTTAGTCTATAATTGAAAAAATTATATAGGCATTTAAAAATATTTATCTGCTATCTTTTATGCATATATAGGCACGCATATATCTAGGGAATCACAGAGTAAAATGTCATACTAATTTGAATTAAGTTTTAAATGTGTGGATTTCATAGAAATTTTATAGAATTTCTCATGTAAGATCATGATATAGGAAAAAACACAAACATGAGATAGAAAGACAGACTGCCTAAGGTATGGAAACGTTAAGGCATATCAAAGGGAGGTTTACCCACATGGCACTCCTGTGTTCTACCCACATAGGACACTGTCAAGGTATCGTTTTTTTTCCATACAAAAGTAGGTATCAAATTCATAGAAAAAAGTAGAATGGTTATTTAAAGGCTTCTTCTTATTGATTTGTGAGTTTCTATGTGTTCATGTGTATATGAATCTTTTGCAATGTAAAGAAAATGAGAAACATTTGTCTACTGAAACCCAATAATATTACATTGAAGTCATACATACATACATATACACACACGTGCATATATGCATATATATGGTGATGACGGGGTTTGAACTCATGAGTTCACACTTGGTAAATTGGCACTCTGCCACTTGAAACACACTCCAGCTGTTATATAGAATATATTTTTAACTTAAACTGGTAATTTATGGCCCTTGTTCCATATAAAGCTTTGAGGTAAATGCTTTGCATATATTATTTCACTTAATTCCATTCAATAGGTTTGATTAACCCTGCTTATGCAGACATTTATACAAATGGAGTTAATAATAGGAAGCAAATAGTAATACTCAGAGAGGTTAAATGATTGAGAAGATAACACAGTTAATACATGCAGACTAGGAATCTGAGCTGAATCAAGCCTGATTTGAAAGTGCCTCACCACATCCTGTTTAGAATCGACTCTGATTCCATCTCTCAGTGCTGAAGCATGAACCTTGGATAAGAGGCTGTAGTCACAGTGTTTGTCAATGTTCTCAAGGGCTCTTAAAACCAGCACACTCAAAGTACTAAACTTCAGAATTCATTAAAGTAGGGTGGCATCTTTTTCTAAGAATGTTGAATAGGAATAGAGGGTCATGCAGAGGAATTTTTACCAAGCACGTGGTCCCTACAAAGATGTTTACTTCATTCTCTAATGTATAAGGATGACTTGAACCTTAGCTTGAAAATCTACCTTACTATAGGTTTCTTTCTTTATTTTTTGTTAGTTGTGGGGGCTTAACTCTGGGTCTGAGTGCTGTCCCTTAGCTCCGCAGCTCAAGGCTAGCACCCTACCACTTGAGCCACTTCCGGCTTTTTTCTACTTATGTGATGCTGAGGAATGGAACCCAGGGCCTCATACATGCAAGGCAAGGCAAGCACTGAGCCAACTTCCCAACCCATAGGTTTCTTTTTAACAAAAAAATTGTATATTATCTTTAAGTAGTTGTACAAGGATTTGCTATTCAACAAAGCAGTTTATGAACAGTGTGTCTTGTTCAATGTCACCTTATTCAACATTCTCACCCACAGGTTTCTTGGTAGACAGCACAGCATGCAAACTTGCCATGTAAGGAACGTTAGCTTTGATCAGAGTTGAATCAGGAGCCAAGTCTGAAGATGTTAAAGCTTTCTTAGTCCTATATGTAGCCATGCCCCAAAGCCTACAGGGCTAGACAGAAACAATAAGAATAAATCTTTTCTATCAAGCTCATGGAATAATAGTCATCTGGTAACATTCCTTTGGGAAAAAAAGAGAATTCATATGAAAAGCTGATATTTCCCTGCCATAGCAGTAAAAATCATTAACAGTTGTACACTTTTAAGCTTTGTTTTGTTTATCTTTCCATTGAAATGACTAATCACACTGTAGTATAAAGGAAATCTTTAGATGAATGTCAATAAGGGAAATGTTGGCCAAAGATTGGCTCTGAGGGGAAATGCTAACCAAATCAGTGTGAAAACGTTTGTAATCATTGCTGGACATACATGTCTAAGCTGATGGCCATTTCTTCATCTTCTCTCATCCAGTTGTTTAGGTCAGTGACAGACATAACAGCAAAGTAAAAACAAATCATTTTTCTCAGTACTTTCTTCTAAGCACATGGTAAGTCAATATATTTTCAGTAAACCTCAGTGTTCCAATATAAACAGTATTGAGGAATGATTAAAAAATTAGTCATTCTCTTCCTATCTCCAGTTGTAATGCTCTGTTTCTATTTGAAATCAAAACTCCTGGTTTTATTATGATCTACATTTCTGTTCCTAAGTCAAATCAACAACAGACTATCTATCTATATGATTTTACCTTTCTTATTTTGTCACATGGACCTAATGTATGTGACTTAGCATATGTTTAATTGAAGACAAAGCAGATCTACTCCATCGTATAATTCTGGCTTCTTTGATGTTACAATTAAAGTTATCCATCACTCCGGTATTCCTATCTGGGAAAAGAATGAATGATAGCTCTTAAGGTAAAGCTTGGAAACTTGATGTCCTTCCTGTTTTTATCTTAGAATCCAAACAAAGCACATTTTGGGGCTAGTTCTGGGACCTGAGCTCAGGGCCTTCCTGCTCTTCTCTTTCAGCTCAAGACTGGTACTCTACCACTTGAGCCACACTTCCACTTCTGGCTTTTTGCCAGTTAAATCAGGATAAGAGCCTCATGGATGATTGATCTGACTGGCTTTGAACCTTGATTCTCATATCTTAGACTTCTGAATAGCTAAGATTGCAGGTATGAGACACTGGAGGCCAGCTCTACATGGGACATTACATTTTGTTTATAAGAGATGATTGCCTTTTTTTTTAAGGAGCTGCTTAACCTGGTTCAGGAGGATGAGTTTGATGGGATAACAAAGTGCATGTGGTTTGAATGCTGGGTGGGCAAGATCACAAAGTGCTGTGTTAAAACGGTAGCATAGGCTGCATTCAGCCTGGTATGGTTTCTCTCATTTAAGTTCGAGTGCCTAGTCACCATCCGGCAGTTCTTCTCTTCTTCACAGTCTTCATGTGTATGTGAAGTCATTTACTACTACATGAGCCCTACTTCTTGCATGTATACAATGCTTAGGATTTCCTACCATGTGATTGTTTTAATGTGGAACAAAACAAATATAAATTTTGTTTCTTATCAATTTCCTATAAAATCTGATGAGAGAAGGTCCTTTCGTAACTTACTAACACATACTGTCATGTTAAGTGGAGTTTTCAGCCTTATGAAGGTTATTTGAATGGTAGATCTATTGAAATCTGTCTTGAAAAAAGCTGGAGGTTTTATTCCTGCTTCATCTGAGTTCCCCCATGAAATGATGCCTTTAGGAAGGCACAAAGCACAACAGTTCGATTCAATAATTCAATAAGTGTTATTGAATTACAACAGACATGGTAGCCTGTGCTAGATACTGAGCTTAGCACTAGTGAATAAATGTCAGAATGCTGTCTACAGTTATGGTTCTTTGAGCCTAATGAGGAAGAAACTATTAAACAAACAGTTGCACCAATGAATGCCTAATTACCTATAGTGCTAGTTGCTAGAATTAGGGTACATGATTGTTCTTAAACTGGGAAACTTAAGCTAAGACCTCAAGAATAATTTGGGGAAGAAAGATTCTCATGAAGAGGAGCAGATAGGAAGAGCATACCAGCCACAATATGGGAAACAAGAAAGACAACTTGAACACAAGGGATTTTCAAAACCCAGTCTTCCCTCTAAAAGCAGTTGGACACCATTACAGGTTTCATATGAAAGAGATCAAACAACCTGTTTTACTATTTTGAGTAATCAAAGATGCTCAGCTTCCTGAGTTTTTGGTGAGGGAGTTGAGATGAGATAATATTTCCCTCGTTTTATGGTAATTAAATTCAACAGAGTAGCAATTTGAAGTAAGCTTTGACAGTGAGAAGTAGATGTCCATTGGAAGGACTATGATGTGTATCTTTTAATTTTAGTAGAAATGATCTAACTGTAAACTACTTGTGATTTTGCATGTTGCTGGATACCAGAAGCTCACAAAATTGATTCTACTGGGGCTGGGAAGGTGGCTCAGTGGTAGAGTACTTGCCTTGCATGCATGAGGCCCTGGGTTCGATTCCTCAGTACCACATAAGCAAAAAGAAAAAAAAGCCGGAAGTGGCGCTGTGGCTCAAGTGGTAGAGCATTAGCCTTGAGCTGAAGAGCTGAGGGACAGCACCCAGGCCCAGAGTTCAGGACCCACAACTGGACCCCCCAAAAAAAAATTTAATTAATTCATTAATTCTACCTACTGAAAAGGCTGAGAGATCTGAAGATCATGGTTTAAAGCCAGCCCAGGCAGTAGAATTAGAGAAACAAAAAAGCCAAAAATCGAGCTTTGGCTCAAGTGGTAAGGCACTGGTTTTGAGCACAAAAGCTTAGGGGCAATTCTCAGGCAACTGAGTTCAAGTCTCTGGACTGGCACACATACATGCATGTTATCAATGTTGATTCAGGGTAATCCCAGTATCTTTACTGATGCACTATGTATGATCAGAACATTAAATCATGTTATGCAATTTATAGAGGATTGTAAAGGTTGGTGTGTGTGTGTGTGTGTGTGTGTGCGTGTGTGTGTGTGTGTGTGTGTGTGTGTGTGTGTGTGTGTGTGTGTGTGTGTTGGTCCTAGGGCTTATACTCAGGGCCCAGGTATTGTCCCTGAGCTATGTTTTCTCAAGGCTGTGGCTCTGCTCTACTTGAGCCACAGCTCCACTTCTGCCTTTTGTCTTTTTTCTTATTTTTTGGTGCTTAATTGGAAATAAGAGGCTCATGAATTTTTCTGCTCAGGCTGGCTTCTAAGTATGATCTTCAGTTCTTAGCCTCCTGAGTAGCAAGGATTACAGGTGTGAGCCAACAACATGTGGCTCACAATAAAATTATCAATAAAATATATTTCACAAGCAGAAAGGTCAGATAAGATGATGTTAGGTGAACTTTGGAAAGTAGTATGGAGGTTCCTCAAAAGACTCCACATAGAGCTCCCCTATGATCCAACAATCCCACTTTTGGGCATTTACCCAAATGTTCACAAACAAGACCATACTAAAGCTGCCAGCACAACTATGTTTATTGAGCATTTTTTTAACCATAGCTAAGATATGGAACCAACCAGATGCCCCTCAGTAGATGAATGGATCAAGAAACTGTGGTATATACACACAATGGAATTCTATGCCTCCATCAGAAAGAATGACATTGCCCCATTTGTTAGGAAATGGAAAGACTTGGCAAAAATTATATTAAGTGAGGTAAGCCAAGCCCAAAGAAACATAGGTCCCATGGTTTCCCTTATTGCAAAAACTAGTATATGTCTGAGACAAGCAGAAACAGTCAGATAAGTTGATGTTAGGTGAAATGAACCCCAAAAGATAAGTATTCAAATGTTTTTTTTCTTTCTTGCAATTGTTTCTAACATATTTATAAGATGATTTCTTGCTTTGTATGTCCCTCCCCCACAGTATAACCTCTGTTTTCACTGTATTTGATGTTGGTATAGTTTGTGGAGGGGAAGGGAAAAAATCGTTTAAATAGGGATACAGGTGGACCCATTGCAACAGTTATGTTGAAGAACGAACTTTGGCGCAGGGGGCAGTGAGGAGGGAAGAAATGGGAAGGGATGGTAAGGGGAAACAAAGGAGGAGGCAAGAATGCTTGATAAGAATGATGTACTTATTACCTTGCTCACATAATTGTAACCCCTCTGTATAGTATTTTCACAATAAAAAACTTATTAAAAAATATTTCAGAAGCAAAATGGACACAAGGACTTGTATCTATTGTTATAAAATGAATACAAAGTGTTCTACGACATAATATTATAAATATTCCCAAGAATGATCACACTTTGTTTCTGAGAAGCTCATTTTTTGAATTTCCCCAAAGCCCTTTATTTTGATATTTTCTAAAAAGACAGTCCATGTGAAATATTTGGATGTGTGCTTAAAACACATGTATAGTCTTCATTTATTACTTGTCAGTCTGGGAAGTAGAGAGGGACCAGCCAGCCTTGTGTTTGTTTAATCACGCCTCTCCCTGGGTTTAGTACAATCCTCTTCATTCTGCCTAATAACATGCTGCTAACATTTTGCTTAATCTTAAATACAGCTCAGAAATAAAAGGACCATATAAGCCTTCTTGTGTTTATAGTGCCAATCAATTGGAGCCTTCAAGCCATTATTGACTAATTAATAGTTATCTTAGGGAAAACAGAGAACTTATTAGGGATTTATACATGGAATTAGGGACAGTTCCCTTGTATAATTCTACTGCTAGAAGAGCCAATATAGTCAAATCCTGGGATGCTGCTCAAGGTTTATAAAAATAGTTTTAGGAAAGTTTATGAGACTCAAAGTAATATATCTTTAAAAAATTTTTGCCAGTCCTGGGACTTGAACTCAGGGCCTAAGCACCATCCCTGAGCTTTTTGCTCAAGGCTAGCACTCTACCACTTGAGCCACATGCCACTTCCAGCCTTTTCTATTTATTTGGTACTGAGGAATGGAACCCACGGCTTTGTGCATTCTAGGCAAGCACTCTACCACTAAGCCACATTCCCAGCCCCAAGTAAGATCTCTTGATGGATCTTATGTTGTTGATTTATTGACATCATTCAAAGTTGCGAGGTATACTTTGGATAAAACTCTACGGTATTTTTTTTAGACTACTTTGTAATAAAATACCCGAGCAGTGAGAATTGCTCAAAGATCATGCATGCTCTATTGAACAAAAGTGAAATGTAGAATTTTGGTTTTGGTACTTTTTGCTATTTTTTAATTCAACATCAACTAATATGCCTGGCTTAAATTATGCCTACATCATGTGTGTATGTGGAGCAATGAATCCTGTTGAAATTGGTTGAGAAACAGGGGAGGGATGAGGGAGAGGGATGGAGTGAGTGAGCTCATCCAGGCTTTTTCTATTTATGCATGGACATTTCCCAATGAAACCCTCTTGGATGACTAATTGATGATCATAGAAACTGTGGCAAAATAAACCCAAAGCCAACATACACATTTTAACTTGGATAGAAATTAATTTGGTCCAATTTTTCTGATTTCAGCTGTTAACTTTAACACCCAGGAGGATAGCGAAGGTCCTCAGGGGCGTTAATCTAACTTGAACCAAAGAGATGCAAAGTAGACATTCCTATTTCCTTTCCTAAGTAGCAAAATTCCCATAGTTCTTTGGCTGCTAAACTCAGCCAAACGCTGGCCAGAATAGGGTATAAAGAACACGCGTACATGTATTTGTGTCCTGCAGAAGTTGACAGTGTAGGTCAAAGAATTGGCGTCATGACCTGACACATTCGTTGGGAGCTTCGCAGGTGGCGAAATGAATGTGGTTGTCTCATGACTACCTGTTTTGTCACCGTGAGCAGGGTGTGAGTGTTGAGATGCCAAGATGGAATCTTGAAGCTGTGTTTCTCAGGATGCTTAAGGGAGGATGTGGAGCGGGCAGATGGATGTGATCAGCGACCGTGCACATGGCCGTTTTGCAGCATTTGCCTTCTTAACACTGATCGCTGTGCTTAGCACCTTGGAAGTCCCTGATAAATGCCTGTTTAATTAAGTTCTACAAAGTAAGATACGCAGATAAGTCTTTACCACTTCCAATTGACCAAACTTTATAATCTAAGAGTTGCTTTGCTTCCTAGTTAAAAGACTATTAAACTATTAGAGTAATGGATTATATACTGTTGATTACCAGGAGATAAATATCTTCAAATACGTTGTTCCTTTAACAATCAATACTGTAAGCAATTCAGCCAGCATTGAGTACATTCTATACGTGTATTGTTGAAAGAACTAAAGGTTTAGCCATACTCCCAGAAGAAATGGCCAGCTCTTACTTCATTTTGGAAAATGTGGACTATTGCTTCCAATTGGATACATTAATTCTGTCAAGGGGAAACACAGTTTATGTGTGCCAACCCGCTATGATCTGTGAAGGTTAATGAATCTAGAATCCTTCCTTTGAAGCAGAGATTTTTTTTATAATTTTTCTTTAAAAACAATGCAAATTCATTATGGTACAGTGGGATACATTTGCATTAAATTTTAAAATGTTTTTATTATAATTTAAAACATTTCCTCATTTCAAACAAAAATAAAATTTCCCATTGTACTGAGAATGTATTAAAGTATACTTTCTAAGGCTTTTTAATGTATATGAAATAAAAGTAAAATTAAAATGCCATTTTCCAAACTGATTCACTTACTTCATCATTCTCACAAAATTATTATTCCTTCTCCTTCTTCTCCTCCTCCTCCTCCTCCTCCTCCTCCTCCTCCTCCTCCTCCTCCTCCTTCCCCTTCTCCTTCTCCTTCTCCTTCTCCTCCTTCTCCTTCTCCTTCTCCTTCTCCTCCTTCTCCTTCTCCTCCTTCTCCTTCTCCTCCTTCTCCTTCTCCGGTTCTGGGAATTGAATCCAAGGCCTTGCACATATTAGGCAAAAACTCTAACACTGAGCTATATTTCCAACCCCACAATTCTTATTGACACTTAAAAATGACTTAAAGCTTCAAATCCTAATTTTTCACTTTTAAATATGAGGTTATAGTTCTTGCTTCTCTGTTTATATGATTAGAAAGTTGTTAATATAACTTCATGAAAATGTAAAATTGCCTGGTCAAAGTATGTACACAGTGAGGATTAATGGATCAAGAAAATGTGGTATATATACACAATGGAATTCTATTCCTCCATCAGAAAGAATGGCATTGCCCCATTGTTAGGAAATGGAAAGACTTGGAAAAAATTATATTAAGTGAAGTAAGTCAGGACCAAAGAAACATAGGTCCCATGGTTTCCCTAATTTGCAATATCTAATATATGTCTGAGACAAGCAGAAACGGTCAGATAAGTTGCTGTTAGGCGAAATGAACCCTAAGATAAGGACTCAAATGTTTTTCTTGCTTGCGTTTGTTTCTAACAGATTTATAAGATATTTCTTTGGTGCTTTGTATGTCCCTCCCCCAGAGTATAACCCCTGTTTTCACTGTATTTGATGTTGGTATAATTTGTGGAGGGGAAGGGAAAAACAAATCCTTTAACTAGGGATACATGTGAACCCATTGCAATAATGAGATATACAAGACATTATGTTGAAATACGAACTTTACAACTTTGGTGGGAGAGGAGTGGGGGGGGGAGGGCGGCACGGTGGAGATGGGAAGGGATGGGAAGGGGAAACAAAGGAGGAGGCAACAATGCTTGACAAGAAATGTACTCATTACCTTGCTCATGTGATTGTAACACCTCTGTAGGGTATTTTCACAATCAACAAAAAGTATGTACACACCTTTAAGGTCTTCATTGCACATTAGCAATTCTCTTCTTTCAAATTTTAAGCATGTTGCAGGCAGCCGCTGACTGCAACTGGGAAAAGCTGTCTCAGTGATATATTACTTGGGTGAATAGAAATGGGAATACATTTTTATCTCCTAACCAAGTTGTACAAAAAAAATAGCACAGTCATTTATGTTTTTGGTTCTCACACCTGCCAATATTTGAATCTACATGGACAAAAGGGAAAATGTTTGAAATATGAGCAGGATTGAGTCTCCAGTTTTTCTGACTATTCCTTTTCCTTCACATCCGGAAATGAAATAATAATCACTATAAATAGCCAAATTAGTAGTTTCCTCTTACACCGCAGAAGGAACTTGTTCCAGAGAAAATTAGGGAGCGTCTATCACAAGTCCTAGAAGCTGATTTGATGTAATTATTTAGCTCCTTCCTCTTCTTCAAGCTCTCGTGTCTAAACTGACTCAAAGGAACCAACATGTATATTCCCCAGGTGAGTCGGGCTGTGACATTGTGATAGAAGTCAGATGCTGCCACTTAATGTGCTAGTGGAATTCACATCACAAAGGATCCTCTAATAACCCCTTTCTCCCAGTAAGATTGCAGACATATTGACTTTGTCAGGGGCTTGAATAGAGCAACTAAAAGGAACTAGGGATCTGTGGAATTCAAACCTCTCCTATGGGTTCCTTGGTGGGTATAAGAAGAAGAAAATTTGCCATCGATACTGGGGAGAAGGCAGTCTTCACATGTTTGACATTGTCTGAATTGCCTAATAAGAAACTGAAGGACACATTTTATTTCTACAAACCAAGCTTGGCTCAGTCAGTGATACAGAAAAGTTATTTTTTCCTTCTCATTTCCTCCTTCACCAATGTCCTTAGGCTTGAGTTATTGACAAACAGGTTCTTCGGCCTTAGACTCAGGGTGAGATCTAAGATTAAATTTTCTATAGTTAAATGATCTTGAACAAAATATTTTATTTTCATTCTGGATAGGGTCTCATCTAACACAGTTTTGAAGCTGAAGAGATGATATAAGCTATGTTGCTAAAATCTATTTTTTCCAGCATATTGGGGTTGTATAAAAGTTTCCATTTAACAAAGCAGTTTATGAATACAGTATATCTTGCTCCAACTCATCTCTTTCAACATTCTCATTTATCCCATCTCTTCCCTACCTAACTCTTCCTTTCCTCTTTTTAATTGTGTAGGATATACACTGAGTTCTTGACTCATTCTCTCCCTCTTCTCTTCATATGTGTACTCTTTTCTTCTTGACCTCACCCAACCCCTTTCAAGTACCTGCTTTCAAGTGTTTACTTTGTTGAACTTTGACTCTGCCTTTCTAAGGAATTATACTATTTGAGTTCTCCCTTGAACCTACCATATTTCAATTAATGTATTTGTATGTACTTGCATACTGTATTTACTCTGTTTATAAGCTAATTATAAGTTCCACATGTAAGGGAAAACATGCATCCTTTGTCTCTCTAGGCCTGACTTCCTTCACTTAACATATTTTTCTAGGTTTTTTATGCATTTATAAATGATTTAATGTCATTCTTTCTAATAGATGAGTAAAACACATTTCTTGTTTTTCCAGGAGCCAAAGTCTGGTAAGTTTTCTAAAGGCTTTCTAAAGACTTTTGTGATCTAGATAAACTGATTGTTTTCATGCTCTGTTCTGCACCCTACCCACTCCAAACCCTGTCTGTCCCAGAAGCTCCCCAGCTTTGAGAATGCAGATCACAAAGGGATGACTTGGGGTGGAAGTCTATTACCAAGAAATTTGTTCTTAAATGGCAATGCACAGAAACTGTGAACAGTTAACTCATTGGTTGGTTATTTCTTAACAGTTATTTCCTTTGATATTTTCCCTGTAGATTTTTTTATGCATCAGTAGTTTTATTTGTTGTTTAATTTTATTGTCAAGGTGATGTACTGAGGGATTACAGTTACCTACAAAAGCTAGCAAGGGCATTTCTTGTCAAACATGATTCCGTATCACTTCAGTGTTTTAAAAACTGATCAGTACATACACCATCTGATCTCAGTGCATTTGGTTTTTGTTGTTGTTGGTCCTGGGGCTTGAACTCAGAGCTTGGGCTTAGTCTCTGAGCTCTTTAGCTCAAGGCTAATGCTCTATCACTTTGAGCCTTTTTTCTGGTAGTTGATTAGAGATGAGTCTCCGGGACTTTTCTTCCTCTGGGCTGGCTTTGTATCAGGATCCTCAGACCTCAGTCTTCTGAGTAGCTAGGATTACAAGGGTGAGCCACCAGCACTGAGCTGCATTTGTCTTCATAAACCAAAACTTTTTGAACTACCTGTGGCAGGTCAGGATATATATCAAATTTTATATTCCTGGAAAAACAAGGAGAAAGCCTTTGGCTAAGAGAGGACTACCATCACTGTTATTATTATGTTCAAAAGGATATCCTCTCCTCAAAGAAAACATTGTATTTAATCATATCTCTTGAAAAATTCAAAGGAAGTAGACACCCTACATGTGAATAATGTAAATGCTTCTTCTTCTGTATGCTTTACATCAAGAGCAACATACAACTGGATCTTTAAAAAAATGGCTTAGCTTAAGAGTTTTGTCATCAGCAGAATGGTCTAGATGAACATTGTAAGCTTCCATTTCCTCTTCCTTGTCTTGTATTAGGTTGACTATTTCTCCCAGCCTTGGTACTTTCCCCTCAGTTTTGGCTGTTGATGCTTCTCTTGCTTCTGTCTAGATTATTATTTTAGCGACCTCTAGACATGGACCTTTCACAGCTTGTGAAAGATAAAACAGGCCCTGAAGGCTGATTATTTCCTGAGGTCACTGCCCTGGTCTGAACTTGGTGGGATTCTTCCTTTCCCTGTGACACTAGACAAGATTCTGTGTCTCTGGCTCCCTTGAGACCATATTTGGTCTCATAAGAAGGATCAAGAGTTAGTTTTTGAACTCTGTTTATGTTACCATGTGATGCACGGCTACATTCTTCAGTTCTCCTGCAGAGTCATGCTGCCAGTGTCTTCTGGGTCACAGAAAGGCATGGTTCTTCTTTGGGAAAGGTGAACAAGACAAAGCAGAACATTGGCAGGCACCATACTCATATGTTATCTACTGAAAAGTATTTGTTAAATGAGTGAACTTCTCTTTTCAGTCCTTTAAATGCAATCTCCAAAGAAGGCCAGTGCCTCTTTCATAGCCACCCTTTAAGAATGCCCTGAGTCCTCAACAGAACTATTTCTGGAAATTGCTGATACATTATAGAGATGAAAAGTCCACTAGTTTGTGGGTGCTGCAACTTAGTTTTCATGTGGAGCGGGTGACCTTCTGATCCTTATTATAATAGCTTCTCTGTAGTTTATGTTGAAGTTGTTGAAGGAAATTATTTCCTCTACTCCAGATTTTAAGCTCATCACAGAGACATTTATGATTCCTGCTGCACTGAAAATACATTCCTTCTTTGTTCAACATCATAGATTCATTTACGATTCGCAGTGCCTCCATTTCCTTCCCCAGAATAACCCTGCACTTGGTATTCCATTTCCCTCATATGGAAGTCCTTACTTTATCCTGACATCCCCACTTAGAATAACTGCTGTCAATCACATCGACTTGGTCCTATCCCAATGACTATGATATCATTTTCCAGTCAACAGATTTGTATGAATTTTTGTGGTAGGTCTTCACAAACATGAAATTTAGATGCATATAAATCTCTAAGCAGGAACAAAATATGACTTTGTAGGACCAACTTGTAGGTACAAGTCTTGCACATGGGAACCACAAGGTATAGCCAGGAGAAATATCAGCACAGAAATATATTCTCCTTTATTTTTTTGGGTGCTTTTTTGGGGGAAAGTCAACAGATTTAATACCAGCATTTTGATCCATATACAGGTACTTTTTAAAAGATTATAACTTGACCAGACCAGAACCATTACAACATGTTGTGTGTTTTATAACTCTTGGCTTCCATTTGCATTACTCAGCATTTACATTCTATTTTGGAATAGATCTAGAAAGTACTAGTGGCTTGCTCATTTCATTTATTTATAGTGTTCACCTAATGGTGACCTTCTTCACAGGAAAGACTTTTACTCAATACAATTTCTAAGTAATGGAACATTCCACTACTGGATTGTGGAGAGAAAGAGAGAGAGAGAGAGAGAGAGAGAGAGAGAGAGAGAGAGAGAGAGAGAGAGAGAGAGAGAGAGAGAGAGAGAGAGGAGAGAGAGAGAGAGGAGAGGAGAGAGATTGAGGGAGGGAGAGAAGAGGGGGAGAGAGGGGAGGGAGGGGGGAAGGAAGGAGGGAGGGGGGAAGGAAGGAGGGAGGGGAAGAAGAGAGAACATCTTTTTAATATAATGTGCTCAAATAAACCATTCTATGTTGCTATTTAAATTGATTATTTGAATTATATCACCTCCCTGGTCTGTTCAGCCAGGTTTTTAGTACACAAAAAATCAGCAGAAACCTTATGGATCATCTAGACCTGGTAATATTTAAAGTGTAAATCTTCAACTAGTTCCCATCTTGAAATGAAAATTGTGGGGCTCCTTCCCCTGGGTACTCTACCATGAACTTTGGGCCAGACAATTTGGGTTTTAACCAGCTCTGAAGATGATTCTGATACATACTTAGAACAATGATCTAATCTTATTACAGATGGAAACTAAATCCAGAATAACCAAACATTATCTTGAAAGACAGAATTGAACCAGCTAATGATGAAATACTGGAATAAGGATAAATCCCTAGTTGGGCACCGGTGGCTCAAAACTATAATCCTAACTACCCAGGAGGCTGAGATTAGAGGATCTTGGCTCAAAGCCATCCTGATCCAGAAAGATTATGAGACTCATCACCAATTGACTACCCAAAAGCTTTAAGTAGTGATATAGTTCAAGGGGTACAGCACTAGCTTTAAGCAGAAAAGCCAAGAGATAATGCACAAGCCCTGAGTTCAAGTGCCAGTACTGGTACACCCACATATACACATGCACACGCACACACACACACATATACACACACAATCCTAAAGCCTTATCAGGTCTTCTTTATCATTGGCATCATATTATTTTATACATATATATTTATATATGGAAGGTTAACATCCTCTAGTTTGCAACAGGTATAGCCAAATCCCAATATGTGACTACTTTTCAGGTTGAGATCAAACTTTTATCCTACATTTGAATGTCATGAGCCACTCAAGAGCCTCCGAGTTTGTTTAACCTTACAGATTTACTTTCCTTGTTTGGATACGTTATTGAGCATATAACCATGTTCATCCATTTATTAATAACCTCTCAGCTCTTTCTTTGCATGGTGATTTTGTAATTTTTCATTTCTTATTTTATTTCATCAAATGTTCACTTTTGATGCTGCATCTCTACAAGTACCAAGAAAGAATTGGTGAGGATTCCCTGCCCCCCTTTGGTCTGAGAAGTCAAGCTAAATGCAATCTCATCTCCTAAAGTCAATTTGCAGGAGGCATCTCTGAAACAACCTATGAAATTGTGAGCAAATGAAGTTTCATCTTGCTGTTAACGAGGTTGCCTTGCCAAACCTGTCAGCACTGAAGCTGACCCTTTTGTGTTAGAGTGTCTGCTCCAGCTGGTGCCATTGGCTGTTAATCAGAAGTGTTTATACTTTTTCATTCTCACTTGATTTCCTCTGGCCTGCTTGACTTGATATTCAGAGTTGGTTCATTACAGAGAATATTGTGGTAGCCCTGTCCTGACATTGCACTGTCAATCGGCAGTGATGGGTCAATATTGTTTCTTCTACTCCTCTCAAAGTAGAAAATATGCAATCACACCAATTAGGTGGTTTAAGCATTTTTTTTTCTGTTCAGTCTTCCTTTTAGCTGCCAGATCTGGTCTAGAATTGAAAGGGAGGAGAAGGAATTATGACAGACCAAACCTTTGGCTTAAGGTACTGAAAAGATTAGTCTAGTGAAATACCAAAATCTTTAGGAGGGCACACATCAAAGTCAGGAGCCTTGGGAATCTGTTCACCCCAGTGTATCTCTGTACGCTAGCAGCAGATGGAATAATCGATCTTTTGGAAATGGTCTGCAGGAACTCAAAGCTGTTTTTCATTAATGATTTCAAAGTGGGACACTGAGCAAATGCTCACGAGTCTGCTCAGTAGTCTTTGCTGGGTTCCATGCTTGGGAGGTGTTTTTCAGAACTGAGGAATAATGAAGATATTCCAGGTTTTCTGAACTTATTTAATTTTAATAGCACTGAATCATTTGGATGTGCTTTTCTGTTGATCAAAGTAGCCCTTTTGTTGTTTGTTTTTATTTTTTCTGAGTATTTTTGCCTAGTTCTCACATCTGCACCTAGGGAAATTTTTTTTTTTGGGGGGGGGGTCCGGTCGTGGGGCCTGAACTCTGGGCCTGGACGCTGTCCCTCAGCTCTTCAGCTCAAGGCTAGCGCTCTACCACTTGAGCCACAGCGCCACTTCTGGCTTTTTTCTTTTTGCTTATGTGGTGCTGAGGAATCGAACTCAGGGCCTCAGGCATGCAAGGCAAGCGCTACCACTGAGCCACCTTCCCAGCCCCTAATATATATTTTTTATTTTAACCATACAGTTACATGAGTAAGGTCATGGGTACATTTCCTCTCGAGCATTGTTACCCCTTCCTTTGTTTTTCCCCTACTAGACCTTCCCTTTCCACTTCCCCACTCCTCCCCCCCACCCCCAAAGTTGTAAAGTTTGTTTTCAACATAGTGTCTACAATGTACATTTCATTGTTATAATGGGTCAACCTGTATCCTTGTTTAGGCATTTTGTTATTTGCCTTCCCCTCCCCAAATTAGAAAAAACGTATATACAAGATGCAGGGTACCAGAATCAAATACAGTGACAACAAAGGTTGTATCTTTGGAGAAGAGCATACAAAAGAAACCAAAAACATCACATAATATATTATAGATGCATTTAAACAACAACAAAAAAGATAAAACCTCTTGTGTCCCTATCTTGGGGTTCATTTTGCTTAACATCATCTTATATGGTCATATGTACATAGCTGTTGACCTTTTCTAGTTGTCTGGTATGATTATCTTAGATGTATCCCAGTTATTACAAATAAGGGAAACCATGGGACCTGTGTTTCTCTGGGCCTGGCTTACTTCACTTAGTTTAATTTTTTCAAGTCTTTTCATTTCCTAACAAATGGGGCGATGTCATTCTTTCTGATGGAGGCATAGAATTCCATTGTATATACCACATTTTCTTGATCCATTCATCTACTGAAGGGCATCTGGGTAGGTTCCATGTTTTAGCGATGGTAAATAATGCTGCTATAAACATAGTTGTGCTGGTAGCTTCAGGTATGGTCTTGTTTGTGACCGTTTGGGTAAATGCCCCAAAGTAGGATGATTGCTAGGTCATAGAGGAGCTCTATCTGGAGTCTTTTCAGTAACCTCCATACTGCTTTCCAGAGTAGTTGAACAAGTTTACACTCCCACCAACAATGCAGTAGGATTCCCTTTTGGTCACATCCCCTCCAGCATCTGTTGTTATTAGAGTTCTTGATTATAGCCATTCTAACTGGGGTGAGGTGGAATTTCAATGTTGTTTTGATTTGGAGAGAAAAGCTGGGCATTTCTTCATGTGTCTAATGGCCATTCTTATTTCCTCTTCAGAGAAGTCTCTCTCTAAGTCTTTAGCCCACTTATTAATTGGGTGGTTGTTTCTTTGAGGATTTGTTGGGGGAGTTAATTTTTTGAGTTCTAAGTATATTTTAGATATGAGGCCCTTGTCTGTTGTTTGGCTAGTGAAGATCTTCTCCCAATCAGTAGGCTTTCTGTTGATCTTGCTAGCTATGTCCTTTGCCATGCAAAAGCTCTGCAGTTTCACGCAATCACCTAGTGAAACTTTTAAGCTATATTTTGAGCAGACTGACGTTGGAAAATGCAAATGTTTGCAGGTAGTGAAAGCTCCTCTGTCACTTCGCTGTTTGATGGCCCGTAAGCAAGATGCCAACTTTCTACGAGTCTGGTTGGTGGCCCATAAGCAAGATGCCAACCTTCTACGAGTCTGGTTCGTGGCTCATAAGCAAGATGCCAACCTTCTACGAGTCTGGTTGAATCTGATCATTTAAAATAAAAAATAAAATAAAATTAATAATAGTTTAGAACACAGTTTTGGGGAATTTTTGTTTGCTTGTTTGTTTCACTTCTGTTATGTACCAAAACATCATTCTAAGTGCAGAAGCTATGAGGATAAATTAAAGGAAGGATCAGAAAACCCAGAGAAGGACTGTGTATTTTCATCATAGAACTCTGATTTGGTTTCTTGGTAAAAAATGAGTCTTATTAAAGTAATGAGGAGGGCATGTTAAAAAAAAAAAAACAGAGAAAGCATTCCTGGTAGAAGATGCACTGTAAGAAATATACGGAGCTTGGAAATGCATGGACACTCGACACAAGATGATGATGCCAAACAATATGGCTGATAGACTTGTATGGTAGGAAGGAAGAAGTGTCCATAAATATGTCTACAGAGGTATTTTCAGACTTCCTAGTTGAAATGCTCAGATTTCTTCTTCTGTGAAAAGGCAATTTACACATGGAATTTCATACTTACGGGCAATTTCGTACTTAGATGATGTTTTAGTTTGTCTTCTGCTAGTATAACAACATACCAGGAAACAGATCATTAATGAATAATAAAGATTAATTTTCTTACAGTTCTGGGAGCTCAGACATCTAAGATTAAGACATTAATGGGTGCTGTTGTCCGGGAGTAGTTGCTCTTTGTTTCCGAGATGGCACTGTAATGCTATATTGCCAAGCAAAGAGGAGAAGTGTTGTGACTTCACAAGGTAAAAGTCAGAAGGGCAAGAGAGACATGCTTCTGTACACCTCTTTTATAAGTTGAACTCATCCCATTCAAGAAGAAGCCTTAATAGCGTCATCACTGTCTTAATACTCTACCTCCCTATGAGGTTACTGGGGAGAACACATTTCCATAAGGAGACAAAAACACACAAACCAAAGAAAATAGATTGCTGTGATGGCATTCTGATTAGAACTCAATGGGGAGAGAGACTCAGAGATACAGATTTTGAGATCTTTAAATTAAAAAAAGATCATTAGTCTCTCCAGTGTACAGAGAATGAATTAAAGCAACAGTGAAGTACTTTCTCAACACCATGGGTGTAGAGCTATGTATTTGGAGTTATGTGGACCACATGGTCTTGGTCATAGCTACTCGACTCTGGAATTGATGTTTAGAGCATCTAGGGGCAATAAGAATATGAATAACTTGGCTGTGTTCTGTGTTCCAGGGATCCAAATCAGAAAGTCACATGTAATTATAAGTGGATAATTAGTATTTTTCCTTTGATTTGTTGTTTTACAACTGTATATAGTGTAAAAAAAAAAAAGTAGAAGAAACCCAATCAAACAACAACAACAACAAATTCTCAACCAAAGGCCAACAACTTGGAAACAGGCATTGCATTTGGCCTGTGTGGTGGGTTATTACCCCCAGGTCTACGAATTATGTCCCCATTCTCCTTATTTCTTTGGTAACTATGCCATTCCCACCCTACCCCTCACTTTTTAGTGGTCTTTTTTTTGGAGGGGGGGTCCGATCATGGGGCCTGAACTCCGCCTGTGCGCTGTCCCTCAGCTCTTCATTTTGCTTATGTGGTGCTGAGGAATCGAACCTAGGGCCTCATGCATGCAAGGCAAGCGCTCTACCACTGAGCCACCTTCCCAGCCCCTTTTTAATGGTTTTTAAAACTGTTCTTAAATAACTTAGGAAAGTAATAGTTTAAGATTTTTCCAACAGATTCTTGCTGTTTTTCTGCTTGTTTATGAAACTGCTTTCTTAGTTATAAAACTACTTTCCTATAATTTACTTTTTCCTTGAAATTTCAAAGCTTTGTTTTTCACATTTAGGTTTCCAATACAGTTAGAATAGAGTTTGTCATCCAGTAGGAAATTGCAATCTGGTTTGCTTTTGTCCTTTTACTTTAAAAGCTAACTTTTCTAACTCTCATGAGAAAACAAACAAACAAAAAAAACTAGAAAAGAACACCAGCAAAATAAATAACAACCAACCAAACAATAGCAATGAAACAATTTTTCTATATTGTTCTGAAATTGCAGTTTACATGTGCACTTTATCAAGAGTCTGAAGATCCTAATCTCATCTTTTGCTCATCAGAATCTAATAGAGATGGTTTAAGGTAGTAGATGAATTTGAGGAACAGGAGTAGCTTTACAATAATAATTCTTTTTACACATGGGCCTTACATGCATTGCTTATTTTACCTTCTTTTCATTACTTGTAGAAAACATTTATCATTTTCCCCATTTAATATCTTAGACATTGGGGCTTAATGGATTTTCTTAATTTGTGTTTTAGGTTTTCTATTTGTTGATGTTAGAAGCCTACAGAATACAGCCATATATTTAATATCAGACCTTCTCCATTTAAAGAGAAACAATATCTGTGACTTATAAAATACTTTTTGACTTTCCATATAAAAATTTTTGCTCAGATGAGTAAACTATGCTTCTGAAATAACAAAAGAAGAGATACTAAGTTGGTTAAAACTTCTGAAGTAGCCAGGCACTGGTGACTCACGCCTGTAATCCCAGCTACTCAGGAAACTGAGATCTGCCTATCCTGGTTCCAAGCCAGCCCAGACACTCCAATTAACCACCAGAAACAGAAAGTGGCGCTGTGGCTCAAGTGGTAGAGCACTAGCCTTGAGCTGAAGAGCTGAGGGACAGCACCCAGGCCCAGAGTTCAAGCCCCATGATTGACAAAAAACACACAAAAACTGGGACCTATATATGCTCAACAACTCTTCAAATACCAGTGTGCCTGTGAGGGAATTTATAATTAAATAGAGAGCCTTGATTTTTCCAGAAAATGGGTCACTTATAAATATAGAATATTATATAATATATTAGCTCATATAATTATAGTATGTATAGTTATATATTATATGTATTATATAATATATATTGTTTATAATTATATAAAATATTTATATAACATTTTAAATGTTATTTTTTGGGGGGGGGTCTGGTTGTGGGGCCTGAACTCTGGGCCTGGGTGCTGTCCCTCGGCTCTTCAGCTCAAGGCTAGCGCTCTACCACTTGAGCCATAGCACCACTTATGGCTTTTTTCTTTTTGCTTATGTGGTGCTGAGGAATCGAACCCAGGGCTTCAGGCATGCAAGGCAAGCGCTTTGCCACTGAGCCACCTTCCCAGCCCTTAAATGTTATTTATTACATATAGTATATCAAATATATGTTATAAAATAAATATGTATATATTTGTGTATACTATGTATTTCTATATATTATATATTTCTATATAACATATATTTTTATATATTATACCCCCTCCACACCTTGTGGAGGTTATTTTAAGGGAGGGAAGGAAGTCTTGGAAAAAGATAAAGTGGGTAAGTTTAATTAGGTACATGGAAAATTGCAATGGAAACCTTGTACAACTAATGCTGATGAAAATCCAGTTAGTATATAGATAACTCATATAGTGATCATACAGGGTAGAACTTATCAATATAGGTATATAAATGTACTTGTATAAATATAGTTATGAACATATAGATACATAAATATCTATAGATATAACTATAAGCTTACATAGTTACCATAGAAGATCTTCCATCATACCCTTTTACCATTGCCAATTTTGTCAAATAACTGTGTGTTTTTTTCCACAATGGCAAAGGTTAATATTTTCAACTGAAAACAATGCAATTCATGAAATATTTCTTTTATATGCCTATTTGAACACCAGATCAACAAGAAATCAGTCACACATGGTTCAATATGCATTCTATTTCCCAAGGAAAAAAATAAACAATTAGGAAATTATGTACATAGTGTAATCAGCCAAATTCTCAAAGTATGCTTTTAGTAAGAAAGACAAGTTCAAGTATAAATTGTTTTTTCTTCATATTCATGTTCAAAGAAAGCACACAGAAAATACAAAAGGGTCATTATTTTACCCTTAATAATGCTATAGCAAACTAGATTTAATACATATTATGTATTACTCTTTCCAAGATTTGGCATGGTCTGGTATATATATATTCCTTCCTTCCTTCTTTCCTTCCTTCCTTCCTTCCTAACTCAGGACTTTGAGTTTTAGAACATTTCTTCATCAGGGCTTGCATTTTACTACTTGAGTCATGCCTTTAGTCTGGCCTCTAGTTGGATTCTTGCATGGTTGCTTTGAACCATGATCCTCTGGGGCCCAGCCTCTCGGTAGGTAGGATTACAAGTATGAGCCACTCATACCAGATGAAGTCTATTTCAGTTGCAAAGCGTCATTCTCCATTCACATGCTTCATATCTATTGCTATGAGATTGCTTTGCCTAATGAAGCAATATGGTTTGTTGTAAAAATGAAGCTGGGATCTTCCTTGAGGTTGGAAATATTGCCGCTTCACCTAACACAAGCTATAGAAGATAAATATATTTTCCTACCTATGAATCAATCAATGTTAAAAAATTATGCATTTTTCTTGACAGGGAAAGAGTATTAATGACTTTTTTAGCTGAATGCTTTTTGACATATATCTACAGACTACTACCTTGAACCTGAAAAGCACGATTATAGTACAAGGACCAGATCTAGAACCTCTCAATCAGAATCCTTAAGGATAGCTAAAAGAACATTGATGCTTAAAAATAAGATCACTGGGACCTATATTTCTTTGGGCCTGGCTTACTTCACTTAACATAATTTTTTCCAAGTCTTTCCATTTCCTAACAAATGGGACAAATAGTTACCATTGTTTCCCTTATTTGCAATAACTAGTATATGTCTGAGACAAGAAGAAATGGTCAGATAAGTTGATATTAAGTGAAATGAATCCCAAGATAAGGATTCAAATGTTTTTTTTTCTTGCTTGCTATTATAAGATGATTTCTTTGTTGCTTTGTATGTCCCTCCCCCACAATATAACAACCCCTGTTTTCACTGTATTTGATGTTGATATAATTTGTGGAGGGGAAGGGAAAAAAACAAATTGTTTAAATAGTGATGGACCCATTGCAACAATGAGATGTACAAGATGTTATGTCGAAAATGAACTTTACAACTTTGGCATGGGGGGGGGGATGAGGGGAGGAGCGGGGCGGAGATGGGAAGGGATGGGAAGGGAAAACAAAGGAGGAGGCAACAATGCTTGATAAGAAATGTACTCATTACCTTGTTCATGTAATTGTAACTCCTCTATACGGTATTTTCATAATAAAAAAAAAAAAAGATCACTGGAGGTAAACCAACCTACTTAACTGAAAAGAATGTCTACAATGTAGTTGCTGTAGAATCCAGTCTAGCTGTTGAGAATCCAGATCCTGGCCATTGATTTTTCTAGCTTTGGGTATCTATTTTCTCATCTTAAATTAAGAACTTGAGTAATTGCTAAATTCCTTCCATCTATAAAATCTGTAGATGTAGCATTTTGAAAGCTATAAAGGAAAGAAGAATAGGAAAATTATCAAGATGAGAAAAATAGATAGTAAAAATATATTTCACAAAAGCCATAGCAATCAAAATGAAAGTTTAGCTTCAAAAGCCATTTTTCATAACATTTTAACAACTGTAAACATTTTTGAGAAACTCTGAAAAAGACAACAAAGTATATACAAACATGTATGCATACATATGCACAATTTATTTTCTTAATTTGAAATTACATTTCCAAACAAAGCATACTTATAAAAATAAACTGAAATGAAAGAGAAGAAAAATAAAGAGGAGAGGATAACAGAAATAAGAAAAACAATGAACATTAATCCTCACAATGTATTTATTTCAATTCAACAGAGAAACTCCAAATTAATAGACTCTAAGCTTTCTCCAGTTTTACATAAAAAACATTATTTAATTTATAAAGATTGTCTTATACATCATATTGCTTTATGTATGTTTGCTTATTAATTTTTAACTTTGAATACATTTAGATTAGGGTTTGTGTTTGGGTAATTGTGTAAAATAGTGTGCAAATGGAGCATTATTTACCATAGCTAAGATATGGAACCAACCCAGATGCCCCTCAGTAGATGAATGGATCAAGAAAATGTGGTATATATACACAATGGAATTCTATGCCTCCATCAGAAAGAATGACATTTCCCCATTTGTTAGGAAATAGAAAGGCTTGGAAAAAATTATATTAAGTGAAGTAAGCCAGGCCCAAAGAAACATAGATCCCATGGTTTCCCTTATTTGCAATATCTAGTACAGGTACGAGTCAAGCGGAAAAAGTCAGATAATGTGATGTTAGGAAAACAAACCCTCAAATATGTATTTTAATGTTTTTGTTTCTTTCATGCATGTGTTTCTAACGAATTCAAAAGATTATTTTTTTGTTGCTTTGTATGTCCCTCCCCCACAGTGTAACCCCCGCTTTCACTATATTTGATGTCAGTATAACATGTGGAGGAGATGGGGACAAACAAGTCGTTTAAGGATTCAGGTGGACCTGTTGCAACAATGAGAAGTACAAAATGTCATGTCAAAACCAACTTTACAATGTCGGAGTGGGGGGGGTATGATTGGGTGGGGGGGGGAAGGGGGGAGGCTGGGAAGGGAGGTGAAGGGTAAACAAAGGAGGAGGCTGCAATGCTTGGTAAGAAATGTATGCATTATCCTGCCCATGTAATTGTAACCCCTCTGTACAGTATGTTCTCAAATAAAATAAAATAAAATTTAAAAAAAAAAAAAGAAATTACTAAAAAAAAAAAAAATAGTTTGCAAATGGTTAATTGATTCTACAATCATGTGGCTAAATTGATTTTGTTAAAATGTGTTTATGCCATTAATGCTTCTATTTAAGAATTTTGTCCATTTAAGGATTACTGTATTTTTTTAAATTTTGGTTGCAAGATGTGAACTCAGGGCCATGTGTTCTTCAGTTGGTACCCTTGAACCATGTTTCTAGCCAACCCAGATTTTTGCTTACTTATATTTTGAAGAGTGATCATCAAAAATTTCTTCTGCACGGGTTGGCTTCAAACTGTGCTCCTTCATTGTCCTTGTTAGTAGTTAGGATTACACACATGAGCTACTGATTTCTGGCTTTATTTTAGCATTTCAGGCTTTTTGTATTCAGGTTTAATTGCATCAACTTGACCCAATATCTACTTCATTATCAACAGGCTTATAGTAGCTCCGTCAGACCATATTGGGCTTTCAGCTATTCAGGAAGCTGCAGGAGACATGAGATAATATTTATGAGTATCCATTTCATTCAGCCAAAAAACACAACAATGCTTTAAAGAGTAAGTGTTTAGTTTCCTCCCATTGGCAAATTGAAATCTGTAGCTATGAAGCTGCTGTAATTATGCCATTTCTGGTGTTTGAGAAGTGGCATTGTTCCTTATTTCAAAATAGAGTGAACAGAGAATGGAAGTGGGCTATAACATCTGCCCCTGCTCCTTTCAATGGGAATGGAAAAGACTTTATGTTATAGTAAGGCCTCCTTCCTTCCAAGACTTTCAAGTATATCACATAAGCCAGCAGCAAACAGAACAGGATTAGTCTAGCTGCAAGAGAAGCATGGGAGTGAAGTATCAGCTCCCTGCATTCATAACGAGAGGCAAGTAAGAATTGCTTAAGGAGATGGCCTGGAATAACTACACAACCACCATCACCCATCTCTCATTTCCCACCACCCTGCTGTACTTGTGACCTACTGTAGACTACCATGACATAAACTATCTCTTCAACTAACTTGTGTACATTGTCAAATCAGAAGTAAGTGTGCCCAATTCATGTCCTTCAAAGTGTTTAGGTGAAGTGTGGTCTTACTGTTCACTGAAATATATTTAATGACCAGACTCACTTTTTTGGAACATTATGACTTGCTGAAAGGAGCATAGACTCGGATTTTTTAAAAAAAATTAAAACTCAAGTCGTTACTCTCTCTTTTAAAAGCTGTATCATGGTCATTGGCTTGTTATGGAACAGCTGAGATTTGTTTCCATTGTGCAGTGCTGGGGACAAAATAAAACTTTGTTAGGTTTGTTTGAGATATAAATGTAAAAATGCATGCAAAAACATGTTATAAACAATTAAGTACTTGCCTGGAAAAAAAATAAGCACTGTTCTTAATACAATATTTCTTCAATTCTCAAAGAGAAATAGGCTAAAGTGACAGGTTTGCAAGAGGCAGTAGAAATTATTCTCCCAGTGTTATATGACATTTCTTTTAAAGTGGTACAACTAAACCAGGAAAGAGACAGCAATTACAACTAATAAGCTATTGCATTCGATTTGTTAGGCTTTCATGACTGCTTCTACAGTTGCTGAGATTAACTTGCCATTTGTTTCGATATTACTGTAGCAATAAGCAGCATAAAAAGATATGGCACTTCAGAAGAAATGTAGAACTCCAGAAAATACAGACTAATAAGCAAGCACTACTCAGTGAGGAATATGGAAAACAGAGTAGAGTAAACTTCTATGTGAACAATGGCCATCATCCCTATTGATGTTCTGATACAAAATGAAGAGTGGAAACTCATCATGTCTGATTGCACTTGGTGGCTGTTGCTGTCCTTACTACAGCTCCATTACTGTGCTAGTCTTAATAGTTTAGTTTGCTTTGGGAAATCAGAAAGAGAATAATCACTGAGTAAGAATATCACTGAATAATGATAATGGAAACAGAAACATTTTAATTCAGCACTCAGTCCAAAGTTGTTTTATTCTCAAGTCTAGTCAATGGATTTCAACCTGACAGAGATATAGGTATGTGGTTGACATCAGATACATAGTGGTACTATCTTTTAAAGAAAGCGGGATTAAAAAATCTTATAGATGATGCTATACAAATCAGTTTTAATTCTTTAAGGAATATAATCTTTTACCTAACAAATGAGATGACTTAAAGGATGAGGGTTATGCTGGCTTCATAGAATGAGCTTGGTAGATTTAAGAAAATAATATTGTTGATCATAAATGGTTTCTTTGGAAGTATTATTTATGTCATCTGATCATCAGGAAATATTTTAAAACTTGTTAAATAAAAGTTGAAGATTCACTCCCAGAAGTGTGCAGAATAGGGATATACAAGTATGTATCCATACATTTAAGTATATATAAGTATCCATATATGGAAGGGATTCATCCTCTATAAAATTAGATAAGCTTCTGATATTTCAGCTTTTTTTTCCATTGGTTTAGTTATCTGTGACAATGGCTTGATACCACAAAACTTTCTCATTGGATATCTTCTGCAGACCAGTACCTCTCTTCATTTGTTCCTTATAGTAGATAAAGTTTGCAATGTTTTCCACAATCATTTACCTCATGGTATTTCATTCCAACATGGGTTTCTATAATTATGATGGCAGGGAAAATCATGCTGGGAATGTGTTCATAGGCAACTCATGAATTTAGATTTGTACCATGGCCAAAGTAAGTCAAGGATATTCCTAAATTCAAGAAGTTAAAAGAGAACCATTTGAGAAAATTGAATGTTTGAAAGCCAGTTGTGCCTGTAATAGAAATATAGATGTCTATCCTTGATGATTTAAAAATTATGTGGTAAGGGCTGGGAAAGTGGCTCAGTGGTAGAGCGCTTGCCTTGCATGCCTTAGGCCCTGGGTTCAATTCCTCAGCACCACATAAGCAAAAAGAAAAAAAAGCCGGAAGTGGTGCTGTGGCTCAAGTGGTAGAGTACTAGCCTTGAACTGAAGAGCTGAGGGACAGTGTCCAGGCCCAGAGTTCAGGCCCCACGACTGGACCCCTGCCAAAAAAAATTCTATGTTAAGTCTCTAATTCAGTAATTCAAATTACTATCTATAGTATCTCAGCTGCCATGAAGTCCAGATACATTCAAATTGGATATCAAACACAATTTCACATGATGTGAAATCTATTGTGTAATTTACAAATTACACTACTTTACAGAATTCAATAACTGCAATACATTTTTACTATAAGAATGAATGTTAAATGGTGAAACTTAGAAGTAGTCAATGGGCTAAACATAAGACTATCACTATCCCTTTTCATCATTCGAAGCTAACCTGGGCAAGAAAGTTCTTGAAACTCTTATCTCAAATTAACCACCAAGAAACCAGACAAAAGAAGTGGTTCAAGTAGTAGAGCACTAGTTTTGGACAAAAAAGCTTTGGGATAGTGCCCAGGCCAAGACTGGCACACACAAAGAATCTAGGTTCTCTCTTTATATTAGAACCTTTTTGGTCCCTGACGGAGATAAAGAAGATACATAAATAGAGTATGGCCAGCAACGAAATGGACATTCCTGACTAACTGAATGTAATCAGTGGAGAAATATTTGTAGAGCAAATTAAAACCCAATCTATCAGAGCTCCAGTGATTTCTGATTTAGCTATTGTTTGAAATGTCCTTCTTTTTCAACTCCTTTTGAAATTTGTAGGAAGTAGGTAATAGGAGGATTACGGGGACAGAACACCCACCATGTGTGTGTCATGCATGTCCAAATGCTAAAGGAGCTATTTTTCTCTTCTTGTTACAATGTCCTATGTTAGCATCAGTAGCCCATAAACAGCAAATCTCAGTAATTTAGCACAACGATGACAACCTGTGCAGTGTAGGGTACCAGTCATCAGGGTACCTGGTATCACTCAGGTGTATAAGCTAGCAGAGACGCTAAGATCTTTTGCTGATGCCATCAGAACCCTGGGAATCCATGCAGACTTTCATAGACAAGGAGATGACCACTTGCTCACTGACTCCCACATAGGGCTCCTTGTTCAGGAATTGCCCTTAACTGTAAAGCTTTTGGGTTTAACGTACGATGAGCTAGCCACTAATGAGGAGCATTTTCAATTTTGTAACATCTGGCTGGTAGAACCTACAGACTAGATTTCTGAGACCAAATTGATGTTAGCACAATCATTTGTTTGCATTTTGGCAGTACCTGCTTAGCCATAGGTCTACAGCTCAAATCCGAAACAGACAAATCCTAAGGACAAGCAGATGTTCCCTTTAGGGTCTTCTCTAGAAGAAGTTGGTCATCTCTTCTCACGTTACACTTACAGAAATCAGGCATTTTGTTTGTCAGGAAACTATAAGAATAACACAAAAGTAGCCATCTCTTCTTCTATTACGAAATGTACAATATTCTGGTTGAAAAAGTATTTGCACTCTAAAATATCTGGCTATAAATTTAATGTGAAATGATGTGTGAACTGATGCAAAGAGCACTGGAAATAAATAACCATGGGAAGAGTGGATATATAGGTATGAGTGAAAACAGGAGATTTCTGGGCCATCACATTACTTAAGTTGGGCCTTGAAATTGGATGAGCAGCAGAAAAAGATGGATAATGTTTTGGTGGGAGGCGAGCAATGTGTGTTGTGGCATAAATGTAGGAATGACTATGAAATGCTCCATTGAGGAGCCTATTTGGAGCCCCTGATCCTATTATCCAGGATATTTCTCCCTATATATTTAGGGAACCTCATTATAGAAAAGTATATCTTATGACCATCTCTCTCTCCCTCTCTCTTTCTTTCCCACCCTTGATTTTACTTATAGACAGCCTTATATGTTATTGCTTACCATTCTTTTTACTAAATCATGAGTCATAATTTCCAGTAGACTAATAAGCAACAAGAGCCCCATCCCATAGACATTAATCAGCATATGTATGTGAGAGGGAGGAAGTTTAGAAATGAATAAAACATACACTTCACTTTGAGAATCTTAGAATCAGGTCAGGAGAGTTCCATCAATGTCAACATATTTCAGTACAGGGAAAAACTAACAGTCAGGGCGAATTTGGTAGATGAACTCACCAAGGATCTGGCTTCCCCAAAGGGTACCGAGTGAACTCCTGGGGAAGACTGTCCTTAGGCCACTTGAAAATATGTGTGCTGGGAGAACTATGTGAGTAGACATAGAAGAGTGGAAAAAATCAAAGACAAAACTAGAAGCTGACTTACCTGGGATTTGGTATTCTTTGGGGGAAAAATAGTGAAGAAACTGGTATTAGATAACATACATGGGAACTTAAGTAATGAGTTTAATCAGCTAAAGAAAGTTAAATTTCCATCATTTCTGGAAAGTAGCTACTTCTGGCTTGAAATCTTTCATTGAGACATCATGAGGGAGCGTAAATACTTATTTTTTCCCTGGGGAAGCATTTATAGAGGCATTGTAAGACCAAATTGTGCTTTGTGTGACTCTCTGCCCTGAAATGCATCTGACAGCTCACACCAACTACATTACAGCAAAGGGATTATCCCCATTTTTTCTGGCCATGAGTTTGTGATGGAACTCTGGAAGTGGCAGGTCCCACAAACTCCAGCAAGTGGTAACAGCATGCCGGTCAGACTAAGAGTCAATGTCACATATTTCCACACGATATGAATCGAGGCATGCACAAGTTGAGACATGTTAATTGCAAGTATAAATAAATATAAAGATACATTTTTTTCTGTTTTTGACAGGAAGTAATATTTGATTCATATGTTTAATATGCTTTGCCTCTTTTACAGGGGTACAAATTCAGAGAATGCTATTCATCACACAAAGAAATTTCAGAAACAGAATTTTTTTTTAATGAATCAGAACAAAGAGAAAGGAAGGCAAACACACTGAATTGGATTTTGTCAAAGGAGGAAATTTAACTGTGCTAATAATTCTCTGTATTTGGGGGTTTGGAGGAGTATTAGAACTATGACGAAGAGGTAGATGACTTGATCTTAATTTCAATGTAGAATCCAATTTCCTGGGTGAATTGAGAAATCCACTCACTACACTTCCAAGCTTTGACAACAGGTCTGAATTGGATTTGGATCACTTTAGATGGAGCCTAGCCATATCAGGAAAAGAGTCTTTGCTTAACACCCACAAGAACTAACATTTACTAACTATAAATTCTAGATTCTCTGGGGCATGCTAATTTAAACATCATTCCCTATTGATTTTTTCAAACCATTATTGCTTTATAAATTTCTATCTATTATCGGGCATATTCTTATATATGGAAGAAAACCAAAAAAAAGTCTTTGCCAAATGATGTATTCTGAATTTTGGTTTGGAAGGAAACAAAAGAAAAAAAATGCTAAAGCATGTGAGTTTCAGAAGTACTGAAATCCTCAGAGATTGTAATCTATGAAACAAGCACCATATGTATGGGCTGCTGGGGGTCTTTTCACTAAATATGATAAAAGTGGTAGTCTTACTGCTTGAATGTTAAAAAGAACTTCCATTATTTAAAGACACAAAATAAGTAAGTGTATTCTAAAGAAGATACTCAAATGCAAAGCAGATGACTGTATTTCTAAAGGAAATACTCAGAGATATTTATTTTCTTTATTTCTAAAATATTGTATATCTTCTCTTCTGTGAAGATAATAGATCTGTATTGAGTAGTGCTGACCATAGAGCTGAAGATTTGGGAGTTATTAAAGGATTAAGTCAAATTTCTTATTTCGCTCAAAGGAGCTACATCACAAATCTCCTGAATCCTAGGATCCAGTACTCCATCCCTGGGAAAAACACATAGCAGCACCGCTATTGGAGTTATCATGGACGTTTCTATAACAAGGATTAAGGCCTTTTCTAAAGCATCTGACAGAAGTTTTTAGGCTTTACTGGCCATGTAGCCTTGATAACAGTCACCAGGCCCTGCTTTTAGAATGCAAAAGCAAAGGGATGGGCATGGCTATGACTCCATCAATAGCTTATTGATAAGTCCCTAAATTTGGATTTCACAGAAATTGTACATGTCACGAAAGTCTTTTTTTCTAATTCTAATTTTTTCCTACCCCCATAAAATATGACCATATGAAGAGAAGTCGTCCGCTAAAGTTTGTTCATTTGCCAGCGCTGGCTGACCCGGTCTAATGGTGTCACATACTTGATTTTCTGTCTCATGTTCCATAGTCCAGTCCCAGAGTTTTTCCCTTTGACCTTTATCAGGAAATTTTGTTGCTGGCATTAAAATAAATACAAGTAAAATGTCATAATTAATTGTTGATATTTGTGTGTGTTCACATCTGCTTTTAATTACTCAAGTCCAAGACTTGACTGACTCCTTCCTGACAACCACATCTTGTCTCAAGCATGGTGATATTCTGAATGCTCTTGTTCAAGAAAGCGCATCTCTCACACCAGCATGTTCCCTCATGCTGCAGAAACAGAACTTCCCTTCTGTCTTCTTGGAACAATTCTTCGATGATTTAAAGGCCTCATTGGTCCCCTATACTTGTTAAGAGTCTTCATAGCCATTCACTGTGTGCTGTTAGTTAGAACATGTGGCTTAGTTCCTAGTTATTTAAACACTGCCAGGTACAGTTTCCAGTTCTCTGAAGAACAAATAAATTCCTTTATTCATATCTTGATTAATTCCATAGTTACAAAGCATAGAGTTGAGCAAATAATTGTGTAAAGTGTGTCCTGACTGGCTGCATTTGGTAGTCATTGTCCTATGATAAAATTATAACTAACTCATCATATTAGACAATACTAGGTATTTATTATTATTATTATTATTATTTGAAGAATGGTGGAGAAGAACACCGTGGTACTATAGCAAATGACAGTAAATGGCTTTGACCATTGATTTGAATATTCAGGCTTAAATTAAAATTCTAGTTCACCAACTTACTGTGTGACTTTTAGAAATGCAAGTGTTCCTTTTAATCTTTGATTTTCTCATCTGTGAAATGAGATTAGTGATTTATACCTTTTGAAAAATTAAGTTAAATTATGGGATATGCTAGAGAGTTGTAATGTTCAGTATATTGTGTGGTAATATGGAATACAAAGAATATACATGATCATAGATATGATAAAAACTTTGGCATTATATGGGGAAAGAGCTAGAAGATAGAAAATATAGGCACATTTTTATCATTATATTTGCATTTTGATCACTGTTTTTCCCAATAAGCTATTATTATCATTTGGGGATTTTTGCCATGTTTTCTCTTTACCATTCATATGATTTTCCTATTCATATGATTACTTAGGCTTTCCTCAAAAATGATATATTCTAGTACTAATTCCATTTGTCCTTAGATGATCTCAAGATCAAACTGGTAAAATTTATACTCATGTTTACTCCTAAGCCCTACCTCTCTTGTGTCTTTTGCTCAATAGATAGCCAGGCATTTAGCTGTACAGTCTAGAGCTAGCAGTTCTTTCATGCCTTCTCCAATTTCTCATCCATTCTCTGTCCCTTTCTTCTACCTGCCAACTTGCCCAATAAGTCATGAGATCCCCATCCATTTACCTTAGACCTGTAATCTTTACCTTCATTCTTTGCCATCTCCTATACTCACTGTTACCCTCTCTCTCTACTCTGTCGTCCCCAGGGTACATGGTTGTGATTATATTTTAACACAAATTTAGTTTTAACCATTCTTGACTAAAATTTCACATTTCTAGGGGTTGGAGATATAGCTCAGTGGTAGAACATTTGACTAGTAGTGAAAGGCCTTGAGTTCTATCCCAAGCACTAAGAATAAATAAACATAATCTCACAGTAAAGTTCCATGGGTTTTAGCATGAAATATGAATTTTTTAATTTGTTTTTTATGTATCTTACATTGTCTTTCTTGCTGTCTGGATTCTAGGCAACAATATTTTCATTTTGTTAGTTTTTAATCTGGAGTATTGACAGTTGCATTACTTTTGTGTGCATTCTTTAAATGAGCTTTGTAATGGACTATTTCCTTTCCTTTAGAATATACACATCCACAAGTGTGTATGGTACTTTAAACATTTTGCTGTTTTGCCATATGTAATCTCTTGCATAGCACATGGATAATTAGTGGACAACCTAATGACGAATCAGTACAGTTAATGAGAGAGTAAGAATCATTCTGCATATTTTAAGGTGTTTACCATTTAATTCCTTAATTCTTGTTATTTATTCTGGTGCCATTGCTAATGTATAAAGAGTACAAAGCAAATAATTCCCTGTCAAAAACCTCTTCCTCTTCTTTCTCTGCTTCTTATAGATAGACGGGATGATTTTAGTGGTGGCCATCAGTTGTTTAAACAAGCCTGCACTGAAAAATTCAGTGATAAGAATAATTTTTATAGGTGTTCTATTCACACCCCATATACCTCGTGGGATGATCAAAACTACACTGTGATATATAGGAAATTATTTCACTTAAAGATGTGTGATGAGATCTGGCATTTAGGAGACATCAAGCTAACAGCCAGGTAGTATGAAACTGGTCTACTACTTTCCCACTTATATCTCTTGAGGCCTTCATTCTTTTTCTTTATTCCCTCAAAGGGACCAAGAAGTTTCTTAGTCTTTCTTTATTCCCTCAAAGGGACCAAGAAGTTTCTTAGTCCATTCAACAAATGATATGATCATACCCAGTGAGGAAGAGTCTGAACAAAAGCTAGGAATGAAGTGACTCACATTGGCCTATAACTGTAACAGTATATCGAACTCTGTGAAGGCTACTTCACCATCATGTCACATCAGAACACATGGAGTATTAAATCAGAGTGCATTAGAATTCCAGTTACAATACGATTGTTGGGACCTGTGCTGGTATTTGTGGCAGGAGGTTAAAAATCAGGGCAGATGGGTTTCCTACTCTTCCATATTACTACCATTTTCCAAATTGGTTTTCTTGGCTATTCTGATGGACTTTTGGAATCAGACTGGAAAGATCCAGCAACCTTTGCTTTTATTGATTTCTAAAATTCTTTGGCATGAAATCAATTGCCTGTAGGTTTAATTCATATAATTTAATGTTACCATTAAGAATAAAATGATGACTCTCAATGGACTAAGAGAAGAAATTGTTCTGGACAATGAACTAAGAGTTACTGAATTTACACAACTGAAATTATAGAGCTCTTGGAAGATGACTTATTCAATGTGTGACCTTCTCTTGGAGCTCTGGCGTTTCTCCTAAGACAGATGGCTGTTGCCCTCCAAAACTCTCTAAAGAAGCAGATTGCATAATGTCCTCTAGCAACTTGCTTTTCTGAGAGTAAAGGGAAGGATGCTTAGTAGCCCACTCTTTCCAGTTGAGCCTAAAAATGGCAAAGAGCTTCTTCTAACAACAGTGATGACTGTACTAGCAATTTGTCTAAGATATGCATTCTGAAATTTACCTTGAGGATAATACCTCAGCCCTACATTGCTTGCAGAACTTGAAGTTGTGTTTTGTTCTCTCTCTCTCTATCTCTCTCTCTTTCTTAAATATGTCAGAGATAAATGAAAAGATGTAAAAAAATGGCAAACATTTTCTCTGCCAATAATGAAAACATGACCAGAAAGACAGTCCCATCGTGAATAAAGACCCTTGAATATAAAACACGTTATACTTTAGAACTCTCAAATTTCAACAGCACAATGACATAAATGTTTCTATAATGTATCCTCGGCTGATAGTATCAAGGGATGTAAGACATTTGAGAAAATAGTAACAAAAATGAACATCAAGGCATGTCATTTATAGTGGCAACTGGGAGAATACTATTTGTGAGCAAGAAATGTTTCCTCTCTTTCTGTTAAACTCCATCTCTAACTCAGCATTGAATTAAAATGAAAGAAAAGGAAATAATTTCTTTTCCTTTCAGCAGAAAATGTCAGGGAAATGTCAGAGTTCTTTCTATGTGATCACATCTCTCTTAAAAGTCTATAGCTGCAAATCATTGAAACACTAACTACGTGAGGAAATATTAATTCCAAGGAGCAGCACCATTTTCCATCAGATGAGGGCTGCCTCACCAGCTTTGGAATGGGGTTTTAGAATGGAGTGGGGCTTGGAACCAATGAAATGCTAAGAATGGTCCCGAGATTCTGATGCATTTATAAAATGCCAAGTTTATGCAGTTCTCTTTTGTTGTCCTGCCCTGGGGTTAAATCCTTTGAGTGTTCAATTCATTCCTAAGCTGGATGCCATTTAGACATACAATTCTCTTCTCAAGTCTTTTAGTATTGGGCATGCCCCGTTTGGAAAATGACATTCATAGATACTGCAGAAATGAACGGGCACCTTGACCAACTGTGAAGTCCTCCTGGCTTTAGGCAGAACTGATCACATGTCATGCAAATCAAGATCTACTCTACTCGTACTTTAAAGATCCCTCTGTCAATGTCATGATCTTCTTGTACATTGCTGGGTCACATTATGTTAAGTTTGCTGTCTGAGCTTCCCTCTTCATCCTGGATGCTTAGCTGCCAAGCCATTTTCTCTTATATAACAGGGTGGTGAATGGAGAATCTATAAGGATCAAAGAAGCTTGGTTTTAATGAACACAAAGGTGAAAACATCTGGGAAAGAACTCCCTAGGCTATGAAAAAGAACTGTGCTTGGAGCCCATAAACAGTACCGAAGCCTAGAAAGAGTTTGTAGGAAAGGGGCTGAGAAAAGAGTGGGTATTAGCTTAGAATTAGAAGCCGAGATTTGTTGTTGTATTTTTTAAAATAAAGGCCTATATATATTTTATATTTATAAGTATTATGACATTTATAAAACATAGCTGGGTGTTTGGTGGTTCATGACTATAATCCTAGCTACTTGGGAAACCTGAGATCTAAGGATCATAGTCCAAAGTCAGCATGGACAAAGTCAAATTAGCCACTAAAAATCCAGAAGTGGAGGTGTGGCTCAAATGGTAGAGCACTATCTTTGGGCAAAAAATTAGCTTCATATTTAATGTCCCATTACCATGGTCTAAATACCACAATTTTTTTTTAAAGATGGTGACATTGGAAAATTTAGTAACAACTAAAGTCTAACTTTATTTGGATTTTGCCAGGGTCTTTCTCTTTGCTTCAGAACTCAAACTAGGACACCACATTGCATTTAGTATTGTGCCTTCCAGTTCCCACTAGCCTGTGACAGTTTCTCATTTCTTTCCTTTTATTATTATGAACGTACACAATATTGTCTGAGTAGGATATCTCAGATTTTTTAGACCTGACTGTCATGATTTCATACCCTAAAATGAGTCCAAGTTGCTCACTGAAATGAGATTGCTCCTGTAATGCAAAGAAACCTGAAAGCAATGAACACCAGATCTGATTTCAAGAGGAAATTTAGGGAGGTCTAACCGAGTAACGGAAGGCAATATTTAAGGAATAAACCTCTTAGGCTTGACCTAAGAGGGTTTTTTCTTTTGCATTAGAGAAAGAAAAAGGTATCAATGCACAGGTACTTAATATTGATGAAAATCAAATATTCTGGGACACCCAGAAAGCGTTTATATTAGAAGAAGCAAAGCACATTACAAACTGCAAACACATAAAATACTGAAGCAACTGACAAGATAGACAATTTGCTAGTGTTTTAGAAGGTAAAGGTAATGTAAAAAAAAAAAAGAAAGTAGTGCCAATGCAGGTTGGGTGCATGGAGAGAATGGTGGTATGTGATTCTAAACATGGGCACAAAGAACACTGGATTTATCTTTGGAAGTAGAGAGGTAGCCCAGAATAAGATGCATAAAGATAATTTGTAAGAGATATGACTAGTAAGTCAATTGAGCAGAGGTTGAATTAAGGGCTCCAAACACCAAGCTGAGCTAATGACTTTTTCAATAGGCAAAGTTGTCCTGAATGAAATTAGTCTAAGCTCATGCCATGATCAGTTAGGTAGGTCTTCAGAAGCGGAAGCTGGCAGGAAGAAGTGGTAAGGTTTGATGACATAGCGTCAGAGAGAGAGAGAGAGGATGTTAAGAAGATAGTACATTTAAAAACATGACAGTCCCCGTGGTAGGCCCTCACGTTTGATAGGCTTCATTTTCTTGCTGAGAAAGTGATCTGTGGAAAGTGGAAAGGGGCATACTGAGAGCATCACTGAAGTCACACATGCCAATGGTCAGGAGTGACGGATGAGGACAAACAGGGTGTTAGTTCCCCGGAGATTAAAAATAAAGACTAAGAAGCACACTGAGAATCCCTTTGAGAGCCTAAGAAATCTAGACAGTGTAGTTTTTTTGTCTCTCACTCTGCTGAATTTCAGTTACCAAGGTGAATCTTGGTTCACATTCCTCTATTTAATAGACCTCCCTTGATCAGTGGATGCTTGTGATGGCCTGTGTTACTGAATCTAGATTAAAACGTCTTTCCCTATACATCCTTACCTACAATAAAGATTAGTGTATCAATTAGGCACCATGAGGTATACTAACAATAGCACTAAAATAGAACAATTATGACATTATACTTAATAAAAAAGTATAAATATGGTCTCCCTCTTTTACACACACACACACACACACACACACACACACATACACAGGCCCACATACTCTTTCTCAAGTTAGCTCACTGTATTCTTCACACTCTTCTTATCCTATGAAATGATGTGATACCTACCCCATGAATTGAAGTGAAGTGGATGAGCGAACCATCTTTAGTTGTATCTTTCAAAGTATGCTATTTTCAGGTACACTATAGCAGCAAAATGGCACAAGTTTCTATTTCCATTCTTCTTAAATTCAGGTAGAAAATCCACTCTTACTGTCAGTCTCAGCATATTATGCTTTACCTTTTCCAGTTAACCTGAGAACTCTCAGGTTTTTAGTTTTGAAAAAGCTCTTTACAGCTTTTCTTTCTTATGTCCAAATTGCCAGTATCATACAAGGGTCACTTGAATATAAACACAGCAGCATCTCTACAATTTTTCTGGTAACCAAGATGGCTAGTAAGAAATGAAAGGTGCGTAGGATATGTACTGTGAATAAGGCAAAAAATGGAATGAGTCACTCATACTGTGGGTGGAACAGATTTTCTTATGTAGAATGACATGGAATTTGAGGTTCTATATTGCTTGCTCTTAGAGCTTCCTCCCTCCCTCCCTCCCTCCCTCCCTCCCTCCTTTCCTTCCTTCCTTTCTTCCTTCCTTCCTTCCTTCCTTCCTTCCTTCCTTCCTTCCTTCCTTCCTTCCTTCCTTCCTTCCTTCCTTCCTTCCTTCTTTCCTTCCTTCTTTTCATGTAAAGATGAAGTACAGAAAGGTTACAGTTGCATAAGTAAAGTAATGAGTGCATTTCTTTTTTAACAGGGTTACAGGGGGTAATACTGCTCATTTTTTCCCCATTCCTCCCATCTACCAGACTCCCTTGCCCCACAAGTTGTAAAGCTCATTTCCAATACAATGTTTTGTCTGTAGAATTGGTTTGCCCTTTTCCCCACTGTTTCCATGATTCCCTTTCCCTTTCCCAAATCAGATAAACTTATATACAAGACAAGGGGTACAGAAATCGACAGTGACAAAGGTTTGGAATAAACCAAAGGAACAAAAAAAAAAAAAAAACTGCAAGCAATATGCAATAGGTAAAAGGAAAATAAAAAACCCTGTTTCCATTTCTTGGAGTTCATTTTGATAAGCATCATTTTATAATAGTCATATACACATAGCTATTGAGCTTGACTTACTTTTACACTTTGGATAATGGTTGACCATGGGCTATACTAAAACACCAGAAAGGCAAAACTGACAGGATGTTAGTGACTTCTGCCTATTATCCTAGCTACGCACGAGTCAGAGAGTGAGGTTTGAAGCCAGCCTGGCCAAAAAAATCCCATGAAACTCTCATCTTGAATTAATGAACAGAAAACTGGAAGTGGAAATATGACTCAAATAATAGCATGAGAGTCAGCCATGAGAGAAAAGGTGAACCAAGAATGTAGGGCCCTTGAATTCAAGCCCTACCTCTGGCCCTCCCTTTCCCTCCCCTGCCCCACACACAGAAAGCAAAACTGTTCACAAGTGAAACTACTATAACCATGTCTGCAAGATTACTTTTTATAAGATCCTCTCTTCTTCCTAATCCAATTTTGGGAGAGAGGGAGTAGTTAGTTTTTATTTCCTGTGTTTTCTTTCTATGTGTGCTCTTACTTAAAAAAATTACTATTGAGACATACAAGTGGATTTTTTTTTTCTTAAGAGGAAAAAAATAACAGGCATAAGTAGTGCCACCAATTTTCAACAAAGCATGAAAGGAAGCTTATTTAGCTTACTATTTTAGGCAGTTTTTGACCGACCGTAGGATTTAATGGACTTGGTTTTAAAAAGCTGCTTGCCAGATCAAGTAGAACTTCTCATTTGATAAGCTTATATATAGCTTGAGGCCTGGTTCAAAGATATAACAAAATACGTAATATGAGAAATTTAATGATATCATATTGTAAATGTATGCACAATATTAGATTAAAAATCATGGGAAAATGATTTCAACTGCTATGTTAAATATAATTTTGCGCAAATATTTAACATTAGAGACCTCCCTCAGTCATTGAAGTTGCAAGCTCTATTTCACTATAATTTCATGAGACATTATCATCACAGACCTTCTTCCTCTCAGTATGGAAATTCCCCTCAGTCTTATCATCCTTTAGAGTAGAAAAATGTTACTTACAGAATCATAAAAACTCCAGTAGAAAAATTATTACAGACTATAGACTATGACCTCCTAAACAAATCAATAAAACTTTTGAATAAACATCACAGTGAAAGCCTCATGATTACATGTAAAATGTGCAGAATAAACAGTATATAACCCCTCTTATGACTGAAGACTCCAATCTTAAATCTTGTTTAACTAACAGATGTCTGTCTCTAACTTCAATCTGTTTGTTCCAAGATCTCTTTGTGATACATACAAATACATCTAATAGCCTGTAAGGCGCCTCACAAAACATTATAAAGGAAGCTCCATTCACTCAGTAGGCCATCTTTGCTGACTATATACCATTTCTCAAATGATACAGCTTCTTTGGCCCCACTATTCTGAGCATCTTGTTTGGGGTTATCTTATATCTCTTGGTTGTCATATGCAAATTTAATAATAAAAAATGGTCTAGCTGTCCTGTATACTAATATATTTTATACTCCAGGTTGCACTTTACTTATAACAGCTATCTTTGTAGCATCTTTTTAGAAGCTCTTTCAAACTTTTAATTCAAATACATTTTGGGTCAACAAATTCCCAAGATAGCATTCATTTCAACTGTATTCAATACAGTATTTTCCTGGTTACATTTATCCAAATGATTATCTTTAACTCTAAAAGAGATATCAAACGGTAGTTTATCTTTTTTGTTTACTCTTTCCTCTTGAAATATTTCCTCTTGAGATATTCTAGAAAATTTATAGGTTATATTAGAAAAAATTTGAGGATATATATCCCAATTACACATGATAACTATGTATGTATGTCAGATATTATTTATGCTATTTATTTTTTGCCACATTGTAATTTTATATGCTTTTCTTAAAACACTACATCTGAACACAGCCAAATTCCAAATTTGACTCTTCTCCAGTAAACATGTGCCTGATCTTTATTTGTGGGGGAGGGGGTGGATATTTTATTTACTTACTTACATCTTTGATTTGAAGCATTCAGTGTGAGTGATTCCATTTGCCAATATTTTTGAATGCAGCTATCATCTAATTATAAACGCAATTTTATTTGCATTTTACCAATATGGGACTAAGCCATTATCAAATACCTTTTAAAAATATCAATATTTATGTAATGTTTGCATTACCCTGATCTAGTCTTCTACAAATCTTACCCTTATAAATAGTGATAGATCTATATCATGAATGCCAGGAAAGACAGACCAAGTTTTTCTCCTACCTCACAGCCCTCTCTATGACAACTTTTCTCCACTGACAAAGGTAATTTCTTTTATCAATAATCTTTCATAATTAATATTTTATATCCCTATTATTAAAGCTATCCCACTAGAAAGTAAGAGTTTTAGACGCCTGGGTGTTGGAATTAAATGATAACTTCCTCCTCAAGCTGCAGAATCATCTGGAAAGGCCACGTAGACTTTGCAAACCATGCTGGAAGAAGTTGCAAACCCAATTTCTTCTTAAGTTAAATGATTAGGGATTGTCAGAAATTATCTCCCAGTTCCTGGTCCAGTTCACTTTTGAAAATGCCTTGAGTTTGGAGAGTGAGTTGATTTCTTTATCTTACAGAATTTAGTTTTATGACTTGGGGCAATTTTTCCTCTCAAACACTTTTTCTCCTCTCTGAGGTGAAGGATTAGATCATTGTGATGCAAGCTTCCAGCTACAACTTTCTATTCATTGAAGGGAAGGATAGGGGAACTTCACTATGAGTTTGGCTTGTTGAAATTTGTGTTACTGTTCCAGAGAAAAGCTTACCGCGAGAGGTCTCAGACTCAGGCTAGATAACTGCCAAATTGTGATACTGCTTTGCTATGTTTAAAGTCACTCAACTTCAGGAGACTCACTAATAAAAACTGTTCCCTAAGCAAATCTTCATAGCTCCATTTAATTCACATGCAGAAGGCATTCTTCTTTGGTGAACAGAACTTTCTTCTCAAAATGTTTGTGTCTGAGATGGTTTGGCTTTTTACTCCCATTTTAACTTTATGTCTTGCACTTTTATTTGAACATTTTGAGTTATTCTTTAATGACAGTAAACATAAGTTAAATGACTCGTATTCCTTTTTTTTCCCCTGGTACTCCTTTAAAGCGTTTTCTCTCTTTCAAAAGCAGATGATTTGGTTTCAAAACAACAACAACAGTATGTGACTTCAGAAATTTCATAAGGAAGGATATGTAAAATGTCCTAGACAGGAAGCGAATGAATATAAGCATGGAATTCTTCTTGACCTCTTCATATATTCTAGGTGTAAATTACACGGTAAAATTTTCTAACCAGGGAAATTTTCCAGAACTGTGACTTCTTGGTCTCAGCTGTTTTTATCTGCATGTTGTTCAGAAGGCTGGGTGAAGGGTTAGAAAAACAGCCACCGCAAAAAGGCTGCAGGGCCCTCCTTCAGGCTTGATTGTGGTTTGTGGGTGAAGCTTATAGTACCTGGCTGATGGCTGCTAAAGCTACAGTTTCTCAAGCAGAGTTGACACTAACTACTTCTGCTTTTTTTGTTTCACTTGGTTAATGTGTTTTGACTCAGCTGGAGTCCAAATACTGGAAATCTAGCAAACTGAATTAATCGATTTTCCTCTAACTGCATTGTCCTCTAGAGATGGATATTGCCATACCATACTGCAAGCTGCATAACAGCACCGCTGAAAAAATTATGCTGGTGAGGAACTTGAGTTTGAAAGGGGGATTAGAACTCTGTGTCTGAAGACTACCAAAGGAGGAGGCTGTGGAAGCGCTGGGATCTCAGGAGGACTCATTAGATGAAAATTAAATAGGCAGACTGGTCTTCCTCCCCTCCCTCCTCATGGTGACTTTTTTCTGTGTACACAAAGCTTACAGTCTTACTTTGATATACTTTCTGTGCTTCAGGGTTTGACCACAAGTAGAGCAATTGAGCAACCAGACAGGGAGCCTGCATGGTTTTTAAAAGGAAAAGAATCCTACTGAACATCTGATGAGCTTGGAGAGAGAAAAGGCTTTTGCTGTTGGTCACGAGCCTCTTGTTATTGGGTCTCCAGGTGCCCCTTAGCAATTTGTTCTCATCTGGACCCAATTCAAAGTGTGAACTCGGATGTTTACAGGTCTCTTTCCTTTTAGCCAAAGTTGTCTTGGAGCAGATAATTGCAATAAAGAGGTTACCTCACACTATACTTTTGAAGAGGTACTCATGTTCTGTATGTAGGGTTACTTGCATCGGCATACAGGTGAAAACCAGCTCCTGTAGAGCTGTATGTAGTTCCATACTTGCTGATTTCAGATTTACAGAGGAATGTACATTCTTTTTTATGGGTTTACCTACCAAATTCAACTATTCTTGGCTGTTTCAATAAAAACTCACTTCTCATGATAGCACTCACAGATGAGCCAGGCAGCTTAGAAAAGGATTAACCAGCAAAAAGAAAATCATGAAGAGAATGTGCATATATGCAATATATAATTTGTCTTCCCACATAAGTAGTCAGGAATTCAGAAATACTTTTTTCCTTGTTACTTTTTTTTCTTTTCTTTTTGTCTGTCGTGGGCCTTGAACGCTGGGCTTGGACACTGTCCTTGAGCTCTTTCAGCTCAAAGCAAGTGCTCCACCACTTGAGACACAGCGCCACTTCCAGTTTTCTGTGGTTAATTGGAGATAAGTGTCTCATGGACGTTCCTGTCCGGGCTGGCTTTTAACAGGGATCCTCAAATCTCAGCCTCCTGAGTAGCTAGGGTTACAGGTGTGAGCCACGAGCACCCAGCTTATTGTTACTTTTTTTTAGTTAAAAAATTTTCTTTTTCTGTGTTCAAGAAGTTGTATAAAGGCATTGCAATATAACAAAAAAAAGTCTGTGGATACAGTGACTCTTGATGTATGTTGCTCATTTTATCATTCTCTCATCCATCCCAACCCCACTCCTTCCCCCAATTTTGTTGATTTTGTAGACTATGCATCAAGTTTTGTGGCTGCATCTCCCACTCACTTTAATTTGTCCTCGTATTCCTGCACTAAGGACCAAAACTTCTCTGCAGGAATGTACTAGATGCTGAAAGCAGTTACTGATAGTCAAGAGTTGAGAGAAATAGTAGATCTGTAGAATCAATAATTGAGTCTCAAATTCTGGTAATTCTCAGGAGCACCTGGAGCATATATAAAAACATAGATTTCTGGGCCCCAGTCCCAAAACATTTTGTTTGGTTCAATGGGCCAGGGGTGGTTATAGGAGTCTTCATTTTGGGGGAAGATCTCAAGTGGTATTTTGGTTTCGGGCACAGGGTCTAGCTGGGAGACTGACCACTCCCTTTGAATTAGCACACGTATTGCTGTGGCAGCACCATGGGTCTGATGGACCATTTGGAGAACTACAGCCCATTCCATCATTGCTTCTTGCTTAAGATACTTCTTTCTTTATTACAAGTTTGATGTTATGTGGCAGAAAGGAATCAGAGAAGGAATATTCATTCATGGTTACTCTCATATCCCATCATCCTGTACTTTTGGTGACAAACCTATGATTATGAATTCATGAAGGGTATGTACAAAAAAATTCAAGAATGAAATACAAGGGCTCTCCTTTTCATCCCACATGTCCTAATCACTCGTGGTTGCATTTCTCATCCTCTAACCTGGGAGTCTACAAAGTCTAGTCCACAAGGTGCCTGTCTATTTTGGGAAAGTTGTATTGCCTATGGAAGATTTGAGTAATGATAATTAAGAAAAGAAATGGTAATTAAGAAAAGAAATCCAGTTGAGCTTGAGGAAGAAATAATAAATGCTGAATATATTTTTTTTTACCACACATGGCTTTTAGGTATCAGGAAGAAGGCAACTTTAGAGCAAGAAGAATTATCCATAGAATTTATCTTTCCCTTTAAAATTTCATCATTTTTCCATCATAATAAAAAGAGCATTAGGAACTGATCATGAAAGCAGATGCCCTATCTTCAAATGTGCAGCTGGGAAAGGCTGGAGTTTGGCATTTGCATTATCAGGAGATCTTCTTTCCTAATTGTTTTATTTCTGTAGGGTGGAGAGGAGAGGCATGGATTATAATTATGCATTTCTTTCTTTGTTTTACCTTTCCAACACTCAGCAGACAGCCATGTTTTCTTAGGCGGTTTAATCTTATTACACAGTTTTTCTGTGACTAAAACCTTAAACTAACAGAACGTAATGGGATTACACAGATTGGCTATTTTTCCTACATTTTGCAAACAAGGTTATTCAAGGATAATTACTTGTATAAGTATTCTTGCCCCTTATGCTCTGTTTTCTTTCCATTTTCAAGTGTTTCCATTTCTGAGTTTACCACATTTTCCTTTCATGTGCATCTAACCTTTATTTTAAGGTATTTTCTATAATCAAAAGCATCTTTCTGTCTGTCTCTCTCTCATCTGTCTATCTGTCTCTCTCAGTATTGCTTTAAAGCTTATGATAATGTCAGTAAGGATTTATGAATTAATCAGCAATGCATGCATGTGTATTGAACATACAGGGAAGGAGATTTATGACAATAAACCAAACAAGTCTTCTTTTTCTTTCTGAATCTCAAAAATAAAAAGGCTATATGAGAGAATGGTTAACCTCTCCACCACAATTCAATGGATTCAAATTCAAGTGCACATAATAATGTGTTCTTTAAGGAAAGGAACTTAACATATACCCAGACAGTAAATCACACTGATGAGACCCTCAGGAAAGCATTTTTTTCAGACATTCTATTAAGCAAGTGCATCTTCATAAACTGGAACAAGAATTGAATTAATCACAGGCTTATAATTAAAATTCCATATATTAATTAACCCAAATATAAATCCCCAAATATAATTTAATTGTTCCCTTCTGTGTTTTTTCTCACCTTTAAAGAGAGGGTGAATAAATAGTGTTTTTTGCTGTTGCTTCATAGTTTACTTCAGAATGGATACACTTATTAATTTCAGATGGGTTACAGGAGTGGCTAGAGCTTCAACAGTTTTATAGTGAAGAATGTAGAAACTTAGCTATGGGGAAAGATCTTAGTATTGTTTTAACATATTTTTTAATCACTGAAACAACTGGAGTTCTTGTATTTGCTGAGGTCCTTATATCTATCCATCCATCTATATCTATCCAATCTATTATCTATCTGTCTTGTTTTCATTTATTTGTTTTCTAGAATCAAAGGTCAGTAGCTAGCTAGTAGTTTCAGTGATATTACAACTTTCACCTGTTGGTTTGTTGACCAAAATACATGTTTGTTTAGTCAGTTGACTGGAGATCATGGGATATTAATAGTGGTATTTAAGGACAGGACCTAGGAAACTAATTTACAAGTAACGTCTTCTGTTAACTTCTACTCTGAAGTAATAGTGGTGCTGGGAGCCCCAGGAATATGGGCAGCCTGTGTCATCTCATGTAAGAGAGAAATTGCTCATAGGTCTACAAGCATAACTAAGCCAAAGAGATGGATGTGAATTGAAGACGTGTTTGGTGACAATATTACATGAATTCAGAAAAGAGAAAACCAGGAGGTATAGAAACTGTGAGCATGATGTCAACTTTGAGCTTTCTCCAATTAGTAAGGTTGTGGAGAAGAAGCATTCACTTGGACACTGTGGTCTTTATTCAAGGTGTCTTGTATTTTGTGTTTCTTCTGTGACGTTGGGTTCTGCTTCCTGCTGCTATGCAGGCTGGCTTTCCACTTGGGAGCTATAATCCTACAAAGGGCTTCCAAGTTCTCCAGTGACCTCTCTCACCATGAATAGATATTTTGCTGGTGTTTGTTATTAAATAAACAAATAGGTAGCACCTCAGACACTTGTTTCGGCTTAGTGCAAAGCATCTGGAGAGAGCGGTCCTCCTCCTGACCTCTCATCTCATTTCCCATTCACTGTTAGCCCATACTGTCACATCTGCACCAGGGTGGTATCGAAGTGACTATAGATCATTGTGCATTGGAGAAAGCCAGTCACCTCAAAAAGAGAAACCCTAAACTGAGCTCCCAGGTTTGATCCTGCCTCACATGCCAGCAGAGTGGAAAAAGATTATGGCTTCTCTTCTGTTAGGCCTCCTGGACCGCTCCTGTTGTCCTTGCTGATCTCATCTCCTTACATGTAACTCCTAAGTGTTTGCTATCAGCACAGCTTGCCTTAGAGAGTCTTCGTCTCTCCACACTTCCTCTGCATGACCATCCAGCATTCTGGTATTTCGTCTAGAAGCTGATGGCATTGTTAACGTTTTTCTCCAGCCCTGCCCTTTAGCTGCCTGTTTGGCAACTCCACGTGTATGCCTAATAAACACTGCAAGCTCTGCCCAGAGCACGGTTCTTTTTTGATGTTATTTGTTTTCTTTGGTGCTGTGGATCAGTGCCAGGCTTTTACACATATTAGGTCAGCATATGTCTATGAGCTGTAGGCTCAGTCAGAATCTCCTCAATCTGTATCCTCATCACAATGGACTCTTTCTTCAAATATGTTCCTAGGTCCTGTCCTACAATAGCATTATTTTAAAAAGACAAAATCTCTGCTTCCTCCTTTACTTCTGTCTTCTGACAACTCATTTCACAAGCAAATCTTCCTAGCTCTAGCTTCAGCTCTAGAGTATATTTCTACACCAACCTTGGTATCAATTTCAGTGCTTAACCTGATCCAAGCTGTTTATCTTTCTACTAACTATTACACCAAACTTGTCAGTTAGCTCCTCTTCTTTGCTCTCCTCAAAATGGTCATTCCCAATCTTCTGTCCTAATATTAGGCAGTGATTTGTGGACAACCTAAATCAGATAATTGCTGTTTTAAAATCTTTCCGTACTTTCCTACTGCAGATAAAGGCTCAACTCTTAGATAAGATCAAGAGGATCTAGCAAATCCCTTGCACCTTTGCAAACTAATATAAGTCATTTCTTTCTCTGTCCTTTCCAATAATTCTGGTCCCTTATGGGTTCCCCAGACATGCCATGCTGGCTTATATTTTTGAGTCCTTGTTGAGATAATTTCTCACACGTTGACTTTTTATAGGTTTTTTTCCCTACATTTTTACATTTTCTACAAAGAGTTGGGTTTTCTTGTACAAAGACGTGGAGGTTTTCTTTTGCCCATATCATTTTACAGAAAGCCTAAATTCTTTATTATACTATTTTTTTTGGTATCCTTGCTAGCATTTTGTCCCCACAATTTGAAATATTCTCCTTGGACTATATTTTTTTCCATCTCCTCTTTCCAACCTTAAGTTCCACAAGTGTGAAGACATCTTTCGTTTCTGAGCACTTATGATAGGACCTGGAATGAGAGTACTAGTCAACTAACACCACAGATGCCTAAGTTGCCTGGGCACCACCAGTGATCTGGCAATTCACAAGACACTAATGCTGTCCTCAGGTTCTTGAGGATGCAATAAAGGTGTAACACATTCTCCATATAAATTTTGAGATCTCATATAGGTAAAAGGCTCAGACTTTAATATAACGTACTGTATATAAAGACAGGAAAAAACCAGGTACTTTATCTTATAGAGTTAGTGTTGTACCACTGGGCTTCCCTATTTTATCTCTGCAGAAAACAACCTCTTTCTATAAAGCGACATATATTCCATTTTTTGCTCCTTGAAGGGCAGGAAGAAAAGGCAGCAAATGTGACACTTGTTTTGAACATTTCAGAGGCGGTCATCATCAACAATGGCAGTCTTCATACACATTTATGTGACTGCAGCTTTGAGGCACAGTTTGAAAGCCTGCCTGATCATTCATTAGGTGTCACAATCTCACACAATCTGCCTACTTTGTCTTTATTGGCTTTGAGCACAGACCAAGTGCTGGCTCCCACACCCAGCATTCACTGCTTACGTCTGCATTTTGGCAACCTTCCTGGAGTCCCATACTCTTCTCATTCCCTCATGGCCTTTGGTCTGTTAGAAGACTTTGGTGTTCTATAGAATTTGGCAGCTGTGTCTTGTAAGGTATTTGATGTGCTTATATAACTTTTTGAGAAAAATATTTGCCTTTAACCTTCCCAGTTCTCCTTCTCCATTTCCACATCTGCATCAACGGTGGAAATGGTTCACATCACTCCTTTTCTATTTTCTTGTGACTTCTTCTTAAATTAAAGCATTTCATTTAGACTAACCTTGGAGACTTTTCTTTGTATCAAAGAACAGAATCTTTAAAATTCTTTGTCTTGTGCTTATAAAAATTTTAGCATCGTTAGAAGCTTTCTTTTATGAGGAAATCCTTACGCATAATTAGGACCATTACTAGGAAAATATTAAATAATCCAGTCATGGACAAGAGAACTCCAATCCTAGGTCTCTTGTACTATAAGCAATGTCTTGCTTTAAGGATGTCCTAGCCTTTATGGCCACATTGTAAAATGTAGTGTTTGTTTTTTCAATAATGTAGGCAGCTGGCTGTAAGCAAGTGTCTGTCATAAACTTGCTTTCATTTGTGTATATAGCCATTCATGTAGTCATTTTTACCCACAGTCTGTTAGTAAATACAGCCTTACAAGTCTACTATGGCTGGTGAATATGCCATTCTGCCAAGTGATAACCATGCACCACCTCCACTCCTCATCCTCAGTTTTCCAAAACGATGCTTCAGAGCCTGGGAAGAACAGTGGCTGATGGGGGAAGAAACTGTGCAGGCAGTTGTACAGGTTGGAATATGAAGGAGGAGACCACCTTATTATTGAATGGAATGTGATTGGTATCATTGTCTGGGAGAGTTCATTTGAGCTACAGCTCCTTTCTCTCAACCAGGTTCACCCCATTACCCTTTGCCCCTGAAGCTGCAGGTTCTGTTGTTAATTAACCCAAACAGGGTGTCTATTTAACCTTTGTAATGTGACACCTTTATTAGCATCAATTAGTCATAGAAATGGCTTACATTTTGACATATTGGTGTAGGTATACAATGTGCCTTGATTAGACTCGCTTCCTCCATCCCCACCTGAATCTGAGACATACCTTCTTGCCAGGCTTCACGAAACACACCCTTGGGGAAAATACCTGCAATTTAGAACCCTTTTCTGTGTAGTTGGGTTCTACACCTATAGCATGCTCTCCCTAACTCCTTATTTCCAGTAGGTACAAGAACAAGAACAAGAGACCCTCATGGCAGAAACCTCCCTTCTCTTGCTGCCTCTTAGGTGTTTTAGCCCACCAATCTCCAGCACTTACTTCTGCCCCTATTTTTCAATACAACTCTAGCCTGTGGACAGCGAGCAATATATTTATCTTAATAAAATTCTTTAAAAATAAATACATTCATATCTGAGGCATTGTTTTCTAGCTATTTTTATTGGTAACGTGTAGCTGTTATTTAATTGTATGTTTATCTGAAACATTTCCCATTGAGACAGGATAGCCACGGGCTTGGCTAAATGAAGGGAAAAGAAAGAAGAGGGAGAGAGGCAAAGCTTTGAGAGAAGATGCGTGAATAAATGGAAATAAAATTAGCTATTTCAACAAGAGGTTCAAATGGATACTTTATGGATAAAGGCATCAAAATGCACAACCAGTGTCTCCTTCTTGGCTGAAATTCTTTTAAAGAGAGGTTGCTCTCAGTAGGTATATAGTCAACTAAAATTGAACTCAAGTCTTAGTCTAAACCAACTTTAAATTTATTCACCCAGTCTCACTAGTTTAGGGAACCTAGGGAGAAAGGCCCATCCCTTTTCTTTTGCAACTTTGGTGTCTCACCCACTTCTGCCAAACATGAAGTCTCCACAGGCAGCTTGTGCCTGCCTTTTCTCACCTGTGGCTTCCAGGCTCAGGGTGGGTTTTACTAATTTTGTCATATTGGTCTGAAACAGAAGAATGCGAATGACTTGTTTTTTAACTCAATGCTAATGAGTTTATGCTTTGAAATGTGCTGATCTTCTCACCTCCATTGGAAAAATGTCTGATTATATTGATTGGTCAAACCAAGGACTCACGGAGGTCAACTGCATTTCAGATGCTTCTTAAATTGTCCTCAATCATTCCTTTTTGGAAAGCAAGTCTTATGACAATGACATTAGGATGAAGAAAGCACTCTGTGCTATATATGGCTCCTGGCTCTCTATCTCTAGGAAGTTATTTTTCCCCCTTAGTACAAAGTATGTGTATAAACCATTGCCCTCCCCAATGGGAAGCACCATCCACAACACTTCCTCTAGCGAACTTCCATTCATGTTTCTCATGAATACTTCAGCTTCATCCCTTCAGAGAAATTTTACCCAAGTCTCAGTCCATACTGATCATGGCGACCTTCAGAGAGGCTGCCTTTCTCTAGAAACAAATCACTCAGTATATAAGTATATAAGTACACATTTATCAGGATGATACTGCGTTGGATTTCTTTTCTGGTTTTCTAAGTGAATAGGGTTGTGTCCATTTTTGCCCAACATTCTGTCTTCAGTAATTGGTGGAATGCATGGCAAATTATAAACAATTGACAAAGGTATTGAATGAATGAAGTTGGGAGTCAACAATGACCTGGATTTTTAGGTGGGAGAAATTAGGAGCCAGAGGGCAGCTGGTTTTCATTGGGAAATTGTTTTAGTATTTCAGGAGCCCCTTAACACCTACAACTTCAAAGTCAAAATTCTTTTAAAAATAGATAGCTCTCAGTAAGTTCATTGTCAACTAAGATTGAACTCAAGTCTTATTTCATTATTGGACATTCTCTCATGTTCCATTTTCTTTTCCTTTTTCTTTGTTATTTGTTTGTTGGTTGATTTTGCTAGTACTGAGGTTTGAACTCAGGTTCAGACTTGCTCTAGCCTGGTGCTCTACCTCTTGAGTCACACCCAAGACCCAGTTTTTTGCTGATGGTTTTGAGTTGGAATCTCCAGGACTTTTCTGCCTGAGCTGGCATCAAATTCCTGTCTTCTTCAGTGGTGTTGGTGATGAACCCAAGTCTTTGGTTCTCAAGCACGCTTGGTAAACACTTTAGCTGTTGACCCTGTTATACTTCTAATGGTGAAAACCTGCCCTGTCTTCTTTAGGTTTAAATTTCTGCATTCTAATTGTTAGCATTTTTTATAGTTTCACGCTTCTTTGTTCTGCTCTCTTGCTAATGATCCTTACAACTGTTTTGCACTTATTTTTACAGGCTGCCCAGCCTTCTTTACTGTGTTGTTTATACTTCTAAAAAGTGTCTGATTGATTGTCCTTCTCCTTGCATCCCCGCTAGGCATAATGGTTTTCCTTGCCCTTTTCATTTCTAAAGTTTAACTGAGATGAATTTCAATTTCACTTTCAAGAACCAATTCTGAACTAGCAAGTTTTCTTTATTTCTCCCAGAGTTCTTCCTTGGGGGTAATTCTAATTTTTTTTAAGTAATTGGAAATTATGAGTCCTCCTACAACCTGAAATAAATGTCTAGATGAAGAAGGCATTCATTGTGGATATAAGGATCAAACATTTCATTCTGCTTTAAGTGTTTAGGTAGTGATCTTTTTAGATCTGGTTGCTAGTGTTTTAAGCCTGGTCTCCCAGCTATGCAGAGGGTGATGAAGAGGATCACAGTTACAGGCCATCAGACAAAAATATCAATAAATACATACAAACAAAACTTGTGAGATCCTTTCTCGACAGAAAACACTGGGTGTGCTAGTGCATACTTGTCGTCTCAGCTACCCAGCTACAATGTAAAGTACAAACCTTTGGTCCAGGTTTGTGTAAGGAAAAATAACCAGTGCAAGAAACAATGTCTGAAGGTATGGCACACATGGTAGAGTACCTGGCCAGTAAGCCTGAGGCCCTAAGTTTAAACCCCAGTCCCAGCAAAAACTTTTTTATTTAAGTACTCATTTTTTTCTTTCTGGAGGAAAGAAAATTGGCCAAATATGGGATGGTCATAAGGAACTTTCTCCTTGACTCTTCACCTAATAACCTGCACTGAGAATTTTCCTCTTTATACAGCTTCATGTGCCCACCAGTAAAATGAAGGGGCTAAAGGACATTAATTCAAAGACTTCACAGTCTTAAAGATCTTAAGAATAATGATGAACCCCATGGTCTTTTTGAAATCAAATGCATGTGGCTCCAGCTTTGCAACTCTATTCACTGATTTTACTGTCCGACTGCAGAGCTATAGAAGATGAAATCTGCATTGAGAAAGTTCCTCTCTGACATTCTGCAAAATTTCCACATGACTCCAGACACTAGGAGAGCCCTGCTTCTCCAACCACACTGTAAATGCATTACAAGTGCACATAGCAGATAGATTAGAAAGCCTCACAAAACAGTAAGTCAGTGGTGCCTAAATTATATGGCACTAGGTAATGTCAAATTAGAAATAGGACAGAGAGAAGAAAGCTAGTGTTCACTTCAATGTTAGTGTTGTTCCTGGTTCTCAGAGGGAATTGCCTATGAACAGAGTGAAGGAGCCCCAGGAAGGGCACGGGGTAACTTCCTGTGGCAGGTGGATAGGGTGGAGACCCCTGGCCATGGAAGACATCTGTGGAGATGAGACTGTGCTATTGGGAGATTCCTTTGTTTGAAAGAGTCACTCTATCTGGCATAAGCATCTCATTAAGTGTCTTGCTTAATTTTACCAATGTCCAGAAGCTTTCTGAGATTATCTGAGCAGTCAGTGAACTGGTATGTCTGCCAGGGCATGAATTGCATAGATTGTTCAGTGTTTGCCCTGGGTCTATCAGCAGCAATAAATTTTAATCTGCTAGGCACTTTTCAAGCATACGACTGTTTGCCAAACACTATTTTTGGCAGGCATCTGTAACAAAGCCTTATGCATTATGCATATTATTTCCACGGTATTTCATTGTATTAGCACATGTAGTATTTGTGTGGAATATTTGCAAATTCATTACCAAAGTATTATCATATTAATGACTCTGGTTAAAAAAGTATTAGAAAAAATATTAATATTCATAGAGAATATACATCATATGATGAGGAAATGGAGATAATCTATTATCATTTGAGTTTCAGAAAAACATTAGCATTGGATATAGGAAAACAACTTATAAAAGTATGCAGTGAACACGAATACAACCTAAAGTGCTTTCATGTTTCCTTGAAGACTGGATGTTTAATATCAGAATTGTAATGGAAAATCATTATTACAGATTAAATTATAGTAAGTAATTGGTTTTATTTACAGGGTAATTTTAATGACAGATCTGGAAATATTATTTCATTTATTTCTAACATTTTTGATATACTGATCTGTTAAGTTATACTTTATCTTCTCTACCCATCTTCTTTGTTTTCTTCCCTGGTGGTCAGAGTGCGCTTAGGTGTTTGAATTTGCTTAACTTTTCTTCTCTATTCTCCTAGAACAGGGAAAGTATATACCATGGTAAAATGATCTATCTTGACTGAAGCTACCCCAGTAATTCAATTCTCCAGTGAAGTGTAAGATGTAGCTCTATTAAATGTCTCTTCACATCACGCTTGCCATTCTTATAATATGGGGCTATGGAAATTAGTAATGAATTATTTTCTCTATTCTACTGGAAATTGTATTATTTCTAGTGGTTTGTAGCACCTTGATTTGTCTTGTTCCTCTAAATTTGACAAATAATGTCTAGAGCACTCTTCCTTTTAGAAACTATTTTACAACACAATGGTTTCTTACTGTCAGAAAATGTTATAACTACTCTTCTTTTCACAGGTTTTGAGTCAGATAACACCTCTCTCCAAGAAGCTCAGAAATCTTTGCAAGTATTGCCTTTTCTAGCTTCTCAATAGCAGGAAAATTTGTTCTCACCAATATTTTAAAAATGAACAACTAGGGCTGGGAAGGTGGCTCAGTGGTAGAGCACTTGCCTTGCATGCCTGAGGCCCTGAGTTCGATTCCTTAGCACCACATAAGCAAAAAGAAAAAAGCCAGAAATGGCACTGTGGCTCAAGTGGTAGAGCACTAGCCTTGAGCTGAAGAGCTGAGGGACAGTGCCCAGGCCCCCAGAGTTCAGGCCCATGACTGGAACAAAAAAAAAAAAAATGAACAACTTGCTCAACATGGCACTTGGATAGAAAGCAAGTCACTAGAAGTGACTCAGTTTACCTTCTAGAAACCTAGTGCTAAAGTTATGCATACCTGATTAGATATGAATATAAAATGCACCCAACTCTATAGCATAGTATAAAATCAATCCATGATTTGAGCAAAAACGTAATTTTAAGGACATTCTTCATCTTTTTATAAAAATAGCCTGACATTCTATGTGGGATTGAATTTCTCCATAGTTTTGGAGTTTGAACTTAGGGCTTTAACTTGCTAGACACTCTACCATTTAAGCCATGCCTTCAGCTTTTGTTCCTTTGGCTGTTTCTCAGGTAGGATCTTAAATTCTTACCCAACTTATACTTAGACCTTGGTCATTCTATTTCCAATGTAGATTGTAAGTAGAGTGATCAAATTGTACTTAGATAAACCTTTATTCTTGCGCCTAGCTTTCAGTTTTGGATCACTATACCGCCTTTTGTTCATATTTCAGTAGCACACACAAACTGAGTCTTTATCCCATGCATAGCTATATAGTCTGTGCACATTTTCTCCTTACTATTTTTATGTAGATACTTCTTCTCTTTACTTATTTATTTTTAGTTTTATTGTCGAGGTGATGTACAGAGGGGTTATAGTTACAAAATGTGTAAGGTAATGAGTACATTTCTTGTCAAACTTGATACCCCCTCCCTCATTTTTCTCCTACTTTCATTCTGACTATATAAAGAAGAGCAAAGAGGCCTTGACCTGTGGTTTTCCTGTTTCAAGTGCTAATTCTAAAGTAGAATTAAATTCCCTCTGGGACAGAGACTACTGCTGCCTCAAACTGCTTTCCCTTAAAGCTGAAAGGTGGCATACTGGCTACAAACAGGGCATTCACCAAATCGTTTTTGTTCATTTGTTCTCAACTTTTTAACTTAAAGAGAAAAAAATCTGTAGGGAGACTTTCTTTATACTGGTTTCCTATGAGTAAAAAGAAAATTAAATCAGTGAGGAACTGGAAATGGCTACTTACCCGAGCCTCTCAAAGAAGTGTATTTTACAAACATTCAAAAAAGATTTCAATGTCAAGACAAAAAGAATTTATAAAGATAGAAGGAAGGCTTCATAAGATACGGGAGGGGGAATCAATATCTCAAGACCAGTTGACATATACTCCAAATGTTTAGTTGTAATTTAAACTGAAAAGTTTCTGACAGGAAGATTTTTTAGCTGCCAAATTTTCAAGCTGTTGACCTAGTTACCACACGTATATTGGGAAGCTTAATAGCTGCCCTTCCCCAAAAAAATGTGCTGGCTGGTTGGCGTCAGAAAATATGATACATTCTCCCTAGGTTTTGATACACAAAAAAGGAGCAAAACCTTTGTTTTTTAAACAAAGGGTAGGAAAAATTGGGAAATATCTGGAAAAATGTGGAATTTAGGGGGAAACATTCCTTCACATCAACCTAAACTATTCTTCTTACATTTTCCCATCTTGATAATCTCATCTCATCAACTAACTAGGGTCTCCAACACCCCACTGCAACAGAAAAATGTCCTCTGCCTGCAAATGATTGATGGTTTAAAAAAATAACTCAAAAGATAGCAGTAGGAGGACCAGGTCATAGACAGGCCCAGACAGGCCCCATTAGCTGCATCAAAGCATTTGGCACTTAAGAACTTCCACTATGTCCCATGGAGGTGGAACTACAAAACCAAAGGGGCCATGAATGTCAGAAAACAGAAGAAATAGCCCTCCCAGGAAGCCCTTCCCAACTGCTCTCCACCCTTAGTGTAGTCAATGCATTCATTCTAAGTGTCCAAACAAGAATAAAGCTTCCTGTGGCCCTTGCTAGGCCACCTCATGGAAAAATCATAAGGAAGTTTAAAGTGAAGAAAATGTTTGTTTTGAGTTTCTACTTATTTGCCAGAGAGTTGGAGAGTGGACAGAAAAGGTTCCTATGGGGAATAAGTCACAATGACATTATATAGTAGGTTTTCCGGGGAGTGGTTTGGCTCAAGGATGTATTGAGTCATACTCCGTGTCTGCATGAGAAAACATGCCAGGTTCACAGACAATAAAGGTGAATATTATTGCCCTCCTGAACCGTGTCAAATCTCAGGGCTGCTATCTACTGAACAGTGACAGAGTTCAACAGTCAACCCATGGAAAATGTGTGTAATGATGCATCGGTGGAATTTGGTGAAAAGAATTGCTAGATAGACTGTATCCAAAACTTTACATAGGATAGGAACCACAGCTGGAGGTTGTCCTTGGAATGCATGTTATTTTTTATATTTTATTTTGTTGTAAAGGTGCTGTACAGAGGTGTTACCATTACATAAGTAAGGTAATGAGTACATTTCTTGTTGAACATTGTTACACATTTTATTTTCTATTGGGAAAACAAAGAAGCAGAAAGGAGGATCTCATGTTCCTCTTTATTTGTTTTAGTAAGAAGGAAGTTTACTCCTTGATTTGGTTGTACCTTTAGTTTTCTTGAGACACAGGGTTTGATTTTACCTTTGAGTACACACAAAGGACTTCTGGATTGAGGACCATTTGACTGAGATTCAAAGACAGAATGAATATTTTAGGATGGATACAGTTGATGACATGGAGAATTATATTCCATCTCCTTGGAAATGTGTGCCTTTTTCCTCAGGTCCAACAGTGTTAGAATATGGCTTATACTTGAAACAATTCAACAGGACAATGAGTTCTTAGTAACACTGCCAAAAGAATGCTCATGGTTTCCAGGTTGGTTCTGAATCCACACTAGAAAGTGAAATCTAACACATACACATCTGCACTAATACTTAGTGTAGCTTCTTCTTTGGTATAGCATTTCAAAAACACTAGCTGGTCTGGGATAGACAATTACATGCCAATGAATATCTGGGTTTACATCACAGCAAGGGAACATCGATAGAAAAGGTCCCTTCAGACCCTGTAAGTCTTTAGCCCTATAAATTTGGTTGTGAAAATCAATAAAGCTGATGGCGGAAGCAATCCTGAAAATATTCTTGATGATCAGGACAGGGAGAAAAAAAAAAAACAGAGAAGACAACTAAACATAGTGATTGTCCAGTGGTTAAGATGAGCATTCAGGAATCCTACAGACCATGAGTTGTTGTGCTTTATATCAAAGAGCACATACATAATATTGGGGTATTAACTGATAACAAAAAGAAAATTACAAGCAGTTTCTAAATATAAAGAATCCATATAATTCCTGGCTCTTAGAAGATTTTTAATGGATGGTGGTGGTTAAAGCTCTGGAATTGCTATTATGTAGTTTCTGAAGTGCATTAAGACTCTGTTTATAACAAGTGAATGGATTCTCAGTAAGGATCAATTTGATGGCAAATACTAAATTAAGGAAATTATATCATGGAATGATTGATAAATACATGAAGTGGTCAGTGTAACTTTGTATTTGTCTGAGTAATCATGTGAGAGCTGGTAGGTGTTGATTCAGCATTGGGGATAAAATGGCAAATGTTTATGTATCGTACAATAACATAAACAATAACAGAACGGGGTGGAAGGCTGATGGGATCATTGAACTGAAAAAAAGATTCAAAATAATAGTTTTTTGTTTCATGAAATGCAATAGAAGAGACCTTCATTTGTTCAAGCGATGGGAAACAAGTTTTTTTTATTTAAATTTAAAAATATAAGAAGTAAAAAGAATAATATGACAAACACATAATGCTACACTAATTGAAAAATGCATATTGCTTTCAGTATTGTACATCAATATTTTAAATTTAATTAGAGTAATAATTACTATAATGTGAGCAAAGTTACCAGTGACATGCACAAAGTACTCTGGGAGTTCCAGAAGGTTTGAAAGAGGGAAGAACAGAGATCTAGACAGATGACTGGTGAGTAGGAGTTTTCCAGAGAAGAAAGATCATTCCCTTGTCTTTGGATTCATTTCCTTAGTTAACTTTATTGCTGTGAGCCATTTGCTCCAGGTCTTTTACCTTGACTGTTATTGGTGTAGAGATTGTTTATTAATTTATGATATAATGTTGGACTAAAGATACTTAACCAGGCAGATTTCTTTGCCTTTTATGGACCAGAAAACTATATAGAGAATGTAGTCTTAGGTTTCTTGCGCCTTTACCCATGTCTGTTTATGGTTTACAGCTCCAAGCCTTTGTATTCTTTCTTCACCTCCCCGCTGCCTTGATAAAATCTAAACTGCATTTTTAAAGTGATACATTTATACCACAGATTTCCTAGCTTACTTATACAGGTCTCCCCCTGCTGGACAAATTGATCCTTCAGAAATGAAATATACATATCTTTATTGGGAAACCTTGAGAGGGCTGGTACTAAGGTTGTTACATTTTCTGTAGACTGTCATTCTTGCTACCTAGGCCTGCAGCATGTGTTCTACCTGGAGGACCACAGTCTAGTTAAGGAGAATCACAAGAGCATTAAAGAAGTGTGTGTTTTGGGGGGAGGGGAGTAACACAATTACTTAGTCCAGTCATGATTGGCACTGATAGGAGCCATTGGCTTTGCCTGGAGACTGGTAAGTGTAAGAATGTAGAGGAGAGAATCATCCCACACTAATACAGCTGTTTTGGTTTCTGGGGCTGCCAAAGCAAGGTACCACTTCTGACTGGACAACTTAAACTACAAAAGTTCATTTCACTTCTGTATGGGCACCTAGAAAGGTAAGATGAAGATGAAGGTGTCAGAAGATTAGGTTTCTTCTGAGGCCTCTCTAATGGGTTAATGGAGGGCCTCTTCCTCCTTGTACCTTTAATATAGGGTGTGTGTGTGTGTGTGTGTGTGTGTGTGTGTGTGTGTGTGTGTGTGTGTGCATTTCCAATAAAAGAACACTGGATTAAGGCCTACCCTAAGGCTTCATTTATTACTTGATCACCTCTTTAAAGACTTTAGTTCCAGGGTTGGGGAGCTTAGCTTAATTAAGTTCAGTTGCCTAACAATTGCATTGAGTTCAAATCCAGTTCTATCACCAATAATGATCATTAAAAATAATAATGACACATCTCCAAACATGATCACACTGCTAGCTACTGAGTTTCACAATTTTGACTAGGAATTGTGGTATAGGGACATTTAATTCAGCTTATAGCAACCCCTTCCTTCTGCATGAAAAAATAAAGAGAATTGTGGAAGCCAGAACTTTATTCTCCAGACAGGTCACTTGAAAATAAATAACCCCATGCTGCTGATCACATGTATGGTATATATGTGCAGACCGGAGGGAAACCAGGATGATGACACAGAACTAGAGGGAATCAGGGAAAAGCATACAACAGCAGGACCCATCAGCTGCACTGGACACTGATCATAATGAACTAAGCAACTCAATGGCAGCAATAGGAGGGAGAGAACAAGTGGGAAAGAGGGAACAGCTGATGCTATGCAAAACAAAAGAAATGTACATATCCCCAATGTGGAAGAAATAACTGTATTGCAAAGCTCATAGAACTCAAAAATGGTATAGACCATGATAGAAAATTTGCCCCATGAAAGTTAGAATGTGTTTGTGACTTTAAGCATCACTATCCCACAATACTGTGAAATTGGGGGAATTATGTAACTACTTAATCACAATACAGGATTTGAAAAAATATAAAAAATAAATTAATAAAAAGAAAATGCTGCCTGTTGCTTCAGGATTGAAGACCATTCTTCAAGCCAAGGACTCTATTCCACCCATTTCATTCTGACTGCTTTCATTGTTAAGCTACTGCTGCTATAAATTAAACACCTGGCCTTAAATCCTCCATGCATTACTATAAAATAGATGTATCCCTAATGAGTTGTAGAACAAATCTTTCTAACAGCGGACGTACCGCTTTGGCTGGTTGAATCTACACCCATACGCATTAACCCACCCATCCTTGCACTTTTCAGCCATCTTCTGCCTTTATTCATATGTTCTTCAAAGAGGAGAGAGGGGAAGAACAGAGACGCAGGGCATTAAATTAAAGTTCATTCAAGCACAGTTGTTGTTGATGAAAAACACAGTTCTGCTTGGTTGAAATGAGACACCAGGGGCTTGTTAAGTCTACTTTTTATGACTGAGCATTGAGAGTCAGGCTGTCTTAAGGGGAGGTAAGACCCTTGCTATTTAATGCTTTGACAAATTCATAATGGAGCTGGAGAGATTCTTACCTTCGTTGAAAATGGTGAGACATAAGTGGACTGTGGAACAGGAAAGATTAAGTCTCTGTGGCTGATGCTTGTGACCTTGGACAAATAGCTTCTCATTGTCTTCAGCTTAGCTCGTCCCCTCCTCTGAGCCAGGATAGAAATTGGATTGATAGTTTCTCCTTTGCCTATTTTAAAGAACCTCCAAAAGAGAAAAGTAACAGAAGCAAAAATAAAATGCTTGTTGTTACTTAGTGCAGTGTTGAAAATGGCCTATAAACCTGTTTTTTATGTGCAGATTAAATAAGCAATGATATTTTAAAAGACATAGAAAATTGTATTACAAATAAAAGCTTTAACATTTTGGTAATTTTTTTTTCTCCAGTAAACTCTTAATAAAATTATCTGCATTCCACCTTGGAGGGAAACAAACAAAGAAATAGTCAATCCATTAAATAAATAGAAGAAAACCCCCACAAATTCCTTTAAGTGGATTCAATGATGTACTTTTACTTACCTCCTAGGATTCTGACATTGAGGGGCATTGCTGAGATCTTTTGTCTAACTAGGCATATTTTTAATGCTAAGCAAATTTCCCCTGCTTGAGTTCTCCACTAAATATTGATACAGATCTCTATAGAGAGGTGTCTTTGTTTAGAAATTCTTCCTTCTTTACATTTACTTAAATTCCACACACAACTGGATATCTCAAGTTAAGGTTCCTACAGAAACATTCTTCCTGCTGTGTAGGTGCTCATTTACATCTTTATTAATGAAATGCTGATAAGATCTGGCTGTACCTCTCTGGAAGTGCACACCATGGTGTAGAAAAGTCCATTTTACTTCATTTTATTTCAGTCTTACCTTCATTTACTTTATATACTAACATCTTTATGTTTCTAGTGCAACCAGATTTTTAGAACCCAGGAATCACATATTAGGTCTAGCTACCTCGCTCACGTATGCCAAATAAAGAGACATGGTGACAGTGCAGTCATGGGAAGACAGCACTTCTTTCTATCTTCAGCCATCTTCATGGGTAGTGATTGGCATTGAGTTCATAGGGAGAATCAGAGCATGAGCTGAGAAAGGTATTCATAGTTAACACAGTCTCAAGTCATAACTATGGCTTTGTGGATGAGATGATAAGAAGATGGTTTTGCCTAGGAGAGGGGCAGTTTGCATTTTGTCATCAGATGCTTCTCAGCGACTCCTATTCTTCCTGGAGCCCAAGGTGTTGGTAAAGCAACTACACCATGGAATGGCTCAGACAAAAGAGCATAGGAATAAAGTAGGGTGGTGTATAGTCAGCTTTTAATTAATTCTCAGGCCCAGCAAAAGCATCATCTAATTTGCTTTTTATACTAGGAGCACAGAGTTCCCACTTATGTAACTTATCATGGAAGGATTTCCGGTCCTCCTCCTGGTATCCTCAGATCCCTGGAAACCTTACTATAACTTAACCTCAGTGCTGCCTTTGTGGATTAATAATCAGATTACCACTTGCTTCTCTACTATCTCATAGTCCCTGAAACTCTCTCATCTATGGATTGTATTGTTATTTCGTCTTGACCTCCTTTGCTATCCTTAGTCAGATGGTAAAACAGCTTTCCACAAAGGAAAAGAGGAATTGGAAGTGGTTTTCAGCATTGTCCCCTAGCATGGGCTAACAGTGAGACTTGATACAAAGCTGGGATATGGAATCTGTTTGCTAAGAGCATTCTATGAATCTGGCTAGGGTCCTTGATGTTGACACACACATGATTGCTATTTCTTTCTTGTTCTTTTCTTTTATCTTTGTTCTGAGTTATAAGTACCACCATTAACCTCGTGAACTTCCCAAGAAGATTGTGTTTGAGAATGGCAATCTAAGTACAAATCCAACCTTACTACTAGAAAAAGAAAAAAAAAAAGTACATCAAAATGCATGTCATCCTATATGGCGGATCACAAATGTCTCTTTCTTATCTGTTGGACAGCACACTTTCCTGGGGTGACTTTTCTGAAGGGCCATTTAGAAGCTCTGTATTCTCTATTCTCTTTTAAAATAGAATATTTTCTATTTTACCATAGCCTTGAAGATAAAATGTGATTACATTACAATTTGTTGCTCTTCCTCATGTGCTAAATGGAAAAATGGCAGTGTGGAGGACAGAAGGCAGTGCGTCAGTATCCTGCAGCAAAATCACATCCTTGCTGAGACAAAAAAACCAAGCCATTCTCCAAGCCCAATCCTTGAGCCACCGTGCCACGCTTTCCCTCTGCCCCTCACAGTGTCTGTGAACACATGACAGGGCAGTTTCTTCACCTGCACGGGTGCTACAATTGGCTGCTGGCAATTAAGCTGTCCAGTTAAGCTGCTGGGTTTCACCACGTGGCAAGGATTTGTTTTGGTGTTATCTGGAAACACTTGGGGGTGGGGGATGGATTTTTGCTAGAGAGAATTTGCTGAGGGTTTCTTATCAGAAGGTTGTCTCTTAAGTGCAGGTGAGCAATGCAATTTATTAATAGTGGAGATTTATTTTAAGCAACAGGGTATTGCCATTTCTCACAGGTAACATGAAATGTATTTGATGTGAGGTTAACCTTTCACTCTAATCTGCCTGTCTTGCATCCAACAGATCTGATTCATTTAGGGCTGATTTCAGTGTGTTGATGAAATCTGGGTTGATGTATGAGCCACTGGTAAGCTAATACATATCTGAATTCAATGTCACTGGAGAGACTACATTGCAATTACATGTTTACACATTTGTTTCTACATGTGTAATAGTTATCTTCTTCCTTTGGTACATCCATTTGTTCCTTATCTATGAGCTCATAATTATTATGTTTGATAACCACATCTCATCTTGTTCCATATAAAGGATGAAAATGGAGCTCACCGATCACCTTCCTTTCACTGTTTTCATTCCACACTTCTACGTTTTAATTATTTCAGTGGGGTAAAAGCTCTGGTTTCAGTTCTCAGCCAAGTAAGGGCCGGACATACTCTTCTATCAGAGATGAATATACTCTCACTCACCGTTTATCTCTTGAGCTCAAAATTAAATTATGGATTTCAGAAAAGGAAAACTGAGTATTTACTTTTTTTTCTTTTACTTTTTTTCTTTTTGTTGTTGGTTGTGGGGCTTGAACTCTGGGCCTGGGCACTGTCCCTGAGTTTTTCAACTCAAGGGGAATGCTTTACCACTTGAACCACAGTGCCACTCACTTCTGGTTTTCTGGTGGTTTATCAGAGATAAGAGTCTCTCGGGCTTTCCTGCCCAGGCTGGCTTTGAACCGCAATCCTCAGATCTCATTCTCCTGAGTAGGTAGGATTGCAGGTGTGAGCCATTAATGCCTGGCTCTTGAGTATTTTCTTTAGTGTCAGTAAACAACTTTGTGAAATCTAGTTAGGGCAACAAGTATTGCTGGTCTAGCTAGTTGTACCTTCTCTCTTCTAAGTAGCAAAGTTGGAAAGGTTCATTCTGAGTTTTCCTTCAAGGCATGATTAATTACCATAAGGGTTTCGGTTATGAAAACCCTTGCCTCATTTTGCTTTGAGTGGATATGTAACCAAAGTATTACAAATACTTCCCATCTTAACTTAAACTTAAAAAAAAAATTTAAGTAATGCTGGTCACACTTTGGATTTCTCACTATCTTTCATTGAGTAACATAGGTAGTCATACTTGAAAATAACTAGTTTGAATTGTGATTGTTGATTTAGGACTTGGAAACATGCCTTTACCCATCCTGTAGTTTCTGTATACTTTCTTTATTTCTTTTATTTTTTTTTTTTTTTGTCAGTCCTGGGACTAGAACTCTGGGCCTGGGCGCTGTCCCTCAGCTCTTCAGCTCAAGACGAGCGTTCTGCCACTTGAGCTACAGTGCCACTTCTGGTTTTCTAGTGGTTTATTGGAGATAGGAGTCTCACGGTCTTTCCTGCCCAGGCTGGCTTTGAACCTCAATCCTCACATCTCAACCTCCTGAGTAGTTAGGATTACAGGTGTGAGCCACCAGCCCCCAGCATTTCTGTATACTTTCATGATTACAAAAGATCATTGCAAGTGAATCTGATACACATGGATGAAAGGTTAAAACTAAAGAAGTTACATCTAGTCTCTGACATTCTATATATCTTCATTCCTTTAGAAGAAACTGTAGGGACTTCTTCTTTAAAGAAAATTATAGGTTTTTCTATAATTGGGAAAGATAGATATTCTGAAAAGTCACTTGGATCACCTGTTTGGTAGCTAAATTGCTGCTCCTGGATATGTTTCTGTTGGTTTTTGTGTACTTACACAAAGCCTTGTTTGTTGAAAATTACTATCCTATAGTTTAAGTTTAACCAGATGCCGTTCATCTCAATGGACATTAGATTAGTATTTGTTATTCATTATGACTATTTAGTTTCTATCTGATTCTAGATGAGTGGCTCTTCATTAATTGAAAAGATATCTTGATAATAATTTTAAAAAATCTAAAGTTCTGGGCTGAGAATATGGCGTAGTGGTAGAGTGCTTGTCTAGCATACAAGAAGCCCTGGGTTCAATTCCTTAGTTCCATATCAATAGAAAAAGCCAGAAGTAGTGCTGTGGCTCAAGTGGTAGAATGTGAGCCTTGAGCAAAAAGAAGCTTAGGGTCAGTACCCAGGCCCTGAGTTCAAGTCCCAGGACTGAAAAACAAAAGAAAGTTCCACGAAACGACCATGATTTAGCCTGTGACAATCACTAACTTTTTAATAAATGCCCCAGCATTTTTGCCATTTGTCCAAACCAGACTTACCAACCTTTCCCACCACCAAGATAGGAAAGTAAAATAAGAAGGTAAAACAGAGAATTTGGTGGAGTGTTCAGAAAAATACCTCCAAGATTACATTTGTCTATGGAGTTATTACAAAACAATGAAATGTTATTTATAGTTTAAAAATAAGCCTTTTTATTTGTACATAAAGGATGATCTAATATATCAGAATGTCGCCCTTCAGATCCCTGAGTGAAGCAAAGCAATAGGACCTGTAGCCTAAGAATGTTATTGCCCCAAGGAACTTGCTGTTACTTTCCCTAGATGAGGCCTCTCTTGCCTGGCATCCAGGAAGTCCAAGCTAAATGTCTTAACCCACTGATAAGGAGGCTCACTTACATTCTCCATACCTCATTTTTATTGTTTGTGAAATGCTTCGCTAGCTTAAGCTATTTAAAATTTGAATCTAAGAAGTCATCTTCCTAAGAACGAATACAGCCAGTAAACAAATGTGCTGGGCCAAAACAAGTGCTACCATTGAATGCGTGCCAACTTCCTAAGCTTTGGAATGCATTAAATAATGTAGCTTTGTGATGATGTTCACTTACGCCTTCATTACAGCTCCACAAAGCTTTTGAATCGCTGGACCCAACACATTACTTGTTTTCAAGTAGATTGTTTTACAGTTAAATTGAAAGTAAAAATAATAAAATGAGATGGATTCTTGTGGCCCATGCTTGCAATTTGGGCTTCTCAGGAAGTTTTGTCTGTCATTCCCATTCCACAGATTAGAGCAATCATTTTACAAGGTTCATCATTCCAGGTTGTGCAGACAGTGAAAGTTATCCAGAAGCTTTGCTCTTAAAAACTTTGAGTTGTCTCTAGTCCCTCAATGGAGGAAAATATTAGGATTCAGGTCTCCAGAGCCAAATGTGAGTTTTACATGAGTTTGTGAGAGGAAGGTCTCAATTAGATGGCCCCATCTCTTCCCCAAATTATGAATACCTAGTTGTGTAATTACAAACTTCTGTAAACACGTATTTATGTGCTTACCTTCTTCCCACTCACTCTTTTTTTCTCATCTGCAATGAAATATGAAAAGAAATGTCACGGGAGGGAAACTGGTAATCAATTCAAATACAAAGCACCAGAAACCGGAAGATATAATAGAAGCACCATCCAATTTCCTGCCCTGAGGGGTAACTGGTCTAGTGCTCACTTTAATGATGCATATGGCTTCATTACTCTGGTTCAAGTTTACAGCTTTTTGCGATATCAACCTAAAAGAGATGAATGTATCTGGAGGTTACCCCTAGATTTAAGCCATGACTAACTGGAATCACAAAGGGGAAAGCGTGCATTGTTGCTTGTGCCTTTCCTGGTCATTCCTGAAAACTATCACTTTTCTCTGAGCAGGATTATGTCAGGGGATGCTTGTTTCATCAGTGTAGCCTGGAAGGTGAATTAAATACTTGTTGTGGACCTGGAATATTTGCTGCCGATAAAACCAAAAATCCTTAAAGGAAAGAAAAACATAAAGGGGACTCAGTCTTGGGCATGAACACATCAGAGAGGATAGAATTATTTTGAGAGGAAGAAAATTCTAAATCCCTGCTGAAGGTGGGAGGGGCTCAGAAGACTGAACTGGGAGGGGCTCAGAAGACTGAACCCAGGTCATCTGGAGACCTACTCCAGACAACTCTTTCTGCTAAGGCATCCATGTAAGATAAAAGAACTCCTTACTACAGCTTGCAAATTTGGGGAAAATGTGTTTCTCCCCCCACTCCCTCCTCCTCCTCCTCCTCCTCCTCCTCCTCCTCCTCCTCCTCCCCCCTTCCTCCTCTTCCTCCTCCTCCTCCTTCTTCTTCTTCTTCTTCTTCTTGTTCTTCTTCTTCTTCTTCTTGTCCTCCTCCTCCTCCTCCTCTTCCTCCTCCTCTTCCTCCTCCTCCTCCTCTTCCTCCTCCTCCTCCTCCTAATGTAGCCATTATAAAAGTCAGTTAATAGTTCAAATTCTCAAGAGCAAAAAGGCCCACTGATAATACCATTCCATGGTTTGGCCATTATTTGAATGTGGCCAGCATACAGATGCACTCCCAAATGGTTAGGTGTTATACCACTGCCCTCCCTCCAACAGAGAAGCAGGTTAGCCTCTCAGATGCCATCCATCTCACCATTACATTTCTGATGAGATATGACTACAAAACATGAAGTCTGTTTTTTGTGGTCTCCTTGGTAATTGACTGTGTAAAATGATCAGAAAGACTATCTTGTGGTTGGACCTGCTTGAACCCTTTCCAGTTTCCAGCCAGCTGAAACCAAAGCTATTAACATCTAGATTGATGTGTGGTTTTTGGAAAGCAATGGCATATCCAAAGCTAAGGACTGATGGGTTACAATGTTGGGATTTGCTTTACCATTTATTTTTACAGCGATACTATTTTTGTTTTTAGGGTATGGCTTGCTACTATAAGAAGAGCAGCATTAACTATAGGAAGAGCACAGTTATGCTTTGGAAAAGCTATTTGTTGATGAACCACTAATTGTAAAATAGTTACCTCAGAGAACCCAAGTGTAATTTCATTAAGTTTAATTGCATATCATTAATTATATAAAATATTTAAATTATTATGTTGAATTGTGCTGTACATTTTGCTAGTGTGTGGAGCAGATGTGTTTGAGGAGTTTGGATGTCATCCAGAAGTTAGCGAATTGTCACTGTTTAATCAGAGCCTGATTTATACCATGTATTGAAAAACAATAGATATTTTCAGTGATACAATAATATCAGGCATAGCGATAAAGTGGTTTCTGCCTAGGTGGTTATTTTTGCTAATTATAGCTTAGCATAAACTTCAAATTTAACCAACCACATATAAAGAAGACAAATCCTACTTTCTCATGTGGACCAAAAGCAGTGCAGAACATTTCTTGTTTATTCAGGGAGAGAAATTTCCTCTCTGTCTGGGAAATAGAATTTTCTCTAAAATACCTGAATCATCAGAGATTTAAAGTTCAATTAAATGCCTTGTTTCCTTGAAGCTCAATTCGCCATCCATTAAAAATTTTGTATTCATATCAAATTTGCTAATATTTGAAAGCATGGCAAAGTTTCTATAGAGAGTGAATAGAAATACAGTCATCGAGACAAACACTGGAGATGTTGCTTTTCTAGTACATGAGTATAAAATCTAATATGAGATCTGCTACTGATAAATGCCATGATTGATCTTCAGTCTCTGTAAACAAACAGAAGTGCTGTAATTTCCTCTCTTAAGAAGTTTGCTTTCATATTTACATCCATTTGAAATAGAGCAGAAGAGAGAAACAGTCATTTAAATAGAAATGCTACTGAAAGGGAAACATATTTATGACTCTTCTTTCTGCCAGTCAAATATGTAATATGATTTATTGTTTTACTTTTCTCCATTGTCAGCCATTCTTTTCCTCAATTCAACTCAGTGTATTTTGACAAATTTTTCACCAGATTTGGAAAGCACAGAATAAACTTCTCGAAAAGAAAGAACTTTAATACCACACTAGTCATATGTGATGAGATGTCACTTCTGCTCTTTTAAGGAGTATCCCTTTATATAAAGTCCATTTTTTTGATGAACATAGAAGTTCTGTGTTCAGATTGAAGAGAGACCCTAGTGAAAAGAGGAACTGCAAGTAGGCTTGTGTTAGGCAAGATTTAAAGAAGTTTAAGTTCCCACACAGCAGCCCTCAGTTTCCCTAGGGCTGAGGCATCTGTGGTGTCAATAAGAGATAGGTTGAAATTCTTGCCTAGCATATCTATGACAATGTCCTCCAAGCAGCTTCCTCATAAATAAATACTCTAGGTGATTCATGAGACAGTTTTGATTGAGGAGAGATGCAGTCTGTCATACATACTTTGAACTGAAGTTTGCCTTCCAACCAAAGCACCGGTTCTATGTTATTTCCTAAAACCTTGGGATGAGTTTGGTCTGCTGTGAGCCTCTTCCTGTCTCAAGCCTGGCAGGAGACTTTAAGACCTCTTTGTCTTCAAGGAACAACAGAGGCATGTGAGCTCATCTGAGAACCCCCCTTCCTTGCTATGACAGCTTTAGGAAATAAGGACAATTTTTCCCTGACAGCTTCGGGAAACATTATCTGCTAATTTATGCAGTACTTCTCTTGGATAATTGGAATCCAGTCATGTTCTGCATAAGGGGCTTTGGGAGGGCCCAGGCTTACCAACTGCTACCCCTGGAGGAAGAAGAGCCAGAGGATGAGCAGATTGTGCCTTTTCAAAACAACAAGAAGAAATGAGGAGTAGTAAGGAGGTGGAAAGACAAAAGAAAGAGCTTTTGATAGGTCATCTGTCAGTAGGCCATGGTAGAGGCTAGTAGAACAATGGAAACCCACTTCAAAGTGAACAATGCCATTTGGAGAATGCGCCAGTTTCATGGAACAAAGAAGACAGAAGACATGTCAGCTATTAAACATGTTCATTAAGGGGGTGTCTTTTTAACTCCTTATTTTTCTTACTATTTTTCTTTCTGAATGAGTTTTTTTTTAAGTGAATGAATCTATCAAAGTAGGAGGAAAGTATGGTAGCTTACTGGAAAATTAAGCAGGATATTTGCATGAATTAAGTATTTACTGTGGGAGTGAAAGTTTTCTAGAGGATGGATAACTTCAGGTAATCTCCTATATTAGAAAATTCTAATATGAGGAAGGACCCAACTGATTTTTCTATTATATCCCAAATGAGACAAGATTATTTCATAGTTTCAGGTTAGGAAGAATAAGCAAATTATATTTTAAACATTTAAGCTATGGTTCACAGAGAAGGAATAAAAGGCATTTTCACATCTTCTCAGGCTACATTTTTGTGATAACTGAAAAAGAAGCAAAAGAAAAATTTAATTAAGTGCTGTTAGTTCAGGAAATGATTTCTCATCTTCAAAGTGTCTGATGTGGTAGTTTATGCTATGAATACTGGATGGAAGTAGAAACACCAAAACATAGTAAGAATGTTTTGGTATTCTAAGAAATATTTCTCATATCTAAGAATTTCCATGTGGTTTAGAATAGCAATTTAACAAACTCCTAAATCTATCTCTGACACTGAAGCAAACTACAGATTTTCTTTGTGTACTTTTCAATCATGGAAGTGTTAGTTAACAGAAATAGTTCTAATGTCTGATCCACTTGGCAAAGGTTTTTACTGCATATCCAGGTTTCTATAAATGGATAACAGTTCATTTTTCTACCATCCATGGGTGGTTTTGTCAAAAGATGCTATAGAGATACAAGAAATTATCTTATGGCCAACTCTTATCTCTTCAGCTACATGTAGTCCGCACATCATCTGTTTTTTGTTACTAGTTCTAGAATTCACGATACAGAGATGGTTTGTATGCTGTTTCTATTTGTTTATAGATTGTACTTTGTTTATATATTGTTTCTATATGTTTTGTTTATACTTTAGTTAGGTTTCATTACACATTGTATGCATTCATTACACATCATGTACACATGATACAGAAATTATTTATTTGGAAATCCTTACTGAAGTCCCACTACCTGGGGTTAGTTTATTGATGCTAGACTTTTAGCAGAAAACAACCTCCATGGGACTTACTGGTATGGAAGAAGATAATAAATCCAGAAGAGAATGTAGGTAGCAAGAAATGCTTTGAAGGGCTGGGAAGGTAGCTCAGTGGTAGAGCGCTTGCCTTGCATGCCTGAGGCCCTGGGTTTGATTCCTCAGCACCACATAAGAAAAAAGCCGGAAGTGGCGCTGTGGCTCAAATGGTAGAGGGCTAGCCTTGAGCTGAAGAGCTGAGGGACAGCGCCCAGGCCCAGAGTTCAGGCCCCACGACCGGACCCAAAAAGAAAGAAAGAAAGAAATGCTTTGAAGAAATGTAACATATTTTAAAGAAATGGAGTGTAGCAGGGCAGATTTCTTTGTAGAAATAATAATCAAAAAGATGCATAAAATGCGGCAAAGAAGTCATATGGCCAAATATCTGGGGAGAGAATGTTGTCTCAAAGGAAAGAGAGAAATACTGTTAGCCATCTCAATAGCGGAGAGCCAATGTCCCTGTGCCGAATGATCAAGGTGGGGATGGGGGAAGGGGAATAACAGGGATTCCATCCCCTGAGCCCTCAAATGCACTGGGAAACATATTGAATTTGTTGGCTCACAAGATAATACTATCCAAGTTACCTATCCTATTTTTGTCTTTGAAATTTTGGACAGTTTGGGGGCTGATTTCCTATGAGGTGTGTTTGTAACTAAAAGAGAGAGTCTGATCCTTTCCCTCTTACCATCTGCCATTAATGAGATTTACTAAAGACCAAGTTAATTCAGAGCTAAATAGGCCAGAAAGCTTCAAGAGGGGGTAGTCTGGACCAAGAGAATGGCAGGTCCTTCCCCTGACAAGAAACCTAAATGAAACCAGAATGTGTCCAAATGAAGTGCTGTGGCCTCTACTGTACTCGAATTATTTAGTTGCCTAGAGTAAAATCACAGAGAGAAAATCATCCTTTATCCACTGCCAGCTCTCTTTCCCATTTGAATATCAATAACATCATCTACGTTTCAGATCTTACACCAGACATATCTACATGAGGTTCTAGAAGCTAAGACTTATAAGACTTATCACCTCCCTTCTGTAAACATGACACTTTGCCGAGAGTGGCACTGATGTTTGAATTTTGACTCTGGGCAAAAATTTATCCTTATGACTGAGAAACATTTTTGTGATTTCTTCCAAAGCTTGCCAGCAGGGTCTTTAAAATTATTCTTTGTTTCCCTTCAGGTTTTCCATGGAAGCAATGGTTACATTTCATAACAGAGCTGATATTTATCATTAGCTGAGTGACCCCTACTGGGGAGGATTAAGATAATCATCTTTATATTGAAAGTTTGGTGTGTCTGCCAAGCCAGGAGTTTGGACCTCAAATGAGAGTTCCCCCTAACCCAGGACCAATTCATCAGATCTCATCACTGGAAGTTTTCAGAGGGTCCCTGTCCCTTCCGGAGGGGGGAGGGTGCCGGAGGGGAGCAGAGGAGCAGCCTTTGACACATGACTAGGAGTATGACCATTCAGAGGAATTAGCACAGTTTTTCTGATTCGCTTATGCTTCCCATGTTCTCAGCTCTGTTCTATGCTATTCAGCAAGTGACACTTCTTGATCTGTTTCTAATATGCCTTTATTAAAAAAAAATCAAAAGGCACAGATGATGTCATTTTCTATCAGAACTTTCTTCTCTCTCACCACAATAACATGATTCGGCATCATATGCTAGCCTTTGTCTCATCCCATTTGCAGAGCTAAACTGTTGAAAGGGAAGTCAATACCCCACAGAGCAGGGGCCTTGTCAGATTGTTTTCATGAATATTCCAAGAGCCAGATGCACTTTTGTCAATGTGCACGCTTCCATTTACATACAGACTTGCAAGTTTTTAAACTATTCCCAGCTCCCGCCCAGGCCACTTTGCTAAAACAAATACGTTTGGATAAAGCAGTACCCTCAATCCAACATAAATCTTCCTGTGCAAAGAAATGGCAATGCTTTCACTGTGTTTATGTGTCAGGATAAGCAAGCATTCTGAGAGAACATAGGTATTAGAGGATCTCTGATTTTTCTAGAACTAACCTATCATATTTAATAATTATAAGTGAATAATTATTTTAAATTGTTCTACTAAAAGTAGTGTAGGTGTGGATGTGTGTTTACACTTTAATTTGTAGACTAGTCAGCCATAATGCATCAACAGGTAAATATTAATTAACTAGAATCTCCACTAACGAGTTTTTCTCTGTAAATTCAATTTTTAATGGAAAATCGGTGGAGGGAGGAATTTTGAACAAGACAATAAAAGCACAAAATAACTTTCTTTGCCTACTTACTTCCATCTCTCCCTCTCTCTTCCACCATCTTCATTCTTCTTTTACTCTTTCCCCTCCCTCCCTTCTCCCTCCCTCCCTCCCTCCCTCCCTCCCTTCCTCCCTCCCTCCCTCCCTCCCTCCCTTCCTTCCTTTCCTTGCTCCCTCCTTTCCTCCCTTGCCATTTTTCCTTATTGAAGATGATTTTAAATTTAATAACAGTTACACTTAATGTAGTGTACTCTGTCATTGCTATATAGTAAAATCTTTCTGTCTAGTCTATTTCTCCTCTAATTCTGAGTAGATAATGCATTTTAAAAAAATCTCCCCCCATGGGCTAGAAAAAAGATAGTGATGATTGTTATATGACGAAAGACACAATTTTAAACTAAACTCAAGACTTTATTTAGATTTCACTATGTTCTTTTAAATGTCCGCTTTCTATTTAAAGTTCAATCTACATCTCACATTGTTTTCTTTTGCTATGCCTCTTTAGCCTCCTTCAGTGATGGTTTCTTCGGTTTGTTTTTAGATTTTTTTTTAATAATCTCTTCTTGATCTTGCTGGGTTTGAGGGGTACTGAGCAAGGATTTTGTGAAATGCACAGAAGTTTGGGACTGTCCAATGTACAGCTTGTGTTTAGAATGAGTTTGCTTTTTGAGGACAAAAATAGAAGAGACTTTTTTTGTAACCTCCTAGCAAAAGCACATGCTGTCTTTATGATTTGTCACTAGTGATGTTAACTTTATCACTTAGTTATGGAAGTGTTTGCCAAATTTCTCCAGAACAAAAATTACTGTTATTCTCTTTCCATACTCTAGTGTTTGAAAGCGAGTCACTGATGTATCTCACATGGAAAGCATGGTGAGATAGCACCAGCTATGAGATGTGGGAAAGGTAGACCTTGATGGGTAGAAAGGAGTGGATAGGCAAATGCTCCATCCAGGTTTGGATTCCATTTGCTTCTACAAAATCACCTTTCATCAGAGATGCAAGTCCTGGAAGAAGGAATATTGCCCTCTTGAAAGCTGATAGAGCAAGAGTGAACCAACTCAACAAGATTGAGAAAACTCTTCTATAGTAGTTTTATTGATTTTCTATAGTCGTAGCTAGTGACTATATACCAGGTTCTTGGAAGTAGTGAGTTCTGGGCTCCATGGCTAAAGACTAATTCAGCTCTAGTGGCAATACATAGCGAAACTGTTGGCATGTCTCATCTATAGTTAATCATATCCGAAGAGCCCAGACTAGACTGTTCCACATGATGAACACAGCTTTCTACAAAGAACAGATCTTTCTTGTGTCATACTTGCTAATTCAATATTGACTTGAGCCAGTCCATAAGTCCAAGTTCAACGTCAAGGCAGAGGCATTGTGTTAACCACACACTCTTCTTCAGAGAAACACAACAAAGTCTCTTACTACACTTACTACACAGAATGTTGGTATGTATATTTGGGGAGGATGGGATATTTGGCATCTATAAATTGATAACCTAAGGGAGATTTTGTATAGATTTCAGTCTAAGTTGGAAGGACTGAGAATCAGGAACACTAAGTGCAAATTAATGTTACTGTTTTAACTCAAGTTGTCAGACAGAAAGACAGTTGACTTTTCTTCCATTTAGAGGGTTATCTAGTTTACTCAATTTACTCAGATCACTAATTCAAAGCTCATCTCTTTGGAATTGCTTTCATGTGCACACCCAGAAATAATGTTTCATCAGACACTTTGGACATTTTACTATCCAGTCAAGCTGACATAAAATTCCATCACAGAAACACAGAGGATGGCTTGCCAGGAATCCTTCTTATATAAATCCCTATGTTTGCACAGCATTTACCAAATTGTACTATCTACAGATGACAAATAAGTTACAATTTAGGGCCTTTTCCATTGTAGTAGGATCTAGCCAAGAAATATATTTTATTATTTTCCCATGTTTACTGAATCTACAGGTACAACTCAAATACTTTGGGAAAAATTTTCAGCAACAAGGGTTGAACTTTCAATTTCCCCTTTTTAACAATTAGCAAATTCAATGAACAATGTTGAGCATTTTACTAGTTTAATGTATTAAAAGAGGAAAAAAAAGATTAGGATACATTAATCATCCTAGGTGTCCTATCCAGCATTTTGACTATGTAGCTGGATAACCTTCTACAAATGATTTATCCTTTGGGCCTTATTTTAATTAGTTCTAAATGGTCAATGGCCTTTAAATATTAATTCATCTAGAAATCCCTGTGAAATTTTCTTTGTTATTAGGTTATATCTTTTCCATTATCAAACCTTTTTGTTGAGTAGCATATGCTTGATGTATTGATCTAGGTAGATTCAAGAATGGAAAAATTAGCAGAGGTAGTGGTTCACAGCTAGAAGATGTCAATGGAAGTAGAAAGGGATCCAAGTCAATTCTATTCTTCTTTGCAGATTATATGATCCTATTCACTAAAAGACCATAAGGAGGGCTGGAAAGGTGGCTCAATGGTAGTGTGCTTGCCTTGCATGCATAAGGCCCTGGGTTTGAGTCCTCAGTACCATATAAGCAGAAAAAAAAAAAACAGAAGTGGTGCTGTGACTCAAGTGGTAGATCGCTAGCCTTGAGCTAAAAAGCTGAGGGACAGCGCCCAGGCACAGAGTTCAGACCCCACAACCAACCCCCCCCCCAAAAAAAAGACCATAAGGATTCCATCCCCAGACACCTAGAGCTGATGAAGACTTTCAGCAAAGTAACAGGATACAGAATCAGCACACACACACACACACAAAGAAGTTCAGTAGATTTTTTTTTTTTAGAAAACCTAAAACAAACAGGATGAGAAGGAAATCAGGAAAAAAAAATTTCTGTTACACGTATATGTACAAAAATCTTGAGCCTACAGTGAACTTGAACTTGGACCTGACCTGTGTCTCAGCCTTGTTTACAAATAAGTCCTCGCTCTAAGAAATGAAATGATTTCTGCTGCCGTTGTCTCTGCTGCTTACTTTTCAAATGAGCAAACTGAAGCCAACGCTTGTTGAGCCATGGATCTCTGTGGAAGCACAGTCATTACTCTATGCCAAGTGTAGAGTCTAATTCCATGGTGGCTTGCTGTGTTTTACTGTCTTCTCCTGGGGTTGCTTTCTTTTGGGAGCTGGCATACCTTAATTCACAGAGATCAGAAGATAGAGGCAGCCCTATTTTACTCACCCAATGATTTTTTCCCCCTAGAGTTTCTTTCTGGCATGAATTAAAGCCATTGGGACGTTATAAATTCTATCCATTGCACTAGATTTTTAAATGCCTGGAGAGCAGAGGCAGCCTTTTTTGATATCTTTGTTTTTCCCAAGTACTTACTGTACAAACTTTAACACAATACATCCTTGAATCATTTTTAATGTAGAAAGAGCTCCAAGTAATAGAGTGATGCAACAATAAATAAAATCCAAGTTTCACAATGGACATAACATAATCCACATGACATATGGATGGTTTTTTATTCCTTATTTCTTAATGCAGGGGTTAGAGAAGTCTGTTCATTCTTTAAAAATTTTATTGTAAAAGTGATGTACAAAGGGGTTACAGTTACATGTCAGGTAATTAGTACATTTCCTTTTAAACAGTGTTACCCCTCCCCCATTCTCTCCCAGTTTTTGCCCCTCCTTACTTCCCTCCCCACCAAGTTGTATAGTTCATTTCCAGCATAGTGCCCAGTGGGTCTCGCTGCTGAAATTCTTAAATTTATTCATCACAAATACTGTCCACCTGGATGAGGATCCAGATGGCTCACTAGAGCTAATTCACCAATGCTAGAACAAACTTGGCCCCATAGTTAGAGAGAAGTGAACATGTACTTAGAAAGGGAGTGAAAACTGTGTGTTGAAAGTTCTGTTCAAAGGTTCAGAGTACTTGCTGGAGTCCTAGCCCATGCTACAGTGAAAACGACTACACTAGATGCTATGTTAATTAAGTTTCTCTGCCTGTTAGTTAGGTTGCTTCTTTTTGTAGTGATGTTATTACACTACTGTTGTTCATGTTCCTTGAATTCAACTTATTAATTCATTTATCCTGTCTAGTTTCCACAAATGTAACTCAGCTTTCATTGGGAAAGAAGACATAAGAATTTTTTTTTTTTGACAATGAAACCGCTGACTACTTCCCATGATAGTTGAAGCAAGTACGAAACCTTTCTCTTGCTTCCTTGGTCCCATCTTCCTTTCTTTCCTCCTTCCCTTTTCTCTTCCCTCCCTCCTTCCCTCTCATTTTATTTCTGAAAATATAAATAGAAAAAAAAAATCCCTGCTTGAAGAAAGTGACACACTGTGTTGTTTTTGATTTTCCACATGAAAGAATCCTATTTAAACACAGAAGGGTCTAAAATAGGCTGGCTTCTTCTTGAGCCAGTATATTAATACTTTTTTCTCCAACAACTTTTCCCTCCCGATCAACTGCAATTATTACACTCACTGAAACACTCCAGGATTCTGAAAACAAATAATTCATGTGCTTTCTGAATCAAGGCTTAGTCTAAACATAGGGCAAACAAAAGGAAGGTATTGACGGCATGCATTACCTTCTAGTGGAAATGTTTGTATAGAGTATACAGATGAGCAGAAAAGGCTGTGGGTGAGAGAGATCGCTTTTTACACCTTGAATGGACCACGTGTTCTTGATTACCTTGATGAGCATTTGCCTTTCAGGCTGCCGCCAAAATTTCACTCTCCTTCCCAAGTCTCCTACCTGCCTAGCCTGCTGGAATCTGTGGTTTTATGGCAAGATTAATATTAAAAAAAAAAACCACAAAAGGCAAAAGACAAATAGTGCTTCTGGCATCTTATTGGTTGGGGGTCTTCTGGGAAGATCTATAATCATCTCTTTACTAAGGAATCAGCTTCATGTTCTTCATGTATTGAAACTCCTAGGCCCCACAGATCTTGTGTCTTCTATTGTTTATAAAAACTCATTTTTTTGTCATTAATTTTAATAGGGACTTAAAGGCGCCTTTTTGTTGTTCCTGCTGCTTTTGATTTTAAATTTTGGAGTAAATAAAGGAGAATACTCAAAAGAGAAAACAAACTCTGACGCATGTGATTTATTTGTGGGTCAGCCGAGTTAAAATGTTTTCTGTTTTATGTGTAAGAAGCTTAAAAAATAAATTATTGTCCTTGTTTTTGTTCCTGCTCTAAACTGTCCATGTGGAAAGGGATGTTAAGAGAAAATCATTATCATCTCTGTGTGTTTACAAAGAGCACGCATGACTATATATACACACAGTCAGAAAAGTAGTTTTTTAAGAATTCCATGCCATGAAAGATTTAATTAACCTTTTCCCTAGGAAACCAATTCTGCTCACTGCCTTCATTATCCCTGTTTTCTGTTTCCGCCCTGTGTCTCTTGCGCTTTTTTCCTTCCCTCTTTTATTCCCAGTCTCCTTTCTACCCATTCTTCCATCAATGATTCTATTGTTAAATTTTCCAGCTGCCACGGACACCCCTCCACCTCCAAAAGCAGCCCCCTTCCTTCCACACCACAGATTTAGCTCTTCTTGGCTTAATGCATCCTTGATTTCTTCTACATTTTTAATTGACAAAAAAGAAAAAAAAATAGTGTCCCTGAAGTATACAATTCACTGAAAACTTTGCTAGTACACTGAGGATAAAGCTTGGAAAAAGCCTCTTTCCCACAAGCATGAACACTTTCACATGAAGCTTCCATGAGAACAAAGGTAAGGGAAATCCACTGTAAGGGGCAACATGTGTTGAATAGTGTTAGGAAAGAATTTATTAATAATAATTACCATGATCATTTGACTATTATTATTTAAGCTTCAGATATTAAAACAAAAGACCTAGGACTATAGGAAGTGAATCCTCTTAGCTAGCACTTGGACAGTGCACTTGCTTGTAGATCAGCTTTGTATTTTTTGATATTGTGCTCATTTTCAAGGGAACTTTCAAGAGTTATCCTTTTGTTATTGTTAATGACTGGTGGCTGTTTCCCTCCCTACATTTTTCTCTAATCTGTTTTGAAAAGCGAGTGAGGATACATATTAATATGGAATGCTTGGACTTGTTGGTTGCTAGGTAACAGAATAGTGTGAGGGAAGCAAGGCCCAGAGTATCTCTGAGCAGAAATGAAGGAATCTGCACAGGAGCAGAGTCCTCCGAAATTCTCTGCATTTTTTGCTGAACTAACCAGAATTATTGTTGCATGACCAAGTACCACTTAGCTTTATGGAATTTCATGGCAGTCTCTGTTTAATCATGGCTATAAAGAATTCCTAAGTCTTTCTTGGTTATTGGTACAAGATTGTGTGGTAGGTTTACTCCATTGAAGCAAAACTTCATGATCCAGGATCCTGACCTGGCTGGAATTTCCCAGGTTATATAACAGTTTATTTTATCAGTTACTTTCATGGAGGTGTTAATTACTGATAGTATTTAAAAAACCTTTTATTTTTCATAAAGCACTTTATATAGATAGACTATAAGTCAACATTGCCCAGATATTTCACTACTAAAAGAGACCCACAGATACCTTCACTCCTGTTCAAAATAAAATGCAGTACACACAAAAAAAATACTATGTCAGGGTTAGAGTGATGTAAGTAATGTGGAAAGCATGTCCCCAGGCTGAACAGTGACATCCTAGCAAAGGGAAAAGCATGCTGACTTCACAAGTGGAGAGGGAGTATCAGCACATACTTACACTGTGCTAAACCTTTAAGCAGAACCCACTAAGAATGCCTCTGGAGCCCCCATGAGGGAGCAGTCAGGCAGGCCTCCAGGAGCTAGCTGATATTATAGGATGAATTTCCTAGGGAGAGAAGGCTAGTGATCATTGCTGCCTCCCCCAGCCTATATTCCTCCATTAACAAAAAGAACTGCTTTGGAAGGAAGTCCTCCTGGATTTCTTTATCTTAATGAGCTTCCTCCATTCTATCTTCTCCCTGCACCTTATTCCATTCCTTCAGATGACTTCTCCCAGTTTGTAATTATGTATTAAACAGTATGATTTCGTACTTTGATTATGACTGATACATTTCTCCATCATCAGACTCACCTCCAGCAAGGCAGTGACACAAAGACTGTGCTCACCTTGACCCTGTACAACCCACACTTCCTTGCATGCAGTACTCACCTAGCAAATATGGGTTTGCAAGTCATGTCAGATAGGGAGCTGCCTTCCTGAATGTTGGTGGCCACACCTGTAGTCCCTGTCTTTAGCATTGCTACAAGAAAAAAAAATGTTTTTTCAGTACACTGCTATTTCTACCTCAATGTATTGCATATATTTTATAGCTTTGGTATTTGCCTCGTATCTATAACATGATCGAGAACAATCTTAGATGAATCCTATAAATCCATGTAGAGTGTAAATAAATACTAGTTAGATTTTTCATGGACCACACAAGAGTCTGAAGCTGTAAGTGAATTTACTGTAGATGAAGGAAGGCTGGTGATATTCCCTAGGTGCTTACTTATGTCAGCCTTGTGTTCTCTCCTCAATCTAAACCATCTTATTTAATTGCTACTCCAGCAATTTGATGACATCCGACTAATGCCATTATCGAGAAAAAAATGCCAAGTTCTAGACTACTTGCATGGTATTTTCTAAGCTCTCTGTTAGTAATCAGCAGGATGTCTATCCTAGGTCAGTTTGCCTCCCCAGAATTCATTTGATTTCCACCACTACACATACCTTGTCGTCAACATTTAGTATCTGAAATCCTTATTACCTCCATTATTTTCAGAGTTCACACTTGCTGATCAACTTCCATGACATCTGGGAGATACTTTAATTCTACTTATTTATTTGATTGATACAGCTAAAATTTCCTTATTCTCAGTAAAGGTAGTTTCAGAGGAAGTTGACAAATTGTCTGGATGGATTAGTTGTTTGGGGGAAGAAATCAGGCTTTAATGCCTCCTTGAAGTAAGGAACATTTCCAATTTGTGTCTTTCATTAGCATATGTTAAGTATTGTGGAGTTGCTGCTAATTCTTCCTTCTTTTGGGGAGCACCCTAGGGGGTTCCCCTAATAGTTGACTAGAGTGAATGCACTTGGATTGAATTACAATTGAGTCTCCTTCTCAGCCAATCTGTGCAGTAAAGTGATTACAATGTGAAGAGACAGTAGGATTAAGTGCCACTTTTGTGCTGCTTCTAATATGAAAAACTTGACTCTTCTCCCAGTTTCTAAATAGGAATTTGTCCCCCCTAAGAAAATGGTTCCATTGTTATAAAGTATTTCAAGGTTAATTTTATCCCACTTAAGTCTAGAGGGTTAATAAATGTTTTTAATATGGTTTATTCTAGAAGCTTTGAAAATCTAAGTAACTTAATTTGTGCTAAAAGCATTTAGCCTTGCGAAAGCCACACCAAAGCTGCCATTGCTAACTGTACAAACGGAGAGGGCAATTTGCTAATGGGCCTCTGTCTGTGGCAGTTTATGGATTGCCTGAATTTACGTAGTTTGTTCATTCAGGCATTCTCAATATAAACCAGGCAATGTGAAATGTTGAATGGATTTTAACTCAATAAAAGAAAACATTACCTCCTTAGGTGTAAGTAAACAGGTGCATCACATCCAAGTGACATTCCTCCTATAGAACAGTGACTGTTTTCTGTTTCCTGATTTCCATGAAACAATCATATATCCATGAAGGATTTGGAAGCAAATACTTCACCAAGTCAAGACCAATGGCATGGGAGGGGAGCCTGGCATATTCAAGGAGCATGAAGAATGGTAATGGATTTCATGAACCAAGAACTACAAAATGAGATGGAATAAAGATAAAAGGAAAGCAGGACCTAGATCATGTGGAAATGAAGCATACATGTATTTTTTGTTCAATGGACACCAATCATTTACTTTGAGGCACTGTCCTTGCAGCACAGAAGTATCCCCAGGTAGGCAGATGAAGTCTTAGAAACACAGCTAATCAAAACTAAAGAGATAAAAACAGAAGATATCAGATGCTAACAACTGTTACAAGAAAATAAAATATTTCAGGGAGATAAAGAGACATCAGACACAAAGGAAGACAGTAGTTTATAGAGGATATAGGAGCATTGTGTAGAAAGGTAAACAAAGGAGCCCAGATTAAATGCTTTAGCCTTTCTCTCTAATAGCAAGTGCTAATAATCATTAGAAGGTTTGTAGGTAAAGAGGTTATATATTCAGGGATCATGCTGAAAGATCATCTAAGTTGTGGTTATTACATGTTGTCACCGCGACAAAGTGCCTAAGAAAACACATTGAAAAGAAGAAAGTTTTGTTTTGAGTTATGGGGTTTTGAGTTTCACACTAACGTCATTTGGTTCCATTACTTCTGGGTGCATGGTGAGGATCAGGTGATAAGGCAAAATGAATCAACTCATGCAGACAAGGGGCAGAGAGAATGAGAGATGAAGGGCCCAGGCACCAGGCATACTCTTTAGAGTTCTGTCTCCAGGGATCTTTGTCCTCCACCAAAGTCCCACTCCCCATCATTCCATGATGAATTCGTCAGTGGGTCAATCCATTAATGGGTTACATTCATCTAATCCATTTAACTCACAACAGCATTATCGACTGCAAACCTATCCTTCAATGTAACATTCCACATTTTTGGAAAGCCACTTTGTACCTAAACCGTAATGCTGGTGTCAAGTTATAAAAGAGGTGAGGAGGGAAAGGACAGAAAAAAGCAAATGACATGGGGAATGGTTGCTATGAACTAGAAAGAGATATGGTAGTTCAAGGAAAACAGAATACTGAGCCAAGAGTAAGAGAAAAATGTATTTTAAGGTTTTATCTGTTTTAGGTTGAGACACTTTTCTGTGGCAGGACTTCTCCATAAAGTCTGTAATGATTCCACTATTTTCTACTCTTCAGAGGCTTTGAAGAAAAAAGATACATAAGAAAGGTTTAAAGTACATAAAGTGTTACATCACAGAATGGGTAAACTGTAGTTCTTCATTATAAATCATTTTGTATAGTAGAAAATAGACTTATTCTTCTAAAATTCCAGAATGAACATCAGAACAATATAAAGGAATCTACAGTAAAAATTACTTATTTTATAATTTAAATAGTATATGAATACAATCTAGTATAAATTATCATAATGATTGGACTCCACTGAGAAACATTCTATTTTAGTAATATCTAAACCATGGGCTATAACCATATACTAAGTTTGTGTATGGAGCAAATGTTCAAGATCCAGTTCCAAGTAGCAGGGTAATAAGTCTACGGCTCCTTTCAAAGTTCCTTTTTAAGAGTCCTACAATGACAGAAAGGAGAGAAAATTCCACCTCCAGGTGTCCAGGTGTCTTGTAACATCCCTTTGTAGAAACCCTTTGTTGAACTCCCTCTTCTGAGTCTGGAAAATGCAAAAGTCTGTTGTCTTATGTATATAGTAAGTAGCCCCTTCTTACCATTAGCTGTTACGGTATCCATTGGCTCTTCATTAAGTGTGATTCCAAATAATAAATTGAAAATTTCATAAACAATGTGTAAGTTTTAAGTTGAATGCCTTCCAGAATAGTTCAATGAAATCCTTTGCCATTCAAGTCCTTTCTGCCCAAGGTTTGCATCCTCCCTCTGTTCCGTGTATCCTTGCTGTATGTGCTACCCGAACATTGGTTCCTGAGCCTCCGTCTTGGTTGTCTGATTCTCTGCTGCACTATCACAAGCAAAACTTGTGTTAAGCAACTCCTTTGTAGTAGCCTAACACCAAGTCTCAGGACCTATATCATACACTTCAATTCATCTCATCCTATCGGCAGTGTATCATCTTACAAGAAGGGTTGGTATAACACAATAAGACAGAGAGAATGTGTGAGAGAGATCATATAATTTTGATTAATATATTACTTTAAATATTATTTTTGCTAATCTCTTACTGTGCATAATGCACAAATTAAACCATGTAATAGGTATGTGTAAATCCCCAAAGACTAGCTATAGAGGAGGTTGAAGAAGAAGACTGCAGAAGGAGCTAGGTCTTGGGCAAAAAATGAGATCCATGTGGAAAATAAACTAAAGCAATGAGATCAGAACACTTTTCTAACAAACTCAAGGGCCTGAGATCAAACCTTAATACTTTAAAATAAATAATAAAACAAGTAAAAATAAAAAAGAGAAACAATGAAACCAAAGGGAAAAAAATCACAGAGCTCCAGATATTCAATCAACCATTCTAATTTTGACATGTAGATTATATTAACGCATTTAATATAATAGACGTTGAAATCTCTAATTCCTAATTGCAAATTTAGTAAATTTGTCATATATACATACATATATATATTATGTTCATCCTAATAGACTATTTTGTTCCTAACAGAGTTTATCACTTTGCTATGTTGATTTTAATGAGACTTAAAAACAAGCAAACACATCATACTTTATTTCTTTGTTTTGTTATTGGATGTTTTTCCAACTCCCTCTTGCCCACTTATTAAAATAAACATTTTGCATAGATTGGTTTGTTAGCTTTGTGGCAAGGGTACATTCCATGGATATCTGACCTTTGTTAATCGTTGTGTGGTCAAATGAAATTAAAGCACAGAGACAGAAGCCATGAATACCGTTTGGTGTTAGTAAGTTTGATGGAATCACAACCAGTAATTTTAAAATGTGACTGAATTCTTCCCACAATTAAAATCTTTCATTATGCTACTTCAAAGCTAATTTCTTTCTTGTTTTTCTGAATAGTTGCTTCCATTAATCTCACTCTAGGTAATGATGGTAATGATACAATTATATGTAATCATCGCCCGAATTCAATATGCAACACATCAGTTCCTTTGTGTAGTGATTGTACAGCTCTCGGCAATCCTTGGATTTGGAAAGCTTCCATTCTGTCATGCCAAGATCAGATTCAAAAGTCTCTGACATTTTGCATAACATCAGTCAATCGGGTGTTCCAACTGTCCCTTGTAGTGATTGGGCAAAGTCACCCATCAGATTGGTGCCTGTAGAATGAAAGCAAGAGGCAAGCTAAGCAGGGCTTGCTATTTACATGTTCCCAAAGCACTTACAAATATTCAGAAAAGGAAAATAAGCATAAGAACTTTGTAAAAGGCCTTCAAGTGTGCAGGTGGCCAATCTGCTTAAGCTTACTAATGACACAAATCACAAACTAAGTGAATGTATTATGGTTTTATGCCAATTGAAGATGTCAAAAATTTTAATCTATTTACCTAGCGCTTACAGTAATCTTGCTAGTGGTTATTGTTCAGTATGATAGTTCCTTAAGTACTAATAGGTGGACATGTGTTCCTAGCCTTTTTTTTTCCAACAAGTTAAGTACTTGTAATTTTCCTTTTAATATTATGGAGAATAATTATGTGCCAGATACTTGTTTATTCGAGAGACCATTAAGATATACTATTTATATATTCTGACACAATAAAATTAAACCTGCCCATATCTTCTGAAAAAACTCAACAATAAACTGAACATGTAGCCTTAAGTTGTTAGTGTTCTATTCCATACTGAAATTTTTTCCCTTGCCATTTTATTGGTCTCTTTTTCTTTCCTTTTTCTTAGGATATATGTGAGGGCTTTGTTGACCTCTGGTAAATATTTGCAATTCATCATTTTACCTTGGTCTAGTAATTTGATTCAACAATCATTTCTTTAAAAAAAAAAATCCCAGCATTAACAAGAATACACTATAACTAGTATTAGGAGGGATTGTCATTATATGGACTAACAAATATGAAACAAGCTTTCGCTTATTCTTTATAGCCATTCTGAATAGATCTTCTCTCTACAAAATTCTAAAACACATCTTTTGACTTATTCATATCAGCTTCCTATTTAGCCCTTTGTAATTTTAAAGGTGTTTCAGAGCTTAACGCAATAGACTTCCTTGAGCTTCTTTCTTAAAAACTGAATTTTTAAAATCTTATTCATAGATGAAATAAATACTAGCATTTTATTAGTGACTCTGATTCAAACAAGCAAACAACCCAAAACCAACCCAAGGAATTAGAGATTCTTCGTTTGTTCCATGTCTTGGTCTCTTCAACATGGCCATCTGGAAGTCTGCCTTCTACATGTGTGTACATCATTCCTTACACCTCTTCCCACCTCTACGTCCTCTACCACTGCCTCCAAACACTGATATCTCCCCCCTGGATTGCTGATTGATTCAATCTTGATTCCATCTTGATTCCATATTCCCCCTCTTGCAAGGATCCTTTTAAAACCCAAATTTATTGTATAAATTTTCCTGATGAAATCTTGGAATAAAATCCAAATGCCTTGAACTGTCCCTCAAATCTCAACATCATGAATTTCTCCTTCCCTAGCTCATCTTGCTCTTCCCTAGCAGTCACATGGTCCTTCCTTGGGTATTCCTTTTGAATACTCCCAGCGTTCATCTTGCCTCCAGGATATGTAGTGTATATTCCCTGTGGAAACTCAGAGAGGCCTCCTCTCATCCTTTCTCTCTTTCTTCCCTGCAAGTCAACCTTGTGTGAATGGGCTGATCCATCCATCCTAAAATAAGTGGGGATCTCATGGACAAGCAGCAATTTCTTTTCACAGTTCTAGATGAAATGATTCTCCACAATGGTAATGACAAATACATTAAAAATGTACATACTGAGAGAGAGAGAGACAGAGAGAGAGAGAGAGAGAGAGAGAGAGAGGGAGAGAGAGAGAGAGAGTGCCAGCAGAAGAATATTCATTCCATTCTGGCCATAATAACATGATTGTAGTGCATCATTTATATACAATGGCAATTTATTTTTTACAGCTCCTTAGGCTGGAAAGTCCAAGATTAAGATTCAGTTGACAAAACATACTTTCTTCTTATTACGTTCTCATGTGGTGGAAGGAACAAGTCATCTCTTTGAGAATAGCTTTATCATAAGGACAGGAATCTCATTGATGAATCCTCATGACCCAACTATCTCCCAAACAACTTCATAAAACTAACACATAAAAATGGAATACAAAGTTTCACGTTTGGGGGGTCATGAAGATTCAGATCATTGCACATTTTATGTTAATTTTTTAATCATCTTCTGCTTTATTGATTTTTCTTCTTGCTGTTTTTCTTTTTTGACTAACATATAAGTTATATTAGAATAATCGACCTGATATCTCATGTTTGTTATTCATAAGGACTGTATAGATACATGCCGTATATATAGAATGACCTGATAGGGATTGTGTGTGTTTGAAAAAACACACACAATAATACCAGTTAGACTGGAGTTAGAGATGGGAAGATTGCAGTTGATGGCCAGTCCAGGCAAAAGTTAAAGGAACTTCATCTCAAAAAACAAGCTGGGCATGGTGGTACACACTTGTAATTCCAGTGGTGATTTTTCTTCTAAGATCAATTGTCATCTTCTTTCAACTTTCTTAACCATCAATTGTAATTTTGTCACAAATTGGCTCCAGTCAACAACTTTCAATTAATCTATCACTTAAATCTATTCTAAAAGTTTATTGTAATAAAGATTTGTCTAATTTCCTAATATAGATAGCTAAACTTTCTCTCTTGGTATTTTAGCTAAATATTTTAAAATTTTTATAAATTAAATTTAAGTTTTATACTCACACATATACACAGCTTAGCAACAAATTCTGAGACCATTTGTCACAAAATATGGACTACAAAAAGAGAATGTAAAATGAGTTGAATTTTAAAACTCCATATGAAATATCACTAATAAATATTTCATGGGACTTAGAATTTAGAACTTAGAACTTAAATATCTTTAGGATCCGAGAGGTTAGAGATACTGTAGATGAGACTGAAACACAGTGTGACTGTACATGGACTGTCCAATTCAGAACAATGGATTATTGCCCTCCAAGAAAGACAGGAAACAATGAATTCAGAGAGCCCAGCTTTTCTTTCCGTGTCCCTTCAATTCTCTTTGACATTCTTCCTTCAGCCTTTCAGCTCTTTAAGTGTCTTTGATTCAAGATTATGTTAGGATCTACTGAAGTCTGAGGAAACCTAAATTGTCCGCCATTTTCTTTAGCTCACTGTTAGATGTGGCCAGCTGGGGACTTGGTTTGATTGAAAATACTCAGAAAATGTTGTGCTTTTGTTGGTTATATTTAGTGATTAATAATGAATTTTTGCCCTAAGGTTAATGTTGTTTTGATGTTTCTTAAGGAATTTACTGAGCAGAGAAATGTTTGTAGGCACAGCTCGTGGAGATAGAAGACTGAGGCGTGTCATTTTCTCATTTACTCTGAAAAGTAAATAGCAATATCTTGGTTTTATGGATGAGAAATGAAAGCCAAGAGTGATTGCAGTTTGCCAGATGGTAATGTTACAATTTGACTTCCCCAGATATACTTGACTCTAAAGCCAAATTCTTTCCTAGTGCTTACGCTCATTAAGGTGTTTATCAAAAGAACAAAATAGTCATAGTTTTTGTATAGTTATGAGAAAATATGGAATATTTAACACTTCCATTGCTAATCTCCCCCAGTAAATTCTAAATACAAAAAAAAAAAAAAAAGACAAGGCACGGTGCATTTATTTTGATTAAAATAATTTATGTAAATTTAAATTCAAATTCAACTCAGCTTTAGGCACCCAGAATAATAATTCAGAACCTAAACCTATTAGTCCAGATTCAAATACATGGAATTTTGGCCAAGGACATTGAAGTACACATTTTATCTTTATTAACCATCAATTGACAAAGCATTTATTGAGTGCCTTCTAAACACTGGGGAGGAGTTTGAGCCTCAAAGACATTACCATCTGTTGGGGCAATATGACTAATTCTCATGAAGTAATTTGAGAATAAAAGCAAGATAGTTCATAATTAAGTGCTAATTTGCAACAGAATTCAAGGAGGCAGAAGGTGATTGAATGCACCAGGATTCAAGGAAAACTTCTGTGCAGATATTTCACTTGGGATAGCCTTCAAAAAAAGTCAAGTAGGGAAGCTGGTAAATGGAGCTAAGGATGAGAGATTCATAGAAACCAGTAAGTATAAAGCTTTATCCTCGATAACAGGGAATAAGGATGGGTTCAATTGATCATCTCCTAGAGAATATGTGTGCTGTTTGTTTCCCTGTATAGATTGTAAACTGAGTAAAACTAGGGACCTTGTACCTTGCCTATTGCAGGAATTTTATAAATGTAATATGATACTTCACTCTGAAATAAAGATTGGTTAGTCTGGCTTTGATGTGTGAGGAAACAGAAAATGTACACGAGAAATCTAGAAACAAGTATAGGTAACATGTTGTTGAACAGATTCTGTTAATTTTTTTTCTTTGAGTTTGTTCAATTGCTTCAAGGATATCTAGTCATGGAAATGTGCATTGGGGCCGTGATGAAAATAATCCAGGTCATTCTCCTTCAGCATCAGATTTCATTATTGTAGCTCTTATTGGCCATCTTCCTTTCAGGTTTAAATAAACATAATGATGGCTTTTCATTTGCACTCCTGAGCAGCCTCTAAAGTACATGAAGTCAAATCTGTGTTGGCAAAAAGAAGCAAAATAGCCCTGAATGGAAAGTAAATGTGACATTGAGACTCAGTCTGTCAATGAGTCACTCTGTCTCCAAGATGGCTGGCAACACCCTCTGACTTCTGATGGTTCCATCTTTGTGTCAATGACTTGCACCATGTGCGTGTTGAACTTGACAACTCAATTCTAAAGAATAGGCTGAGGCAGAAATGAAGGATGAGTTGTGACCTGGAGACTAGTTCAAGAAACCTGCAGCAAGGGATATTCTCTCTCACTGTCTCTTGGTCTCTGTCTCTGCCTCTTTTGTAGAGACCTTGGCCAGGAAGTAAAGCAGACATATGAGGGAGCTGAGCATTAAATCATCAAGCCCAGTTAATCCTTCAAAAGCATCTATCCTTATCTGGCAGCGTGACTGTAGCCTCATGAAAGACCATGAGCCAGAACTACTCAGTTCAGTGACCTTCAGTTTCCTAACCCTTATAACTATGTGAGATCATAAATGTGTTATGTTTTAAGCCAGCCAACCTCCTTCACACCATGCAGAAGGAAGCAGGTGTTAAGCAATGCGATATCGAGATCAGGATGCAATTCCTCTCTTTAAAGAACTCACCATGGAGTGGAGAACATAGTGTGTTTGAACACAAAACCACCATAAAAGGCAGGAGGAAGAGAATTAGAGGAGCAAAGAAGCTTCATGGCAGAGGTAACATTTGAGCTGAGTGTGGAAAGATGAGCATGCTTTGGGTACATAGAGATAAGGGATATCATGCAGGAACCTTGCTAGTTTATGGAGATATCCAAAGACATTTCAGAAATGGAGCAGTTGAAAAAGGATGTAAATAGTATTTTGGAAATAATACTAAGATGCATTAACTGCGTGGTTTTAACCTGATTTAACTGATCCATGTAAGAGCCAGTTATAGAAGCAGAGTCATCATTATTATTCCCGTTGTATCAATTAGGGAAACTAAGGTTCTGAAGGACTCAATGCGATCTCCAAGGCTACACAGCAATACGCAGTCAAACAATACTTCTGTTTTGTGTAAGCAAGAAAAAATGTATAAATCAATGTGTACAATGACATAACCTCAATCAATTTTGTAAAAAAAAGTACTAAAAGATTCAGAAAAAGTAAAATAGGTTCTGTACAAGATTTTTTTTAAAAAAAAATCTGAACTCTGAAAAGTGCATTCATTGAAAAGGCTAGTGTTTTCCTCCAAGCATCCTCTAAGGGCAATGAATTTACTGATGTCAGAAGTCAGGTTGCTTTGGAGACTCTCAAACCTGGCTTAGCCAGCACAGCAGTAGGCTGTGTCTTTGGGGAGAACCAGTAGTGGTGGTATGCACAGTCAGATTCGTTTATTTTCAGGAAGAAATGTCACTGCATGCATAGTCCCTGATTTAGCCCGCACATTCCTTCCTGATAGACAGCCGTTCAAAGGAAGCCTTCCTGTGATTTTTAAAAAGCTGGTCCCAACCCTGTACTCAGACCTGAGAGAGCATCCAGATGAGTTTAAGACCTGCTCCTTGTCTTGCAGTTGAAGTCCCAAGACTGAACCACTCTTTCATCTTTCTATGACACCAGTCACAGGGCCAAGAGTCACTTGTCCTGTGATAAAAGCTTACTTCTGTGTCCCAACCCTCTGGAGTAGACTCCTAGGGGTGAGTGTGGAATGTCGAGTGTGCATTGGATACGTAGAGATGGGGATATTATGCAGGAACCTTGCTAGTTTATGGGGAAATCAAAAGACATTTCAGAGGAAATGGATAGTTTGAAAAATAATGTGAATAGTATTTATGGAAATAATAATAAGACACATTACCTGCATGGTTTTCACCGTATTTCCCTGTGCCATATTTAACTGATCCACAGGAAAAGAATACTTACATTTCCTCGCATCTCAGTGACTCCCAGTTTTACCTGGTATTGCTCTGCTTATAGTTATACAATGCCAATCTCACTTCTGTGTCATACACAGGATTGCATCCCATTCCTCAAAGACTATCTCTTCTTACAGTCACAAGTAACAGAGAGGAGAATTAGGATCTAACACTTTACAGGATAAAGGACAACTCACAGTATCTTCTTCTCCCATAATCCTACCCCATGCAGGATGGATTCTGTGTGGACTCAGAGGTTCATTTAACTGGAGATCCTTTCTATCTCTTTAAAGTACCTTTCTCAGAATGGACCTGACCCCTTATATTGTTTTATAAGACAGAAAGAGAGTAGAATGGGTAAGAATGGTATACCACTAAATAATTCGATTTTCATTATTTATTTTTGTTTCCAAATTCTCTCTATACTCCTAAACTCACAGTGAGTTACTGCAATCAGTGACCTACTGAGATGAGAGAGAGGTCCTGTCTACAGGAGTTGAGGAAAGAATGTTAGTGCTGGAGAAGTTTGGAAGGCTTGTGTAAGCCCCTCCATTCCCAGGCAAACTAAGAACAGACATAGTATTCTTTGACTCTTTGACAGGCTGGTGCTATTCTAGTGCCCAGTCTTGTTTCAAATGTGAGCAAAAGCATCTTTGCCAGCAATCTCTGGATGTCTGGAAATGTAAGTTGTTGAAAATAACACGTCCAAGGACCTCCCTGGCCTTCCCTTCTAACCTGACTGGCCCCTGCTATTCCCCTGATATGAATGTTATGGCCCACCTTTCACTGTTTAGTCCTATGATCTGGTCTGAGCTGGAGTTCCCCGTAGTAAGTCACATTCATTTGTCACATTTCTAAACTCACAGTGGAAAGGTACTTATAATTAAACCAGGTACATTTTCCAAATGATAAAATCTGTTAGCAACTACAAAAATGATGAAATATAATACCAAAGGCCAGAAATGATCAGCATGGCTGAAGGCAAAGAAACAACCATCAGAGATAAGAATGCCTTTCTAGAGAAAACTTCTCCAGTTTAGAAGTCAGAGGATTTTGCCATTCTTGTGAGTCATGATTCTGTGTGAGTGAGTTTTCCTCTCTCCTTCACTTTGGTTTTTGGAAAGAGAAATTATTAATAACAAATGGGTGGTGGCTGGTAAAAATAAGATTTCTGACTATTAAATTAAGAGAATTCACAGCCAAAGTAGGAGGTCACTCAAAAGAATACTGCAGTTTTAAATTAGAGTCAGAGGCATTAGTACAAAGTTCTGATGCTTTTAAGAAAATGATGGATTCCCAGATTATTATACATATATGCAGATATCTAGATTATTACATATCCATGCATTTTCCAGCTCTGATTATGGAAAGGAATAGGAAAAAAAGTATTGTGACAATCACAGCAAATCCAAGCATCTCAATATCGTTTTAAATACTATGCTCCAATAAAAGGAATTGTGACTCACTGGAGAAATGGCTGACTTTAAATTTGGAGCGTGGTGAGTTAAAGGTGGGTCAAGAATGTCTAGTCATTGTAGAAAACAAGAGATTGCTCAATTAAAATAAAAAGAAAGGGAAAAGATGTCAGACACTATAGAAAACATGGAAGAACCTCCAACTGTCAATGCTAGAGCCCATTTTATATACTATGTTTTTAGAGCATCACCCACATCACAAAATAAAATATATTTGATACATATGGATATAAGCAATCAGATGTTGATAAATAAAGGAGAAGGTATAAATCTTCCATATAGAAGTATCGTAAATAATGCAAATGTGGGCTGGACTTTCTGACTCAAATCCAACGAACGAGGGTAAAGGGTGAAACAAGTAACTTCATGAATGAGTAACAACTTCAAGGTGAGAACACACGAAGAAATTAAATTAGCCAAGGAAAGTAAGGCTGACATCACCATGCAGTCATCCTGATGGCAGCTATCTTCCATGTGTGATGAGGATTAAGACACTTGGTGCACTCTTCTCTCTATCCTCTATCTCCAGTGTAATCATGAGAATAATAGACAGATGGAAACCGAGAGATATTTTATATCTCCCTGCAGCTGTGTAATCAAAACTACCCAAGTCACCAGTCATTCATGATTCACACCTATTATCTCAGCTACTCCAGAAGATGAGATCTGAGGATCATGGTACTAAGCCATCCTCATCCGGGGCAGGAAAGTTCCTGAGACCCTTATCTACAATTAACCATCCTAAAGCTGGAAGTGGAGCTGTGACTCAAGTGGTAGGGCAGTAGCCTTGAACAACAACAACAACAACAGCCACACAACAACAAAGCCCAGATCCCAGACCATGAATTCAAGCCGCAGGACAGGCACAAAAACATAAAATAAATAAGAAGGAAGGAAGGGAAGGAAGGAAGGAAGGAAGGAAGGAAGGAAGGAAGGAAGGAAGGAAGGAAGGAAGGAAGGAAGAAAGGAAGGAAGGAAGGGAAGGAAGGAAGGAAGGAAGGAAGGAAGGAAGGAAGGAAGGAAGGAAGGAAGGAAGGAAGGAAGGAAGGAAATTATCAAGGACTTGTAAAGACTATGGAGACATTATGGCTGAATGTAATTTAGGGATCTTTGATTGGATCCTGGGGCCAAAAAGGACCATAGTGCAAAACATTGGTGAAATTTAATACTGTATAGCAATAAGAAAGCATTTTTATTTTATTTACTTTTTGTTTGTTTGTTTGTGGGGCTTTAACTCTGGGCCTGGGAGCTGTCTCTGAGCTCTTCAGCTCAAGGTGAGCACTCTGTCACTTGAGCCACAATACCACTTCTAGTTTTCTGGTGATTAATTGGAGATAAGAGTCTCAGGGACTTTCCTGCCTGGGCTGGCTTTGAACTGTGATCCTCAGATCTCAGCCTCTTGAGTAGCTAGGATTACACGTGTAAGCCATCAGCGCCCAGCCTTCATTTACTTTTTAAGTAGTTATACACAGAGGTCTTAGTTCAAGTCAGATTTGGATGCAATGCATTTTGATCAATGCTACCCTTTCCATCATTCTTAATTTCCAACCCCCCCACCCCCAAGAAGGCAATTTGAAAAGAAATACCCCATCTCTTCCAGCTATATAATTTTTCACTGCTCTATGAGTTGTGATTAACTACCATGCTGCCTTAAAAAATATGAGTTGAACTTGAGGGTTCTGAACTATTTATATGTTTCACTTTTTTTTTCCAGTTGTGCAACTTGAACGCAGGACTTGGATCCTGTCCCTGAGCTTTTCTGCTCAAAATTAGCACTGTACTACTTTAAGCCACAGCTCCACTTCAAGTGTTTAGGTGATTAATTAAAGATAAAAATCTCATGGACTTTCTTACCCTGGCTGGCTTCGAACCGCAATCCTCTGATTTCAGCCTCCTGAGTAGCTAGGATTTCAAGTGTGAGCCAACAGCATGGATCTTGTGTGCCCTATTTTTTTTTAAATAATTTTTTTCTGCATTATTAAAGACATGGAGTTGCATCCTCCTAAAAGAATCCAAACACTACACACCCGGTTCTGATGAGAAACAGAGCGGAGAGTTGAATAAGAAACAGCAGGTAGAATTACATTCATATATCATCTGCTGATTAGCAGATGGCCTTGGATAAGTCACATTTCTATGACTTCAAAGTGAAGAATTAGCTTGGGAATTATCTGAAGTTCTACTTACAATATTGTATAATCTCATTTCTCCTCTATTGAACAAGTGTCAGCAATATCAAGAACAGAAGGTGCCATGTCTGAGGGTTGCTCTTTCACACACTACAATGCCATCTACTGGAAAGATGGAGACTTACATCCTTGGGTTGATTAGCTTGGAAAATCAGATCTTGTGGAAGAACATTCTAAGAATGAGTTTGGGTTTCAGATGTAAAGCTGGATAAATGAAACTGGAGTAGGCTAATTTGGTTAGTTCTTTCTTGCTTTCCCTTGTTTTGGGGAATTTCTTAGCATGATTTTGACACTTCTCAGAATTAACTCTGATACTTTAAGAATTGATCTCAGCCACTATAGACCTCAATGTCTTTAGTTACAAAATGGAGATTAAAGAAAAGATAATTTCTTTATGAGGATGGATTGAGCAGAAACAGCTCCATGTGTGCAATCTGTTGTGTAAGTTTTAATTTGGACACATGGCATTTGAGCCTTTCTAGCCTTTCAATTCTCGTCAAGCTTTAAATGGAAGATGTCAGTTAGTTTGGATGGAAGAGAGGGTCAAAGAACAAACCTTGGCTGTTTACATGTTTGCACAACCTTAAATTATATCAGCAGGATACATTTATTTTTTCCTCACATGCACTCAAAAGATTGGAGGAGGTAGTTTCAAAGTAGTAGTTTGTTGAGTAAGGTTTCCATTTCTATTCATAAATCAGCCACATGGACGTCTCTGGAAGCTTTTCTCCTGGAGGAACCAGAGCAACAGTAGATAAAAACACAGGTGTGGATCTGATGGGAGCCTTAGTGAAAGACTGCTAACTTGGAAATAGTTTGAGTCTGTGTTGACTTGTGTTAAATAAGTTTTCAAGAAGAGTTCTTTTATAGCCAGGGCTGTACATTGGCATGTATTCATTAGGGGTGTGTGTATGGGGGGGGGGGGTTACTGAAGCTTGAACTCCGGGCCTTTGGCTCTCAGTTGGTTTTCTAACTCAAGTTTGGTGCTCCACTATTTGAACCACATTTCCACTCTAGCTTTTTGCTGGTTAATTAGAGATAAGAATTTCAAGGACTTCTGCCCACGGTAGCTTCAAACCTTGATACTCAAGTTCTCAGCCTCCTGAATAGCAGCGATTATAGACATGGGACACTGGTAACTGGATGTGTATATTATTACTGTATTGTAAATTAGATTTTGAAGGATAAGCCCTTCCTTTCTTCCCTCTGTACATCATCTCTCCTCTTTGTGGCCATAGGAAGAGAATGAACTGCAAAGTACTCCTGAAACACAGACTTCTTGTGGAGCATCTAGTTCCAGGAAGGTGCTGCTGCCAATTACACATTCAAATATAGATTTGAAAGGGGAATGGAAACAAGGGGATCACTTCTACAGAACTTGAGTTAAAAAGAGTCATCTGGATATTCTTAGAGATAGATAGATAAATATAGATAGATAAATAGATAGATAGACACAGACAGATATATATATATATATATATATATATATATATTATGTACACTGAGGTTTATCTGCCCTATTTTAAAGTTTAAAAACTATCCCATGTGATAGTTACTGGGTTATTTGATAATCACTAAAACATTATTATCACTTTCTCACATGGGAGAAAAATGAGAGATTGGATTTATTCAATTTAGTGACAGAGGTAAGATCCTTTCAATCTTGAGTCAAATGACCTGTTCCACGTCCACATCATTGCCAGATTGAAGTTCATCATTATTAATTTCTCATGGAGCTATTTTTTTGTTAGCCCAGCAAACTTTCTGGGGTTTTTCCCAGTTTTCCTGAGTACCTTGGCGTGTGTTACATCTAACTCATCCTTTAAATGTTATCAGTGATAAGAAACTTAACAGAAGATTCTGAATTATCCTGTTTTTCCTAATGTTTTTTACTAGCATCAAAATTCTGTTGAATTACTACCAAATTACCGTTGTTGAGTTACTACTGTATCCAAAAACTAAAACTAAATCTGAAATTTCTAGAACCTCCAGTAATCTTCACGAACTAGCTCAATCTTCTCTTTTAATATTACTTCCCCTAACTAACCCTGATTCCTCCTGTTTTGGGTATCCCTAGTACCATCCTCCAGGTATAGAACTAAAAAGCTACATGGATTGCAACTCTCTTCTAAACAACCTCCATGAATTTCTGACACATAAAGCCTCGGGGTTGATGTTTATGTACACTGCTAGCTGTGTGTGATTTCCTTCACTCTCACAGGGCCTTTGCTCTTAGGCTTTCATGACTTGCTTTTAGCAATGCACCTGATCTTATCTCCCCAATCCTACTTTTCTTTCAGTATCAAGGCCAAGTGCTCCGTCATCCATGATGCTTTGGCTACTTGTTTCCACTGTGGTGTATTCTTTGTACTCCATCCTCTTAGAAAACATTTGTGTGCCTCACTTTATATCTCTGTCCCTCACAGCCTCTCCAGCACAGAGTCTAACTCAGGAGAGTTTTGAGACTAGTGGTAGTAACCTCAGAACACAGAGGCGAATGATATTTTACTGTGGAGAGGAAATGAGAGAGCTCTCCTGATTGACCTTGACCGTAACAGTTGGGCCAATTGTTGAGTGTGTTTTGCCCTAATGTGTCTCTCCCTCCACATGTCCTGTTATGCTTGCCTTGGCAGCCCAGTTTTTTTTCTCTTTTCTTTTTGTGGAGGAAAGTGGTTGCCTCATGTAAGCAGTAGCACAAAAAGGGTTCGAAGCTGCTCACTGTCCCCCAAATCCATCCCATGCTAGATATATATGCAGACTCAGGGTATTTCCCACCTTGAAGATCAGGTTCGCTAAATCCTGATCATTATTTTAAATTGTATGTGTGGAACATCTTATTGTGTGTGCATTTATTATAATAATTGGCCCTTCCTTTTGTGGTTACCATTTACTTCAGCCAAAAGTATCTCTGAGCGGCTAACAATGCCTTCATTTCATGTCCAGATTAAGAACTTTGAGTATGGAGTTTGAAAGCATATAGATATATACATGCATTGTTAAATAGAGAAATTGCAAATGCCATACTTCTAAACATAAAATTGAATATGAAATGTAATCATTTATCCCAGAGATTCCATTGAGGAACAGCTGGTTAAGCCTTCTGGAAGACATTTTTGGAAGGATGATTGGGAATCTATTTTGGATTTAACAGGCACCTTCTTATATTTTCCTATACTTTTTCTTCAGCATCATTAAAGGGTATCATCTGCTCTTGGTTTGGTGTTTAACTTTGAATTACACTCTTACAATAAAGTCACCTCTCATGGAGTTCTGCGAAATTAAATCTAATTTTGGAGCAAAGAACGAACATGTAGATACTACTCATCAAGTTTAAGAAGGCTTATGTTATAATGGTGCCTTGTGTTCTGCCACTTCTAGTGCCAAGAAATAATTTCATTAGTTCAATTAAATCCTTTAGGGACTAATATAATAAGTCACACTTAAAGGCTAAGATTACCTGAGTGGCTTAACGTAGTCCTAAGCGACATCAAGCCATGAATGACTTTGAACACTCTAGAACGTTTTCAGTGTTCAAAATCACTCAATAATTTGACATGAGTACAGGCTCCTGCCTAGTGAGCCTAAAGTCCTGAATTCAAATCTGGTACCACCTAAAAAGGAGGGAGAATGGTTTTACTAAGACTAGAAAATGTTGATCTTTCTGGAAAGGGTATGCTATGATTCTCTTTTCTTCTTTAACTTTGAAAAGAATATGAATTAATTGCTAACATGGAGTGTATCTGTACCTGAAAATAATGCCTACTTTCTTTTGGAGATGGAGAAGTGATGAAACTGTCTGCTTCCTCTTCCTTCTCTTGTTCTTCCTTCTTTCCTTTCTGGGCTGATTCAGTGAGAATTCCAGTTCTGTCTTTGTGCTTTATCTGGTGACAGCCTATGGAACTGGTCCTCTTTCCCAACCTCATTAGGAACTCTTGCTCCCTACTGTTCTGTAGTGTTTTCCATGGATATCTACTCCATGAAAGATGCAGTTTGCAGGGACTTTGAAAAGAAGGAGTGCTTTCCCGAGGCAGAGGCAGTAGAGTGGCAGATGAGGTCATGTTTTAGATGTGTGTGCTTAACTAAGTAAGTGAACAGACCATGTGGACTCCTCCCAAAGAATGAATAGCAAAGTCAACATACAGAATTTACTCACAACACAGGGTGAATGAATAAAATCTTCCCACCTATACAAGACCCAGGACACATTAATTCTCAAACCTAGTAGGCACTTGCTTAGCAAGAAAGTGACATAATAATGATGATGATGATGATTGATGATGATGATGATGATGATGATGATGAAGACAATGATAATGATTCTCTTCCTGTTCCAGTGCTGGGGTTGGAACTCATAGCTTGATGGATGCTGAGCTATGCCTCTAATACCATCACTGTTGCCTAGGATGTGAGATTTGTAGAATACCTTAAGAGCTGCCAGCTTCTTAGACTTTATAGTGCAAGCTAAATGACCATCCTTGAGCCATTTGCTTGAAAGTCACTCAGGTAAGCAGGAGGCAGATTTGGCCTCACCCCTGGGATCCTACAGGAGCATCTCAGCATCTTACCAGGGCACCCAAGCATCGTGTTTGTTTAGCACCTATCTCAGACACTGAAGAGGAAGAAAGACTTCCTGGGCCATCTCTGTATCTCTGTACTGTGACTTGACTATTCTGACTACAATGAGGATAGGACATATAACATCACTCTTAATTGCCCAAGTGGCCATCACTGTTACTCATCTCCAGATGTTTTGCTGGCACCCCATATTGTACTTACAGTCAATTCCTTGGGGATGTGAGTTACACTTAGTGATGCTTTAGGGAAGGAAATTAGGCCTCTGAGTTTAAGGGTAGTAAAAGTCCCTTTTTTCAGCTTCTTCTTTTTTTTTTTTAAACTTTGGGTAACGTGTATTGGAATAGGTAGGATATTATTATTTCTATTGATGCTGAATAAGAAATGAAGAGGCCTGAATTCTATTACCATATATCCAATTCAGTCCTGCTTACATCTTAGAAACAGCTTTGTTGAAAATGGCATTTACATAGCATAACATTCCTCCATTTAGCCATGTAAAATACAACGGGTGTGTTGTTTCTTGTATAAAGCTGCACTCATTTTGTCCCTTGGAATGTTTGCATTGCTTCATATAAATCAGTGACTGAGTTTCCTCATATGTAAATTAAGAATGGAGAAATGAATTCTTCATTCTCACTCTCAGTAATCCATTTCTGTGAAAAAAACTCACATATTATTATCTATAATGATAGTTTCTCAGTTGCCACTTTAGAAGATTATCTGTCTGTCTGTCAATCTTTCTCTCTGTCTCTCTATCTTGTTTTCTCTCTATATACCACATTGAATATTGTTTTTCCCTCTATGGTTTTTAACTCTCTATGGTTTCCTGTCATTCTGCATCCTGTTTAAGTCCCCTTTCCATCACCAAACCTCCTTACCAATGCCATTCATTTTATCATAACAAAGATTGAGATTTGGGCTAAGAGTTGAAACATGGTTTGATGGGATGTCTTCCAGTTATTTACTCTTATCCCCCATATCACTTGCCTTCTAACTCAATAGATTTTGTTGAGTGTCCTACATAAACACAATATTTTTTTTTTTTTAAATTTTATTTTATTTTATTTGAGAACATACTGTACAGAGGGGTTACAATTACATGGGCAGGATAATGCATACATTTCTTACCAAGCATTGCAGCCTCCTCCTTTGTTTACCCTTCACCTCCCTTCCCAGCCTCCCCCCTCCCTCCCACCCAATCATACCCCCCCACCCCCCCCCCCCCCACCGACATTGTAAAGCTGGTTTTGACATGACATTTTGTACTTCTCATTGTTGCAACAGGTCCACCTGAATCCTTAAACGACTTGTTTGTCCCCATCTCCTCCACATGTTATACTGACATCAAATATAGTGAAAGCGGGGGTTACACTGTGGGGGAGGGACATACAAAGCAACAAAGAAATAATCTTATAAATGCGTTAGAAATACATGCATGAAAGAAACAAAAACATTAAAATACATATTTGAGGTTTCGTTTTCCTAACATCACATTATCTGACTTTTTCCGCTTGACTCATACCTATACTAGATATTGCAAATAAGGGAAACCATGGGACCTATGTTTCTTTGGGCCTGGCTTACTTCACTTAATATAATTTTTTCCAAGCCTTTCCATTTCCTAACAAATGGGGAAATGTCATTCTTTCTGATGGAGGCATAGAATTCCATTGTGTATATATGCCACATCTTCTTGATCCATTCATCTACTGAGGGGCATCTGGGTTGGTTCCATGTCTTAGCTATGGTAAATAATGCTGCAATAAACATAGTTGTGCTGGTAGCTTTAGTGTGGCCTTGTTTGTGATCATTTGGGTAAATGCCCAAAAGTGGGATTGCTGGGTCATTGGGGAGCTCTATGTGGAGTCTTTTGAGGAACCTCCATACTGCTTTCCAAAGTGGTTGAACAAGTTTACATTCCCACCAACAATGAAGTAAGGTTCCTTTCTGTCCACATCCCCTCCAGCATCTGTTGTTGTTAGAGTTCTTGATTTTTGCTGTTCTAACTGGAGTGAGGTGATATCTCAATGTTGTTTTGATTTGCATTTCTTTTATGGCTAGGGATGTTGAACATTTCTTCATGTGTCTATTGGCCATCCTTCTTTCTTCTTCAGAGAAGCTTCTCTTTAAGTCTTTCGCCCACTTACTTATTGGGCAGTTCATAAACACAATATTTTAAACTGTAAGGAACGTTTTCCTGTGAGTAAGTGCCAGTTGGCTTTAAAAGGCTCAACTATTTGGAAAACAAGAAAGTAAGTAAGAAATTTCCAGAGCAGAGATTTAGTGTGATCATAGCAGTTGTATACCATAAAGGACAGACATTATTGTTCGGAGTATCACATGATCCTGGTTGACTCAGAATGCAAGAACACAATTACATATTTCTCTCCCGTGGGAGTTAATCATAAAACCCATACAAAGCTTTGTAAAATAAAACATTTTGTCATGGTAAAATTTTATTGGCCTCGGTAGCTTGTATCCATGAGATAGCCTCTGATCAATGACTAATATAAGTTGGGAGATTTTCTAGTTAAGCAACATATGGTGACTTCTGATAAGAGCTTATCTCATACAATAGATAGCGGAAGCTTCTTTTCAGCACAATCAGTTACACCCCCATTCTATTAAATATTTCCAGTATTTTTACCTTGGCTTTGATAAGTAGACATTTCTGTTTTGTCTTGTTTATTTAATAAGGTACAATGCAATTGTTAAACTAGTTTTAGCAGTCATAATACTAGAAATGTTGACCGATTCCGAAAGACAGGAATAACTTCGAGAATGATTGTGTTCCTGTTAACTGAATGAACAGGGTAGAGCTCAGTGTTGCTTTCTCTGCAATCTCAATGGGATAACTCTATCAGCATACAATAATAGAAGTATACACAGAAGCTAGATGTTTCTTTCCGCCTGACCCATACACAATATTACAAAAATGCGATACAGTAGCAAACAATAATATGAAGTAGGACGAGAAGCATATTTGCCACACCGGGTATATTATCTTTCAGAAAGGAGAAGAACTGATAGCCATTAAAATGTATCTTAGGCTCAAGTCCTTTTAGACATCTCAACTTGCATATGATGGAGCATTACATATTCCAATGTCTACTCTTTATGCTTCCAGTCTCCTTATAACACAAGCATGGAATTCCTACTTAATTTTTAATCATGTTGGATGGTTATCACCGCTTTCTGTTCCTTATGCTTCTAGTCCAGTTCAGCCTCCTTCTTCCTCAAGTCTACTTGGTATGGTTGTCTCTCTCAAACTCAGCACATGTAATATGGCCAATAGTCAATGTATCACCCTGACTCTCCCCTCATTAGGAACCATCCACATGCTAGACTTGTGACCAGGTTGCTTCATGTCTTCATGTCCAATTTTAATCCCATAAACCTTGAACACAGCTGCTACGTACTGAGTTTTCATGGAGGCAAAATCTTGGTTATGTCTGCTCTCACAATGCATTTAGTACCAATGCACAATGCATTTATTACCAATGCACTTTTCCATTCTCACATAAGTTTATTTTTTCCCATCACATTTTCGCTATTGATTTGTTAATCACTTCTAAGCAATTAATAGTTTACTCAAATTTAAAGTAATACTTGGTATAATTTTTTTTTTCTGATTAGATTAGACCTGATAGAGTAGACATAGGCTCCTTTCTGGTTTTCATCTTATATTTTTACACCTTCGGTTTGTAAAGCTTTTACACTGTAAATTGTCATCCTGAAGACAAACCAATTAGACCTATTTTGTAAGTCTAAAATCTGACAGATATCTGTCTTTTTCTTCCTACAAATTTGTGCTGTCTAGTCTCCTTGGAATTCCATAATATTAGAGTATGCCATTTGCATGGCATTGGTCATTTTTTGCCCACATTTCCCAGAACAGCTATTACAAAACTTCAAATTACCTTTCTCCCTATTTTGTAGTAGAAATTAAAGTTTTCAGTGGCAGACTACTATGCATAGATAACCTTTAATACCTTTTCTCTAGCATCACAGGAAAAAGTTTTCTTCCTCTACTGGAAGATCTTATTTTCATTCTCTTTAAAATATTCCATCAATTCTAGTTTATCTTTGGTGTGTGTGTGTGTGTGTGTGTGTGTGTGTGTGTGTGTGTGTGTGTGTGTGTGTGATGGTACTAGGGTTTGAGTTCAAGGAATCTCACAACTAAATAAAAGCAAAGTCAAATGGTAAACCTAAATGGATAAATAAAGAATTTAATAAATATAGGTCTCTTGCATTTTTCTGCCCAGGCTGGCTTTGAACCGCGTTCTTCAGATCTTAGCTCTTGAGTAGCTAGGATTATAGATGTTAGCCACTGGTACCAGGCTTTCATATCCTTACACATCTAAGAATAAGTTCTATAAGACAAAGTTACTGGTTGATTTGCTTGTTTCCTTCCTTCCTTCCTTCCTTCCTTCCTTCCTTCCTTCCTTCCTTCCCTCCTCTTACTTCCTCTTCCTCCTTTTCCCTTTCTCCTTCTCCTTCCCCTTCTCCTTTCCCCTTCCTCCTCTCCCCTCCTTCTCCTTCTCTTTCTTCTTTCTTCTTCCTTTTTGTCCTGGCTTAGATGCTTTAACTCAGGACCTGAGTGTTATCACCAAGCTATTTTTCTCAAGGCTAGTACTCTACCACTTGAGCCATTCATCCACTTCCTGCTTTTTACTGGTTAACTGGAGATAAGAGTTCATGAACTTTCCAGCCTATGCTTGCCTTGAACCATGATCCTCAGATCTCAGCTTCCTGAGTAGCTACGATTACAGGCATGAACCACTAGCACCCAGTTTGGTTGACTTTGAGTTCTATTACAATGCTAAAGTTCTATGGTTCTATAAAGTAGGTCCAAAGTAGTGCCTAGGCATAAAGATGTTTTGTGAATTTAATGTGATATTACGAATCTCCACCAAAATAAGCATAAATGTCTCAACCCTTATTTAGGATAAAATTCTCAAACATAATAATTATTTTTGTATCAACAGTAAATTAAAACACTTTTATACACCATAATTTATTATCTGACCTCTGCCCTTCCAACATTAGTAGCCTATTTATTTAAGAGAGGGAAGATGGTGACAGCTGATAATTCACTTATTTATAAAGTGGGGTCCTGACTTAATAAATAAATACTTGAGATTTTTGAAAAGCAACCACAGGCATTTTTCTTTACATAGAAAAAAATTTAAAGAAAATCATAAGGACTGATTCCAATTAAATTGAGTATTTGTGAGGTATGTTTTCCTCTTCCCTTGAAACTTCATACTTTTTGAAATAAAGATGGTGATTGAAGTCTTCCTTGCTCTCTTCCCCTCCAGTACATGCATTTTTGTTTTGTTTGTTCACTATGGTGCTGGTGCCCATGTTTCAACTGAAATGAATATCATGCCCTTTTGATATACAAATAACATACCAGCTATCCTACGTCAAGAAGGAAATAGATAAGAGCAGAGCATCTTCTGTATTTCCTTTGTCACCCTGAATGTTCCCTTCTGCTCTGTAGATTCAGGATGCCACAGAGAACATGGCAACTTAGTTAACGTATGCTTTCAGCCTTTGTATCTATGGGTGTGCGAGACATCTAGGATTTGCTTTCAATCCTTTACATTTAGTCTTTCCCATGTCTTTTCTTTCAGCTGGAGGATCTGTTGCAGCCTGGCCATTTATACACCAGTTCTCATTTATGACTAGTCATGCCTCTAGAAATCTTCATGCATCTTAATATGAAGCTTTGGGGGCACTTGGTTCCCAGTTGATGCAATCATCCTGGGTATTGTGTCATCCGCAGCTGTTTCTCTAGCATTATTTCTCAGGACACCCTTATGGGATTAGCTGTGCAAACTGTGACTCTAATGTGACAGGCTGGTGTCCTCTCTCTCTCTCTCTCTCTCTCTCTCTTTCTCTCTCTCTCTCTCTCTCCATCTATTTCTCTATCACCTCTTTACCTATCTATCTTTCTTATTCCTCTGTTGTCTTAACACACTTTCTATCTACCTCTTCCTCAGGGTTTGTGCTGACAATGATCACCCCTTGTTTGGATGAAGATGGCCATTTTCATGGGAATTTTTTCCTTGATACCTTATGGTTTCCAGATTGGCTCAGTAAAGGAATCCTCAAAACAAAGGAGAAGGCAATAATGCTCAATAGGAAGTGTACTCATCACCTTGCCCATGTAACTGTCACTCCTCTCTACAACATTTTTACAATAAAAAAACATATAAAAATGGACTTCTTGGAAAAGGCAGGAAGATTTGATCATTGGAGGAGAATAAAGATTTCTGAGGAATTCTGAATATGGTACATGAGGTTTTATGTCTAGATGAAGCCGATATGTGTAGATAGAAAGATGCTACTTGGATGTACATTTTGCTGCGTATTTTCCATCACCAAATGCAGTAGCATTCTCATGGACTTTGTTGCCCAGGCTGGTTTCAAACTCTGATCCTCAGAGATCTCATCCCTAATCTTTATGCAGACAGGGTGAGCTTTGTGTCTTATGTTTCTCTCAAATGCCTTCAATTGATCTGAAAATTGACAAAAGGTGCCAGCAAATCTGAAAACATCAATCCTGATCGAGTTTTTGTTCTATTGAACTATATATTTGTGCACAGATCATGGAACTACTCTCTGAGCCCCATAGAAGGCACTAAAATTATTTGCTGAAAGATAAATCATTTTATGATTAATTCATAATAAATCTATCCTTGAATTTGACATAGAGATGTTGAAGCTTAACCTTCATGTCTGAGCCACACATTTTTATGATTTAATGTTCAAACATGCCATGATGACAATGAGCGTCAGGCTGCTGTGCAGCTTGTGAATAAGGAGGATCACCATGAGCTGACTGCTAGTTTAAGGATGCTGAGAATATCAGAAAGACATCTCAACTGTCCATGATGTAAATGCCTCCAATCTTACGAACTGATCCATCTTTGTTTCATGTAGAAATGAATATGTTATAGAATGCAGATGACATCTAGACAATGACAATAAAAACCCAAAGTGGGAATAATAATTCTTTATAAAAAGCCTCCTTGGAACATTGAACTTGGTATCAAACAACAAGGTCAACAGGCCAGAAGGTCCAGATGAAGTGGGATGGTTCTAGCAGGGCTGGGAGAAGACAGCTCTGTCTTAATGCTTATCCGGTAATTTTCCTTACAAGTGAACTCACACAGAGTAAGTTGGAGGTTATATTTATGATGAACAATGCGTATATGATGGTAATATTTTGGATTTCATGAATTTTTTGCAAGTGCAGTTAGGTTTCTGTTTTTGCTTTATAGCCATTAGTGAACATTGTTTCTTTTGACATGAAAAGCTTCTAGGAGGTTATGTCTGAATTTTGTTCATTTTCCCCCTTTATCACCACTTTCCAGTCCAATTTTTATTTCAAAGTAGAAAAGCTCAGAATTCTGAAAACTCCATTCCATCATTTCTAGAACATGCTTGACACATTTCTCCATTGTTTTCTTTACTCAAGCCTTCTGTGTTTACCACTACCAAGTATTGCACTGAGTACTTTGCTATGCATCAGGAGGAGAGATAAAAATAATGGATACTGCCTTTAAGGAGCTCACAGTGTACAGGCTGCCCACCACAGCTAAATAGTAAAACACAATATAAAATTTATTGTTGTTTCTTTAAAAAGCATTATAATCATATATACCTTTGGAGGTTGGATGAGAGGAGATGACCAGAGAAAGATTCAGGGAAAGATACTGTCTAAACTCATATTTAAGTTCATGAAATGTTATAATCATATGTCAGAATATTATTTATATTATATGGGCAGTGAAGAGTTTTCTAAGCCATGTGAATTAGACAAGGTGGAAAGGCATAAGAGAGAGAAAGCAATACTCTTTAGTAAACTAGATTTGGAGATGTTAGGAATTTATTTTATTGAGATACAGGAAAGGACTAATAAAGATCTGGAGAGAAAAAGATAATACCAAAAGGTTTTTTTCTCATTGCTACTCAACTTAATATTAAACTGATTATCTATATAACTTAAATCATCTTTATAACTCATTATTACTGCTTATTTAATTATCATTCCTTGCTTGGATAAAGAGACAAGCTGTGTCTCTGTGTCTTTATTATAAAATTAAGAGATTCTAAGTAAATGGTACCAAGTAAGATTTGTAAACATTGGGCCTCTTTTTTTCCTTCATATTCATTTCCTCTAAGTTTCTTTTCACTGGTAAAAAAATCTTATAACCTTTTACATGTATATTTTGTGTAGCCTGAAGATATTTGAAATCCTTGTGTAGCCATTATCAAAAATATTGTGGAAATTCCTAAAAAAATTAAAAAAAAACTATCATACCATTCAGCACTCTTACAACTGGGTAAATATATAAAAAGAGAGAAATCAGAATCCCAAAGAGATAGTTATCTTCATATATATATTCATATATATATATATATAGAGAGAGAGAGAGAGAGAGAGAGAGCAGCATTATCCACCATAGCCAAGATTTTAAAAAATAAACCTAGTATCCATAAATGGACAAAGAAACCATGGTACATATACACATTGGGATTCTACTCAGTCTTTCAAAAGAAGAAAACCTTGTTATTTGTGACAACTTGGGTGAGCCAAGAGCATATTATCCTGAGTGAAATATGCCAGGCACAGATAAACACTGCATGGTCTCATTGCTATGTGGACTCCACATAAGATGAATTCACAGAAGAAGAGAGTACAATAGAAGTTATCATGGGCTGGGGAAAGGAAGTTGATTGGAGGGGTTCTAGTGGAAGGATATAAAATTTCATCTAAGAGAATGAATACAAGAGATCTATTGTGTAGCATGATGGCTGTGGTTAATCGTAAAGCATTATGTACTTGAATTGCTAAGAGCGTAGATTGTAAGGGCTCTGACTAGCATAAATAGTGAGGATAAGTAGGCGAGATAAGACATACATTAATTAGCCTGATTTAGCCATTCAATGATATATATAGAAGTATGTGTGAATGTGTGTGTATCATGTTGTGTGCTATGAGTATATACCGTATGTTTGTTAATTTAAATTTTAAATGGTATTTGAAAGACTCCAAAAGCAGGGCTAGACTCCTAGTAGACAGTCATATCTAGTAGCAAAGGCCAACGTTTAAGGAGCTCAAATAATTCCCCCACCCCCACACTTTGCAGGGAAGTTGAAGGAAGAAGATGCTTCGGTCTCTTCTGACATATTCTAAGCATCAATCAGAAGTAGCCACCCATTCACAAGGCCCTGGTCACTGCCTGTGAGTCAGTGGGTCACTTAGCTTTTTGAAGGCCAGTTTGGTGTCCCCTAGCTCACATGAGATTGTATCAGCCATACCTAAGAAGAAATTTAAAGCTAATTGGAAAGAAAACTATGAGTGAAGAAAGAAAACTATGTCATTCTCTTTAAACATTTTAGTAACATACTATGTTGCAAGGAACTTGCATCAAACTTCCAAACTATTGAGGGCTCTCAGAAGAGCTCAAGGGAAGGATCCTGGGTAAAATGGATGAGTAATCATGACCTGAGAACCTTTTCAGACATGAAGCAAAAGCTGCAGAGCTTAGCAAAAATGCCACTATCCCACTGGGACTTCTATTCCTAGGAAGCTAAGTACTGGGTGAGTAGATAGAAGATTCATGTTGTGTCAAATTTGTTTCCGGCAAGCTGCTCTATTCACTTCCTCTATCTCCACTCTTCCTTTCCACAGCAAGCTGTGCAATGTACTTTGAAGTGGTTGTTTTTTGTTGGTTGTAAGCTATTTTTATGTATCTCCATTTTACAGGGATGAAAACTCATCCTTAGAGACTGAATAACTTCCAAAGTTATATATCCTGGAACTATTAGCATGTTGGCAAATTTCATAAGCATTATTTTGTTATCTACTCAATTCCAACATGCTATTTCTTGAGCAGAACGATTGATTGTTCTAATATTAAAAGTTAAGAATGGGCGCTGGGCATGTAGCTCAGTGGTAGAGCACTCTCAAGTCCTTGAGTAAGACACAGTGAACACACTTAAGAAAAGTTAGAATGGATTAATATAATCCATAGTATCAAAGGAAAGAAGAGATCAAAGTAAAACAAGGGTATAGTCCAGAGACATGGCTCCAAATCTGTAAAGTAGAAAAGGGGCAATAATTCTCTGCCATTTGTGGTAAGATTTCTAAGAGCCAGAATGAAGGAGCTCAACCTGTGTGTGTGAGCTGATACTTTGTGAAGACAGCAGAATACCCTCCAATGCCTTCAATTTCATTCCATTGGTAAGAATCAACTACTGTCTTTTAATCTTCAAACACCAGATGTTTTTAAGAGAATGTATGCTATAGCAACTGTATTTTGAAATCTCCTCTCAGTTAGTTAAATAGGTTTCAGAGATGAAAATGGCCATTTACTTTTAAGTAAGTGAAAGTATCTTTATGCAGCAAAATTATTAAAGTAAATTAAAAACCAGATTTCCAGGCCATTAGAAATATAGACAAATGATGTGAATTTGTCTATTCAGAAGAAAAGAACCATATAAGTGGGTGATATCTAGGAAGAAATATTTTCTTTTTTCTTGGAAGAAACATTTTCAAGTCAATGAATAAGTAAATGAATAAGATTTTTAATAGCAGTGAGATAGATTTTTTTTCTACTGTTGGAATAATAGAATAAAAAAGAATAATATGTTTGTTCTCCTAAGATTGTGTGGAAATAGACATTTTCAGACTACCAGATGAGTTTCTGGAAGTCAGTTTGGCATTTTTGAAGGTCTTGAAAATGTTTATTATCCTTAGTCTTGATCAACTATTTCTCTTTGGAATCTATTTTACAGAGGTAATTAGAGATGTAGGCCAAAATGTATTTATAAAGGCACTGACAGCAACTGCCTTCTAACAATGAAATAGTGGAAATAGTCTACACATACCCCATGTAGAAGTGGCTGATTAAATAATGATGTCATCATAGGACAGAATATCATCTACCTACTCAGGTACCATCCAATAATTTTATTGTATATGAATATACTCAGGATGAACTTTTGAGGTTGAAATAAAAACCAGAGTATTCTAAGTGAGTGAGTGTGTGTGTGTGTGTGTGTGTGTGTGTGTGTGTGTGTGTGCATGAAGGGAAAACACCAAAATGTTCATAATAGTCTTTCTGAACCTTGAAGTTGAAGATAGAATTTTCTTGTTCACATTTTACTATATTTTCTATCGTTTCTACAATCAGCAACGTTTCTCAAAGCACATAAATGGAATGGTGGTCATTATTTAAAAATATACATTCCCCATGACATGAATGTTTTTGTGAGAGGATACTTTGATTAACTGATTTTAGAAATAACTCCAGTGTATTCCCAGAAACAATTTCCCTGTTTCACTCGATATTCACATCTAGGGCAGAAGAAAGAAACAGGAGATATAGGTTGAAAAACAATCAGTGCTTAAGGAGAAGAGAAGCTGGTAGCTGGAAGATTTTTTGTGATTAATTAGGAGATAACATTTGATATAGAACAAGATAGTTCTATTCTTCCAGTACACATAGGAAAATCAAAACCTGATTGTATACCTGTAAAACACCATTCTGCCTAAGGTGGACAGTTCATCCCTAATCATTATCCCATCCTGAGTTTATGAATCAGGTTTCCAATGCATTTACCATTCTCCTCTCCTATAACCCTATTCATTTCTTCATTGACTATCTCCTGTCTTTAGACTAAGAAACATAAGAACAAATGATTTTTTTCTCACAACTATACCTTCAGTACTGAGGACACAAGCTAACAGAAGAATCTCAATAAAGTTTTTGTTGGATGAAAAGTGACCAAAATAATTCTTTATTGTCAAGCTTTTGAGCTCTAGTTTTTTGCACAAAGTTTGGACTTGAATTGATACATTTACCACAGGTTTAGATGGAGGAAAGGCGTTTCATGGCTTCTATTACCTCAGCACCTTGGCTCCATTCTTTCACTTGGAATGGGAAGAGAATGCTGCGCCCACCAAATTTCAGTTTCTTTGGCATGGAAGTGAGCATGGAACCCAAAGCCTTACCAATATAAGGCAAGTGTTGAACTACTGAGCTCCAGCCCGGCCCCAATGTTGATTTCTTTATTGCACAAACAACTCCATTATATGTAACTTTGACTGCACCAGTAAATTTTGCATCTCTCTTGGGCAGACTACAAAGGCCTCAAAGTCAAATTAAAAAACTTCCCTGCTTAATTTTAATCTGTTCAATAGCAATATTGCTCATACTGTTAAAATATATGTAAGTATATATATATTTAAGAAGCTCTTTTTATAATATAAGAAGCTCTTTTTCTAGCTATGTTATTTGATCTACTTACTATCATTGGTAAAGCACTTAATTGATACTAGGGCTGTATTGGTTGATTTGTATGGTCTACCAGCTCAACCTTTATCTTGACTTGATGAGGAGTATGCTTTGATTCCATCTTTCAGATAAGGAGAGTAAATGTAATCCAATTCATTGACTCTTCTCACCAGAGATAGTTGTCTTTCACATTCCATGTAAGGACATCTGTGTTGGAAAATGCAGCATTTTCTAAATGCTCACAAATCTTTGACACTGGATTTACAAACCCTTCCACACATAGTCAGGTCCCATCGAGAAGCTTGATTTTTCTGAAACAATTATGTTGGCAATCCTCATTTTTATTATCCAGTCTTGCCTGTCATCAATGTGACAATTGATACCCTAATTGGTCCACTTTAACCTTATAAGCCAATGACTTGGCAAAGGCAGAGGGGAAATCTCTGAAGATGGTTTCCATTGGAGAGCTCAGACCTGGTGCTTTGCTGAGCAAAGACCTTCATGCCTACCCCTTGACACATCTCTTATGGCCACATGTTCCCAGTGCTGGGCTTCAGTCTGCTTGCCTCTCATTCTTCGTACTTGTCCTCTAATGGAAACAAAGCTCACTCTAGGTCATCTTTTTGACTTTTGAATTAATTTTCCTAATTGGTAGAGAGAGGCCATTTGGGATATAAAACCACTTTAGTGCCTGACTGGGAAATTCCTGAAAGCTGTCGATGAGAGTGTCGAGGGACTTGTCGAAGTCGATGCCCAGTTCTTTCAGCTTGGCTAGGTCAGGTCTTTTTTCTTGCACAGTATGTCATTAATTTGTCATATTTGGATATCAGTGCAGTCTAGGTAAGGGAAAAGGACAATTTGTAACCCACGCTTGTAACCCACATAGGCTTACAAAGGAGGCAGTACGAAACAAGAATGAAAAGAGGCTAATAGTAAAGAGTCATGAAGTTCAAGAAGGTCTGAAAAACCATGGAAACCAGTGACCCATTCTAACTGAATTTTAATTCTACAAGGAAGGGAGAGCAAAGGAGAGAGAACAAGAGAATGTACAGTATAACGGACAAAGCTTTCACAGACGCTGTAGCATCCCGGGCACCACTTTGGGTTTTGGCTGCTTGATGACCTGATAATATTTTGAGGTGCCATCTGTAGCAAGAAATCCAACCCAGAGGCAGCCCCCATGCTCTTGATGGATCTTTTAAATCAGCTTCCTGCAGGGAAATGTTTAATTGCCTCTGTGATTGAGATGATCACTTTCATTGTGTTTAGCCCAGAGCTGGGGAGAGGGGGCCCTCCTTGGGCAAGATTTGAATTGCAGGTTATTTGTCATCTCTTAGCTATTATCAGTGGCACTGTTACTGTCATCATCATTATCATCAGAAGAGAAGTGTTAAGCCTGTAATTACCCGTGGCAGAGTGCTAAGTGAAATAGAAGGAGACAATTGGTTCTTGCTGGCCAGATGTGCATAATCAAAACACACTTTATACCAGGGCAGACCAAGAGTAGAAGTTCACGTAGAAAGGAGAATGAAAAGACAGGCAGTGAGTTGGTCTTGTAAATTTAATTGTCTAAATTCTACTTGAAGACTGCCAGCTATCACTGAGTCTGAACACTACCTCTAGACAACTACTGTGTTCTTAGCACCATACTAAATGCTTGCAGCAGACTTCCATGGCTGAGATCCTTCCCAAACCACTTACTAGATAGCAATGCTAAGGAAACAGTACTCCTGAGAAAGAGAAAAGAGACAAAACCAACCTGTCTGACCTCAAATCCATATAAAAAGGATAGCATTAAACGCCCCCCCCCAGCCACACTCCACAGCAAAACCCCTTAGGGGACAGGTTTTCCTTGCATTATATTACTTACTAGAAAATTCCAGTGAGCATCATATTCACAAATATGTGAAGCCCAACTAAGCAGATAAAGGGTGAAGGAGAGAGGCAGAATGGATGAGGTTGACTTAGTAATGGTATAACTTTTGAAGCTTTTTTTTTCTTCTGTATTTCAATGCTGGGAGGTGGGGCATAAAAGAAAGCCATATAGAATAGCAAGAGGTTACTATATGAAAGGGAAGGGAAGTATTGCAAAAGTAACTACTTCTACAGGGAAAGTAATTGAAGGTGCTTAGAGAGTTTGGATATTCTGAGAAGTAAAATACAATTAAATTTGCTTTAATTCTGATTATTTATATACACATGCATCGTGGATTCTAAAGGTGGGTGATAAGTAGGTTCTATTTATTCTAATAGAAAGAATCAATGGGTTACATATCAATAAAGGATTATTTCTAACTTGATACCACATGTATCATTACATCTGTTCTCTCCTCCTCTTTTCTATCTTTCTGTCTCTCATTTTTACTGTTGCTTTACTTTGAAATGCTGCTTACTCTAAAGGCATATATATATATATGTATATATATATATATATATATGGATTAAAATTTTCATCTTTGACCAGCAAAATAATTGTATGTTTGTATAAGGTTTGGTTAGTTTCTTTAGGATATTGGACAAACCCAGATTCTCTCAGAGGAATTTGTGTATTATACACATTGAATCTCTCATTCAAGTTAAAAAAGACAAAGACTCAGAAAGAAATGCTGGCAATAGAAAGATCACCAACGTAATTGTTAGGCATCACTATTTTCCAGTTTATTTCAGTCTTAAAGAATCTGATTGGAAGCCAGGCACTAGTGGCTCATGCCTATAATCCTAGCTACTTAGGAGGCTGAGATCTGAGGATCGAGGTTCAAAACCAGCCTAGGCAGGAAAGTCCATAAGACTCTTATCTCCAATAAACCACTCAGAAGATCAGAAGTGGTGCTGTGGCTCAAGTGGTAGAGTGCTTGCCTTGAGCTGAAGAGCTGAAGGACAGCGCCCAGGCCCAGAGTTCAAGTCCCACAACCAACCAAAAAAAAAAAAAAAAAAAAGAATCTGATTGGATTTCATCAACAATTGTTCAATTCTCTCTATACATTAGAAACACTCAGAAAATTGTATATTTCCCCCATTTTTCAGCCCCAATTACACTGGAATGTATCCAAGACATCTCTGTTTTTAACATCTTTACAGATGGTTCTGATGTTCAGCCAGAGCAAACTCCCATATTACATGATTGCGAACAGATCGTTGATATCTAACCTGTTTCTATTTCTTTGGAAGTCATACATCGTTGGAGTTTTCGTCTCTCTCTGGGCTGGTAGTGTTAATTCCGCTATGCAAGTGAGTTTGAGTCACTATTCAAAAATGAGTGGCAGGATTTAACAACTGGCTCCCAGTGTTTAGTCAGAATCAATTTTATGTCTGCACACAAGGAATTCTGTATTGACTAAGGAATCATACTTGCTTTTTTTGGGAGGGAGGAAGTAGAATAATTTTGGGTAATCCTACTATATAACATACTCTTATTCAATTTTTTTCTTTCCATTTCATGGTGTGTAAATGTGTGCACATGCACATACATGCATGCATACGTGTGCATATGCTGTTACTGGGGCTTGAGCTCACAGTCAAACAATCGTGTTTGGCTTTCCTGCTCAAGGCTAGCACTCTATCACTTGAGCCACACCTCCACTTCTGCCTTTTTTCCCCCCTGGTTAATTGGAGTCTCTCAGATTTGTCTGCCTACGCTGTCTCAGGTGTTATTCTCTTGAAGAACCTGAGCCACCAGTGACTGGCTCAATGCTCATTTTTAAAGAAGTAATTTCAGCATAAGTTCTGTTGGGGTTTTTTTTTTGTGAGGCTATTTGAACATGTCAAGTTTCAAAGTTTTGCCATTCGTTACCAACAAGGGGTAATCCAGCATTGGCAAAAAATATTTGTAAGCCTGACACATAACTTTTTAGGGTCCCTGGGGAACCCCTGTGGTCCTCTGTCCAACTACACTAGCCTCCTGTCCTGGCATGGTCTTATGGCCATGTGTGGACTCTCTGTAGGTTTCTTGCCCAGGCCTACTGGGGTATGTATGTGGAGTCCAGCCATTCTCCCACTGCCCCATTACTTAATGATACTTGAGACAGAGTCTTTCTTGACAGAACTTCCTTTTCTGGGTGAGGAGTTCACAGGAACAGGAGAGGGAGTCTGCCTTAGCCTTTAGGGCATCTGTGAGTTCCCTTTGCCTTGGCCTTAAACAAGTCCATGCCCTCAGCCCCCGGCAGCTCCCTTAGCATCTCTTGTTTCCCATGCGTGCATAAATGATCCTGTCTTACTCACTGACTCTGACTTCTGCCTAGGCCTAGGCACCTGACACAGGGCCATGGGCACCAGATGCTCTGGATTCACTGTTTTCTGATCATCGCTCTGCAGGGGCTCTTGTAGGTCCTTGCTTGCCTGCCCAGTGCCTGCAGGGCGTGTCTGCAGCAGCAGCAGAAGCACTGAGATCCCATGGGTGCCCTTTTTCCCTTCTTCCTTTGCATATGAAACAAGCAATCTGTCATGTTGGCATCAGTGATACCTTGTGAAGCCCAGACTTGCTTAGGTGTGCCACCATTCTGGAGCTCTTTCCTTGTTCCCTTGTCAAACTGTGAAGGACAGGAGGGGACAGGAAGTGCCTGTGACTGCTCTGGTGGGCAGCTAGGAAGCTCCTAAGACATAATGGGATCTGATGGCGGCAGCTGCTCCCGGCATTCTCTGTAGGCTCACACGAGGTGGTTGATGGAGGGTCTGTGCCCTGTACTTGGCAAGATCTTCTGCGTGACGAATGGTGAAGATAACTCAGTGTGATGACCACCTAAGACCACCAAATACTTACCCTTGTTCATACTTAAGCCCTGACTTTCAGGAACCAACTTCATGCTTAGGGGGAATGAAGACGCGATTCTGCATTGGAATGCTGAGGAATCAATAGAACTATATGCCGTAGCATTCTATGTAAAGATGACATTCTTGTAAAGATGACATTTTCTCTTCTGTTGGCTTCCTTCTATGTGGTATGCCCATGGTTTGACTTTCCTTTGGGTACTCTGAACACTTGGTTATTTCAATGATGGGATTGCTGTTTGAAGTCAGCCTAGGAAACCAAATTTGAGAGATTTTTTTTTTTTTTTATCTCAAATTAACCCACAAAAAGGTATAAGTGGAGGTATGGTTTCAGTGGTAGAATGCTAGCCCTGAGCAGAAACACCCAGTCAAGAGATGGCAAGGTTCTGAGTTCAAGCCTCAGTTCCAGCACACACAAACACACACACACACACACACACACACACACACACACACACACACACATACACACCACCACCACCACCACCACCACCACCACCATCCTAAAACCACCAACAAAGAAACAACTTTGAAATGTTTTGATCATTTGTTGAAGAATGTTCTAAACTATTAGAAACAGAGCAGAAGATGGTCATGTAGAGGCATTACAAAGTGCTTCAGAGTCAGGGTTTAAGCCGTCATCTTTCCAACTCTCCACCCCCAGCCCTGCAGTGCTATTTGCTAGTTCAGACATATTCTCATAGGGTGAGAAGCACTATGGATCCTCTCCTGGGTGAGAACTGACTTTGTGAGGATGCAGGGAGAGAGGACAGCTGAGCCTCTGTACATTGTCCGAAAGTGCTCTAGGTTTGTCAACAGGATGAGCAAGACTAGCCTGCAACCTTCAGTGCAGAGGGGAATGTGATATTTAGTAGAACAAGCCTTATAATACTAGATAAAAATGTTTTATTTTAGGTCATTAAATGGTATGTCATATAACCTTTAAAACAGCACACACGATAAATCAGAAGCTTGGGTTTATAAGGGAGCTTATCATTCATTTAATAGGCACTATTATGGCATTTAGAACTCAGGTCACTGCTAACCTTTTTCTGGCTTAATTTAAGAGAGTGTTTCCCTCTTGTCTGTTCCAGCAAGGAAAGGCCTGTCTGCTTGTGGGCTTCTGTAACCTCCATCCGGTCTGGTGCTCAGCTAGTCTCTGGCTGGGGTCACAGATGTTGACAGCTGATGGCTCAGGGCAGAGCATGAGCAGTGCAGCATCCTCCACAGAACACAGGCGGCCCAAGGGAGGACATGGAACCCTCCTAACTACATTCCCCTGTAAGAAACACCTAATGTAATACCTGTCCCCAGGGACAGGTCTTTAACCCATGGACAGCATCCATTTTCAAGTGGTAGTGATTTTCTTCAACAGATGACGTGTGGAATGGACATGTCATTTAACTGCCTTTTCAAACACCATGAGATGATTTAAATGGATGCTACATGGAAGAAACCATATCCCAGAGTCCACCCATTCATGGTCCATGGTTCTTATTGATATGAAATCTGAAGCCCTGCCAGGCATCAGTGGCTCATACCTATAATTCTAGCTACTCAACTGTCTGAGGTTTGAGGATGGAGGTTTGAAGCCAGCCTGGGCAGGAAAGTCTGTGAGATTCTTACCTCCAATAAATCAACAAAAAGGCAGAGGTAGGACTCAAGTGGTAGAACACCAGCCTTAAGTACATAAAGTTAATAGATAGTACATTGTCCCTGAGATCAAGCCCTAGTACCATCACACACACACACACACACACACACACACACACACACACACACACACACACACACACACACAAGCAGAACACTTAAACTCATTGAATTTTATACATAAAGATAGAAAAATGGTAAATTCCATATTATGCCTATTTTACCCATACATGTAAAAATAAAGGAAAGGCAAAGCTCAATATAATAATCTAATGAGTTCCAAGTGTGAGGAGTTGTGGTGGAGTTATGCATGGTTGGAGAAAGACACAAATTGGCTTCAGATGCTGGCATATTTCCATTTCTCATTTGAGTGCTCACCACACATGCTTTACTCTGAACATTCATTGAGCTGGATCCTACGATTCACATGTTTTTTGACATCAGTGTTTTCTTTTAAAAAGACATTTATCAAATTAAAAATAGTGTTCCATAAGTCTTCATTGATTTGGTTTAATTGAACTGGGGTGTTGGCCACACATATGAAAATTAACTGTATTCTTCAGATGCCCCAGGGATTTGGGCAGAGATAATTGAATAAAATTGTGTCACTGAATAATATTTCCATTATTTCTTTTTTGCAGAAACAGAATTAGTTTAAGAAAGAACAGGGCAGGATTTTTTTTGCGGGGGCGGGGGAGGAGGGGGGCGGACTCAGCGTTTTAAACACAATGCTGGTGCTCCTGGAAAGCTGCTCTGATTCTTTGCAGCTGTAAATGTACATCCATCTGAGTGACAGCCAGGCAGTGGAGATCCAACAGTCTGCACTGGAGTTTCCTATGCTGTCCTTAAACGTTCTGCCATGGGGTTGTTCTGTACGATGCTGAGCTTCTTGTTCAGGATGTCCCCTGGAAAGGATGCTCTATACACATTGTGCATGCTCTGAAGAGACTATAGGAGAGAACCTACTGTGACCTTGGAATACCAAGATTCGAAATCTACCATCCCTCTGTGCCTTTGTAAAACAACTTACTAAACCTAAGTCCTATCTCTTGATTAAATTCTATCTGGGTGTTTGTGAAGGAAGAAGCGGAAGTTGGAGAATAGTAATATTATTCCTCACAAGACATTCTACTAATCTTCTAAGACTGCCGTACAAAAGTGCTAGTGAATTGTGCACTTAAACAGATCAGATGATGTATGTATTATGTAAAGTTTACAAACTGGAATGGCGGGGGGTCCTTGAAACAAGAAAAATGAATTTCTTCCCATTGTGAAGGAGAGATGTTGAAAAGCAAGTTTTCAGGAAGCCCACGTTCCTTCTGAAACGTGAGAGGGGAATGCTTTCTTGTCTCTTCCAGCTTATGAGGGGCTCCTATCAGCCTTTGTCATTCCCTGATTTGTAACTCTATCACTCCAACCTCTACCCGTGTTTCATTCTTCTCTAGCTGCATGCCTCTCTGCGACTTTCTTATAAGGACAACCATCTGTTGATATTCTCTCAAGGTCTTGAATCCTATCATCTGTGACTCTGTTTCCAAATAAAGTCACAGTGTGAGGCTCTGGGAGGATATTAGTTGTGAGAGGACCTCCTACAGACACATTCTGGAAAAGTAAGTGAAGAAAGAACATTTGTATTAGAAAGTTGCTGCTGCCTGCGAGAAATGTAAGTGCAGAAGGAGTGATGAAGGAAGCAGAGCCTGATCTTGTTTCTCATGGAATGCCACGGTTTGGAGTGGGAGGTTACACCTCACCCACTTGTTCAGTGAGTTATTATTAAGCTTCTGAGCTGCACCACACACTCTGCTAGGTACTGGGTGGAAGGTGGGAAACTAATCTGTCATCATGACATTTATGGCCCAGTAGAGTAGACCAGTAACACCAAATCTGTTGGTGCAAATGATTTAAAAGGCAATAGAACATATCGTGAAAGACAGACATTGAAAGAAAGCCCAGATTTTGATGGGGAGTCTGCTAGAAAGTTTCCTCAGAGGAAATGGTATTTAAGCTTCAAGCCACAGATAAGTAGGAATTAGCTGGATGCAAACTGGGAAGAAAGTCCAGGGATGGTGGAGCAGTAGGGAAGCCACAATGGCTGGGACATTGGGACAGCTTGGGCCCTGCAGGGCATGAGAGGAAAAGTGTGTGACAGAAGTCCAACAGATGCATCAAAGTTTTCATCCAGAACTGAAACGTCTCCATGATAGAAAAACCTAGAAAATATTAGGCAGAGGAATGGAAATAATTTAGGAACAGGAAAGTAATAGCCATAAGAGCAAAGTGAGAGAGGCAAGCTAACTTGGAGCCTTAAGATACCTCCATGTCCAAATATATCCTGCCCCTTTAGCTGATTGAGATGTGTGTGTGTGTGTGCGCACGCGCGAGTGTGTGTGTGTGTGTGTGTGTGTGTGTGTGTGTGTGTGTACCTAATGAATTATTTCGCTTACCCTGGTTTAAGATAGTTTGTCTAGCTCTATCATCTATAGACAGTTGACTATTAAAACAATAGAATGAAAATGATCTTAAAATGGATCTCGTCTAAAGAGAACAAAAGGAATTTTATCTTATACTTTGTGTTTATTTGCTATTAATTCTTTGAAATTATTTCCATGTTTAGAACCTAGATCTAGAATTTCCTGTGAGTAGATGCCCATGTTCTACCATCTAGTTTGAATCTGGGTGCACTGTCATGCAAGGGTCTCCTGGAGAAGAGATTCTCTTGGACATAGAGCCATTTGCACAAGGTACCTCTGACACAACAAGGTATCAGATATGTTGCCAGAAAGAAACAGTCTTTGGAAAACTCTTATTTTCCATTTAGACAAGTCCCTAGTTTTAAATGATGAGCAGTTTAGATAAAAAGAAATATATGCCCTAATCTTGTAAATAATTTTATAGCCATTCACTCTGTTAGAAACCATGCAAGTATGGTCAGGTATGATGGCTCATGGCTATAATCCCAGCTACTTGAAAGGTAGAGTCAGGAGGATCACAAGTTCCTGGCTAGCCCAGGCAAAGTGAATGAGCCAGACCTTATCTCAAAAACAAAACAAAACAAAATAAACAAAGAAAGAAAGAGGTGGGGTCATGGCTTACGTGTTAGAGCACTTGCCTAGTAAATAGGAGACCCTTCGTTCAATCCTTAATAACACAATAAACAAACAAATTAGTCAGCAAATAAATAAAGAAACCATGCAGTCACAATTCTGACCTACTAGTTTTGCACGAGGACTCTCATAGAGGATTCCAAAGTGTGGCTTCTTCCTGCGGCTTGTATCACCAGCTCCCATCAATCGAGAGCAAATGGGTTCCATTTTTTTTTCTGGCAGGTGGACCATGTTATAGCTGAACCCCATGGTCCTCACAGCAGAGGTCCTCTTGTATATCTGCACCTACCACTGAGCTCCCTCCCCATCCATCAAATGATGTATAACCCCTACGTATTCTTTGAGATGTGTGAACAGGATGGGTGGGCTTGAGGAGTCACTTTGGCAGAGGGCCCCAGCACCACCGCCCCCATCTGTGTAGTATTATTCACATGACTAGGTTGCCTGCATTGAAGTCAACGAGACCGTATGGCCACGTAGGGATCTGAAATTATTTCAAATGGGTTCCTGTGTAGTTACAACTCTGGGCTTGCAGTCTTTGTGATTTCAATTTGGAAAGTCATTCAAGTGAGTAATTTAATGTTGGGCTGTTCCTTCTATTTTTCCCTTCCAGCGCACAAAATTCTAAAAAATAATGTTATGATGAAGAAACTTTGACTGCGCTTAACAGGGCAGTGGGAGATTTCAGCATTGTGTGCAGCATATAGAGAGGAACGATTAGGTTAGACATGACTTTACTAGCTAGGTCCTAGGTGTTAGGAAGACAAGTTCTACAGTTGTGGTGCCAACTTTTAACTCTCAGATACCATCTTATTTTGAGACGGATGATTCACTTTATCTTGACTTTATCTTTGCCTAGTCTTCAGGCAAAGTTGATGCCTTCACTAAAGGACAATATTTTCTTTGTTAGGATTATAGCAGTTTTCCTCATTTATGTCTTCTGCATCTTGTATCCTCTCCAAGTGTGATGCTTTCCTAATTATAGAGCTATATCTGATTGCTTTTTAGAGATGCCTAGAATTCATTTGTCTTCGTTTTCTACCAAAGTGAAACATGCAAATAGTTGAAGGAACTTTAACATTCTATGAGTTTTTACCTAAATACCTTTTCATCTTTACTCCTCTCTTTCCAAGAAGTTGTTAATTCTTATATTTCTATAATAAGATCCACCTGGAAAATTTCTCTATATCTTAAGTAATATGGTTGTATTATTCCTTTTTTAATTTTTTTCATTTGAGGTCTTATCTACTGACTTCCTGTCCTGACAAATATACAATTGATTTTCCTTTTTAACCCTTCATGCCTTCACTGGGAGAATACCCCAGTCACCCCAAGTTGGCTATGCCTTGATTTTGGGTAGTATAATATTATATTCAATGCTTATAATATTGCATTGGAATATATTATTGGCCCCAGGTGTTAAAGTTGTCTGTGTTTTGTTTTCATGATAATTGAATGTGCTTTTTCATCTATCACATACCTAACTTGACATCCTTCCATATGTCTCTGACAGCCTTTTTTCTTGAGGAGTAATTACACAGAGACCCTTGGCTTTCTCTATGTGGATGGGTTGGCTGCTACTACCATCATAAAGGTCTCCTACTCTTCTCATAAATGTGTGTGTGGGTCTGTTGTTGTTATCCGTTCCCAGAATCCTCCAGCAGATTCAGTGAAGGCATCAACTTTGCCTTAAGTTGAGGCTTCATTGTATATTTGAAGATCAAGTGAATTACCCATCTCAAAATAAGATAGTATCTGAGAGTTAAAAGTTGGCACCACAACTGTAGAGCTTGTCTTCCTAAAACCTCATGGAGGATCAAATTGAAGCTTTGCATGTCAGAAAGAGGACTGCCCGAAAGCTGTTTTCACCAACCAGGGGGAGAGCTACTCTCTGTGTAGTGTATTTTGGTTGCCAGGGCTCCTGGCTTGATCTTTTCAAAGGATTCCTTGCAGGCTGCTGACCAACTTGTCACTGCAATAGCAGCCTCTTTTGAAGCCTGTGATAATCAAGAAATAACTGCCTATAGGTGGACATATATATTTTTCCCTTTGGCCAAGACAACTTTTGCGGAAAAGAAAGAACATTAAAACCCAGGGCAAAGTCCCCTAACCAAGAAGTGCTCAGAAAGGTAGTTTGTGTTGTGGTTAGAGCACTGATGCCTAGATGTCATGGTGATCAGGACACGTCCATTTGCTCTGAGTACGGCATTTCCCCTTGCAGCCCCTATTCTGTCTTTGGACTGTCAGAATGTACAAGACACAGAGCAAAAAGTGGCTCAAAAAGAAGCTCTTACAAGAATATCAGCTGGGTTAACCAGGAGTCCAACTCAGTAATACTCATCAGAAGACTCATTACAGAATACAGAACACAAATAATCTCCAACCTATGTGGGCTGCCATACTTCAGAAGATGACATTGGCCAAGGGTGACAGAGAGCAGCTGACAATATTTTCAGATGATAGGAAAGGTGATGTAAAAACCACATGTGGGTCGTGAGGTGGAGAGATCAACTCTTGAAGAGTATGTGTAGCTGATAGGGAAGGATAGTTTTATCTTTCTAACTGAAGGAAGTAGTGGCTTAAACAAAGTAGGTGAGCTGGGTGCTGGTGGCTCTCACCTGTAATCCGAACTCCTAACTATTCAGAAGGCTGAGATCTGAGGATTGTGATTCAAACCCTGCCTGGGCAGCTGATATGCTTGTAACAGCTTCATACTTTTAAGCCACTCTTTGCTCTATGTCATGTACATTCTGACAGTCCAAAGTCTCTGTGAGACTTATCTCTAACTTCCAGAAAAGCCAGAAGTAGCACTGTGGCTCAAGTAGTAGAGCACTAGCCCTGAGCACAAAAGCTCAAGGAAATCAACTGTGCCAAGTTCCAGGCACCAAAAGAAAAAGAAAAAAATGTAGATGGTTTTGACTGAGATGCCTATTCAATAATTATCAGATATTACAGAAAGATAGAAGACAAGATAAGGTAATAGAGACAGGAAACAAATTCAAAATGTAACCAGTACCAATTCCTCACTTTTAATTCAGTTCCTCACCAGAGAGCCTCTCTCTTACATGGCTTAGAAATAGAATGCTTTTGGTTCAAAGACGAGTAAACAGAAGCGAGCAGAGATGAAGCGATGTACTCATGACCGATGACAACAATTTTCCTCTGGCTAGTGTCATCTCAAATCTCTTCGGTTAATCTACATATATCACATTTTTCAAATGTATCATTTTCCACTTACTTTGTTTCCCAGGCTTCACAGTGCACTGACTTTTTTGGAAATATCTGGATATATTTATCTTATTTCTTCAGCTATTTTGGGGAAAAAAAAACTGAAAAGTTTTTATATTTGATTTTTTTTTTTTTTGTCACAGGGCTTGAACTGTGGCGCTGTCTCTCAGCTTTTCAGCTCAAAGCTATTGCTCTTGAGAAGCAGCACCACTTCTGGCCTCTTCTGTTTATGTGGTGCTGAGGAATCAAACCCAGGGCCTTATGCATGCGAGGCAAGTACTCTACCACTGAGCCACCTTCCCAGCCCCTATATTTGAATGTTTATGCTGGAGCCCAGGCCTTCTAACTCCACATGTCATCCTTTGTTACAAAGAGTAACCAGTAATGTCAGGAAGGCTCAAGTTCATGTCCTCAGTCTACCTTGTAGCTGACAGACACAGTCTTAGGATGTGTGATGTGACTCTTTGTGCCAAACTTCACTCAGAAGTACAATGGAGATGTTGGAGGTAACCAAATAATTGACCAACTGTGCGGAAAAACTAATTTGTAATAGCTATGTAACATAGTAAGCAGCAGACTAAAAAATGACTCAGAAATAAGAGTAGATATCAGGATTATCATCATTATTTGTCATAAGTATGGACAGAAAACTGCCATGTTTAGGAAACTTCTGGTGCTTAAATTTTCTTTTCTTAGGTAATTCCTGGATTTTTTTTAATCTAAGCATCTAATAAATAGGGGTCTCTCCCATATAATGCAAGATTTGGTCAAAGTTTTCCCTTAGGTTTTCCCTTAGCTCTGATATTGTAGCAATAATAGATAGTACTCAAGAGAGAGAGAAATGCAAAGATTTGGAAATCTGTATTTTGTTTTTATCTACCTTATGGGCAAGTGACATTTTTCACCCTTTTGCTGTCATTTGATATTTATAATACTGTTACAATTTTGAAGATAATTATGGTTAACCAACATTTTTAATAGGCTTAACAGAGATGGATTTTATTTTCCTGATACTACTATGGGCTAGTAGACTAGAGAGGCTACAAAAGTTGGAATAAGGATTTAGAAACATGTCAATGAGTTTTGACATGAAGCTGACAGTGTAATGAATACAGAGTTTCAAGATCCTACATCTTTGATTGCTTTTCCTCTCTTTTATTTGCTTCATTCATCTCATAAAAAAATAATCGCATTGACAATATTATTAAATTCTGCAGTTGGATATAAAAACATTTTCTTTTAAACATTAAAACTACTGAGCTTGTGAGTTTATGACCCACAGATACATTTTTATTTTTCAGTTTTAATTTCTCTATGTTGAAATGACCAAATCCACTGAATTGAATGAAAATGAAGTCAGGAGCTGTGCCTTTGTATCAGGTGCAACCAAATACAGCTGGAGAGAAGACAACAAAAGACTAATTTTGCCAGTGGTCTGGCTAGAAGAGCAGCATGCTTTATCATTTGGTTGTGCTTGGATTTTGGTTTTTAAAATATCATTGTTTTGAAAACCCAGACCAATGTATTCATAAGCCAGAGTGCATCAGTTTTACTTTGGCTTTCATTTTATAGACAAAGAATGGTTTTGCATTTGCAATGAATTAGCTGTTTATTTTCCCAACTCTCTCATTTCATTAGAGTGATACAATTTATTTACCTAATGGTAACATTCCTCTACCCCAATTCTTAATCCATGTTTGGCTCAAACTAAACCAATTTCATTTTGGAGATATTGAGTACATAGGCTGAAGACAATACAATGTTTACATTGATCAATATATGATTCCTAAGATTTGAAGTGTCCTGTGGGGTTTTTTTTGGTATGGGGGGAAACATTATAATTCTCTCCCTCCCTGTTACTCTCTCTCTCTCTCTCTCTAAGAAACTGTCTGAAGGGAAGGTATTAAGTGCATTAAATAGTTGTTACTGGTGTACATTATTTGATGTCTTTGGCCTTTATAAAGGAAGTTTTCTGCCTTTTCAGAGGAAGTGCAGAAAGTGCAGAGGCGTGGCATCCAGTAGGTTCCATGTTTAAAGATTTCTGTCCTTCATTACATTGGTAAAGTAATCTGTCTCTCTTCTCTCAAAGATCATTGTATTAAAATACAATGCCTGTTGAGAGGCAGTGAAAAGAGATGAGTACAAACTAGGTGAAAGATGATTTCCTTAACTCTCTGTTAAGATAGATGCATTATATATATATATATATATATATAGGTATGTGTGTGTATATATATACATATATGTATTTATTTATATTGGAGAGCATTCAATTGTCTAGATGTAGAGAATTACAGTGTCGTGTCTCTGTCATGTCATTTCATTTTGTACTCACATGAGCAATCACAGGAATGTACTAGCTAGACTATCAGTTATGAAAGGGCCCAAATGAGGACCTACGGATGGATGAGTTTCAGTCACCAATCTGACAGTGCTTAGGGTCTTGAAGGATGATTGCATTGACCTGTTGCATCTTTCATGCAAACAAGGACCTGACAGCTGTCAAAAGGGCAGACTGGTCTCAAGAATCTCCAGGGATCTATGGGAATGACCTGCGTTTGGAGGAGTCTCTCGAGAACCACAAATCAGAAAGCATGTGATTTGGACACCTGACTAACCAGAGGGTTAAATTGAGAAAAAAATGGATTTTCAACAACTGAATTCACTTCTTTGATTTCCTTCTAAGAATAATCTCTCTCTCTCGAATAAAATTGTAATAATGAAAAAAACGAAGTTTTAGCACAATAGGCAACCGATAGGGCTTAATTCAGTAGTCTGCTTTTTATCATTGTTGTTTGTTCATTTTCTTGCTTTTTAATCATGCCCAAGTTTATAAGGCAACTCAGGCCAATACTGACTCTTTGTGTGATCCAGGTGATTCTGTTTCTTCTATCAATTCATGGAGTACCCTAAACTTTGCTGTGTTACCTATTCCGATTTTTATTGCATTGAAAGCCTTCTAGTGGGATTATGCTTTTGGATTTAAGCTACAGATAGTGAGGAAAATGGTTACTGTTGTTAGAACAAAAAGCTTGAAGCATATAATAAATTAGTATTTAGGAGATATGTGGACAGTCTTAGTTAAATCTTCTAGTATTTAGACCTTGCAGGGACTCAGCAGTCGCCTTGCTCAACATTTTCTTTGGGGTCCAAGCAAGTGATTACAGGAAAAGGGAATTGTTGAATGCTATCCATTCAGGATGGGATAATCAGGAGTAGAAATTTCAACTTTCAATATTTTATTAATGCCTTGAAATATTGACTTAAGAGCTGAGAAGGTCCACTTATTTCAAAGAAGATTTCATAACAAAATTTCTGTATATCCAAAGAATCTGTTCCTAAGAGTATTGTATGAATCTTCTTGAATATTGCATGAAAGGTTCCCCAGGGAGATGTTGGTACTATCCAGAGAAATGTTTTAGTGTTGCAAAGAAAAGAAGATATAGAGAGCAGATGCTCGTCTTCCCATAAGAAGCAGTGATTGAGTCCCTGATGACAAATGAGAAAACATGGACTAGAGTGTCATCTTATAAGACCATCACTACATCATTTTTTGTTTATCACTGTCCTTTTGTTATTGAGGTACTATCATTCAAAATAAATTCCAACAAGACATGGGCTTTCATTGACCCCAAGGTCTATTTTCTACCATCGTTGATATTTACAAAATACTCCTAGAAAGAGTCTGAAATACTGAAGTTATTTGCAAGTACTGGGCTCCAATCATGGGACTCTGTATGCCCATTTTACATAATTAACAATTGGAACAGTTCAGGAGCTTATCATCAAAGCTGATATTAGCTGTAAGCATTATGACCCTGGAGGTGACACTGGCAGAATTCATACTCTCTTCAATAGATGGATGTGGAGTGTGTGTGTGTGTGTGTGTGTGTGTGTGTGTGTGTGTGTGTGTGTGCATGCGTGCATGCATATGTGTGTGTGTAGAGCAGGATAACAAGTTGGGATCTTGAAAGATTAGGAGTCTTAGATGGGTTTTTCTTTTATTTTTTTGTTTTAATTTTATTGTCAAGGTGATGTATAGAGGGGTACAACTACATAAATAAGGTAGTAAGTAAATTTTTTGTCTAACTTGTTACCCCTCCCTCATTTTTCAGCCTCCTTCCATCCCCTCATACCTCCCGCCCCCAGCCAAGTTGCCCAGATCATTTCCAATGTACTGTCTTGTGAGTATCGCTGTTGCATTGGTTCCCACTTTGCCCTTTGTCTCACCATTTTGTTCCCCTGCCCTTCCCTAATTCAGATAAGCATCTATACAATACCCAGGGTACCAAAATCAAATACAGTGACAGCAGGGGATAAACCATAGGGGGAAAAACACAAGAGAAAATGAAATCATGTAGCACATTAGAAACAGCAACAACAAAGAAAAACTTCTTGTATTCAAACTTGTTCAACCACTTTGGAAAGCAGTTTGGAAGTTCCTCAAAAGACTATACACATAGAGCTCCCCTATGACCCAGCAATCCCACTCCTGGGCATTTACCCAAATGATCATAAACAAGGCCATACTAAAGCTCCCAGCACAACTATGTTTATTGCAGCATTATTTACCATAGCTAAGATATGGAACCAACCCAGATACCTCTCGGTAGATGAATGGATCAAAAAAATGTGGTACACACACACACACACACACACGCACACACTCTCACTCACACACACTTAATGGAATCTATGCTTCCATCAGAAAGAATGACACTGCCCCATTTGTAAGGAAATGGAAGGATTTGGAAAAAATCATATTAAGTGCAGTAAGCCATACCCAAAGAAACAGAGATCCCATGGCTTTCTTTATTGGTAATACTAAGAATGAGTCTAGGATAATCTTAGCAGATGAGCAGAATAGTCCAATAACTATGTCATAGGACTATATAAGATGATGCTAAGCAAAATGAACTCTTAGATGGTTTTGTGTGAGAGTCATGGAAAGTTGCTTTCTCTGATTCACATAAACACTCCCAGTTAATTGAAGGAAATAAGATAACACACCATTATTCTCTACCCTAGATGTTAGGCATTTTTAGCCATCATTGGTTTTCTGGAGCAGCTGTTTAATCTTTATCCTGTTTCAAACAAACCACTAGACTGACAATACCACCTAACAAAAGAAAAAAAATTGTCCATCTATCATTAAGATAATTGCTATTGATTTGTCTTCTTGTGATTTTCTGCTTTTTTTGTTTTTGTTTTTAGATGTTGGTTATAAATCACAACCACAGCAGGCACCGAGCCTGTATTTGTGTCTATTATGTGGTTCTGATAAGGCTAGGCAGCATTTCTCACCTTCCTGATGCGAATTATTGAGATTGATTGAAGCTCTTTGCTTGTCCTATCCTAGACACTGTGTCATTAATGCTTCATTATTTTAATACATGTAAATGTGAGGGTATGTGTTTGATTGGGGGGTGAGAGAACAAAAAGGGTTAGAGAGTTCACTCTGAAGTACAAATTAATTTATTACATTGCTAACTGGCCTCTGGGGAGTGAGGGGGAGCGTCTTTAAAATGAAAGGAAAAATAAAATACACAAAAAGAAAGCATTATTACATGCTTTCCAGAGGTTGATAGCGCCAGTTAATGGCTACAAAAAAATACTCCATCATATGTCAGAGATCCTGTTTTGTGTTGATTTCAGCAGTTTACCTCTCTCCCTGTATAGTAGTAGGGGTTAAAATGAGGTCACCGGATGCCATCCCCTTGGTATACATACAACTGTGTATGCCCATACATGTATATTAAAACTATATTGAAATTTCAACACAGTCGTGTGCAACCAATGGCTAACTTTATGATGTTATTTAAAATATAGCAGGAAAGGAATTTCATACCCTAGGAAATGCCATCCACAATCTAACACAATTACTTATTATACATGTATCTTCTTAGACTTCACATTTTGATTGTTTTCTAATATGTTGTTACATTTACGCTTTGTGATTTACTTGTCTATCTTTCTAATATTAGACAGTCAACCTATCATTGCTGTCCCACATTTGCTATGACATCAAACACTATAATGAGACATTTTTATATATTTTTAGTGAATTTTCCATTGATTTGCTTTCTTGAAATTTTTTTTTAGGAATAGAACCTATATCTTTTTATGGCTTTATATATACATTACTGTCTCCAGAAACATTTTCTACTCCCAAAATCTAGCTTAGCAACTCAATGAATGGCTGCAGAATTTAATTAAGCAATGCCTTCTATTAAACTGTCATAACTCTTGACTTTGCCCCATTAAGTCAAACAGTTATAGCCACTTATACCTTAAGAGTAGTAAAGGATTTTGGCTCCTCTCTTCCACTAAATGATGCAATTTTGAATAGGTTTTTAAAAATGGAAAGCAAACTGGTACCCTGGCACTAGAGGAGTTGAGGCAGATTAATTATGCATTCATGGCCAGCCTGGACAAGCCTATTTGAGATTTTAGTGAGAGAGTCATAATATTAGCATGAAGGTATTCAAGAAATTCTGTTGCTGGGCGTAGATGAAAAATAACTAAGAAATCCAAAGACAGCGATGGGAAGGTGAAATTAGAGGGAAAGCGGGAATAGCCTACACTAAGCAGAAGGAAAGAAATGTAAATATCACCTGACATGGAAGAAATAATTGTATTGTCAAAGCTCATAGAATTCACAAGCTTTATAGACCATGATAATGACAATTTGCCTTGTAAAGGTTAAAATGTGTTTGTGACATTAAGTATCACTATTCCACAATAGTGTGAAATATGTGAAATTTATATAATCACCTAATCTCAATTTTTAAAAAAAAGGAAAAGAAAAGAAAATTGAGAGAAGGAGGTGGGTTAGGAGCAATGGGAACAATATTGTCAGACACCTTGTATTCATATCCTGTTTTGTAAAATGGGAACTTCTTTGTATAACCACTTAAAGATAATAATAATAATAAAGTTTAAAAAAATAAAAAAGCTTTTGTTGACTCTGCTGAAGCAATAGAGAACATTATTCAAATTAAAATATAATATATGCACTGCGAAAGAAAAAAGAACTTTTGTTGAGTGGGGTCAGAGGAAGATTTGGGTGGGAGAAGATTATTGAAAGAAAAGCCTAGGAAACTCCAAAATAAATATATATTTTCTTGATTCTAGTCAGGATTTATTCACTAGAGATATTTAGGGAATCATTACAAGATATCCACAACTCCTACTGTTAAGTGATTTATTTATTTGCTCTTATTTCTACCAGTTACTGCTGAGCAGGAAGTTGGGTGTCAACATGTATCCATGCCTATTTGTTTCCTACAGTCTGTGGCTACAAGTATAGTGCTGAGTATCTGATCCATAAAGGTGAAAAGTATTTTCTATAGAACCCTTTGCAAAAAACCTTTGCAAACCTCTGCTGCTGAGAAATGAATCCAGCAGTCAGAATTAGAGGTTTGGAGTCAAAGATAGTATACAAATTTAAAGTCAACCACTAGGCAAATTACAAATAGTTGCAGAATTCAGCTTTACTTTCTTGTTTGCTAATATCAACATAAAGATACTTTTATCAAGTGATGGGTGAGAATATTGAAAGGAGTAACATTGATCAAGATGTATTCATAAACTGCTTTGGTGAATGAGAACTCCTTTGTACAACTACTTAAAGAAAATGAACTTTTAAAGTCAACTGTAAGATAGTATAACATATAAATTTTGTAATAGGCTCATATATTAGTCCCCATGTTCTTTCTTTAAGAAGAAAAGTCCCAAACCAGAATTAGTAATTATCTAGGAATTACTTGCAAGCTGACATTATGTAGTCAATTGAAGATCCCTGAACCTACGGAAATTTTCTTTTAAAAAGTGTTGTATGTGAATGAGTAATTCACATATTCAAAACCACCAAAGCCAATCTGCAAATTTCCCCATGTTAGCTATGTCTGTGCTAAACTCTTCATTGCTGATGTCAGCATAAACTGGTCTGCTTTTCTGAGCCTATCTGTCTGTGTCAGATCACTGAACCCATCACTATTAGATGGAAGGGCAGATAGTGTAACTCACTGAGCATGATGGAGCTGGAGGCCCCCTGCTCCCAGCTCTATGCTTCATCCTGCCATCATTCTTCATAGAAAGGCCCATAGTGTTAACAGGGTCTAAGTAGTTGCAGTCCTTTCTACCATGATGTGTGTGTGTTGTCTTGTCATTTTTCACAGTCACTTTGCAGATTGACAGTGAGATATACTGCTTTGCAATCCACCATCTCCTGCCATCAAACCAATCATGTTTTTTGGCTTATTTGGTTTTAGTTCATTACCAGTCTGTGCCACCAGCCAGTAGTCAGCTTTTTCTAGTCATTGCCAAGATAGTCCAATCAACACTGGCCTTTTACCAGCATTTGAAGAACTGTCTACTAATGGTTAACCAACGTTTTGATGGGAATGTGGCATAATTACCTTTAAGATAAATTTAAAGGCTAAAAATCTAGAGGGAGAAAAGTGTTGTACATGTTATAAAGAAAAATCTAAATGCTCAATTTCAATATAATTAATTCTGGTTCTTACTCTGTAGATAAGTTTTAGGCTATTACTAATACATGAATAATGGCTCAAGAGAATGGTTCTTTGCTTTAATGCTAAGTAATTTTTTTTCCTTATTAGGGACCATGTGAAAATATGTTGAAGATCAAATAAGATAAATTGATGAAAAGTTGCTGGACAGAAGCTTATTCAAAAATAATTAAAAACAAGGTTATGTAACTTTAGGAATCTGTGTGACATTTACACGGCGCAGTGGCCAGGCTGTGACAATTCCCTAACTCCAGAACTTACAGTTACTCAAACATTTATTAAAAATCAATAAAAAGTGCATGTTACAAGAAGCATTTAGACTATACTGTCTACATTGCAATAAAAATTGGAAGAAGCAGTGTTTCCATTCATTTTATAAATTAAACAACAAAGTAAGTTATTTAACCTTGTTTTCACATTCTTTATGGTATTATAAAAATGATGATAGAGGAATAATCTATGCTTTATAGAGCATCACTTGTCTGAATGTATTTTCCACAAAACTCCTAGTCCTTATGGGCCAAGAAACCTTTGGAAAAGGACAACAGGAAATAGGTGTGGGATGAGATAGAGAACAAGGTTTGTGGCCCTTCAACCAGAAGATTCTCAGAGGGAGTTAGCAAGTTAGGATGTTAACAGGCATTTGCTAGGTATTTGATAATATGTGTGAAGGCATGATGTGAGAATGGATGGATGCATTTAATGGACACCTTCACTTGTCTGCGTAGTCTATAGACTATGCTGCTGCTAAGGCTTATAAATATTCATTCTATTACCAAAGGGAATGAAGGAAGAAGAGGTGAGGATACACGATATCAGCTTCAAGCTTTGATTCCACTCCCTGTGAAGAATATCACTATCTTTTAAGAACACAGGTCAAGAAAAGGCACGTTTACACCTTTTCCTGTTTTCCTTTTTTGTAACAATGGTTTATACATACTTTTTGCTTTTATACAACCATATATTACCTCCACTTTTGCCCCTTGTTATTCAAAGCCAAAAAAGTTTACTCTCTAGCCTTTGATAGAATAAAGTAGTCATCTTTATCCCAGAATATGTAAGGACCTATCCTTGATCTCAATATTGATAAGTTTTGCTTTGCTTGGTAATAAATTCGAACATCCTGGTCACTGGAGAAAACCAAGAGAATATGACCCAATTTTCTTTTATCACTTGTGAAGTTTTTCATTAGGTTATCCTCCCAATTATTTATGTTTTAGTCTGTACATTTGCTTGTATACAAGATAGGTTTTAAATATCTCTGTGTTACAGAAGAGCTTCCAAAGGCTGTGTAAGGTAGACAAATACAATTCATTTCTGCTTCCTAGGCTTTATGGTAGAGTAGGGAGAAATGTCCAGATATGTTCAGTAGGAAAATCAGAGCCACAAGAGAGACACAATAAATGGATCTACTGCTTCTAAAGCTTGTTCTGTCCCTGCTACTCAGTGACAACTTCTTACTGTCAGGAAGGGCCCAGAAAGAGGTGTATAATTATGTTTGCCACTTTGTAAAATGTGAACCTAGTAACAATGTTGATGTTATTATTTCAAACTAATCTTTGTTATTAAAAAATGAATTCTGTGCTGCTGTTGAGGTCAGATTACATGGGAAGTCAAGTAAATTCTTTCAGCATGGTGCTCCAACTTGCTGGGATGGTAGACCCTATGTTCTAACTACTGAATTCTAGAAAAGGCTGTAGTCAGAACATTTCTGTAAGGTATGACAACTAACTTCTGCATGCAAATAATAGCCCTTTTAAATAAAAGCCACCCATGTTTCCTTGTGTTTAGTTTTTCACTTTACTTGACTAGGTCCTTTACCCCTAAAATTCACATAAAGCCTGTGTAGCATTCAGAAGTTTTTATTTTTTTTCCTAAGAGACTTCATTCTTGTTCCCTAACTTACAACGCATTGAACCTAAATCACCATCTAATGAAACAAATTGGTTGACAGACATCTTCAGCAAATGCTGACATCCTGAGCATTTTAAGGCTCACACGCTTTCAGTTTTTATTGTGGATTTCGTTCTTGATGTCACTCATAGACTAAGCAGGAAAAATATCACCTTTCTGCTGAGACAAGAAACAGGAAACAACACAACCAGATGAATGACAGCATTTTAATGGAAACTTTTGGTCTCAGATTTGAAAGAATTGGGACTTGTTATAATACACATGTTTTACTAGTCCGAATTTCTACATCACACGTTATTGCACAATGTCAACCACCAGGTTTGCTGAACTTTTAAGCTTTACTCTAGACCTGCCAGGCCTTTATGAAATTAATCTTTCATCGTTGTAATAGGAGCTTCCCACAAGATGAATACTTCATTTCTCATGAATCATAATAAAGGCAGCGCATGCTTTGTCAGCAGAGTGACCTCTTTAGTCTTTTGTCTTCCAGAGAAAAAGATTAGACTCTGTTTTACGGCTAATGAGGTAGGCTGTTGGTCTCTTGGCACTTCTAGTAACCGTACCTCTTTGTATAGGTCTCACTTCAGTCATCAAAAACTGATCACCAGCTCCTTACAGCAAATCTCCCCATATTATGGGATTCTTCCTAAATATGAGGGCAATTTTTCTGTAAGTAGCAAAAGTGGCAGATGCGAAGACCTAGATTATTATCATTGTAGTGATGAAGCCATCTCTATCTAGAAATTAGCTAATCCAACCTTCTTACTGGATTAATAACTCGATTGATTCCCATAGGGTATTGTCCATGCTCAGAAGGGCTTTTATTTGTAATTGACAAAGTGTTTGAATTTTTTTCTATAAGGAATGTATATTTCTTCATTTAATTCTTTAGCAGTGGTGCTCTTACACTAGAATATAAGACTAAGGTAGAGATTTTGTGTCCTATAGTAGGTTTTTTCATTGTTGTGGGTTTTGTTTTACTGTTGTACCCCTATAGTTAACAATGCCTGCTACAGTCAGCCCTTAAAGTATTAGATGGACAAATTGAATAGTATGGAAATATTTTAAAGATCTTTCCCACCATCATTAAACATTACAGTAAAAACAAATTAGTATTTCAAACTACATTATTCTGATTACATTTTGTCAATACCCTCTGATGTATCCACTTCTAAGTAAATCTACCTTGGTTGCTATGTTGCCTCTTCCAGAGTATCTGTGTCTTTCAATTCTATTCAATTTATGAAACTTCATAGAGAATTATCTTTTTTTGTTAGGCACTGAAAATTGCCATGGAGAAATATCGTGTTTCACACTAAACGTTGCTCAGCTTAGAGATGGGACAGACACACGGCTAGCGGGCGGTAAACTGTAGTGTCGTGAACTCCACACTTATTAAATTATAATAAGTGAAAAGCTTTATTTTTGATAATATGTGAAAAGCTTTATTCCGGTTAAAGAAGTTATATACATCAGCTGAAGGCTGAGGAGTCAGTAGGTGAGAAGATGGACACATTGTCTTGAGAGAGTAGTCTATGGGTGCTTGGTCCCTAGCAGAAGGGACCAAAACTCTTTATATTCTCCTTGGGATGATAAGACCACCTTCTACAACTACTTGTCATTTGGCAAGTGTTCTGGCAAGTGTTCTACCTATCTCTGCCAATCATAGCTTTCATTCCCATCACAGCTTGCCAAATTCCTCTCTCTTGTTTAAGACTCCCATAATCAAGAATCCAGATGTGAATGAACAAACACAGTGGTACTCAGTAGACCCTATGTGGGAAATGAATTATACAAGGACAAGAGGGGAAAACTGGGAGAGAGTGAAGGAAAGTGTGACATTGTTCAAAAAGAAATGTCCTCATTACCTGACTTAGGAAATCCCTCTGCACATCACTTTTATAATAACAATTTTAATAAAAAGAATCCATTTGTTCTCTCATTCCCTCCCTTTTCTTCACAGAGGCAAGCCATGTCTTGTCCTACAAATCCTTACTTTTTTACTTTGGCTTTTATGTAATATACACTTTCATTTTTAACAATATCTGGTAAAATGCTATAATATGCCCTTAAAAAGCAAGATAATTTTTCTAAAATTATAGAAAACTATGACACTCGTTATAAACTCATTCCCCTTTAGGAAATGTCTAATGCAAATCAATCTAATTTTGAAAGGTAATGGATGAATCTTTACCTTAAAAAATGATTCCACTATAGATATAAACTAAGAACGCTATCCTGTGGATAGTAAAGAAAATCACTATTTCTAAAGAAATGAATAATTTCTTGGAAGGAAATAATTTCTTGGGAAGAGTTATGGGTAATGATTGTGATATTTAGTTTTCTGCCCATACTTTTTTATTTGTACATAGTAAATTTGGGTAACCTGATTCAAAATAAGGTACTAAAAATTAATGGATCCCCTCACAATTATAGACATCTCCAGTGCTTGTCCATTTACCTGACATTCCGATGGAGATGTTTCTGGGTCCTAAGTATCCACTAAATCATATGTTTTCAAAGTATTCTCATGAACCCTGTCAGTATTATAGTTGACGGCTGCACTTTCATAAAATGCCATCCCCTCTTATAGTTGGAGAAGGACTGATGCATGACACCAAGGAGGGGAGAGCTAGCTTACATTTCACCATACTGAGAGCAGAAAGGGTTCAATCCCAGGGCAGATTAAGCAATACATCAAAGTTTCTCTTTTAAGTGTTAATTTTGCATGAGGCCTGGGATATGATAACCTAGATGTCAGACTGTGTTACCTGTTGAGCTGGAAAAAAAAATCCCATTACAATCTTCCAAATATCACACAGCAAAATCAAACTGTGGTTTAGATATTTAGCTCCTGAAGCAGAAAAAGGACGAGGAAGTGACTCCTGCCATTCCAGCGTTGCCCTTATCATTTCTCTTTACCATAGGATTTAGCCAGCGGACACTCAGACAGTTGCCTGGGGCAGACTTCTTGCCCTGTAAAAAAAAAAAACCCTCAGATCTACACAAAGCTTTCTCTGCTTTGCTGAAGATGCCTGTGCACTCTGAATTTCTAATGTGGAGCTTCTGTGTGGGCTTGCTAAGAGATTTCAGCTGGGGCAGCTGCTTCTTGAACTCTACATCTTGCATTTCTATTTCTGAATTTTGTTTCCTGTGTTGTAAAAAGGAAAGGAAAAGAAAATTCACTGTGTGAAGAATAAATCAGGTTGAGCAACCTTTCTGGGATATTTGGTGGAGGTGTGGTAGGTCAGCACATGCCCTGATGTTAAAATCGCTTTCTGATTCAGCTACAGTAGCATTCCAAGAATTCATAGTCTATGGATCCATGACAACTGGATAGGGCATGATGAATTCATGTGCTGTGTCCTAACTTCTGTCACAGCCTCAAGAAAGAACTTTACAGGAAATAGGCTGGCTAGATACTAACCAGGAACATAAGGCCCAATTAAAACTTGAGTTTGGAGGGCCAGGGTATAGCTCAGTGATGGAATGCTTGCCCAGTAGTTTGTATGTTTATCATCAGTGTGACAGAATTACAGGCATAAGCAAGTTAAACAGAGGGAAGTCTGATTTGAGCTTACAGCTTCAGAGGGTTCATTCTACGCTTGTGTGGCCCCATGTGTTTAGACTGAAGATCACAGCAGAGAGCTGTTCATCTCATGATGGGCAGGAAGCAGAGAAAAGACAGGAAGGGGCCAGAGTAGATGTGCAAAACGAGAAACCAGGTCAAAATTACAGTTATATGACTAAGCTATGAGCTATTAAAAGAAGGATCATGTGGCTGAAGAATACTTCATTAAATAAAATTTCTATTGGGAGAGGGTTGTTGCATTAATATCTAGTGAAATGCTTTGGTAACTTTTTATATGAATTCCAAGGAATGTTCGAAATGTCCAGTTCACTGTGGAATTCTTCTTGTGTTGAACTGAGTTGGATCATTTGAGTCCCAGACAGAAAACTGGTTACAATACAGGAGATACTAGTTATGATAGCAGTAGTCCTCTTTCTGGTAATTTTCCTTCAACGTTTCCAGAAAGTATAGAGTGAGTTTCAGATAAAATACGTACTGAAAAAAAAAAAAGACAGTTACGTGCCTTTTTAGTTATCCTCGTAACTTTCATCTCCCCATTTAAAAACAAAAATGGTTAACCCAAATGACACAGATGTTCCAAACACATAAAATGCTGATACAGTCTTACCAGGCGTCAACATCATAGTCTGACAAGCATAGGAACGTCATGCTCTAGCCTGGGTCACTAGGGGTTTTGGAGCAGTTCTCAAGTGTTAGTTAATTAACAGTTCCCTTAAAGACAGTTTAGAGCCCAGGCTGTTGGTTTTCCCTCCTGTTCTTGCCAATTGACAGCTGTAGATAGGCCCAATGGCTGCATTTCTAACAGGGCCCTAGGTGGTATAGCTGTTGCTACTCTGGGGATGAGGTGTTTTTTAAAACCTCTTGTTTCAGAATTTACATATTTTTAAATCACATTAAATATTTATTTTAGTTTGCTGTAGCATGATTAGTTGTACAAACATTTACATACAATATACTTCTGTCTTTTGTCCTTTTCCCCCACATCCCTCCAAATCTTGTCCCAGCAAGCTTCATTATTCCATTTTCATACATGAGAATAATGTATTTTGATGATATCTGCCTCTTTTACCATTCACCCCCACACACACTAGTGTTCACATTCCAGAGGGTACATTTTAACCTCCCAATATTCATTTTTATTAAAGTACATGTTATTTGTTCAAGGGACTTCACCATGGTAGCACACATGCATAAAGTTATGTGCATCTATGTGCATGTTTAGTTTATAAACCCGTTTTATCTGTGTCTACCAGTAAGAGAAAACATGCGACCTTTTTCTCAAACCTCAATTACTAGGATTAATATGACTGTCTTCATATTCATTCATTTTCCTGAAAATACTATATTCTTCCTTGTGCCTGAATATTACTGAATTTATATTTTTATATTCTAAACTCAGTACTCTTTGTGTATACTTAGTTCTGTTAATTTGTTTGTTTAAAAAATTCCCTGCTCCATTGCACAGCCTTATACAATTTTGTCAGGCCTGAAGACCAGAATTACAATTGCATGTATCATTTAGGTTTGATGCATAAAAAGTGCATTTTACTGCATCTTCCACAATTATTTTAATTTCTTTCAATATAGATCTTTTTTTATTTATCTTAACACAGAAAGATGCAAATGTAGTGGCATGTATTTATAAAAAAAGAGAGGAGGGTGACAGACTTTTCTGTGTTGGTTATAAGAATTTGAGCATTATCCAAAATTCCAAGCATCCCAAGTGAAAGTTAGTATAATTCAAAGGAGATGAAATTATGCGAAGCAAGCTCTACTGGGATCTGTATGACATTTTTTAATCTTAAAATCTTTCAGGAGCTTCTTTTCTCTTCCATTCTACATCTCATAAGTTTCATTTTTTTACCTTTTATTGCCTTAACAAGACGGTTTTACACTTTGGACCTCGTAAAGGATTTCTGACTCCACGGGGAATTATTTTTCATGCTCAACAATGTTTGATGTTGTAGATAAAATGTCAAACCTTAAAAATCCCATTCTAGGTTAGACTGGCCCTGTGATGGACTGAGCTTTGAAATGAACAAGAATATGATAAGGAGAGTAAGCACAAAGGGATGTAAGCTTACAGGAATTTTTTTTTTTTGCTGTTTGATCTTTGGGAGAGATTCTAAAATGCATTGAGTATTGTTTTCTACTTCTAGATACTCAGCTAAGATAAACTTGAAATGTCCTTGCCAGTATTATCTCAGATGTTCATTCGTATCTGACAAAACTAAAACAAATAGCTGATAATAGTTTCTCTTCAGTTCACTCTTCTCTTGGAAAACAAGAAAGTGGTTTTTTTTGTGTTTTGCTTTTTATTCATCTGCTTAGAAATTATTTTTTTAAAGAAGAGGAAGCAAAAGAGAAAAGGAAGAAATTATCTAATGGTGATCTAATACTTACATTTTGTTTTCCTCAGATCAAGGTAGAATGAGGAAAGCTAAGCCAGACATTGTTTCCATTCAGATAACTTTATGTCTACCCTATAGCCAAAGATATTGAACTCTTCCCAAGTCAATATTTCAGGGAGAGAGGTATAGAGGCTCATTCATTCTTTTCTCTGTGTGTGTGTGTGCACATGAGCACGCCGTGCATGCGTGTGTGTATGTCCGTGTGCTTATAATTGGGCCTTGTACTCTACTGCTTGATCCACACCTTCAGTTCGGTTTTGATTTCTTGCTGGTTAATTGGAGATGAGACTCTTGGACTTGTCTGCCAGGGCTAGCTCTGAGCTGGGATCCTCAGGTTTCAGTCTCCTGAGCGGTTAGGAGTGCAGGTGGGAGTGATCGGCATCAGGCTGAGACAAGTCCATTCATAAAGTAAACTCTGCATCTCTTTTGGGTGGATAAATTTCTTAAAGGATGAAATTTTACATTTTGGTGCTTTCAGATGTATTTCTCCACAAATATAATTGATTTAAGTAATTTTTATAACAGGGAAAAAAGGATCTCTTTTGGATTTTGAGCCCAGAGGACTTGCACACACTCTCATTATCTAAATTATCTACCATAAAGTTTCTCCCCTAGCCCAAGAATTGCATACCTTATGAAACTAGGCTGGGGAATATATTTGAGAGTTCAGGAGAATCCATGACTTAAAATCTTAAAAGTAGAAGTCAAGCCAAATCTTATTCCAATAGGTTTTCTCCTGGATAAAATACCATCATCTGCTTTTCAGATGAGATCCGTTGCAGCCCTGTACAGTAGGCAGTTTAGTGTGTACTCTCAAATGCAGGCTTCTGTTGATTTCTTTTTTTGTTATTGTGAGAATACCGTACAGAGGAGTTCCACTTACATGGGCTTCTGTTGATTTCTGATGACATCTTTTACTCAGATCTCAGGGAGAACCGTATGTTCAGCAGACTCTTAAGAGTCTAAATCCCAGAGCACGGCTTTTTGTGCTTCACACTCCAAAATTCTTTCTAAAACTTTCTCTCTTTTGTATTCTTTCTCTCACTCAATGTAAGTGACTTAAGCTGATTCTCAGATGAGATGATTTTGTAAAATGATTTAATATTAAGTTATGATGTGCTAGTGGGCAAAATATCTCCAAGAGGAACCAATACCCTATATGGTGGTATCCTAAACTAAAGTCAGTGTGATTATTGTGCTACTGGGGCATTTTTTAAGACATGTAAAATGCTTTATGAAAGAGTTAAAGGAGCATTTGCTAAAACTTTAGAAAAGAGACCATTAGAGACATGTTTACTATTTCTCAAAGAACGCCTTTTACTTGGGTTCATTTTCCCCCCAACTACTCACTAAGTAACGCAAGTTATTGAATGCAAAGAGGTTCCTTTATTTCAAGTCATATATTCAAATTTAATTGTTATAAGGAATACTCAAAAAGCTCAAATTGCCAGCAAATTACAAGGGTAATTGTATAACAGAAAGTTAATCTTTATTTAACTTTCCAAAACCATGTTCTCACAGCAGTGAAAACTGTCATAACCTCACTGTTTCAGAGCAAGTGGATTATTTATTTGTGATAATGGGCACATATGCTCATTAGCATGCTGTCATAAACAGCTGTGTTAAATGTATTATATGCTCTGTGATATAAATAAGGTGCTCCACATGAGGTTATGTTTAAAATATAGGCTTGAGGAAGAACAAAAAAGCAATAAATGCTTTTTAATACAGTTGCCTGGTCTTGCACTCTAAATTTATTTCTCCTGTATTAATGCTACTTGTATGGAAATTACAGGAATTACTCTAATGAAATATGTGGACATTCACCTACATTAGAACTTGGTTCTGCTTTCTCATCTTTATTGTGTCTGTAGCCAGGTGTTTTCCGGCTAATGTTTCTTTCTCATAATGGAGAATACTAGAAGAAAGAAAAAGAAAAGAAAAAAAAAAAAAAAAAGGAGGCCAGGCCATTATAACAGAGTCAATCCACAATGTACTAAGCTTAAAGCAAGATTCAACTAATAGGTGTATCAAGTATTTCCAAACTGGATGTTTGAGCTTCAAGATCATTTAGTTCAATGTCCCCATTTTGCAGCTGGGAAAACAGAATTCCGAGGGCTTAACAGACCTTTCTGAGTCACACATACTCAAATAATGAAGCCAGAACCAGGAGCTAGAGAATCAGACTCTCACTTTGATGAACTTTCCACTAGTAGAACAGGTTACTTCACTATAATAAGTATGGCTACACAGAAATAACCTGTGGGAAGAAAGAACTTAATTGACAGAGAAGAGAGCAGGCTGGCAGCATTGGGGATCTTTATCGATATCATTTATCATAGATTTAAATACTCACTGTTATCTTGCTATTTATGTCAATTTGAGCAAAGTTCCTGATGTTTCTCCGGGCAAATGGCCTAGTTGGAGAGAGTGAGCATATGACAGGGAGAGAGGAAATTCTTAGGGATAAAGTAACAGATTTTGAGCAGGAGAATTACAACTGTATCTTCATTGGGAATTTGGATCTTTGAACTCAGAGCCTGGTGCAGTCCATAAGTTTTTGCTCGAGACCTATGCTCTACAATTTGAGTAACAATTCTACTTCCAGATTTTTTGGTGATTAAGTGTCTGAAGGACTTTTCTGCCAGGGCTGGCTTAGAAGTGCAATCCTCAGATCTCAATCTCCTGAGTAGCTAGCATGACAGGTATGAGCCACTGGCAAGGTGGTGCTTGCTTTTTAAATGATAGAAGGCTGTAAAGTTTTTACAAAGTATATCTAGAAGCATTCTTATTACACATAAATTAAGTACGTTAATGAAATTGAAGTTATCATCTGAGCAAAATGAAGACTAAAACACAATCTTGGGGTATTTTAAATGAAATGAAATGATCCTTCTAAAGCATAATCTTCACGAAAAGGAAAATGGCCATTACATCTACACTTTCATGCAAATTGGTTCAAGATAAAATGTGATTCAACAGTGTGAAGAGAATTCAGTTAGACTCTAAGCATTATCCACTATTGAAAACAAGCAACTAAGGGTCAATGTGGAATCTTTACCCATAAAGACTGCTTAACATTAAAAATGCTTGGACATGAATTATTTAGATATACCTTTATCTGAGTAAAATGTCAGCCCTTTGACCTCCTAAGATCTCTTCAAGGTCTTTCATTCGATAAGCAAATCTTCTGACAAATGCCAGTCTCAAAAACACGTATTTTTACTTATACTTGCACCATTCCCACACACGTAACAGGCTCTTAAGTGACTTTCTAGTTCTCCTGTTGTTTCCTTATGTTCATTTTTATTTATGAAAAACAAATCCAATCCAACTTTAATGTTCTTTTTACTATTCAAGCCCATGACAAACATTCAGATTGAAATTAAGACACTTCAGGGATTTTATATAGTAGCTTTATTACTTGTTCCTGCTAGTGAGAGTTACCTATTTTAAAATACACCTGAGCTTTGTTTTAAGAAACTTTGTCAACACTATTGATTTCAATTTTATAAAACAATGCTATGTGTGTAGATATTATCATTAGGATGCAGACATACAAATAGTTTTCTCAGTCTTAACATATTTTTGTGCATTCATAACATCCAGTGCATATCCTATGAAACTAGAAAAATTTAGGGAAAGGTGAGGTTGGGAGGGAGAGGCAACAATAATGAAAGGGGCAAAATCAAGCAAGGTGTGTAATCCTCATAAACTCACATGTTGAATAGCACAACTACTTAAAGACACTTTTCACAACTACTTTACACAACCTTTTTATAACTACCTAACGATAATTTTAAGAAAAGATTTGAAGAGAAAAATAAAGACATAAATAGTACAATTTAATCTGGAAAATACTCATTTTTTAAAAATTAAATGTCAAGTATTGGCTGGTACATCATGATACCTATTATCTGAGACTCATGATTCTTATAGTATTGTTTTGAGGACCTGCTGTTCCATTCATTATAGCCCAAATAGGTACTTATATTGTTTAGCACAGGATCCTTAATCTTATTTCTTCTGGGTCACTTTTCAAAGCCCACAGCTGATTGCAAGAGTTTATAAAGAAAAGGCATGGGATCACAGTCTGCGACTTCTTTGGATGCATGAACATGTTTCCCTGTGCTTTCTGTTCTAGGTTTCCAAATCAAGGCTTTCACATCCCTGCGCTTCCTGTCAGAGCCTTCGGATGCCATCACGATGCGGGGAGGAAATGTCCTCCTGAACTGCTCCGCAGAGTCCGACAGAGGAGTCCCAGTGATCAAGTGGAAGAAAGATGGCATCCACCTGGCCTTAGGGACAGATGAGAGGAAGCAACAACTTCCAAATGGGTCTCTCTTGATACAGAATGTCCTTCATTCCAGACATCATAAGCCAGATGAGGGACTGTACCAATGTGAAGCGTCTTTGGGTGATGCAGGGTCAATTGTTAGTCGGACAGCAAAAGTTGCAGTAGCAGGTATGTGGATCTCTCTTTCTTGGCCTCCTTCCATCATCTTTCTCCTCCAACTCTTTTATTTGAATGTTTTCCTATGGGTTTATAATTTGTCTCTCTGCACCTGGCTTATTTCACTTATAGTTTTCCCAGGCTCAACTCTCTTTATTTATAGGAGGTAAGAGACTATCTTAGTAGAAAAATGCATTTAATTTTTAAAATTTTTAATTGAACCGTAATTGTCTTGCAAATATTATACTTTAATGTTTTGATATATGTATGCATTCTAGAATGACATTATTGAGCTAATTAGCACATATGTCACCTTTCATACTTAACATATTTTATGGCATTTATTACTTTATTCTCTACTTCGTGAATTCAAGTTTTTAGATTCCTCAAGTAAGTAGAATTACACAACATTTGTCTTTCTGTAATGGGCTTCCCTAATTTAGTGTAATACCCTGTAGGTTCACCCATGGTTTCAAAAAAAAATCAAGATTTTCTTGATTTTAAGGCAGAATAATGTCCCATGGTGTATATATGCCATGTATTCTTTATTCATTTGCAAGTTCAGCCTCAACTTGTTTCGATTATTTGACTCTTACAAACAATGCTTCATTGAGTGAAGGAAAGTAGATAATCATTTTTAATGCCATTTCATTCTTTTGGATATATAGATATAGTTATAGTTATAGTTATAGTTATATATGTAGTATATAACTATAACTACATAGCTATATATTAATTGTATATAGCTATATAGTTGCTACAACATATACTATATCAATTTGTAGTTTTCTGAAATATTTCCATACATTTCCCAAGATGGCTAAAATTAGAACTGCCCATCAATGATATACATTTTTACCTGAAATGAATTATGTTAAACTATTCACATCTCACAGTTTTTAATTGACTTTTCTGCTTCAAATAGCTTGGGAAACAGGAGAAAAATAGCATTATGAGTTTAAAAAAACTTTTTAGCAAAAGCAAAGCAAGTTCATGTAGTTTGCTGCTTATGTCTATGTGACATAAGCAGCAAATGAATATTTAGAAAATTATTTTCCAGTTACAAAAGTTCAACTTCTATTTTATAGCTTCACTAATGTTGAACTTTTGTAGAGTTGTGGGATTTCTTTTTTGCCTTCAGAGCAATTAATTTTATTTTAATTAGAATGGCGTAACCTACAACACATAGTTCACTAATGAGAATCAAAAATATTCACGAGTGCTTCCACATATGTTTCTGCTTGGTGACACATCAGCTCAAACACTGACTAATAAGATGAACATATTTTGTTTTTTCTTCCTAATGTACTGAAGTCATGTAGACGTTGATTGAAGAGTGTAAAATGTCCTGGATTCCATAATACTGCTATATCTGACCCACTTTTCTGGTGAGGAAAATTCTTGTATTTCTTCTGGACCCTGTTCTCTGAGACGAGCAAAGAAAGGAATCATCTTTCGTCTGTGTAGTTTCTAAAAGTCAGAGTATGAGATAAAGTTTGGTATAGAATAGTAAATTAGACAAATATATCTAGTCTGGAAAAAAACCCTTAAATTATTAAATGAGTAAACAGATTTAAAAGGCTGTCTCCAAACTTCATCTTTAATTCTCAACTTTAAAAAAATGGAACCAATTAGTTGTTCTTTAGCCATTTGATTCTGCCCCAGGTGTCCCTGTGGAAGGCTGGAGAGGAGGAGTCAATAATGGCAATGGTAGAGTGATCGGCCAGCACCACACAATCCTCCTCACACAATCTTTTTTGTAGTTCAGATAAGTAAAAAATCCTGAAGAAGTGATTTTTGTCAGATAATGTTATATTACCCCATCAGTCCTCAAACCCACTTTTCTGTTATCTTATGGGGGTTTTTGTTATTGTTGTTTTTCTGAATAATGTCTCTAACTGCATGTTTCCTACGTGGAAGTCCTAGGTCCCAAAGTTTTAGTGTTAGATGGTGAGGCCTTCAGATTTAATTAGAGTATGAAAGTGATCAATAATGTCACCAGGAAGAATTCAGGCAACTCTCTTTCTGTCATATTGTAGAACTATAAAAAGTCCATGTTCTGCAGCAGAAGAGGAACCCCACCTGAAATCAGGCATGCCAGTACCTTGCTCTCATATTTCCAAGCCTTAGGACTGAGGAATCAACTCTTAATATTTACTGGCTATCTACTGTATGACACTTTATAACAGCTCAAATTAACTCAGGCAGGCTCTTTCATATTCAGTTAAACAAATGTGACTTCAGCAAAGGAATCTTGCTGGGTAGGGGCTTCAGCTACAGGTAGAATGCTCATTTGTTCTGATTTGCCCTGAATTGATCTGAGCTTAGTATTTGAAAATCCTGTATTTCAAGGAAGCTCCTTAGGTAGGATATTTGGTTCTCCTACCTAGAGGTAATTCTGCCTGCTTGTAGCAAGAGCAATCTTCCAAGATAGGTGAAGAGATATGCTGATAGGGCAAGCAAGGCTTAAGCCACCTGTACCTTTGAGTGATGGATGCCTGAAATTTGATTGATGGGGTATAAAGTGAGGAGAAGATGGAAAAGGAATGATAATGATGATTGATTAAGAGGAATAAGTGAAAAAAATGCTGAAGAGGGAGCAAAAGCTGAAAGTCTAGAATGCTCCATAGGAAATGGGAAGGGTGCAATTACACTTCCTGTCACCAGCGAATTTCTATACTCTCCAATCTCCCCATCCATTGCTTACAGTGCCAAAGCAGCTCTGCTGATCCGAATGAATCAGACTGGTGTTTTGATGCTCTATTACAAAAGGCAGCTGCATCTGCACCGTTAATGAAAATGGCCCGATTTGTTGCTGTTTCTGTTTCCCTGCAATCTAGATTCACTTTTATGTGCTCTCTGTTTCAATGGTAAAATGAAGAATGATTCCTTGCCTGTGAGATATTAAAATAAAGTGGCTTTGACTTTAGTATTCTGTACAAGGATAGGCTCAGGGATTCAGTCATTGAGTTGCAATCTAATATTAGATTGTATCATTTGAAGGTAATAAGGCTGTTCACAGCATTTTAAACACTCACTGTGCTGTTTGGCAACACAGAATATATCAATGTTATGTCTACTGAGGTTAAGACTGCCAAACCACTAGAATTCACAAGGGGCATATATCTTCCTTGTAATAAAGACCATAGACCTGATTTAATCTTATTTTTAAAGCATTAGCCCCCAATAAACCAGTCATGAGTAAAAGGTAGCATCAGCTTTGCTTAGGTAAGAAAAATATACTCGGTTCTATACCCTCAAATGTACTGCCTTTCCCCTAGTTCCATTTCTCAAAGTATCCTTGAGAAAAGAAAACAATGCACTAAATTAAATGTCTTTAATCAGACTGCCTTATGTACCATTTCTTCTATTCTCTAGAAACTTCTTAAGTGCTCTTTAAACTCACTGCGTACACTTGGCTAGAGTGGAGAGAGGAGTAAGACAGATAATTGGAGGGCCATCATGCCACCCCCTACCTTGTTAAAAAGCCAGAATGAAACATGCAAATGACCGCGGATATTTCTGTTCATTTTGGGTTGTTAGTGAAGCATGCCTAGGCTGGCACAGCTCTGTTCAAAAACAATTCCACCAGTCTTAGCTAAAACTAAGAAATTTAGTTTTACACAATTAGTTCTGATCTAAAAAAAAAAAATTGTAGTCTTTCTCTGCCAAATGTATTTCTGTTTAGTCCTAAAATTGAGTTTGAAGATGGAAACAGAACTTCTCCTTTACCTAATACTTCATATACCAAAGAAATTATTAATCATGCTTAGATGTCATTCTGCCACTGATGGCATGGACCTTTACACATGTAAACCTTGGTGCTTGCTAGCCTCTCTTTTCCCTCTTCTCCTCTCTCTCTTTCTACTTTCTTTAATGAGTTTAACCAAATTAAGCTTGCCTTCATCTGTGTGCAGGTATACCTATACTTGATAGACTAAGCTAAAACAATTTTCCATCTATCTTAATACTTTGTGAATTGATCAACTATGAAGGATTTCTGGGATTACAAAAGGAATGTGCTGCTGGGTGCCAGTGGCTCATGCCTGTAATCCTAGCTACTCAGGCTGCTGAGATCTGAGGATCACGGTTCAAAGCCAGCCTGGGAAGGAAAATTCATGATACTCTTATCTCCTATAAACCACCAGAAAAACCAAAAGTGGCACTGTAGCTCAAGTGGTAGAGTGCTAGCCTTGAGCTGAAGAGCTAAAGGACAGTGTTCAGGCCCATGACCAACAATAACAACAACAAAAGGAATATGCTGGAATATTTATATGCTACTTGACAAAAAAAAAAAGATATCTATCAGTTCCACTGCCCCTAGTGTTAATATTTACTTACATCTGGCCAAGTGCCCTAAATCCAGATGTTGACAGAAAACAGAACAGAAGCAGCTTCCTTTGGGCAGAAACTGGAAATCAGAGCTTCTCCCTCTGGATGCCTAGTAGTTCCTTAATTCTTTGCTTCTTAAGGATTTGAGTTGAAGGCACTGAATAATATCCGATTTAGTCGTCAGAAAGTCACTTGGTTTTGTTGGATTAAACTCTCTCGAACATCAACTGTGGGAAACTAATAACAGGAATTGATTTTAGTTACCAATTTAATCCCTTGAAAATACCAATTCTATTGGAAACCTTTGGATGTTTTCTTCTGAAATGAGAACATTTTCCTACCATTGGTATATGTTCAATACTGCTGCATTATAAATCTCCTGAAAAACCAAGAGCATATAATTTTTTTAAAATGAGCTTATAAACAATCTTCTAAGAACACAGTTTGGCTACCTTGGATCTTTGAAAATCATTTTATGATAAAGGCCAGGTGTGCACTTATTTTTCACCTCTCTTCTTGAAAGTCATAAAAATGAAAGACCAAATAAAGTGCACTTACTTGAGTTTTTATTTCATTCATGGACACATTTTTTTCCTTCCCTATGATAATAAATGTTTCAAGATGCAAATTATCCCCCTCTGCTTTTAAATAACGCAGGCATTGTAATTAAAATTCCCCAGTGTTTAAAAAAATAGTTACTTGAGGAGTTTGTTTCAGTGAATTTCCTTCTAGAATGCCTCCCATTTAAATGAGTTATGAAATAATTAGTGGAGGGATATTATGGTGAGAGAAACTAGAAAGAAGCATTTTGTGAAATGATAAGCTGACCTTTACATTCTTGCTCTAAATGAAGCAGGGGGGAAAAAGAGCTTGTCTGAAGGGAAAAAGGAGAATGAACTACATTGCCTTGGGTCACTCAAATGTTATATAAAGGAAACAGTGAGAAAAATGCTCATATTCCTTTTCTCTACAGGAGCAAATATAAGAATCTTACCAGAAGGTCAAGTTCATCCAGTGAGGTAGTTTAGAAAATGTATCCCAGAGCCCTTGAATACTTAGGAAATTCTATTTAAGGAAGCTTCAGTTACAGAGCAAAGCTTTTCAATCCACGCAGAAAAGAATATTGTTTATGTATAAATGATGAACAGGGAAATAAATTGTTCTGACTCTGTCATTCTTAATGATCTTAATTATCTCCACTTAGCTAAATGTTCCTATTGTTTTGGATCGAAACATGAAAAAGGATGAACATGTAAGAAGTGCAGTGTTATAAGTACCTGTTTAATATGTATACTAATAGTATTTTCCTTTAGTTTCACTGTCAAATAAAACTGCAATAATCACCAATATTACCCTAGTGCCTACTCACCCATATATCCACAACTTAAATAATTGCATTTTAAACAGTAGGGTTTTAGTTGTCTCATTCTAAGTCAATTAACTCTCCAATAAAATTAGAGTAGAAATATAGTCCTGAAAATTATGCAAATATGCAGAGTGGAAAGACATCTTCTACATTATAAAAATTTCAATAGAGAAGCTTGACAGGGCTTTTATAGTAGAAACACCAACAAAATAACTTATAAAAATCTTCTGTCCTTTCAATTTCTTTTCTTTGTTATAAACTCTCTCTCTCTTGTGACAATGCAAATAGCTAATTATTCATTCTACATTTATCAGTATCTTAAAGAGCACTGTTCTTTTATGCATCTCTTAAGTCATCCAATGTGTGGTTTGGGCTGGGACTGTATTGAACACAGAGATGTAATTACTCACATATATCATCAGTTGTATCCAGCAAGAGCTTTTCAATTCTGGAAGGCCTTTTCAGGATATAAAAACTTAATTTCCTTATTAAAGGTGAAGGTAACAAAGGTTTAAATCATAGGAGAGAAAGAGTAGTATCTTTCTAATCAAAGACAGGTTGACAAAGAAATGTATGTATAGCTAGTCACGGGTGGCTCACGCCTGTAATCCTAGCTACTCAGGAGGCTGAGATCCAAGGATCGCTGTTCAGAGCCAGACCATGCAGGGAAGTCCATGAGACTCTCACCTCCAACTAACCACCAGAAAATGGGAAGTGGCGCTGTGGCTCAAGTGGTAGAGTGCTCACCTTGAGCTGAAGAGCTGAGGGACAGTGCCCAGGCCCAGAGTTCAAGACCCACAACTAACTAAAAACAAACCACAAAAAGTATGTATATTTAACCATGATGTTAGGATGTTCTGGAACCTTCAGAAAAGAACAACCAAAGCCCTGGATGGTTGAAGGACAGGGCTGGGATTTTATGTTATGTCTGATGAAGGAAATGAAGAGTGTGGACAGACAAGATCTGACAACCTAAGTCATGATATGGTGCTAAGAAACAGGAAGAAACTTGGCAGGCTTGTTTATGCCAGTGCCTCTCTGTTTCTCTCTTATTTTCCCTCTGGGCATGGGGTGTGCCTGCCGTAGATGAGGATTTTATAACATTTTGTTAGGGGTGGTAGATCAGAGAATTCTTTTATGGACAGCTCTCACCTAGAATCAGGAAGGCTTCCCAGATGATATTATGACTGATAATAAATTCCATAAGGCATTTTTACCGTTATGAATTGTATCTAGTATTGATATTTTCCCCTTATTTTAAAGGCCACAGTAAAATTTACAATTGAAATGCAGTGTTACATCAATATTTTTGAGTTACAGTATTTATATTACAAAGTTTTCTATAAAGTAAGGAGACACTCAAGCTTAGAAAATGTTCTAGAAATGAAATAGTAAATTAGTTAGAGGGAAACCTGAAAATTTTCAATGTATATACTAAGTCATCATAATCTCTGTTACAATAAACAACATGTTTATTTGAAAGTGATGAATATAAACAGTAAATGCAATTATTTCCTCCCTCTTAAAATTATTTTAATAGACTAATTTTATATCAAAATCTCTATATAATCTATAAGAAAAAGAATTAATTGATCATTTATCACTTAGATAGAGTTGAGTGATTAATTGAGAAAGAGCAAATGGAATTCCTGAAGCAGTCACATATTCTTAACATAGCAAATAACTTTAGTTTTGGACCTGAAATTATGAATTTAGCATGGAACACTGTCAAAACAATTATAGCAACCTTTTTCTATCTGTACCAGGGTTTGAACACACTAGCTCTGCTGGCTTGGCTGTTTGTCTGCCACTTGAATCATGCTACCAGCTTGGGGTTTTGATGGTTATTTTGGAGATGATGTTTCATGAACTTCCTACATGTCATGGTTTCAAACCATAACTCTCCAGACCTCCAACTGCTTAGTAGCTGGAATTACAGGTAGGAGCCATCAATACCAAACTGACAAATATTTTTAACAACAATGGAATCATTATAGTAGACCTCAACTTTCTCTCCTTATTTTACAATATAGTGAAAATAAATACAATCTCCCTTCCCCCTATACATAGATAGATAGATAGATAGATAGATAGATAGATAGATAGATAGATAGATAGATGGATAGATAGATAGATAGATAGATAGATAGATAGATAGATAGATAGATAGATAGATAGATAGATAGATAGATAGATAGATAGATAGATAGAAGGCTGGGAGTCTTAGTGCTATAGCCAAGAGATGTTTTTTGGAAGATTCCTATTAAAAGACAAAACCAAAGTATCAGAGGTCAGAATGTTTTCCACTGAAAAGCCTGATTTGCAAACTTCCCACAACTCCCAAGGAGCAGCTCTTTTGTACACAGAATTTATCACAGTCCTTTAACTGGAGCTTTTCTCTACGTGGAATTCAGGTATGGAGGCAACTGTGCTAACTGGATCTTTTCTCCCATTTCTCTGGGGAGGGTTAAAAACCAGGATTTTGTTTATCTGAGTAGTAGTAGATTCTTAGAATCTGAGTCTTCAGTAATCCGAGAGATGTGTAATGTGTGTATGTGGCATTTGAGTTATCACTATGTATAGGATGTGTGGTATTGTTTCTATATTTCCTATTATGATCACTAAATGATTGGCATTACACTGTTTATATCCTAATGTAGCTCACTCAAAGATATTTACACAAAAATATAGAATACAAACACATACATGCCCTCACTCACCTTTCCAATTAGATGTCTCTCTGTAAGCCTCTATATCTTGAATCTACTGAATATCACAGTCATAAAATCCATGTACCAATATTGTTCCATTGCAAATATTCCAAAATTTACTTTGTGTACAAGAAAAAAATACGACAAATTTTGTTGTAACCCCGAGGCTTTACCACCCTTAAAGAAAGGCTATTTATCAAGTTCATTAATGAAGTTTGTACCTGCAATGTTTTATCCCCAACGAGAAGCCTACGTGAGGGAGCATATTAAAGATTAATAAACTCTATATAGCTCTCACATTAAATTTCAGTGCTGGTTGATTTTATTGGATTGGATTTTTGTAGCTGCTTTTGCAAGGGAATTCATTTCTAAAAGCTAGAATTTGACATAAAAGTAATCATTATTTCTTTGATCCAGGCACTTGTTCTAGGGGTACCCTTCTGGTCCCACATTGCATGGGACACTTTATAAACTAATTCTGTGGCTATTTCTTCAAGGTTATTTCTGCTGTAATCCTAGCTCAGAGGGTACCTAGGTTTAGCGAATATAATTGGAGACAATATAAACATACACATTGGCAGCTCCCAGGCCTATAGCACACATCTGAGATGTGTTTAGGTGTTTTTTGTTAAGGAATCACTTCTTTACCATAAAGTTTATCCTTTGATAACATAGAATCCCATCATTATTAGCGTAGCCATTGTGTTGTAAGAGAATCACCACTAATCTCTACACATCACTTCTGTTCTTTCCTTTTTCTCACGCTCTGGAAAGCAATAATTAATATTTGGTCTTTATTGTTTGTTAAAACATAAATGGAAGTGTCTCCTTACCCCATGAATATTATCTGTGAACTATACTTTCACTTAAGGATACACCTTAGAGATCTTTTGATGTTCTTCTAGGTGTGTCTCATACTTCGCCTATAAGCATTCATGTTATAACAGGTTTTATACTTGTTGCTAATTGTCCAGTTTTGGTAACATTAGTATCAACATATGTTCTATTTAATATGCATCTTTAAGACATATTCTTTAAAGAAACTAGCAGTATATCTATTGAATCAGGGTCTGATCATTGTAGTAGGTAGTAAGTGAGTCAGGAATATCCTGTTAACTCGGACTACAATCTCAGAAGCCACAATTTCTCTTATTTCCATGAAATAGGCTAATAGATCCAGTGTCTCCTTAACTTATGAATACCATTGCAACCTGTTGTCTGTTTAATAGGAGAAATGATGAAGTGTCAGTCACAGGGTTTGAGAGGGACAATCTTACAGAGTCTGTGCTAGAGGATTACATATTGTCCCATCATTCTGCGGTCCATGCTGAAATGTCCTAAACACTGTTTTCTCTCTCTGTGGCATTGATTCCTATTAGCATGGCGTGAGAATTTGTTCTGGTGTCTGACAGGCCCTCCTCTATCAGGCCTACGCCTCTGCATCTCTGGCCAAATGCACATGTCCCTGTAGTCTTGACAGCACTTAGCTAAGCCATATACTGTGGTGTGTACAGCTTTGCACACTTCATTCCATGTGTCTTTCTTATCCATCATTCTAACTCACATTTTGTCCATGATTCAGTCATCCTGCACTGCTCTGGAGATGAGGAGAGGTTACCTCCATCCCCACGTGCTGGAGCATGGAACTTACTTACACTGTATCCGTACAATGCTTTTGCACACCTGTACCACTGTTCATCTGCTCAATAGCTTTATGATGATATAGATCATGTGACCTACATCATAGCTCCCCAAAGTTGGAGATTTCTGGAAAGGGTGGTTTGTACTGTGGTGTAACAGTGGTTAGATACTGGCTATCAGACAGGACTTTGGAATCTCGCTCTAGCCATTCACTGGTTCTATAAATTTGAGCCACATATGCCAATTTCTCATTGATAAAATAGGTCTACGGGACTGTATTTTCTTTATAAGGTCATTAGGACAATATAAGGCTTATCAAAGTACCCGGAAAGTAGTATGAACCTAGTAAATGCACCTTAATGATAAAAATAATTGAGAATAATTAGCATGTATTGATGCTCTAGACAGAAAATTTTATAAGAGAAGCTGATGAAGAAGCCCGTTTGTCCAATATGGAGACCCAGTCCCTGTTTTCTGCTCCTTTGTGGGAGTCTTCTGTTCCTGTGCAGAAACTGTTCCTCCCCAGTCCAGGGGAGCTGTGAGCAGGCATGAGATGTCCTGTGTGCCAAGCTCTTAGTGCCAGAACTGTAGGATCAACATCAGAATGAATAAATCATGAAGACTGCACTAGAAAATACTTGTGCATTCAGGGCATGAATTTGCTTTTAGATGATATGGAACCTATCACTTCATTCCCGGTTCGTTAAAAGTCAGATGTATAATTGTCATTTGAAGAGATTTAGCAAAGTCTGGGACTCTCTTCTCAAGAAAGATATATGAATTGTAAGTTGGCCGGTGACTCCAGCTAATCTTCAACATATTATGAAAATAAATGAACACTAAAGATATAAACATGATGCTTGGTTTAAGAGATTCGGGCTAATGATAATTTGGATTAATTTAGCTATGTTTTCAAAAAAACTCTTGATTACTTCGAACTGATATAGAAAAAGTATCCCATTTTATGCTTGTTAAAACTTGTCTTAAAAATACAAATAGTCATCCTGATTTGCCAAAGGACCTAAATTTGGTCTTCCAACAAAGCTGGAAGACCATTTTTGTATCCTATCTTCCCCCTGAATTTGGGTAAAAATCTATAACACAAATGTCTCTCATTTTAAAAGGCTCTTTGGAAGTCTTAGAAAATATTTTTAATGATCAGTATTTATGTTGTTCATGTAGTGGTGTAAGTAATTCTTTATTTTACCAGCATGCTTACATTACCAGAATGCTTATAACTTAACATGCCTTCAGAAAAATGTGAATAAGACTGCAGGATAATGCTGCGCCAGTAAGCATTTTAGTGCTTTTCAAGGAAAATGTGAGTGGGTAGAGAATGTGTGCTAGACTCAGGGACCATAACAAGGATATATATAAATGAAGTAACACTACAAATGGCACTAGAGTTCAGAGGAGGGAAGCAATTTGGTGAAATGCGAGATGCTAAATGTTTTAATTTTCTTCTGTGCCAGGAAAATCTTGTAAAACAAGGTGACATATTAAATCTCTTATACTACAGTGGCTCCAAGAGCCTGTCAACATTTTCATTATAAACTCTATTTTCAGAGCTTTAGAAAGCAGCTTTAAGAATTCACTCTGGCCTGACATTTGGAGTGCAAGATCTTACCTGGAGAACATGTGTTTCTCATACTTTAAAAATTATGAGTTTATCCTTTTCTCAGTTTATAACAAGTAACCTTTTCATACGTTGGTGCTTGGCTGCTGAGCCTCCGAAATTGGAGGCACAGGGTTTTCATGGGGGAAGGTCACCAAAGGAGGAAAATCTACAGATGTGATCAACACAGGTCAGGGTTACCAATTTTTATTACTAACTCTTATGGTCGTTCAATCACTAAACCAGAAATAGGAGAATCAGGAGTCTTACTACACTGCCTTCAACATTTCAGACTAGGTTTCAAGCTAACCAATGTGTGTAGATTGCTAAAGCTCTACAGACAAGAGTTTGATTGAAGGGAAAATTATTACCATAAAACCTGTTCCTAAAATGTTGCTGCATTACCTCCAGTCTTCTTGTTGCTTGTTTGTTGTTGTTGTTGGTGGTGGTGGTGGTAGTGGTGGTGGTGGTGGTGGTGGTAGTGTGTGTGTGTATGGTTATTCTCTTCTTTTGCTTCTTTTGGATGTTCCCTTTACTTTTAACTTAGGATCTTTCTATGCAAAGAAAAATACTAGTTAACTTGCAGACCCAATCCTTGATATATCTTGAAGATCAGTTATCTAAAATAGCTTCTCAAAGGATGGAATGTGGGCTATGGAAAAGACATGTAGCGTTGTCATGCTGGAAATGTGCCAGAAGTCTTCAGTTCCAGGTTATTTCAGGACACTGCTGAGAAATTGGCATTGCCTAGTATGTTTTCAACATCACACTCTGCAAAATTGCTTTATATTTTTATATAGCTGTCAAATTAATGTTAGAATATGAGAAACTATATATATATATAATATATTATACCAATATATGATCTAATATATTTTCTAATATAATGTATAATATATGTTGGAATATATATATGAAATCTTTTTTTGTTGTTGTTGTTGTTGGTCATGGGGCTTGAATCAGGGTTTTACCACTGTCCCTGGGCTCTTTAGCTCAAGGTTAGTACTCTACCACTCTTTGGTTGTTGTTGATGTTGTTGGTCATGATTCTTGAACTCGGGGCATGGGTGCTGTCCCTGAGATCTATCACTCAAGGCTAGCACTCTACCACTTTGAGCCCTGACTCCACTTCAGGTTTTTGAGTGGCTAATTGGAGATAAGAGTCTCACTACAGACTTTTCTGCCTGGACTGGCCTTGAACCTCAGATCTCAGCCTACTGAACAGCTAGGATTATTACAGGCATGAGCCACCTGTTCCAGATTTCTTTTGTATGAAACCAACACTGCATCATTTACTTAAAGCTGTGATTTATATTCCCCACAACCAGTCTGTACACAAGGTCCCTAAAAAGAGACTGAGGCTTAAATGATCTGTTATTGAATAACCATGTCAGGTTCAGAGGTTAGGTCTTTTGGGATCCTTATTGTTTTCTCTAGTCTATCTAGTCTATCTGTTTCTTTCTGCAAACACATCTCTTTCTCTTTGCAAAATTTCTTTTTGCTGTACTGTGGTTTGTACTCAATGCCTTGCATTTGCTTAACAGGTGCTCTACCACTCAATCCAGTCTTATCGTCCTCTCTTTCATGGTTTAAAATTTGTTTCCACCTTTGTCATGGCATGCAGTTGCAAGCAGCTACATGGGAAGGTGAAGCAGGAGGAACACGTAAGCCCAGGAAACTGAGAACAGCCTGGGTGGAACAGTGAGACTTAATTTGTAAAAATTAGCATTAAATGGCATTCCTGTTGCTGGGTATACTACCTTTTCTCTTCACCTACTGAAAACATCTTAGTTGCGTTCATGCTTTGGCAATTTTAAAATAAATCTACAGTAAAGATCACAGGTAAGTTTTTGTGCAGGTCTATTTTCTAATTCATCTGAATAAATACCAGAGAGAATGATTTGCTCAATAGAGAGGTGTGTTTAGTTTTGTAAGAAACTTCAAAACTATCTTCTAAGGTAACTTAACATTTTGCATTGCCCTGGCAATTATGGAGAGTTCCTGCTGCTCCACATTCTTGTCAGCATTTGATGCTGTCAGTGTTCTGCACCGTGGCCATTCTAATAGGTATAGAATGACATTTATTTGTTAATTTAACTTTCAATACTATAATGACATCTACAGAATGTATCTTCTTTGGTCAGGTTCCTACTCATGCCTTTTGCTCACTTTTTAAGTTGTATTGTTTATCTGCTCACGTGTGACTATTAAGTTTTTATTTTGTCTGTTCTGCATGGCATTACTTTTTCAACTATTATTCAAATGTCATCTCCCAGTGTGTAGCTTTGTTCTCATTCTTCTGTCTGTGTCTTTTCCAGATAGATATTTTTTCATTTTAATGTAGTTCAGCCTATCAATTATTGTTTAATGGGTTATATCTTTAATGCTACCTAAAAACTCTTAGACCTTAATTGTTTAGATTTCCCCCTGTTCTGTCTTCCAGGAGTTTTACAATTTCACATTTTACCTTTAGTTCTGTGATCTGTTTTTGTTTAAATTTTGCAAAAATGTATAAGCTCTAAACATAGATTCTTATTATTTTTATACATGGATAGCCATTAGTTTTAGTGACAAGTTTTTGGAAAGACTCTCTTTACAATATTTCTCTTATTTCTTGTTCTATAATACTCTTGGCCTCTTTATTTTCTTGATTATTGTTACCATCAAAACAGAAGCTGAGAAAAAAATCTCTAATCTGCTTTGCCTATAATGGCATATTAATTAACTTGCTGTCTATTTCATACATATCGGCTAGAGTTGTCCTTTTAAAACATTTGAAGTTGTTGAAAGATTAACTTATCCTTTTCTGGAACAAACGTGAGCCTTCAATTTAATCTGAGAATTCTGTATAGTCTGGCTTTCTTCTCATTTCCTTGTTTCCTTTTCCTTCTCCTTCCAATGTGACTTTCTTCCTGACAATTCCATCACATATACCACCTATAATGGCTTTGATGTTCCCTTCTATTTAATGTGTCTCAACTCCTTCTATACAGGTGATATCCTGGAGATTCTTAACTCAGTGGCTTTGATTTAGTTTCTTAGTGTGTTCATTTTTCACGTCCTCTGGCATTTGTTGGAATTTTGGCTCTAATCAGTAATCAGTCTCAGACACCTTATCTCCAATGGGCTTCACAGAATTGACCCATTACAGTATTATCAATGCCTCCCATCTACATCCTCATTAGATGGTGTGCTTCTGATCATAGAAGAAGTCACGTCTCTCATTGTCACTGCTGTGTTCACAGCGAGCACACTGTCAGTGCATTTGAGAGTTTCACAGGATGTGGACCGTGGCTAGACTCGAAGCATCAGTTAAGCGCTAAGAATGAAACTGCAGAGGAAAAGAGTTGAGGGTTAAGTTTATGATTACAAGAGTTCAGTACTTCTCTCTACTGAGATTCTAATAATCAAATCACCAAGCAAAAGACTTAAAGTGCCAGTTTAGTGCATACCTAGAGAGCAGGGATTTGGAAAGTCATAGAATTTGGATTTGGAGCTGATAAATGTCCAGATTTTATATATAATGATCTTAAACCTAGAGCATTAAAGGATTCAAGGTTCATCTTCCTTGTAGATCCTTAGGCTCATCTTCCTTGTGCATCTTACAGTCTAGAGATAATTCTGTTTCTTGTGGATGATGTCTGAGATGCCCAGGAAGATAAGACAGTCAATATTCTTGGCCTCTCTGCCCCAACAGGACTTCACACAGAAAGAATGATAGCTTTAATCTTTTCTCTTTTTAAGGAGGAAACTATTTTATTTTTCTGAAAGCAGTGTTCAAATAGTCTGAAGTTTCTTTTCAACCATCAACAAGCCAGATTTACTCAGAGTACTCTGGGAAGAAATGAGTCTTGGGGTAACCTGGTGTTAGTTGGTGTCTAAGCACAAAGATGGGCATAAAATGTGGCGTGAGGTAGATAGAAAGGGAGACCACACACACACACACACACACACACACACACACACACACACACGATATATTATATAATACAAAATATATTGTATATAGTTAAATTCAGTAAAGGAGAGTACTTATTCACAAAAATGTCTTTCAAATACATACACAAATATATAATATAATTACCTTTCAATTCAATTTAAAAATTCACATTTAATTTAGAATGAAATATGTCTGAGTGTGTTCCTTGTTAGCTGACATTGGTGATTTCTCCTTTAGATGGTCATTAGTGTCCCTCTAAAGAGGAAGAGTAGTCTTAATTTTCTCTGCTATGGTCCAAGGGTAGGCAGATTATCTGAAAGCAATTTAGAGGAACACTAGTTAGTCATTGTTCAGAATCTCAAAACATGTTTAGATCATTAACAATCTTTTCATAGGAGATAGAGACACTGTATAGAGATTCCAAAGTTTCCTTCTCTATTTGTCTATTTGTGGGAGATGGGAAAATTTCCCCCTTTCTTCATCTCTCACGCGCTTTCTCTCTCTCTCTCTCTCGTTCTCTCTCTTTCTCTGTGTCTCTTTCCTTGACCGATTCCTCTCTGTCTCTCTCCCCTCTTCTCTCTTTTCTTTCTCCAGTCACCTTTTGCATATTGTGATCATATTTAATATCTATGAAAATTACCTATGAGATTTGTTAAAAATCACAAGACCAAGGCCAAGTACTTCAGTAAGGTAGTTGTCTTTTTTAGCTCTCAGTGATTCAGATATTTATCAAAGATAATATTTTTATAATTTCAAGTTTCCAGAATGTAACACCAAGTTTTATTGCTATATGATTTATGTTAATTTCTGTAATACACTTATGAACTATATGATGCCTTCTTCTATATGGAATTATTTTAATACTAATCAGAAGATCCTATTTATTATGAAATTTTGAAATGATGAACACTTGAGTAAATGGTTATTTTGTCAACTCATGCTGAACATTCTTTGGTTTAGGACTTTTGTGTCAACTGTCATTCTTTCAAGAACATTCCAGACACCATGATTAAAAATACTCAGTAAACCATGAATATCAAGGGAATAATAAGTATGCATTCTGTGACACCCGCAATTTATTTTTGAGAGAGCCTGATTAAATGCGTATCTGTGGGCCACCATGGTTTATGGAGGAAGTGATATGGTGATTTGTGTTAGAGTTTTAATAAGTTTAGAGTTGATAATTTATGTTGCCTTCAATTTGTTCTCTTTGGCTGATAGTTAAAGTCCCAAGTACTTAGAGAAACCACCCTGGAGGTTGTAATAAGAATAATAAGAAGGCAAAGGGTGAAAGCACTCTTGGATCAATGTCAGAGCTCACTATACTTTTTCCTCAAAAAGGTAACAGCTTAGAGGACATAAAACTGCCTCCAAAAGGTTCCAGTCCAAAAGAGCACACTATCCATCACAGAACATTTTATTATTGTTGTTGTTGTTATTACTATTATTATTTTATTATTGGTTGCTATCATTGCTTATTACTTCATGGTAAAGATTCAGTGAGAGCTGAAATTATGGGATCTTTCGTATCTTCTGTGTATTTGGAATTTAAGTCATCATAGCACAGTATGCATCTTCCTTCCTGGTTTTCATGTAGATTTCCTGCTTAAAGATATATCCACATTGGGAGTAGATATATGGCTCAGAGTACAGCATTTATCTAACATGTAGGAGGCCCTTGGGTCTTAGTTGGTTAGGAAGAATGTCAGTATTAAATTCCACTTTACTGAAAATGGATGAGGAGCTCAAAAACTCTTGGTGTCAGGATGTAGGTTTTTGCTGGTTAGGCTTTCCCGTTTCTACTAGAGTTCTTTGAGAAAATCCTCCTTCTTTGATTTTGGGGATGAAACAATGCTTTTTCTAAGTATGCTCTGCAGAATAAGTAGAAAGCAAACCTGCTGTAGAGGCAGCCAAGTGGATACATCAGTAATATTCTCTCCTCTTCACTCCTCCCTGACACCATGAAATCTTTTGGTGGGATGCAAGGTTCTTTGGAATTCCACCAAGCACATGAAGATTATCTTTCCCAGCAATCCATGTGAGCATTCTCTGAACCAGTGATTGAAACACTGCCGTGCGCCTTAGAAACACTTGTAGGGTTTTTGAAACAGACTGTAACCCAAGAGTCTCAGCTTCAGTATGTCTGGTTGGGGCCCAGGAGTCGCCAGCTCCAACAAATTCCACGGTGACATTCATATAGCTGATGAGGGACCACACTCAGAGAACTATTGTTACAAGCTACAGTTTACCTAACTAGCCTGAATATCACAAACATCTGGGGCTCTTATTCCAGAAGTATTTCCCAAGCCCCACAGTAATTTGGTGATTACTAATTGGTACATTTAACAAGTATCTCTGGGATTGTCATCCAGGAAAATTATTTGACTACAACTTTATCAGCTTTCATTCATCTGCTTTCCCTGGCAACTGACAACTGTTTTTGTTTTGTTTTTAATTCATTGTTACAAGCATTTGTCTTTGCCCGTGCACCTGCTATTTGTCTCTATGGTAGAAATGCTTTCCTTTTCTGGGTGTCCTATTTTTGTATCCTTCTCTCAGAGTCTCTTATAAGGAAAATTGCCATTAGATAAAGGGTTTATATGCATGTCTCCAAATGATCTTAATTCAAGATCCATAGTTCAATTATATCTGTAATCACATCTATGAAGCTCTGTTTTGTTTGTTTGTTTTGCTTTTTTTCAGTCGTGGGACTTAAACTCTGAGCCTGAGCACTGTCCCTCAGCTCTTCATCTTCAGCTCAAGGCTAGCACTCTACCAATTGAGCCACAGCATCACTTACGGCTTTTTCTGGTTATGTGGTGCTGAGGAATCAAACCCAGGGCCTCATGCATGCAAGGCAAGCACTCTACCACTGAGCCACCTTCCCAGTTCCTGTTGTTGTCTTTTTAATATTGTTATATGCCTAAGATCTGGAGACTAGGATTTGGGCCTATTGTTTTTCCCCTCAGAGAGACAAATGGTACATGCAAAGTTAGAAAATCAGAGATAATTATAAAGGAGGCATTCCAGAAAGGCACTTGTGCAGATGATCTGAAGATAAACTATGACAAGCCAGAGCCAAAGCAAATCTATGAGTCAAAACTCCAGCAAAAAGCAATTTGGTAAATTTGCTTGGAAGTTTGTGAGAGTGAATAAGAGTATACATGACCTATAAACAAAGAAAAGAAAGGAAGAAAACATATATCTGCCTAGATAAATTCAAAGCTGGTGCAAAATATCAAAATATTTTTCTTGCTACTTGATAATGAAACAAGTGATATTTATACAACTCTAAAAATGTCAACAACATTTATTAATTCTGACCTTTGTGCATCAAGCTATAGACCAAAAACAAGCTATTGTTAAGTCTTCATTGAAATGATGCCAGTATCTGTGGTTGAAGGTAGATGGCAAAATGAAAGAGATTAAGTCAATGAATATGAACAGTTAGTACTGTTAGTGCTTCTTCTCACTAAGTACTCTAGAAGTCAAAAGTATTATCTATCATTGACAGAAGAAGAAATAAACAGCTATAAGTATGCTTATTAAAAGTTTAAATTCAGCCAGACACCTAAACTCCTGGCAAATCAAAAAGCTGAGGCCTGGAGGAACACAATTTAAAGCCAACCAAGCCAGAAAAGTCTTGGGGACTCCATCTTTAACTAACCAGTAAACTAATGGACTGGGAACATGAGTCAAGAGGTAGAGTCCAAACCAGAAACAAGAATACCACATACAAAATACCACAAACTCCCAGTACTGGTACATACATACAAAAGTTCTAGTGGTAACCAATATAGATATACTAGGCAAAGGAAGACAGTCCATAAAGTGAGTTAAATCGTACTCTTATCATAATTTGAAGCCAGTAAGTAGTTGATAGAACAAGAAACAAATATACTATGTAGAGATGCGGGAAAAGGTCACAAATAGAACTTCTAAAAATCTAGTATGGGAAATGAAACTGTGGCACAGAAGTAAATGTTCTAAACATGTGCATTGCAGTTTACTTGTACATCCCGGTAGGACTGCCAGGAATGGGAGAAGAAGCAGGTGTTTACTCCATCCTTTATGGACTAAAGTAACATGAAGAAAAGTAATATCAGACAAGTAAAGAATCCATAGAAATTATAACATTTTCTTCCATTCTGTGGTCTGGTCTTTTAATGAGTCATAGGCTGCATTCAATAAATAGCATTATAAAATTATTTGTTTTAATCTTATATTGCCTATATAACTACTCCTTAAATTATGCTGACCATGAATTTTTGTAGACATTGACGGATATTTTAGAAAAATGCAATGGAATAAATATAAAATAAAAGTATTCTGAGTACAAAAATAGCTTTTAAATTAGACTGAACACAGATAAAATTTGCCTGTCAAACTGCTAGCAACATTTTAAAAAGTGCTCCCTGGGTATATTTTCCATATTGCATGATAGTGACATGAAATTTGCCCACTGGAATAATTATGAAAACTAAGATTTGAGCAATGTCCTACTTTTCAGCTTTTTAAAAAATTCTTTCATAGTTTTTTTTCCCTGTCCACTTAAGAAATGCTTTTCTACATCTGAGTTGTCAAGACATTCTGTTTCATTATGTCCTAAAAGTTTTATCATTTTAGTTTCCATGTTCAGGCATCAAAACGCTATTGAATGCATTGGCAAGTTGAGTTGAAAATTAGTTTTGTTTCTTTTTCCTAATCAATATGTACCTGTCCTCTTATCATTTGACAGGATCATCCTTTGCCTTATGAAAATGTCATGTAAGGGTTCATTGTGTCTAGAATGTTGTGTATCTAGGCCTCTATCAAGAGAATATCAATTTGATAAGACTCTATCAATAGCACCTCAGTTTTATAACCCAACGCTAAAATGACTTGACTATTTTGGAAGACTATCTTCTTACCTTATTGTTTTGTATGTGTGTCTTGGCCTTTGTCAGCTCTTTGTGTTTCCATAAAATTTCAGTTCACTTTGATGATTTTCCCAAGAAATATGCTGAGATTTTGATTGGAATTATATTACTTATAAGCTCTGGGGAAATAAATTGTTATCTTTTCAGTTCTAGGATTTCAAATCTATTCATATTTATATATTCATTTTATCTTTTAAGACTTTGAAGTATTAATAATTAGCTATAGAGATGCTATCATCTCTTTACAAAGGTTTATTGCTAATATATCATATTTATTTTTAATTATACTTAAAATAGTACTTTGAATTTCCATTTATGTTTATTGAGATTTCATTATTGAGGACAATATACATATATACATATATATATATATATATATATATATATATATATATATATATATGGTAACTAAACAGCTCAGTTCTTTCATTTATTTTTTACTTTTTGTCAATTGTGGGGCTTGAACTCAGGGCCTGGGGGCTGTCCCTGAGCTCTTCAGCTCAAGGTAAGCACTCTACCACTTGAGCCACAGTGCCACTTCTGATTCTCTGGTGGTTCATTGGAGATAAGAGTCTCACAGACATTTCTGTCTGGACTGTCTTTGAAAGAGTTTCTAATTAAATTGTACACAGTAAGGGATTTCATCATGATGTTTCCATGCATAGATGATGTAGTGTACTTTAATGGTATTTGGCCATCTTTTACTTGCTCCTATCCTTCCTCTTGCCAAACCTATGAATCCTTGGCATAGAAAATGAAGTAGTAGTAATCCATTTATTTGTTATTATAATTCATTGGCTTGAAAATGATTATATCTCATGGTAGTTTTAAACAAATCATTGATAAACCAGGTATTTTTAAATTTTAAATTGTACTGTAAAGGTGATGTACAGAGGGATTACAGTTAGATAAGTCAGGTATTGAGAACATTTCTTTTTGAACAATGTTAACATCCCTTTGTTTTCTCCCAGTTTTTTCCCTCCTTACCTTTCTCTCCCATACTCTATAGTTCTTTCTTTTTTTCCCCTTTGGTTTATTCCCTAAACCAGATGTTTGTGAGACAGCATCCTCTTCTTCACACATGGCAATATTCGTGACTTGAGGTGTCTGCAACAAAAGATAATTAGTGAAAGAAAAAAAACAAATTTATTCAACTCAAAAAATCACAAATGATGGCTAATAGAAACATGGAATTCTGTGTATATTTGTGCCAAGGTTGTATGAAGATGGGCAGATGTGCAGAAATACAGAAGAGTTTGGTATAACTTGAGAATAATTTAGCCAGAACAGTTTGCTCAGATTCTCCTGGACACCCTTGTCCTAACCACCTCTTCCTTCCTGTTATGATGGATAACCAGGATCACATGAAGTTCTTCAGGAGAAAATCTTAAGGGGAAAAAATCAGATTTTTCTATTTCTGTTGTTTTCTTAATTTTCAGAATGTCACATTTTTGTAGTTAATATTCTTCCAGCCCAACAAAAGGCTATATGAAGTAAAAAGTTCTAAGAAATGGAATAGTTGGAGTTATGGGACCAGTAGGGTGCAATAACTTTTCCCATCCATCATTAAAGTTACTCATGTAAGAAATACCAGATGAATAAGGAAAATGCATGATAAATCTTCAAGGTTTTACATGACAGGAGAGCCTTCAAAAACACAGACCCAAAGTCCTAGGGAATACAGTTGTATTTTCATGCTTAGTATTGTATGATGGACAGCCATATATACAGTAATTGGATAGAAAAGTTAGACCTAATGGTGATATATTTATAAAGGAATCTGTCCAACTTCATCTTGGTTTCTCTGTGAACTATTCCCTTTCGCCCTGGTATGAAACAAGACTCCATTGAGATGAGTGTTTTGCATGACTTAATTCAGTGAATGTAGCTGATAGAATGTCTTTATGGCCATCTTGCATACAGAAATTTGGGGGTTGATCAGAATGTTCTTTCTGGTCTCCATATGTTCAAAGTACTTTTGAGGAAGAGTGTTCTGAGCTTCCACAGGATTCAAAACACCTGGTTATCTTAACTGGATGAATACAAGTCATAGTAAAGAATTGAAATAAACTGTTAGTAAACATCTATTGAATATTGATGGTGTTTGAGTAACCACTGAGAGGTCCTTTCCTTGACATGGTAAATCAGGATGGTGTATAGAAATGAACTCTGACTTTGTATTTATACTGAAGCCAACTATTTCATAGTCTTCATTTTATTGTCATTTTACTCTCTAAATTCCAGTGTTATTTTCCTTCTGCTACTGATCATATTTGAAACTTTGTGATCATTTTATTATATTTATCATCTTATTACATTTTATTTCTCATGAAGATGAATAAACAGCCATAAAAGTAATTGGGAAGATTTGTGTCAGTTTGAAATACTACATTCACTTGTAGCTTTAAAGGAATTAATGGATGTCCTCGAAAACTACAATAACAAAAATTCCCATCACTTCACAATCTATTTTACACCTATTTATTTGTGAAAAGAGCAAATAAAGCTTATATACTTGTTTTTTTAAAATGTTACCAGAACATTTTTAAAAATCGGAGTGTTTAAACAGTGTTGATTTGCTATAGATAGTGACTTTCTTCATTTCTGTTTGAATAATCAAGAATTCTTAGGAAGAAGGACAATAATTCCTGAATGAAGAAAGCCCGTTTTCTCATGAAGACACTTGAGTGGAACAAGGAAAGAAAACACATTTCAGTCAATGCATTTCCAGAGCTAAGCACAAGAGCACTTCCTAAACAAAAGGATCTTTACAAATGAGGATGCACTTCAGAGAACATCTTTTGAGGATTCTTATTTAGTTGAACAACTTTCTTCAAATGTGATGCATTCTAAAGATCTGGAAGTGAATGATATTATCTCTAGACAGCCAAGAAGACAATAATATTAGTTTTACTGTGATAGCTTTGGTAGCAGGATTGTTTCACTTTGAACTTCTTACCTTTAATGGTTCGAAGAGAGGTGCTTACAGTATTCAGAAGTCGCAAGAACAAATTTGCACTTCTGTTTCTTTTTTTTGTGTGTGTTTTGTTATGTTTTTATTGTCTTTAGTTGTGCAAAGGAGTTATTATTGAACAAATCAGTTTATAAGTTCAAAGTATCTTAATCAATGTCACCGCCTTCATCATTCTCTCCATGTCTCCCAGCCCAATCCTCCCCTCAATTTTCTTAGTTTTAGAGAATATAAACTGAATACTATGACTGCATTCTTCTCCCTCTTCTTCTCTTCTTCTTGACTACCCACCTCTCTTTAACCTTCCCCCAATACCTTTCTAGTGCCAATTTCCTGGTATTAATTTTGTTGGGCTGTGAGTTACTTTTTTTTTTTCCTAAGAAATTGCACTATTTAAATTCTTCCCTGCAAATACCATACTTCAGTGAATACGTTTGGGTACACTTGCATACAACATCATATGTGTTTACTTGTATATTTATAAATTAGTTCTAGCTTCCACATAAGAGTGAAAATGTCCATCTTTGTCTTTTGGGGCCTGGCTTACTTCACTTAATATAATTTTTCCAGATATATCAATTTCTTTGCAAATGATATAATATCATTCTTAATAATGGATGAATAATGTGTGTGCATCACATTTTCTTATCTTTTTGTCCAGTAAGGAGCATCTGAACTGTTTCCCTACCTTGACTATGGTGAGTAGTGCAGCAATGGACATGGTTGTGCAGGTTGCTTACTGTACCTTGGTTTGTAAACTTTGGATAAATGCCCAAAGGTGATAGGTATTGCTGGATCATAGGGTAGTTTTATGTTTAGTCTTTTAAGGAATATACAAACTGCTTTCCAGGGTGATTGAACAAGTTTACATTTCTACCAACAGTATATTAAGGCTCCTTTTACTTATATCCACATTGGCATCTGTTGTTGTTTGTATTCGTGATGATGGCAACTCTCACATGGTGGGTTGGAATCTCACTGTTGTTGAGATTTGCATTTCCTTTATAACCAGAGATGATGAGCATTTTTAAAGTGTTTATTGGCCATTTTAATTTCTTCCTTTAAGAAATATGTACTAACTTCATTAGCCCTTTTATTAATTGAGTTTTTGATTCTTTAAGGGTTTAGTTTCTTGTGCTTTTTTTACATTCAGAATATTAGAGCATTGTCTGATGTAAAGATAGCAAAGATCTTCTCCAATTCTTTATGTTGTCTTTTTAGCTTATTATCTATGTCCTTTGCCATGTAGAAACTTCTTAGTTTGATGCAATACCATTTGTTAATTCTCTGATTTGCTAAGCCCCTGGAATTTTAATCAGAAAAATTCCACTTGTTGTGGTAAGTTCTTATGTCTCTTCTAATTCTTCTTATAATAGTTTCATGGTTTCAGGTCTTACATTGAGGGCTCGGATCCATTTTAAATTGCTATTAACAGAATGACAGGTGGAAATCCAGTTCCAATTTTCTGCATGTGGATATCCAAATTTCCCAAGTCCATTTGTTAAAGAGGCTTCTTTTTTCATGCTCTGTTTTTTGGCTTCCTCATCAAGTATTAGGTGCGTATAGATCTGAGATTTATTTCTGGATCTTCTCTTCTGTCCCATGGATCCTCAGGCCAGTTTTTGAGCTGTAAAAAGCTTCTTTTCCTTACTATAGCTCTGTTGTACAGTTCAGCACTACTTTTTATTTTTTGTCCAAGATTGCTCTCATTACTTAAGACCTTTCATGGTTTCATTTGTCATAATTCAATATAGGACATGAATCTCTTATGATGTGTATGGTAGGACACACTGCTGTGTTTTGAACTTCAGAGAGTTTTACTGCTTTGAGATTTAAAAATCTGTTCAGTATTTAACTCTTCATTTTAGAAAAAAGAAATTTGGAAATATGATCAAGGGTAAATCAGCATTTTTGCTCTATGATATGATGTAGTTTTATTATCAGATAGACATTTAACAAGGCAACCCAAAGAGAAGGAAAATACAAGGAGGTGTTGGGACCTGCTCAGGATTGCACAGCTACTCATACAGTATAACAGAATTTGAACCCTGTTCACCCCTGATATCATGGTACTTAGAATTATTAAAGGCTATATCTAATAATTTCAACACGACTCACTTTCAAATTATTTCTGTGGAACCCAGCTGACCCCTACTGATCAATAGCAGAGAAGATTTCAAATGTCCTGGTGCTCTAGTGATAGAATGATTGTTGCCAGGAACTTAGCATAATATTCATTTCTTAATCAATTACAAGAAAATATTCCAAGTTATGGGTGCAACTTGATCTCTGTACTGCTAATTGCAATCTAATAAACAGTGCCTATTATAAGTGAATTAATTATAGAACCACTTTTGATGATGACAAGATTTGGGTTGCTGCAAATAGAAAAGTGTCTATTTTTCAGATAATTTTCTTCTTTTACTTGACCAGGATCTACTTGATTAAAATAATGAAATGCTCTCCCCCTTAAATCATTAACAACTGTTAGGGAATTAAGATAGAATCAATGTCAACAAGCAGTTGTTGAATTAGCTTAATATTATTCCTGGATTGCACTTTCACGATGGCAAATAATGACAGTATTCACTTATGTGTGGTATTTGGTGGATTGACAAAATTAGTTGTTGCAGTTGTTGCAAAATTAGTTGTTCCTCGTTAGAAAAGATATCCATAGTTTCTATTCAAAATGTACCTTACGCAAAATTTTTTATGGAACTCTAAGAGTTCCCTAGTTAATACTTGTCATCCCAATGCTTGCAGAATAAAATGCAATATGGCATGCAATGTTTTAAATATAAGCCATCAAACAAAATATATCCCAGTATTTTGAATTTCTGTGCAGGCTTTAGAGACAATGATGGATTAAAAAAGAAAGTGTTCTACTTTTCTAATGGGAAATTTGGGGCAATGTTCTACAAAATGACATTCCCAGTGCGGTTTGAATAGCATTCTATCTTTGCTATCTGCTGTTTATTCATTAACTCTGGGTTTCTTTTCTAGAATGAGTACAACAATGCTAAAACATTTGATAGGACAGAATAGTGTTCTTCTTGGCTAAAAATGGAGTTGATGATGTGATTATATTCAGATATAAATATGTTTGAAAGCAAACTTGTGATAACATTTTCAACCCCAAACAAATGTTCCATACTTTTTTATGGATCAATGACTGCCTGTAAATAGCAAAAATATATGCTATGTTATCATATCATATTGTATTCAGAAGGGCATTGTGTTCCTGAGAGACAGCAAAGAGAATTGATTAGAATTGAAAGGATCAAGGTACTTTTGCCTAATGCATCTAATACTGTGGCACAGCAAACAATTTTAAAAAATCTGAAAACAATGATTCATTTCATGATTTTGTGTGTCAGCTAAATGGTTCTTCTGGATTTATTAGTCTGGTCTCACCTACATACCTGTGTTTAGCTGGTATATGGACAGCAGTGGCCTTGTTTATGATGGGTTTGGATGAAAAGATAGAGGATTTTCTCCAGGTTTTCCCCACAGTCCAGCAAGCTCCTTTAAGATTGTTAACATGAGGTGCCACATAGATGGCTGGGTTAGAAGACTCAGAATCCAAAGTGAACCAGGTCTCCTTCTTTAGCCTAACACTGGACTTTTGAAGATTCTTCATGTGTAGCTAATCAAACTACGAGAAGTACAATCAGATTTTAGGGAATAGAGAACCATAATCTCCTCTTTGAAAGAGGGAGAGTTTACAATGATTTTACATTCTATAATGATTAATATTAAAATGTCAAACCAGCTTTCCTAAGAAAGTAGTCTTAGTAATATTCAGAAACACAGCCATTATAGTAATATTCTGGGCACTCACTAAATTCTGGACAGTGCTGAATCTGTGTGTGGTTTTAGTCAGTTTTCACAGTAGCAATATAAGGTAAATACTATATATTCTAGAGACTGCCTCATAGGGGGTTATTATTATTACAAAATGATTATATGTCTAAAAGTAGATTTCCTCCATCAACATGCCTATAATAGACGATTTCTTCCCCTATATTATATGTTTCTCATCTCCTTTTAAAAACTTGTCATAGGTTACATTATCCTGCTCTCAATAAACATACGATGTACTTAGATTATACTCACCCCCTCTTTAACTTATCCTTTCACCTTCTCCGTGTACCCTGCTTTCTTCTTCCATAAACATCGCCCCATTGTACACTCCTGACAATAGCTACTGTCTTTGTTGTAACCACCCTCCCCTCATGTTCTTTATGTTTCAGAGTCCTGAGCAGTAACATCTTGCTCACTGGGCTGAGAGTTAGCAAATAGTACTGTAACACAGCAATATGATTCTCAGCCAAAATTATACCTGTGTCAAATTACTTCTGAATCATTTACTTCAAGATAGGCAAATTAGGCAGATCACCCCTGAGCAAGCAAATGAGGCATTAGCTTGGGGAAAGTTATCTCCAGCTCTTCTGTGTTTAATATCAGGCATTTAATATTGCTGTTGTTGGAGTAGCACACCTGAGGAAGGTGAGCATCCTAAAATCAAGATTAGGTTAGATACAAACATTTTAAATATCCAATCAGAAGAGACAAGGTGTGTCATCATAGAAAACTTCACTTAAAACTGTGTATTTATTTGTGTCTATATATGTGTATGTCTCTCTGTATTTATATATAATTTGACAGTTTTCTGTTGAGAGACAGCACATTCCTCTGTCTCAAGTGTTCACTGGCTTCTCCAGTAGTGTGGTAAATGATAGGTAGTTATTTATGATAACTGGATAAATGTCTTTATTATATTTAATCCTCAAAATAGCATAGGGAAATTTATTCATCATCAATTTTTATGAATGAGAAGTTGGATACTGAAAGGGGTATATGAATTCTAGTCACCTGTAGAATAAGTAAGAGGTGGGATTTTATACTCTGTTTTCCTGGAAGACCTAGAAGTTAAGAAACCATCAGCATGAGTAACATAATACGTTTGTTATGTCCAGTGTTGAAAAATCTGTTTTGTGTGTCTCCACGGCGGGCCTGAAGTCCCTGGCCACAGCTGAGCTGTGACCTGAGAAGGCCCCTTTTTACTTTCGAGCATGTTTTCACACATTATTTCATGGGCAAGTGCGTGGCCTGAGCTGGTGAGAGGAGGTGCTAAGCGGAGTGGGGACTCTGCAACTGAGCCTGTGGACTGGACCACAAAGAACCCTCACACCATAACGAAGGCATGCATATCTACAGGAAGCAACATCAGCTGAGCTTCATTTTCACAGTGGAAAATCTTACATCTTTTATTTCACAGGAAAACATTGCTCTGTCTGGATTCCAGTTTGGAGGTGAGATGGAATTTCAAGAGATTCCGAATAGTATTTCAGCTTAGAAGCGGCAATAGTTCGGTTCATTCAAGGCCAGTGCAAGGCATATGTGTATCCCAGGTAGCTACCTAGAACCCCACTAAATATCCAAGAAACAGTTTGAGAGATCACAGGTAGATGGTCCCTTATATAATGAGTTCAGGCTAACCATACAGAATTAACCACCACTGTGTCCATGAGCTATTACCTAAAATCGCTGCTAATCACTGAGACACATACACACCCACATGTGATGAATCCACTAAATTCATTTGTATTTGAATTCGCTTCAAAGGGAATCAAAGTTCAAGATCCTAACACTGGGCGCCTACACAGCTGTGGCAAAGTTCACATAAAAGTGCACACTGTCTAGCCAACTGTTCAGCATACTAGAGATACTCAATGTGTAATTTCTTTCTTTACTTGTATTTAGCTCATTCAACTCAAATACAGTCAGTTTCAGGATGAATAAAGTTCAGCTTACATAATCAAGTAAAAGATGTATTATCTTAATAGCTAGTACCAAAGTTCATCCTAGGAAAGTTTATTGGTGATAACATCTTAATAAACCCTTGTGGAAGGTGTGGCTCAGAGGGCTGACTGTCAAGGAAGCTCAGAAATATAAAGAGAAGGTTAAGTTGTTAACGGTGAGAAAATTGTGGAAAGGGAGGACAGAGAAGCTGGATAGAGTGTATGTGAAGGCGGAGGAGTTGAGGGTGTAGACTGAGGTAAGACACACAAACTAAATGAGAGGCCAAGTTCTTTTACAGAAGGTTAGAGAAGAGCAGCTTAATATGGAAAAGTTTATCTTCCAGTTGAACACTATTTACATTAATTTCATTGAAATTCTAACAAAAAATCAAATCTTAAGCTTACCATGTGACAAATACTAGATATTATTAATATACTTTATTTCTCTCTAGATTATTATGAGGATAATAAAAGTAATTATGGGGTGGAAGTACAATGAATCTCAAGAATGTAAGACACCCTAGCATTCTTAGAAAGCGGAGTGTCTTGAGGGTCCACTACAATTTGAAGGAAGACTGGCTAATATGTGGATTACATATTTCATTGAAAGTCCACTTAAATTTATTGGTCTAGAGGTAGTTTCAGCTTCATAATGATTTATGTTTACATGGAGAGACAAATTGAAGATATTAAGATGCTTAAGGATTATGTGTTATAGGTGTATTCGAAACATACCCCTTAATTTTTGATATTGGCATACTCTTGGCTTGAATAAACCAGAAGTTGCTGTTGATCTCCTTTGGGATCTCCTTTATCTTGATAGACTTTATAAAGGGTAGTTTTAGGTTTATAGCAAAATTGAGGTAATGGTAGATAGAATTTCCTTCCACTTGGAGACTTGACACATTCAAATTTCCTTCCCTATCAACAGTCCTTACCCTTGAGTATATTTTTGCTCATATTCCCTAGTTTACAGTAAGATTATGCTTGGCAAATTTTCAGCTTCTGTAGTTTTATTTTCAGTTGACACCTAATAAGATATGTTTATGAGATGCAGTGTGATCTTTCAATGTAGGAATATATTGGGTAATGATCAACCTCTGGTGATTTAGCATATCCGTCAACACAAGCATGTACTTATTATAATTTCTTAGAGGTAAGGACATTTAAAATCGTCTCTTGTAGCTACTTGGCAATATCAATATAGGAGAGGTTGGTCAGGGGCTACAAAATAACAGTAACAAGGAGGAACAACACTTGCTTTTTAATCTGAATTAGATTTCTGGGCTTATGGAGCCACCTTTATGGTAACATCTCTCCTCTGGCTTTATAACTATCACAAGGTTGTAGATGGGGAATAAAAAACTCACCCATTTCTCAGGCAGGTGATCAGCCTGGCTGTGCTATTAATACTTTCATTCATATTATGCATTGTGTCAAAGAGAAAGCATGAACATATAAACTTTCATAGTTGATTGTTTTAAAATAATACCAGCAATGATAGCAACTATTAGTTAGTAAAGGATCAACAGACAGAGGCTGCCTGAGGTTAAAAGGAAGGAGAAACATTATTACAACTGTAACCTCAGGATCTGCTTTTCATTAACTAGCATCCTGAAATAAATCAATTCTATCATATTCTTCCCTTTTGCCCCTGGACTAGTTTCTACAAAAATCTATACTAATCTTATAACACTTGGTATTTTTTGAACCAACTGTATCTGCAAACAGGTGTTTATACTCCTTGCCAAACGCTGCCTTCACATAGATGTGGGTTTAAGACTTTAATGTGATTATATGTTTTCCTGTTATAAATAAGAGATCATCCAATTATATGCCCCTACCTCATGGGAGGGGTGGAGGCTGGGGGTATCTCTTGGTCTAGGCTTCTAAGATCCATTCTTTTTCTTGTGTTAATGCTGACTGGTGCCACATTAACTGGTTCAGCAACCTTAGCTTTGTGGTTGCTATGACCACGGATGTTTTGTGCTGCTAAAACCCATACTTAACTTCAATTCTGATGTCTAACTGACTGTCAGTCCCTAGCAAATCTGCCTGGGGATGAGGGCTGATTTCAGAAGCTTAGTTGCTGTATGAGAAGTGGAAATGGCAGATTCACACAATTATATAAAAGTTAGGAAGGCAAGAATTTAGATACTATCCACCTGAATTTATTATGGCTTGAAAGAGCTTTTTATTTGTCTGTTTGCTTCTTTCTTTCTTTCTTTTTCTTATTCAGACTATTTGAACTTCTTTATTTCATGGGGAACTTGTCAAATGGCATGTGGTAGGGTTTGACGTGTAAACCATTAGGAATCACTGCATTGTGACACTTTGGTGGACAGCCTATAATTCTGACTGAATGAAAAATTCAGTCATCATTTGGCAAGTTTTTCTCCACCTCTATTTCCCACCCCACCAAAATTACTCACAACCTCTGGTATTTTGTCAAGTTTGTCACGAGTAACAAGATACAAAATAAAGAAAATACTTCCATAAATGTAAAATATATTAGTATTTTAAAAGAGAGAGAGAAAAAAACTGTTCAGAGAAGAATAGAAGCTTCACAGCAAGAATAAGGGTAAAGACTGTTACTCCAAAATTCCTAAGCCCAAAGGAGTATCTACTGCCACCTGCTGGTGGCAGACACCTGTCACCTTGCTATATGATGCCTTACTTTGAGATTTCTTAGCAATATTCAGCCTATAAAATGATGGTATATTCCCATTTGATATCCTCATTTGTGTTTATCACCCTTTAATTTGATTAGCAGTTTCCTTATTCTTCCTTATTTTCCTTCCCCCTTCTTGCTTTCTTTTTTCTTGCTGGCACAAAAGTCATGAGGTTTTCAGGCTTTTTACCTGATTCTGTAACTAAGTGTAGCTCTTCATTTCCTTTAACTTAGGTTTTCATCTGCAAAGCTTATGCCTTTGTAATCCTGCATTCTAGACTAAGTCACATGCTAAACAGTAATTGTGTTACACTTGGAATCATCTACTATAATTGCCTCATGTATGTATGGGTTTGGGTAAAGCAGGATCCAGAACTTATAATCCTAGCTTTTAAATATCATTTCATAAAAATAAAAAAATTAACCACCAAGACAATGAAGGATTGGGTACGGTAGGGCTCACCAGGAATCCTGGCCATTCTGGAAGGAGAGAAAGGAGGTGTATGGTTAGAGGCTAGGACTAGCAAAAGTCATCAAGGAGACCTTGTCTCCTAAAAGAAAATAACCAAACATAAACAAAAGGACTATGGTAGAAACTATATGGTAGAACACTTGCAAGCACAAGGCTGTGGGTTGAATATCTCCTCAAATAACAAAGTTCATTTTTATGAAAATAAAGCTAATTGGATATATATATATGTAATAAAACTATTCATCAATTTCTTACTTTGCTTAAGATATTATGGGCTCACGTGAACATGATATTAAGCCATTTCTAAAGCTACAGGGTGAAAAAGATTGATGGGATACAGATAGAGAGGCCTAAAGCAGGACGGAGATGATACCAGCCTGTCTATGGGAAATTGTTCATGAAGGGTGTATCAGCTACACAGTGAGGCTACACAGAAAGGGGCTTCTTCAGCACCAGAAACAGAGCAGATGGGAAAGCAGCTGGAATGACCAGCACTATTTGGTACATGAGGTAATACACAGATAGGTGAGCAATGAAAATGTAGAAAGTCATCTTACTCAGTATATATAACATTTATTTGAAAGAATATAAAAGGCCCATGCTGTTTAAAAAACCATAATTGAAAATCAATTCTTCCCGAAGAATCGTTGCAGTTCATAGGCGATATCAGAGGTAGTGCTAGCATTGGCAGTGATTGGAGAGCCCGGTGTTGTTGAGAGGCCTTGGTTCTTGGGTATTAAGATTACAGCATTGTCTTGGCAGCAATAAGAAAACCCAGCAAGCAGAAAAAAGAGCACATTAAAGAAATACACTTTCTTTAGGGGAAAATTGTAGCTTTCATTAAAAGCATGCATGTGAGGCCAGCATTTCTTAGAGGATTCTACTGCTTACCATAGCCACCATTTGGGCCCTCTGTTGGATAACTTGGAGGGGAAAGTTTTTGGCATGAATCTTGGGGTCGGCCCTGATTTCTGTCTATGTGGGCAGGTGCGTGTGTCACCTGTTGGTGGGAATGTAGAACCTGCACAGTGGAGAGAATGAGGCCAGGTACACACCTGATAAATCCTTTTTGAGTCTAGCACCTTTTGTAGGAGGTTATAGGTCATATGGTTGGCTAGGGGGTCATATAGTGGTCTATTTGTGGCTCTTTGGTTTATATGTACATGCTGGGTTCTGAAATGAAGTTATTCATCCTTGTATGAGTTTTATTAATATAATATTAATTAATAACCAGCCCAGGCTGGTTGTTAATTTGGAGCCACAGATGTAATCCTTCTTTTCTTCCCATGTATGTCTGGCTATCTGCCTATCTAGTATATATAAGCTGGACCATTTTATGACTAAGATGATGAACTATGCAGTTTTCTTCATTACTTGGGGTTGAACCCAGAGCCTCTTAGCTCCTAGGCAAGTGCTCTACCAATTGAGCTGGATCCCCAGATGTTCTTTGTAATGAAATAGGGTTTCTGTGAGTTAACCTGATGAGCTGGCCTCAAACTCCTGGCCTTGTTTCTACCTCCTTAGTAGGTAGGATTGTTGCTGTGAAACATGTGTAGCCTTATTCTTATCACCTGTACTGAACATGCATTCTGGTTACTCAGATGCTACTAAGCATGTGATAAAATTCTAGTTCACATATTATTATGTGTGATAATCCTTGATGCATTAGGTTCCCTATTTGAATGAGCCAATTAATTTTAAGGAGTTTGATCGTGAGTGATTCAAGAACAAAAATGTCCAACTCAATTGGACAAGTAATTTTTCTTGTATAATTGGTGTTAGAGAATGAAAGCAATTCATATTGGAGAGGTGCTAATAACTCAGTGAAAAAATACCATAGAAAGCTAATATTTTATTTGGGCCTGCAAATATTTTCATATGTGAAATTGTGTGGTACATAAAGTATTACTTTTCTACATGAGAAAAAAGTTAATTTTAGCAATACAGAACAATTACTGTCTTAGTAAACACAAAGGAAAAGAATCAATATAGTAAATCACAATATTTCATGTTTCTTTATAGTTTTCATTAATTTTTTATCTAAGATCTGAACTTCTTCTTAACAGATGCTCTTGCTTCAACTCTAGCTCTAACTCATACTTTCAATTATCTTTACCTTATCAACAAAAGACATTTGGTGAAGCCAAGGAAAGGAAAAAAGAAATACAAAGCTAACCAAAATTACAACTCAATCCATTCTGAATGTCCCTTTTGTAATACTAATTTATGTTTTATATTTTGAGAAATGAGGAAACCTAAAATTATTTCAAAGAGCATCTTCTAAGAAATTTCTACTTTTAAATTAAGAACCAGAGAAAAATATGAGAGTAGTTTGAAAAGAAAATTAGGGTTTGTTGAGTTAGGAAAAAAATAATATTTTAGAGATTGATTGCATAATTGATTGAGAAATAACTGAATTCAGAAAAGAGCATTTTGTCTTTTTACTATGTAAGGTTACAAAATGGGAGGTTTGTAATTCACCTCCTAACCATTTCTGCTATTATTTTCATTGTGTATTTAATAGATATGTTTCACTTCTTCAATTTGTATAAAATCTTTCATTTTAAATTCTTTGCCCTTCCCAATGATCAATATATATATAATATTTATAAAATAGAGTTGTTTCTATGAATTTAGATTAGCAAATTGTTATATCAGGCAGTGAGAAAGACAAGTTCCTCCAGTACAACTAATAATTCACTTACTAATGTTTGTGCTCTGCTTAATGCCTTGAAGCCCAGAGAAGAGAAAACTTGGCAAGAAAAGTTATCATCTCAACTTAAAAAAATAATGATTTCATCTGATTGCCAAAACCTGGGAAGAACCTAAGATCTCTTGTCAAAGCCCAAGGGCATGTATTTCCAGAGAACTCAGTAGTTTAAATAGTGCTTAAGAGTTTACATTTAATTAAATTGGAGCCAGGTAATCAGGGCCTGGGTCTGGGATGTCTCCTGCTGTGTGCTATCTGTACTGTCTGTACCCAAAGGCAAAGCTCCATTAAAATTCAACAGATCTTAACAACTGCTAAACACTATGGGGCTGAGAGTTTGATAATGTATCAGGCTGGGAACTTAGCCTCTGGGTAAAGACAGGCCAGAATTCAGAGAGTGTTAGCAATGATCACCAGGAATCCTCAGGCAGAAACCCTAGTCTCTTGAAATCACACAGCAGGTGAGGTCAGAGGTCTTTAGTGAAGGGCTCCATTTGGTATAGGAAAAGAGCAGAAATGTACAGCTTATAAAACTGCAATGAAGGCAATGCATAGGCTAATAGTATGCATGTTTGAAAGAGATACATTATCTTTCTCTGCAATAAAGCTGAACTTGAGTTTTCTCTATAAAAAATCATATAATTCCAGGTATTGTGCTTTATAACCTTAAGATTTTTAAAAAATAATTAAACATTGATCTCTTGTCTTGGTGATTGTTGCTCATCTATAGGTATTGTACTTCCTAATCTTGAAAAACACCTGAGGCCACATAAATATGAATGCCCGGTTTGGGAAGCCATTTACTTGCATTTTCAGATATTGCAGGTATGTTAACTACATTCTCAGCAAAGACATCTAGTCCTCAGGATCATTTTTGGAAAATGTATCAGGAGGATCATCTGTGCACTCAAAGTGAGATACAAAATCCCCTGGATAAAAAGATGTGCTTGAGACCAAATAATATAGGGAATGTTACCTGTAAATCTAATGCTTTATAACTGTTATAGGAAGAGAATATTTTTTAAGAGGGTGAAAATATAAAAGCAGTTTTTCCTCTTCCTTTCTGTAATTAAATAAAAATTAGTCCTATAAGGAAGTTAGTCGAGGTACTTGATCAGTAGTAATGAACAATTAGGGAATATCCTTTGCATTTCTAGAATTTGGACAGAACTAAATTTCTTAAACTAATTATCTAGTAGGCAAGATTAATAACACATACAGGATGTTCCAAATATCTATGCTATATAAAAGAAGTCATTTTTTTATGATCAACCTAATATGGATGCCCTTTACTAACCACAGCCAACACCAAAGAAATCTCAAATCCTATTTGAGATTTCAGTGCTGAATCCAAATGAAGTATATGTAGATGTATTGTGGATATCAAGTCAAATATATGGCAAGTCTTTGTCATAGATGACCTAAAGTATCTCAACTAATTCTATGACAGTGTGGTCCTATCTATAAGGAATAGAGCAACATCATTTAATTAAGATACATAAATAGGGAGACTTATTTGAAAAATTCTCCTAACAAGTAGATAACAATTGTTGGCAAAACATCTGTTGGATTAAGGAGAGAATGTTTATTAGTGGAAAGTCATGATGTGTAATGCACAGTGACCCAAAAGATTACTTTCTTGCCAGTCTGCCTGCACAGTGTATCAAATCAAGGAAGCCGCCAGTCCTGGAGATGACCAGGGATGTGGGTTGATTCCATGTCATCCATCTATGGCGTGAATAGAGGATAGTAAAAGTGTAACAGGTAGGCATGAGTAAGATGAAGGTATGGTAGGAAGTTTGTGTATCAAATTAACAAATCATGGATTTTTCAGTGATATGACTGACTGTTCTTCCAGCTATGTCTGAAGGTATTTCTGGATAAGACTCACATTTTATTCAGCAGACTAAGAAAAGCATGTTGCTTTCTCCTCATCCATTCTGTTGAAAGCCTGGATCAAACTGAACTTCCCTAGGAAGAGATAAATTTGTCTACCTGACTTCTTGGTTTGCCTTTTTCTGGTCTTCAGATTCAAAGTCAAACATTGATTCATGCTGGATCTCACCGCGGCTGGCTTTCATCCAGGAGCAACGCACACTCTCAGCATTCTTGCTTCTTAGGCCTTCAGACTAAAATTGGAACTATGCATGGATTCTTTCGGATGTTTAGCTTGCTGACTGTAGATCTTGGGCTGTCTTCTTAACCTCTTGATATAGCTTCATAAATCTTTACAGCATTCATTTTCCTGAGAGATGGGAGGTACTAGGTTTTGAATCCAGAGCTTCATGTGTGCTGGCAAGCATGCTACCACTGAGCCATATTCCAGAAAGAAAAAGATCTTACTGGTTCTTTTGCTCTGGAGAACCAATATGGGTCCTCATTCATTCATTCTTATGAGAATGTGTTGCCGTACTTGGGGAGCTGTGGGACTGTATTCCAGTGTGGGCACACTGTTTATCAGGCCTCACACAGAGCCACAAGACTCAGTTATCAATTAATGAAGGTGCTAATATAATGGATGCCAACCAATCTGGACTGGAAAATGACTAGTATATAGATAATTTAGAAAACAGTTACCAGCTCCTGGTGACCTGTGTTCCACAGGCTTTTACCATCACCTTGCTGTGGGAGAAAGCCACAGAAAGGACTCTGTGCTAGCCAGCATCTCATCCAGACAATCTGGATGAAGCATCAGGATCCCTTTTACATCATTTTGATCCTTCTATCACATGACACTGGACGAGACGTGATGATCTGTGAATAACATGACGGAACATGTGATGTTTCTGAGAAGGGTGGCACGTAAGAAAAAGTCACTGTAGAAAATAAAAGTTAGTAATAGTAGGCTCAATAACAATCTGGTGCTCTTGATCCTCTTTCTCCCAGTTTTATAGTTTATAAAAGATTTGCATTGAAAAGTGGTTGGAAATATAAATCAGTTAGAATTCGAGGACTTTGGAATACCAAGAAGGCTTGGTTAATCTCAATGTGATATGAGAATGCATAGACTTTCAGCAAGTAATCAAATAAAAGACAGGATTGCATTATAAGGAGTAATTGAGTGTGCATGATTCTCTGGAGGGCGAAAACACAGCAAGCAGATTAGTGAGCATAGCATACAGTCACAGGGATTCATCAAGTGATTAGGACTCTGGAATGAGGTGGTGACAGGGTTAATAACTAAGAAAAGGCAATTCTGTGAGTTGCTCCAGTGGATGGGTCAATCAAATGTGACTTGTTGGAAATGAATGATGAAGGGCAGAGGTCAAAGATGGCTTAAAAATTGCAAAATGGAGTGACTAGAAAAAACCTGATTTCGGTTAGGAACATGAAATTAGGTAAAGCTTTTGTGGGCCCAAGATGATAAGTGATATTGTGGTGAGGGACAACATACAAGTAAAACCAAATGACATAAAGTATGTGGTGAAACGTGGACTGGTTAACAATTGACTGAGACTGAGGGGAAATTAGATAACTACAGTGCTGTGCCCCACCCCCATTCGTACTTCGATGCCCTCACAGTCAATGTAACTGTGTTTGGAAATTGGGTAAGGATAGTCTCCAAGGATACAGTGAGGGGATAACTATCAGCAAGGGAAGAAAGGAGCCCTTACCCAGAACCAAGTAACTCTCACCTTTGAGTTTGGACTTGTAGTTTCCAGAGGTGTGAGGATATTACGTTGTATTGTTGTTTAGGCCAACCAGTCTATGATTATTTTGTTATTCGGGCTAAGCTGACCAACACAGAAATTGTCAAGCTTACAAAATAGAATGCTTATATTTCACGCTATCCAATGAATAAGTTTCCCTTAAGTTGGGCAACAAGAAGGTATCAACAAAGCAAACACAATAATGATTCATTACTAGATCATTAAACTGTATTTTCTAGAATCTAGGAGGGTACGTTATGAAAACATCATATGGGAGACTTTGATAATGTCTGATGAATTTATGTAAGAATTTTTCAACTTGAGTCTCACAGTGATAATCTCAGAAATAGAATATTTCCAAAAGCCATGGCATTTACAGCAGAAAACATCTTTATTGGAGCACAAATAGCACCCACTTATAACAGAAATAGCAAAAATAAAGCAACCAACTACTATGTAGTAATAATAATGATAATAATAATAATAAAATTAGTTATTGATAATTTTTGAGCACTTGGTTGTACCAAGTCTTTTCTATGCATCTCACAAGGTCATTTGAATAGTTTTGCATATCCTATTAGCTAAGCATTATTTCTACTCTCAGGGAAACTAAAGCAGGGTGAGAAGCAGTAACCTGTTTAACCACACAGAGGTGTAAAGAAAACTAGGAGTAATGATAAACAAGAAATGGCTCATTTATTTGTTTGTTTCTGGTCAATCATACCCATATAAATTCTGATTTTGTAGTTAGGTAAAATGAGGCAGAGTTTAACCATATGATAAAGGCAATGTAGATTTCAAAATATTGCCAATGCAATTTCTTCCTTTAAACAAATTTCTCCTGGCATTCCAGATCCAGTCAGGATAAGTGTCTTCCTATACTCAGATTAGTGCATTTATTTTATGGCTTAGATAAAATATAAGAGATTGTATTTAGTTTTAAAAGCAGTATTTATTATCTCAGGACTTTTAACTGTTATCCTCCAATCTATCTGCCTCTCAGCTTCCCTCCTATTTTGTGGTAGCCCCTCCCCACTTCCCTCTTATTGGCTCCTCCCTGTGTATATCTTATGAATCCTTCTACATATTCATTACTTCCTTTTTCCTCTGACCAAAGGAGGCTCCTTCCTCTCCTTTAGACTGATAATTTCTGTCATTCTAAAACATTGTAATGGCTTCCATTCTTGACTGCATATGCCCTCCAGGAATGGTTCCATTATTTTTTGAATTTTTTTTGTTATTTCCTTTTTAAACTGAATTTCTCAGCTGTCCTTCTATCCTGTGTCTCTTCCCCATCATTTTCATTCTGATACAGTCCTTTTCTATGAGGCTATTCTTTCTTCCTTCCTTTGAGACCAGTCTTGTGAAAGTCCTCAGTGACCTCCAGACGCCAGATGCCTGTTTCAATCCTGATTTATTCAACTTTTCAGAAACCTTTGACTTGGTGGGTTGCTGCCTGTTTACCAAAACCTTTTATAGGCTCATTTATGCATCTGTTTGCCTTTTGTGTATCTTTACTGACGTTCCCCATCACAAGAATGTAAGATCTATGTCTGGGTTGTTATTATTCTTGTTTACTTTCTTTTTACTACAAGATGCCCAATGCTTAGAATAGCTAAAAATCACTCAAGATGAGTGATTTAAGCAGTTTCACACATGAATGATACGCACATGAAATCCTGAAACCGTCAACACTATCAAAGTTAATAAATAGCTCAACTAATTGGGAGTGGGAGACTTGTTACTGACATGGGGGTGCTGGATATACCTGGTACCATCTTGGTGGATAGAAAATTCAGTTTAACTGGTGCCATCCTGTCTTCAAGATGGAGGAAGGTGAAGTCCCACTTCCTAGGTGATGGGCATGCCTGAATTCCTCCAGGCAGGGTGGAGGCTGGGAGGATGGGTCACCTATCCGCCCTATGCCTTGAACTTGGAGACTCCCAAGTTTGCTGTGACTCTGACACTATTTGTGCCCTTATGAGCTCAGACGCCATTGTGCCATACCTCATGGTCCTCTGTCTCCTGTCTCCTGGCTGTCCTCCAGTCACCATAGCAGCCTACTTCAGCTCCCTGTTGGGGTTGATCCGGTTTGTTAGTATTGTTTAACTGCTCTTTCTTTCCTCTCCTGCTCTCATGGCTCAGTTTTCTGGCAGTGTTAAGTGTATTCGAAGGCCTGCAGGTGTTTGTGACAGGGGTGCACCCGCAGTCACCGGCTCACCAATAAGGACTCCTGAGTCGACCTCTCAAAATGTGGGTTCTGTTTCTCACCACTGAGATGCCTTAGAACATTTCCATCTTTGTCTACTGCCAAAATCGTGTCTCAGTTTCCATTCATCATGGAGCTGTGGAGTCTCTTCATTTATATTTGTAATAAATCTACCCAACGTGTCCACGGAAGGACCTGGCTTGGAGGAAATCCTTTGAAGTCTTTGTGAGCAGGTTCTCAGAGGATGTTAACCTGAGTTAGTGTTCCATGAAAGCATTAAACACTAACTCAGACCTGGTTTTGTATAATTATGACTCTGCACAAGAAAGTCTTATGTTTTAAGATTGTTCCGACATGCCACATCCCTGGGACACAGTGTTTCTTGCAGCCTCTTTAGGCTGGGAGAGATGCTAACAGTAGAATGTAAGAGATACCCATTACTATTTCACCTGCTGGTATCATTCCAAAGATCTCCATCCAGCTGGTGACCTAAATAATCTACCTAGGTTTAGGGTGCAATTGAGAAGTCTCTTTATAATTCAGAGAAAACTAACTAGTTGAACTGAAGCATTTTTGCTTACCATCATCCCTTTCAGGGTATAAATAGACAAGTATTGGAAATACGTGAAAATAATATTTCTCCAAGCTCCAGATTCAAACCCTGCTTCTTTCAGCTGAGCAGGAAAGGGGGTGAAATGCCTCATACCCGTCAGACACTCCCTCAGGTGGAAGCTGTGGAAGTTCTGACCCAAAGTTTTAATAAAATCATTTTAAAGTTCAGCCTCATTGAATTTCATTTTTACCCCAGGTAAAAATGCTGGCGTTCAGTATTCAAGCTGTGGAGTGGTTAGTGGAGATCCGCATTTCGTTTTTTGTTTTTTTTTCCCCTGTATGTTGATGGATTCAAGGGAAGTCATCCGCAAAGAATCTGACTAAGATCTATGTATGCGGATGTTTAATGCGGTATAGGGTTTGCTAGAGCACCAATGAATCATCAAAGCCATTACAGGGAGATTACTAAGATGCTTGAGCAGTAGAATTTTTCAAGATTATGAACCCCAAAAAGAAAAGCTAAGATTCATTAGAACTTGGGACTTTTCCAATGTTCTTCTTTTTGGTGGCACATTTCAACTCAAGGCCTTGTACTTGCAGGTTTCACTGTTTGACTGGTGTTCTATCATAAGAGACACACACATGCCCCTTGCCCTGCTTTTTGTTATTTTGGAAACAAAGTCTCATGAGGGTTTTTTGGTCCATGCTGACATTGAACCTAGATCCTCTGGGTCTCAGCCTCAAAGATACCTAGGATTATAGCCATAAGCCATTAGCACCTGGCTCTTTGTTTTTAAATGCAAGTGACATTAAACAAAAATAAACCCCTGCATGAATTTGTGGGTAAAGATGTTATCCTTCACTTGAGGGTGTTTTATCTTACGTACTGAAAAGATGTGCCAAGAATATTTTTAAGCAACATATTTATAGTGTGCCCTCTGGTCCAAGATACTTGGCCCAATATTCTCCATTTTCTGAACAGTTTCTTTGAAAAGGAAAGGTCTTTTTCTAGAATTGAAGAATGCCTTACATGTTCAAAGTTATTCTGTTTTACCCAAGGAACATCAGTGGCACACACCAGTAATCCTAGCTGCTCAGAATGCTGAGATCTGAGGATCATTGTATGAAGCCAGAATGGGTAAGAAATTCTGGGAGACTTCAATTATCTTCAATTAACTACCAAAAGGCTGGAGGCAGAGCTGTGGATCAAGTTGTAGAGTACCAGCCTTGAGCAAAAGTCTAAGAGCCAGTGCCTAGGCCAAGAGTTCAAGCCCTAGTAATGACACCATACTCCTCCTTCCACACACGCTATTTTATCTTGAGCTTATCTTCCATTTTACTTAGTAAGGTAAACAATGTATTGAACCTGTCTGTTTCACAAGGTTTTTCTCTCTTTTTTTGTAATGGTAAAATTTAAGAAAACATGTTTTTTTTTCTTTTTTTTTCTGAGTTTTTCCCTTTTTTTAAATTTAAAAACAAATTTAAAAATTAAATTAAAATGTGTTTTTTATCAATGGTGTCAACAGGAAAATTGAGAGGTCACAATCTGATTGTTCTTTACAAATGTGAGACTTTTCTCCATGTGATCTGTATTGCCAGAGAGGAGCACCACAAGTAAGAGAACAGATTGTTTAGATTCTGGAAAAAGGATGTATTAAAGAGGGATAAAGCAACCTAGAAGCTTATATTCAGGAAGTGACACATTCGTCTAGCATAGGGAAACAGCAGTGGATTAAGGTGCCATTCTTGCTCAAACTAAGAAGGGAAGTTGTAGAAAAATCATGAGCAGATTGTCTTTGGAAAAATAAGCCAAAACTCTCTGGCCAATTGATACCTTGCTTGTAAATGCATCTCTCTGGCTTACTTGTTTTTATTGTTTTTTTCCCCCCGTCAAGATGGTTTTGGCATTCTGCAAAGTGAGTCACTTGTTCATTTGGATGAGGAATACACCCAGTTTCAATAATGGGTAAAGTGAAAAAGTCCTTTCTTTACTTCCATTCTATTCTCTAAGAAAAAAATAACAAAAAAAACACTAGGATGTTTTTCTGTCTCTTTTGGTCTCATCTCTGTGAGGGATGGCAGACTCACTTTAAAACTGGAAAGAGCAACAGATAGAAAAATGCTGAAGTGGTCTATTTATTCTGAACATTCACAAGAAATGTTGGAGAAAGGCTGTCTGAATTGTGTGTCCCGGTTATCCATCCCAGAGTGTTGGTAGAATCTACTGGTGCAAAGTTAGGAGAAACATTGTGAATGCTTTCAAGCTATGTTCATAGCCATTCTCTGGTGTGTGTTTGTACTTCAAAACTATTAGTCTTGAAGGGAAAATACCTTAAAGAATCTTTTTAATGCCTGGACAATGAAGGAGAAAGTAAAGCTAAGAGCTTAATCTTCTAGAGCTGCTGCAATTTTAGAGATGATGAAACCCTTCATCTCACTTGAAGATTTGTTCTTAGTACCCAGGTAATTATGGCTTGAGCCATTCCTCAACCTCTTGGTTTAAGGAGGATGAATATCTCTATTCTGATATCCCAACGGTTAATGATTGCTTGATAAAGATCAGTAAGTTAAAAACTAAAAAAGGACACAAAACCTGAAACATTTTGTTTACTTTTTATTCAATTAAATAAAGTTGCTTGAATAAGCAAGTTATTATGTTAAATTTCTATGAGAAAATCACTCTCTATAGAGGGAGGATGATAATGTAAAGAGAACATACTCAGCCATCCTAGGGGTACATCTTCGCTTTAACACACCCAGCTGTGTGATATGATCAGTGTACTCTATTATCTCTTGATTTATTAGTAAAGGGGGTACAGATCTAACACAGTTCTTATAAATTTTAATAGGCATATACTACCTCCACACTTGCTGTAGGAAGTCTTTATTATTATTATTATTACAAATAAAGCTACATATTATTTGTAAATATGATATCTTACACAAAAACCTACATCTGACATGTAGAAATTGGGATAAAGAACTGCCACCTTCTTGGCATTTTGGGGATACTGTTGATTTGTGAAGTTAGAATGTGTCATTACAATCTACGATGGAAATTATCTGTTCATTTTTTTAAGCTGGTGATCATGGATGCAAACAGTACAACTCTCTGGTAATTTAGGGTTAAAATTGCCACAACTAAATCCAGACTGAGGAAAAATAGGATTTTTTTTTTTAAGAAAACTTATGTGTAAATAGAACAAGCTCCAAGCTGTCCTATGCACCTAAGAAGGAAAATCAATGTTTCCTTCGATGGTTTCTATAGAAGTCTGAAACAGAGTAGTCTCATGGTCATGTGACACACGTGTTTTTGAAAGCAGGCCCAGGGGCCAAAGTATTGAGAAAACTTTGACAAGATGTCATTTAGGAAGTTTTCCACTAGGGGGAGGGGAAGAGGGAGGGGAAGGCAGGCAATACAACTATGGACAATCCTTCAGCTGAATCAAAGTTCCAAATAAGTTTTGCTCCGAGATTTTCAAAAGCCGTCCTTGAATTTTAACCTTTTGATTTTCAAAAGCACTTGAATAATAAAACATGTTGGTTATGGCCTTGTTTTTATCTTGTGACTACCCTGAAATCATTTACCGAATATACTATTTTAAGCTACCATTTCAAAATGTTTACTCCTAGTATGTAGATGATTCCTATTCCCTGTACAAGAGAATAGAAAACCAGCTTTTTCCTATTCATTCTGGCACAGATCATCTGTTTTTCTGCCAAGACGCTCTGAAATGCTATTTGTCATGTAAGAATGGTTTGGGGAAGTCATTACAGAAGTTGTGAGAGCAGTTGTGCCTCCATTGGAAAATGAGCCCTGCTTTTCTGCCTGGGAGAACTTTGCTTTACTCTAGCACTCTGAATCCTTCACACCTGCAAAAGCATCCTACTTTCCCAAACAACCACATCCTTCCTACTTCATCCAAAGCACCCCCAAATCTGCACTAGGCAAGCATCTTTTACCAGGTGATTGCAGGTAAGGTCCTGGTATTTCCCATCTTAGATGTGTATCCGTGTTATCCCAGGTCCTCTGCCTCCCGGAGAAAAGCGAAGTCCAAAACTAATTAGAATGAATTAGCCTCACATCTCTGAAAAGTGCAACAGTGTATTGGTATTTTCTCTTCATGTTAGTTGTATCTTCACAAAATGTGCCAGAATTTTAAATCAAGTAGTGCCATTTTTAGACGCACCATTCATAATAATTTTGTTGGTCATACCATTTTGGAGTCTTCCTTTTAGTGGTGAGAAGGCAATATTATAAATTCAGGGTGAATTGATGTAATCATTCTTTTGCTTTTTTTTCTTTATGGAGATGTGCATTTTCTTTTTGAAGGAGTTGTCTTCAAAATAATCTCCTACATATGTATTTTATAGTGAAACAAATTTACCTTCCTTGATGGATATTTATTTGAATGGTGACATAACTAAACCAGGATTGGTTTAAATGTATGAGTCACAGGAGAAATTACAATAAAACACATCAGTATTTTTACATCACAGATAGTCTAGCATACCCATATAGGACCCAGAAGGAGGAACCACTCAGCCTGGAGAAGACTGTTGAGTTTAGAAGGTCTTTCAAAGACCTTGACTTCTATGGTCCTTTTGATATTTAAATGTCTTCTAGATCAGAGGTTCCTAACAAAAGCAGAGTTTCCTAATTACAGACTTTAATAACTACAAATGATTGAGCCATACCTCTAGGGAGAGAGGAAGGGAATAGCATTTCAAAAAAGGCTTCAGATGATTTCCATGCAGCAAGGTTAGCATTTATTTGTGAATTTGAAAAGTATGTTTGAATGCCTCTAGAGACCATAAAATCATTATTTGTATAAGCAGCCCAAACTCTTGAGTAGGCTTGATCAAACATGCCAGCATTCATTACGAATATTCATATAGTTTCTCTACCATTGGAATCAATTCTATTAATTTGGAGCCATGGGGAAAAAAGAGGTTAAGTCCAAATGGATACAATATCAATGTAGTGTCACCTATTGCGCCCAGTAACATGTACTTTTATTCCAACAAAATCTTCTTTCAAAACAATCTGTAGTTTCTCAGTCTTTACATGACCTAGCTGGAACACAAGCATGTGCTCCTGATTCTTGTCTGGTTTTACTATGGAGGTTTCTAAGGAAACAGATGCTTTGGCTGTGTAGGTGACATCAGGACCGAGTTCATGGGCTTGTGACCTGTGCAATCTCATAAGTTGCCACCTTAGCAGGGCTCTGTGTGTTTTTTCTATGATCTGGTATCATCAACTATAAGTTCAGACCAGTTTTCAAATAAGGGTGTTTTCGTTTTGCAGTGCCCTGCAAATTAGGCAGGCAATACATGAGCCAGCTCTGGTCTGATCTAGTTGTAGAAAGAGCTCCCTTCTCTATTACCTGCACTAAAATTCCTTGAATATGTTGACTTGACAGCCACATCTCTGTTCAGTTCATAATCTATACTTGGTCAAAAGCAATCCTGAGGCTTTATTCTGCTGGGAGATTTTCAAGATTGTTGTTGACAGATACAAGATGTTATATTGATCAAAACTAAGAATCATTTTTGAAGATTTGTCCCATGATTCCAGACTATTGAGATCATTTAGGTTCTGATTGTATCATCCACTATTTTTGTTACTGCTCTACTGCATGCTACCAAATGATACTTATCCTCCTTGTATACAGAAAGTTCATTATAGGAAGCATTAAAGACATAGGAATAATAGATTCAATAAAAGTGATCCAATTGCTGAGATTGTTTTTAAAAACACGTAATATCTCCAACTTCAGTAGCAAAGCTGTGATCATTCTTCTTGCCTAAAATCTTTGATACTCTACATTGCCATTGTGAATTAGGAAATGAAAAGATTTTGGCCATAATCAGGGCCTTTCTTGTCATCACAAATTCACCTCCCAGGAGTTGTAATTATTTAATGTGACTACTGAGCATCTTGTGTCCTTGTCTGTTAAATAGTTCCTGTGGTCAGTGTGCTAATGCTGTGTTCAAGCAGATATCAAAATCCAGGCATCAACCAGAGGTATAAAACTTCATGAGGTCATACAACAAGTAATTTCTGAGTTAAACAAATTTTCTTTTATGCCAAGTTCACAAGGGAAAGTTTTACAAAAGGTAAACTACCAAATAGGACAAAGACAGCTTTGATTTTAGCCATCTTTTTGGTGGGTATTGAAATATGAGTCCATTTGCTCATATAGTGACCAAAATCATTATGCTGGGTAAAACCCATTTGACTACTTTAAACATATCTCATTTGTACTGAGAAATAATTTACTGAGAAATGCAGGGAAGAACTTTCTACAAGCCAAAAGCATAATATTACATTTGGGCCCACTTTTATTTATTTTTTATTGAATTTTTTATTTATGTGATTTTTATTGTGAAAATACCGTACAGAGGGGTTGCAATTACATGGGCAAGATAATGAGTGCATTTGTTTCCCCTTCCCATCCCTTCCCATTTTTTTTTTTTTTTTTTTTTTTTTTGCTTGCTAGTGCTGGGGCTTGAACTCAGGGTCTGGCTGCTGTCCCTGAGCTTCTTCTCAAGGCTAGTGCTCTATCACTTGGACAACAGCTCCACTTCTGGCTGGCTTTTTAGGTAGTTTATTAGAGATAAGAGTCTCAAGGACACCACTGTCCAGACTGGCTTTGAACTGCAATCCTCAGATCTCAGCCTCCTAAGTAGCAAGGATTATAAGCATGAGCCACTGGCGCCTAGTGAGGGCCCACTTTTCTTTTGCCCATCAAGTAGTAGACACCATAGAAGTCTGATACTCAGTGTGCTTTCTGAATTTTCTTTTGTGCAGTAATGGTTCCACGAATGAGTTATAGTAAGATTGGCACTAGGAGGAGCACCTGATTTCTAGTTGTTGTGCTTGTAGAACTTGATAATTGGCTTTAGATCTATTATTTACTCATTATCTCCAAAGTGAAGGCACTATCATGGAACATCCGTGAAGCTTCTAATTGCCAACATTGTACATATCTGTAAATCTGTGAAATGCCCCCAGAGAGAAGGGACAGTATAAATGTTTTATATTATTGATTCACTTGGCAAGTAGAAGGGCTGAGCTCAGAAATAAAAAGACAATTTTCCTCTCACAGTTCCATAGTGTGATGGGACCACTCACATCTCAAGATGTACTTTGTAGAAGATAAAATGACAATTTTCTAAGTAAGTATGGGAAGTGCAGTTACACACACACACACACACACACACATACACACACACACACCAGAAACACACAGAAACACACTCATTCATTTACCAGAAATTATTGATCATATACTTTGCCCCACATTCTGTTTAGATTCTGAGAATATAACTCAGAACATAACAGACACGTTCTCTGACTTCATGGAGAGAGAAGAAGAAAACAGATCACAGGTCAGAATATGGGGAAAAGGGGAAATTCTGCTTTAAATACTGCAGTCGTTGATGTCATTGCTGAGAAGTGACCCAGGAGTGGAGGTCTTGAGGTAGTAAGGTGCAAGCCCTGAAGATTTCTGGAGAGAGGATTCTCCAGGCAGAACAAACAAGTTCAAATTCCCTGATGTGGGAGCTTGCTAGCTATGTTTGAGAAATAGAAACCCAACATTGATGGAGGTGACTGAGCTGGAAAGAAGAAACTGAGGTAGAGAGAGAATGGAAAATGACATTGTTATGGTCTGGTCAGTCATTTTAGAGTCTATTATTATTATTATTGTCAGTCGTGGGGCTTAAACTCTGGGCCTGGGCACTGTTCCTTAGCTCTCCAACTCAAGGCAAATGCTCTTCCAATTGAGCCACAGCACCACTTCCAGTTTTCTGGTGGTTAATTGGAGATAAGAGTCTCATGGACTTTCCTGCCTGGGCTGGCTTTGAACCGTGATCCTCAGCTCTCAGCCTCCTGTGAAGGTAGGATTACAGGCGTGAGCCACCGGCGCTCGGTGAGTCTGTAATTTTTTTTTAATTAGAGTGAGTAACATTAGGGCATTTATTGTTTAATTGGATCCTTCACACTGCAGTGTAGAGACTATCTAGGTGTGAGGACTAAAGCAACAGGATAGTGGATCATTTTCCACAGTCAGCCATTGTCTTTCTTGTGGATAAATTCCTAGCTACCTATAGCTAGATCTGCCATTATAGGTGTAGTCACTAATTTACAACCATAATACAATTGCTGCTTTGTACAAAATTCTGTAATTCTAGTTATTCTGAGTTCAATGCGTTTAACTTTTTAAAACTTTTTATTACTTTCATGTAGCTGTACAAAGGGCTCTAAAATTCATATTCTAGTGGGACCTAAAAGGCCAGTCCTCCTACTTTAGTAGCCCCAGAACAATATAGTTCAGTAAAAGATATATTTCCTGAACACCTAGTTTGTGTCTGGTGCTATTCTAGTTACTTGGGACACACCAGTGAACAAGACAGACTAAAGTTTCTGCACTGATGGAATAACATTTTAGAAACAGAGAAAAGAAAAAAAATAATAATGGGCATAAAATTGCTTGATAGATTTATTAAAGGATTTTTAGTGTAATGGAAAAACAGAAAGAAGATTTAAATAGATCAAACTAAGGAGATAGGGCAAGAGTTGATGTTAATAGAATATTCCAACTGGACCTTGTAGGAAAATGATGAATTCACAGCACCTTAGGTAGGCCAGAAATTTATTGCTGGGGATTCTTGGAAGAAGCAAGTCTCAGGCCTCAGACACCAAGAAGCCAGCAACAGTTGGTTCAAACATTTACCAGGTAGACATATGAATGCTATGACCAAATCATGGTGAGATGACCAGATGTTCAGGGCAGAGGGAACTGTGGAGACTTTGCTGGGGATGAACTATGAGTGTGAGTGAGAGGCGGATCAGGTAGATACTTGTAGGTGGTTGTGAGCACTTTAGATTCTTCTTTGTTTGAGAATAAAATCCAAAAGAGAGAAGACACATGCTCTAACTGGCTGCTACATTTTTACTAGAATGAGAGAATGAAGGCGTGAACACAGGGAAGCTCTGGCCACAATCTAGAACAGAGAAGATAGCGGCTAGGACGAGGGTGTTGACAAGAAAGGAAGATGGAAGTGGTAACATCCTTCCTATATTTTGTAGGTAGATTTCAGAGAGAAAACATTAGAACAAGGAGGTTTGAGAAACTAGAGGGATGAAATGGCTGTTCTTACACAAGAGGAGATTGTATTATCTGAGGGTTTTGTGAGATCCCAGTAGCTTTGGAAAGGATATAAGTAGATGTGTTGCCCAAATAGTTAATGTATGCATCTGAAGTTAGGAAGGAGAGTTTGCCTGAAGATATAATCCCTACTGAGTTAAGATTATGGCTTATATTAGTTTTTAAATCTGAGAACAACGTTTGATCTCCCAAGAAGGATCTAACATGGGACAAACACAAAGCCTTAAATAATTCCAAATGAAGTGATTTGAAAAAACAAAACCCAAACCCAATATATCCTCCAAATCCATGCCACAAATACATAAGCTTTAGACTTGGTGGATTATTCTGCTATGTCAGTAATGAGCTGTTATAAAATAGTTTAGACTCATGCCTCTAATCCTAGCTACTCACAAGGGTAAGGTATAAGGATCACGGTTTGAAGCCAGTCTGGGCTAGAAAAATTGGTGATACTCTTATCTCCAATTACATACTGAAATGCCAGAAGTGGAGCTGTCACTCTCGTAGTATAGCATTATTCTTGTGTACTAAAGCTGAGGCACAGTGCCTAGGCCCTGAGTCAAGCCTCAGGATTGGCTCACACACACAAAAACAATAGTTGAGACTCATTTCAGATGATTGGTTTCTGTACCGTTGTAACGTGTTTCTTTTTGGCTATCCTCAGGACATAGAATTTACAAAAATGTGACTCCATTTCCCTTTACATGCCAACACTGGATTTCATTCTGGGGATAATGGCTGATAGTGGCTTATTGAGGCTTTTCAAGGAAAAAAAATGAGTGAAGGATTGTGCCAGATGTTTATTTATTCGATTCTCCTAAACAAAAGTCCTTTCTTTGGGCCTCTTAGCTTTGGGAGCCCTTTAAAAATGTACTTGAATTACAAAGATTACCTGCCAAGAGACCTATATTTACCTATGTATTCCTCAAAATTTCTACAGTTGTAATTAGACTTCTGAGAGCTATCCATAGTTATCCGTAAGAAGGAAAACACACACACACACACATACACACACACTCTCCCCACGAAACAGTCTAACTTTACAAACGTTCTCTCAGAACTTCATCAGCTTCAATAGTGATAAAAGTTTTGTTCACTCTGTCTGCTCTTTAGAAAGTCGTCAGGAGAGAGTGATCCTACTGTTATCCTTACTTCAGGGAGAAACTTGCCAAGAACCATTAAAAGTTAACTTGCAACCTCATTGTTCTTTCATTGGCCATTGGCTTTGCAAACAAAACTCCCCATGAGCTGACTAGTACCTATTTCACACAGTTTCTCAGTGTGGGGGAAAAAATAAAAATCTTTTTATTACTAATAGTGCTAGCAATGCTAACTAAATTCATCATCCTGGAAGACAGATGGTAGTTGTGAATATCATGAGTATTTTTCCCCTAAGATTTTAAACATATATATCAATGACATAAAACTACTCGTTGATTAACCATATGTGTAACACTCTGCCCTAGCCAAAAAAGAATAGGATTTTTGCATCTTTCATTGAACCTAATACTGAAGTTTGAGGAACACTGATCACAAGGAATGTTTCTCAATTATAACCTAGAAGTATGACTGATGCGCTAACACAGATTACTTAACATTCTATGGATATTGTTTGATTAATAAACTTGAAATAATGAGTTATTTATTACAGTGTCATATATGGCTAGGGAAAAACTCACCATTTCCATAAATCCTGGAAGAGATTTCTGGGAGAAACACAATTTATATTATAGTTCTCTTTGTTTCCAAACAGAAGAATTCTTCAATTTTAAAGTACTACTGAGACTACCATACGTTTCAAAGTGATTTACCTCCTAGTTTTTTCTTCTCACTCCCAAATTTGTTTTCTTTTTATTTCAAAGGAAGGATTTTTTTAACTGAAAAAAATGTTGCTGATAGACATTTGTTTCACTGAGAGGTTAAAATACACTAACATTTTTACACTGGAAATACATAAGGAGATGTAGCTGAATATTTTTCTGTGGCAGATTGTGTTTTGATGTTGTTTATGTTATCATAAGATCTTATTTTAAGTTGACAATTTTGACCTTGAGGCTGACATCACAGCTTCAAAGAGAATCTTCTCTTCAATAAATTGCTATAGTTTCCAAGTAAATTCATTAAAATGTATCCACAGATAAAATATACACTTGCACACACATACTCATACACTGATTTTAAAGCATATGTGTATATGTATAATGTGTATGTATATAAATACATAAATATTTCTTAAAAGAAAATTTATTCAGAACTGACTTTGTTGCATATAATGCAGATGTCACATAATTCTGATTCAAAATTTTATCTTAAATATTATTATTAAAGATACCTCTTTAACTCCACAAAATATTTTATTACTTTACATGGAGGGCCAAATAGGCACTCTGGATAAATATAAAATACCATTTGTGTTATTTTTCAAATAGATCATCAATGAGATTCATCCGAGCTCTCTCCATCCTTCACTCATAACTAATATAAAATTTTAATTTATTTCAAGTTTCAGGGGTTATTGTGTGGAAAGTACTCTTTTTGTTCACCGGGAATACTATATCTGATATTTGAGGGTAAATTAGCATAAATTAATTGAACAAAGGGGTTTCACTGTGATATTTACATACATCTATATGAAGTATTTTGATTAAATTCATTCCATTCATTCTTTCTTAACATCCTTCTCTACTTCCCCCTCCTTGTATCTGTTTTTAATGAGTTTTATTATGCTATTTTCATACACATACATATGATGTACTTTACTCCTCATATTCACCCTCCTCTTTCCCCTCTCCTCTTCCACTGTTTCATTCCCTCCCACCCCCACACCACACACTGGCTACCTTCATTCACCCTAACAGTCCCCCTTTTAGAATCAGACTATAGTATTATTGTTCAGTGTAGATTCCACATAGAAACAAAAGCATGCAATATTTGTCTTTCTGAGCTTGACTTCTTTCACTGAGCACAATGATCCATTTTCCTGAAAACCACCTATTCTTTACTCATCCATTGTTGGGCATTTGGGAAGCTGCCATAGCCTGGCTATTTTGAATAGTGGCATAATAAACCTAGGTGTGCAGATGATTCCATTATATGTATCCTGATTGAAGATGTGATTTTACGCTAACGTGTCTTCTCACCTAAGAAAATGAAGTGTAGTGAACCCATTTGAATTCTTTCTGATGACTGAGCGGTGTAGAGATTGTTCAGGACCGTACTGTTTGTGTTAATACTGTTAATACATCCAACACGGACACCTCGGGAGGTCACTCTCCCCGGGCTCTGTCCTCGTGGCTTAGGGGAGCATAGGGCTCTGCCTAATGATGTATAGTCCCTTTCCACAATGTTGGATATGAAGCCGGGCTTTGTGTCTGCGCCTGCATATTCCTACAGCTTCCCAGAGTCCTGTGGACAATGACTGGGGAGATAAACCATGCAGGAAACAGTGTAAAAAGGAAAAAAAATAGTGTTAATACAGATGACAAGGTTGTGTAGTTGCACATCAGTGTCAGTCACTTCATTGGGTTTATCTTTCCTTTAGAAAAAAATTCAGAGATGGGGAGAGGAATAAAAGAAAAGGTGAACTCTCAACATTTGTGAATGAAAATGCATCATTATTCCACTAAATACTTATTTAAACCCATTAATATATTGATTTCACTAATACTTGATTGCTTCTTATTTCTCACCACAAGTTATTTGAAGTATGAGAATTGAGGATGAAAATCTTCCCTCACCTGAAAGATACTGATATTTAAAACTTACCATAGAATAATTAAAATCATATGAAAAATGATATGATTATATAACTAATTATATAATAACAGCAAAATATTTCATTAATAACTAATGAACCAGTAAGGTGCATTCAGGGAAATTTTGCCATGAGCTAAAATATTTCCACTAACACTTTGGGAAGAAGTAGCACTTAATTGTAAATGTGAAAGGTGTACTTTGGTTGAAATTGAAAGGTCATCTTTAGGAAAATGGGAAAAAAATGGTCTAAGATGGTTCTGGAAGGAGTAACAGCTGAAGAAGAGATGGCAATGGAATACGCCCATTGCAAAAATGAAAGGTGTTTCTTTAATGGAAAGTGACGAGATTACCTGGGCTAGATAGAAAACTTGTGAGAGATCAAAGGAAAGCAAGCCAAAACAACACTAACAACAAAAACGAATAATAGTTTTTCCATTAGGCCGTATTCTAGTTCTATTAAAAACCATTTTATGTAGCAGGAGAAAATAATATGAGTGTAGCTACATATCCCATAAGACATGAGAACAAAATGTTGCTTTAATTGATGCAAACCTTCTCCATTAGACAGGGCAATGGAGCATGTACATGCTACTGCATGTGTGTTAAGACGGGTGTGTTTGCACACGAGGGATGGAGTTGTCATTTATCACAATAAAAGGTGGTAGCTACCCACCTAATTAGGCATGAAACAGCAAGCAGAGGGTACGTAATGTGAGTTGCCTCCCATGGCTCCCGGGACACCTTGGTCTCCTGTACTAATCAGCAGTGATGTGTCATATCATCGTGAGTGACAGTTACAGATCTCTTGTTAGTCCGGATCGTACAACAAGGCAGATTGATGGGTGGATTGGTGTTGCCTTAGAAACTGAGATCCTCCCCCAAAACATGGTGGGATATGCATGACTAAGTATGCATTTAAGGCAATTCAGGTAGAGCCCTCTTCACCTGGCAAAACAAGTTGTGATTGCTTAGAAATTTATGCTGTGAGCAAAATCAAACCTATCATCATCTTTAGAGGATGATTGTTGCTGCCTTCAGTTCGTGTAAACTGTACTTTGTGATGTTGGAAATAAGGTGTTGCCTCTTTTTTTTAAAACACTGAAAATGACCACAACAGGTGGTCAAAGTATTTTGCTGACAGCTGAAAGCCTAACTAAAAGCTAGGTCTCAGATATAGCTTCATTCCACACCGTGTCCTTCCAATTACAAGTTGCTTTAAACAAAATACTTCTAACTTTTCTATCACAGACCAATGGATTGTCTCTAAGCCGGGAACGGGGATCATCAAACCTGAGATAGTATCAGAATCATTTGCAAGGCTAGTTAAAACATAGCACATCCTTACACCTAAAGTGCCTCACTGTGTATGTAGCTCTCTAGTAACCCCTGATGATTTTATTTCACTTTTTTTTTGCTGGTCATGGAGCCTGAACTTTGGGCCTGAGTGCTGTCCCTGAGCCCTTCAGCTCTACGACTCGAGCCACAGCACCACTTCTGGCTTTTTCTGCTTATGTGGTGCTAAGGAATCAAACCCAGGGCCTCATGCATGCAAGGCAAGCACTCTATCATTAAGCCACCTTCCCAGCCCTTTATTTCACTTTTTAAATATGTCTAAAAATGATGTAGATGTTGAGGCCAAAGCTGCTGTACTCTGTCCAAAAGGTAAACATATCCAGGGCTGCATATCTCCTGTTTGCTCCTCCAAAAGCTTTCCTAGAGATCAGTCTTGCACAATTGTATCTTAATAAATATCTCATGGGGTATTTTGCCTCGTGGCCTCATGGTAGATATCTGTGGGGTAGACAGAATTTCTCTAACTAGAAAAAACACTGGAAGTAAGGTCAGCTTTCTGACTTGCTGTTGTTACCCAGGTACGGATGCAGTCATCTTTTGTCTAAGTTATGGGTGGCAACAATATTTGTAGGACTATTCAAAATGTAACAATCAGCTTAAGCCATTGGATAGGTGGGACTGCTATGAAAATGCGCATATATGAGTTTTCGAATGGGAAAATGTACTTTGTTAGGTTTTTAAATCTGTAAGTAGTTTTACAAAGGGATTTCAGTTCAACATGTCAACTTATGAGTACAGTGAATCTTGAACATACTTTATGTAGGAATTATGATGATTATTTTGACTACAGTCGTTATCAGATTGATTCTTAGGATCTTCATAATCTAAATTGACTTTGCACTGCCTAAAAGAAAATAACCAAGAAGCTGGCTGGCAGCCAGAGAAGAATTAAAGGCTAAAGAAAGTAAAATATGCTTCTCATTCAAACTGTGTATGTTAATCATATGCTTATTCAAAAATGCTTGTCCTATAGACCCTTAACCCTTCCATGAGCCGCAAAGTCTGAATCTGTAGAACTTCTGTTCTTACAGTAGAGAGGAAAGCAGATAAATGAGCCATAGACCTGTGGACTGTTTTTGTGAAATGAAGGAAATAAAGCAGGAAAACATGATTCAGCTCATTTATGTAGAACGATCTCTGTATGATTTTTCTTTGGGACAATTGTATTGCCACTAGGACCTGGCTGATGACACAGAGCAATCCATATATGAGTGAGTGCTAAAGATCATGTTAAAAGTTGGAGTAATACTATAGGAAATGTACTTATTAGCTTACTCATGTAACCCCCTCTACAGTATCTTTACAATAAAAAATATAAAAAAGAATAATAAAAAGTTGGAGTAGTATTAGAGGAAGAGCTCGGTAAAAGAGGAAATAGGAAGTTGCAAATGATTTTAAGCCAGACAAATCTGGAAACAAACAAATCTGGAGTTTGATTTTCTTCTGAGTACCTAGGCAAACCATCAGAAGGTAACAGAATGTGCTTTGTCCTGATCAAATTTGAGATTATTCTGCAGGTGGATTTAAAAAGGTAAAATAATAGGTTTAAGACATATTCATGATTCTGATGCAAGCTCATGTTGGAAACCATTGTAAAAGAACTGTTTTCTAATAAATTATCTAAATGAGAACCTCCTTTTATGTTTTGCTAGTAGGGCATGCAAGCTAATCCAGAAACACAAGGAGGGAATTCATTATTTCTTAGATGTTTGGTTTAAGCATCTAGATAACTTAGAGTTTATTAGCTGATAATGGTGAGACTTTAAAAGGATATGTTTGGAGAAATCAAGCATACTCTTTTCAACATGGATGGGAGGATGGAATGTTTTAGATTTCGAAGTGAAAGTAGATATTCCAGTACAGATTTCCTGTTGTTAAATCAGGATTAGAGTCATATATTTTATAGACTATATCATACATGTAGCAAGAATTAGTGTGGGTCTGTGTGTGGGAGGAGCATTCTAGAGATGTTACATGTACTGAAAACTATACAAAGGAGGTCATTGACTTCTTTCTCTAAAATTTTGCAAAAATAATCCTTATTGGTTTCTAGAAGAGCAGATACAGAACAGAAAAAATATGTAAAAGTTAACTTTATTAAAGATGCATTGTATTTATAGGCTGATTTGTTGAATTACTATTCAAAAATTTGTGTAATACTTTGTGCAACTACTTAAGATAATAAAATTATAATTAAAATATGACATATTGTTCTATGCCTTTGCAAAAAAGTTTTTTTTAAAGACTTTGCTAATTACTACTCAAAGAATTCCAGATGGATTTAGCTTTGTAGATGTATGAAGAATTTTCACCTGATAAATAGAACAAGCTTCTTATGGAAGATGACATTTTGCATACATATATTTGGATCCCAAAAGAACAGAACTTGAAAGATTACATGAAGTTAAGTCTGACCCATGTACTGAAGCATAGAAATGCAAAGATCAAAGTTTGAAAGCATTCTGGTAATGAAACGTTTGCACAAACAGATGTAAAGATGAAATCATGCTAATTGTAAAAAATAAAGTACTGAGTTGTAAAGAGAATTCAAGTGTGTGTTTATGGGTGTTTGTATTTGTGTGTATGTGTGTGATAATTGGGTTTAAACTCAGGACTCTGTGCTTATTGAACAAGAACTCTGACACTTCAGTTACAGTTCTAGCCCTCTTGTTTTTGTTATTTTATGAATAGAACTTCACTTTTTACCCAGTTTGACCTGGATGGGGGAGTCTTCTGTTTATGCTTCCTGCCTATCTCAGATGACAGTTACCCAGCGCTGTGCTAACTTTTAATTGGTTGAGAAATCATATTCGCTTTTTGTCCAGGCTGGCCCTCAACTCTGGTCCTTTCAGTCTTCCCTAACAATGTCAGTATGGCTGTAGGTATGAAACACTATGCCAATCTTTAAAAATGGTTCATTCCCTCAAACACAGCATATTTAAACAGATAGCACCTCTCGGAATGCCTTTGACCTTAGTCTTTCCTTCTGAAATCACTTCTTATTTTCCTGTATGAGCTTCCTTTCATGAATTGGTGAAAGGGAAGTGGACCTGACACGGTCCATCATATGCTGAGTATTTCATTACTCACAGACTGTTAAGGCACCATCTGTATTACACACATGCTGGCCTCGATTGTGTCACCTGCATATGATGCCACCATTTAATCCAGTTTTCGGTAAGCAGATTGCTAGAAATAGATCTTAGGCATTGTTCTGCCGTCTGAGCCCTGAGACAGGTGAAGCAAGATAGGAAAAAGGCATGGAGTAGGAGAACCACTGCGGCTCACACATCTTCAGAGGTTAATTTTTCTGCTGGCAGCTTAAATCCTTCGTAGAACAAGATTAGCATGATAGACAATGGTGCTTGCAAACTTGAGGTTTTGAATCAGATGAAATGAAGTAGTTCTACCACCTACCAGTTCAATGATCCTGGGTAAGGAAACTTAACTACTCTCTTTAGTTTTTGCTGTCCATACAATGACCAATCCATCAAGTTACTGTGTGAGAAAGCACCCTCAAACCAGAGCAGATATAAAGCATTTAGAGTATTGCTTATTGTATAGAAAACAATGCTCTCAGCTCCAGTCCACTCTTCTCCATCTCTGAGCTTCAAAACAATCAGTGAGGCAAGCACCGCACCTGGTTACCAGGCTTATGTGTGTGCTAGGAAGGACAAACTTCGTTGACTCTTCATGTGCTATTCTGTGACATAGAATGCTAACACATGTTTTAAATGACATTGTTGTTTTCGTTATGTTGTTCAACCAAGGGATTATCATGCACATATATTCTTGCAATTTTTTATTGTGATTAAGTGATTACAAAATATCACATTATTGTGGGATAATGATACTTAGTTAAAGTCACAAACACATTCTAACTTTCATGGGGCAAATTGTCTATCATGGTCTATAACGTTTATGAGTTCTATGAGCTTTGCAATTTCTTCCACATTGGGGATATGTACATTTCTTTCCTTTTGCATAGCATCAGCTGTTCCCTCTTTCCCACTTGTTCCCTCCCATAACTGCCATTGAGTGGCTTAGTTCATTTTGATCAATGTCCAGTGCAGCTGATGGGTCCCGCTGTTGTGTGTTTTCCCCTGTTTCTGTGTCCTCCTCCTAGTTTCCCTCAGATGTGCACATATATACTATATATGTGGTCAGCAGCATGGGGTCATTTAGTAATGATTCGACCAGATGAGTGGAAGTCCTTTGTTTCTCCAGTCTTGTTTATTTTGTCGTATCTTCTTACATTTTAGATTTAGCATCCACTTATCAGGGAGACCATGTGTCGTTTGTCTCTTTGCTCTTGGCTTACCTCACTCAACATGATTTCTTCTAGTTCCATCCATTTCCTGCAAATGCCATTATTTTGTCCTTTCTAATGGCTGCATAATATTCCATTGTGTATCGATACCACAATTTTGGATCCATTCATCTGTAGTGGGCATCTGGGTTTTTTCCATATCCTAGCTATTGTGAACAGTGCTGCAATAAACATGGAGGTGCATGTGTCCTTGTATCCTGGTTCCTGTTGTCAGAACATTTTTTTAAGTAAAGGAAATCATTTCCGTGTTTTTTTTCTGTTTCTAATAAGCATTGGCTTCTTCTTTGTTCTCAAAACCAAATTTTTGCTTCTATTGATGAGAGAAAGAAATACATCAAGAAGTTTCATTCTTCTTAATTTTTAATAAGTTCATTTCTGTTTTAGAATCTTTCACCTCAAAGCGTAAAGTGGCATGATCTGCCTTATTAAGAGGTAATGTGGTCCATGGGGAAAACTATGGAATTGGAAGTAGGAAGTGTATATTCTGTATTTCTTATACTACCCTGCATCTATTTATCCAATATTTAGGGAGTTTACAACAGAAGAGAAACAATAATCACCAGTCTCATCTAATTTTCTATTGACAATGTGGAGAAAATTAACAAGTAGATAATGCTAAGAAAAATGTAAATTGGGTAAGGTCTCAAAACCGATGGAGGAAGCATTTTATTTTACTTTATATTTTTAAGATTTTATTGTAAAGGTAATGTACAGAGGGGTAATAGTTACGTAAGTCAGGTAATGAGTACATTTCCATTCTCTCTCAGTGTTTCCCCTCCCCTCCTAGTTATATAGTTCCCTTCCCCTCCTAGTTATATAGCCCATTTCCAGCCTAGTGTTTAGTGGGTGTCACTGCTGAATTGGTTCACCCCTTGTCCCACTGTTTCTGTGTTTCCCCTTTAAAACAGATAATAAAAGGGTTTTGACCTTATATATGGCCCACAACGTTTCTGGATTTTGGTGTTTCCATATCACATACATGGTTGAGTTTGGGTGTGACATACATGGGTATGAGATTAAGGAATCCTGAATCTCAGCATCCTGTGTACTCACTCTATAATAATATTCCTTGGACATTCAAGAGTGATTACATTCTCCTTTCTATGGGAAAAATGTACATTTGCCATATGTACATACTAAAGTTGCTGAATAATTATGTTATTGTGTAGCACATTGCAAAATGACTAACCATTTTATGCATTGGGGCCTTTATTTATTTAATACATATTGAGATTACACTATATTCCAGGAAACCACATTGGAAGGTCAGTATTATTGTCATACATATGTATAATGTATATATACATATATGCATCATTCTATAAAAATGAATATGAACTAATTAAAAGAGAGTAAATCTATTTGGTGTTAAAGCTAGCATCCATTCTGTAACAAAGACCTATTTCATTGTTTCTTTTCTTCATGACCAGTCTTTGTAAATATAGGAATCAATTTTTGATATTTGTCACCTGGTGATTTCAATGAGAGAAGAGCTGATCTTAGCCACCAAATGTCTCCAGAGGAGAAGTTCTGATTGAATGAGTTTGAGTCTGTGCTTTATAGTCAGGATATTCCATGGAGAAACTACAGAAAATGTTCTTTGGTCAAGAAAAGAGAAGAATTCACCAGTAAAGACAGGCAGTTTTCTGCAGAACACGATGCAAAGACCTGTCCAAAAGGTATTCATCTGTGCTAGTGCCTGACCTTTTCTTGACAAGATGTCAGTGAAAAATGAACTCACTGAGATGCATCCTAGGTCCCTTGGGGAAAGAAAGACATAGAGAGGACAAAGAATAAGGCTTAAAACAGCTCGTGGGAAAAGTCGAACTATTTCCAGGAATGCTTCTGTGTGTTATTAGAAAAATAGGTAACACGTTTAAAAATCAGAGATATACAAGCAGCTTGTGTTACTTTATTGTACCCTCTCTGACAATGTAGATTCTCTTGAAAGAGAGCCTTTCATTGACATAAGCGAAATGTGAAGACACACCCGAAACATGAAAGGTATGACAGATAGTAAAATGATGATGAATTATCACTGTGGATATCTGCTTAGCAGTTTTCCTCTACTGAATAGCCAGCTTGTCACCACCATCGCATCCATGACTCAAAGGCAGGACTTGCCCCCAGGGAGATGATATATGATTCCAATAGCACTAGGCCTGAATCCTAGGAGAAAATTCCCCCAAATCCTCTTCAGGAAAGAGCATCAGATACAACCTGCTGAAAACACAGGCAAACTTCTATTATCTTGACCAATTACATGTAAAAAGTTGTTCCCCCATTAAAGAGAAAGAGATCCACCAAAATAAATTTGTGAATGAGGGTGATAAAAAATAAATGTAATACAAATTATATATGCAAATTGTGTGTGTGTGTGTGTGTGTGTGTGTGTGTGTGTGTGTGTGTGTATCACAGCTTATTTGCCCACATAACAAAACATAAGTCGGGCAGCACTCAGAATCAACATCTGTGTAGAATGCTCAGCTTTAGCAGTGTGATCACTGGGCCTCTAGAGGTTAGATGTGGAAGCAAAGTAAAATACTATTTAGCTTTCATTCTTGGACACCATCTGGTGGCAGGTCTCTAGTTCCAGGTTAGTTTGTGGTTTCTGACAGGGGAAGGTTAAGCTTTGTTGTACTGTTTAAATTAGGAATCTGTTTGTTTGTGTAGGAACCAGAGGAGGTGGAGCTGTCTCAGTGTGATCGTGACCCCGTTGGTTTCCTTGTAACAGAGCAGTGACAAATGGCATAGGTAACTATGTTAATTTCAGTCGCCCATTACAGGGTTTGATTGATTGCTGTGGAGGAACAAATTCCTCCACACTACTCATTCCTCTCACAGGAAACATGTTCTGAAAAAAGTACTCTAAATTTCTGTTTTAGTCATAGAGCCACAGAAAAGAGAGACAGAGAGAGAGTTTAGTAAAGAGGACCTGAGTTTCAGAGTATTAACCGAGCATTCTACCACTTGAGACACAGCGCCACGTCTGGTTTTCTGGTGGTTTATTGGAGATAAGAGTCACATGGACTTTTCTGCCAGTGCTGGCTTTGAACCATGATCCTTATATCTCAGCTTCCTGAGTGGCTAGGATTACAGGCGTGAGCCACCGGTGCATGGCACGAAGCATTAACTTTTTTTAAGGAATAACTTTTAACTGCCCTTCTCCCCCACACAGACTCATGCACTGGAAGCTCATTCCTTCTCTTAGTTGCTCATGGCAGGCAGAAAGCCTTCAGAGAGTATCTCACAACTGACACGATTCAAAGTATCAATTTAGAAGGTATACCATGGCTGAAAGCTGAGCTCCAACTGGGGATGGGATCCTTTATCAGAGTTCAGTAACAGAGAAGGGAGTTGTATGTAATGAATATTGGCCAAAGATCTGTGCAGTAAGTAAAAGTCCCAGGTGTGAGTAGACCTGTGGATCATGAGACTATGGACTATAGAACTGAGCATGACATCCCTCCCATTCTAAACTCTCAGAAAGTCTTAGCTATTATGGCTAAACCCCAACCATTATCACATTTTTTATTTTCTCCCTGCTGTTGAATTTTATTTACCTTTTAAAGTTGGCTAGTTTTGTGTGTGTGAGTGCGTGTGTCTGTATATGTGTGTGTGTGATGTTACTCTAAGCCGTTTTGAGACAAATTCAAGTAGCTTATCTCATATGGTTTGTCGAAAGTTTTCTCAATTCCTAATTCCCGGAATTAGTATTACCCAGCAGGAATCTTTTTCTAGCCAGTGTGCTCCCTTCTAAGATGTAGTTGCCATCTGCCCTAGGTCGTGCTTGCTCCCATCAATTATGTGATCTTGTCCCCCCATGGAATGAGCTGGAACTTCTTTCCTATTTAAAATAAAATCTGACTCCCTGCTGCTTCCATTTTCACAAATCTTGCCAACAGTGGATAGAATTGGCCAGTTTTGTCTCTCCTTTTCTAACTCTATGGGGGAAAGTTCACTCATAATGGAGGCTGGGAATAGTGCTCCTAGCTGAGCAGCTGAGATTAAATCTAGAAACTGTGAAGTCGTTGGAGGACCGAAGAGAGTATTGGAGAGATCAAGGCACAACAATATGTGGCATCTTTTCATTTGTTATCAAAACAGAAACATGCTCCCTTTCCCCTGTAAACTATCCTTAACAACAGAATATGCCCAAGAGCACAGCTCTAAAAAGGGGGCTTTTGTATAACTTGATTATTTATTAGAATGTTTTCTACTCATTTAGGGCAGAAAACCTAGCCTAGAATTTTGTAACAGAAGAAGGAATCAAAGGGATATGGATTATCTTAAGTATCAGCTGGTGAGCTAAATGTACTTATCTTGCCCATGTAATTGTAACTCCTCTGTACAGTATTCTCACAATAAAAAAAAAAAAAAACATTCAAATTTAGGAAGCTTAACAGAGGCAGCACAAGGTCTGTTCAACTTTCTGATTTTACTTGAGAGATAAAGAAAGAAAGATAGCAAAACTAAAAATACTATAGTACCATGCCAAGTCAAAAGCAAGTACTATTTATTGCCTTTGGACAAAATGAAATTGGATGCAAATAGAACTACAGATCATAGGACCTAGATCGTTGTTGAGGTTGGTTTGTGTTTTTCAATCTTCAAATCATTTCAGATGGAAAAAGTTAAAGTTTCTCCATCCTGAAGTCAGATCTGCTAGGTCAGAGATTTCTTTCCTCATTTCTCCTCACACGTTTGAGTATCTCTAATATCATGTGCCCAAGGGTGGCATTTGAAAAAATACTTCCCATGAAAGTGGAATAATCTGATAGTCAAAAATTTGGAATCACTCCCAGTTCTTTGGAAGTAAAGTTAATTATTCTGGGGCACATCATTTGTGTATAAGAAATTCAAGAGAAGTGTAATTAGTTCAGCAATTAGCTTTAACTTTCCAGAAACATTTCTCAAAAACACACATTAAAATCTTCCCCTCCTCTTTCTAATGATATTTTTAACTAGTTGATTACAGCTGATTATTAAACATTCCATTTCATTGGTTGATCATTTCAACGAAGGGAAAAATATCCATTACTGACTTGTCTTATAAAGTAAATTTCTGGTTTATCTGTATTTTCAAATGGGGATTACTGTTTGCTCATAATGGATAGGTGAACCAATACTTAGTGGACATCCTCAAGTTTTTTGAATAAAGAAGAAATAATGATACTAATGCTTTAAATAATAATTCTTCTTTGAAGGTTGTTTATCTTCTCTCCTCTATTGCTTAGCATTTCCTTACTCAGCATGTCTTCTGACTGTAGCTTTTTTCCATCAACAGGTACTGTTCATAATGACTTTTGGGAACACATAGGAATTCAAACAGTTTAGGAAATGACACTTCTTTTGAATCCTATGGCTTCTCAAAAGTTAGAAAATGTAGAATAATTTCTCAGAAAAGATTTTATTTCATGCTAGTTAATGCATTCAAATCCAAAAATGTATTCATCAAGGCTTGTTTAGATAAGCTAATGGCTGCTACCATTGTCTTTAATATGTCTATTCATCATTTCTATATAACAACTTCATGATGTTTCATAAATTCAATAGCACTTCTATTTTGTTAACATGCTTTTACTTGTAGTAACAAATGAAAGTTGAATAAATGGGTTTTGTATTCCTATTATTTCAAAATTACCAAGGAAAAGTTTGAAGCAGATAATGTAATATAATCTGGCCTTTTTGATGTCTATAATAACATTTGTATTCAAACTGGAGTGACCACTCACCAAGAAGTCTTTCACAATAAGTTGACATGAATTGGAAATGAATTATTCCATATTCAGCCTTTTATGACTATGCTACTCTGTTTTCCTATTTTTTGTATTTTATTCCTAGATCATTCTGGATTTTTTTTTCAATTTAGTCAAATTATTAAACATTTTTATATACATATATATTTCCTTGAAAAAAGTTAAGTCTAAATTCAGGAAATATCACATTTTTTTCATAAAGTGAGCCAATTAATACAGCAAGAGAATTCCAAATCAGCCCAGCAATCTCTTTGCTTGTGACTTGGGACACAGCATAGAAGCCACAGTCTCTATTAGTCCTTTGAGTTTTACACCAACTTGGTAACACCTGGGCTACAGAAATATATTAGATTAAAGCTATAGTCACAAACTTGTTATTGTTTCACTGGAAGCAAGAAATTTTAAACTCTGTTCTCACTGCCCAAATCTGCAACCATCCCATGTTTGGAAAATAAACTCTTGGACCTCAGTTTCCTCATCTATTAGAACAAGAATGCCAACTGTTTGATTATTGGACACCAGGAATTTTATGACATTTCATTATTAGAAGTGAAGTCATTTAGTCTGCTCAGTGCCTCTAATGTCCTCCAACCCAGGCTACTGAGAAGCACAATTAACAGTCCAGGCTGGTTTGGTTCCATTTTTATCTCAGATTAAATTGTGAAGACAAATTATAAACTCTTGTTTAGTCATGACTCATAAGTGTATACCCAGTGATGTGGTAAAGTGAGTGAATTTCTGAAATACTTCTTATCCTTTGAATGGTTGGTATATTTGGGGTGAGTTGACTGTGAGATGGAGTAGGAAGATATCTGGAGAGAAATGAACAGTTTTCCAAGTTTACACTAAGACTAAACCTACTGTCATCTACCAGGAAGTCTACCTAGAAAGTTACTCCTTCATGTTTTACTCAGAAAGAAGATATACTTTGAAAGTAAATTACCACATGAGACACAGGACAAAGGGTGAACCACTGTAAAAGGGATACTCACAAGACACTATGTCCGAAATGCACTTTTCAATTTGGTGGGAGGAGAGGGTCAGAGTTGGGGGAGGGAAAGTGGAAGGAAACAAGGGAGGGGGTAACAATGTTGGACAAGAATTGTACTCATTTCCTTACTTATGTAACTGGAACCTCTCTGTATATCACCAAAGAAAGGAAGAAAAATGGAAAGCAAGCAAGCAAGCAAGCAAACAAGCAAGCAAACAAGCAAGCAAACAAGCAAGCAAGCAAGCAAGAAAGAAAGAAAGAAAGAAGGAAAGAAAGAAAGAAGGAAAGAAAGAAAGAAAAGAAAGAAGGAAGGAAGGGAAGGAAGGAAGGAAAGAAGGAAGGAAAAAAGAAAGAAGGAAGAAAGGAAAGAAAGAAAAAGGGAGAAACAAAGGAAGGAAGGAAGGAAGGAAGGAAAGGAAGAAAGAAAGAAAGAAGAAAAAAGAAAGAAAGAAGGAAGGGAGGGAGGGAGGGAAGGAGAGAGGGAGAGAGGAAGGGGGGAAGAAAGAAAAAGAAAGAAAGAAGAAAGAAGGAAGGAAGGGAGGGAGGGAGGGAGGAAGGGAGGGAAGAAAGAAAAAGAAAGGAAGATAGAAAGGAAGGAAGGAAGGAAGGAAGGAAATCACCAGGAAGCAGGTGCTTGAAAGGAGTGGGGTGGGGTCCAGGGGAAAGGAGTTGACAAACGACGAGGATAAGATGGGGAGAGTGCAGTCAAGAATCCATTGTATATCCTACAAAATTAAGAGGAGTGGAACAAGGGATGGGAAGGGAAGGGGAGGGTGATACTGTTGAAAGGGGTGATATTGACCAGGGATGAATGCATTGCATTCATAAACTGCTTTGTTAAATGACAACTGCTTTGTACAACTACTGAGAAGAAATAATGATAATAATAATAATAATAGCAAGTAAATCATTTTGAGGTTCTATTAATCATTAACATAAGGTAATCTGCTGGCTAAATTTCCCTGAACTCTCTAATTGCTATTAGCAGCTATTACTTCTTTTCTGTTTTTGACTATCAACTCCTAGAGATAGAGCAATCTTCACAGAAGTTCTTTGTGATCCCACACTTGTATCCCCCCAGCAACTTGGGGGCTGTGTATCATTGTAGAAAAGAAGCCTTTGGTGTCTTAATATCCAACGTTGTCTCTACTCACCCAGTCATACTTGGTCAAGCCATCAGAGAGGTTTTGTAAGCAGAATGAATGCCATGAATTGAGTTTCTTCAATGAAATGGACAGAAATGGCTTCTAGGAAAAGACCAACAGTCTAACCAGCCTCTGGACTCTATTGCTGATTGTGACGTTAGGAAATCAAGAACCATAGCGTGTGTGTGATTGATTTCCATTCATATTTTGTGGAGCCGAGCTCTAGAGAGGAGCCAACCATCTTCATATTCTGGGTCCCACAGGTCTTCAGGCCTTCTGTTTTTTTTTTTTTCTCTCTCCCTCTCCCTCTCCCTCTCCTTCTCTGTCTCCATCTCTCCCCCTCTCTCCTTCTCTGCCACTTCCAGTTCTAGTTTGTCTTTCATCCTTGTTTCAGTTTCCAACCTGTACTTAGAGCATCTCTGACAAAGTGTAGCAATTCACATTTCATCTATACAAGGAGTAGGAAAAAGACTCAAGTCTCAAGACATATTATATGGCTTTCACTCTTTATTCTAGTCTATAATTTGTGGATTCACAAAAATCCTAGTAGCCAAAATAATGTTCTAGGTTTGCATAGAACTTTATAAAACTTCAAAATTCTGTGTTTAATAATACATACTGTGTAATTTATTTTTATCAGAGAGGATATGAATGCTATGTGATACAAAGAGCACACAAAGACTTTGGAAACCAGAAGTCATAGGCTCGTTTTCAGGTTTACCCAGTTTTTGGTACCATATATAAAGAAAAAAGCCTGTGAATCTGTGCACCATGTCTGCTTTTGGTAGAATAGGGATAACCACTTCTATCCTGTAGAGTTGTGATGGTGTTCAGTGAAAATACATGATCTTGACAAATGTTTCTCATTATGGTAATTGGAAATAACATCAAAATCCAAATTTTGGCCTTCATAGTGAGCAAAATGAGCAAAGTTATTCAATTCAGGACAACACCATCCTTTCTTTAAAAGATTTGACCCAAATTTAGTTAGGGAATCACTTACATGATTTAAATTGGAATTTAAGTATTTTGTATATGCATATATCTATCATATAATTAAGTTGACTTCTGTTCATAAAGAAATCTCGTGAAATGTTTTTAGGAAAGTCAAGGTGGAACAAGTATTTCTTTAGTAGGTATTAATTTAAAAGTCAGATGAAACAGGATCCACAATGACTTTACTAAAGCTTTAAATTAAAAGTACTTCGTTTTATTGGTCATAGCAGATTTTTTAAAAAATTGAAGTACTACAGTTGGAACTCATGATCCCATAGCTGCTAGGCCAAAACTGTGCCACGTGATCAACATTCCCATCCATTTTTTATTTCAGTTATTTTCTGCATCGTGTGTTCCAGTTTCCCCTGGCTAGTTTGAGTCACATCCCTTCTACTTAAACTTTCCACATAGCTGGAATGTCATATTCATGACACCAAGCTCAGTCTTCATGGTCAAAATATGATTTTGCTTATTTTTTGTCTGGGCTGGCCTCCAGCCATGATCCTTCCAATCTCCACCTCCTAAGTAAACTAGGGATTTATATACAGTTAAAAGAAAAAGAATTCTGAATGTATTTTGAAAGCTTCAAGGCAATGATTAATGTGTATATTGATTCAAGTCTTCCTTTCTTTAATTCTAAAATATGCAATGCCCACCCACAGATTAGGAACAACTACTATTACAGCAATTAAATAAATATGAAATTCTGATTTTATGTATCATATCTTCCTGTCTGTGTTTTTAGTGTGGATCTGTCTTTAAATCAATGGCTAAATTCTACATGTAGACATAGATCCATGTTCTCCTCTTTTAATTTTCTTGCCTCACAAGTATTTTGCTATTTAGCTGATCTATTATCATTTCAGGAAAAAGGGTAAATATAATATCATGCATATTCCTTTCTCAATAGATGGGACACTGTGGTGAAAACAAATACTAAATGCCTAATGGGGTGAATCTGAGTGGAAAGTACTCTTAGTCCATTCAAGCTGTGGATATGTTTAAGTAACATTTTGCTATCTTTGCTTTAAAGACTCAGGCTAATGGATGAGCTAGAGTAGCATAATATACTCACTCCATTAAATTCATTCTTTTTTTTCTTGTTAAATATCCAAAAGAGAAAGATGGTCCACTTAACTAGGGGAAGAAAAGTTTTTATTTTTAGTGCAGTAGAAGCATGGAGAGATGCATATTTCCTTTCTAATTTAATTTCTAACCATTAGGACTCAATTCTATAAATGACCCAGCACAGCATTTAGAGATTAGGAAAGTATAAACGGAATGTCATTTGAATTTAGCTGCCTAGACACCATGATGCTATATAGCATAATTTGCATTTAATAGCACATTTTCATGAGACCACCAAGCTAAGACCCAGTTACTTTTATGAATAATTACTCACAATCCCCTTCAATGGGACATAAAAATTGATCTCTGTTGTTTTAATTAGGCATCAGACTGTACAAGACTTGTGGTCTCAGTGATTTGGAAATTTTTGTAACTGGTTTCACTCTCAGAATCATATTAAAAAAAAAGGCTGCATTCTGTCTGAGGGCTGAGGATAAAGGATTATAGTTCTAATGAGCCAAATCTGTGCAAATGGGAAAATAATAATCTCCTCATAATTAGAACTCCCTTTTTTAGACTAAATATTGGCCATGGGTTTTTCAAAAGAAGAAAATAATTTTATTATTTGGTTAAAACAATATATGTAAATGAATGCCAAAGTGCCTGCTAGAGAGAAAGAATTACAGGGCTTTTGCTTGTTTTCAAACTCTGTTCATTGCTGCAACCTTATCCTGATTTTGTAGCTGAAACCATTACTGTTCTTTTCCATGTAGCTTAGCTAGCAGAGACCAATATGCAATCTCTGCAGGAAAGAGTTGATGTTTACTCTGCAAAACAGTCACGTTTAGTCTTGCTGAAGACACCCTATAGGAAGGACTAGCAGACCCATTTCACAGATTAAGGAGATGGAATGTGACATATGACTTACTCAAGGTTCAGAGGGATGCTTGAACTCGGTTTAGAATCCAGAAAAGTTAATGTACATCTAACATGCAAGATCAATGTGAACTTCAGCAAACCAATATAGCCTAGGTGATAAGATAGCATCAATTGAGAGGGGAGAAAAAATACATGGTCATAAGGCTGGAAATACTCAAGTTGTGAGCAGATTTTATTTGGAACTCAGACATGCACAAGTAAGTGTCCATGTTTGTGGGGTTGGGTGTCCTAGGCTCCAGAGAACACAGCGACGTATTATTTAATAGGTGCATAGATGTCTTCCAGAGTTCCTATCTCCTCTTACTGCCATTCCTGAAATCTGTTGCCTTATTGGTCTATAAAATTTGGCCATTAGATCACCAATGTTCAGAAATTAATTTCCAGGTAAATGCCTTATAAGGCAGGAAAGCTCTCAAAGAGGACTTGGAAGCTTAACGGGAAAACTGAAAAAGGGTATGGACCCTTTGGTGCTACTCCTGTGGAAAATCATACTGTAGTGGGCAGAGATCCAGCCAAAGATGGGAAGATTAGTGCTCAAGACCCTGGAATTGGGTAGTGGTGTTTTGTGGTATGGGGTAAGGAGGAGCTGTGGACCACAATGTTGAAAATCTGGGGACAGACCATAAATTGCCATTCCACTCTTCAAAGAGCATCACTCTGTATTATCTCAAATACCTACCCTAACAAATGACTAAAATTGTGTGAGCAACAACAGACCTGTCTGTATCCTAGTGGTTATGTCCTCTCAAGAGTCCAAACATTATTCATGTGAGAGCTAGTCTTAGTATTCTCCTTCTTGCCTCCTCATTGAGAAGTAATCTGATTGTCCAACGAATGTAATAAACTAAGAACATTCCAAGCAAAGCTTTGGGTCATGCTGGTTGTGGTTTCTGAGACTGACAAAGATATGAATGCCCTGGTCTGATGAGGATATATTCCAGATCGGTTGTAAAAGCTCAGAGATTATATGATATGTTGAGAAAACAAAATCACTCTCAGTTATTTTGCCCTCTTGGGTCACTGAGAGTCAGAAATACAAACTGTAAAAATGAACTATTAAGATTTTATAGATAAACTGAAAATGAAAGACCGTTGGAAAATCTCTAAGCTATCGCAGATAAACTATTAATCCTATTGTCATTTTATTTGTAACACATAAATAATACTTATTATAATGTTCAAGACTTAAAACTTGGGATCAGTGTCCCACTGATTTTGAAATTATTACAAAAATAATGGCATCTTTCCACAAGTCTTACCCAAAGCCATCCCCAAATAAAGGAATAATTTTAATATGCAGGAGCGCTATGACATAAATATTTGGGTGTTCTTGGGTCATTTTTTTTCCTGTACTCTTTGTACCATTTGCTGTAGTTAATCTCCATCTGCTAGTACATAGTCTATAAAGGGAAAAACATTTGTCTTCTTTATTTTATGTAGATCTGGGTTATTGAAGACTTTTTGTGGTTATTACAGTCATGGATAGAGCCAGGATCTAGAAAGTATAGAGATCGCTACAACCAGATCAGTTTGCAGTGGATGAATTTAGAATATAATGTATTGGATTATTTCTTCCCTTCTCATTCAACCTGGACTATGGATTAACATTTAACATACTGTGGCCCTGCCCTGATCTGAATGGATCTGAATGGATGCATATGCCAAAAGAAACTATTGAATGTTTTCCTTACAACTAAGATATACAATGTCCTCACAATTAGAACTGACATCCTGTTCGTGACGTGAAAAGGGGAAATAGAGGAGTTAACAGGAAAATGAGGCTCACTTTGCATATTTTGTTCTTTCTTAGCTACGTTGCTGTCTCACTGGTGTACAAAAATCATAGTTAATAATTTGTTAGTGGCATAAGTAGATGAGTACTTTTGAGATAGTTGGTGTTGATGTTGGAAGGGAGGGGAAAAAAGAAAAAAACATCTATGAATAAACTATGCACAACTGCTAGTAAGGACTAATTTCTTAGCTCAACGTCTTGTGAAAACTAGGTTGTGACATAGATTTTTTCCACTAGGTTATTTTAGGAAGAAAGGATTTAGAAAGAAGGACTTGCTCTAAAACTTGTTTCTTTTTATTTTCCTCTTTCTTCTCCAAACATTATTCTATTTTGTCTTTTTTTGTCAGCCTACTCATAATCAGTGAATACTAGAGGTTTAAAAGGAATTTTTATTTTCTTAATCACCTGAAGTTTTGCTCATTTGAAGCTGTAAAAGAAATTAGATGCCCATAGTTTACCAGAAAAATAGGCATACCTTTCAAGCACATAGAAGTTAAATAAAGAGTCTATTTCGAAGGAAGTATGATGTAGGGAATGCAGGCCATCTCAGAGGAATGATTTTTAGGAAAGAATATGCCGAAAGTATAGAAAACAGCCCATCTTAAATTTTGCTGGGCTCTGTTATTAACTTTCTTGCTAGTCTTCTGAGAATCTAGGTTCTAGTAAATTAGAGAACTTCAGAAAAGTCCCCTTCTACTCTCTGGGAATGAAACAGTGACGTGAAATGGGGGGACTGGGAAGAAGTCCAGAGAGCTCATAGTTCCCTTTTAGTTGGAATAATTTAGTATGCCAAAATATCATAATTTGAGGCATTGTTTTCTGATACCCAATATTATAGTGCTTTTTTATTTTTTTTGCAGAAAAATCCTTATATTTCATTGGCTGAAAGATGGAGATGAGTTTTGTGGGGTTTGTTTTTGTTCTTGTTTTTGGTATTATCCGTGGAATTAAAACCGTATCATGAACTTGCTAAAATTGTCCAATGGATCAAGGTGCCAATGCATCTTGACATCCTGTGAAATGCAATGAAAAATACTAAATGTTATCATTGTTCAAGGAAATGAACTGAATCACAACTGCTTATTTTGTATGTTATTTCAGTGATAAGAACTATATAGATTATAAATTAAAGCTCACTTAATGTACCTAAATGATTCTATGACTTGCTACATTTTAATTCTGCATGACTTCTATGTAGTCTAAACTGACCATTGTCAATATTGGTGTGTTATATAAACATTTGGATACAAAATCAACATTATTTTAAGGTTACAGTCAATTTTAGTGTGCCCTCCTTTATTTTCAATTGTCATAATATAGTGATGAATTTCTTTTGACCAAACCATTCACATTTAATTTTTTCATATATTTACCAAACTATATTATCTCTCCTTTTCAGGTTTTGAAAAGACAATAATAATAACAATAATAATATAATTGTAATAAAATGATAATAATAGTAATGATAATAAAATAGCCATAATAATAATAAATAGGACATTTGTTTTGTTTGAAATTGTGAAACTGTCCTGTATTTTTAAAATATGAAGTGGTTAATTGGGTGTAATCAAAGGAGGAGACAGAGAAGAGGCTGGAGGACAAAGGTTATCAGAGTTAGAGGTCCTAGAATCTGGAGGTATGTCATTCCAGTCACATAAATAAGAGAACAGATCATTCAGAGGCTTTCTTGCGGTATCCATAGGAAAGGAGATGACATGGCCAAGAAAATAATGAGATTGATTAGCTTGCATAATTGGTATGGGTTTGGACTGTGGGCTCATTCCCAATTGCCTGGCACCTGGACTGGATAGAATACAGACAGAGGAATGTTAGTTCCTAAGCTATTTGGGACAGGTACAGTAGGTGTTGGGAATCTAAATGGGTTAGTTTGCATATCAAATGTTTCTTTTTTTTTTTGGCAAACTCTGAGAAATGAGAAACAACTAGCTCCAAGAAGAGCAGCCTCTCTTAGCCAGAAATAAATTTAAAGATGTAAACACATTGTAATACATAGAAACATAGAACCTATCCATAATTCAGTCACTTCTCTAGGAAAAAAAGTTACTTGCTGTTTTTCCTTGTCAGAACCCGTAAAATTTACTCCCAAAACTGAAAAAAAAATTCTTTTCTCAACTTCATTGTTTCAGTCTGATCATCAGTGCAACACTAAATGTAAATGTGTTCCAGTGTTTACTAAGGAGAATTTGGTAGCGTAATAATCAGTCTTTGTCCCTTGGAGAGACATGGATTTGACATGAAAACTTTAAAATAATTTTCTTTGTGTACTCAGAAAACACTAAGAAGCAGATGCAGAAAATACAATCCTTGGGAATCAGAAGGAATGCTGGTCTTACATGTCATCCCCAGCTATTGATAAAAACTAAATTTGCAGCCAGGGACACTGTGGTATAAAATATTCATGTTGCTACTGGTGCTGAAGGCAACTACTGATTTATTTGCAATTGGTGGTAAAACATTCATCGCAATGCCATGATGCTCAGCCCTTAAAAACCCTAGGAGGCTTCTGTATTTTTCAAGTTTGCAATTCTGTTGCCATCACTGTTATTTCTATAAGGAGAAAGGAGCTCGCCCTTGTTGAGCTGACTACAGTACCATTTTCTCTCCAAATTGAAGCTAAAGGCAATGCAATTAGGCAGCCATACAGAGGTCAGCTGCTTCCCAGATTTCCTAGGGAATACTGCATAGAGAAAGGATCTGTCATTCCTTTGTGGTGGCTCTTCGCTTCCATATGCTAGAGTTGAAGACATCTTACCCCACAATGGATAGTTGAAATATCCCAGACCTTGGAATGAGAGAGAACACAAAATAAAATAAGAGTACTCTCATGTCATTCCCTTCTTTCCTCTCATCCCCATGCTAGTGCACAGTTAACATATACATTTATTTTATAGAAAAAAAAAGGAATGGGCAACAAATAAACATTCTTACATGGTAACACTGGTTTCTATTTACCAGATAACAAACCAATGGTCCGAATTGCCTGGCGAAGAAAATTTCTATCTATAAAGGGGAAATCTTCCCAGTGAACTACATTTAAATGAATGTTGACTCAAGAGCTGAAAAGCACTAGTAATAAATGCATTTGATGGAACATACAGTACAGATTATATATTTAATACTTAGGCCATGCTCAATGCAGTTTTTTAAGAGCATTTCAAGTTTGTGGGCTAGTTTTTTAAACATATTTTTATTATAAAAATACTATACAGAGGGGCTACAGATACATGAGCAAGGTAATGAGTACATTTCCTATCAAGCATTGTTACCTTTTGTTTTCCTCCTACCATCCCTTCCCTCATACCTCCACAACCCTCCCCCCCACACACCTAAATTATAAAGTTCGTTTTTCAACATAGTGTCTTGTGCATCTCATTGTTACAATGGGTCAACATGTATCCCTATTTAAAGATTTGGTTTTTTTTCCTTCCCCTTCCCAAATTAAAGAAGTGTGTATACAAGATGCAGGGCACCAAAAGGTGATGTACAGAGGAGTTACAGTTACATAAGTCAGGTAATGAGTACATTTCCTTTTGAACAGTGTTACTCCCTCCCTCATTTTCTCCCCTGCAGACTTTTCCCCCTGCAGACCTCCTCTCCTCAAGTTGTAAAGTTCATTTCCAACACAGTGTCTAGTGAGTATCACTGCTGAATTGGTTCACCATTTAGTCTGTGGACCAATTTATTGAAAACAAAAAGTATAGCCAAGAAGCTTGGATTTAATTCAGAGGGATAAAAATCTTCTTTTCTTCTACAATATGATGGCTGACTGACTGAATCTATGAATGAAAATGTCTAACAGGAGAGATGACATACAAATTAGTTACACACATATCCATGGCAATACTGTAGATAAGATATTTTCAGAAGCATCAAATGACTGGAGATTTTTTATTTTTTATTGGGATGCTGGTTCTTTTGGGGGAGAAAGTGGCCATAGCTAGAGGCAGGAGAGAGAATGCAAGATGAGCAAAACTCGCCTTATATAGATGAAGGATTCTCTCAGGTGATAAAAGTTTCTTTAAGGAAAATGTATCAGGTTGCTGCACTGTCTAAAGTGTGCACAGGGAAGGTGGCTTTCCTCGATACAGTGGATTGGAGGACATCTGTGGGAGGAGACTCATAACAACTGAGAACATTCATTTGTAGGCAGATGAAGGAAATGTACGGAAAGTTCCTTCTCGTGCTTAGGGAGGATGCTGAGATACAAAAAGATTTAAAACAAAACAAAACAAAAAGAAAACAAGAAAGGAGTGACAGACAGGTGGATAAGAGATGAAAGAGACCGTAGTTCTTCCTTACTTCAAAGCACCAGACTTTGGGTACCATTTCCTGAACCTCCACATATATCTGTTCTATTTGTTCATTGTGAGTCCTGCTGATCTTAGGAATTTGTTGTTTCCTTTTTATTGTTCAGGGAAACAAATTGTATACAGGGCAAATCTAAAGGTAGAAGAATCCATCAGTTCTGTATAAGTAAGCTAGCAACTGAGTAATAGACAATAACTAAAGCAATCATTATGTATAAATTCTTATGTCATTCGTCTGATCTTTATATCTATTCTCCCTTCTTATATCAGAGCCCAGACAAATATATCCTTTTTGAATTTGAAACTCTTTGTAGCTTTTCCCAGATTCCAATGTACTTGTGATCTACATTTTTTCCATCAGTGATCAATGCCATTTAGAGTTTTATAGGTAACTTATTACAATTAATGAATTGCTATTAATTTTGATCATCAGTTTTATCAAAACTCATCCACAAAACATAAATTTCCTTACTTGATTGATGTATCATTCAACGATAATATTATTAAGAAAGCCTTATGTGTAGATGATGGTGTAGATTATCAAGATCATTTAGATGTGTTTCCTCAAGTTGTAAGACTGTACTTGATAACGATAATTTCCATATTATAGGTCTATAATCATTAGGATTGACTTTGACATGGAATGGCTAAAATAAGGAAGGGTCTAGCTGTTGATCTCTCAGATTTGAATAGGCTGATGAATACACATGGGTTTTTTTTGTTAATACAGACTCTGTTTCACTAGTCTAGGGTATGGTATAAGAGTCATTTTTGAGTTGAATTACAAATGTGCAGTTCCTAGGAGCTACCAGTGAAATTTAGGCCTTCACTGAACTGTTGTAAACATCACCAGAGAAGGTTGTCCTCTGGCCTTTGATCTGTACTGTCCCTTGAACCCCACCCTTGAACAATTTCTCACTTTTGCCTCAGAAGACCAGGGTTCATAAATAAAAGTTCAAGATGCCCATTAAAATTTTAATTTCAGATAAACTGCAAATACGCTTTTGTTAATAGATATTTCTCAGATTCCATGGAACATGTGGATTGTGAAATCTTATTGATTACGTATGTGAACTTTAAATGTTCCTGGATATCCTTTATTTTACCAAATAATCTTATCCCAGGGTCTAGAGCCCTGGTGATGGCTGGTGTGGATGAAACTCAGCAGTAATGACTTTTGAGCCAGATAGTTTTCTGTTGTAGGAAAGCATGTGCTTATTACATTGTAGGCGAGGTATATAGAACCTTTGGCTTCCATGTACTATATGCCTGGAGATATAGACAACAATTCTGGAGAAGGTTGTGAATCACAGGTCTAGAAGAAATATGTGCATGTCTCTAACTTCTTCAACTTTAGCAGGTCGTCTGAGGGAGTTACAATTTAACATGTCTATCTAAGTCCCCAATACTTCTTGATCAGTCTTCCTATTATTCCTCCCCATCCCATCAGCTTTATCCCCAAACTCATTTCCTTTTACCTACTTCCTTTATCACGTATATTCATTGAGTATGCGGTCTATATTTACCCCTTCTACTGGTTTTCTATATTTTTATGGGACAGAAATAAAACATTAGAAACATCTTAGTATTCATGTCTTTTCCAGGCAAATATGATAAAAAAAAAAATTGCAATGAGCTTTTCTTAGGCTCCAGTCTTCGAAGCAAGACGTTATTTCCTATCTATCTACTTCTGAATCAGTTACCTTATTCCTACAGCACCAACACAAGGACCAAGTTCACAACTTAGCAGGCATATAACTCACACTGTTATATATTATGTTGTGAGTAGTTACTTCCTTCCTATATTCTTCACATATACATGAATATTTATGTATGTATTTGCTTATTTATGTTTGTCTTATGTGCTCTGGGGTTAAACTCAAACCCTTTTGTCCAGTAATTTTTGTCTTTCTACTAGCTTTCTCCTTTTTCTCCAGGTCTCAGTAATTTTTTTTTAAAATTTTATTTCCCCAAATTATTTTTCCCTTCCACAAATCCACTACATCAGATTATGCAAGTTCACAAGTTATTGTGTTGCTCAAGCATTTTCTATATGTGTCTGGTGTTTCTTGTCATTCTGGACTACATCATCTGTAACCCAACTTTCCAAGAAATGTTATATTTCCAGAACCTGAAATTTTACCTTTTTGATGCTGCAGTATTTATGTCTTTCTTACAGGAACAACGTATATGTTCCCATAGGTTAGAAACTGTAGTATCTTGTCTTTTGTACTGACCTGGAAAGATGTTAGAATAAATTGGTGACTGAAATAATTTTACATCTTCCATGCACCATCCCTGTGCCCTCTCCAAGTGTTTTTTTCCATTTAGACACAATTGTGCGTGTGTTTACATCTGCTTGAGATGCTAGGCTTCCCACAATCTCACTGACCTTACATAAAGTTCTCACAGCGCCCAGACTCCACACGGTGGGGGCAGAAAGATGCCCCATATAACTTCCCAACATATGCATCATGCCAAACTGTCTTATAACCTAAGATAGGTTCTAAAAAGTGTTCATAACACATTTGTGTAATCCAAGTTTTATGTGGCATAGATGGTTCAGAAATGAAGACCCAAAGATTCAGAGAAAGCTGTCTATTTTTGTACTCAGCTTTAACAAAGAATTTGCAGGTGCATAGAAATGTGACTGTACAACAAAGCCATGACCTAATGATAATTTACTGAGAAACAAAAGCCAAAAATCCTGTCTACGTAGACATAGGTTGACTCCATGTGTTATCCCTTTCTTCTGGGAATGGGGTAAGACTTATTCTGCAGTAGTAGATAATGCACTATCAAATAAGGTAGGCTTCGAAATTTCTTTGCACAGAAAGCTAGGGAAAATAGTTCTAGGTTTTATATTAGGCTTTGGAAAAGAGGTGTTCTAGATTCTATGGCCTGCCTTGAAGGAGAAAAGGTAATGAGGGAAGGAGGTGGGAGATTAGAACGAGACTTTGCTTCTGAATCTCCTCCAGTACCCTTCATTTCAAAGAACTCAGCATGCCAAGATGCCATGTTTAGGGTATCATTTCTTAATGCCTAATATCACACTTAATTCCCTCCCTTATTTGTTTTTTCTTCCCATTGAGTCAGCATACTCTCCTGCATGTTGTTTTTACTTGTTATCAGAGTCCATTCACAAGCATATTCTTCTTAACGGGAAAGATTGCTTGCATATGTTCTGTAGCATACTGTTATTTCTGGCACATTGTAGGGACTCAATAAGTAATGGTTGAATAAATACTTGTTGAATAAAGTACTGTAACATCTGAAGGCACTTGGGAAGGAGTTGTTCTCAAATATATTTGATCCATGGGAATATGAGTGGCGTAATTTTGAAGGGAAGAAACTTGTTCAGCTATTCCTCAGATACAAACTCATCACTTTATAATCCTATCTTGAGTTTCTTTCACACAGAGGACTTATGAAGAAAAAGCTGAAAAACTGCACTGATTTCAGTTTGGAAGGAAGGACACTGAACAAGCTGCTCTGCTTGAGCTGCTATAATATCAGGTGCTACAAATCCCACAATTGCTGATCTAACAAATATTATATTACTTGTTACTAGTAGAGTAGGGCTAGAAATCAAATTGAAGCTAAAGGAAAGTGGAAGAAAGCCATTTCATAAGCCTGTGCTTCTCTTTCCTGTTGCCTCTTTTATTACCTTCCTTGAACTTGCATTTGAGGGAAGGAAATGACCCTGGGTCAGTGTGCACAGGAGAGGTTAAAGTATTAAGCAATTATTTGTGTGCACTTCATCACCAAGGGAAAATATGCCAAGTTAGTAGATTTCTCTTCCATCCACATTGATCACACATCAATGAAATCGACTGGTCAATTTGGAATACTACAGCTGCCCAACTTTTCTTCTCAAGATTCAAGATAGAAAATATCATAGAATTTCTAGAACAAGCTTCTGGTTTCAGTCAGAACTATTTAACTCTATCCTCATAACGTATCAGCAGCCACAGCCATAAGTAAAGAGGGGAGGCATAATGGTAGTCTAATTTACTTTGTTTTATGGGCTGTGAAATGTACCTATTATGTAACTTTTACATGTCATGAAGCACTATTCTTTTAAAAATTATATTATTTAGCTATATTCACCTTTGGTACTCACACAGACAGAAGGTAGATCATATTTAGTGTTGACCTATCCCTTGCTACAGATAGCTTTTCCACAGAATATTGACGTTTTCCTAGGTTTTCTTATGATAATTTGAGTAGGACCTGAAAAACAGAGTAAATGTAATAAACGGAAGGCAGATCCTGGGCATGTTACAAAAATAAAATAAAAGAACAAGATGTTAAGTCAGACAGCAACTAGAGACATGTATTGTAAACCAAATGCTGAGTTTTATCTCCTGGTAAGACCTTTTGAAACTCTCTTACATTTCTCTAAATCCTGTTCACACTCCACAACTTTTAGACCTAATTAATGCAGGCTCATTTGTCCTTGTACCACCTCTTGTCCTAGCATTTTAGAAAAAAATCAGTGATCTCTTTGTATAAGTACCACTGGCATATATATGCAGAAATGGAAAGCTAAGCATGTATTTCCTCCTCTTTGTTCTGTCTCATGTTTTATATGGTGCGTTCTACACTTGTGTCATCTTAGCCACAGAAAAATAGATAATTCTAGCCAAAGGTCAAGGTATTCTCAGTTTAATGCTATGCAATTAAGTCATAAGGACACTAATCTTGTAAAGTTCCATGTCTAGATCTTGTCTACCAATATGGAATCAAAGGTCACTTGCCCTCTCCTTCATTAACAAATGTTTAACTAATTGCTTACAAATTACATAATCTTTACTCTTTTTATAATGCAAGTCTTAAAGATTTTCTAAGCTCTAACTTTATGAAACTGTGTGTCTTCATTTCTAGAACTTTTTTTCCCAAAATGGAATTCAAAGTTAGGGTTTTCCCACTATTATAACAGTGTTTATCAAGCTATGAACATTAGCTTGTTATTTTTCATGAAATTTGATTTGTGGGGTCAATGATACCTTTCTTCAACCATCATAAGGTCAGGGAAGACATACCTGTGTAACAAAAGACAAATTAAGAAGAAAAAGAGCAAGTAAATTGATTTAAATCAAAGTTTTATTGTGATGTGGCAACCTTTAGAAATGAAGACCCCCCCCCCAAATTCCAGGAAAACAAAGCCTATTTTTATGTTTAGATCTTATGAAGAGTGGGTAGCTATGGAAATGTTCATAGAAAAACAGTCTGAACCAATGGCAATAGAATGAGGGTGGAAATTCATCAGGGCCTGACCTTCAAATTCTTGGCTTTCCTGTGAAACCTTCCCTTCATGTAGGAATGGAGCAGGGCCGCTCTGTAATGAGGGTCTTTTTAAGTATAAGAGAGATTCTGAAAGAGTGATCTCTTCTTAATTTTATTGATTGCTTTGTGAGAAGAGTTCTAGTTCTAGGAGAAGAGTTATCATTGTCTCTATGAGATACTTTTGGAGAGAAAAATAGAAGGAAATAGCACAGGAAAAGGGCTTAGATGATGCTTCGGAGGCTTTTTTGTCTCCTTTTAATGATAGCATTCAGTATGCCGAAATGCTATACTTTATATTATTGTACATTATTTTCTGAGCGTCAACATTTTAGAATTAAAAGCTTATTCCTTCTGTACTAGACCAATCCACCATCATACCTTCAGGTGTGTGTGTGTGTGTGTGTGTGTGTGTGTGTGTGTGTGTGTGTGTATGTGTGTGTGTGTGTGTGTGTGTGTGTGTGTGTACCTTCAGGTGTGTGTGTGTGTGTGTGTGTGTGTGTGTGTGTGTGTGTGTTGTTTCTAAGCAGGGCACCTTTTTTAAATTTCTCCCTGAAGAAATGAGTACTTTTATCTTGGCAGGCAGAAGCTGGGTTTATTCTTTGAGAAGAAATCTCTGAAGATACTGATAATATATTTTCAATAAGTAAAATTAGCCATTATCAGCTAATAAATTAAATCCACTTCATATCACAAAGGATTAAGACCTGTCTTTTATTTTAATTGGAGATTTGAAAATATGTTTTCATCTAAACGCATTTGCACCAAGCCCCCACCTCTGTGTCTTCCTGTTTGAGAAGCCAATTAAATGGTTTCATTGCTGATTGGCTGGAAGCCTACATAACTTCCTGGCTACAGACCATTAACACCCTGGCCAGAAGTGCTGACAGGAACATGAAGAGATTTACACCTTCTGATTTCTGTATTAACAACAAGGACAAAACAGTATGTGGTCTTGTCAGTAGATAATACAATTTAAAGATGATTTCTTTTTCCACAGGTGCATTTGTCTCTGAAAATTAGCAGTTCAGCTTGGTGTGAATAATAAGGCATCTTCTTTGATGAGTTTGAATCACATTAAACAACCTGTTATGGACTAGTTCCAGATTGATAAGATGATTTCCATTTCTCCAAATGATAGAACTGGAATCAGCATGTTGGATGAAATTCTGGTTGCTTAAAAAAAGACTTGAAAAATACCAAGAAATTGGGAAGTATTAGGTTGTTTAAAAAGAAATTATACAACTTTGGTTAGTCATGATTTAACCTAAAATTAACACGTAACAACTAAGAACAATGAACAGTGATAATATGATTGGTGTTTTTTGTTTTTGTTTTTTTTTTCTAAATAAACTATCAGTTTCAATAACTAAGCAGATATCTTTGCAGGAATATATGTGAGGTAGATGTATATTTTTATGTAATCCCACATAAAATATTATTATTTGTATGCATTTGAATTGAGTTACATATACATACACCTTTCTCTGTTTATAAGTCTATATATTCACATATTAACACATATTTAAGCATTATCATATACATTAGTATGTGTTTACATAAGGCAATATATCATAAACATACACTCTGATGCAGAGAACATTAATATATAAGTGTAGAACCAGGAATTGGAGATGGAGTAAAAGGTACTCATTCATATATAAGATGAAATTTTTTTCTCATACATGAAATGATTGAATATATTGATCACTAAGACATCTTAAAACTTTGAATTGATGAATCTAAGATGTGTTTATCTTCATGCTTCTAAAATGGATGGTGAAGGATTGTTGGTGAATGGAAAGTTGGTAGAAAGAGTACAGATAAAAATATCAAACCTAGCCGGGCTCCGGTGGCTCATACTTGTAATCCTAGCTACACAGGAGGCTGAGATATGAGGACTGCGGTTCAAATCCAGCCAGAGCAGGAAAGTCGATGAAACTCATCTCCAATAAACCACCAGAAAACTGGAAGTGGTGCTGTAGCTCAAGTGGTAGAGCCCTAGCCTTGATCTGAAGAGCTGAGGGACAGCACTCAGGCCCAGAGTTCAAATACCATGACCGACAAAAACAAAAACAAAACTCAAAGTTCTGGGCTAGACTATGGTGATTGCAAGGGAACTGTAATTTTCTTCTTACCTTCAAGGAGTTCACAGAATTATTTTAGAGAATCATGTAGACAATGGCTTCTAAGCCATCAAGGTAAAGCATGAATTGATATGGATGGAAGAGAGTTCAAAATCAGATCTTACATTTCTCAATTAAGAGAGATCAACTTAAAAAATGCAGTCTTTATTGTAAATCCTATCATCCAATTAAATCACTTATAAAACTTGGTCTTCATAGCTCATTTTAAGGATAATCTAGCTCTGTTGTGTCTATATTATTATAAGCTCTAAATTACAAAAATAAGTGTTTACTTTTCTATAAATTGAGGTCATCACCAATTCTTTATTGAAAAAGCCCCATCATCAGAATGTAACCACGAAATAAATCAACTAAAGCAGACTATGATAGAGTTTTCTAAATGAAAGGCAACTATTTGCCCTTTGTCTAAACAAGCAAAGTAAGAATAATCACTCCTCAGTGTGAGCATGCAGAGATACTGTTTAGCGTCTTCACTCTGAAAGAAACTGTGGATGATCATAGAAATCCACAACACTATATCCTAGCTCAAACATGAACTAGTTGTTCATGTGAGTTGCCATTCAGGGAAGCAGTTTATGAATTCAGTGCAACTTGATCAATGTCACCTCTTTCAGCATTCTCCCGTCACATACCCAGGCCCATAGTTTTCTTAATCTTGTAGGATATGTGTTGACTATTATGACTACATTCTCCCACACTTCCTCTCTTCATTTATGCAACGCTTCACCGTGATGCCACTTTTCCCTTCAGTACTCAATTCTTGGTATGTTTATTTTGTTGGACACTGAGTTCACCTTTCTCAGGAATTAACATGGTTTTAATTCTCTGCCATATTTCAATTAATATACTATGTACACAATGTACCTCTCTGAAGTGTTTACTTTTTATTATTTTTGTGCTGGTCCTGGATCTTGAACTCAGGACTTGGACATGTCCCTGAGCATTTTTGCTCAGGGCTACCACTCTAGCTTGAACCAAGGCTCCGCTTTTTGTGGTTAAGGCCTGTTTTTGTGCCAGTACCAAGCTATTTTCATTACTGTTGCTCTGTAGTATAGTTTGATGTTTGGAGTTGTTATACCTCCAGCACTACTTGTTTCTGCCCAGGATTGATTCTGTAATTGGGGGTCTTGGGTGGCTACAAATTTTTGGATTGTTTTCTCTATCTCAGAGAAAAAAATGAGAATTGTGTTGAACTTATAGATTGCTTTGGGCAGTATTGACATTATTATAATATTAATTTTGTCAATTCATTATCATGGAAGAGCTTTTCCTTGTGTCTTCTTCAATTTTCTTCCTCAAAATTTTATAGGTTTTTTTTTTTTTGTTTCATCATTCATGGGGCTTGAACTTGGGGCCTGGGAGCTGTCCCTGAGCTCTTTCACTCAAGTCTAGTACTCTAACACTTTGAACCATAGTTCTACTTCTAGTTTTCTGGTGGTTAATTGGAGATAAGAGTCCCAGGGACTTTCCTGCCTGGGCTGGCTTTGAACCCAAATCCTCAGATTTCAGCCGCTTAAGTAGCTAGGATTATGGGTGTGAGACACCAGCATCCAGCATACTTTATAGATTTTTATTGTAGAGGTTCTTCAAATCCTGCGTTACGTTCATTCCTTCTTAGTTGTTTTATTCTGTGAGTAACTATTGAAAATGAAATTGCTTTTGATTTTTGTGGATTGATTTTATACCCTACAATTTGCCAGAGTTTTTAATCAGCTTCCAGAGCTTGGAGGAAGACTCTCTATAGATCTTTGAATAAAACATCATGTCCTGTGCAAATAAGGATACCCTTCATATAGTTCTCTTGTCTTGATGCTCTTTCTAGGAATTCCAGGACTGTATTGAAAAGTAGAGAAAGTGAATATCCTTGCCTTGTTCCTGACTTTAGAGAAAAGTTCCTGGGACTCATCTTCAATTATTCGTCAAAAAGCCAGATAAGGATCTGTGACTCAAGTGGTGGGACAGTAACCTTGAGTGAAAAAACCTAGGGGACATCACCCAACCCTGCATTCAAGCCCCACTACCGTCACCAAATAAAAATGTGATTCAAAGTGAATGTGAACAACTTGGCAAACTTTAGGCAAAATAAAGGTTTTGTTTTGGTTGTGTCGGTCATGGGGCTTGAATTCAGTTAATGGGTGCTGTCCTTGAGCTTTTCTGCACAAGGCTAGCACTCTCCAACTTTGAACTACGATGCCACTTCCCCAGATCAAGGCATTTTAACCCTAGAAGCTTGTCTCTTTGTTAAAAAGCAAAATGACATGTAAACAACAACATTTTAGAATTTGAGAATCAGAGTCCATCTACATAGCCAATAAATTACAATTCTGTGACTCTAAATTAATGAGAAAGCACAACAAATGGGAGTTGTTTATCAGTAATTATGTACAAAGGAAATGGCTATTCGTATTATTTTCAGTTAGTTGTTGCAATATTGGTGTGTTTATAGACTCTTGTTTACCATAAATCGTCAGGTTCTCTGTTTTAAGTCCCTCATGGTAATTGCTTTCTGGTAAGCTCTACGTTTTTTCCTTTGATCTACCAAGACAGTGGTGAAGAATGTTTTATTTGCCTCTGAATATCTGCCTATTGTATTAGTTTTTGTTAAATATTGATGAATACCTGTACGGTCTGACCTCATATTAGATCCTTTAAACAGAATAACAAGATTATGTAATTTTATGATTGGAAGGCTTCTAAAAGTTTGTATCTCTAGAACTCCTTTATTAAGGACCAGAGGTTACGGTTTGATAATTTACTTAGGTTCTTACTCTTGATCAATCTTTAATGCAGCATCTCTTGCTCAAGTCCACTGATCTTGCTGCTTTTCAAACAACCACATTCACTCATAAAACAAGCAAAGTTGCAGCCTAAATATTTAATTTGGAAACCCAGGTTCATTTTCAAACCTGCAACTCTCCCTCGCAAAGCACACCTAACCTTCAAGAGTTCCTGATGACTATACCTCAAAATATATTGAGACTGCTTCTTTTTCTCCTTTTCCAACTGCTATCTCCCTGGCCAGAGTAATATTTCTTTCCATATTCACTGCTGTCAGATTTCTTTTGGGGATTACTCTTTCTACCCTTGATTTTGCCTTTACTCCTTCAATCTATACAGAGCCAGAGTAATAAGAAACAAAACAAAACATGTAAACTTGATTAAGTTATTCTCTTCTGATTCCCTTAATAATGTCTCAAATTGTTGTCAAAATGAGTTGAGTCCCATATCAAGCTATAAACATTGGAACCAAGCATTTCTTTCTTTTAAATGGCTTATTCTTCAGGTATAATTGCTTAGATGGGTCAAGATCCTAAATGTTTGGTGATATTTTTAAATTTTGATTTTCTCAGAATCTCAAAAGAAGATTAAAGAGATCACATAAATATGCAACTAAACAGAAATATTTTTTATGTTCATTGTGGGGTGGGATAAGCATAAAAATTCATTTTATGAGTGCAAATCCTCCCTCCCCAGGAACTTTCAAATAAAACCTTAAATTATATAGTTCCGCTATAATTCTACAATTTAAATGCTTATTTCCATTGGGTTTAAATAGCTTCTTATTCTGTGGGATAGATTTTGTGGGGAAGAAAAAATATACTGAAATTCTAAGAGAAAAAAAAACCAGACTTCTTTTTAATATGCCTTGATTTCTTTGAGGAACTGCCTGTCAGAGTTATGGAGGCTAAGATTTCCCAAGATCTTCAGTTGGCTAGCTGGAAACTTACCTGGGGGAATTATGGGAAAGGTTCTAGTAAAACTCTGAGCCAAAAGTCACATATACATCATTTATTTTTCTATGTCTAATTCTTTTTATTCACATACCCAGCAAATCTGATGAAACCTACCCACAGTGAAGAAAACATTCTGTCTTTTTGAGTTTACTGATACAAATGTTAAGCTCATCCAGCAACATAGTCATAAACACACCTCAAATTAAGCTTGTTCAAAGGTCTGGATGGCCTGTGGTTCAGCCAGCATGACTCATGAAATGAGCCACCATCCTGACTAACAGAATGAATGATCCCATGATGTAATGAAATCAGGGCTGCCAGGGGCAGTTAGCCCTTGACATGGTAAAGTACTTAAGGGGCAACATTGATCAATATCATTGTACTTACAAACTCACATGTCGAATTGAAACCCTTTTGTCCAACTACTGCAGGGTAGTAAATGAGTAAAATAAATAAATACATGTGTTTTTGGAAACGTCAGAAAGGGATGGTGACAACGACAGAATGTAAACCAGAATATTATGCCAACTTTTGGTAGTTGGTTTTGCTGCGCTTTGAATAATCTTCCTGCCTTCAGTTGAATATACATTTTCAAATATATATTCACCAGCCACATTCATACTAAACACTTAAGAGAATTGGGGCTGTTCATTAGTCATGCATGATAAGAGTTAAGCTTGATGGAAAAATCTGAGTCTGAATTTCTATAAAATTATTCATTACTGTTGATTATAAACCAATCTCACCTTGTAATAGGAACTTTACCTGCAAAGTAGAGCAGGCAATAAAGTTATTGGCAAAGCCTATGGAGATAAACATCTCTTCACAAAGTCAATATGCTCACAAAGAGTTGTCTGTGCTTTTCACTGAATATAATGCTATAATTAATGTTAGATTCATGTGGAAAGATTCCTTTGGTATCTTTAAAGATATGTTTGTTTTAAGAAAAAGTATAGGCAATTTTCACTCACTTTGAAAGATGTTTTCCCATCATGATGGTACACGTCTATAATCTCCGAACTCAGGAAAATCATGAGTCAAAGACTGCTCTAGGGTACATAGCAGAACCCTACTTCAGAACAAGCAAAAAGCCACCCCACCCAGACTCTTGATCTGATTTTCTATAGTTGTATAATGACATATATATATATATATATATATACACACACACATATATCTATATCTAGTGGAAATAACCTAACCAATTAGCAATTTTTCAGTTGTTCCACTTTTGATTTTTTTTACTAAATAACATTGCATTAAATAATTCCACAATCTAATCTTTTTCTTTTTTATGCATTAAATATTCTGAAATTTTCATACATTTATTTAAGCAGTTGTACAAAGGAGTTGCCATTGGATGTAGCAGTCTATGAATACAATGCATCTGGATCAGTCATTCTTTTTGACATTCTCATCCATCATCACATTCCTCTTTGGTCTTCATTTTGTAGGATATAGATTGTATTCTTTACTGCATTCTCTCCCTCTTCACCTCTTTGTCTACCCTTTTCCCCTTAACCCCAGCCCGCCTATTTCAAATACCTGCTTCCTGGTACTTATTTTGTTAAACTTTGACTTTGTCTTTCTAAGGATTTACATTATACGAGCTCTCTTTTGAATCGCCATATATCTGTTGATAGAAAATTTTATATACTTGCATACCACCCAATATATTTACTTATAAATATATAAGTGAAATTTAGCATCTATGTATAAGGGAAATATATTTCCTTTTTCACTCTGGGCCTGACTTTTTTCACTTAATATAACTCTTTTTGGGCTTTTCCATTTCTTTACAAATAGTACGAGATCATTTTTTCTCCTGGATGAATAAATTGCATTGTGCTTATACTACATTTTCTTAGTGCCTTGGTCCATTGATGAGTATCTGGGCCGATTCTTTACCTTAGCTATGGTTAATAGTTCTGCAATGGACATGGTTGTACTGGTTTGCTTGTTTATTTATTTTTAAATACAAAGCGCTTCATGAATGTAACACATCTTGATCAATGTCACCCTAAAGGTTTTTTTTCTTTTTGGATTTATGGATAGAATTCTACCAGTAATAAAATATGTAAACTTTTGAGGCACATGGCCAAATCACTTTTCAGAAAATAACTTTCAGAAGGGTAGTTACCAGTTTTGAAAGTCTTTGATATGATAGGCTAACGTTTTGTATTATTTTTGCTAATATTCATTGATTTTTATTACTAGTGGATGTAATCTGGGCTGATTATATACCTTGGCTACAGTAAATAGTTCTGTATTACAGGTTTATCCTTTGAAGAATTCCTATCAAAGAACTTAAAGTAAATCAGGCAATTAACTTCTAATTACTTTGGAAAAAAATTCACTTCATACATATTCACAGGAAGGACCTATTTCAGTCAGCAAAGATTTACTACACAGCCTAGATGAAATGTAGTTACCAATTGTACATGGTTTATTATTTAGCTCTATGATTTACTAAGGAGGACTCCATTATAAATTTGTGTAGAATAATAACATTGATATTTTATATAATTTGATTATACTTAGGAACAGTCTATATCTAGGGATGGTAGTACATAGAAGCTTATGGAAGAAATGGTAAAGATCTTCATTATTTAATCTTATGCTGAAGATAGATATATAATAACTCAGATAAAATGAAAGTTGCAAAAATACTATTAGAATGATATTTTCCCCAAACACTCTTGACTTTGAAGTTGATGAAGCATCTGGATGAGCCAAGCTAGATCATGCTGGTTTGATTGTCAAACCCAAAAGGAGCAGGTCCATTGGTGCATGGATATAATTCATACCTAATAAGAACCTCCAGGGTAAGTTGATGGCACTGAAATTTTTGTCTGGACTAGCTAGCTGAGCCTATGTAAGTACCTTTATGAAACTCAGCCCTTCAGAGAGAATATACTTTCTTAATTTTTACAATGGTACCATGATACTGAGGATGCTATTACTAAGAATGACTTGAACAAATTCAGAATTATTTCATGGATTTGAAAAACAAGTAAGAAATAATGGAGCAGGCCTAGTAGATGAGATTGTGAAAAGGCAGCATCTGGATTATTAACAGTCATTGGGACTTTAGAAATCTCCAAATGATTGCCTGCTTCCAGGTCCTATGTCTAAGTCAGTCTTTAAGTATTTCTATTAGACAAACTCCAAAAATGATTCCATGAAAACTTGATGACTTTTATTTTATTTGGAGCTAGGGAGATGAGTTAACCGTGCGTAAACTGCTAAACTTGTAGAACTAGATGGATAAAATGATTTGTCTTTTAATTTCCCCACACTCTTTTCCTTTCTCCTTTATATTTCTCTATTGTAACTTGTACAATTGAACTGAGTAACTACAGGGTTGTTTCTTACAAGATCACTGTACTGGAGAGACCTATCAGGTTTGCTTACTAGACCAATATTTTAATGTCTACACATAACTATTTGGTCAACCACTAATCACATAGGATTCTGTAACCAGAAAGAGAGAGGGAGAGGGAGAGAGAAAGAGAGAGAGAGACAGTGAGAGACAGAGAGAGAGAGACAAAGAGAGAGAGAGAGATGAAGGAAGGAAGGAAGGAGGGAAGGAAGGAAGGAAGGAAGGAAGGAAGGAAGGAAGGAAGGAAGGAAGGAAGGAAGGAAGGAAGGAAGGAAGGAAGGAAGGAAAAAAAGTATGCTGAAGCCTGGAATGGGACAGGAATATCCTTTAATGCTTCTGGGCTGCCCTTTTCAAAGAACTAAATCTCCAGAAGTTCTTTTCTGTCTTGCCTTTATTCTCTGCCCTGCAGTTAATTTGACAATTAAACAGGGGCAAATAGAATCTGGCTTTGAAGGGACGTAACCTTCAGGCTTTAATTTGGAGCAAACAAAGCATTTCTAAGACAGCTCTCCTCTTGGCGGTTCCAGACTATTACCAGATTTCTGAATATTTAAAAGCAAGGCATGATTCCAACCCCAAGGTCTGTCCCCCAATTGATAAGTCACTTTTTATTAAATGAACTTTAATTACTTAATAATTAGACCTTCCATAAGAGAAGATGTGGGTCCTGATAATCTGCCAACAAGGCTGGAGGGCAAATCAGAAGAATATGCCACTTTCCGATTAGAATTGAGAAGGAAGAGGCCCATTCTGGGGATGTGTGGGAGGAGGAGGAGAAGATCCCTAGAGGCGATGAGTCTTGGCATAAACCTAGATTATGAAATGCTTTATTTCTACATTTGCTTAAAACCCGAAGTAGTTTGAGATTTAATGGAGAGTGCCTGTCTAAGCTATTGCAGCTTTCTGACTGCCTGAGTCTGATGAGAAGATTTCTCTGAGTCTGTGTGGTACATGTGTGCATAAGTGGAAAGCTGGAGGGAGGAGGCACAATTGTTCTCTCTATTTTAATTCCGAGAGCCCCACACTTTTGATGTCCCTACAGATTTAGCTGCTTTCTATTCATTGCCATGGTGATTTGTTAATACTTTTTTTTTCTTTTCCTTTATTTTTTTAGCATCACAAAGGAAAAAAAGCTGCAATGAAAACTGTTTGCAGCTTTTTGCTATTCACATTACAACTGTCCTGGTGACTAAATCATTTGGGTTGGGTCTAGCATCTGAGGAAATATGTAATGACCTGGGGGAGAAGGTCGGTTCTAATGTCCCTGCACAGATTGTCCTAGCTGGAATGAAGCTAGCCTTGAGATCTCTGATAACTTTATTTTTCCAGGAGTGATTTAAAAGAAGGATAGGAAAATTCATTTCCACACACCCACAGGTCCTCTATGTAACTTAGGAGGCACAGACATACACTGCATTGACATAGCATATCTCTTTCTCTTGCAAACAGTCTATTTTCAAAGGAAAAGATGTATATCTGGGTGGATTTGAGTCTGTTTGTTAGCATTAGCTCTTTTTCACTTTCCCTGAAGAATTCACCGTATTTCCCTCTAGCTCCCTTCTTCTCTAGTTAGTGCTAGCCTTCCTTTATTGGCTAATGTCAGGGAGGCCCATGAAATTTGCTCCAATTATCTTCCTAAAACACTACTACAGATGTTATTGGTAATTAAACATAAACACAAATGTGTGGCTTTACTCATTGTAGTTTCAATGGCAAAAAGATTCATTTATATGTAAACACACATTGTCAAAAAGAATAAGACAGCCAGGCATTGGTGGCTCATGCCTATCATCCTAGTCGGGAGGCTAGGATGAGTATTGTGGTTCAAAGTCAGCCCAGGCAGGAAAGTCTGTGGGACTCGTACCTATAATTAACCACCAAAATGTCAAAAGTGGAGCTTAGATTCAAGTGGTAGAATACTAGCCTTGAACATAAAAGCTCAAGGACAGTGCCCGGGTCCCGAGTTTGAGCCCAAGAACAGCACCACACACACACATACACACACACACACACACGCACACACACACACACACACACACACACATGATTAAGATAGGAAACTAGATGAGAGATATCTCCACTTGTGTAAAATAGAAAGCAATAGAAAACATGGTACCTAACAATACAGCAAGAGAACTATGCTATTCATTTCCTTAGTTATATGGAAATCTGCAGGATTTGTAGATATAAGATAATTCTGAAGTCTGTAATTTGGTGAGGGACTAAAACAAAAAGAAATTATCTTTTAAATAGTGTATAGTATGCCTATACTTGACAACCAAAGAAAATGGAAACCAAGAAAATAATATCCACTTTTTTATGAAAATACCGTACAGAGGGGTTACAATTACATGGGCAAGATAATGAGTACATTTCTTATCAAGCATTTTAGCTTCCTCCTTTGTTTTCCCTTCCCATCCTTTCCCATACTCCACCCCACCCAATACTCCCTCCCCCCACAAAGTTGTAAAGTTCATTTTCGACATAACAACTTCTACATCTCATTGTTGCAATGGGTCCACCTGTATCCCTATTTAAACGATTTGTTTTTTCCCTTCCCCTCCACAAATTATACTCACATCAAATACAGTGAAAGCAGGGGTTATACCGTGGGGGAGGGACATACAAAGCAACAAAGAAATAATTTTATAAATGGGTTAGAAACAATTGCATGAAAGAAAAAAACATTTGAATCTTAAGGTTCATTTCTCTAACATCAACTTATCTGACCTTTTCTGCTTGACTCAGACATATACTAGTTTTTGCAAATAAGAGAAACTATGGGACCTATGTTTCTTTGGGCCTGGCTTACTTCACTTAATATAATTTTTCCAAGTCTTTCCATTTCCTAACAAATGGGTCAATGTCATTCTTTCTGATGGAGTCATAGAATTCCATTGTGTATATTTACCACATTTTCTTGATCCATTCATCTACTGAGGGGCATCTGGGTTGGTTCCATATCTTAGCTATGGTAAATAATGCTGCAATAAACATTGTTGTGCTGGTAGCTTTAGTGTAGTCTTGTTTGAGAACATTTGGGTAAATGCCCAAAAGTGGGATTGCTGGGTCATAGTGGAGCTCTATGTGGAGTCTTTTGAGGAACCTCCATACTGCTTTCCAAAGTGGTTGAACAATTTTACTCTCCCACCAACAATGCAGTAAGATTCCCTTCTGTCTACATCCCCTCCAGCATCTGTTGTTATTAGAGATCCAACACCCCTTTATGATAAAGGTTCTGGAAAAATTAGGAATCCATGGAACATTCCTCAATACAATAAAGGCTTATATGACAAACCTACAGCCAGCATTATACTTAATGGTGATAAACTAAAGCCATTTCCTCTTAACTCAGGAATAAAACAAGGATGTCCAATCTCTCCACTTCTCTTTAATCTAGTATTAGAATGCCTAGCTACAGCAATAAGACAAGATGCAAACATAAAGGGGATCCAAATAGGGAAAGAAGAAGTAAAACACTCCATCTTTGCAGATGACATGATCTTGTATTTAAAGAATCCCACAGACTCTACTCCCAAATTACTTAAGCTGATTCAAAACTTTGGCAAAGTAGCAGGGTATAAAATTAACCCTCAAATATCAATGGCTTTTCTCTATGCCAATAATGAGAAAAAGTGTGGCTGAAATTAGGAAAGCAACTCGATTTGTAATAGCCCCACAAAAAATAAAATACCTAGGAATTAACTTAACCAAAGAAGTGAAGGACCTCTATGATGAAAACTTTAAAAACTTGAAAAAGGAAGTCAAAACAGAACTTAGAAAGTAGCAAAAACTCCCATGCTCCTGGATTGGAAAGATCAACATCATGAAAATGGCAATACTTCCCAAGGCTATCTACAAATTCAATGCAATACCTATCAATATTCCAACCTCATTCTTCAAAGAAATAGAAGAGGCAATCCAAAAATTCACATGGAACAATAAAAGACCTCCAATAGCAAAAATGATCCTCAACAGAAAAAATAGTGCTGGAGGAATATCAATACCAAATTTCAAACTCTACTACAAAGCCATAGTAATCAAAACAGCTTGGTACTGGCACAAGAACAGACCTCAGGACCAATGGAATAGAATTGAAAACCCAGAAATGAACCTACAGACCTATAGCCATCTGATCTTTGATAAGGGAGCTAAAAAAATAGAATGGAAGAAAGACAGCCTCTTCAGTAAATGGTGCTGGCAAAATTGGTTAACTACTTGTAGAAAACTAAAGCTAGATCCTTTTATATCACCCTGCACCAGAATCAACTCCAACTACATCAAAGATCTCGGAGTCAAAGCAGACTGAAAACATTACAGGATGGAATAGGAGAAACCATAGGTCTCCTTGGCACAGGCCAAAATTTTCTTAATAGAGACCCAGAAACACAACAAATCAAAGAAAGTTTGGACAAATGAGATTGCATGAAATTGCAGAGCTTCTGCATGGCAAAGGACATAGTGAGCAAGCTCAATAGAAAGCCCACAGATTGGGAGATCTTCACTTGCCATACAACGGACAATGGTCTGATATCTAAAATATACCTGAAACTCAAAACGTTAAATCTCCCAACAACAAATCCCCAAAGAAACAACTGTCCAATAAATAAGTGGGCTAAAGACTTAAAGAGAAACTTCTCTGAAGAGGAAAGAAGAATGGCCAATACACACATAAAGAAATGCTCAACCTCTCTAGCCATAAAATAAATGCAAATCAAAACAACATTGAGATACCACCTCACCCCAGTTAGAATGGCTATAATCAATATCCACTTTTAATATTGGCCAGAGAGTGGAAAGGAGAAGAGAGAGAAAGAGCGGGGGGAATGAATTGGGGGGGAAGACTGAGGACAGAGAGAAAGATCAAATTCTGTCTAGTTAGAGGAGGCCAAAAAAGCCACAGGGAATAAAACCTCACTTTTTTTTTTTTTCTGCAGAGCTAGCAAGTATTCTAGAAACCAATTGGAATTACGGCTGTTTAACTTTCCAGCAATATTTAACAAAGTAACCGAGATAAAAAAAAATGAATTGAATAGAAGCTTAATGAAAACCTTGAGCATTAAAGTCACAAGAAATAATAATTGAGGAGTCATTTATAGAAATAAAAATAAACAGAGTGGCTACTTATGGTTATCTCTTAAGGGCTATGGATCTCTTGTTAATGGCATATAATGCTTGCTATAGAACCCTAATGAGGGTTGGTGACATTAATGAAATTTCTAAGGTTAACAACTAGACACATCTATAAAACTGGAATTAAGAGTCTGAATTTATCATTTTTGAGGACGAGAATAAAATGAAATTTCCATATATATCAAACTTTTCCATTTTGAAAACAAGGTGCTCTTTCTTCTTTAGAATTCCTTAGGTCACCTCTTGGTTAACCCAGAGAGGTGTAGATTGCATCTACACCTGGGAATTGCTGCAGGGTGGGGCGGCTGAGACAGGTTTAGGTGTGCCTAGAAATAAAGTTAAGGTAACATTCCAGGCCAAGATAGGTGTGACAGTTCAAACCTTGTTTACAGTTCATTCACGAAAATTATCTTATCCCAAAGCTAAAGTTGGAAAGCCCCTAAAAGCACTAAAAACAAGTTTGTATGTTGTGTAAATGATTCAGAAGATCTGACTAGATGAGACTATTATCTGTAAGAATATGATTAAAGGTAGAGCATACGTGGTTTCCTCAGTATCCACATCACCTCTCTGCAGAGTTCATCTATTGCATAAAATGGCATGGTATTTATGTACAATCTATACGCACTTTCCTGTATTCTTTACTTCTATAGGACTTAGAGTACCTAAAAGAATGTAAGTGATGCATAATACTACATTCTGTTCCTTTGGGAATCACAAAATATTGGTTCTGCGGAGTATAAGCTATATATATATATATGTATATATATATATAGCTTATATATATATATATATATACATATATATATATATATTTAATTCTTATTCTCAATTGACTGGATCCTCAGATGTGGAACTCATGCTTACACAACCCCAACTGTACTTACCAAACAACAAAGTTTATCCCCATCACTTCTTCTGAACTGGGAGCCTTAAGAATGGAGACTGTTGACAAGTAGAAGACATTCTTCTTGAAGATGGATAGTACTTCAGTACCAAATCTATTTTATAATCTTGCTGCAGTACACTAACTGATTTCATAGAGTTTTGCTCCCATAACAGTTTTATACATAAATGCATCTACCAATAGTAATTACTTAGATGACTCTTGTGAGCTTGAAGTGTAAGTCAGTGGTAGAACGCTTGTCCTGTGTGTATGACACCCCAGTAAAAGCATACATACAAAGCAAAGAAAAAAGAAGCAAAAGAAAGAAGGAGGAGACCACTTGTAAAGGTTAGAGATACCATTTTTGAAGGCGATTAGAATAAATTTAAAACTGAGAGCTTGTTCAGTCATGCAACTGGTAAAGTAGTGAAGCAGAACCATGACCCTAGGAAGCCAGGCATTCCAGTACGTAATTATTGACCCTCCCAAGCTCTCTGAGTTGTTGCCACCTGATAGAGCCAAAACGCAAACTCCATTTTCAATGTGTAAATGTTACAAAGCATTGAGAGTCACACAGACCCTCAGCAAATATTTATGCTTGGTGTTTTAATCTTTCAGTAAACATTTAATATACCCTGTGGACATAAACTACAGAAAACTTAACAGAAACATTCAGACATGTTCAGCTTTTATTTATATACTTAGTCTATGTTATGGCAACTGTAAATTACGAGTGCTATAAAATTTTAAAGATAAGTGGTTTCTGGTAAGCCTAGGAAATAGAGTAAGTTTTGATAGGTAGATGTTAAGGGACAGACATTCATTTTTAGAGGAAAGACATCAAGAAATATAATTCAACAGTAAGCCATGGTTAGATTCAGGACAGATTCAATAGAGCTAAGATGTGTATTGCCAACATTGTGGAGAATGAGCCTATAAGGCACATTGTACTAGATTTCTGGGTGTATAATTAAGCAAAAGACTTGGCCCAGTATTTGGAGTATAAGACAAATTTGAGAATGTCAGAGTTTCCTGAGAGAACACCAAACAAGTGATTTAGGAATACTTTTTTATCTTTGGATGGGATTTGAATGAAGAAAGGATAAAGGAAAGAAAATGCATGATCTGATGAAACTGAATTGGCTCTTGTTGAGCAAGTAACAATTTCTTATAAGAATCTATTAAGCATTGTAATTGCATGAAACACAGGAAATTTTTTTCTTAGATTACAGCATGAAACAACTTCTGAAAGCATTGTGTTTTATTATTACAAATAAGGTGATTTTAGCATTCATTTTTTAGATACCCATATTCATATATTGAAAATTCACTACTAAGCCAGGCAAAAGTGACTCACGCTTGTAATCTTAGCTGCTCAGGAAGCTGAGCTCTGAGGATCATTGTTCAAAGCCAGCCAGGCCAGAAAAGTCCATGAGATTTTTTTATCACTAATAAACTACTCAGAAAAAACTCAAAGTGCCCCAATGTTGGAAGATTAAGTCAGACCACAAACTCTTGTAAACTTGGATTTGATTTGATACTATGTAGAATCTTTGTAGAGACAAAAAGAAAATATTACAAGCTATTTTTATAATCTTCCAGTATAAATAATAATCAACTATTTGTGATTTCCAAACGTTTTATGTTCAGCTTTCAAATAGGGTATAGTTCTTACCTCTGTTTGTTAAGATCTTAAGTCCTCATAAAGTTCATATTCAAATGACATGCAGAATAGGAGCCATTCCATTATTTACCATGATATGAACATGAAATGTCAAGCCTCAAAGGAATTCAAATTCTTTTCTATGTTTTGTTTTATGCTATAGAGTTAGCTCGCAAGTCCATTTTCACCTACTACAGCTAATCAGATATAAAATAGATGTTTATATATAAGGCAAGTAACTTACAGAGGACCATCTATTTGTACACTTAAAATATTTTAGCAATTTACCAAATCCTCTTAATCTATAACTTGCATGTATGAGAAACTTATTCCTATTTTTCAATGACAAGGGAACAAAATAACAACTAAAGATGAACAAAGAAGCATAGAGAGGATAACTGTTCAATTGAAAATGCAAGAAGTTTCTTTGGAATTTCTTATGCAACACGAGCCTCACAATGTCTGCCACTATTGGTGGCACATCTTTTTTGTGAGGTATACACAAACTATTCTTTTTTTTTTTTAATAAGGCATTTATGGGACTTGGACTCAAGGCCTGGGCACTGTCCCTGAGCTTTTTTTGCTTAAAGCTAGCACTTTACTGCTTTGAGCCACAGCTCCACTTCTGGTTTTCTGGTGGTTAATTGGAGATAAGAGTCTCACAGACTTTCTTACTTGTGTGGGCTTTGAACTGTAATCCTCAGATCTCAGCCTCCTGGGTAGCTAGGATTATAGGAGCAAACCATCAGCACCCAGTGCCAAACTATTAGTTTTTATATATATACATGCTTTGACTCCACACTGACATTAATTAGTAGTAGACCAATGGACTATATTTCTATTATTTTGAATGGATCCAAAACTATACACTAAAAATAGCCTAGAACGATACTGAAACTTGAATAGTGAAGATACAAGTTAACTGATTTCATTTGCTTTTGTGCTCCAATGGTAGATACAACAATCATATGTTAGTTCTTCTAATAATTGGCAAAGAAGAATAGAATTTGACAAGTGAGAGGTGATAGATGTTGATGCAGGTAGCTTCATAGATCCAAATCCAGAGCTTTAATTTCAGAATCAATGAGTAATTTTAATCCATATATACATCTATGTTTGTGTGTGTGTGTGTGTGTGTGTGTGTGTGTTTGTGTGTGTGTGTGTAGAATACCATTGATACATTTGAATCAACATTAAGGTTTTTCTTTTTGTCCAGCAATAAGATCTTCTTCAACAATAACCTTAATATGTACAGGATTTCAAGGGTTGTGTGTGTGTGTGTGTGTGTGTGTGTGTGTGTGTGTGTGTGTGTGTGTGTGCTGGTGACATGACTCTGATTTATGTTTTTTCTTTGTTGCCTCCTCCTTCATTTTCTGCTACCATCACTTCCTTCCCTGCCTCCACAACTCATCCCACCCCCACCCCGACATTGTAATGTTTATTTTCAATATAGTGTCCTGTACACCTTGTTGTCACAATGGGTCAACCTGCACCCCCATTTAAGCGTTCTGCAATATCCCTTCCCCTCCCAAATTACAAAAATGTATATACAATGTGCAGAACACTGGCATCAAATCCAGTGAAAACGGGTTATACCATGGGGGAAGAAAATACAATAGAAACAAAAGAATCACAGAGTGCATTGTAAATACATTAAAAACACTAGCAAGAAAGAAAAAAAACACCCCTTGTATCCCTGTCTTGGGGTACATTTTGCTTAACATTATCTCGTGTGGTCATATGTACATAGCCTTTGACCTTCTCTGCTTGTCCTAGATATGTGCTAGTCACTGCAAACAAGGAAAACCATGGGACCTATGTTTGCATGAAACTGCAGAGCTTCTGCAAGGCAAAGGACATAGCTTGCAAGATCAACAGAAAGCCCACAGACTTGGAGAAGATTTTCACTAGCCATACAATGGATAAGGGTCTCATATCTAAAATATACTTAGAACTCAAAAAATTAAATCCCCCAACAACAAATTTTCAAAGAAACAACTGCCTGATTAACAAATGAGATAAAGACTTCAAGAGAGACTTCTCTGAAGAGGAAATAAGAATGGCCATAGACACATGAAGAAATGCTTGACCTCTCTAGCCATAAATGAAATGCAAATCGAAACAACACTGAGATTCCACCTCACTCCAGTTAGAATGGCTATAATCAAGAAATCTAGTAACAACAAATGCTGAAGGGGATGTGGCCAAAAGGGAACCTTACTGCATTGTTAGTGGGAATGTAAACTTGTTCAACCACTGTGGAAAGCAGTATGGAGGTTCCTCAAAAACTCCACATAGAGCTCCCTTATGACCCAGCAATCCCACTTTTGGGCATTTACCCAAATGATCACATGCAAGGTCATACCAAAGCTACCAGCACACCCATATTTATCTCAGCATTATTTACCATAGCTAAGACATGGAACCAACCCAGATGCCCCACAGTAGATGAATGTTTCAAGAAAATATGATTTATATATATACACATATATGCATGTACATATATATGTATACACACACACATATATGTATATATATATATATATATATATATGTATTTAATGGAATTCTATGCCTCTGTCAGAAAGAATGACATTGCCTCATTTGTTAGGAAATGGAAAGAATTGGAAAAAATTATATTAAGCGAAGTAAGCCAGGCCCGAAGAAACATAGGTCATTTATGTTTTGCTCAATGCTGATGCTCTACCATTGAGCCAAATCTCTACTTCTAGCCTGATTAGTAGGACATAAGAGTTTCTTTTCTTCCCCAAACCTCAGGTGGATTGTAGTTGTAAGCCTCTGGTGCCTAACTGATGTTTTTGTTTTGTTTTTAATGCAGGTATAGCTATAATGATGGTATCTTTCAGCAGCTTACACCCATTTCATCTGTGACATTGATGTGATTTTCTCCTTTGTAGATTCAGTTATCTTGTAGTTAGAAGACTCTTCTTTGAAAGGACCATGAAATTTTACTTTTGCCTGGGGCATCCTCTCTATGGTTTTTTTTTATTGCTTCTCGTATTAAATTGTGTTTGACACAGGCCTTTTTACCTTTGACCTTCTGTAACTACCTAAATTTTCTTATAGGCTTATAAGAGAAAATTAAGTTTCTGAGAATTATTAGACCCAAGTTCAAACTAACAGTGAAAGTTGAACACAATAGGATTTGTTATTGACTAATGTTGATGGAAAAATCAAAACTTCTTGACAAAATTTAATTCTGGACTTGGGAAGTTTTGACTTAATTAAAATGAACCTTAAAGCATCACAGTACCTTCAGATATGATTAGGTCAAGCTGATATAGACCAGAAACTCATGAAGGAATCAATATTTTTTGAAGTGTGTATCCAATGAAAACTATTCCAGTATGATTAAAATGCAGTTGGAATTATCAAAATATACCCAGGGTGAGTAGAACAGGAATTCAGGACTTAAAACCATTGGGTACTATTAGCTGTAAGAATATATCTGTGAATGATTTATCGATGCTGCTTAATTCTTATGAATTTATTGATAAAAATATCCAAAATATTTTCATCACAGGTATCTATATGTTTATAGAGGGGTTGACAGGGTGAGATCAAACTATCTCCTACCCTTCCCTTCTACAGAATTAGGATACATGGGCTTCTTAGGCACTGTGCTTACACTCAGCAATGACCAGCTCACATGGTTTCTTTAATCCCCTTGACTTCTTGAATCACTCACATGAATGCATGATTTTCCACATTATTTTTCAGGAATACCATCATGTCATATGAGCTTACTACTATCCAATATCATAGCCAAGAAATGAAATAAGTTACAAAAAAATTCACAAAAAACACAAGATATTTGCATGTCAACTTTATGACTTCTCTCTTTAAAAAAAAAAACAAAACCACAACATCACCCCAACTGGTGCTAAGTGATGATCATTTACCTTAAGCAATCACACTATGGATGAAGTTTACTGCTTCTTACACTTGGCAATGGATACAGCTCCTTTCTTGGCTAAAAATGTCTTAGGCCGTGCTATGTGACCAGTCCTTCAAGAATCCCCATGTCTTCATAGCTTTGGACCAAGGGTTGGGTACCTGCCAGAGCATATCACCAGCACAAGGCCCTATAATAACTAAATGAAGTTGCCTATAGAATATTGCAGTTTGAGCCTCAATTTCTTCATCTACAAAGTTAGAACACTATCATTTGCTTCTGTTTATTTTACATGGCTATATTATAACCAAGAGTAAAACAGTAAGCTTCGGAGATGAGTGGCCGTATCTTCGTGGTTTGTCTTCCACCAGACCAACTCATAGTGGTCTGAACATGAGATATGATGAATTGTGAAGAGCAAATGAGTCTGTGTGAAGAAAACACCCTCTCTCCACGCTAACTTTCCGTCATGAGCATAAGGTAGGATTCTATTCATTGGCAATTATTGGGGCTCTCATTTTTCCTTCTTTGTTTTCCCCGTCTAGGACCCCTGAGGTTCCTTTCCCAGACAGAATCTGTCACGGCCTTCATGGGAGACACGGTGCTTCTCAAGTGTGAAGTCCTCGGGGAGCCCATGCCTACCATACACTGGCAGAAAAATCAACAAGACCTCGCTCCAGGCTCAGGAGACTCCCGCGTGGTGGTCCTGCCCTCTGGAGCATTGCAGATCAGCCGGCTTCAACCCGGGGACATTGGGATTTATCGGTGCACAGCTAGGAATCCAGCCAGTTCAAGAACAGGAAATGAAGCCGAAGTCAGAATTCTATCAGGTATTTATTTCAACAGGCTTTGTTCTCTTCAGAATGATGTCTTGACTGAAGCGAGCGATTGTTCTCCTTTGACTTACCAGTCGGTTCAGGTTCTGTTCTGTTCTTTGAGTTTGGTTTTATTATATTACGTTCTTCCTTGAAGGCATCCGAAGAGGGTTTGTCAAAAGCCATTCATATTTTTCCAGGTTTTGCTGAAGTTTGTTGGAGAATCAGGCATGCATAATTGGGCCTCATTCATTCATTCATTCATTCACTCATTTCCTCATTGCATTAATGTTTGCTGCATGCTTCTTTGTATGATGAGCATTGCTAAATTTCTTATATATTAATTGCTTGTCTTCTAATATAAAAAATGAGAATCAGCATTGGTGATGTGTCTCTAAGTTAATATCCGACTACCAGGTACCCATGCATTTGTATATTCCTTTTTGAGAAGAATTGCTAAGTTCAAGAGACAAAATAGTTACTGACACAGAGGCTGGTCTGTGTCAGAGGTGAACTTAGAAATGCAAATCATGACAGTAAACGTTGATTATTATGATTGTAGGGGAAGTTGGTTTTATCTCTTATCTCCCTTTCCTTGGGAAAAATCTCCAGGACTCTGGGCTCATTTTCCTCTCCTAAATAATGAGAGGTTGGATTGAATGCTCTATAAAATTTCTTCTCTCCTCTTACAATCACTATTGTTATTGCATGACTGTGTAATAGTTGTATTATCACTTTTCTTACACTGGTAAGGCTTAGAATGACTTGTTTGAAACACACACACACACACACACACACACACATACACTGCATAGCTTTGTAATTGAATGTGGGCTTATTAAAACATAGAAGTTTGCTCCTCTATACTTCTAATTATATGAACTTAACACACATATTTTGGCTATGCAGAGGATAAATGATCAGGAATTAAGGTTTCTAGATATTTGAAGTGAGGGTAGAGGGTATTTTCTTATATTTTTATCATTTATTTATTCATGCCCATCCTGGGGCTTAAATTCAGGTCCCGAGTACTGTACTTGAGCCTCCTTGTGCTCAAGGCTAGCTTTCTACCACATGAGCCAGAGCACCACTTTCAGCTTTTATAAGTAGTGTTTTAGAGATAAGAAGTTCAAGGGGACTTTTCTACCTCTACTGGCTTCAAACTGCAATCCTCAGATCTTAGCCTCTGGAGTAGCTAAGATTACCTGCCAGTGCCCGGCACAAGAGGGTGTTTTTAACATCTTTTCTCTTGTGTGTTCATCATTCTCTAGTGGCAGGGAGACTGACTTAAATGTGTTAATAACTTTTGGCAACAGGATTATGTTCTATCCATTTTGCAGTCACAGATGGAAATGTAGCATTTATTCCAAACACAGCCATGCATTTATTTAGGGATCCACTACATCCATGAAAATTTAAATATTTATAATCATATATACTTAATATTTATTGCATCTGTTAAGTCAGATGGGAAGCTAAGAAAAGTCTCACAAAAAGTTGGCAAGAATATGTTTGATTATTTTAATATGACAAGAGAGTTATGTTTTCTAATAGGCTTAAGGAAACAAGTTGCTTATCACATTTTTAATTGTGAAAGTTTCGAAAGACATTTAGAAATCATAGTCGTCAAATTCACATTTGGTGTTACAAGTTCACTTTGAAAAACACATGTTTAAGGAATTATTCTATTTGCACTCTCCATAGAGAATATTCCATTTCAGATAATTTCCTTGTAACTACTTGATTACCACCCAGTGTTTACTTGTAGATTGATAGGCACATTCTATCTACCACAAACAAGGAAATCCATGCCACCTGTTTTTCTCTGGGTCTGGCTTACTTCACTTAATATAATTTTTCCCTTATGAACAATACAATATCATTCTTTCTAATGGATGAGAATTCTCTTTTGTATATCTACCATATTTTCTTGATCTATTTGTCCACTGAAGGGCATCTGAGCTGATCCTGTATCTTAGCTTTGGTAAACAATGCTGCAGTTAACATGGCTGTACTGGTAGGTGTAGTGTGGTCTTGTTTATAGTCTATTGGATAAATGCTAAGGAGAAGTAGCTCAGTGTTATATTCTTTTGAGGACTTCCATCCTGATTTCCAAAGTGATCGAACAGATTTACATTCCCACCAGCAGTGTAACAGAGTTCTCTTTTGGCTACATCCATACAAACATTCGTTATTGTTTGTTTTCTTGATATTAGCCATTTTAACTGGGGAGAGGTGGATTCTCAATGTTGTTTTGATTTGCATTTTGTTTATGGCCAGAGACAATTGTAATCCATTTAGATTAATATGACATTACTAATTTAACTAAGAAAAGACAAAAAAAACTAGAAAGTAGTCAGGCACTTGTCATTCATGCCTGTGATCTTAGCAACTCAAGATGCTGAGAGTAGAAGGATTATAGCTTGAGGCCAAAAGCCTCTTAAGTTTGTATCTAAAAAATATTTAGCAAAAAATTAAATAAGGTTATAGGAGGGGCATAAGTGGTAGAGCACCAGCCTGGCAAATTCAATAAGCTCTGCTCAAACAGCCATAACAACAGAACAAAACCAAAACCAAACAAAGCAAAAGCCCTAGAAAGCATTGGTATATTTTGGAGAGGTATAGATATTTCTTACCTAATTGAAAACTAAATTAAAATTAGAACTAAAATCAAAAAAATCATGTACTGAGAATTTTTATGAATTCAAATATAAATTAAAAAAATATGGAGATAGGCAACGTCTACATGTTTTTGTCATACTTGGCTAAGCCTTTTCTGTTTACTATTTACCACATGATGGACAAGTTGAAGGATGATGTGTTTAAAGTATTTGTCCTCAGGTTTTTAAGTAGGTTTTGAGGCAGAATACATGAATCTGCAGTAAGTACAGAATTGAGTCAGAGAATGAATGAACTGATGACAAATCCTAGTTGCTCTTATTTTCTAGTAATGATTATCATTTTTAAAAATCATGTTAATATTTTCTACATAAATATCAATTTTTTGAAAATACCAGTGTGAAGTAATAATAGGTTACATGAATTTGCATTTGAATAGGAAAAATAAACGCACTAAAATGAAAGTCCATCATATTATTAACATAGGAACACTAAAAGTGGTACCAGAAGTTAACATACGAAATAATGTATTTTCCATGATCACTAAAGTATCATGTTGCTTGATGGACTTATTTATATTCTTTACTTTTATTTAAATTATAAATATTATTGTAAAAATTTAAAGCTCTTCCTAACCTTTGTTCTTAACACAATTAATTAAAAGATAGTATTTGTTAATGTGTTTATAATGACTTACCTAGTTCTAAATAATACTAAATGTTCTGTAAAGCTTGTGTGAAACATACTTAAAATTGTGCCAAACACATATCAGGTATCTAAAGTAATTGAGCCCTATTAAATTCAATCAAATAGCAGTTTAATTTGATTTTTTCAGTAGCCTATTTCAGTTTATTCGCTAAAGAAATTCTTTATTTCACAGGTAATCTTATCTATTTGCCATATGCCTTATATGCCTAAAAACTTGCTAGAGAAGAGATGCTGGAAGACTGTCTTGAAACAGCTTGCAGTACTGTAAGGGGGTGTGGTGGTGATATACACAAGGAAAATAGGCTGCTCTGTAAGGGAGGAAAGCCACCAACACCAGCACTCTGTAGGGGAGAGGAATGGCACATGCCAATCATCTTAAAGAAGAAGAGGTGACTAGGTTCAAAGAAGATTCACCAGGAGAGAACAACAGCAGTCAGAAGGCAAAGAGAGGGGGATAGAAGCTTTTTAGGGTAACTACACACATTCTGCCATATAGGCACAAAAAGCGATGGAAGGAAGGAAGTGAAACTGAGAAGGAAGAGGCAGTACAATGCTGTGAGTACTGACAAGGAGCTGCTATTGATGCTGGTGGCTGGGGAGTTTTTAGGTCAGGTCTTGCATTCTTATCAGTGTGGTTTATGAGAGATGGGACAGCATCTGAGCTTAGGAAACACAGTAAGAGTGAAGTGAGCTAGGAGTGTTTCTTATGTAAAATAAGTGATATATTTTAAGAGTTTCCCCATGCTAGTTCATAATTTCCAGATGAATAGTACTACTATTTCATTCAAAAGTAGAAAATTCCTGATTTAATTTGCTGATTAATGGTTTAAGACAAATTGAATTTTCACTTGTGAGGAATTATACTTTTTAACAGAGTAAATTACTAGTAAACAGTTGTAATGGTTTTTTTTTGGAAATGTCAATGAGAAGTGCTCAGTAAGCATTGAAACGTTTTGAAATGTCTTATCATATGTGATGGGAAATGGATGATGGACTGGAAGAGCCATTGTGGTTGTCAAGTTCACTTTATTCATGGTTCATCACATTCGAGTGCCAAGAAGCAGATTGAATTGCAGAATGATAAATCTGCTTTAGACACTAGGATGGCTAAAAGAACTGGCCTCTACAGTGGAATTCTTATTTTGGTTTCATTAATGTCCTAATTGAATCTTTCTATTAGAAACGCAATCTATTTTTCCTTTGTTTAACAGTAACTGGATGGTTTGGGGCTATGTATAGACATGAAATAAATATCTATAGAATTAGAACAAGAATTTCTCGTGGAATAATTGGGATTACATGATGTATTGAATTTTCTCTGTAATATTTTCTTTTTATTGAAATAAATTTTGACATGGTTTCTGCTATTTCTATTCTTAAAAGTTTCACACTTTTATTAATTACTAGTGGATTACTAACTCATGGTTGCACTAAGTTTTTGTTTTGTTAAGTATTACTTATATTTCAGAGTTGATCACAGGTTTACTTTGGAGATGTTGCTGATTTAATTCTAGACTACGGCAATAAATCAACAACAGACTGTTGCAAGTCACACAATGTTTGGGTTCATAAAATTTATATTTACATTAATGTACATGCCATTACTATGCAATAGCATTATGTAAAAATGGTACACATACCTTAATTAAAATATTTTATTGCTAACCAAAAGGAATGAGCCTTTAGTGAGCCATAATCTTTTTTATGTTGGAGGTTCTTATTTTATTATTGATGCCTACTGAGAGATCAGGGCAGTAAGGGACTAAAATTTTGGATGACTGTGGCAACTTCTTAAAATGAGACGAGAGTGAAGTTTGTCATACTAATGAATCTCTCTTTCAGGAGAGATTTCTCTACAGTAGTTGAAATGGTAGTTGAAATATTTTAGCTACAGCAGTTATTTTTTTGACTTAGAGTCAGCTGTCTCAAGCTCTACATTATCCACCAAGTTCATGTCCCATTTGAAACCCTGTGTTGTCATTTCAGTAGTTTTCACAGCATCTCCAAAATGGGTAGAATCCATTACAGCAAGCTATGTTCTCTTCCGCATAGATAAGAAGCAATGTTTTTTTGGCCATTAAAATTTAATCACAGCCTTGTTAGCAATTTAGATACACCTTCAGACTATATTTATAATTCTAGCTCTTTTACTATCACCACAGTATGTACTACTGATTCCACAGAAGTGTTGAGCCCTTCAAAATTGTGCATTAGCATTGAGATCAACTTCTACCAAAGCCCTTTATTTGCTGACATTTTGACCTTCATCCACACATCACAAATGTTCTTAATGGCACCTGCAATATGTATTCTACCCAAGACATTATTGATTTAATTTACCCAGCACATCAATAGAAACATTATATATGAGGGCTGGGAATGTGGCTCAGTGGTAGAGCGCTTGCCTTGCATGCATGAGCCCCTGGGTTCGATTCCTCAGCACCACATAAGCAAAAAGAAAAAAGCCGGAAGTGGTGCTGTGGCTCAAGTGGTAGAGCGCTAGGCCTTGAGCTGAAGAGCTGAGGGACAGCGCCCAGGCCCAGAGTTCAGGCCCCACAACTGGACCCCCCCCAAAAAAAAATAAAAAGAAAAGAAACACTATATATGACAGTGTTAACCTCAAAAAGTTTAGTACCTTTTAAAATATTTTTATTATCTTAAAGTAGTTGTAGAAAGAGTTGCCATTCAACACAGCTAACAGTTATGATACAGTGCATCTTGTCTCCCTATCAGTGTTCTCATTCCTTCCTTCCAACCCATACCTTCCCTCACTTTTCTTAATTTTTTAGAATAGGTATAACTTTTTGCTATTTAACAAAGCAGTTTATGTATGCAATGCATCTTGAGCTGTGCCTTCCCTTCAACAATTTCACCCCCACTTTGAACCCACCCTTTTCCTTATTTTTCTTAATTTTGCCATGCATACAATGAATTCTTTATATATATATACATATATTTTAATTTTTCTTGAAATAAGATAACGTTTTAACAGAGTACAATACAACAGTTCAATACAGGCAATCTTAATTGAAGGCCCTAAAAATGTGGTTCATTGCCTATAGTTTAACTGTTACATTCCTGTGAAAAGTACAGAAAAAAAATTCTGACCACCTGAATTGCTCACACTTCAGCTTCTATCAAAATATGTCCACTGTATCCATCTCTTTTATGTTAGAATGCAGAACAATTTCATTTGAGTTCCACTGAAAAACCCTAAACATGTTTCAGAGCTATTTAGCTAGTGACTTAACAAAGCATCTTGTAAAATACAAAATAATCTGTTTAGTGATACTCTTTCATGTACTTCGTGAGCAGACTCTCATAAAGGAAATGACCTAAATTTCCATTGCTTACACTATTCCTCCACCTTCCCTCCTCTACCTCATTTGTCTATCTCTCTCCTGTTAGTCCCACCACCCCAGTTGCAAGTACCCTGATACTTACTTTATTGTGCTTTGACTTAATCTTTCTGAAGAACTAGACTATTTGTCCTCTCTATAGAGTCTAGTAGACTTCAGCTAATCCATTTGTAACTCCTTTCATACCACTCAATGTGTTTACTTATAGATTTATAGGCACAATGTAGCTACCATAAATGAAAGAAACTATGCAACCTTTGTTTCTCTGAGTCTAGCTTACTGCACTTAATATAATTTTTTCCAAGTCATTCCATTTCCTTACAAATGGTACACTATCATTCTTTCTGAAGACTGGGCAGAATTCCATTGTCTATACACACCATATTTCCTTGATCCCTTCATCTATTGACAGCATCTGGCTATTGTATATATTGCTCCAATTAACATGGTTGTCTTACTTTAATTCTTTTTTTCTTATAAAAGTAAATTTTAATAAATTGCTGTATTTCTTTAATTCTTATATAATCAGACTTGAAAGTGAAATTATTAGGCCTTGATCCATGGGCTACAGAATAAATGATTGTAGCTAGAATTTCTAGGTAGTTATTTCTCCTTCATCAACATTTGTTGCTACAGCCTGTACTCTTATAGACATGGCATCTTCCTTAAGCCTCATAAACAACCTCTATTAGCTCTAAACTTTATTTTGTAACTCCTTCTCCTCTCTCAGCCTTCACAGAGTTGATGAAGGGCTTATAGAAGTGTTGTAGTCTGTTTGAGCTTCTATTCAGATGACTAAAATTTCTACCTAATAGCAGAAAGGCTATTTTTTTAAACTATGTAATCATGTGTGTGTTCACTAGAGTAATGTTTTTAATTTCCTTAGAGAACTTCCCTTTTGCATCCACAACTTGACTGTTTGGAGTTTGCACTTTCAGTCTATCTTAGCTTTTGACACACTTTCCGCACTAAGAATAATCATTTCTAGCTTTAGGTTTAAAATGAATAGTGTGAAAGTCTTCCTTTAACTTGAATGCTTAGAGATTTTTGTCTGGTGGAGGCTATTGGCCTACTTTAGATACTGTTTCTCGGCCAATAGAGAGCAGTGAAGGGAGGAAGGAGTGGGCAATGGCTAGTTGTAAAGAGCCAGCAGAGCTCGCAACATTTATCAATTAATTTTACCATCTTATGTCACCAAAATATTTCAAATAGTGACATAAAAGACCACTGATCACAAATCACTATGATAGGTATAATGATAGGAAAAGGCTTGAAATATTGTCATAATTATTTGAATATGGCAGAAAGATACGATGGGAGCACCAGTTGTTGGGAAAGTGGTATGGATAGATTCAGTTGCTTATAAAATACAAACAAACAAACAAATAAAGGCAGCCTCTACAAATACTACATAGCACAGTACAATGACCTGGGTTATGCTTGTAATGCTCTGACAGTCTTTCTATAATGCATACAAAGTAATGATCTGAAAGGAATAATGAAGATGACACATAATTTGCCTACTAAATTTATTGGCAATTTGGGCATTCATTCATGTGACCATCTCATTAGTATAAGTCAGTGAGGGGTAAATTAAAGTAAAATACTTTAGTTTCAAATCAGCACAGAATAGGAGTAAGACAATTCTTGGAAGAAAATCTGAGCTTCCTGAAACATGATTAATTTTCTAAATTGTGAGGGGAGAACTGTCTGTAGGACAGTCCCAGATGATAGTGAAAGTGGAATGAGAAGTTGATCTCCCTATGTGGAGAGCCTTGAATTTATTGTCTAGGAATGTAGACTGGTTTATATTATCTTTATTGATGGATGGAAGTCCTCCAAAGATATTCAGTGGATATCCTGACATAAGTGTATTCCCAGAAAGTCAGAAACAAAAAAGTAAAGAACAAGAATGTCAGGTTTATGTGTTGCATAAAATGTTGTCCCTTACTTCTTATCTTTAATGTACTGGAAGAATCATCTCTAGGTCAGATTGAGTGTGTGTGTGTGTGTGTGTGTGTGTGTGTGTGTGTGTGTGTCTGTGTGTCTGTGTGTCTGTGTCTGTGTCTGTGTCTGTGTCTGTCTGTCTCTATCTGTCTGTCTCTGTCTGTGTGTCTCTGTATGTCAGTATGGGGCTTGAACTCAGTCTGGTGCTGTCTCTTAGCTTTTATGTTCAAGGCTAGCACTCTTTGAAACACATCTCCATTTCCAGCTTTTGGTGGCTAATTGGAGATAGGAGTCTCACAGATTGTCCTGCCCCAGCTGTCTTTGAACCATGATCCTGAGACCTCAGCCTCCTGAACAGTTAAGATTGAAGGAGTAAGCCTCTGGTGTCTGGTCACAGTTTCTTTTTTAAAATACTAGCTTTATGTACATTTTTGTATCAACTAGAAACAAGAAGTTCTTAACCTTTCATATATATATATATATTGCCGGTTGTGGGCCCTCTGGGCCTGGGCACTGTCCCTCAGCTCTTCAGATCAAGGCTAGCACTCTACCACTTGACACACAGTGCCACTTCAGGTTTTTTTTTTCCTGCTTATGTGGTGCTGAGGAAGCAAACCCAGGGCCTTATGCATGCAAGGCAAGCACTCTCCCACTGAGCCACCTACTCAGCCCAAACTTTCATAATTTTAAACTGGATAAAATTATTTTTTCTATTCCTTTTGTACATTCCCTTAGAAAAGGATGAAAAATATGATCATATTATATTTAAAACCATGTGGTATCTAAGCTTCCTAGATATGATTTTGAAGATTGCATGGAAATGTATTCAATTGGACTACCACATCTGCTTTCATGGATCTTGTTCATGATGAGTTATTATGAAAGAATTAATGTGCATTTCATATTTCCAATATGCCACTGTGATAAGCAGTCAGGTTCACAGGCCCAGACAAGAGACTAAGTAAAAAGCTTGATTTCATCACCTGCAAGTTATAATACTTAAGTTAAATTCAATTTAATACTTTAATTATACTGCAAAATAAAGACATTCTGTACTGTGGTTGGGTGTTTTATCAACAAACTATATTATTGGAAATATTGAAATCCTGGGTAAATAGTGTAGTTATTTGGGGATTTTAGAGACTCTTCCAATCTCAAAGAGTTTATTGTCATGTCAAGATTATTTCCCTGTGAAAAACTTGATAATCTTGATTATACAATTATACATTTGTGCACTGGTAGTTACTTGACCATAATCTACCCTGTTTCTGCATTTTCTTTTCTTTTTTGTACCTAAGAGAAGACAAGATTTGCTGCAAGTGTTTCCTCTATAGATACCCGCTGCTACATGGTTTCCATCCTTACTGTACTTCAATCCTATTTTTCCTGCAGTAATGTATAGTTCAAGGAATACTGGTTTTTGCACAGGAGTAATATGATAAATAAATGAGACTAGTTCAGCCTTTCTGAATATTTTTGAATATTTTCATGACCAATAATTTTACTTCCTATTTACCTCCACATTCATTCCTTTTTTTAAATGTGAAAGTACTGTACAGAGGGGTTACAATTACATGAGCAAGATAATGAGTACATTTCTTATCAAGCATTGTTGTCTCCTCCTTTGTTTCCCCTTCCCATCCCTTCCCATCTCCCCGCCCCTCCCTGCCAGAGTTGTAAAGTTCATTTTTCGACATAATGACTTGTACATCTCATTGTTGCAATGGATCCACATGTATCCCTATTTAAATTGTTTGTTTTTTCCTTTCCCCTTCACAAATTATACCAGCATCAAATACAGTGAAAGCTGGGGTTATACTGTGGGGGAGGGACACACAAAGCAACAAATAAATCATCTTATAAATATGTTAGAAATATATGCTATAAATATGTTTCTTTGGGCCTGGCTTTCTTCACTTAATATAATTTTTTCCAAGTCTTTCCATTTCCTAACAAATGGGGCAATGCCATTCTTTCTGATGGAGGCATAGAATTCCATTGTGTATATATACCACATTTTCTTGATCCATTCATCTACTGAGGGGCATCTGGGTTGGTTCCATATCTTAGCTATACTAAATAATGCTGCAGTAAACATAGTTGTGCTAGTAGCTTTAGTATGGTCTTGTTTGTGATAATTTGGGTAAATGCCCAAAAGTGGGATTGCTGGGTCATAGGAGAGCTCTATGTGGAGTATTTTGAGAATCTCCATACTACTTTCCAAAGTGGTTGAACAAGTTTACACTCCCACCAACAGTGCAGTAAAGTTCCCTTCTGTCCACATCCCCTCAAGCATCTGTTGTTATTAGAGTTCTTGATTATAGCCATTCTAACTGGGGTAGTATCTCAATGTTGTTTTGATTTGCATTTCTTTTATGGCTAGAGAGGTTGAGCATTTCTTCATGTGTGTATTGGCCATCCTTCTTTCCTCTTCAGAGAAGTTTCTTTTTAAGTCTTTAGCCCACTTATTTATTGGACAGTTATTTCTTTGAGGATTTGTTGTTGGGGGATTTAATGTTTTGAGTTCCAGGTATATTTTAGATATAAGACCCTTGCCCGTTGTGTGGCTAGTGAAGATCTTCTCCCAGTCTGTGGGCTTTCTATTAATCTTTCTATCTATGTCCTTTGCCATGCAGAAGCTCTGCAATTTCATGCAATCCCATTTGTCCAACCTTTCTTCCACTTGTGTTTCTGGGTCTCTATTAAGAAAATTTCGGCCTGTGCCAAGGAGACCTAGGGTTTCTTCTATTCCATCCTGTAATGTTTTCAGTCTGCTTTGACTCTGAGGTCTTTGATCCATTTGGAGTTGATTCTGGTGCAGGGTGATATATAAGGATCTAGCTTTAGTTTTCTACAAGTAGTTAACCAATTTTGCCAGCACCATTTACTGAAGAGGCTGTCTTTCTTCCATTCTATTTTTTTAGCTCCCTTATCAAAGATCAGATGGCTATAGGTCTGTAGGTTCATTTCTGGGTTTTCAATTCTATTCCATTGGTCCTGAGGTCTGTTCTTGTGTCAATGGCAAGCTGTTTTGATTACTATGGCTTTGTAGTAGAGTTTGAAATTTGGTATTGATATTCCTCCAGCAGTGTTCTTTCTGTTGAGGATCATTTTTGCTATTCAGGGTCTTTTATTATTCCATATGAATTTTTGGATTGCCTCTTCTATTTCCTTGAGGAATGAGGTTGGAGTATTGATAGGTATCGCATTGAACTTGTAGATAACTTTTGGGAATATTGCCATTTTCACGATGTTGATCCTTCCAATCCAGGAGCATGGCAGGTTTTATTTATTTATTTATTTTGTTTTTTTGTTTTTTTTGGGTCCAGTCGTGGGGCTTGAACTCTGGGCCTGGGCGTTGTCCCTCAGCTCTTCAGCTCAAGGCTAGTGCTCTACCACTTGAGCCACAGCGCCACTTCTGGCTTTTTTCTTTTTGCTTATGTGGTGCTAAGGAATCGAACCCAGGGCCTCAGGCATGCAAGGCAAACGCTCTACCACTTCCCAGCTCTCATGGCAAGTTTTTAATCCTAGTGTTTAAGAGTTCCAATTTTCCAGAGAAATCCTAGTGATCACAGAAAAGATCACAAAAGGATACAATAGTACATTAATTCATGATCAGTAACCAATTGAGCAAGATGCATTGTTCACATAACCTGATATATGGAATTTTAAAGTCTTTGAACACTTACTTAATTAAAAATCTAATTTCTCAAAACATGGGATATCTTAATTTTACACTAATTAAAAATTGATATAGGATGATTTATATTGTCACAAAAAAGTCACCAAAACAAAAAAGACAGGCTACATTTTGCAATATGCAAGAGACTTAGGCTTATATCATTATGTCCTTCTCTTTGGCAGATTAACCTTTAGTCTGTTTTCTTTGGGAATAAAGGCTAGGAAGATTTCAAGAGTTAATTGACAATTATGTCCTATTGGAATTAATTATGGTAGGTCAGATCTTACAACCAATACCTATAATATAACAAAGTTAATCATTCTTACACTTGGAGTTTCACCAACTTCCATTTAGATGCAACAAAATCTAATACATTAGCAAATTATCATGGGTACATATATTCATAGTTATGATACATAAAACCTATCAGTAATAATATTTAAAAAGATTTTTATGGATAAATATATCATTGGTGTTTGATATTAATCTGTTAAAAAGTAATTAATTGTCTTTTCATGCTATCTGGGGGCATATGGACCAAGGTCAGAATTCCTGGTTGAATACCAAAACACCGAGAACCTGTTGTGCTCCATGTCATATCTATGATCCCAGTGTTGCCAGGCTTTTTCTATCACTAAATTCATTGATTTGTGTTGCTTTCACCTTTAACATTGAGTAGTGTTACATACTGATTGTGTTATCTCCATTTTCTGAGAAAGTTATTGTATCCCAAAGGTCAAACAAAAAACAATATACTTAGCAATATCCTCCATAGAAGGTATCTCTGTTGATCTTCTTTTCCTGGGATGCAAAATAGTCATATGTTTTCTTTAGTTCTTGCACAACTTTTTTGATTCCATTTTGATTAAATAGATAATATAGACATAGTTTGAGTTAGTTATCAAATATAAATGCTTAAATAAAAAAACTTTATTCATCTTCTAGAAAGTTTTAAGTGCTTTCTTATGGATATATATACAGGTATAATTTTTGATTCCATAAACTAAATTGACACTTCATAATGACATTTGTTTTCTAGAATTCTGTCAGCTATGCTTTTATTAAAAATTATTCTGAAAATAAAGATCACTTCCCTCAGACTTGTTACAAAATTATACTATTAGACCAAAATTTGCCTGTGAGACGGAAGGAAAAGAACCATATGGCAGTGATAGGAATAGATATTCCCCTTCTTCCTCCAGATTCTAACTACAAATAGCAATGTGTGTGTGCTTGTGTGTGTGTGTGTGTATGTGTGTGTGTGTGTACGCGTCTGCACATGTTTAAAGAAAGAGGAAATATGAACAGATGTCAGACTATTTACAGAGAGGAGATGTCATTTTTAGTACTGAATTGGTATAAAGAGGAAGGAAAATAATAGAATCACAGAGTGATGAAAAAATAGCTCCCAAGAAATGACTCCCTTCCTCCTCAAACCTCCTTGGTTTACAGCCCAATGGAGTTTTTCATTTTTTTATGAAATGAATTGATTCCTTTGATCAGCCTGGATTAGGTTAGGTTTCAATAAAAATGATACTAAGCGCAAAGTTAGAGGAGGTATGTCATTGAGTTCTTTACTTAGAGCATATATTATCTCACATAGCTGAAGATACCTAGTCCCCGCTGAGACAGAACTAAAGGGAAGTTGGCTGAGCTGCCAGAAAATGGATATGAGGTTAACTTGAAATTAAGGGTGCACACGGAGGAAAGTAGCCATGTGAAGTTAAATGTACCATCATTATTCCTGGGAAGAAACCAAAGAGAATGTCCCACTGTAGCTTCTAGCTTTCATTTTCAATTGGAAATATATTTGAAATTCCATGAAGACAGGAATTTAAATTTAAAAGAAGCACCCAGGAGTATACAATGACAGAAAAAGGTTTTGCATTCAGAAAGAAAGGAGAAACGAAATTAAAAGCAACTATGTTGAGGATGACAATCATTAAGCTTTGAAAATTTGTACATTTTTCTGTTGACACAGAAGTCAACAGTCCATAGTTTAATTTCTCTATGCTTCAGATACTCTTCAGATTCAGCATTGCAACTTTAACATTGTGGTTACTGAATCATAGTCTTGGAATAATGACCCATTAAAAGTAAATTCATTTCAATCACAGGATGCATCCATTCCAGTTTATCTGGGATAGTGGTGATGGAACACAGTGTCTGAAGGCAATTATAAAAAAGAGTTTCATATGATTCTACATAATGTCTCATGTTGAATTATCAGTATAGCCATCTAGTCATCTGTCATGAGAGCAGAACTCCTATGGACTTCTGAGTCACTGGAGAAAATCTATTAATGCAGAGGTCAGCCCAGGTCCCACCTGGCTTCACAGATTGACCATGGCTCACAAGAGTCTGTGCTGTAGGCTCAGGATATGGTTCAATGGTAGAATTCTTGAGTAACATAAGTGAAGCCCTTGGATAGGTTTCCACTACCACAAGAAAAAAAACATTTGTTTTGGAAAATATCTTCAAAACAGAAAACATTGTCCTTAATTTCTTTTTAAATTTTTACTATGAAGGTGATGCACAGAAGGGTTCATAAGTCAGATGTTGGGTGTATTTGTTTTTGAACAGTGTTACCCTCTCCCTCATTTTCTCCCAGGATTTCCCCACCCCACCCTTTTCTCTCCCTAGCTGTATATTTCATTTCCAACATAGTGTCTACTGAGTAACACTGATGAAATAGTTCACTCTTTGTCCCAACATTTCTGTGCTTTTCCTTGCCCTTCCCAAATCAGATAAACTGACATACAAGAAAAAGGTTACAGAAATAAAAAAAAAAAAAAACAGTGACACAATTGGGGGGAAAAAAAGACAGAAAAAAAACACAAAAAGTAAAATTAAAAAAATCCTCTTGTATCTGTTTGTTGGAGTTCTTCATTAAGCATCAGTTTTTTATGATCACAAGCACATAGCTATTGAACCCTTGTGATCCTCTGCTAAGAACATCCTCCTTTGGTCTCAATGTGTGAATGTCTAGAGCCTTTTTAATTTATTGTGTCCAAGTGTATTTTTTTTTTACTATCCATTGGGTTTATTTGTAGATTTAAGGGCACAATGATTACAAATGAGGGAAATGATGCAATTTCTGTTTCTTTGAGTCTGGCTTACTTCGCTTAATATATTTTTTTCCAAGTCTTTCCATTCCCTTATGAATGGGCAATGCCATTCTTTCTGATGATAGCATAGAATTCCATTGTGTATATATACCACATTTTCTTGATACATTTGTCTGCTGAGGTGCATCTGGGTTGATTCCATATCTTGGCTGTGGTAAGCAATGCTGGAATGAAAATGGTTGTGCTGGTGGCTTAAACCCCCCATAAACAAATCTTCAAAGAAAAAACAACCCAATTTAATAAATAGGCTAAAGACTTAGAGAGAAACTTCACAGAAGTAGTATGAATGGCCATAAAAGAAGTACAAATCCAAGCAACATTGAGATTCCACCTCACCCCAGTTAGAAGGGCCATTATTGAGAAAAGTAACTGGCAGTGATGTGACCAAAAAAGAACACTTCTACACTTTTGGTGGGAATGTAAACTTGTTCAGCCACTTTGGAAAGCAGTATTGAGGTTTCTCAAAAGATGAAACATAGAGCTTCCCAGGAGCAGTCCCACTCCTGGGCACTTATCCAATTGATCTCCTCACTTTTATTCATATACCTGTCTGATACTTCTTTAGGGACATGACCTATGGTGATGACTTGAGTCTTTGCTTTGGGATATGTTATGCAGAAGTAAATGTGCCATTCTATTTGGTTTAATGTTTCCAATGCCTTTATTTTTTAAACTCTTTTTAAAAGATAATCATTGGGAGCTGGCCACTAGTGGCTCATGCCTGTAATCCTCAAATCATGATTCAAAGCCAGCCCCAGCAGGAGAGTCTGTGAGACTCTTATCTCCAATTAACCACCAGGAAACTGGAAGTGGCACTGTGGCTCTAGTGATAGAGTGCCAGCCTTGAGCTGGAGAGCTCAGGGACAGTGCCCAGGCCCAGAGTTAAAACCCCACGACCAACCAAAAAAAAAATTAATCATTGGACACATTTGGGTTTTGTACCACTTTCCCAAGTGAAAACAATAATAACAATAAGAAGAGTAGACAGGAACGAAGAGGGTAAGGGAATGAAAGAAGAAATAAAATTATGCAAAAGAAATAGGCTTCTTGGTTGTCTCAGAATTACCTAACTCATTGAAATAGTGATCACATCATTTCTCAAAATTTAGTCCATGGAGCTTTGTATTCCTTGCAAGGAAATCTTTAAGTTCATTTTTGTACTAATGATATTATATATTTCACCATATTAACTTACAAATGACCTTGAAAAAGTAGTAGGAAATGGTAACTCTATTAAATAGTGATCCTTAGCTTTATACCTTTAAAAATAATCGGTGTGCCAAAATAGGAAACGTAAATGAAGGAAATAAAAATGAGTTTTTCCTTGTAGGCACTACTAAAAACATTTGAATTTCAAACTGAACTAGCTACATTTTCTCCATTTTATGGCACATTATTTATGCCTGAAAGGACAATCAACAGGAATACTATAGCTTTTCAGACTTGGGAGCTTGCTAGATATTTTCTGAAAAAAAAAAAGAACAATGAAATCAGAAATATTAGGGGGAAAATGCTTGTTGCCAAGGATGAAATTTAAGCTTTTAAGCTAAAAGTAAAAATTGAAAAGCTTGCATTGATCACTGGGAGCATGAGAGTTTCCCAACACTAAAAGTCATTTCTGATAGGATTGGTGGTAGAAACATATGATAAGTTTTTGATACTCTAGAGTCAACATTTATAAGACTTGTTCAATAAAGTGTACTATTCTAAATGACTATTGATTGGTGTGACAAAATCATGCATGGAGAGAAGATTCATTCAGTGTATCAGATCCACCAATGGATTTGTAATGCATACCACAGAATGTTGAGGGATACAAGGTCAGATTTCATATGATGACTAACTTTCAGGAAAGTGCTTATTAATATTTGAGGGAGTGATCTGAAAGCCAATCAAAATATAACTTCCAGCTGTGTATCTATTTAATATTGGTTTGTTTAATTAAGCCAAGTATATGAGAATAATTCTGAATGCAGAAAGTATTCTAACCACCAAGTTATTTCTATTAAACCACTCATTGAAATAATTTATAAGAATGTAAAGAGCAACCACTATTTGCACTAACATTTTGGTTCTTCAAAATACATTGATTTCTGACATACTATTATCAACAAACTACAATTAGTAAGCACATTTTAAAATTTAGTTTAGAAAATATTTGTATTATCTAAATACATAGAAGTGTTTTGGGATCCTCAGTAATATCTACCATTTTGACATTGATATATTAATATTGTTATTTGTTTTTGAAAAAGATCACAATAGATCAGTTATTTCTAACTCATATCATATAAAATAGGTCAAAATTTCCATTTAAAACATGTTAAACCAGAAGAAAAACGAGTGGGAGAAATAGACGTAGGTATGAAATTGTCACATGATGGGCCTATATTTTATATCTTTCCTGTCTAGAAAATATATCCCTGTATTGACCGTCTTTTCTTTCTTTCTTTATCTGTTCTCGAGTTCTGATGACAGGGTGACAGTATCATAAGCATCAGGCTTACTTTTCATTTTCTCCAACAGGAAAAGCTTGAACTAGGTTGGGATCCAAACTAATCATGATTGATTGCAATCAATTAGGAAAACAGTAGTATGACTTTCTGCATTCATTTTTATGAACAACACAGTAAAGAGGCTGCTTTGAAATTTTAATATAAAAATTTGACAAATCTGTTTGTCTGTGTCTGTATATATGTATGTGAATGTGGAGGATGGGGGTTATGGGGCTGGAACTCTGCGCCTGGGCGCTGTCCCTAAGCTCTTCAGCTCAAGGCTAGCACTCTACCACTTGGGCCAGAGCACCACTTCTGGTTTTCTTGTGCTTTATTGGAGATAAGAGTCTCACACACTTTCCTGCCTGGGCTGGCTTTTAACCACAATCCTCAAATCTCAGCTTCCTGAGTAGCTAGGATTATAGGCGTGAGCCACCAGTTCTTGGCTTTTCCAACTTTTATTGTAAAGCAGTTATTGAATATGTTTTCTAGGATGAACATTTGTATTGTCGTAGCTTTATCTTAAAGTATGTTATTCATACATAAAAATATATAGTATATGCACATGAATTTATAGAGATATAGTTTAAGGAACAAAAACAAAATTCCATGTGTATACCTGACACCCAGTATATGGTGAGGCAGGACATTAAAAACATGTATTCCATTACTCTTTTGGTAATGAACCATGTTCTTTAATTCACTTGAAAAATTCTTCATGTTCTGTTGGTGGAATAATTATTTTTGGATATGAATATGTGAGTGCCTATATAGCTAGAATACAAATGACTTTTACAAGTAATTACTAATTTTGTCATAGTTCAATGAAAACCAATTTAGTTAACAAGAACCACATCTAAGAATTTCAAATTCAGAACTCTTAAAGCTTTCTAGTTTATACTCTTAGGGAGCCTAGATTTGGAACTTTTGTTTGGTCTTAAATATTTCCGTTGAGTTTTAGTCATTAACCTTTGTGATTTGTTTGTTTTTGTATAACTTCTATACACTTTGCAACACTAGAGGTTAAAATAGCACTTCACTCTAAATATATTACATATATTTTTAAAACATTTAGGAAATGCACTAAAAACTCAGAGACAAAAATAAAAGCTACCTGTGAATCTATCATACTATGTTAAGCTTGACAGCCATATTTTTTCCAAACTATTTTTAAGACAAGTATACTTCCTAAAAGTATCTCTAAAATACACATTTGAAGGAGAAAAAATAAAGCAGATGTCAACTTGAGTATTATATTTGTAGATGGTTAAAATCATTCTAGTAGAACCAAAATGGAAACTAAAATCAAAGTAAAGTAACAACTCACACAATTACTAGGAACTTCAAATTATGGGGATGAATTGGTTTATTTTTTTAATACAGAATCACAAGTTAACATAAAACACTATATCTTAAGATAGTGACACTGTATAAACATTTATAATTCTGGACAATCTTAACCATTTTTTCTGAGTAGTTTTCTGTTTCATGTGTGTATTTGGTTGAGGTAGAAAGTTCATGATTTCCTTATTCAGGTATCTGGGGTTGAAATAGGCTGTGGCTGAGGAATTCAGTTCTCCTCCATGGGCTTAGTCATTGTCTTATTGGCCACAGTAACACGGAAGTCTCAGAGAGCAAAGGCTGGAGCTGGAGATCTCTCCACTTTTTGGTTCTTAAACTGTACACCATTAAAATCACCCATATCCCAGACTAAAGCAAGACACTGGGCCATGCTAGACATTTGAAGTAGAGGGAAATAGACACTGCTGGATTTCAGGAACCTCACATAAGTCATATTCCTCTTTAATCTTCCTTGGCAGTGTGTATCCTATGAACTATTTACCATTAAAGGAAATTTCTATTCTTTCCCTCCCCCCGGGGGGGAAAGAATAGAGACTTTCCCTAAAACTAGAATTTATTAAATGAACCATGAGAAGCATCTTTTTGGAAATGGAAATGTATTTCTTTGTCAAAATGATAACATTTTTCCATACATATATTCAGAGTGACAACTCCAATGCCTCTGTAATCAAAAGGAGCCATATCAGAATTTGGCTAACCTGGAATATATGATTTGATCAAGAATGTAGGTAATATCAGGACATTCTTTTGTGATGACATAAAGCTAGTGATATCAAGACTAATGATATGTTAAAGTAAAGCTAAAAAACTCTCAGGTAGGTTTGAAACAACCTATTCTAAAGTTATAGGGAAAGAAATGCATAACAGTGAACATACAACTGAGGAAGACTTAAAATTCTGAGGAGGGATACTACCTGTCTTAAGTACTTAAAATACAGTTACAATAGTCAAGAAAGTGTCGTCTTGGTAATACATTCATGTGTGTGTGTGTGTGTGTGTGTATGAAGAGAGAGAGAGAAAGGGTATATTTATATCTCCATAGTTATATTGACTCATTTATATACCTATATTAATATATATCTATATGGATGTATGTATACATATGGATGTATATATGAAAATATGTTAATCAAATAAAACATAGTTCTCTGAACATATTCACCAAATACAGTTATATGAAGGCTCCAACATTCAGGCAACAGAAAGGATAATCTTTTTTTCCAGCAAATATCTGATCAAGAACTCATATCCAAAATGTATAGTGAATCTTGGAAACTCAATATTAAGGAAACGCCAAGTTACCTACAAAGGCAAGAAACTAGTAATAACAGTAGAACTCTGTCAAACTTGAAAGCCAAGAAGACATGTCCTGATGTATTTAGAGGCTGACAGGAAACAACTGCCAACTTAGATTACCCTGCCAGCAAAGTTATCATTCATAGCAGAAGAGAAATAAAACTTTACTAGACAAACACAAATCATTGCAATTCATAACCACTCAACCAGCACTACACAAGATACTCAAAGGCATCCTTCCCACAGAAGAGGCAAAAATAAGGGAGACAATAAGTATCACTAGATGAGTACAAAAACAAATGGAAAATAGGAAAGAATCAAACACTACAAACAATACAATGGCAGGAATATTTATAATACCTTTTGACATTAATACTGAATGTTAATGGTCTCAATTTGCCCACCAAAGCTTCAGATTGATGAGCTGATTAGAAAGCATGATATAAACATCCATTGTAGACAAAAATACTTAACCATTTTGTTTGTTGTCTATAAAAACAAACATTAATTTAGGTTGATATGTTAGAAAAATCAAATGAACATAATCGAAGTACTAGTGACAAAATAGACCTGTAGTAAAAAAAAATATGCAGAAGAGACAGGAAGGTCACTTCATATTAATAAGATAAAAATACAAAAGGGGACATAATAATTCTTCAAATATTTGTAGACAGCAAATTTCTATGTAATCACTTTATTAAATGAACATTATTAGAATTAAACAACATAGACCCCCAACAAAAATCATATTGAGCAACTTCTATATCCCACTCTTAACTGTATATGGATAATTCAGAAAAAAAAATGAACAAAAACACTAAATGTTCAAATAGTTTTGAAGGACATCAACAGAGTGTCTTATCTAGGAGCTTCAATACATACACTCTTCTCAGCACCCCATGGAACATTCTTGGAAATCGTTCATATTTTAGGATTTAGGACATAAGGCTCATGTTAGCAAGCCTTAGCTATTATTTCAAAAATGAAATAACTCCCCATATTCAATAAGACCATAATAGAATAAATCTAGAATTGGAACTCAAAAGTCACAGAAATTATTTAAACACATAAAAACTGAACAACATATTCTTAAATGACTAGTGGATCACTGAAGAAATGAGAGAAGAAATCCAAAGGTTTATAAAATCTTGTAAAGAACAGGGAATCCCCTCCAGAATCTTTGGTATTCCCCAAAGCAAGTTCCAAGAGGAAATTTTATTTATTACTTATTCATTTTTATAGTTATTTTTAATTATATTGTCACGGTGATGTACAGAGCATTGCAGTTACTTGTGTAAGGTAGTGAGTACATTTCTTATCAAACTTGACACCTCGTTCCTCTATTTTCTCCCACTTTCTCCCCCACAAACCTCCTGTCATGTTGTACAGTTCAATGCTGTTGCACTGGTTCACTCTTTGTCCTTTGTCTCACCGTTTTGTTGTTCCCCTTCCCTTCCCTAATTCAGATAAATGTGTATTACAATACCCAGGGTACCAAAATCAGATACAGTGACAACCAGATATACTCTGGTTTCTCTTTAAACCATATAAATTTTTCACCTTTTTTACCAAAGAAAAATTTACTGCATAAGGCATACTTTTGTTTGTGGTGATATGACTTCTGGGAAGAGAATGCTAGAAGTAGTGAAAAGGTCAATGGTTGCTTGAGGTTTAAAGTACAGATAATAACTATAAAACATAGGAATAAGTGAGCTAAGGAGATTTTTAGGGGAGTGAAACTTATGTATAGAATACCATGGTAGATATATGACATAGTCTTTGTCAAAACTTTACTGTAAACTACCAATTTTTGTCAGCAATAGAATGTCAATATGGTTTACTATAATACTTGAATCATACTAATGGAAGACAATAATTAGAGAAAATGAATGACAGGAGAAAGAAACTTGATGATCTGATATGTAGAAACGTTCTACTAGTTTTGGTAAATGAGAAATTTAAAACGAACCATTTTGTGTGATTTTGTTTTGTGATAAACTTTAGCATAATAGTTTCAGTTGAAATGTTGAATCATCTATGGGCAAATATTTTACCTCTGCGTGGTCCCAGGTAAATGTTATATATCTAGAAGAATAACTTAAGTAGACTTACTTGATGTTTCCTGGAGATGATATGATAGAACATTATGAAATATATGTAATGAAAATATTCCTCCTGAGTAGCAGATGGTGAACATAATGTGTCAGGATGAATAGCCTCTGTGTCGAGACAAGCCCTTTGTAAATGCACATTGTATATAAGAGCTTGTCTATTTCAGAAAAAAAAAATTGCCAGCCATACTCTCTTTAGAAACACATTTGTTTAAATTTGAAAAGGAAAACCAAAACATACGACTAGCAACTTTCAAAAGTTTGGAGGCAGTTTTCTACAATGTTGGTTTCATAAGGATAACACATTTGGAAAATACTTTCAATATTTTCATTGTGAAGAGAAGTTATTTAGGTGGCTGGAACAACAAGAAACAGATGTGGAAATCACAAGAAAGTGTGAGTTTTATTTCTCCACACAGAGAGTATTTTATATGCCAGTTAACTCTCAGCTATCCATTACTGTTCTTTCTTACCTATGAAAACCTGTATGGAGTTGGTCCTAGATGAAGAAAATTAAAGATAGTGTTAAAATGTATCCTGCTGTTCTCTCTCATACCACTTCCTATTTAAGCACCAAGAGCCTTTGTTATGGAACAATTATATCTCCTCTCCTTTGTGATATTCTTTCTATCTCAATCCTAGATTTTAGGATTTCATTACCTCATTTTCTTTGTGTGGACATTTTACTTTGACTCTGCAGCATGACAGATTATAGGCTGATCCTGCTTAATGCATCAAGTTGAAAATAGTCTTAATTAAACATTCCTAGAATGCTGTGGATTTTGAAGGGGATGAACAAATAAGAGCATTTTATGTTAAATAAATAGACGATGAGTCATGAAAATTTAGTCAGTAGGTCAGAGGGTATATTAAGGGAAGGCTATCTTGATGGGTCTGGCTACTGTACAAGCTCCACTGTGAATGGAGCTTACATAGTAGAGGAAAGGTATACTGTATACTCTAAGGAAGATTTCCTCAGTGTGGAACTCAGAGTTTTATTTTTCTTATTCTATCTGATATAAAACAAGGAGTTTGTATCAAATAAGTTCTTAGGTTATATGGACGCTGCTTCAATTACCTGTCAGTAAGGGTGAATAATGCTATATGGGTGGCACAAATACATTTTGGAGATGAAATAGAAGTAAACACAATATTTCATTCACCCAGAGTTTCAGCTCTAGGGACAAGCTCACTCTCTAGAAAAGTTTTAAATTGTAAACATTAAGGAAAGGCTTAGAGGTAGCCCGACGGATTGCTACAAAGCCTACAAGCAAATTTCTGATATACAAAGTGCAAATGCCTTTATGAAGAAAGAAAATATGGTTTCAAAACCCATGTTGGAATCCTCTGTTCTGTGTGCTATTTAACATAATTTGAATGTTAGTTTATCTTATACACCAACTCACAGACACAGCACACAAAGCTGAAGATGCTGGAGGATATTTTAGTGACCAAATAACTGAACTTGTCAAATATTTTGGGTGATAATATTTAGAAAGCTTGTTGTTCATGTTGTTTGGGTCCTCAGTGGTGACAAGCAAACAAAACCTGTGACTAAAAATGAGTGGCTTAGGAATTATGAGTCACTTCTGATGATCTCATCCTAGTATCTATAATGGAAAAAGTCCTCTAGGAGTTTACATACAAATTTCACTGCTATCATGCCAGATTTGTTCTCTTCATATAAGCTATATAATTTACCTTTGCAGTTTTTCATGAAATATGGGATCCTGTGTTTTCTTTCCATAGATCCAGGACTACATAGACAGCTGTATTTTCTGCAAAGACCATCCAATGTCGTAGCCGTTGAAGGAAAAGATGCTGTCCTGGAGTGCTGTGTTTCTGGATATCCTCCACCAAGTTTTACCTGGTTACGAGGCGAGGAAGTGGTCCAACTCAGGTATGACACCTTCTGTCCTTTAGTGAAGTCTATGTCGTTATCCACATTGACATAAGCATCTAAAATGCTAGCTTTCTCATCACAACTAGAATTCCTTGCACTTCTTGGAATGACAGTAAGAAAGGCATTTACCCCCTGAGATGAGAGGGTAGAGAAAAAAGCCAGTGTTTATGGGTCTTTTCTGAATGAGTACTGAGAAGGCTAGGGTGGTCCTCGAAGTCGATTTTAAGTAACTTTGTCACACACACGCACATAGACAATTATGTGAGGCATAATTGGCATGGTAATCATTTAATAATTAATCAGTACATACATCCCTTACATTATATATACATATATATAATATCAATTGCCCACCATAAGTCTGTGAAATGTCCTTCTTTAATTAATTAGAAAAAATGGGATGAGAAGAGAAACTAGAATTTCCTTAGTTCAATAAATAACATGTCTTTATAAACCTGAGTGATTATTTTAGCTCTAATTGTGTCTCTGTCTATCTGAGTTATAACAAATACTTAAGGTAAGATTCAGGACCAAGACTGGCCTTGAATCATGTGAGCATTCATAATAAGGCAGAGTTAGAAAGTAGGCCTAAAATAGAATGGAATACTTAGTTTAAAACATTTTTTGATTAAATGGAACTCACTTAAGAAATTAACTTTATCGATCTGGAGGAATGCTGTACTTCTTTTTAATGCATTTGTTTTCTAAGATGAGATACATTGACAGAACATAAATTCACCTTTAAATTTTACCCAATTTAAGTATGTACTTAGCCAGCAACAATACATGGTTATACATTCACAATGTTTTTAAAATCATAAAAAAATGTACAAGAAAAGTAGTCACAATCTTAGAATGTCATATTGTTCTCCACATGTTCTTGGAGCTCTTGATTCAGCTGAAATGTTACATTATTCAAGATCACCAAACTGGATGTCAGGGACATGGCTTTCACTTCCACTCTGAGAAACCACATTTCAGGCATGAATTAGATGTAATTATCTGCCAGTTTCTTTTCCATTCTAAGTTAGTTCCAAGTTTTATCTACTGCATCTCCTAGATTGCCAGCACACACAGCTTCCCAGTGAGAGCAGTTTACCTTGAATTAAGTTTAGTTCAAGAAGAGACTTGCTATAAAGCCTTTCTAATGTAGAATTTCTTTGTTACTTTCAAGTCAAGCTTTGGTAACATCCACTTATATTTCTGAGTATTTGTACTGTACACCTATATGTTAACTCACTGCTTCATTTAGATGTGCTGTGTCTTATAGGTCTAAAAAGTATTCTTTATTGGGTGGAAGCAATTTACTCATCTCCAATGTGACAGATGATGACAGTGGAGCGTACACCTGTGTCGTCACCTATAAGAATGAGAATATCAGTGCCTCCGCTGAGCTTTCCGTCTTGGGTAAGTGAGATCAGTTTACAGTGTACCCTTCAAGATACAATACCATGACTTTTTAAATGCATAAACAGATCACCGTGTGAGTTTATGAAGTCCCAGAATTCCTCACACACCCTGGCTCTACTCTGATTCATTTCACGGGAGTTAAATACAGTTTTTGAGAACTTGCTGGTCGATTGAAATTGAGATATAACACTCCCTAGTGTAATTACTCTAGTGATAAAACTATAATGAACCACAAGTTATTAATTGAAAGATATGTTGAATAACACTAAAGAGTTCCAAAATACCATATCTGGGAAAAATTAATTAATGAGAGTAAGAGAGTTACACAACATTTACATCAGTAGAAAAGCAGATGTTATTTGAGATGACAGGATCTCTGACATTAATTGCAGGGTGCTATGGGGCTGGGAATGTGGCTTAATGGCAGAGTGCTTGCCTAGCATGCATGAAGCCCTGGGTTTGATTCCTCAGTACCACATAAACAGAAAAAGCTGGAAGTGGTGCTGTGGCTCAAGTAGTAGAGTGCTAGCCTTGGGCAAAAAAAAAAAAGAAAGTAATTCAAGGTGTTGGCAAGATTCATTTATTATTATAGAACTACAACTTAGGATATATATATATGTATATACATATATATATATATATAGAGAGAGAGAGAGAGAGAGAGAAATGGAAATCTCTGAAAGCAAGGATATAATTGTAAGAAATTTAAGGTGCCTGAATCTGCTAATATTAAGTAGAAGTCAGTTATCCAATTTTATACATACAAATGAATAATTATTGTATATCTTAAGTATTCAAAGAAATAATACTTTATCATGCATTACAGAGTTCTATATGCAGTTTGCTTTGAAACAGGTAGTTTAGAGGTAATAACATTTGGGTTTTTTTGGATTTTGTTTTTGTTTTTTGTGAACAGTCACAAAAAATTGCTTACTAATCTTTGGAGTTTTTTTCCCTCTCTTGGCTATTGTAGAGAATCTAGAAAAAAATCATAGTCTACTTCACTAGTATTCCTTAGAAATGAAAACATATCCTGTGCTACTTATTCTACTAAACTATCTGTGAATGCTGTTATGCTATCCTTTTTATATTAAAGTTTATATTAAAGTACTTCCATCTTTGGGCTGGATAAGATGTAGATGATGGATTAGGCAACAGATTTGCTTATTCTTTCATTAAACCAGAGTTATTCAATTAGCACTGAGCAAGACTTTAATTAATTAAAGAGGTAACACTATTCTAAATACAATATAAGCTGCCTTTAACATACCAACAATTTACCAACATAATCAAATTCTGTATTTTAATGTATCAAAGAATTTAGAAAACTTTCAAATTTATAATTTCAGAGTACAACAATACAGAATGCTACAACAGAAATGACTATCTAGTATGTATTACTGATCTTATTTTTGCTGTTTTCTTCCTAGTTATTTTAGATATGAATGTGTGTGTTTTTTTTTTGTTTTTGTTTTTGTTTTTGTCAGTTGTAGAGCTTGAACTCAGGGCCAGGGCACTGTCCATGAGCATTTTTGCTTGAGGCTAGAACTCTACCAACTTGAGCCACAGATCCACTTCTGGTTTTCTGGTGGTTAATTGTAGACAAAAATCTCATGGACTTTCCTGCCCAGGTTGAGTTTGAACTGTTATCCTTAGATCTCAGCCTCTGGAGTAGCAAGGATTACAGATGTGAGTCTTGGAGATGGAGTCTTACGGACTCTTCTGTCTCAGGGTGGCTTTAAACTGAGCTCCGCTAGATCTCAAACTCCAGAGGAGCTTTGTTTGCAAGTTGCTGGCACTCAGCATATTATATTTTAAATTTTTGTCAATTCAACTTTTCAAAATATGTAAAAAGAATATGTATGTATATATCTGAATATACTCTTATATGAAGCCTTACATGAAGACTCATAAAGAAAGAACATTTATTCTTTGTAAGTAAAAGTATCACACTTTAAACAAATAATAAAAAGTTCTATATAGTAAGTACATGAATCAGTAAAAGTAACATGCTATTATTATCATATATTATGTACTATGCACAATTGTACTGGATTTGTGTGTGTGTGTGTGTGTGTGTGTGTGTGTGTGTGTGTGTGTGTGTGTGTTTGAGTGTGAAGGTCCTGGAGCTTGAACTCAGAGCTTGGGTGCTGTCTCTGAAGATTTTTTGCTAAAGGTTATGCTCTAGCCCTTGAGCTACAGCTGCACTTCTGGCTTTTTTTGGTAGTCAGTTGGTAATAAGTCTCATGAACTTTCCCTACTCAGGATGGCTTTGAACCATGATCCTCTCAATTCTCAGCCTCCTGGGTAGCTGGGATTTCAGGCATGTTTGACTGATAGTAGACTTTTATACAACTGAAGTACTGGAGTAGGTTTATTTAATAGCACAAACATGTAAGTCCGGTGTGCACCCTCTCTTCCCATCAGACACTTACCTATCATCTGTTCCTACAGATTGCCCCGCGTTGTATACCTCATATAAATGAGGTCATAGGACATATGCCCTTTTGTGGCTGTTTTTATCATAAAGTTTTCAAGGTTCATCATGCTTGTAGCATGTATCAATGCTTTATACATTCTTAGGTCTCACTAGTATTTTATCACATACATATACCATATTTTCATTATCCACTCATCAGTTAATGGGAATTTGAATTATCTTCTTCACCTTTTAGCCATAATGAATGACATACATATTTGTGTGCAAATTAGTGTATGAATATATCTTTTTGACTCTCTTTAGTCTATGCCTAGGAATTGGATTTCTTGGTCTAATAGTTCCTCTATTTTTAATGATTTGAGGAATTCTCTTTAAAAGTACCTGCATCATTCTATACTCTTAACACTAGTGTATGAGTATTGCTAAATTCTCTGCCTCCTTGCCAACACTTTCTATTAGCTGACAAATGGCATTTAGTCCACTTCCTGGGTGTGAGATTATACCACCTCATGGTTTCAGTTTGCATTTCTCTAATGACTAATGACATCAAGTATCATGATACATTTGCTTGCTTGCCATTTACTTATCTTTCCTCAAGAAATGTCTGATATTCTGTGCTTACTTTTTAATAGTGTTGTCTTTCCATAATTGAGTTTAAATTTCTGTGGGCATTTGTGAGGTAGTGAAGCATGCTGCCTGCATTGGAGAAGGGTGAAGTGCCATGCTATGTTGGGAAAGCTAAGGGTGACATGGAGTGATTGACCCCCAGGTGAAAGTGGTGTTGATGTGAAGACTGTTTTGCCAGGCTTTGGCATGCTCTTGAACTGATGATACCCAATTGTGAACACATCCTGACTGGATCATTCCATTTGATGTTGCATTCACTCATTAGGTGCCATTTCCCTTCCCTGTGCTTCTGTACTTCCTTGCTAATTCCAGTATCAACAAAATAGTCATTGTAATCCAGATAACCCAAATTGATTCCTTTTATGTATCTTTGAGTAGTTATAAAATCTGCTTCCATTCATCATATGCTTATCAGTGCCCTGCATCTTGATCATGCCATCCCTTCTACCATTCTTTCTACGTAGATCCCATCCCCACCTATCTCTTCATTTTCCCATATATACATTGACTACTATAACTGCATACACTCACCCTTTGTCTCTTCATTTGTCTTCCTCCTTCTGCTTAACCTCAACCCCCCTGACAAAACATATTTTGTCTTCTCAGTGTTGTTTTTGTGGTTAGTTGCTCAAAAGAGTCACACCAATTGGGGTCTCATTAAGCATCAGGCATATTTATTTCCCTAAAAATATACTCTATTACATGTTATGGATTAAATAATTAATAAATATGCTTTGTTAATTCTTTTCATAATTGAATTTGAATTTTCCTACTAAATGAGGTAAGCTATTCAATAGCCTGGTTAATTTTGTGTCCTAAAATCCTGCATGAGAGCCTTATGGTAGAAGCCTTATGGCATTAGTAAGTTGGACCTGTAGGTTATCTTTTTAAGCTTTTTATTGTAAAGGTGGTTTACAGAGGGGTTACCGTTACACAGGTCAAGTAATGTGTACATTACCTCTTCCCTTTGAAAACTAACCTTACAAAAGATATGTCAAGAGAGTTTTCTGGCCAGAAGGGGCCTTTCATGAGAACCCAGTCTCAGGTATCTTGAGCTTAGATTCCCAGCTTCCAGAATGGTGACAAGCAAATTTTGGTGTTGTTTTGTGACTACTCATTCAATTATAGTTTATATTTTGTTATCACCGAACAGATAGAGTAAGCTACTATTCTTTGACAAAGAAGAACCATGTACACAATCCTAAGATCTAGAGCCTTCTTACATCCAGTCTATATTTGTGTTCATGGGTAAGCCATAACAACATTTTCTAAATTGCAGTTGGAATATTTTGGTAGTTACTCCTTGTGAAACCCATTCTGAGTAAAAATGTAAGTAAATTCAACAGTGTAATATGCAGTAGCTATGCTCAGGAATGATACCAAATTTGATATCTATATATTCTTGGGGGGGGATTGTGGGGCCTGAACTCTGGTGTGCTGAGGAATCGAACCCAGGGCCTCAAGCATGCAAGGCAAACAACTCTACCAGTGAGCCACCTTCCCAGCCCGATCTATATATTCTTGATTACCAAGATTATCTTATGATTATATATTCCTAAGAAAAAATAAAAATCCAGATAAGGCAACACAAAACAAAACATTTTATGATTATTCGAGTTTGCATATGTAATTTATGTGACTAGTGTCCCAGTAAGCATAGACTGGCATAAAGAAGCAAGCCTATTGGTGTTTTTTTTTATAGTGCAGCCATCAGCATTAAGATCATGGTTTCATATTCACTGTATTGTTATATCCAGAAGAGTTCAGCCTTCAAATTATAAGTCAAACCTTTCCACTTGGTTTTTATTCTAACTTGCCTCACCCAAATTCCTACTTTATCGTTGACCCATACCAGTCCTATAGCCTCTTAATGTATGTCTTCTAGCTTTGCTTTTCTACATCCCACTCATCCAGAATAATCTTGTGAAAAGGTTTATCAGAACATGGATCTTTTGTTTTAGAAATTAATATTTTGAGGGCCTCATCTTTTATAAAGACTGAACTAAAATCTTACCACATCTAACAAACCACAATGTGTGTGTGTGTGTGTGTGTGTGTGTGTGTGTGCGCGCGCGCGCACATGTGTGTGCACGCGCGCACATGTGTGCCAGTGCTAGGCTTGAAATCAGGGACTGGGCACTATCGTTAGGCTTTTGTGCTCAAGGCTAGTGCTTTAACACTTGGCCACAGCTCCACTTCCTGCTTTTTTTATTTGGTCATGGGGCTTGACCTCTGGGCCTGGGTGCTGTCCCTCAACTCTTCAGCTCAAGTCTAGAGCTCTACTACTTGAGCCACAGTGCCACTTCTGGTTTTCTGGTGGTTAATTGGAGATAAGAGTCTCACAGACTTTTCTCAGCCTCCTAAGTAGCTAGGATTATAGGCATGAGCCACTGGTACCTGGCCACTTCCTGCTTTTGTGTAGTTAATTGAAAATGAGTCTCATAGACTTTCCTGCCCAAGCTGGCTTCAAACAATGATTGTCAGATCTCAGCCTCCTTAGAAGCTAGGATCTCAGTTATGAGCCACTGATGCACAGCCTTACTATCATATTAGTAAAGCTGTGTGAGTTGGAAAAATAATAGCAGATACTTTCTGCTGTGCATATTACCAGGTGATATACCTAGGGAAACAGAATCCAACCTATACTGACAAAATGAACACTCATTTCTTATTTCTAGAACAAAACCATATCATAATCTATGTCACCCATCCTTTGAAGATAATCTAGTGTGCTAGTGTAGAAAGAGAATTCAACAAGCGAACCAAATGTCAGAAGTCACCATGAGAAAGTTAAACAAATAGAATTACATGCCTTTTCAAACATTTGAACAGAGCTAATAATGTTTTTGTTCTTGGAATAGAGTTCAAAGTTCTCTTCCGTATGTTCTGGTACAACCATAAAACAGAATGGACTAGAAGGTTAATACAAATTGTCAAAGGAATAGAATAGACCAGATGAGCAGTTTTCAGTAATAAAAGAATGGGTAAGAAGGAATACAGTCAAATTCATGTCCATGAAGGATATAAGTAAGTGAAACATGAGCTTGTTCAACAAAGTCAAGAATATGATACCCATGAGAATTCCCCTGAAGCTTGAAGGAAATTTTAGGACAAAGAAAGAAGGGGTAGGATTTATTTTATATGTGTCTGGTAGTATATTTAGTGCTTTTGTTTTGCACAAGACATACACAAGCTGCAGAGATAATTGGGAACTTTAAGGACTATTTCTTTATGGAAGATGAGATTCAAAATGGATTATAAAAGGGAAATAATAGATTATTTTGGATCTTTTATGATAAAGATATTCATGAAAGTATCCAAACTTATACTTCATGAAATATAAAGTCCAAGAATCAATTACTGATGTAGTGTATTATACAATCTTTAGATAATCTTTAACACTAACATACACCGTCATATGCATATATGTAAAAATGTATTTATATATGCACGTTTATGCATATGCATGTATATTTCTATGATGGTTGGTTTATTTAAAATAAAAGATTTGTCATTATGAAAGCAATTGTAGCAGTAAGTGTAGGTCAAATTTTAAAGAATATAAAAGTAAACAAAAAAGTTCACAGCACCACTTCCAGATTTTTTTTTTCTTTTTTGCTTATATGGTACTGAGGAATTGAACCCAGGGCCTCATGCATGCAAGGCAAGCACTCTACCACTGAGCTACCTTCCCAGCCCCCAACAATGTATTTTTGTCATGAAAATAATCAAATATTTAAAAACATTAAGGGTTAGCTTTGAGAACCGGTACTACTGGTACTGACTACCTATTTATTAATGTGTCTAGACACATTAATAAATAATTAATAAACATTTAAGTTACATGTTAGATTTAAAACACTTGCTATAATGGTTTGTATGGGATATACCTTCAGATTGTTTTTATTTTCATTTATTTCTCTATCTTATTTTTCTGGCTTTCAATTTAATACTACTCAGTGTTTACTTTGTTTTGTATTCAGTGTATAGGTATTTTGGTGGGATTTACCTTTAGCAGTAACTAAGCAGACTGGTACTATTACCAATTTATACCTTTACATTGATATAAATGACTACTTACATCTACACACCCAAAATATCAAAGAAAAAAAGGGAAAGAATGAACATTACTCTTTTTTCTTTCTTTGAATATATTTCATTATTGTTATTGCTTCAAAATATTACTTGTTTAGTATTGATAGTACAGAGCCAGGCCTGGGTGATTCAGGTTTGTCATAATGGGTATTTGAAAGACTGAGATTGGCTCAGTCTTGAGATGGCTACATTCAAAGCTGGCCCAGGCATATATATGAAAGCCCCTCTTAACCAGTATCTGGACACAGGAGTACAAGTCTGCCATTGTCATAAGACATTCCTGACCTCATTTCTGGTTGAAGCTTCAGTGCAGTGACAACTTACAGAGGACAAGGTCTAACCGCAGCTTTATAGGTGGGGGAGAAAAAGGACTTGGTAATTGACATGTTGGAGATTAAAATCCTAGTGTCTGTGATTGTTCATAAGTTTTGGTCCTTAAATCCAACCTGGAGCACGGAATGGTTTGAGAGAGTTGAATTATGGGCAAAATCATCACATTAGGCATTAGGATGGCCTGAGTTTGAGTCTTGATTCATTCATCTTCTACATCTATGACTGAGGTGATATGATACCTGAGCTCTTGGGTTTAGCTTCTTACCTTACGTGCTAACATGTACCGGGTGAGGAGAGCAGGGATATATGTATTGTGTTCATCGGTAGGATAAGACTGAACATAGCAGTAGGCCTGACCCACAGGGATTTCAATATGGTGGGGCAGTAAGTCAATGGCTATGAATCCTGAGTCAAGCATCTATTAGCTACACAATCAGGCCACGCAACTCCAACAAGAGCTACGAGGCAAGAACACATTTTACTGATCACCTACTTGATCTTCTAGGTATGGGACACAATTGGCTTCTTTCTTGTCTGGATGAAGTTAAATTTCCATCTCCCTATGTATTGTTCAGAAATCATGTTGTCTTCATGTTAATGCAGGTGATGATTTATATTTACTTCTCTCCTCAGGAGGGAACTACAAGTACTGCTTGGTAGAAGAAAGTTATCACTGGAATATTTTTAAGAGAAATCTCTTAGAAATCTGAATTCTTTGTACTATTTTAGTTAAAAATAATTGTTAATGACTTTAGTCTCTCTGGCTGTGTGTATCACAAGCTCATCCATGATCCTTCTGTCTGCTCCATGCTATATGGTTAGGTCTAACTAATCTTTGCTTTTAATAAACCAACTCACTGTGTTTAACACCAGAGTTTCAATTCATTGAAAACTTAATCTAATTTGATGAAAGAAGTTTAAACAAGCTTAGACAAGTATATTCAGGTTCTATCATTTTTACCCAGAGGTGTTTATAACTGATCAATGTGGATTTGTAACAACACATAAAAATAAGGGTTTTAGTGAGTTACAGATGTTGCTTCAGCAAGAACTAGTTCTCCTTCTTAGCTATGGCTTGCCTTAATGTGGACAACCAGCTTTCATCTTAAATGCCTAAGGTTTTATTCAAAAGCATTCCTTGTGGCTAATTCCTACATTGCCAGTGAGTGACAAGCTACTAATCTTTAACATTCAGTTGAGAATGTATAGCTGTTGAAGAATTGGGTGGCTTGCAGTGGTAGGTCAGAAATAAGAATATTATTTCTAATATACCAGACCATAACTTTTTATTGCCCTAAGCTGGCTACCTAAGCTGGTTTCCAAAGGTAAATTTATTTTACTTTATATATTCTTGGAAAATAAATTGATATTTGCAAAGCAGCATGTAGGCTCCTAAGGGAAAATATCATTCTACCCTATAGATAATGGAGTAGTCTGAATATTTTAATTAATATTTTATTACCTTCTAAACATATTTCTGATACTATTTCTGATACTATTATGTTGTCAATGATTTGAACAATACCATTATATCTTGTGCAAAGAATGTAAATAATAAGGTAGAAATATGCAGATCCTCCTTTTCATGATACAATGAAGATATCTAAATATAAAATTTTTCTGTGGAATATTATTCAATTAGGCCCAGTTACAGTATGGGACAGTATTAGGACATATAAATTTATTTGGAATGTACATATGGAGGAATGTAGGAGTTATTTTGGGGAAGCTTCTTTGATCCTGTATTGAGGCTAAAGCAGGTCAATCTATATATTATGGCCAAGTTATTTTGCTTATTTCTGTCTAAACCTGGCAAATATTTGCATATACTATCATCTTTCATAGTCCAAGTGGGCTATACCTTTATTCTCTTTTTCTATACCTGAAATAGTTTCTGTTCTTATTTTCCTTACTTTCTGGAATACGTCTGTCAATTATTTTATGGTGTAGAGAATGTAATTACTAAAAAGCACTTTAAGCAGCTGAACAGTATTTACAACAAGTATAAATGCTCCTGCTTAATAATGTCCTACTCACATTGTGAGGGGCCCATGTTTCTATGATTATTCCATCTTTACCAGTTATCCTTAGAAGTTAAATCATCAGGAAGAGGCTCACGCTGTGTGTAAAGGAAAAAGACGCTAGTTCACAACTTGATTATAGAAACATGACTCTAAGATATAATCATTCAAGACTGCAAGAAATTCATTTTATATTTACGAAATTAGTTCATAGTTTCTCCTTTGCTTTTATCCCATGATTTTTGTAAGGACTACATAGAATGGCTATATGTAAGTGGCAGGTGAGAAGTCCATAGGATCTTAACAAAATCATTGTTTATAAACTGCCCTACACAGCTCAGACATTTCCTTTAATCTTTTTGGCTTTGGCTTTTGTAGTGCTTAGTTTCATTCTCATAAACTGAACCAACTTACTTTGTTCCACACTAATAACCATGTTCAATCAGCCCAAAGTAATCTGTCACTTATTTTGAGTCTCCTAATATTGCACTTACACTTCTTAGATTTCTCACACCATTCTGTGAGAATGTGTTTAGAAGTCCCAAATGCATAATTTAACATGACCCAACCCAGAAGGACAGACTAACAATTACTATTTTATTTTTTACTTTTTTCTTCTGGTGGTAGGCACTGAAGCTGGCATCTGATACATGCTCACTACACATTCTATCAGGGGGCTATGCCAGTAGCCCCCAACATTTTTTTTAATTTAAAAAAGATGTGCTTATCAAATATTCGTTGTTTTAAATGAATTAACAAACAGGTGGTTGAGTTACAGACATATTTCAATGTTGTCGTGAGCATGCTCTGTCTGTGATGACAGCATTTGCTAAAGTGCCCCATCCTCCTCCCTCCCCTGAACCACCTGGGATCTGAGAACACTTACTTGGGACATCAATGCACAGTACTGACTGACTGCTTCTTCTAGGCTTCCTGCCTCTGTGGCAGGGCCCACATTCTCAAACATCGTACATTGAATGATCCCCACAGAGTTCAACCTGTGTCTGCCAGTTCCATTTGCTAGTGGAGTCCTTTGGACCTTCAGAGCAGGATCCTCTCTCTACCCCACTGATCCATTCACATGTAGCACTGAAGGTGAGAGCGTGTCGCTTTGCCATTTGTATCACTGACTTTCAAAGCAGCTTAAACAAATGGTTCCAGCTGGAATTATTCCAAAGCACTGACTAGAGAACAGACAGAAAGCTTCCTGCCAGGCAGTTATATTTACTACACAAATTTGTCAGGTTAGCCAAACATTTCAGTGTGTTAGGAGCAGGAGTTTGGAGCTGATGGATCTAAAGGGCTCAAGCACTATGACAGAGACACAGGAGCAGAAGTCTGCCTCACAGTGTCTGCATGACTCCAGAAGGAACACTAAATACATGTTGCTTTTTAGTGGCATTACCACTCCCGCCACCCAGCTGTCTACTCTTCATCCTAGCTTTGCAATCAGGAGCTTCTCTGAGTGTGGGCAGGTTTAAGCTAACACACAATAGCAATGTTAGAAATCTTGAGGTGCCTACACAAGCTTAAATTACCCAGCAGAAATGTCATCATAAGCTGTGAGCCAAATCTTTGTACAGAGTGATCCTTGAAATCTCGTGCCAGCCTTCAACATCACCTCCATCTTACCTATACTCTGCTCATCTCCTCTGACAGTAATATGGAAAATTACTTGTTTCTGTCAGTCACTTTTCACAATCTACCCAAGCCAGAAGGCTGTGGGGACACCAGTGGCAGAAACCTGGAGAACATAGCTGATCAGTCATGAATACAGAGTGACCTTTGATGGGGTTGAAAAGTATTCTACTGTTAGTTTTTAGTTTCGACTATCTTTTAATGGGGAGACAGCTACATAGGTGGTGATTGTCATAACTAGTACCAAGTTTGTGTAATTAGTCATTTTACTATTTCTTATCATTTTATTCATCTAACTTCCTTTAGTCTACCAAAAATCTGAGTGGGGGAAAATTAAAGAAGTAAAACACATAAATCTGACAAGTAGAAGAAGATATAGGGACATATTTGAGAAAGATCTGAGAGCCTTCTGACTTATAAGACATTCATAGCTCAGTTCTCTTCAAAGGACTATTGTCACATTGCCATATAGTTGGTCACTCAGCAAGTAATAGCTAACAGCTACATGATTTTAGTTAATATAAAAACTATTAATGGTGCTGATGGAGTTGGACATTTTCTTTCTCAGTCTTCGGTAAGTATGTGATAGTTGAGTTATTATGTACAAAGAATTATATAAAATATTTTAATTTCAATTTCTCTAAGAAATGACCAAAGACTAGTTTGAATTGAGCTTGCTATTATGCTTAATTACCATTATAAATTAGTGTGCTTTGTTTTTATGTTGTTTGGACACCTTACTAAGGATCTAGTATGGATTATTCAGCCATTCATTCTGTATTTTCACATTAACTCTGTGTTGAGAAACCACTAGATGCCACTGGTATAGTTGATAACAATGTTACTGATGAAATAGACATTTATAAATAATTATAATATACTAACACAAAAGGTGGAGCAACTGTACATTTCTAAGGGAAATGATAACTTGAGATGATCATTCAAATAGTAGTTGGGATTTTTATCATCAGAGTGAAAGAGATGCAAGAGATCAATATTTTCCATAAATATTTATTGTTAAATCAGTATTTAAGTAACTATTTAAAGTAAATATCACTGAACCTAGTACTATGGAGCCTGAGGAAAGAGAACAGAGTTCAAGTACACTGTGGGCTGCATTATGAGTTTAAGACCAGCTTTGGCTATATAATGAAATCTTACTCCCCAAAACAAAACAAACGTTGTAATATGAACCTGATCATTGCATAACTGGCATTTGGTTGATGTCCCCTTTCCTTTCTAATATTTAAGAATATTCCATCAAGGCATTTCAATATTTGCTCTTTGTCTGTCTGCCTCTTTTTCCTTCTCCTCATTAAAAATATTTTTCTGGCATGTTAACTTTCAGAGGTACAAGCAATGAACCCCTGGCATTTCCTGTTGATGTAATTATCTTGCTGTCAGTAGTCTACTTTGGGGATGGGACTCTGGCTTTAGTTTTGGCATATCAGCAATGACATCATAAACTCGATACATGTAAAATGTTACTATTTACGTTTGAATAGTATAACTTGGAACTATGAACGCTGTGGAAGGGAAGCCCCAGGTAAGGACCAGTATCCATGTAATGCCCAGCTACTATAGCTCTTGGTAATTAAATCTGCACCCAGCTACTATAGCTCTTGGTAATTAAATCTGCACTTTAAAAAATAATGCCAATGTGTGTTTAAGCTACAAGTTGAGTTTGGATAGAGGAAGCAGGAAAGGCAACTAGGAAACCTTTCTTAAACTCTAGGAATCCTAGACTCAGGCATTGCCAAGGAAAGTGGAGCTATCAGAACATATCAGAGACAGAAGGAATGGGAAATACTGGCCATAGGGCTTTGAGTTGAAGGAGGAAATGGGCTAAAAGATTCACCTGCAGGGCAGAGGTGGTGAGGGCCCTAGATGGAGAATGTAGAAATAGAAGTGAAGGTGTGAGTGGACATGGTACGATTACCTGTAGATATACTTAGGTTAAGGGACCCACACACAATATTGAGGACAGACTTTCAAAAAATGTTTGAGGATGGAAAGAAGGCTCTAGAGGTTATCACATGAATAAATAACATTACCAAGAGGGATAGCTATTACTTTAAGCATTCAGAACTGGTATAGTGAAGATAAAATTCAGTAACAAGTTTTAAAGTAGTTTGGTTTTCTGCATTTAGTATGATAGCAAGAGGAGGTAAAAGGGTAAACTGAGTTGGTTGGCTGCTATCTTGAGTGCCTAGTTGGGTCATCCACAGAAAAATACTTCCTGTTAACCAAATCCCAAAAGAGGAAGAAAGATAACCTAAATGAACCCACTAGTTGTGTCCAGTTTGGTGGGTGAGTTATGATTGGATATTCAATGTAAGCATTTTAAACTTTTGAAAGCAGAAGGTAAATTTTAGTTTACAATTTTGGGAAGCATTACTTTTACATAAGCAGTAGAGTTATATTGAACATCAGTTTCCTTTCAAAAACCTATAAGAGAATATTGAGTGATGGGAATGTGGCTGGAAACACAGGTGAAGATTCTAAGTGCTTTCTGCAGCAGTGAATCTCCTCTGAAAGATTTTGTTGTTGTTGTTCATGGGGCCTGAACTCTGGGCCTAGTCTCTGTCCCTCAGCTCCTCAGCTCAAGGCTAGTGCTCTACCACTTGAGCCACAGCACCACTTCCAGTTTTCTGAGTGGTTTATTGGAGATAAGAGTCTCACAGCCTTTCCTGTTCAGGCTGGCTTTGAACCACAATCCTCAGATCTCAGCCTCCCGAGTAGCTAGGATTACAGGCGTGAGTCACCAGTGCCCAGCCCCTGAAAGATTTTATTTGGTCTGTGTATACATTCCTGAGCACGAAGTGCTCTCTATTCACTTCATGCTGCATATGAAGACAACGCCAGAAAACAACCTCAAGATGAAACACCTAGTCCTTTTATAAAATGAGACTAAGGAGACACATACATATACAAGATTTGGATATGTACATGTAAACACACACAGACACAGACACATATACATATATACACAAAGGCAAACATATATTAAGATCCATTTATATAGATTCATATAGAATATAGATGATTATGTTAACATTATATGTATGAATGTAAGTAAACATATATGTGTGGTGTATGTTAATTTTAACATTGGTAAGAAGACATCAGTTGTTTCTGACAGTGTTCCCAAGGGAACTGGATGATTTCAGGACTAGTTCACATTTCTCCCAGTGCATACTGTTAACTGTCCACTGCATTCATCTGCATCATCTCTATGTCCATGTACCCTGCCATCATAAATGGTACACATGTTGAAAATTCTTAGAAACCGTCATTTCGTTGAGTATCATATTCATAGATCTTGGAATGTCTTTAGGTTTTGAAGCTGCTCCTTGGAGTTAGGGAATGACAGATGAAAGAGGGAAAACTTCATCAAGGGAATAGCCCTGAAGCTCTTTCTCTGTAATTAAACATTTTAACATTTGTAATAAGTTACATAAAATATTACATTTTATACTGCCTACAGAAACAAGTTTAGATTTCTACATCTTCCAATGTCTGGGTATGCTACTTGTTTCTTTGAACTTCTACATTTTTAATGTCGCTTTAGGCTTACTTGTCTTTCTTACTAATTGGCATACATTCTTTTTTATTTTACCCATCTGAAATACACACACACACACACACACACACACACCTAATTGCAAACATCCTTAAAATGCTTATCATAGTGTATTGTAGTTTATCAGCCAATGGCTTCAAACTTAAGACAGCGGCTGGAGTGTAAGTGCTACTCTATTCCAGCCACTATGGAATACTACTACAGAAGTTCAAAGTACACTCAACTTTAAGTTTATTATATTTTAAGCTAACTTTATTACCAAACTGAGATTTGAAATTTGCCTTTGTTTTGCCACTTTCATAGCTTCAACACAGTTGCTCTCACAGGACTAGCCAAATTCAATTTCTGAAAAGTCTAAGACGTTCAAAAATCAATAAATTATTGCTACATTGAAGTTACAGGTAAATGCCATATTGCGATCTTACATTATTTTTAGGTTTGGTATGATTAAAAGAGGTCACAGACTGAATTTTGGTGATACTTCATAGATGACCATACAATTTTACCTCTACAATTAGGACCAATAATATGGAAACATATATACTTATTAATTGAGTAAACTAAAGTAGTAGCTGTGATACTCTAGCCCCACTCAATTTAAATTTTTATGCGATATGCTAAAAACTTTTTTTCTGTGTGTATGTGCCAGTACTAGGACTTGAGCCCAGGGTCTCACGTAGCTTTCTTTTTCATAGCAATCATTGCACTTCTTAGGTAACAATTCCAGTCCAACATTTTGCTGGTGACTAGAATGAAGGGTCACAGACTTTTCTGCCACCGTTGGTTTGAAACCAAGATATTACAGATCTCAACATTCTGATTAGGGAGGATTACAGGTGTGAGCCACCAGTGACCATCCTTAGAATCTATTTGTAAAGCCAGGCACTGGTGGCTCATGCCTATAATCCTAGCTACTCAGGAGGCTGAGATCTAAAGATTGTGGTTCAAAGCCAGCCTAGGCAGGAAAGTCTGTGAAACTTTTGTCTCCAATTAACCACCAGAAAACCATAAGTGGCGCTGTGGCTCAAGTGCTAGAGCTCTGGCCTTGAGCTGAAGAGCTAAGGAACAGCGCCCAGACCCAGAGTTCAAGCCTCACGACTGATAAAAAAAAAAAAAAAGAATCTATTTGTAAAGCCAGGCTCATTGTGAAAGATGTTTCCTAAGGGAATGATAATAAATTGATTATATATACATATATATATGTATATATCCCCATATACAAAAACATACATATCTGTGATCACTTGGTTTTATATACATATATATATATATTAAATCTGGTTGCTTATACATGTATGGATATATATATATATCTTTAATGATAAATTACTTTTTAAAAGAAAACATGAATATGAAGTAAAGACTTGCAAGTCGCATACAATTTGATGCATGGAACAATGAAATTGTACAGATATGCACAGCAGTTCGGAAAAGGCAGACTCAAAGCACTGACATACTGAGCAATGTAATATGATAGGGCCAGAGAGAATATTTCTTGAGTAGGAAGGTGTGCTGGCTAGGTTGAAGGAAAGGACAGTGGTTTGTGATATTATAATAATATCACTAATAAATAAAAGGTTTCCTGTTTCTCAATTTAGTTTTCTCTCCACTGGATTCATTAACTCAGTGATTTTTATTTGAGTTTAGATCTTAATGCAATGCACAAATTACCCATGAGCCTCTTCCTTTCATCAACTAGTTAATCTGCAAGGCAGGACCATTTTCCTAGTACATTCAATAACTGTACTGATGTATTTGGACCTGTTGGGAGTTGTAAAAGATGATCATGACTGTCATCCAAAAGTGCATCTCTCCATTGCTAAAGAATCTGAAAATATCTGAGATGTCCAGCTAGGAATTCTTTCCTAAGAAAATCTATACATCATTGTTCATAGTAAACAAGCAATCCTCTCTAACCTTTTTTCCCTTGTTTTTTGAAGCCGAGATATGGCCTGAAGCAAAAAAAATGTTTGAGCCGGGGGTTATTTTGTGGTCATGAATTAAGAGATGTTACTTATATACTTTGACAAGTTGAACGATTCACTTTTCAAAAATGAGTACCAGAAGGAGAGCATTTATTTATTTATGCTTTAAAATACCCAGGAGACCACAAATAGTTTTTGGACCGTTCTTGAATTGCTTAAGCATTCCATACACTTTCAAGAAGTGGCTAATGTCCTGAGCAAGCTCATTCATTCAGCGCATCCCCAAGCCATACATTTTCTTTCACTGCTATGTTGTATGTCCCTGGATACTGAATTGTGTTTCTTGGTACTGAATCATATGGACTTTCCTGGCAGCTGGTATTTGGAGAATTTTCCCTATGTGAGTTACTAAAAGCCGATAACAGACTGAAAAAAAAGAAATAGAAGGAAAGGGTTTTGGGGGCTTTTATTCTATTCTGTCTGTTGGGAGGCATCTTCCTTTAGTAGAGCTGGGTCAGAAGATACTCTCCATGAATCCTGCCCTCTATGGTTTCAGGATAAGAACCACCATTCCCCCTTTTGCTCTTCAGGCCTAGGAGTAGTCATGGCTTTCTATCTGTAGATGGTCTCTGGTTGTGTCTCAAACTAGCCCACAGAATTGTAATGTCTATCTTTATTAAACTTTAGCATTTGAACATTGAAACTGAATTTTGTTTTCCATTAAGCCTATATAATTGGTGAGTGTAGATAGATAGACAGACAGACAGACAGACAGACAGATATCCTAGTGTATAAGAGGGAATTCAAATAAGGGAAACCATGGGACCTATGTTTCTTTTGCCTGGTATACTTCACTTAATATAATTTTTTTCCAAGTCTTTCCATTTCCTAACAAATGGGGCAATATCATTCTTATTGATGGAGGCATAGAATTCCATTGTGTATATATACCACATTTTCTTGATCCATTCATCTACTGAGGGGCATCTGGGTTGGTTCCATATCTTAGCTATGGTAAATAATGCTGCAATAAACATAGTTGTGCTGGTAGCTTTCGTATGGTCTTGTTTGTGATAATTTGGGTAAATACCCAAAAGTGGGATTGCTGGGTCCATAGGAGAGCTCTATGTGGAGTCTTTTGAGGAACCTCCAAAGTAGCTGAACAAGTTTACACTCCCACCAACAATGCAGTAGGTTTCCCTTCTGGCCACATCCCCTCCAGCATCTGTTGTTGTTAGAGTTCTTGATTATAGCCATTCTAACTGTGGTGAGGTGGTATCTCAGTGTTGTCTTGATTTGCATTTCTTTTATGGCTTGAGAGGTTGAACATTTCTTCATGTTTCTATTGGCCATTCTTACTTCCTCTTCAGAAAAGTTTGTCTTTAAGTCTTTAGCCCACTTATTTATTGGGCAGTTGTTTCTTTGAGGATTTGTTGTTGGGGGATTTAATGTTTTGAGTTCCAGGTATATTTTAGATATGAGACCCTTGTCCGTTGTATGGCTAGTGAAGATCTCCCAATCCGTAGGCTTTCTATTGATCTTGCTAGCTATGTCCTTTGCCATGCAGAAGCTCTGCAACTTCATGCAATCCCATTTTTCCAACCTTTCTTTGATTTGTTGTGTTTCTGGGTCTCTACTAAAAAAAATTCGGCCTGTGCCAAGGAGACCTAAGGTTTCTCCTATTTTTGTCCTGTAATGTTTTCAGGGTGTCTCCTTTGTGTATGTCTGGGACCAGCAGAAAAGGTCAGATAAGATGATGTTAGGTGAAATAAACCCCAAGATAAGGGAACAAGTGTTTTTTTCATTCTTGCTATTGTTTCTAATGTATTTATAAGGTGATTTTTTTGTTGCTTTGTATGTCCCTTCCCCACGGTATAACTCCTGTTTTTTACTGTATTTGATGTTGGTATAATTTGGGGATGGGAAGGGAAAAAACAAATTTTTTAAATAGCGATACAGATAAACCCATTGCAACAATGAGATGTACAAGACGCTATTTTGAAAAACGAACTTCACAAGTTTTTTTGGGGGGGAGGGCAATGTAGTCGTGGAGATGGGAGGGCAGGAATGGTAGGGGAAAAACAAGGAGGAGGCAGCAATGCTTGATAAGAAATGTACTCATTACCTTGCTTGTGTAATTGTAACATCTCTATTTTCACAATAAAAAGCTTATTTTATAAAAAGAGGGAATTCAATAGCCAATGAAGTGTCTTCAGACACTCCCCGTGACTGCTTTCTCCTCATCCTCCTCCAGCCTCTGGCTGGCCTGTCCTGCAGTTGTACAGGTGCAGAGGTGAGGATTTCTGCAGAAGAATATCCAAATCAGTCTGGATGTAGTTGAGTTTATTGCCAACACAGGATCCCTCATTTTTAGAGTTTTAAACTCTATGGAGCAGAGTGGCTTAGACAATTCAGATAAGACACCTTGCAGTTTATACTTTAGTTATTTAGACTACCTAGACGGAGGCCAGGTTATAAGCTCGAGTCTTGTTTTGCCTTTTTGCATAAATTTTTCTCCTATCATGGCCTCGTTGCCTACCCAGATGACATGTAGATCTTCCCCTGAGGAAGAGATAACTGAGTGTGATTGACCTTTATAATCAATACTGTTTATTTGATTTTCAGGTGGTTTTTCTTAATGACAATATTATAACCCAGATATTAGGAACTCCTTGTTAAGCCATGCAGGTAAATATGTATGAACTTTAAACTAGGACCTCTAATTTCATCGTTCAATTTCTGAATTATTGATGTAGTCATTTTATTTATAGTACAGATGACTCTTCTTTGGTTTGTGTCTCCCTTCCTCTAAGCTCTGCCTCCTGAAGTTATGATAGGTCTGTGTTATGACTGGTCTTCCATTTACCATCTTGATTTTGTTTTGCTATTTTCTTCTTTCCTGTTACATTGGATATTTCTAAGACAAGCTTTCTAAATTCACCTCTTGATAATTTCAAAAATACTGGAATGCATTTGTTGTAATTGATGTATTTGTTTAAGGTTAGTAGAGGTGCATACCTTATGTAGTAACAGAAAATTAAATACAGGAATCTGGATTATTCAACCATTCAACTAAGGCAATTTGGTAATGTTTCAAGGATGCTGGATATAGTGTTTGTCTATATGTTTGCCTTGCAGTTTGGTTCACTCAAATTTAGAGTCTGAATCAGTTTTAAACTTCATTTTACTTACTAGTATTTGGATTCTTGAAAACTTTTTGCTAATAGTTGCTATAAGCAATACATGAGGGTAAATTGGCCTCAATTAGGAAAGACTACTACCTTCTCCCATCTTTACCAAGAAATAAGCATCATAAAGTTTAGTGGAACCAAGGACCAATCTCCAGTTGTCCCCGTTGAGTAAGGACACTTAATTCTAACTGTGATAGATTTAAAACTTGAAGATAAAGTCTGAGGATCCAGGTAGAAGCTGTTAAAGTGACATACTGTAAATGAATGTCTCTGATGAGAATGGCCAGACATACTTCTTTTCCTTTTTCTTGTTCTGGGTGTTGAAAGAGAATCTAAGTGTATTCTGCAGAATAACAGAGGGAGGGATCCGTGCTTCTACATGCAGGCAGCAGAACCTTCTCGAAGAGCTCAGTTGTGGGTCAATAGGAGGCAGAGTCTGAATCCTTGATTCAAACTTCCTTTCTCCCTCATCCCAATAGTTCAACCTTTCTGTCTTTGACTAACTCAGACTATAGGTCTCACTTTAGACAGTTCCCTATATATCCTCCTTATTTGACAACCAAGAACTAAATAGAATATTTTGCTTTTCCTGCTGACCAGTCCACTGGTTACCTATGGCAAGTATGTTTAAATCAGCTAGTAAAATCAACTGTCAATTTGAGCATGCAAGCTACTCTTGTCAGACACAATGACAAGGTTTCAGTTCTCATAGGATTTAAACAAGATTGACAAATAAAATGTAAGGTAGCCTGTATTATAAATAGTAACTTTAGGGGCTGGGAAGGTGGCTCAGTGGCAGAGCACTTGCCTTGCATGAATGAGGCCCTGGGTTCGATTCCTCAGCACCACATAAGCAAACAGAAAAAAGCCAGAAGTGGCGCTGTGGCTCAAGTGGTAGAGCACAGCCTTGAGCTGAAGAGCTGAGGGACAGCGCCCAGGCCCAGAGTTCAGGCCCCATGACCGCCCCCCCCCCCAAAAAAATAGTAACTTTAAATTTAAGTAGGAAATTTTAAATTTCAGATGAGATGGCTTTATTTTTTTTTTTTTGGTATAAGCTTGTTCTATGCAGTGTTCTTGGCATACCTAAGTTATTTGCTATTTATATGAAATTCCAAATGGGCTGGAGTCTGTGTTTTTACTTACTAAATCTAGTATTGCTAATACTTCTCTTGATCAAATGAGGCTCTTGATACCATGCCATTTGTCTCTCTAGCTTGTAAGTTGTGTTTTACTGTTCTTTCTGAACTCTCTTTTTCTTCCCTTCTTCCGTTCTTCCCTTCTTTCTTTCTTTCTTTAGAATATATAAATACACAAACACACATGTATATCACATATCACAAATATATGTATATCAACATTATTCTCTAGTAATTTAACTTACAGAGATTCTACCCCCACCCTCCCCACCCCAAGTGGGAAACGTGCAAACCTTGTTTAGAAAAATGATAGAAATAGTTCCATTTAAAGATTAAGCATAGCTCAAAGCATCATTCCTACCAAAAAAGGTGTGGCAAAATTGATTTAACCTTTCAGACAGAGCATATGAATGAAAGCAATTATGTGCAGAATGTGGGAGGAGCAAGTTACCTTTCTTCCATTAATAAAGGAATCTCTTTTGGCTTTCTGTAAGCCTGTGCATTGGGAGAATTCATGTTGGATAACACACTTTTATTTGAAGCCTCTGTAGAATTATTTCTATTTAGTTAGTAACAAGTGGAGCTTGGGGTATTATTAGGCAAAATTACAACAGCAGTGCCCTGCTGTGAGGAGAAAGATCAGGGCATTTCCTCTATGCAACATATTTCAAAGTCTGCCTGCTAAAACTAATGTTGTGAAGCTTCAGTTCTTTTGAATTGAAACTCCAGGGAATAAGAAAGGTTCCTAATTATTATTTAGGAACTAAAGCCAAATTTGTTTATTCACTGATTTTCCCACCACTTCCTATAGTATGTAAATGAGATTTTTACTTAGAGAAACCATTCCTACTCCTAGACAGATGACAGCTGTTCAAGAGGGGAGAGAGAGGGGGGAAACCAAAGCTTTTTCCTTGGCCTTTTCTTCCTCTTTAGTGACACTTCCAAAGCCTTATTGAATTTTCCCAGAAAGCCCGGTGCAGGAGCTTTCAAATTCTGATTGATTAGTCGTCATATCAGAGCTTACTGCCTGTCGTTCCTGTTCCCTTGCTACCAATTGAACATTATGAACTGAGTCCAGGAAATTAGCTTGCTCAGCACCATTGAGACTGTGGCCCATTTAGCAACGGATGTCTAATTCCCTATGATTCTAGTTAGTAGAGTTGGCATCGGAATGATATGAACAGAGTGTTTTCAGCATAGTCTGAAAACTTCCAAAGTTTACAGTACTCTCCTGATTCACAGGGAGAGGGAGACACACACACACACACACACACACACACACACACACACACACACACACACTTAAACTTACTTCAATGGGAATTATCGACTAGAGAGGAAATGAAGAACTATGTCAAAGAGGATGTAGTTTCAGAAAAGATAAAGGACAGATGGTTTTCAAACTTTAGTTCTTCTACTTTGGCAACTTTTGCATTCTCTACCTCTGGAGGTGACTCAGGAATGCCACTTCAAATCATTTGCTCCTTGAAAATCTCTTCTGGTAATACTCTGCCAGGTTCTTTAGACAGTCAAACTGTCTAGGTTGACATTTGTCAGTGACAATCAATCTTAGATGCCTGTCCCTCCTCTCTTGTCCCTTGATTATTTTTTTTTATCAAGTAAATACTTCCTACAATCCCACAAACCATCGCAACCACATGACATCTTTGAGTTTCCTGTGCTAACAATGGACTACTTCTTCACACAAGAACCCCACTGTCATTGGTAATCTTCTAGAAAGCAAGCTCATATCATTGTGCCTATTGTTAATTTGAAGTTAACAAATGACCCATTCTGGGTGATGTGGATTCAAAGCAGCACTGTGAAAAGAGACCATTCAGGAACATATAGGAATCCAATCATGTTCACACATACAATTCCTGGTAGATAGCTAAAAAACAAACAAACTATTTAGAAGGGCATTTTCCATCTTAGTTCAGATTCTGAACTAGGAACTCGTATTGACAAAAAAAAAACCATAAATCATACTTCTTTATTAAAGTGTTATTTTTTCAGCTTTTATGGCTTTCACATGAAAGTTGACTCAAGGTGGATTTGTGTAATAAAGCATTTGAATAAAAATAAATACTAAGTAGATATAAATAAGTGTAGATTAAATTTTAAGTAGAGATTAAGTAGAGATAAATAATAGTTCCATGGTAGGCTACAACAGATATGTAGAGAAATAGCTTCCTAGAACCTGAGAAAGGCAGTGACCATGTTTAATGTGAATTTGTATGAGTGGGTATGCATACGTCTGTGTGTGCCTGAAATTTACTATCATTTAAAAATAATATTTGTATAATGTTAACTCCCAAGTAAGAACCAAGGTAGGCATGTATATATTCATATGTATGCACTCATGAATACATGGCCAACCACCGAAACTCTAAGGAAAAGTACTTATGACTCATTTGTGCTTTCCTCTTCCTTCAATAGTCAGGAAAATATGCTTTTCTTTAGAGGACATATGGTGGAACGCTGCCTTCCCTTCTTAGTAGTACTCGAAGTTGCTCCTGAAGAGGAGACATGCTATTTATCTGATGCTCAGTGTGAAGCTTGCTTGGTATCCATGGCTGCCTTGCATCAATCTCAGTGGCTGGGTCTCTGTGAACCATCCGTTTTGTGTAGGTACACTGAACGATGGCGTATGCAGCTACTGTCTTCCAAATGAGAAGAAAGGAGTTATAATCTAGACACAGAGAAATGGATTTGATCACAATGCAGAACAGGGCAAATCCATCAGTCATGTTCTGCCTCCACACTTCTAGGTATTTGTTGTTGCTGTAGTTGTTGTTATTAGTTGTTAACAAAATCCTGGATACAAATAGACGCCTCATAAATTTTGGTGGGATGTGCAGGCCAAGTGGCAAACAGATTTATTATGTGTCTTTAGTTTATTTACCTAGAAGCATAGTAATAGTAATAAAAGGTATGAAAATGTAACTCTTTTAGTATGAAGGGGCTTACTCTTTTAAGTTTAGAAAGTTTTAAAGGATTGTAGACATAGAATTTTCAGAAGTCCAGAATATCACAAAAGTCCAAAGTTATTCATATTACTCATGCTAATTCAAGGAATCATAATCTTCAAATGAATGTGGGGCATATTGGTGCATATCTTCAATTCCAACCCTTTGAAAGCAGAGACAGAAGCTTTGTGAGTTCAAAGCCAGCCAGGGCTACATAGTGAATTCCAGGTCATTGTGAAGATAGAGCAAGACATTATCTAAAAAGGACATCAACAACCATCACAACAGCAACAAAAATTCTCCAGATGAATAGTGCTAGGGAAATTTTTTGAAGTATATAATAGGCTAGCGGGAATTTTTTGAATCACTATTAAATTTTGATTTTATTGTTTGTACTACATATTGTTATCTAGTATAGGGTTGTTTTTCCCTCAAGTTTATTGATCACCAGAGTTGATTCGACTGATGTGACTGGCTTGGTGGGTGTCCCGTTCCTCCCTCTCCATTCCATGTGTGTGTGTGTCTCCCAAAGCTGAGCGCTCAGTCGAAGAGGACCCCCCCCCCGCCCAGATAGAGGAGGACTGGTCTTCAGTCAAGTAGCTGCGCTCCACTGCCAGAACCTCCAAACAAGCTCTCAAGTTTAGATATACAAATAGGCACTATCAAGTGTAAACACGGTCATATAATTTCCTTTCCCAGTCAGAAGTAATTTTTTTTTTCATCTCTCCTATCTTTTTGTTCCTAATGAAATCACTGCATCCTTGCATTTCTCATTTCCACAGATCCAACTGTCTACTTCCTCTTTTCTGTCTGGGCTAGGGTGAACCTAGACTAGCCTGTGTCCCTTAGGTTTAAACAGAGTTACGTCATAGCATCTACAAAGACTTCATTCACCTGTGACTTAGTTGGCTTATTGTGGTCCAAAAGGTATCATCTTTACCATTTTATATTTGAAATCCAAAGGAATCCTGGAGACTAAAGATAGGAGGTTCAGCTGCTGGTGTGAACAGAGTCTAAAATTTCAGGAAGCTTTTTATTTAGTCAATGCATTTTCAGTGGAGGCTTGTTCAAGTTTTATTTTTTTAATTAATTGATTGTTGTTGTTGATTGTAGGGCTTGAACTCTGGTCCTTCAGCTCAAGGCTAGCCCTTTACCACTTGAACCACAGCACCATTTGCAGCTTTTTCTGTGTATGTGGTATTGAGGAATCAGGCACAGGGTTTCATAAATGTTAGGCAAATACTCTACCACTAGGCCACATTCCCAGGCCTATCTTTTATTTTTATAAGAATAAATTTTGTATGATTTATAAGCGTTCTTCAGATGAACAAAGAAGAATCACTGAATTATTTTTCTTGTGTTTAGTTGTGGCCACTTATTCTGGGCAAATGTACTTTAAGTAAAGAGGGCTGCATTAGGTTCAAAGCACAGATCCAAAATTAGTTTGTTGTATTAACACCTTAATAGCAATGTTTATTTTTAATAAAAATACTGAATAGTATATTATACATATGCACAGCAATGATTTAATTCTGTTTTTTTATTCTTATTTTCGATGAAGAAAGAATTTGAGGTTCTAAGCTGTTCCCAGTGAAGGACAAACACAATTTATTATCCTGCACATTGAGATTCTCTGCAGGTTGTATATTCTTGACAAAACTTGGCAATGTGCACAGGTAGAATAAAGAATCCTCTCATATTGCTTAGGTAGATAGAATAATGTCCTTGCAGACAGTTAAGTCTTACGTGTTGCAGATACTGCTATGTGGGAGATGGAAAGTAAACTAGGTCATCATTAAGATCCATCCCCACTTTAATAAGACATTAATGGCATGTTGATTGTCCAATAGAAAATATGCATTTTGTGAGTTGAAAGCGTCACATTACCATGAAGCTGCCCAAAAATCTCTGAATGCTCATTTCAGAGGACTTGCATCAAATCAAAATACAAATGCTGCTAAGATGGATTTATAGGAAGATAATAGTGATTATTTTGCTTGGAAATCTACTGGCACGCATTTAGAATATAGGACAAGGAACCATTGAATAAACTCTCATGGCGTTACCAAAGTCTACATTGTAAGAAGAATCCTGGTAATTCAGTATGTTCCTTTGTCATTTTCCACTTACAATGTGGTTTTGGTGTTTAGGTTTTCATTGTAAAACAAAACCCAAAGTGATGATGGTATGGTGTGGAAGGCTCAAGGTTGTTGGGAAGAAAATTGCATTGTAGCAATCAATCTTTAGATTTAACCTCTAGAAAGTATAATTGGGCCAGGTATCAGGGGCTCATGCCTATAATTTAGCTACTTGGGAAACAGATCTAGAGGATTATAGTTCAAAACCAGCCTGGGCTGACAATTTGTAAGACCCCATCTTACCCTAGAGTCAAGTGCAGTGCTCTATGCCTGTTATCCCAGCTACAGGGAAGCCAAGATCAGAATGATCTCAACATTCCAGGACAGCTTCAGTAAAATAAGTTCTCAATAACCCATCTCGAAGAAAGAGCTGGGCACATTGGGACACACCTGTCTCCAGACTAGAGCAAAAGTGTAAATAGCATTGCAATCCTAGATGAATAGCTTAAGTGGTAAAGGGCCTTACTAGGAAGTGTGAGGGCATGAGTTCAAAGCCCCGTACTTCAAAAAAATAAAATTGACTTGAGTTATCTTCTGCTAAATTCTATTTTTGTTATGAGATAGGTCACACATAAAGTTAATCCACACATCTACTTATGCATATGTGAAAAGTGCACATGTGGGTTTTTACTTCCAAGGAATCTTACATATCCTATTTCTGCTCCATATCACTGTGCTCCAGAATAATCTCTTGGGCAAAGAGTAAGAACAATGCTATGTTCTTTGATTTCCTGCTTCCTTCCAGCTATCACTGCCGGTGCTGAAGAACCTGTCGCGTTGATCTCCAGCTGTCTTAACAGGGTACCACCCACGAATACAGATGTGTATTTTCTCAAGGTTCTGCAGGCTGAAGGTCCAAGATCTAGGGATGGCAGGGTCAGTTTCTGTGGAGGGCCCCATTGTTAACTGCACAGACTTGCACATTTGTCTCTATCCCTGCATGGTGGAGAGGTCTATCTCTGTTGTCTCTGTCCTTCCCAGGACATCCATCTTCTAGGATTAAGGCCTTGCTCATCTTCCCTAGTGTAACCTTGATTATCTACCTACGTGCCTACGGCAGGTTTTCAGTATTTGAATTTTGCATGGACCACAATTTGGTCCATGGCAATTCTTTAAAATTGTCTCCACTTCCACAAATATAGTGCTTCAGCCTGCAGATATTTTGTCATTTTATTTTTTTTCCAAATTGAAAAAAAAATAAAACATAAGTCCAGTAAGTTGGGCTTTTTTATTTGGTTTGGTCCTCAAGGAAATTCTATTCTGGTGTTCAGCTTTTAAATTTAAGTCCACATCTTCATGAGAAGAACGATGTTCACCATCTGATTACTGTCTTTGAGATTCAAATGCATGGATATTATTTTTTAATCTCTATGGGAAGGATGCACCATCCTTCAACTGAGTTCTTTGAAGAGAATTGCAGTATTTCATATTATTTTTTAAAGTTGTTTTAAGGTCTAGTACATATCCACTCAGCTCATGCTGATACATCTTTAATAAACACCTACTATGTGCCAGTCAAAGTATTCAAGGAATTGGTATGACATTTCTCGCTGTAAGGAGTTTAAGATGTCCTAGTCAAGCTAGAAAATTATATGGTTACCCTCTTGTGTGAAATAAACTCTTTGTGTATGTGTGTTTTTTTTGGTTATTGCTTTTATGCCATCTTTTATGCTTGGCATTTGTTGCTAAGCTCTGTCATTTTTTTGCTAGGAGAACATAGAGAGGGAAATGAAATTGTACGTCTTATATAATGTGGTCATCTATAAAACTATGAGTTAGTCTATAAAACTATGGGTTAGTCTACACCAGTGGTTCTCAGTCTTTGCAATCCATTAGACTAGCCAGAGAGCTGTGAAAATATACCCTTCCCAGTCCCTAGAGATGCTGAGTTGGGAACTGATGGTCTCAGGTAGACCTGCTCTCAGGAATAATTTCAAAAGATACCCGAGTGTTTCTAATGTGATCTCCAAGAGTCTTTAGAGGCTCTAAGTTTGTGTCTCGATGGATTCCAGGGTTTTATTTCAACGTCTGAAGTTATGCTATAGAATAGATTGGAGGTGGCATTCATGTCCCTCAGCACATGTGTACTTGAGGCTATTAATGACACTGTAATGAAAGTTCCTGCTTGACTATAATTTAGGATAACCCTCCTTGTTCTCTGATTTGAAAAACAAAATCAGTAAGATTGGTGAAATTTATATAACTGCCACGTCCTTTCAACATAATCTGAAGTAAGAGGTATACAGAGAATGTATGTTACTGGTATTAAAACAGAAAAGGGAGGTTTTATGGTTTTATATGTCATCGTATATGTTGGGACTGTTATTTTTTGAAGGTAATAGATTGCCATTTTCTGAATAAAAGTATTAAGTGTAGCAAAATAAAACACTGGGAAGTGAAAACTTGAAAGGGGTGGGGTAAGGTCAAGAGGAAAGGGGTAAACAAATCAAGAGAAGACGGGGAGAACGTGGTTAAGAATCCAGAGCATATTGTACAAAATTAAGAAGAATGGGCAAAGGGGCAGGTTAGGGGAGGGATGAGTGAGGATATTGAAAGGGGTGGCTGATCAAGATGCAATCTGCTCTGTGAAATGGAAATTCCTTTGCACAGCTATGTAAGGATAATAGTGATAATGAAAAGGGGGAAAGAAGCATTTAAATCAACCACCACCAAAAATAAAACATATTAAAGTGGAGAGACTTAAAGAAGTCTGTTTTAAAAAGAACAGATGGAGCTAGGCGCTGGTGGCTCATATCTATAATCCTAGTTACTCAGGAGGCTGAGAGTGGAGGATCACAGTTTGAAGCCAGCCTGGGCAGAAAAGTCCCCATGAGACTCTTATCTCCCATTAACCACTCAAAAGCCAGAAGTGGTGCTGTGGCTCAAGTGACAGAGCGCTAGCCGGGAGCACAAGGGGCTCAGCGACAGTGCCCAGGCTCTGAGTTCAAGCCCCACAACTGACAAAAAAGAGAGAGAGAGAGACCAGATGGGAAAAAATGGGGAAAGGGACAGAAGAAAAAACAATGTAATTAGATAATTGGCTAGGTGCCAGTGGCTCATGCCTGTAATCCTAGTTGCTCAGAAAAAGGAGATCTGAGAATTACAGTTCAATGTCAGCCAGAGCAGGGAATTGTGAAGGGTCCCTAACTCCAACTAACCACTAAAAACCTGGAAGTAGAATTGTAGCTCAAGTGGTAGAACACCAATGAGTGAATAAATAGGGACCATTCCCAGACCCTGAGTTCATGCTTCAGTGCTAGCCTAAAAAGAAAGAATAAGGGCTGGGAAGGTGGCTCAGTGGTAGACTGCTTGCCTTCATGCATGAGGCCCTGAGTTCAATTCCTCAGCACTACACAAGCAGAAAAAGCTGGAATTGGCACTGTGGCTCAAGGTGGTAGAGTGCTAGCCTTGAGCTGAAGAGCTGAGGGACAGCGCCCAGGCCAAGTTCAGGTCCCATGACCAACCAAAAAAAAAAAAAAAGAATAAAAATAAAAGAAAATTGTCAAGCTTTCCTAGCAATCCACATGAGGACCAGATAAGATGCACAGACACAGTGGGAAAGGGAGAAAGATTCACGTCAAGAGATATTATAAATAAACATTAACCTGCAATTTCAACTTTTACAAATAGGTGGTTTAGTGGAATTCTTCACAGAAGTAGATTTGGGTATGGGTCTTAAAACATGCTGAACTTGGAGGCTATTCATGGAGAGTTGTAGAATGTCGTCAGATCTTAAGGAAAGAAGGCTGAGCTACAGAACACACTGCTTATCAGTTGCTTAGGAGGAAAGAAAGATCAACAAAATTAGGCCCTACAAAGTGTCCGCCTTGGGCTGGGAAGGTAGCTCAGCGGTACAGTGCATGCCTTGCAAAGTGTCCGCCTTTATGAGAGTCATAAATACAAGCAACATTAAAAGGAAGAAGAGAAGATGGCAGTGGAGGAAATAGAACGAAGGTATACTTGGGAAAAATGATATTCTGAAAGTTGAACAGGAAGAGAACTTCAGCAAGAAAGAAGTAGTCAGCCATGTCACACTCTACATTAAGGATGAGTCATAATTGCTAGATGTATTTGAGTACCAGACATTTTTCTCTTCTCTTAATGTGTATTAAGTCACTTAACTTGCACCATAAGTCTCGGGAAGTAGTTTCTTATGATTAACTTTTTTTATGGATTAAAAAAAAAGTGCAGATCGTAACTTGCCAAAATCCACATAACTATTAAATAGTACTGTGAGGACCGGAGTGTGGAGGTTCTGATTCCAAAAGCCAAGCCATTCATGGCTCTGCCGAGCTGCCCAGAGGTATTAAGCGAGTTCTGGAGAGCACCATTGTACCTGGACACCAGGAAGTGGCCTCTCCTCAGGAAGACCTCAGTGAGGGTGGGATGTTTGACCTCTGAAAGGTGAAAGAGAGGGTTAGAGGGAGGAAATGTGTTCTCTGTAATGGCTTTTGTGTGAAAGAAAGGCACATGAAACCGTGGGGACTGGAGGTGACTTGCTAGGGACTTGTGATGACGTTTGAAAATGGAGCAAAGGCATGTCTTGAGAGACGAAAGCCAGAAGAGCTGAAGGACAAGTCATTGACGTACTTATCCCAGAAGGAGAAGGGCAGGGGAAAAGCAGGGAATAAGGGAGCAGGAAATCCTGACTGACTGCTTTTAACATGAGAGGGGGAAAGAAAGGGATCTGACAAGTAAGAGCAAATAAGGAATTTGAGAGTTAGTATTTAACTGCTTCATTTCTCCCTATGAAATCAGACTTGCCAGGGCCTGTCCGGGTGTGTGGTTTTTCTCTTTTCTAATGGCCAATGCTCCCATTTTTTTTTAAGAAGGATCAGTATTGCAATATTGCTACATATCCATTCGTGATTGGGCCATTTTTTCTCATAGAGTGTATTATTAAAATTCAATTTAATTTTCCCCCTTTCTTTGTATTTTCTTTGTGCTAATCCTGGGGCTTGAACTCAGGGCCTGAGTGCTGCAATATTTTGTCCACTGCTAGTGCTCTACCAATTGAATCACTGCTCTATTTCCAGCTTCTATTCCTTTCTCCCTCCGTTCCTCCCTCCTCCCTTCCTCCCCCCCTTCTTCCCTCCACCCTTCTTCCTTCCTTCCATCCATCCTTCCTTCATTTCCCCCTCCCTCTCTCTTTCTTTTGTCATAATTAATGAAGATACTAGTCTCATAGACTTTCCTGCCTGGGCTGGCTTCAAACTGCAACCTCCGATCTCAGCCTCCTGAGTAGATATGATTACAAGCATGAGCCACCTGCAATGGAAATGTGTCCTCTTCTTCATGTGGAGGAAGGCCAGTCCCCAACAAAAGCACCTCTCAATCAAAGAATGAAGAAGAACTGACTTTTGCATAGCTTGTGTCTGGAGTTCCCCACGAGGAGTCTCTGACATTGATTTGCCCTTTGCTGCTACACCTCAGTGTAATGAATTAGAAGAGTACCAACGGGGCAACGCATCCAAGTTGAATTGGCAGTGACTGGCCCGCCTGCCGAAAGGATGTGAACTGAATTAATAACATCTTGAACCAAAGCTGCAAGAAACATGGAGGAGAGATGTCTTCAAATCCCTCTCCCTCTCTCATTTAACAGGCGCCGTGGATGCAAAGGGCAACTTCAACAACTTTGGCACAGGCAGCCTTGTCGCTGTCAGTCTAACTTGTAAAGAGAAGGGGATGCGTGTTGTCTAGAAAGCAGTCTTCCCTTGAGGAGGAGGCATGGCTTTTGTGTTCAAGCATCGTATTTAATTCAATTATCTGCCCCCGCCACCCGCAACTGTCTGCTTTGCAAGGAAACTTTGGGAGGAAAATGATGCTTGATGCTTCTGCAAATCCCCAAAGATGTGCATCCATTATTAGGGAATTCAATAAAGGATGAGCTCTTATTCACCCAGCTGCCTCCTCTGGGAAGCCATCAAGGGGATCCAGCTGAGAACAGCAGGAAAATGAGGGGGTTTATGAAATGCATTGGGTTTTCCTTCTTTGTTTGTATGGTTGGCGGGTTTATTTTTAGATTGGATTCCACTACTTGTCATTTTTTTAAAAGGAAGACTTATTTCTATTGTACAAAAGGAATTAATATTTGGGGATGTGAAGAGCATCATAGCATTCCCTTCAACTGTAAAATTTCTGGGCTCCACTTGATCTCAACTTGTAAGCTTAAGGATCTCTTTCAGTCATTTCCTTCTCTCTCCTCTTGTCGGTTCCTTTTCAAAAAGTAAGCTTAGGGGCTCTACCACAAATGAGGAAGAGGGGAAATGCTATCAGAGGTCAGCCACAAATGCTTATTTTTCTTTAGCAGGAATTTCAGTAAAATGACACTATTAAAAGTCTTCATTGCAAAAATGACAACCACACAAATTGCTATAAAGCAAAAGAAGGAATCTTATGAATGACAGAATTTACGATTTTCTTTGAGGACCGAATGCGTACCCTTGTCAATACATGAGTCAGTTGCTAGTTAAACTTCTTGTAGCTCAACAAATCAAAACAGGCTGGTTGGTGAAGAATATTGCCTCATTTATCTCATGAAGCAAGAAACTAGAGTGAAGGAAAGGATTGCATACATTGGAGCAGGGAACATCAATTGAAAAATGACCAGGCTAAACTAAGTTGTGCCTCAGTGAGTCACAGACTTCCTTTTGTTTCAGAGTTCAAATGCATGACTATTATTTTCCATTAAGAGAACCAATAATACTTGGGAAGATGTGTGTGCTTAGAAAACTTGAGTCTTTGAGAAAAGCTATCTGAAACTCTCATTAATAAATGCTTTCTCCAGCCTGGCTAAGAAAGTCAGTTCTTGTTCCATGAAAGTATCTTTTAGGTATCAATAATATCTCCAAACTATAATATTTATCTTAATATGGTAAAAATCACAGCCTGATTATAAAGAAAGCTAAGAACAAATCAGCCAAAAAATTATACAATATTTTTGTGCCCATAGACTCAAATTGAAAAACAGTACACAGAACACTACATTTAAGCAGCACTTGAACCTTTCCAACAATTTTTTTTCCTTCTGTATGTGTGTTAAGTTGGCTCTCCTATTTAATTTAGTCTCTCAATTTTCCTTCTAAGGTTTCCCATCCTTGTAAGTTCTAAAGAGCAATGAAAAGATGGATAGCAATGATGAATCTATTCTGAAACTCTTTCTCCAAGGACTTGCCTGACTGATTTACATTTTTCTTTCACTCGGACTAAAAAAGAAATAAAAAGCCTCCTTTGAAAACTGCTCTCATTAGAAGCTTATTGACTCCTACATATATCTCAACAACATGGATTGCATATGGGTTAAATATGAGTGGGCATGGCATAGTTAATGTTTTTCAACAAACTTTTCTCCTCATTTTTCATTATGGATGGTGATTTGCTCTACCTGTCAGAGTAGGATGAAGCAAGAAAGCAAGGCTTCCTAATTTTTAGAAGGAATGGAATTTGAAAGTTCAGTCCAGAGTAGTTGCTTACTTTTGTGTGTTACACAAAAAAATACTTACGAGAGGTGCAGACATTTCTCTCAGATGTAGCCTTTTCTCCAGGAACATAGGAGCAGGACAGGAGATGCCAAATTGAGGTTGGCTCTTAAGCCAAGTCTTCTCTCAAAAGTGCATTAGTCCGTAAGTGTGAAGACTGCAGATCTCTACCTTTGTTCTCCCTTCTTGTTTGCTCGCTGTCTTGTTGGCGTTGAACACACTTCCCGGCCTTGTCACTATTATTAGGATGTGAGCCCGCAATTGTTTTTCGAGGTGGCAGCTAGCATGCTCAGAAGTAGCAGGAGATGCTTCACAGTAGACGCTGTGAGCAATGCTAGCCCTCCAAAAAAGTTCTAGACACTTCCAGATGTTTCTCTTGGCACAAAAGAAAATCAACCCCTGTAAGGGAATCACTAGTTTTGAGGAAAGCGAGTTACACTGTTAAAGGCAGAAGTTTGTGATAGGAAGAGAGTGGTTCCTTTCTTCGTGGTAAGATCCTCTGATAGGATAAATGTGTTTGATGGCCCTGCTCCATGAACACATTTAACTGTCTTCTACTTTGTTTTAGTATCTGACAATAATGTGACTCTATTCATATAGCCAGTGGGTAGTCTATATCCTGAATTTCCTACGAGAGTCTTGGTTTGCACCTGTTTTCCCCTCTCCTGTTTCACTTGAACTCCTTTTATTCTTTCAAGTAACTAAGGTGGTGTATGATAAATATGATTATTGTAGTAAGGAAAATACATAGTACAGAATTATAAGAGGGCAACCAGGGGATGCTTTGATGCCCCAGGTAATAATTTCTGGAGGAGATACTGGAATGGAGCCTTGTCAGGACATTAAGAGTTAACCAAGGAAAGGAGAAAAGGTAAAGGGGAAAGGAGGTTTTCTATATAGTGAAAGAGAGATGGTGTCCTGATAAATTGAAGTGTTAGACCAACAGGCAAAAATCAAACCCCAAAGTAATTTTTGCAAACTTGACTTCAATTTTGAATCTACCTATCAAATTGTTATCCTATCTGGCAAAATGAGCAGTGGCATTTTGAGGCTATAAATTATAAATGTGACCAACATTTATCTTTGATAAAAGAAACAGAAAGGATGGATTGCTATAAATTGTCCAGGAGGGGAGGACAGTTACTTCCCCAGCGATTGGCTTGAATGTGCACGGAATTAAAATGCAGCGATCACCTCCTTTTCTTTTTATCTGAATGTTTATAGCTGAGACATAACTACAGAAGACCTGCACACCATTACACATATAGATTTCACAGACTTGGGAAGAAATCTTATTTCAGCATCTGTAGTTGGTTTTATTAAAAGCAGTTTAAATTCCCCTGCCTAGAGCAGTTTGGAATTATAGAGATGGGCTGCAGAAATTTACATTTTAATTGAGGCAGAAGACAAAATAGGGCATGGTGCAGCATTCACACATTACAAGGAAGAATAAATAAGATATGTATCAGCTGGGAGAAAAGCAATGGCTGGTCGTTTTTCACTGTCTTCTGCATTTAATTTTTTTTTAACCTATGGCAATGAGCTGAGTTGGGGCTGCTAAGCCATTTTTCCCCCCAATCAAAACGTTTACCATGGCAGGAAGGCCTTACATGAAAACATTTTCACCAATGTGGATCCGGTATGCAAAAACTTAAGTCGATGTGTATTTGTGTGTGCAAGTGTACATGGTGGTACATATTATAGAAATAGAGCAACTCCAGTATCTGCACATATAAATAGCATGTGTTAATACACGAGGAAATTATTTTCAAATGTGGAGAGTTAGAATAAGTGAAGATTGTAACTTATCTCTTGAATGGTGTAATTTGTGTTGTTGCCTTACAGTTTGATAGAAACAGAATGCAAAATAATAGAGATGGAAAATTTCTCAGGGGAAACATTTTTTCATCTGTGATCAATCTAGAACATTCAATGAAGTCAGGGAAAACAAAGGTTTCGAGGCTGAGGAGTTAACTGGGTTTGATAGTTGCCTTAAAAATAGTTGACTTTTTTTTCTTTAATCATTGGATATTAAGTTTACTCAGTGGAGTAATTTGAGATTTCAATCTTCATAAAGGAAAAACTAATACACACAAGAGGTATAATATAATATATGAGGCTTTAAAAAGTTCTGATATTATATTAGGGTTGAAAATGATTTTTATATATTTACCTTTTTCTTGAACTTTCATCAACTTTATGATATTTTCTATCAGCTACATAGGTATTTTTATCTTCATGCCTGCACTTTGTCAGCTATAATTACAGACAAATTGTTAAAAAAAAACATAAATATTAAACAGCACAGTATTATAGTATAGTATGATTATCCAATTATTCCCTACTGAGCAAGTATTGTAATGGGACTAGAGAAAGAAATGTTCAGTTCTTGGGCTGGGAAGGTGGCTCAGTGGTAGAGCGCTTGCCTTGCGTGCATGAGGCCCTGGGTTTGATTCCTCAGTACCACATAAGCAGAAAAAAAAAAAAGCTGGAAGTAGCACTAGGGCTCAAGTGGTAGAGCACTAGCCTTGAGCTGAAGAGCTGAGGGACAGCACCCAAGCCCAGAGTTCAGGCCCACAACTGGACCCCCCACCCCCTAAAAAAGAAATGTTCAGTTCTTTGACCCCAAACATGTGCATTCTTAATTACAGATGTCAACTGCAGTAACTACTTTTGGCCACCAAAACTCATGTTAATTTGCTTTGTAGCTCGATTATGCTTTTCCTTTTCACTGGATTTTAAAATGACAGAATCTTCTAAAAAGTAATGACAAGCTTTCACCTTATTGCTGAGACTACACATTGTATTATTATTATTATCAATTACTATTATTACTACAAAGGGTTATAATTCCAAATGAGACTACACATTTTTAAATCATATACTATTATAAAAGTTAAAGGACTTTTTTCTTAAAGTTATCATTTTCTCCTGTGTTATTTTCTGGAACTGTATTCTAATTTGTATTGGTGATTTTTATTCTTTTTCTTAGTTCTATTCTTTAACTGTCACTTCAGAATTGTTTAGCACCTTTTATTTTACTTCCCCTCATTTTTGCTGATGCTTACTATCTTTTTGGCCTTGGTCTCTTCCATGTTCAGGTTGTCTTTTTGTTTTCCTTCCTTCCTTCCTTCCTTCCTTCCTTCCTTCCTTCCTTCCTTCCTTCTTATTTTGTATCATGAGCAATATTCATGAAACATATTTGGAAAGTAAAACTTGTGTTTCCTTGTAAATTTCAGACATCATCATTTTGTCATCTACTTATAGTAGAACAAAAATTAAAGTTTGAAATGCAAATATATTTTGTTCATATTTAGGAAAACATCATTTTATGATATTAGGTAGTTCAATAATGCTTTCAAATAATGTTTCAAAGGAAACATAAGAGCAATCTGGTCCTTAGTCCCTTGCAGATAGACAAGCCTTTCTTCTTTGGAAATTATTTGGGTACAAAGTCTGGAAATCTGATATCCCACTGAGATGAGTTGGTCGAGATCCTGTCCCATATCCTGTTGGTATTTTGAAGAATAGCCATCAATTATTTTTATTCCCAAGTTATTTGCCTCTCTTTTCCCCAATTAAAATATTTGAGCTTTGTTACTTGTACAAAATAATTTTAATGACATTTTCATACGTATATATAAGATATTTTGACCACATTTAGCCCTCCCTTCCCCATTAATCACAATTATTATTTCCCTTCTATTTCTTTTCTATTGCTGGACCTTATCCTACTTTTATCTTAAAAAACAAACAAAATGTATCACATGAAATGTATCATGTCTTTGTGATAACAGAGTTATCACAGAATTATCTCCTGTTTCTTTTTTCTTTTTTTTTTAAATTCTATATCCTCTTACAATTTGATTAGAAGGGTGTTTGCATTCTGAGTAAATTATCTGTAATCTGTTTCTTCTAGTTATCATGCATTGAGTGTTTCATTCACTTAAAGACTTGAGATGCTTCTACTTACTGATTATTGAGTCTTTAGAAATTTTTTTCTTTGCCTTTTTTTTGGGGGGGGTACTATTCTGGTTTTATAAATCCTGCAGGTTTACCACAGTCCTTTGATCACAAACACTCCGATACCAGCCAATCCTTGCCTATGCCTCTTGTCTATAATTCCTACAGTCACGCAGAATTCCTTGGCTGGCATGTGATCTATCCCAGGAACCTTGCCATCAGCCCTTTGTACTTTATCTATTTTTCAAATTTTTCCTAGGGCTGGCCTTGAACTGTAAATAATCCTGAATCTGAATGCATGAGCCTGTATTCCTATTTTGTTCTTTGAGATAAGGCCTGCTAAACACTTTTGCCTGGACTGACCTTGAATCTCAATTCTCCTATTTACAACTTTCAAATAGTTGAGATTATAGGTGTGAACCACAGTACGTGACTGACTGCCACTTATTAATTTGATTAATATAACATGGAAAATACTGCCAAACTCTCTGAACAATTATATATCACATATTTCTTGTTTAACCTAATACATTTCTGTCTACTGAGGTAGTAATTTTCTTATCAATACTGCCCAGAACGAAGCCCAAACTATTTTGCAAGCAAAGTTGCCAATATTTATAATCTTTTATGCCAGTACAGGAATTTAGGTAATTATTTTTTGTTTAATGGTTAATGAATATTATGCTTGAAGATTTATTTATTTATACTCTATTCCAAACACAACCTGAAGTGTCTTGGGCATTATCAAACACAGTGTGTAAAGAATTAGAATTTGAAGAACATTGTACAAGGAAAGTAAACTTTGGCCAAAAATGTTACTAAATTGGGAAGGGATGGGAAGGGGAAACAAAGGAGGAGGCTGCAATGCTTGATAAGAAATGTACTCATTATCTTGCCCATGTAATTGTAAACCCTCTGTACAGTATTTTCACAATAAAAAAATTTTTTAAAAAGTTACTAAATTGAAAACATCAAATATTTATATAATAGTATGCATGTTTTTATATTCTATACAGTCTATAGCCTATTCTCTCAATATAATTATTCAACCAAGATAAAAGCATAAGGTTCATACAGTGTAGGACTACCTATTTTATACTGAACCATGCTGATGATTGACAGGTTTTAATTCTGTTTGTGAGAGGATTTTTCAATAGATACAATTAAATTCATAGCAGAGAGCAATTGCATGTGAAAAACTCAAGCATTTGTCTAAAACGAGAACATTCTCAGCCACATACCATAATCTGGTTTTTATTCAGTTCTTCCCAATTATATACTAGGATCATTTGTAAATTTAAAAATCTATTGTTTATATATACCACATTTTCTTGACCCATTCATCCACTGAGGGGCATCTGGGTTGGTTCCATAGCTTAGCTATGGTGAATAATGTTGCAATAAACATAGTCGTGCTGATAGCTTTAGTATGGTCTTGTTTGTGATCATTTGGGTAAATACCCAAAAGTGAGATTGCTGGGTCATAGGGGAGCTCTATGTGGAGTCTTTTGAGGAACCTCCATACTACTTTCCAAAGTGGTAGAACAAGTTTACAATCCCACCAACAGCAGTAGGATTCCCTTTGTACTACATGCCCTCCAGCATCTGTTGTTAGATTTCTTGATTATAGTCATTCTAATTGGGGTCAGGTGGAATCTCAATGTTGTTTTGGTTTGCATTTCCTTTAAGACTAAAGAAATTCAGCATTTCTTCATGTGTCTATTGGCCACTTATTAGTTGGGCGGCTATTTCTTTGAAGATTTTTTGTTGGGGGATTTAGTTTTTTGAGTTCTAAGTATATTTTAGATATAAGACCCTTGTCCGTTTTATTGCTAGTGAAGATCTCCCGATCCGTGGGCTTTCTATTGATCTTGCTAGCTATGTCCTTTGCCATGCAGAAGCTCTGCAACTTCATGCAATCCCATTTTTCCAACCTTTCTTTGATTTGTGGTGTTTCTAGGTCTTTATTAAGAAAATTTTAGGGGTTGGGAAGTTGGTTCAGTGGTAGAGTGATTGCCTTGCTTGCGTGAAGCCCTGGGTTCGATTCCTCAGCACCACATAAGCAGAAAAAAGCTGGATATGGCGCTGTGGCTCAAGTAGTAGAGCACTAGCCTTGAGCTGAAGAGCTGAGGGACAGTGCACAGACCCAGAGTTTAGGCCCCATGACTGACAAAAAAAAAAAGAAGAAAAAGGAAAGAAAGAAAATTTCAGACTATGTCAAGGAGCCCTAGAGTTTCTTCTGTTCCTTCCAGTAATATTTTCAGGGTGTTTCTTTGACTCCAAGGTCTTTGATCCATTTGGAGTTGATTCTGGTGCAGGGTGATATATAAGGATCTAGCTTTAGATTATTATTATTATTATTATTGTGAAAATACCATACAGAGGAGTTACAATTACACAGGCAAGATAATGAGTACATTTCTTATCAAGCATTGCTGCCTCCTCCTTTGTTTCCTCTTCCTATTCCTTCCCATTTCCCCCCACTCCGCCCCCCCATATTCTCCCTTTTCCCCTCCTCGCAAAGTTGTAAAGTTTGTTTTTCAATATCACAACTTGTACATCTCATTGTTGCAAAGGGAAAAAACAAATCGTTTAAATAGCTTTAGATTTTTACAGGTGTTTAACCAGTTTTACCAGCACCATTTACTAAAGAGGCTGTCTTTCTTCCATCCTATTTTATTTTTTAGCTCCCTTAATGAAAATTAGGTGGCTATAGGCTTGTAGGTTCATTTCTGGGTTTTCAGCAGTTCTATGCCTGTATCAGAAAGAATGACACTGCCCCATTTGTTAGGAAATGAAAAGCCTTGGAAAAAAATTTATTAAGTGAAGTAAGCCAGGCCCAAAGAAACATAGGTCCCATGGTTTCCTTTATCTGCAATAACTAATATATGTCTAGGACAAGCAGAAAAGCCCAAAAGCTATGTATATATGACCATATAAGATGATGTTAAAAGAAATGAACCCCAAGATAGGGACACAAGAGGTTTTATCTTTCTTTCTGTTGTTTTTAAGGTACTTATAATGTACTATGTGATTTTTTTTGTTTCTTTTGTAAGTTTTTCCCCATGGTATAACTCCAGTTTTCACTGTATGTGATTCTGGTGTCCTGCATCTTGTATATACATTTTTCTAATTTGGGGAGGGGAAGTGAAATAACAAAATACTGAGATAAGGATACAAGATGACTCATTATAACAATGAGATATACAAGACACTATGTTGAAAACAAACTTTACAACTTTGGCAGGGGGAAGTATTGGGGAGGAAGCAATGGTAGAGGAAAAACAAAGGAGGAGGTAACAATGCTCAATAGGAAATGGACTCATTAACTTACTCATATAACTGTAACCCCTCTATACAATATTATTACAATAAAAATATATATTAAAAATAAATAATTAAGCCGGGCACCCCCCCCCCCCACAAATCTATTGATCAAAAAATATGCAGACAAAGCCAGGGCTGATGGCTCGCCCTGTAAGCTTAGCTACTCAGGAGGCTGAGATCTGAGGATCATGGTTCAAAGCCAGCTAGGGCAGGAAAATCCCTGAGATTCTTATCTTCAATTAACCACCAGAAAACCAGAAGTGGCACTGTGTCTCAAAGTGGTAGAGCACTAGCCTTGAGTTGAAGAGCTCAGGGACAATGTTCCCAGGCCCAGAGTTCAAGCCCCACGAACAAAAAAAACAAAATAAAGTAAGCAAACATTCTACATGGTAAAATATGTTATGCTGACTATTTGTTTCTATTAACTTATTTTTTACTCCTGTTTATATATTATACATATAAAAGTTTAATCTTTCTATTAGGAAGGAGAAAGATGTAAATTATGTATGAGAAGATCTCTCTTTCTCTCTCTCCATCTCTCTCACTCTTTCTCTTACTCTGTTATTAAAGTAGCTTTGGTTGAAAAAACTTAGTCAGTGGGTCAGGCTTCTTCCTAGAAATAATGTAATATCTATTATTACTTTGAATAAATCTGTAAATGGAAAAGCACTATGGTTTGTTTTTACATGATTACTTTGAAAATCCTAGCTTTAATCTTCTGCTAAAGTATTGTAATGTTTACTATCTATAAAATGGATTTTTAAAGAGACACATAACAATAAATACCCATTCTATTTAACATGTCATAAAATGATGTAAAATTCTAAAGCCTCTTCCTACTCTCTTTTATAACATCAGGTTTAGGGAAAAAACAGGAGAGGTGAATTTGTATTATTTTCAGTCTCAAAATAATTTGATTAAATAAGTATTGCTTTAAGTATATTAATCATCAACGTATTATTAATTTTGTTTTAAAAGATTTCTTGCTACTAAAATTTTGGAAAATGGACTATACAGTGCAAAGACAGGGTACTTTTGACTCTTTCATTTCCTTGAAAGAATAAAGAAGTCAAGAAGTATGACTAAATCATTATGCATGAAGTCCTGGAGCTCAATTCCCAGTAAAACATACACAAACACAGATTGAGAGAAAGAGAGACAGAGACAGAGAGAGAAAGAGACAGAGAGAGACACAGAGACACAGAGAGAGAGAGAGAGACCAAGTAAGTATAGGTGCAACATGAGCTTCATGAATATATACATCTTGACAACTGACACATCTTCTCTACAGTGCTAGGCAAGTCAGATTTTTTAAAATAATATGAATGATGAAACTTACTGTCATTTAAGTTAAATTTTCCACAGCTTAATAAAATAGACATTTACTACTTCTAGGGTTGCTGGTATGAGTGAGGTGACAGAATAAAATTTGGCGATGTTGGGTCCTTATTGGCATGAGAAGTGTGGGCTAGGACACCTCAGGCCCAGTTAACCTACAAGTGAGACCAGTATCTCCATCAGCTCCTCTAATCAGACAGTGTCTGAGATGGAATTTTTTCTCTTTACCACATTGGCATAGACGAACGCTAATGAATGCCCCATGCATGTCTTTTGGCATGCCAATTTTACAATGAGAAAAGCCAAACTTACAGGAGCTCATTCACCCAATATCTCACAGCAAGTTAGTGGTAGAAACTAAAGTGGAATCCAGAAATACTAATTCTTTGTATAGTACAATGAGCTTACATCAATACTACCTTATTCTCTCATGAGAGCCAAATAGCAAACTCAACAAATAAAATTGACCTTATCAGTTATTTTTAAATGACTTATTTTAAATTTTTTACTTGTACCTTCAACACATAGGAATCTTACCTACTGATGTACATGTTGATATTATGAAAGCCAGGATTGGAAGAATAGATTGCTCTAAGTTCTGTGCCTAAAGAGATCCTATAGAATGACATGTTGGTTAAAAAGCACAGTAAACACCTCGACATACCTTATTACTGTTACAGACTATAGCTTCTGAACATCAAGACACTTGCCTAAATACCAGTGGTAGAAGCATGAGACTCCGCCATTCTGTTTCCTGGAGGCTTCCATAGCTTTTACATCCATTGAAGGAGACTGTGTTCTGTAGGGCTTTGACTATGTCTTCAATACACAGAACAGGAGGGAGTCAGAAGTGGTCTCCTAATTGTTCCTGATTTGACTAACAGAATTAACTGCAGTGTATTAAAATGAGATCAGATTACAGCTCCTTGTGAAAGAGGGTTTTCACCTAGTCCATCTGGGTATAATGGATCCCCTTGTTGCCTAGAAGTGCTTAGTAAGCAGGTTCCCAATAGTATTATTCAGAGGCAGAATGTTTGAATACCTCTTCAACTCTGCCTTTCTGTGGTTAATTCCTTCCTCTTGCAGTTCATTTCTTTCTCTCATGCTTAGAAACTGACACTGACTTCATCCTCTCTCTCTCTCTCTCTCTCTTGCTCACTCACTCACTCTCACTCTCTTCTGTTCCTTCCTTCCTTCCCTCCTTCCTTCCTTCCATTCTTTCATTCTTCCTTTCTTTTTGTTGATGGTCCAAGGGCTTGAACTTAGGACCTAGGCACTGTCTCTGAACCTCTTTGTGCTCAAGGCTCACACTCTATCACTTGAAGCTTCTGGCTTTTTCTGAGTAGTTTATTTGGGATAAGAATCTCATAGACTTCCATGCTTGGGCTGACTGTGATCCATGATCTTCAGATTTCAGCTGTCTGAGTAGGCAGGGTTACAGGCATGTGCCACCAGTGCCCGACATACTTCATCCTTTCCTAAAAATACTACTTTCTTTTTTTAATAAGTTTTTTATTGTGAGAATACTAGGAGGGGTTACATTTACATGAGCAAAGTGATGGGTACATTTATTATCAAGCATTGTTGTCTCCTCCTTCGTTTTCCCCCTACCATCCGTTCTCTCCCATCTCCACAACTACTCTCTCCCCCCCACCAGCCTCCTAAATTGTGAAGTTCATTTTTCAACATAGTGTCTTGTACATCTCATTGTTGCAATGGGTCCACCTGTATCCCTATTTAAACAATTTGTTTTTTTGTTTTTTCCCGTCCCCTCCCCAAATTATACCAACATCAAATAGAGTGAAAACAGGGGTTATACCGTGGGGGAGGGGCATACGACGCAACAAAAATACCACCTTATAAATATGTTAGAAGCAATAGCAAGAAAGAAAAAACAACCTATGTCCTTATCATGGGGTTCATTTCTCTTATCAACTTATCTGACCTTTTCTGCTTCTCTCAGACATATACGAGTTATTGCAAATAAGGGAAATCATGGAACCTATGTTTTTTGGGCCTGGCTTATTTCACTTAATATAATTTTTCCTTTTCCTAACAAATGGAACAATGTCATTCTTTCTGATGGAGGCATAGAATTCCATTGTGTATATATACCACATTTTCTTGATCCATTCATCTACTGAGGGGCATCTGGGTTGGACCTTAGAGTCAAAGCAGACACCCTGAAAACATTACAGGAAAGAATAGGACCTTGGCACAGGCTGAAATTTTCTTAATATAGACCCAGAAACACAACAAATCAAAGAAAGGTTGGACAAATGGGATTGCATGAAGCTGCAGAGCTTCTGCATGGCAAAGGATATAGCTAGCAAGATCAATAGAAAGCCCACAGATTGGGAGAAAATCTTCACTAGCCAAACAATGGACAAGGGTCTCATATCTAAATTATACTTGGAACTCAAAAAATTAAATCCCCAACAATAAATCCTCAAAGAAACAACTGCCGAATAAATAAGTGGGCTAAAGACTTAAAGAGAAACTTTTCTGAAGAGGAAATAAGAATGGCCAATAGACACATGAAGAAATGCTCAACCTCTCTAGCCATAAAAGAAATGCAAATCAAAACAACACAGAGTTTCCACCTCACCCCAGTTAGAATGACTATAATCAAGAACTCTAATAACTCTAATAACTTTAATAACTCTAATAACAACAGATGCTGCATTATTGGTGGAAGTGTAAACTTGTTCTACCACTTTGGAAAGTAGTATGGAGATTCCTCAAAAGACTCCACATAGAGCTCCCCTATGACCCAGCAATCCCACTTTTGAGCATTTACCTGATCACAAACAAGACCATACTAAAGCTACCAGCACAACTATATTTATTGCAGCATTATTTACCATAGCTAAGATATGGAAAAATACTACTTTCTTAAACTACTGTGTACAAGTCCCAGTCTTAATTTTTAAGACAATAGTTAATACTAGTTAACACATCTCAAGTATGCAATTTCTCAACCATTGATGTGGGCATTTCCTCTGGACAAAATGTATCACTGTCCTCAAAATAGTATCTTGTTAGAGGACTGAAAGTTTGACACTTTTATTTTCCTAAGTGATTGTTCTGGTTTCCATAAAGAAAACTTTATGAAGCTAAAATTAGAAAGTATATTTGACAAGAAAAAGACAGTGATTTTTGAAATGTCTAGTAGGGCCTATAAAAATTCTGAAGAGTGGCTGCCATACTTGACAGGATATTCAAAGGTGGGAAGGATGCAGAAAGTCTTCTTTTCATGTAGGGATTTTTTAAGTGGGGTCTAAGTCCAAATTACAAGAACATTTGGCAAAGGTACAAAAATGTGCTAAGCTGTGAAGGTGAAGAACACAGTGTATAGTAGAATATTCTAGCACTTGTATACAACGGGACATATGAGTACTTCTTTTCAGAGCAACACTGACCACCTATACTAATAATATCTACCAACAGAAAAGTTTAAATGAGAAGCTATGTCAGCACTTCATGAATCTTGTTTGAGAATGACAATGATGTGGCTTTACGATCTGGCAGATTTCAAGTTTAGGTTTGCATAAAGATTAAAAGGATTGAATGACATGAGTTCCTAATATGCCCAGGAAATATTATCGATTGAAGACCCACCCACCGTGCCATTTCCCTTGGTGCATGTTTCATATACAGAAATAGAACGTCTGCCTATCCATAATGCGTAACTCATAACTTCCCTTTGTGTAAATTCTGAGAAGTTCTTATTTCCTTCCTGTCATGTTTGGTTGGGTTAAGGTCAAGGAAAAGTTTTGCTGGAATCAGGGCAAGTTTTAAAGTTCACAAACTTATTCACAGTCCTGAATAATTGGGCATGACGACAAGAATGTGTGTTATCATAGAGATAACCAACTTGACTGTTATCCCCCACTGACAAACTCTTCATCCCAGTTACATTAACAGAAGAAATCGCTACCTAGGTGAGGATAGCAGCATGCATTAGGGAAGGGCTCTCACAGAATGCTAAAATTAGCATTGCCCAGCAGATTTTCTATAAGAAGCAGCCATCTAGATCCTTTAGGTTTTAGTGTTTTCTTGACATTTGAATTTATTGACAGAATATTCTTTTCAAAAAGTCATCTTTGAGGGAAATAAACAATAGGATACATTTTTAACAAACCTTTCTCATAATTTCCACCAATTGAAGAATGGGAAGTAAGGGAGATGCATTTTTAATCCTCACTACTTGTTTTTGCTGGGACTAGAGTACTTTTTTTTTTACAAAACAAAACTAACAAGCAAAGAGTAAGTATCCTTATGTCAAGACAATGGAAGAATTTCCTTGCAAATTATAGTTGTAGGCGGTTGTACTTAGCTTTCCTGTTGGACAGGAAATTATGGTTTCAAACTCCAGTGGGACAGTATGTTATGTAAACATACGTTAAAGACAATTAGTGGAATAAAATTAGTGGTGCATATACCATTTGCTTTGTAGAATGGAAATTGCATTTAGTGGGAAAGTATTTTACTTAAATGTCTTTAAAAAAAGCTTTTGATTATTCTAGTACTGGAGAACCAAAATACTTCTAAGCATCTACAGGGTCCATTCTATTTTAATGAAGTTTACCATATTTCAAATCTATCACTGTAAATAAACTGACCATACTAAAAGGTAATTGTGTTCCTTCTTTGAGAATTGCATCATGGTGAAGAATACCTCAATAGTTTATTGTCGCATTTTGTCATTTACTCAACAATAGCCAATAAGAATAAGTAATGAAAAAACTCATAGGTATGTATTTCTCTATCAGACATGATTCACAATTATATTGGAAAGGAATATTTTGATACCTTACATGGAAACATGCTTTTAAAAGTAGGAAATAATTTAGTATGAATTTGATTATTTGACTGTGAAGAGGTTAAGAAAATTTAGAAAGCAAATACTTCTACTCTTGGATGTTCGTTGCTCAATACCTAATAGAGGCCCAGAATTACATTAAGTAAGCAGGCAGATGAAAACCCCTTAGTGTATATGGCACTTGGACAAGCTCTTTCTTAAGTAGAGGTCAAGACAGGGGATGCAAAGTTAGCAGTAACAGGTATTGAATTAGACTGACTTTAATCCCAATTCAACTATATCATCGCATGAATCAAACCCTCTTTTTGCCCTCCAGTGCCTTTATAGACTTAAAAATGTCTCCTATTTTTTGTGTTTGTTTTAGGATGTGTGTGTGTGTGTGTGTGTGTGTGTGTGTGTGTGTGTGTGTGTGTGTTGAGGAAGTTGTATTCAAATCATGCTGGAGTATCTCTGTTGTTGTCATTGTTATTACCAGATAATGACTGTCAGCAATTTACTATTAAACTATTTGTCTTTGACACAGTCCAAAATTGTTTCCTTTCTGTCTCATGTCAAATGGAAAATGGTTGTGGAAAAGGGGATAAGAAATGTATAATAGACAGCAAAAAATAGGTCCCAAATTGCTCAAATGAGGCTTGGTAGTCAACTATGAGGATTCCAGTACAATAAACCCTTGCTAACTTAGACTTAGAAAATGAATACCAGCAAAACTTGCACTTGAAAGGTGTTGGGGGTAAAGTCAAGGGGAAGAGAGATGAGGAATGAACAGAGGAATGGGATGGGGGGGTGAATAGAATGCAGTCATAATATTCATTTTATGTCCTATGAACTTAAGAAAGTTGAAGGGAGGGGCTAAATTGGGAGTAGTGGGAAGATTATGAATGGGGTGACATTGATCAGGTCAAGATCCATTATATTCATACACTAATTCATTAGATGTTAACTCCTTTGTACAACTACATGTAGATTATAAAAATACAATTGGAAAAAATCTAGATCTTTTCTTTAGGGTGTACATTACAAGTAGAAGAGAATAATTATGATGCAGGTATTCTCCTAGATAACTTTGGAGAAGGTCTAATGAAACTCTTGAGAAGCTTTGACAACCTGTCACATTGCTTTTTTTTTTTTGAGATTACCACATTGTCTTTTTCCTAGAAGAGATTTAATGGAAACTAATCTAACTTCAAGGTGAGATTCAGAATTGTGACACATCAATCTAATAACAGTTCGCAAAAGCCACATGGTACACAAATGGGGTTTTAAGGCACACTCATTATGAAAATTAAATTACATAAGCTTACGCATAAATGCATTATGTTGAACACAGGGTAGATACTTATAACTTGTCACTTCCTACATAGTACATTTTGTTATTGGCTGTGTTCTTGAGATTTTGATATCTGCAGAAGGAATATATTATATGATGATGTATTCCTGTGTATTGCTTTCCAACTTCAGTAAAATCAAGTTCCAAGTTCAGTGAAATCAGAATGGTTACTTGACATCAGTCATGGCAGGAAACCAGATCCCAAAGGAAACGACAATATTACTAAGATAGGCTTCCACTTTTCCAACCTTCACCCAAGCTGGTGGTTGCGTGTTCCAAGCTACCATTGAATGATTCTTATCTAACTGTCTGCTGTTTTTTTTTTAACTTGGTGCTTTCATGACTGAATAATACTTCAGAGTATAAGACTAGTGTACAAAAACGGCCCTTGAACGAGGCTAAAGAGTTTTTTTTTTTATAGGAGCCTTCCCAGAAGCTATGACATAGCTGCTTTAAGTCCAGTCTGACTGCTAGGAATATAAAGAAGTTATATAAAGTTATATATAAATATAAAGAAGTTTCCAGGCTTCCTAAAAATGACAAAATTTTAGGGAATGGATGCTATCGTCATTCTTATGACAGCTCTCCTAAAATGGATCAAGGTTAAAAACTTTATAACTTTTTCAATGTGTTTCCCTTTTTGTCCAGCTTTTACACAATTGAGTGGCAATTAATGGAGAAAAGTAAGTCAGATTTTGTATTTGAACTATAACCTTTCCCTTTGGTAACTTTACTGAAAAGTTTCAGTACTATCTTTAATGTACAAGAGACTGGTTCTTATTTCATTATGCTAACACAGGTAAATTTCTCTGATTTACTTGAACTAAATTATGTATGATTTTGTTCTCTCTCACTTGTAATGATCCTTTCTTCAAGGCAATGAAGTCGGCTAGACTGTAAGGCATACTGAATGAACTGTATGTGGATGAAGTCTAGGGAAAATCCTCCTAAATCTTAATTTTTCTTTAGTTGTTGTTTTCTGAGCTTTCATGAGACAGTGATCTAATGGGGAACTGATCCTAATGACCTGCTATAGGTGATTTTAGAGCTTTATTGTAATTTCTTATCTCTCAGCTAGCAACTATGTTTAAACATCTGGGCAAATTATTAAGCTCATAAGAGTATTGCTAATGCTTGTCCCACGAAAAAACTCCACAATTTAAAAAATTCCCTCTTATTTCTCTGTAACTCAATAGGCAAAGAAAGAGTAGATTTTTGTGAGATGCATCTACTTTATTGTGAACATTTACTGCCTAGAGTTGGAAGAGTTAAACTAATGCATACTAATATTGTTTCTTTAGCCACGCACAAATGTCCTCCAGTTTCACAGCCACTGAAAATTTTGTCTTCTGGAGATGTGTAAGCCTCCTTCATTATTCAATAGTGGGAAATGTATTCAGAGCAGTGTAAAATAGAAAGGCTTCATACTTTGAAGAGTCCTAGCAATATTTTCTGTGTGAGGGGAAAAAAGTGATTCTTTTTTATCATGAAATGTTGAATTTTAAATACAATAACTTTTGCTATGAATTCAATGACTTTCCTCTTTGGGTCATCTAGGGTTTTTGTTTTTTTTAATTTGCTTTGTTATTGTTGTTTGCTTTATTGTGCTGGACCTAGGCCTTGAAGATCTCAGGGCCTAGGGACTATCCCTTAGCATTTATGCTCAAGGCTAAGGCTCTACCTTGAGACTCAGTCACACTTCTGGACTTTTTTTGTGTGTATGTGCTTCATTGGAAGTAAGAGTTCCTCCCTGAGCTGGCTTCCCATTTCGATCTGCAGATCTCAGCCTTCTTGAGTAGCTAGGATTACAGGCCTGAGCTATTGGCACCTTGCAGTTTAGCATTGTTGTACCATTCAGGTCATCATAGGAAAAATGATAAAAAAAAAATGGTTAGGATGTACAAATAACTCACCACAGACCATTGATCCATAGTTGGTGTTTGGTGAGGTAAAAACACAACTCATTTCTAATAAGACATAACTCTGCAGATTATCTCTCTACATACTTTTATTTTCCGAGAACTTTAATAATAAACATGCAGATGTTTTAAGAGCACTTTGTTTCTGATTCAGTTTTAGCCTTGAAAAGACAAAGGGGAGAGATTGGAACAAGAAGGATACATTTGCACCTGATAAATCGACAGGCAAGATTGAATGTCCTCCAGTAAGGACCTATATTGGCACATGCATGGCCTTTAGAAGTGCTAGGAACGGATGCAAATCCCATTGTGTTTTGTATTGTTATGTTGCCAACACAGACACAAAGCTTCAATCACAGCTTCTCAATGGAGAAAGAAACCTCTAGGTTTAGAAATCTCTAATGTTTTATAGAAGCCAAGAGCACACAGCTTTAGGGCAAATACTATTGGTAATGTACTTGGCAACACATCTCTACAAGCTAATTCTGACTGGCCGGAGTAGGAGAAACATTGTCCAAGGTGCAGGTGTGGAGAACAATGTGGTATCCTCACTGCCACTGCTGCTCTGTTTTCTCGGCATCGTGGCTTCTCATTGGCCAGGACGTGGGAGGAATCATTAAAATGCTGTAAAAATCTCTGTACGTTAATTAAGTTATGGATTACTGAAGACAGCCTATTCAATATATGATTGAAAATGCAGTTCGGCAAAGAGGAATCCCTTCTTCTTGGACCTGTAGTATATATTAAATGTAGTAGAGTGATTCTGAGGTCACTGGAAAGTTACTGTGTTTGGATGTAGTATGCACCTGTTTTTTTATTATCAAGTAGTTGTACAAAGGAGTTACTATTCAACAAAGCAGTTTATAAGTATAATGGATCTCAATCAATATCACCCCTTCCAATCGTCTCACCCATCCCTCCCAGCCCACCCCTTCCCTCACTCTTCTTAATGTTGTAGGATATCATTGAATTTTTTTTTACTGCATTCCCCGTCTCCACACACCCACGTCTCTTTATTCATCTACTCCCTCCATTTGACCTCTACCTCACACCTTTCAAATATCCTCTCTTGGTGTTTATTTTGTTGGATGTTGATTTTGCCTTTGTTTGACAGTACGTTTCTTTTGTTTGATCAAAATGAGCAATGAGACAGTGGTAATCATGAGGCTTTTGAACTCTATGGAGTTCAAAAAATGTAGAGAATGAACCTTAGGCTTCTTTGATGGTGAGGGTCCAAAGACAGAAGCAAGAGGTTAATTTGTTTCTTCTGCATGATTTCAGAAGTCTATAAGATAGGAAACAATGCAAACATGCACACACACACACACACACACACACACACACACACACACACACACACACTACACAAAAACACATCTCCTGCTACTGGATTAGAAGTGATTAGTTTTCATATCTACACTTATTTGATGTTGTTTCACTTTAGTGCTTTGTCATTAAAAGTTCTACAGTGTGCATTTAATTTTATTTTAATTCCTATTCTGTATGTTATCCATGTATATTGGGTATACCACTGTCATCAGGATTTCTCAGCTAATTCACTATTACTTGGAAATGTCATGTTTAGGCTCCATTCAATATCTTTAGGCTTCAGTTTCTCATAAATACAGTGGGATAAACCACATGTTGTGTTGTTTGAATATGAAATGGTTTGAAATTGTTTAGAAATGTATTTAAGGCTTTGTATGTGCTTGTTAAAGGGGTTCTTCTTGTGATAAAGAATACAGTCTGAAGCTCCTGAACATATAGGCATGAGTTTCAGAATTATCTTTTTGTTTGTTTGTTTCAGCAAGTACTGAGCTTGGTGTTGACCCCTGGTTTTTTCCACTCAAAGCTGGCACTCTAGCATTTGAGCCACACCTCCAATTACAGCCTTTATTTTTGCTGTGTAGTTAGAGACAATAGTCTTTAGATATGGCTGGCCCAGCTGGCTTTGAACCTCACTTCCATACTCAGATCTTACCCCTTAGAGTAAGTACAATTATAGGCATGAGCCACTGGTACCCAGACAAAAATTCTCTTATTTAGCAATGTTAAAGGTGCTGTTAACTCTCTGTTTTACATATCAGTTCTATTATTAAAATCCATTATATATAGGCAATATATGTTTGTGAATCATTACTAAGTCAACATGTAAGTGTGTGTAGATATTCACATGCCTGTGTGTTGTATTGTGTTGTGATTTATGTGTGTACATCTGGGTATTTTCCTCCAAGAGTGTATTTAGGTAGAATGTTTAAATTAAGATTTATTATTAGCTTGTACCAGTTGTACAGAGGAGTCTCATGGTGACCTTTTCATGACTGTGTATATGTACACAATCATTCCCACTTACTGTCTCATTCCATTATCTTGTGTGCTTCAACATGAGTTCAACAGGTTTTCGTAGGTACACATGAATTACTACAGTATTCACCTACCTTTACCTTTTCCTCTCACCTTTTCTTGTTCTGCTTATACTACCTCAACAGAGCCTGCTTCACTTTCTTGTCATTCTTTTTAATGTATATTAATTGTACTAAGAATTTTCACCATTTCTTTGTTTTATAGTGCATGTTATATTTTGCATTGTATTAGAGTAACCCTTCTCCTCCTCCTCTTCCTTCTTCCTCTCTTTCTCTCTCTCTCTTTCCCCATCCCCACCCCATAGGACTCTTTAAAGTAGCGAGGATTTTTTATTTATTTTGACCCAAGTAACTTCTGTGGGTAGTAGAATAATTTCTTAGCCATTTATTTCTTTTGTGATTGTGACAGATTAAAAAAACCTGCAGAAAAGCAAAGCAAATTTTATGGCCAAGCCTTGTGTGAGCTCTGTCCAGAAGTTCCAACTCCTAATCTAGCGTTGTAGGAGGTGAAATAGTCTGTATTGCAGATGAGCTTTTCTAGTCTGGCTTCTCAAAGTATTTCACTAAAGGTCAATATTGCTCCTTCATCTCTTTAAGTGTGGTACCCAGTGCTACCACACATCCATGAACCCAGTATTCCTGCTTATATCCAATGAAGAGAAAGGCATGTTAGAAACATTCTTATTTTATGAGAAAATAAGTATTGTCTATTTAATTAGGTAACACAATGTTTTTGACCCTGGAATCCTTGGGGAAGTGATTTATCATCTGCTTCCCTGTTTTAAACATTGCTAATATTGTAAGTAAGAAAATTGGCAGCCTTAGACTTCCTGTATGTATATAAATCTATCATAACACAGCAAGGTTGCGTTTGAAGTCTGTCTACTTGGAAAGAATCTTATTCATTGTACAATATAACTGGTGATACTTCGATTTTTTCTCCTAAATCATTTGAGTTTAATAGTTACTGATAGGCAAATTATACACCATGCTTTCACTTGACTCATTGTTTGTCCCTGGTCTTCTTTCCATGAACAAAGCCCATTGCACTTTTGGTTTAGGGATTGGTAAATGGATCAGTGAAACTCCAACTGCCTCTTCCTCCAGAGTAAAATCTTATTTTTTTTAAATTTAATTTAATTTTTTTGTGAACATACTGTACAGAGGGATTACAATTACATGGGCAGGATAATGCTTACATTTCTTATCAAGCATTGCAGCCTCCTCCTTTGTTTACCCTTCACATCCCTTCCCAGCCTCCCCCCCACCTCTCCTAATCCTCCCCCCCCACACACACCGACGTTGTAGAGCTCATTTTCGACATGACAACTTGTACTTCTCATTGTTGCAACAGGTCAACCTGTATCCTTAAATGACTTGTTTTTCCCCATCTCCTCCACAAGTTATACTGACATCAAATATAGTGAAAGCAGGGGTTATACTGTTGGGGAGGGACATACAAAGCAACAAAGAGTAATCTTATAAATGCGTTATAAACAAATGCATGAAAGAAAAAAACATTAAAATACATATCTAAGGGTTCATTTTCCTAACATCACATTATCTGACCTTTTCCGCTTGACTCATGCATATACTAGATATTGCAAATAAGGGAAACCATGGGACCTATGTTTCTTTGGGTCTGGGTTACTTCACTTAATATAATTTTTTCCAAGTTTTTCCATTTCCTAACAAATGGGGCAACATCATTCTTTCTGATGGAGGCATAGAATTCCATTGTGTATATATACCACATTTTCTTGATCCATTCATCTACTGAGGGGCATCTGGGTTGCCAAAAATTCATATGGAACAATAAAAGACCCCAAATAGCAAAAACGCTCCTCAACGGAAAGAACACTGCTCGAGCAATATCAATACCAAATTTCAAACTCTACTATAAAGCCATAGTAATCAAAACAGCTTGATATTGGCATAAGAACAGACCTCAGGACCAATGGAATAGAATTGAAAACCCAGAAATGAACCTACAGACCTATAGCCATCTAATCTTCGATAAGGGAGCTAAAACAATAGAATGGAAGAAAGACAGCCTCTTCAGTAAATGATGCTGGCAAAATTGGTTAACTGCTTGTAGAAAACTAAAGCTAGATCCTTATATATCACCCTGCACCAGAATCAACTCCAAATGGATCAAAGACCTTGAAGTCAAAGCAGACACTCTGAAAACATTACAGGATGGAATAGGAGAAACCCTAGGTCTCCTTGGCTCAGGCCGAAATTTTTTGAATAGAGACCCGGAAACACAACAAATCAAAGAAAGGTTGGACAAATGGGATTGCATAAAGTTGCAGAGCTTCTGCAGGGCAAATGACATAGCTAGCAAGAATGAGTACATTTCTTATCAAGCGTTGTTGCCTCCTCCTTTGTTTCCCATTCCCATCCCTTCCTATCCCCCCCATTCCCCCCACCTGATCCTCCCCCCCAACCAAAGTTGTAAAGTTCGTTTTTCAATATAACAACTTGTACATCTCATTGTTGCAATGGGTCCACCTGTATCCCTATTTAAACAATCAGTTTTTTCCCTTTCCCTCCACAAATTATACCAACATCAAATACAGTGAAAGCAGGGGTTATACTGTGGGGGAGGGACATACAAAGCGACAAAGAAATCACTTTATAAATTTGTGAAAAACAATCACACGAAAGAAGAAAACATTTGAATACTTATCTTGGGGTTCATTTCCACAACATCAACTTATCTGACCTTTTCTGCTTGACTCAGACATATACTAATTATTGCAAATAAGGGAAACCATGGGACCTATGTTCCTTTGGGCCTGGCTTACAAATTTTTTTTTCAAATGTAAACAACAAAGAACATCTAAACTGGTTGTATGTTTTCTAATAAACCAACTAGAATTTTTATCCCCATTCCTAAAATGTGATATATAAATTGTATGAACTAGACTTTAAGCTTAGCACTCAGGTATCTCTACATAGGTGCATTATTTAGAATAATTATTCTTAAATATGCCAACACTTATCTCAAATTTCTTCTTGTCCTCTGGCTAGTTGTTAAGTATAAGACAATGACATACATTCTTAACTAGTGACAACAAAACTCAAGAGAATAAAAAGAAAAGTACTGCCAAAAGGAAAAGTACTAGCAAAAGAGAAATGACTTTGGAGATGCATTTTATGATAAAGTATTACATGAAAAATATAAATATGGAGGTAAATATGCATGTCCACCTTCAGCACAAACATGCCAAACTTGAAAATTCTACATGAATGCTATACATCACAGGATGTTGATAATAGATTGATAAAATAAAGCAACACTATGTTACATTTCTAGTTTTGACTTGTTTAGAGGTTGATCACTCATGTAAGCCAGACAGGAAGCAATAGACAGATGTCAAGCTATTGTGCAAGCACAGCTGTTTGAATTAGTTTCATGATTACCTATGAGCCGTTCTGACCTTGTCAGTTCTGGTGAGTTGAGCACTTAAGCCTTGAATCCTGTCAATAAATATCTGGCAGCTGATCCTCTTCCAAAAGGGCACTGCAAGGTCATGTTTTGCAGCCTGCCCTCTCCAGAAACAATAAGAACCATAGAGTCCAAAGAGGTCACTTTGGAACATACCATGCACGATGCACCCTTTATCAGAAGTGACACTTATTAATTGCTAAAGGATGATTTGAGGTAGGTGATGGGGTTTGTCTATAGGAATGCTAAGGAACTTTAAAAAATAAACACGCAATAAACAAAAATTATTCCTAACTGAGGTAAAACAACTAATTAAATTGTTTACATGTACTCTGAGTTTCACACATAGGACAAAATTAGTTGCATCTGGCATTATCGAAGAGGTAACTAGCCTCAGTTGGAAAAGCACTGAAGTTGAGTTATAATTGTTAATAATTCATGGAGATCGGTTTACTTATAGAGAAATCCAAGTTGACAATGATAAATTTCATAATAAATTTGCAGTTAAGTTTGGATGTGGTGTCAGCCAATTAAATAAGCAATCAAACCACAGATAGAATTAGTTTTCTTTGAACTGCCAGCTCTATGGAGAGTCCCATTACTTGACAAAAACAGACAACTTATGGAATAAATCCATCAAAATCTATTGTCTGGAACTAAATAAAAGCTGAGGTAGCAACTGTGTTTACAAGGAAGAAGAATCTAATTTGGAATCAAAATCAACTATCAAGTTTTAACTAAAATATGCTGAACTCAGAGGCAAGTTACAAGCTTGAAAATGGAAAATAAATTTCTTTTTATATCCATATGAATATAGACAGATAATTGAAATGCATTCACTTACATATGTGTAATATACACATACTAATATGTGTGAGATGAATGTAATTATAAGTGCATGTCAAATAGGAAGTGCAACAAATATGACAAAATTGCATTCCAGAGACTGCAAACCCAAATGCTTCAGGACCAGGAAAATTAATGTGACGGTAACACCAAAGGCCAAAGTTATATGAAAGCAAATGTCAGGATCATGACCACTGGGAGATCTCATCAAGGACTTGCCATTCACTTTTCTGATACAAAATCTTTTTTTTAGGTCCAAGTCTAATGATGATTTCTACCAAAGAGTTTTCAGATCTGAGGACTCAAATTGAGAGCACTCAATAATTACTTGGGTCTAATTTACCTAAAGACATACTATGTAAGGAAGAGATTTTACTATTCTAAGATTAAAAAATATATGAAGTAACTCCAGGATTTAGAAATAATTAGTTTTAAAGAATTCATCTGAATCACCTATCTATTTTTTAGGGTCTTTACCTATAAGAAATCAGGTTAAAATAAAGAAATATTCCATTGTTTTCCTGTGTGTTTAGAATTCCATGATTGAAGTTTCCTGCTAGTATTTTAATTCCATGAACTTCAAGCCCACTTTGGTGTTTATTGATAGTTAACATTTGCTGAATGGTGAATCACTGCTACCATTGATCATTAGTATCTATTCTACTTAATTACATTTCTGTTGATATCTCAGTAATTTCTAACTAATTTGCTTCTGAGGAAGTCATTAGAAACTAAAACCTGAACCCTTACATTGCTCCAGGATATGCTTCTATCTGGTAGTATTTACCTATTTTCAGAAAGGAATATGCTCCACAGAGAAAGTAATTACACCTCTTCGTTGTTCTACCTAATGAGTACTTGCAGTGCCATGCTTATTCAGTTGTTAAATACATTCTTAGGATTTCAAAAGCAACCTTTTTTCTGCATTAGTAATCAGCTCAGAATGTGAGTATCAAATATTTTAATCTGTGGATATTTTTTTAAATTAGTTTAGTGGCAATGTTCACCTTCCTGGAATATGTCATTTTAGCTCAATAAATACTTGTGAATAAATAGAGGAATATATCATACTTTCAGGTATTAATAAAAGTTGTACATTGTAAATTTAGAAGTAATTTATCAATAAGCTACATCAATACTGAAATAAGTGAAATTTGGTATTGACAAAAACCAAGAGCAGTAATAAGTAATACTGATATTCCTATGATAATGGGATTGCAATAATAAAACCAACATCCTTAATCATTCTTTTTCCATTCCTTTGATTGCTCATCTAATAATATTTTGTCATTTGTAAGCACTGGGAAAAGTTATCTGACTCTGAATGGAGCATAATTTTTAGTTATGCTGATGGGCCATGATTTTTCTTATTTATTTCAAACATAGACTGAAAAGAAGACAGCCTATACATTTACAGATATGCTTAAATTAAGTAACTTTTGAAATTTTCTCCATTTCTCAAAACCTGTTTTTAAGAGATAGATACAATCTAGCTTTTCTTTTTAAATGTAGCAATTTGATACAGTGAAATTCTGAGTCCTTACCTTAAATTGTTCCTGGAATCACCTTTGGAGGCCAACGATTGGCTATGTATTATATGATGGTGTACCAGTGACAGAAGAATGTCTGTTCTGTTTGTTATACAATAGGAGGTGGTGATGGTAATGCCAGATTCATGGTAAAAGAAAATTTGAAAAAGTAAAGAATTCTTCAAAGCTTTAAATTCAGGTTTGAATCCAAGGCTGCCTTCTTTTACAAACCATGTGTTTGAGATTTCTATGTATGAATATTGCTCCATCTGCATATGTCTGGGTGTGGGGCAAAATTTCACTGTTCTTCATATATACCAGTACCAAGATGAGCAATATGCTTAATAATAAGATTAATCAAACATTTACATTTTCTGGTTTTGATATAAATTTCTATTCAGAGGCTTGGGAAATTCTCCTTCTCCTTGGTCTTCAAATGAGGTCAAACATCTGCTCCATTATTCTCCATGTCCATTGTTCACACTGTGCCTTGAATTTTACTGGTAAACCTCAGAGTGATTTCTCTGCGTAGATGCCTTGAGGTCTCTGGAATAACTCTAAAAAATACACATGACAGATGTTTTTACAATCAAGTCCATCAAATGTGACTATTTTAAATTCTCTCCAAATGGATGAGACCTACTTGTGTGATCTTGCTTCATACTGGTTTTGTTTAGCTTCCTTAATGCTGCAATTAATCTTTGCAAACATATAATTCATCCTCAAGCTTTTCTTTCTGCATGCCAGAATCTGGTTGTGTAAACCTGAAATAAAATACCCTGTCTAATTTGATCTGTAATCATGATTGAAAATGGTAAGCTGATATTGCTTTATTTCTGCTGTGGTGCAATTCAGATGCCTATGCTTCTCTAATTAATCTAATCTAAAATTGCTTTGGCTATTAGATAGCCTAAAAGAATATAATGAATTGTTTTCCTTTCTTATCTGTGTCATTAGTCGGAGAATTAATTTTGCCAAATATAAAACACACACTCTGTTTATTCATGTATCTAGATCTCAATTTAAGGTAAACTTCTTTGTCAAATACTAGCTATCACTTATTAACTAGAATTAATATCAATTTCATGGACCAATTCAATATTTAATTCAATTCAATATTTAAGCACAATGTATCATAAATAAATGTATCATAAATAAATATAAAAATATTTATATATTTAATATTTAATAGTATAAGTTCTATGTTGCATCCATAAAATACACCCCAATTAATATATTTAAGATTATGTTACTATACCACAATAGTATATTGGCTATATTACAAATCAGTTAATTTTAAGAAACTTTTGCAAGTGTAAGTTTATTAGTAATAAAGTACATGAATGAAATGACTGTTACTATCGAATTAAGAGAGCTATGTAAAAGTATTTATACATGAATGAATTTTAATTTTATTTGAGACATTAGAGTAGTTGAATTTATAGACATTTTGCAATTAAATAAAAATTGGATTAAAATCCCCTTCTTCAGCTTATGAGCCTTGTCTTAACTTATTTTTGTTAACCAAGTGAAACCACATCTTTTCTCCTTTCCCTTACCCTTCCCTTCCATTCCCTTCCCTTCCCTTCCCTTCCCCTCCCTTCCCCTCCCCCCTCTTTTTTTTCTCTCTTCTAGACTGTGGTATGAACTCAGGGCCTCATACTTGCTTGGCTCATTTCCTCATTGTTAATCTACCACTTGCACTACACTTCCAGCCTTTTTTTTTTTTTACCAGTTAGTTTGGAGATGGACTTTTGCTTGGACTGGTCTCAAACTACTATCCTCCACAGCTCAGCCTCCTTAGAAGCTAGGATTAACTAGGAACCAGTCGTGCCTAGCTCTTTCCTGTATTTTATATATTGACATACAGCACAGGTTTATTCAGTACTTGGCCCTGTCACATACTGATATCATTATCTGATTTAAAACTTTTAAAAGATGTTAAAACTAATACGAATTGTTTTGATGCTATAGTCAGGAATAAAAGACAAAATGAAAAATTGCTTACTATTAATGACTAACATGGAAAGGCATTTTAAGCATCAATGAAATACATTTCAGCATCCACTAGAGTGCTTATATTACAAAAGACATACAAAGTATTGGTGTGGATGCGCAATGCACATAGACTGTTGAGGACAAATATAAAATGTCAGGTGAGAAAAGTGACCAATAAACGTATACTTCCTGAGAACCCCGACTTTCCACATACCATTATGAAGTGAATATATGTGAAAATATATGCAAATTTGTGCAAAATGTGTATAAATATAAATTCCTGTGCAAATTCATTCAAGTATCAAATTGGAAACAGACTAATCAATGTGCATCGATAGGAAAATAATTGTGACAGTATCAAATAGCAGAATATGTAATCCTAATAAATGACATGCAAACTGAGCCAGGCATTGGTGACTGATACCTGTAGCCCTAGTTACATAGAAGGCTGAGATCTGATGATTTAAGTTCAAAGCCAGTGGAAGCGGACAAATCAAAGAGATTCTTATCTGTGATTCACCAGCAACAAGCAGGATTAGAGGCATGTTTCAAATTGTAGAACCCCATCCTTGAGTAAAAAAGCCAAAGGACAGCATTATCCCTGAGTTCAAGCAAAACAAATGAGTAAAATAAACAAAAAATAATAAAATTTTAAAAAATGCACAAATTGACATAACAACTTGGATAAATCTCAAAATAATATGATTAGGAGCTAAAATATCTAAAAATGTTATAATATAAAAATCTATTTCTATGAAGCTAAAGAAAAGGCAAGCCTAGTGATAATCATAATAAGAATAGATGTTATAATTTAGCATCAGATTTTATCTTACAAAGGCTGTATTAGTTTATGGGAGTAGACTTGTCATAATTCTTAATTTGGGCAAATTTTGAATATGCATAGGTGTTCATAAGACACACACACAAACCAACCTACACAGCTAAAATTTATACATTTTTCCAAGTGTAAATTATTCTTCAGTAAATAAAAACCCAGATAGCATTGTGATGTGATATAGGAAAATATTAGGGTTTTTATGAGCCATGACTATAGCTACAATTTAAAACACATAAAAGCGTTAAGGTCTGAGTGTAATTCCTCTTCAGTCTATCTTTGCTTTCTACTTAATTCTCTCTTTTTTGTTTATTTATTTATTTTTGCCAGTCCTGAGGTTTGAACTCAGGACCTGGGCTCTGTTCCTGAGCTTTTTTTCCTCAAGGCTAGTGCTCTACCACTTGAGCCACAGCTCCACTTCTGACTTTTTCTGTGTATGTGGTACTGAGGAATCAAACTCAGGGCTTCAGGCATGCTAGGTAGGTACTATACCACTAAGCCACATTCCCAGCCCTTAATTCTCATTTTAAATTTTATTGTAAATGGTATATACAGAGATATTCTAGTTACTCAAGTCAGATAAACAGTACCTTTCTTTTTGAACAATGCCACTCCTTCTTACGCTCTCTCCCAGGTTTGTGCTCCACTACTCTGGTGAATAGCACAGCTGCTTTGTTCATCCTTTGTCCTTGTCCCTCCATTTCTATGCCTCCCCTTATGCTCCCAAAGGCAGACAAATGAACAAAGAAGACAAAAGGAAATGAAAACAAAAACAGCAAGTAAGAAAAGAAAAATATAAAAAAGTTTCCATTTCCTAGAATTCATTTTGGTAATTATTTCATACACTCATATGCACATAACTATTATACCTTTATGGTCCTTTCCTATGAATATCCTTGTTTGGTCTCAGTCTGTGTTAACACCTAGAGACCTGTACAATTGATCATGTCCCAGTGCAGTTTTTTCTTTTACCATCCAGTGTATTTACTTGGAGGTTTATAAGCATATTCTAGTTACCACAAATGAGAGAAACTCTGGAATCTATGTTTCTTTAGGTCTTCCTTATTTTGCTTAATACAATTTTTTCCATGTCTTTCTATTTCCTTACAAAAGGTACACTATCATTCTTTATGATGGATGAGTACAAGTTCATTTTATATATATATATATATATATATATATATATATATATATACAGATACTTAAAATGATATGCATAATGATATATAACTATATATGTATATATGATCCATTTGTCCACTATATATATACATATATATAATGATATATAACTATATATATATGTATATTTAATCCATTTGTCCACTGAGAGGCATCTGGGCTGATTCCATATCTTGACTATGGCAAACAATGCTGTTATCGGTATAGTTGGGCTGGTAGCTATAGTATGGCCTTGTTTATATTTTATTGGATAAATGTCCAGAAATTGAATTGCGAGGTCATAGGGAAGCTCTATGTTTAGTCTTTTGATGAACCTCTTTACTGCTTTCCAGAGTGGCTGACCAAGTTGACATTCCCACTAAGAGTGTAATAGAGTTTCCTTTTGTCCACATCCCTGCCAGTATCTGTTATTATTAGTTTTCTTGATAATCACCTTTCTAACTGGGGTGAGGCATAATGTCAATGTTGTTTTGATTTGCATAGATGTTGAACATTTCTTCATGTGTCTTTTGGGCATTCTTACTTCTTCTAAGAAGTCTTTCATTTATTAATGAGGTTGCTTATTTCAAAGTTTATTTTCTGGGGTTTAATTTTTGGCTCACAGTATATTTTAGATATGATTCCCTTGTCTGATGCATCATTGGTAAAAAATCTACTCCTGTTCTATGGGCTTTAATATTTATCTTGAGAACTATGTCCTTTGCCATGCAGAAACTCAGTTTGATGCAATCTCATTTATCCAGTCTTTCTTTGATTTATTTTGATTCTGAATCATTATTTGGAAAGTTTCCATCTGTGCCAAGGAGTCCTTGTATTTCCTCTGTCCCTTCCTGTAATATTTTCAGGGTAATTTGCCTTACATTGAGGTCTTTGAACAGTTAGAATTGATCCTGGTGAAGGGTGATATATAAGGACCTAGCTTCAGTTTTCTCTATATAGATAGCCAATCCTGCCAGCACCATTTGTTGAAGAAGCTGTCTTCCTTTAGCAAATCTGACTGAAAAAAGAAGAGAAAACACCTCTCACCCCAATAAAATTAAAGACGTAAAAGGGAACAACACAACAATAAAGAAAATTATGAGGAAATACTTTGCAAATCTATTTGCAAACACAATGGAGAATCTGGGAAAAATAGAAGCATTCCTAGAGAACACTGATATACCCAAACTAAACCAAGAAGATTTGAACTAATTAAATAGGCCCATAACAAGTAGTGAAATTGAAATGACAATATAAGGCCTCCCACTTTGGTTAAAAGAATACTTTCTGTCAAACCTCAAAAATTCTGCTAATGCCACAGAGAGAAAAGCAAACCATGACAATTATATGCCTTCTATTAAAATTGGTAAACATTTCAGTGATAGTCACAGAAGTATGTAGCATAGATAAATTCTTCCCATGTTAAGATTATGCCACTAGGGGAATGACTTTCATGTTCCTTTTACAGACATTACTACAATGAGTGCTATTGTTGATCTTAATGGGATATGAAGCTCTACCTCAAATCCAAGCTCACTGACATCACAGGAGGACCTATCCTTAACATCATATGAATTTGTAGTGTATATTCCAGGTGTGTTGAGCATATGACCAACAGCTGACTTGCTGAGAGTCAGTCTATAGTTGCATCATTATAGTGATTGAGACAGATCACTCACTTAATAGTAGATTACCATTAGAATTTCTTATATACACATATGGTATTAAGCAATTCTTTGGAAAATATGGGTAATTACTTGTGCCTTTTCAATGTAAGTACTTAGAGGAGGAAATGAGACATAGACCTAAAAAATATAATTTACAGAAGAATGGTAGAGATGAGAAAAGGCACATATATGAGGTTTTGCTCTTGGATATTAAAAATCAATCATTAGGTAAAATCATTAGGTAAAAAAACCATTGTCCTCACAATGTATTTATTAGTAAGAATGAATGAGATGCTTCATATGCATCTAACATTAGCTAAACAAAACTCTTGGAGACCAAAAGAAGGGTGGTCCAGAAATTACTTTAGGGTGAAATCTGTATAATTTTGCAATCCAGTTAGCCATTTAATTAAATTCCCTAAGGATACAAAGTGTAATGCATATATTTCATTTAAATGATTTTCTCCCCAAAGAATTATAATTAGAATGCAACTAATACTCTGCTAAGGGAAGGAAAAATTTGAGGTAAAATTACCATCCTTTAAATTCCCTTAGAGTCTTAGTAATTGAAAAAAGAAATGTCAACAATTAAATGTAGATTCTGGAATATCACCACATTTCTCCTCTTGATGATTTTCCTGCTTTCCAGGATAATAATTGCATATAAGCAGTTTAATAAAGTAGATTGCTAACTGATTTTTAATTCCTTTACAAAAGTGCATGTGGCAAATTCACAATATTCAAGGAATTGAAATGTTCTGATCCAACCAGCTGGCTACAGTCATGGAAAAGAAAAGTTTGGGATGAACACAGCTTTCTTTGTAGCTGAAATGAAAACATTTATAGTGCATTAACATTATTAATCTTCGGCACTCTTAAATATGAATGCAATTTCTGGTTTTCCCCAGCTCAAGTTTGTTGACATTTTATGATTTAAATTAATCATTAATTGGCTATCTTCAATACCTCTTTAGCTATATTTTGAATGTTAGTAATGTTGTGAGAAGGGCTTAATGTAGCTTGAAAAGTACTTTAAAATACTATTGTGCTATTTAGAAGAGGCTATACTTTTGCAGATAATTATAGTTCTTTTTTCTTTCAATGCAGCTGTATTTCAGTAATGGCGATCCACAGAGACTTACTTCAGCTCAAGTTAGTGCTCTACCACTTGAGCCACAGCCCACTTCTGTTTTGTTTTGTTTTTTTGGTGAGTCATTGGAGATAAGAGTCTCATTGATTTTCCTGCCTGGGCTGGCTTTGAACCACCATCCTCAGATTTCAGCCTCCTGAGTAGCTAGGATAACAGTTGTGAGCCACCGGCACCTGGCTGACAGAGACTTACTTTATCCCTATAACATACAAAATCTAAAATCATTTCTTGTGATGTTATTCCAAGCTTAAACAATTTTATTTAAACAACATCTCTTAAGCAACCTATCCAAAGTCACGGTTAGGGGTGTTTCATGGCAGTCTACAGATGTATGCGTTGTTGCCATTGACATGGTCCTTAATTACTTTTAGCTTACCAAGGCCATGTCTCTTTCACCAGAATGTGTGGAAAAGTATGGTGAATAATTTTTTTTACAGTTATAGCATTCATGGTGTATGACTATCCAGAGTCAAGTTTTCACTCTTTCGTTTTAGTTTGTATCTGAACAATACATATCTACAGAGTTGATCAAAAAGGGGTCTTGTTTTGAGAATATGTCTCCTCCAAATAAAAGCAAATTTACTTCTATATTATTTTTATCTCCTGTATCTAATTTAAGAGGGAAATATACACTGATGGGTATGGATATGAGGGCCAATATGCAGTTGCAAATAAGTTAATTCAGAACTTGTTCCCATTTCAATTTAGGGTATAACACTGTTCAGACAGAGAGACTAATATAATTCACTGAAGATGCTCTGCTATAACAAAGCAAAAGAGACATGCCTTTGGAAAAACAGATAACGTGTTTAACTTAGGAAAATTCATTTGTAGATCATTGGCTTTGCTTTAGCTCTGACTTTAGAAGTTCTATAATTATGAGAATTATAGTCACACTTTCAGCACAAAACTAGCAAGCATCTGTTAGGTTAGTTAGAAATAACTAATAACTATTTCTGTTAGAAATAACACAAAATATATTACCTAATGTGTTCAAACCTGTCATAACCTGTCATTATAGTACTAAATACATAGTTTGAATTTGTTCTGCTGAGTCAATTGCATTAATAGTAACCAAGTACTTTCTTTTTAGAGAATAGAGAAATAGCACAGGGAATAGTGTGATAAAATCTAACAATGTTGTTGCAGAAGTGAGGAATTTATAGGCAATAGGCAGGTATCTCACAACATTTTTCCAAAAGATTTTTTGCATATTCTTTCTTTATTCACATGCTTGATTACATATTCTTTTTTTGCTTTGTTTTTTTTTTTTTTTTTTTTGAGGAGGGGTGGAAGCAGACCTGGGCCTAGGGCTTGAACTAAGGGCCTGGATGCGGTCCCTGAGGCATTTTTTCCCCTGAAGATAGCACTCTACTACTAGAGCCACAGCTCCAGGCCTGGATTTTTGGTAGTTAATTGGAGATAAGAGTCTCATAGACTTTCCTGCTTAGACTGGTTTTGAACTCAGATTCCAGCCTTCTGATTAGCTAGTAGTACAGCCATGAGCCACTATGCCTGGCTATTGGCTTTTAATATTTAGAATTAAAATTGAATGAGGCATATAGTAAACTGGTTTTCTTGTGGTTAAGTTGTTCAGAATTTCCTGTGTAAAACCTGAGAAGTAGTGGGTTATCTTCAGTCAGAGATGTATTTATGTCAGTGTGCAGTGGAGAGCTTTGAAAAATCACTTTTAGAGCTTTTTATTCATTTTAGTTTTATGAAAGGCAATATGTTATTAGACAGTCATGGTATGCTGTATTTTTTTAAAGTTTGGTAGAGAGTCCATAAACGTTCACCTCATTATTATACTTCAAAGCATGCAAATATATTTTCCTTAGTACAATTTATGTATAAACAACTTATACTGATCTAATAACATGCCATTAGTCATTCCAAAGCATACATATTTTAAGCAGAAAACCTCATTTTATTCCACTCTATTAAGAAGCACTATTTTTTGTGCTTTCCTTTTCAGTTAACTAATGCTAACTCAAGATTGTTTATGAACAGGTATAGCAAATCTTAGTCTGGAAATTTACTCAATATCTGTTTGGAATTTCAATTCTAACATTATCGGGCCCAGTAAACAGCCTTTAACTGATATTTACAACATTCCATAAACATAGGTGGTAAAAAGTAAGTAAAGATTTATACCTCCCAGGAAAGCATGTACATTTTCATGTTTTAAATTTAGTTGACCAATGCCAGGTCTCCCCAATAATTCATTGCTGATAGAAACAAATCAACAAACACTTCCTTTAATACGACCTTTATTTACGCATGCAGATTGCAGCATCCTCAACCTGTAGTTACCATAGACACAGCCTTAGTTGCCCCATGTCAACTCAGGCATGGTGATGGCTCAGTCCCTCTTATTACAGTACCTTAATCCTCTTATTTAGTGTATTTGAGCTACAATAATACTTCTCCATGCAGAAAAACAATCTCTTCTCCACTGTTGTACACATATTCAAACTTCATGATGGATGTGACTTTCACAAGTAAAAACAATAGAAACTGCATGAAGACATTCAAGGAATCATAAGTTATCACTGTCTTCTTTTACCTAAGCATAATGATGTCAGTTCTTCACTAAACAACAAAACAGAGTTTTCATGATTTCAAGATGTATTACCTTAATTTAAACTCTGAATTTTAAAAATGATGTAGGGTTTTTTTTCCATCCTGCATTTATGTGAGATTCATTCTTCACCCAAGGAGATACACACACACACACGTTTATATATATACATATACATATATATATATAATATATACCATACATATAATATATGTAACAGATTTTCTGGTTCTTTAAAATAGAAATTGGCAAACTAAGGCTAAGGCTGTGGATCAATTTGAACCCAGAATTCTTTTTGTTGTTGTTGTTGGCTTGAACTCTGGGCCTGGGCGCTATCCCTCAGCTCTTCAGCTCAAAGGGAGCGCTCTACCACTTGAGCCACAGCTCCACTTTTGGTTTTCTGGTGGCTTATTGGAGATAAAAGTCTCACAGACTTTCCTGCCTGGGCTGGCTTTGAACTGTGATCCTCAGATCTCAGCTTCCTTAGTAGCTAGGATTATAGGCATGAGCCATAGGCACCCAGCTCAATGTTGATTTTTTTAAATAGTTTTATTACATTACAGTCATGTCAGATATTTCATAAATTATTTACTATTGCTTTCATATAAAAATAGCAAAGCCAAGACCTTAGCGGTCTTACAATTGTGAGATATTTCCTATCTGACCCTTTAGATTTAAAAGAGTTTGTTTTGATACACAATTCAAATGTAAGGAATTCTGTGGTGGCTTTAAATAACACAGTAGAGTGAGTAATGTTTCTGAGATACAAGAAGTTGTAAAATGAAATGATTGTGGCCATATTCGCTAAAAGTGAATCAGATTTGGTGTGAGAAATGGGACAGAATGGGGACCGTGGGAAATTTGGAAGATGTGTCCCTTGTTTACAAACCCATCTATCACCCAGCTCCAGGTCAGCATGCCTAACTGAGTTATCAACCTGATTCTGCTAGCTTTCTATTTATATGAGAAACTTGAAATTTATGTTCTCAGGTGAAACATTCAAGTAAAAATCTTGACTATGTTTTAGGACAGTCTATTCTAAAACCAAAACATATTTTGGCCTGAATTAGGCCATGGGTTATCCATCTATAATCCCAGCTTTAAAAGTATTCAATTCCTTTTTTCTAGGAAACCAAGATTAAACTCTATTGTAAAACCAATGAGAGATGAACAATTTATAAATGCTTTTATGGTTTTCTCTTAAAATATTTACAATAGCTTATGGATACCTGTATTAACATATTCACAAATTACAAATAGCATTGATGAAGTACAGGGGAATTTTCTTTAAAGTTGAACCTAGGTCAGAATTTATCTGGAACCAGCATTAGTCAGAGAACGGTCATACTGTTCCTAATCAATGTGGAATATCCTACTTTTTATTAGTTCTTAACCCTCCATATAAGTGTTTACCACATGAGCTTTGGGTGCATACCTGCCCAGATTTAGAGAGGCACATGGTAAATTGTCACAAATATTATTTTATCCACTTGCATCTTTGTTTGAAAACACTTCTCAGATCAACAAAGTTTCCACTGGGTAGGGCTTGAGAGCTGTATGGTATAGAGAGTACATCAGAGTCCTGTTCTTTTAGCTGGGGAAACAAGTAACATTTAATAAAATGGACTTTTTAAAAGAAGATAAATTTTAAACAACAGGAAAATACTGAAATACGGGGTTCATAACAGCTCTCCCAGCTCAGCTCATTGCCAGCTCTAATCAGTGAGGGCACAGGGAAAACAAGGTTGTGGACCCTGGAGATTCTATGGTACTTGACAAGAGCTTTTGCGCAGACAGAACCTTAGAAAGCAAGTAGCAGAAAGGAAACTGTTGTTCTTCCTCCCCTTGCAGAACCTACTGGAAGCCTGGGGTAAGAACTTCTGGTGAAACAGTCCTAAAGGATTAGCGCAGTCTGTGAATAAGGAGGAGATTGCCTCTGAAGGCTCACCAGGGGAATGAATACTCAGCTCATTGGCTTTTCTGGCTTGAGGCAAAAAGTGTTCTTTTGAAAATTATATGGTCTTCCAAAGCTGAAAACAGTAATGTAGAACATGAATCAGAAGGTTTTTCTATAAAGCGATTGAAGTGAATGAGCTGTGAGTGAATACTTGTGCACAGAGAATCAGATTCGTCTGCTAATGACTATGATTGCATCTTGTTCTGTGATGTGGGAAGTGAACTGGGAAGTCAAGTAAGGGTGATAGAGATGGTTGAAATTGTGAAACACAGCACTCCTAGCTGTCCCAAACGGACAAATGTTGGTCTAGATGAACTTGAGTGTCTATGCTTTGGAAATTTCTATGGAGAGAAGGATCAGAAGTGCAGTTATATATCGAAGCATTCCTCAGGACCGAACTCAACAGGCTATTTAATTTTCAAGTTCAATTCATTGCTTTAATCAGACCGTGCTCTTGCAGGTGTTTCTATAATAGAGGGAAATAAAACACTTTGCTGTTAATTCTAGTTGTAGGCTGGCCAGATAAGGAAATAAACTTGGATGCCTTGATGGAGTCTAGAAAACCTTAATTAGTGTTTTGAGGAAAGGAAGAGACTGGATACTGGCTGCAGAGGATTTTATCTGGACTTCATTCTAAAGCCTTCAGGCTCACCTACAAATCACTGCTTGGGATATTACTTTTCACCAGTCATTTGCAAAGTTGGTTTTGGTAATGTAGATGTAATTAACAGTGATTGTATCTATATTCTAAACTGCTTCCAGGTTAATATAAATAATATTGTATTCTATATACTTGCATTAATTCACTTCAACATATAAATTTGTCAAAAGGATTTGGTTTGAAATTATTCTTTTAATCAGGTATAAGTTTGAAAATATTGTTTCAAGAAAAGAAGTACATTTATAGATGGGCTATAAATTTACAAAATGTTCTAAGTTGGATTAACCTAAGAATACATACTCTGATATTATGTATCCAGTCATTTTTGGAGAGCAAGTTTACTAAACATCTAATAATACACCAAACCACAATCCCTGTTCTTGAGAGGCCAGTTATATTCCACTGTGCTTTTATGCCTTTCCTTTAAGTTTCTAACAATAAATTTACTGTATTTAGAGTATAAAAAAATAACAAGTATTTATTGGTATATACAAAAGTTAGATGTTGTGTGGAAAATAATTATTTTGAAATTGTTCTAAAAATACAGTGATCAGTAAAATCTTTGGGATATTGGTTCCAGGACACTAAGAAGCTATAAACACTAAAATTCATAAAACTTGGGTACCTAATATTAAATTTTTGGGTATTAGTATATAAAATACACACAACTTCATGAGTGATTCATGTGAGTTAATACTTGTGCACAGAGCATCAGATTTTTTACAATACCTAATACAAGATAGATACTGGGCAGAATGTTTTAATAAGGTATTAGCTATGGATAGATAAGAAAAACTATGTGTATTTTCACTATAGATATAACTTTCTCCTGAATATTTTCTATCTGTATTTGGATGAAGCCAATTATATGAAACTTCAAATAAGGAAACTTGAGTATGATGGAATTTTACAAGTAAGTTTATCTTTAATACCATGTCATTTCTAGAGAAAATATTCTTTATAAGGTCTGTTGTTGCATTCCAGTTTTGACAGCATGTCATTAAAGATCTGGGCCCTGCGATTAACAAAGCAGTTTGAAATATGCCTTGGCATTTCTCAGCTGAATGAATTTAGTAATCTATTTGGCCCTTCAGATATTGGCTGTAATAATATAGAGTTTATGAGGATTTCAAGCAACATTGCCTGTAGAGTTTTTCCCAGTGTCTACCACTTATCAGTGGATCTACTGGATGATCTGCTCCCCAAGATTGGACAAGGATAGCTGAATTCTTGCTAAATTCTTACTGTGATATTAACATACCAAATTTCACATGGTCATGTAGTTAGTATAATTATTTTACACCTGTAAAATTTTCAGCTCTATGTAAACTGTTTATTTATATGTTATGGATTCCTTATCATGCACATTAGTTAATTTTAAGGGTTGTTTCAATTCGTAGATAGGAGAAATACAACCTTTTCCATCTTGACTGGGAGAGGAGATGGATTGTTAAGTTTATGATGGAGAGAACAGATTGAGATTGCCTCAAACTTATATTTAATTTTTTTAATGAACTAGGTTTAGTTCTCCGTTCCAGTAGATTACTCAAGTGTTTTATAAAAGATACACAATGTACAAGTCCTTATGTCGAAAAATGAACTTTACAACTTTGGTGGGGGGGGTGGGGGGAGGAACAGGTGGGGGGAAGGGGGGAGTATGGGAAGGAATGGGAAGGGGAAACAAAGAGGAGGCAATAATGCTTGATAAGAAATGTACTCATTATCTTGCCCATGTAATTGTAACCCCTCTGTACGGTATTCTCACAATAAAAAATAAAATAAGATAAAAAATTAAAATATATATATAAACTATAAAAAGATACACATATACAAAATTTAAGTAAACCTATGCATTCACATAGGAAGAAAATTGTTTGAAATCAGGAGTAATGGATATGATTTTCATTTGAGACAGAAACTTGTGCAAGCAAGTTCACCAACCTAATACTCCTGCCTCTCCCCCTCCACCCTCACTTTCAGTATCTAATGCTCCCATATAAAGTAGACACACCATTCTGTGAAAGCAATCTGTATAGTTACTCTTAGCAAATTACACCTACATAGCTCTTAATAGTTAATAGCATTTCTTTTTACATAAATTAGTCGAGGGAATCTTCCCTTGAGCCAGAGTTTATCAAAACAAGATGAGCAGAGGTTTTGTCTACTCGATCACAATGAATGGTAAATAGTAATTTATATCAGCAAAGAAGACCAAATAGTAAGGCTGGGACTATTTCACAGTAACTGGTTTCAAGTCCCTTGATCAGCTTTTGAGTAATAGCAAGAGGATAATTACTAATCCAATTTAAAATCCCTCAGCCTTACAAAATTACAAGTGTTATTTACAATGTTAATAGATGTTAATTTTTATGAATTATGGGTTAAGGGATTGTAATTGTTATTCCTCAATAGATATACACTGGCCATTTCTTTTATAGTTAATAGCACTAAATTTTGCTGTGGTATCAAAAATATCAAAAATAACTCTATCATATCAAAAATAACTCTAAGCTGGAAACCAGGAGCTCACACCTATAATTCTAATAACCGAGGAGGCTGTGGTCTGAGGATCAAGGTTTGACGCCAACTTGGCAGACACACCTGAGAGAATCTTATCTCTAAAAACAAAAAGCCAAAAGTGAAGGTGTGGTTTAAGTGGTAAAACACCAGCCTTAAGTGGGAAAAGGTAAACCAAGAGCACAAGGCCTCGAGTCCAAGGCCAGTATGTACTTTCACTACCTTTTTTTTAACCCACTATTTTTGTAGGAGTAGAAGAAAACCATCATCATTATAGACTTCTCTTTTAGGGAACTTAAATTTACATAAGTATATGAACACATTCATTTTATGTTAAAAATTAAAACATTGCAGAGAAGGCTAGTTCTTGGAAAATGCCATGATTTCTCAAAAAGCTGAGAAACCTCGATCTTTGACTTGTGAGCTTGGCTACAAGTCTGTTTAAAGTTTTTGGAATGATAACCATTTGAGGGTTCACTAAGAATAGATGAAGATTCATGAAAAATTGTTCATTTAAATCTTGTTTCCTGACATCTTTAAATCATATTACTAAACTCAAAAATTTGAGGAGTTTGTTTAAATTATATATATATATATATATATTGCACTATTCTTGATGAAGAAAAGAAAAATGTAATATCCATTTGATGAAATATTTTGTTTTTTTCGAAATATATTGACATATCTTTCTTTTCTATATCTTTCCCTCTTCCTCCTAATAATGCGTTGTTCATAGCTGTCACTTAAAAGTTCCATTTTAGACAAAGAAGCACCATCAAATTTTCATCTCTTTTCTAGGAAGCAATATACTTCTCAGCAGAGTGTTAATTTGGTTTTACTTCACTAAACGTATCTCTTTCATGAAAAAAGTGGCCTGAATTAATAAATCCCACCTGGGATATGTTGGACTCCTTATTATTCACCTAAGCTTTTCTTTAGAAATGAAATTTGAAGACATCCTATACCGATCTATGGGGATGTTTTCAGTCTTTACCAAATGAGATTTCATGCATTAACAAATGTTTATTTCTTCTCATTACCACAAACTACCACCACAAATATAGTCTGTGGACATTGAAGCCATTTTATTGTTTTTTTACATGAATTCATCAGAAGTGGTCAATTCATAGGCATTCTCTATCAGATAGGGTGGTATCTTTCCCATATCTCTCACAGTTGACCATAACAGCCTAGAAAAATAAAATATGCCATTGTCAAGTTCATTTCATCTTTCCCCTTTCAACCAGAGTATATATAAGACTCAGCAGGTTTTGTTAGGTAATGCTAATAAGGGAAAGAGACTTCACTTTCTGTTTTATTGGGACAATGATTACAGAGAAATCCACTGTTTATAATCAAAGTAGAAAAGACTGTCACAGCTCAGCAGTGAACAGGCCTCTGAGAAACTCTGTTGATGAAAAAGTATGGTAAAGACCAATCTAGACCATTAACAGCAATAACATCCACACCAACAAAGAAACATTAGCATAGTTTATTACAGTTCATAGAGACGTCTTAATATATTAGGTGATGCCTTTCTTAGAAACACTCTCAAATCATGCATACATAAAAACAATGCCTGGGTGAGGAGGCTGGTATTTTGTGAATGTGATTGTTCTTTCTAGATCACACAGCTGCAAACTTGGCATAGAAAACCACATTTCTTTATAGCAGACCGTTTCTCTTTGTGCTTGCTCTCAATTTCTCTCTCTTGATGTTGAGTTGTGCAATGCTTAGAGTCTCCCCATGTTTTAACCCCACAATTAGGAAAAACATCACTACATACAAAGGAATCTCTGCTTCAGATTTTGTTTTTATTAACATTATAATTTTATGATTAGTGGGTATATCTGTGTTATTTCCTCCCAGATCAACAGACTTAGTTTCAGAGTGATAATACATGAGTAAGGATTAAAGCTAGTAATTCACAGTTTTTAACTTTAACTCATAATATCAATCACGAGGTGGAAACTGTTACGAATGTCTTATGATGATTGGGAGTTTTAAAGAAACAGTATTTCTTGGTTTGTGCCAGAAACGGTGTCTTTCTAAATATATAGGTTAGGATGATAAGAGGAAGGGGAAATTCTAAAAGTCAGTCCAGTGAAACTCAAAAGAGTGGTTTAGCTGTAATGCATTTGAGAATAGATAGCTACCCTTTACTGAAAAGAAAACTACATATGAAAACTATGTCTTAGTAATGATAAAATAAATTTTTTTCATTTGCAGGAAAGATCTGTAGCATTGTATAGAATAGATATAGGAATGATCATGATAGCCTACTAAATTAAAACACATGCAATATCATGTTCGAATTTAGTGTATAAGTTATCCTCTACACTGTATTCAAGAGTCAGCATCATTCAACAATTTTGATGAGTGCTATGATCATCATAACAACAATTTAATTATTGTTTGTGAAATAATAATCTGTAGAAAGTGTTACAAGTTCTTATAGAAAATTGCCTGTCACATTTTAAATTTTGCTTAGTCAGGCATATCAGATTGTTTTTTTTTTAAGGCAGGATTTACTTATTGTATTACTAAGATGTACTCTATCAAAATGTTTGGAAAATATATGTCAATGAAGATATCTAAATTTACAATGATTCCAAGTATTTGGTCATCATGCTAAGAATAATGATGATGACAGTGTATATTTTACATTTAAGTTCACTACTTCTAACCAACAGATAAGTAGTAATTAACCAAGTTGATTATTGGTGAAAATTCTCCCTACTATTTCTCCTAATACATCATTTTTTTGATGGAACATGTTGAATCCTAAAGTCACAGTTTTCAAGAAAGTAATAGATATTTCTTTGAGGATTTGTTGTTGTGGGATTTAATTTTTTGAGTTCCAAGTATATTGTAGATATGAGACCCTTGTCTGTTGTTTGGCTAGTGAAGATCTTCTTCCAATTCTTGGGCTTTCTATTGATCTTGGGCTAAAGACTTAAAGAGAAACTTCTCTGAAGAGGAAATAAGAATGGCCAATAGACATAGGAAGAAATGCCCAACCTCTCTAGCCATAAAAGAAATGCAAATCAAAACAACATTGATATTCCTCCTCACCCTATTTAGAATGGTTGTAATCAAGAACTCTAATAACAATAGATGCTGGAGGGGATCTGGCCAGAAGAGAACTCTACTGCATTGTTGGTGGGAGTGTAAACTTGTTCAACCACATGGAGGTTCCTCAAAAGACTCCACATAGAGCTCCCCTATGACCCAGCAATCCCACTTTTGTGCATTTACTCAAATGATCACAAACAAGGCCATACTAAAGCTACCAGCACATCTATGTTTACTACAGCATTATTTACCATAGCTAAGATATGGAACCAACGCTGATGCCCCTCAGTAGATGAATGGATCAAGAAAATGTGGTATATTTATACAATGGAATTCTATGCGTCCATCAGAAAGAATGACATTGCTCCATTTGTTAGGAAATGGAAAGACTTGGAAAAAATTATATTAAGCGAAGTAAGCAAAGCGCAAAGAAACATAGGTCCCATGGTTTCCCTTATTTGCAATAACTAGTATATGTCTGAGTCAAACAGGAAAGGTCAGATAAGGTGATATTAAGCAAAATGAACCCCAAGAAAGGGACACAAGTGGCTTTTCTTGCTTGTGATTGTTTCTAACATATTTATAAGGTACTATGTGATTTCATTGACACTTTGTATGTCCCTCCCCCACGGTATAACCCCTGTTTTCACTGTATTTGATGTTGGTATAATTTGGAGAGGGGAAGGGGAAAATAAACAAATTGTTTAAGAGAAGTCAGATTGCCCCATTGCAACAATGAGATGTACAAGATGCTATGTCATAAAATGAACTTTACAATTTAGGCCGGGGGGGAAGGGGGAAAGAGAGGGGACAGTATAGCTGAGGCAGAAGGGATGGTAGGGGAAAATCAAAGGAGCAGGCACCAAGGCTTGGTAAGAAATGGACTCATTACCTTGCTCATGTAACTGTAACCCCTCTGTACAGTATTTTCACAATAAAAAAAAAACTTAATCAAAAAAAGTAACAGATAAACTGCACTCACATTTTCCTGATAAAATTACTACAAAAAAAAAAAAATAGAACACGATTCCAAATGAGTGTAATATCTTTAGGCTTCTGAGGCAATGGTGTACTAGATCATTGCTTTTCTACCTCTCAAATGTTAAAGTATTAATTTAATGCAGTGTCCAGAAGAAAATTCTAACAAAATTGTGATAACACAATGAGATACATGCAAAGTCAGGAATCAGAAACTTCTCTTCCAGCTAAAACAGTTATCATGCCTCTATAATATCAAAAAAAAATCACACCTATATTCTTTTTTTGGGGGGGAGAGGTCTGGTCATGGGGCCTGAACTCTAGGCCTGGGCGCTGTCCCTCAGCATTTCAGCTCAAGGCTAGCGCTCTACCACTTGAGCCACAGCGCCACTTCTGGCTTTTTTCTTTTTCCTTATGTGGTGCTGAGGAATCAAACCCAGGGCTGCATGCATGCATGCAAGACTAATGCTCTACCACTGAGCCACCTTCCCAGCCCTCACACCTATATTCTTAACTACTCAGGAGACTGAATCTTGATGATCATGGTTTAAAGCCAGCCTAAGCAGAAAAGTCCATGAGACTCTTACCTCCAATTAAACACCAAAATCTAGAAGCAGGGTTTGGCTCAAATGGTAAAGCACCCGTCTTAAGCAGAAAAAGCCAAATGAGAGCACAAGTCCTTGAATTCAAGCCCAGTACTGGGTGCATATACACATACACACACACATGCACAAACACACAAATGGGTATGTTAAATTAATCTCTTTTGATCAATCAGTAGCTTTAATATCACCGTTTCTTTTCTCCAGGAGTTTGAGATGAAAGGTGTACCACTGTACATTTGGAAATGTTCAGTTGGTCTAATTTTTGCTCACTATCCATCTCCATCATTATGTAAAATGTGATGATCTCTTGCCCTATCATGCAGTATGGTTATGAGGTTAAAATTACAGGTACTTGGACAATAAAATGTTTTATCAGTCAGACTATTACTATGCTGTAATTATAGGTGCATTTTGTTTGACAGTATTTACTTATCCAGACTACATAATTTGCTTACCTCTGGGCTAATTAAGAGGTCTTCAGAATTTAGCACGTTGTCATTTTCTCTTTTGTTACAAGAGACTCATCAGCATTCTCTTTATTATTTTCTCCTTCAGAATAATTTCTGATCTGAGAAGGAGGGTGGGATATTGGAGACAGCTATGACAGACAGCCATGGAACATAAAACAGAAAGTGTCAATTCACTGGAAGTGTTTGCTAACTAGGTGTGAAAAACTTAGTGCAGGAGCATTCTCCAAAGCATGGTTTTGTAGGATAGGAAGTCATGGTGAACTTTTTTTTTTCTGCCAAACAAGGAAACACTAACTTTGAAAATGCTGAAACAATTTATTTTTCACCATTAAAATCATCTCAATTTATCTACCCTTTAATGACTTCCTTAGAGGAAATTGAGGCACAGCACAAGCAGAGAGCTTAACCAATCAATTTTAAGTACTATATAAGTAAATATTGATGCAGAACCCAAAATGACAGAACCACCCAGGGAAACACTTCTGATGCATTTTCCTGCTTGCGTTTTTCCCGCTTTATAACACCAATCGTATGTGTAAGTGCTGCCACAAATCGTGCCAGTGTATAGCTGAGGAAACTGAGTTGTTATTTGCCAAAAGTCATCGGTGTTTCAGGAGGAAGATTCAAACCCAGTGATAATAAGTTCTTTTTCATCCTGCTTCATTTTTCTTCCATTTTCCAGAATAAGAGGTGATTTTATTATAGAGATTCTGCAGAGTAATGAACGTTGGAGGAAACAAATGACAGAGAATGCAAAAATAGTGCTAATTACATAGTCCAGGATTCAGCAAATGATCATTTTTAATAAGATATTGAGATTAAAAATATCCAGAAAAGTAGATGCTATTTGTGGCAGACAAAATAACTATTTGGCCACAATATATAATTTTTACTTCAACAAGAAGAGGAGGAGGAGAAGAAGAAAAATAACCCATACCACCTCAGGCTCAATTACCACTCTCTGTAAGCCCGGATGATTCTAAATAAGGTTAGAACTATTTCTAAAGGGCCAATTCCTGTGTTTGCTATAATTTGTCTCTCCTCACATGGATTGCATAATACCGGATTGTCACTGATTTGAGGTAAATAAATTATTCTCACATAGTGACTTAGAAACATGGTCAAGCAGTTGTTTAACAAGCAGATTTAAAGCAACAGAAAGAGTATTATGATGAGCTAGAGAATAGACTTTGGTGAAATGATGCTTCTCAAGAGATCAAGGCAGGATCTAGGTGAACACAGCATGAAGAACAAATTTATTTCCTGAAGACACTGTAAGTCAGGTTTCCCTTTCCTAATTTAAAGCATTTATTTAGTATAGATGCAAGCATTTCAAAATATCCCATCACTGCAAAAACTATTCAGGATACATTCAGGTGATACAGGGTAATATGATTATAGGATTAAAATCTAACCTTCCAGGGATTAAAATTCCCTCTCTAAAATAAACATTGTCTTCCAGAACGGATCAGTGCCATAGTGTTATGTCTGTTAGAATTGAAGAGTGGTAAGAAAACTACAGTTCCATTAAAGCCATAGTGAAAGTAAAGAATCTCAGATGTTTATACTTCGTTGGAGAGCATAAAGACAGATGAAATATCTTACTTAACTGCCCTATAGAAGATCATCCCATGGCCAAGACTAGCAAGCTATCAGATAGTCTTCTGTCTGCTCTGATCATTTTTAACTGGACTTCTAACTGTGGTCTATCTAGGCAGCTGCTTCATTAATCTTGGATTTCCTAAGGGTCTCTTCTGATCCAACAACTATACAGCTTTAATCAGTCTCTTCAGGACAGGCAAACATGGCCCGAAGATAACCACAATTACATGTATTTAAAAAGAACAAAAAAAGATAACCACCATTTTCCCTAGCTCTCTATCTTCCCAAGCCAGTGGAGAATCATTTGCAATGGCCAGTGTGAGAAGACTCAGGCTCAGCTTGCTCGTTTTGTTTTGGTTCTGCTCTGCCCGGGTTCCTTGATTTTCCAGCCATTTGGGTTTCATAAACCTTTTCTTTTTTGCTGAAGTATTTCTTTTAGAAACTAAAATATTTCACTCTAGCAAGACTAACACAGAAAATATCCAGGGGTAAAAGGGGAAGAAAAAGAAGTTAACATTTGGAGTAGTAGGTCTTCTGTATATCAATCATAGTTCACTGGACTGGGCAACAGGAGACTCTTAGATGAGATGCAGCTGTGGGTTCTCTGGGAAAACAGTGTTTCATAAAACACTCAAGCGGCTGGATGCCGGTGGCTCACGCCTGTAATCCTAGCTACTCAGGAGGCTGAGATCTTAGGATCCCGGTTCAAAGCCAGACCGGGCAGGAGAGCCGTGAGACTCCTATCTCCAATAAACCACCAGAAAACCGGAAGTGGCGCTGTAGCTCAAGTGGTAGAGCTGGAGAGCTGAGGGACAGTGCCCAGGCCCAGAGTTCACGCCCCACAACCGCCAAAAACAAAAAAACAAAAACAAAAAAATCCACTCAGGCATGGAGCGGTTGGGGCCCTCTAATACACCTCTGTATCAGTCATTTTTATAGTCTCTAGTTACCTTTTTGCCACTTTTTCTTCCCCTCTTTCCTTTACCTTCTCTCCATTTCACTCTGCCAACTCCTGTTACATCTCTACTGAAACTGGTAGTGTGGCTTTGGCTCATAACACAAGCACTATTGTTTTCCATCCTCACCTCCTAGGAGATTCTGGCCAAAGGACCCCAGCCTTAGCTAGGAGGGGAGCATCCGTTTCATAGGAGAAAAGGACATAATATTAGATTAGAGGTGAAGGCAGTTTAGCACTAGCAAATATAAACATGGAAGGCTGAGCAGTGATTACTTAGTAGTACTGATAAAGAAATATTAAAACACCTTTAAGGGTAATGTCATAGTAATGGTAGTACAAATGGACGTTTTTATGGTATCCCAGGTCACACATCTGAAATACGTGTGTGTCCAAATTAATACCATCATAGGGAATACATTGCTCACATTGCCTGCACAGGTGAGTTCAGCTCAGACAAATAACGCCATAAAGGCTAATTAGAAGTGCCATTATCCTGATCAAAATGTGCCAGAGGGGCCATTAGGAGCAGCACAGGATTTTGTTTTGTTTATTACTATCTAAACTTTGGAATTTCCATTAACTTATTAAAATTCAAGATCAATGAAACATCATTTTAAATTAGGCTACCTGAAGTCTTTCACAAATTCTAAGTCTGAGAATTTTTTTATTTTATTATTGTTATTTAATATTAAAATTCCTACCAAAGACGAAAGTCCAAACATTAATCAACAACAATCTCAAGAATACTTCCATTGGGCTTTTGGTGTCATGCTACTAATGTATGAGATGTCCTGCTCACCTGCACAAATGCTCTCCAGGAGGTGATAATAATGAACCAATAAGCAATTACAGTAAATAAAAAAATAACTCATACTGTATTGATTCACCTGAGCAGTACACATTCTGAACTGAGAAAAATTACTCATTTTTCTCCTCCTTTTTCTTTCTTTCTTTTTTCATTCCCATGCTGCTCCTAGGCTTTGAAATCAAGGCCTGAGCCCTGACTGTCCCTGAGCTCTTGTGCTCAAGGCTAGCGCTCTACCACTTAAGCCAGACCTTTACTTCTGACTGTTTTTAGTGGTAAATTGGAGGTAAAAGTCTTGTGGACTTTCTTGCTAGGGCTGGCTTTGAAACATGGTCTTCAGAGCTGAGCCTCCTGACTAGCTAGGATTACAGGTGTGAGCCACTAATGCACTTCCCCTTCCTTTTTAACCATTGTACTGACAGGGAATGCACACTTATCTTAATCTACTCTTTGTAATTCATTCACAAACAAATGAACAATAGCACTCAAATGTGGGCTTTTAGCTGGTTGTAAATAATTTAAAAAATAATACATCATTGAGAAAGAAGAAATGGATTTGTAGGAGATGATAGTCTTGCTAAAAATAGCTTAAAGTAAGCTGGGATTTGTGATTTCTTACATAGAGTCATCTGGTCATAAGATCATATATTACAATTTATAAAATTGTTATAAACATTAAATTTATTTTAAAACAATTTAATTGAACAGTAAATATAATTGAAATAATTTATGTACATGTGTAAAAGTGAGACAATGGAGCTTGTTGAGATTGGTTTGGGAAGAAATGAGGGAGGGAGTTGGATCGAGGTACCCTGTATGCATATACGGGTATATCAAATGAAACCTTTTGGTACACCTAATTAATGCTGATAAAAAGAAAACAGTGGAAGAAAAAGAATTTAAAATTTTAGTAGGTTAATAAGTTATGAAGATACTTTCCTAGGGGTTTTATGATATATTTTTGTAGCCTTTGTTTTTACTTACATTAAAAAAATTGAAATCAATGTGCTGAAGTGTGCATACACAGATATGTCAGTATACAGGAAGATTTAACTAATTTTAATTTTCAATTCAACCATTTTTCAAAATGAGGGACAATTTAGTGTTCTTGGCTGAACTTGTCCGGTGATATAAGAATGTTTTATTCTGTTGAATATGCAAACTGTCTAGCAGACAGTGTTATCTGTGAGCTATCATCCTTTACAGGTCAGTCACGGAAATTCTAGCTGTTTGGGTTCAAAAGAAAAGGCCATTACAGAGAATTAATACAGAATACATTTTCTTTCCTTCTTTTTTGTTTTTTTTTTTAAATCATGTTGCAAAGATATAGACTATCAAAAGTCAGAGACAAAGAAAATCTAATAGAATGAGAAAGAGGAAAAAAAGAGGAAGGAGGTGGAAAGAGAAGGCAAAACAAAGCAATATTACTTCCAATTTTTCTCTGTGTAAATTCTTTATTAGGGAGAATGAAAAGAATGGAGAAAATAGTCTAAGACTTTTCACCTGCAGGAAAGATAGTTTTCTGGCAAATAGTGAGACTCAGTGTATATTTTTTCTCATTCCATTTCCCTGATGTCAGTACTTTGAATGCAAAACAGAAGCTTATTGATCCAACCTTTCTCTCATGAAATATGGGGTTATTTGTATTGTGACAAACATTTGTATGCATGGTATGGATTTTGAAGAAAAGTCTTAATTTATATCTGCAGTGTATTTGATGAAAAACTGTCTGGGAGTTACGAATCTTTAGTCTTAGCCATTCTTTCTGCCCACTATCAGATTTTGTACAGATGGAAATAGGAAAGCTCACATCCCTACCTTTAATACTTTTGCATTTCTGTGGAGCAATAGGTCAGGAAAATATACCTGCAGGGCCCCTTGGAGAACAAGATCGAGTGTCCCATGGGGCACTGTAAAAGCTTCTGGGGACAGACTGTATACAGCCCACCAGGATTCTTTTCTGAGTAAAGTTTTGAGCACTGGAGCTAGAGAAATAAAGTTACTAATAAAAGAAAGAAAACCCTGCGGTTCAAGTCAGCTAGCAGTTGAGGTGGAATGAAGTGTCTTCTGCAAAGCTTTCTCTGACTCTGGGTCTGACTTTTCTCTGCAAGCCACAGGAAATATTGAAAATATATATAATGATATATCTGTTGCTCACTCAAAGTGTCCTAATGAACTGAGAATTCTCTGCTTCAGTGTGCCTTACATAGCTCCAGAGTTTGAAAGAAAGAAAAAAAGAAAGAAAGTCCATGTGAAAGCTAAGTTACAGAGTGGTAAGTGACTGGAGACTCCCAACTGAGTTACATCGAGAAGGAATATAAAGAACTAGAGAAACAAGATGCTGTAGTTGGAGCAAGCTTCACATTGAGCAAAGTGAAAGGAGCACCTAGCCTAAGCGGTTAACTCCAATTGCTTGCTCTCTGCCTCCACTCCTGAAGTCAAACTTGAATAGGAAACCAACACAGAACCTATTGGCTACCTGTGCTTGTTTATGACCATGGATAGCATTTCAAGTGAGCCCCTTCAGACCCTCAACGATGGACCACATTCCCTTATCCACTCTGTTGCTCATGCACTTGTGGGATTTTCTCACTGGTTTTCTTTCCCTCATTCCTCCACCACGTCTTCGCTTCCTCCCTCGTGGATCATGATTTTGCTTTCATTTTATAAGAGAATGGTGGGATTAGCAGAAAACATCCATGAGATTCTAAACTGAACTGTGCATGTGTTTCCTTTGCAAGTGGCCATCCTAAAGCCAATCACTCCATGCCTACTCCATTTCCCTTCCCTTCTCAGGGACCTAAGCATCCAATAGCTTCAATACTTGTCCTCCCTCCCTTCTCTGTCATCTGTTTGTTCCCTCTGCTACGTCATTCTCAAACCCCCACACAAATGTGCAATAATTTTCTTCTATTCAAAGCTTTACTTTCCAACCAGCATTCCCTTCATCTTGAACCTCTGTTGTTTATTTTCTTTTAACTTTTTCTTTTGTTTTCCTTTAATAGAATACTTTTCTGAAACATTTTCTGCTTCCATGTTTTCCTCCCACTCTATCTGGCATATTGTCCAACCACCTGAGTGGTCATTTCTCAACATGAGCAAATTGGCACATCTTCCTTCAGGAAAATCTGTGTTTCTTTTGGGACGCATCTCAGATCACTTCTTTCAGTTTCCCCTGAAAGTTTCGTATCATCTTTCTGATGCCTAATATGTGATTTTCCTAGTTTTTAGTTCTTGCTCCTCTTCTTTCCTTTTGCTTCTTGTCTGATTATTCTCCCATGTCTTAGTTTAGATCAGCACTTTATACTCAGCTTTCAAATTACCTATTTCTGTCACAGAACTCTGTCCTATGCTTCAGACTCATATATCTTCTTAGACACCTCGTAGGCAACTCATACAAATACAGTAGTAAGCACATTCTCAGCTCTTCTCATAGACTGTCATCTTACCTCTCCTAAAATCTTCCAGGTCTTAGTGTTATATAGAATGCAACGTAACAGTCATTCAGATCAAAATGAAAGCAATTCAACCAATTAAACCAGCCTACAACACATGCACACACACACACACACACACACACACACACACACACACACACACACACTTCCTAGTAAATTTCAATTCATTGATCCACAAACACTGTTTACAATAACTTCACCATATAATCTAGAATATCAACTGTAGTCACATTAGCATTAGGATTAACAAAGTCCTCTGGTCTTTTTCATTGCTCCCAAATGATTTGAGCTCATGCCTGCTTCTCTTCTTATGCATGCTGCTGCACCCGTACCAGCCACCTTTGCTGCTCCTTGGACAGTTCAAGCACATTAATATCATTTCCCTGTTTAGTCTGTTCTTACCCTGTGAATACACCCTTCTCCTCAACCTGGCTAGCCCCTTCTACTCTTCCACTCATATCTTCAGACTCCCTCTCTTCTTTCAAAGCACCTGTTTTTCATGTCATTTACCATCACTTATTTTATGTTTTAGTTTTGGTTTTGCTTGGTTTTATACTAAACGGGAATGTAAATTTGTTTTCTGCTAAATTACCAGGCTTGAGTGGGAGATTTCAAGATTAAGGCATGAGCTCTTATTCAAGGAGTCTGGATTTCATTCTCTGCAGTGCTACTTGGTGAAACTGACCTAATTAGTCCTTCTCTTTGGAAAACAAAGTGAAGTTTCTTTATAGAAATTCAATATAGTTGCAATTTTCCAGAAGCCCAAAAGTAAAAAAAAATTAGTATCTCAACTATTATTACTGTGTTTTTCAAAGTCTTTTGCTTACAGGGTAACATAATAGTAATACAATAAAATATTGTAATTAATACAAATGAACACTAGCAGGAGCTGACTCCATGCTTTGGCACATTTGTTTAATGGGATAGTAGACAGTCTTTATTGACTATACTACGATCTTTAATGACTTCACACTTGTCCTAATTAATTTAAATAATCCAGTCATTATGATATATTTGACTCTCTGTTTCTCCACTGCATGTAATAATGGACACCCTTCTGCACATTGCTTTGTGCTTTAGATATTTCTCTATTTTCAATTTATTATGAAAGTGATGAACAGGAGAGTTACAGTTACATAAGAAAGGTAATGAGTACTTTGCTTTTTAAACACTGTTACTCCACTCATGTTCACCCACTTAGTTTTTACAGTATTCAATCCTACAGTAGTTTTTAAACCAAATTTGCATGTATGGTTTGTAAACATATATTATTAGTCTTCATTTTTTTCCTGTGAAGTTTTGTCAGACATCTAGAATTTCACTATCACAAATATTTTAGAGAAGACTTAATATTTAACAAATTAATAATATAAATAAATAATAATATTTTAAAGAAGACTTCCATTCATTTATCTCTGTCTCCAAGTCTGTTTATTTCCATTGGCTGGACATTTAACAAAATGAAGATACACATTTTGTAATGTTGTTTGTAGAATTTACAATATTTCCTTAAAAACGGTATTCAGTGTATCTTTCAAAATTAGATGACTGTCTTTGTGATGTAATTTCAGCCTTAAATGTATTTGAGATTATGTTTTACAAAAATAGTAAAATAGTGATTAAAAAATATTCATGGCTCCAAATCTTTTATCCTAATATGTTAGGTTGTATACCTGCATCACATATGGTATTGCTAGTTCTGATTTAATACATTTTTTTGAAAACTTGAACTTGTTTCAAACGAGCAGATATGTTAAAGAACAACAAGTATAATTTGCAGTGTACATTTTCTTCTAGGTGGTTTCATTTTCAAGCGGCATTAGGTAAATAGAAAAAAAATCCACCATGCTCAACTAAACCACAAAGGAATAGAAAACAGAAATCTCAGTCAGCTACTTTAGTTCACCACTTGTGTTCTATTTTTTTTTTTTTTTTTGGTCTGGTTGTGGGGCCTGAACTCTGGACCTGGGCGCTGTCCCTCAGCTCTTCAGCTCAAGGCTAGTGCTCTACCACTTGAGTCATAGTGCCACTTCTGGCTTTTTTTTTTCCTGCTTATGTGGTGCTGAGGAATCGAACCCAGGGCCTCAGGCATGCAAGACAAGCGCTCTACCACTGAGCCACCTTCCCAGCCCCACCAGTTGTGTTCTAAGACACAGCCATTTCATCTGTCTTTGTGTACCTTTCTGTCTTATTTCAGTCTGTCTCATTATTATTATGTCTGCTTTATCCCCTCCTTCCCTCTATGGTATCATAGGAACACTTAGGGATTCATGATAGAAAAAACTGGCCCAGTGGTACATCATCATATCTAAACTGTTTGTTGTCTGTATGTGTTTGTTAACACCCTAGGGAGGTAACATTTGTTTGACAAACTTTGTAAATCACTAGAAGAGGAACTGTTGAACCATGACGTAATATATGCCCATACTGCAAACTCTGTTCCTTTGCTGTGTATAGAAGAGGCAAATTTGGAAAAACAGAAATTATAAGGGTAAAAGACATGCTGAGCATGCTCTTGGATCCTTTTAACTAACGTATTCCAAAGAATTAATAAGCTTCTTCTAAATGTTTTACTTAGGAGAACTTTAGAAAACCTGTTAGGTTTCATCTCAAGGTGAGTTTTGCCATCACAAGCGATTTCTAGAGACTACTTTGATGAACTTTGTATTTGAATAATGCTATTTAATCATATTAGCTGAGAAATAAACTTACTTACACAGTTTAATATCAAACCTCAACAGTAAAGATATTAAAAATACTATTATCACATTAGTTTTCTAGTAGTTTAATATCTGAACTTCAAGTTCATAACTAGGTATGTATTTATGTATGTATGAATGAATTTGAAGGTCACGTACATATATATGTGTGTATATATATATACATATGTACACGTGTGTATCTATACATAGATGTATATACATACACTAATTATCTGTAATTGTGCAACCAGTCAAGCAAGTACAAGGAAAAGTTCTGAGCACACTTTAGACAATACTCTGGTTTGGTGTTAAATGGTACAAGCAGTAATGTGATACAGTGGAAAAAACATAAGATTTGAAATTTAAAACCTGTACTTAGATTGCAAATAGGATACAACAAAGGCATTCTTTTAAATCTGTGCACTCACATTCATTACACTATGGAAACAAGCCCAGAAGCTGTACTACAGATGAATGGATCAAGAAAATGTCATCTATCAATTGATCTACTGATCAATCTATCTAAATACATAAATTGTATTCAGCCATGTAGAAGAGTGGAATGTCATTTGAAGGGAAATGGATGGCTCTGGAAAGTACTATACTGAGTGAAGTAAGTCACCCAATAAAGTAAAAGGGTGCATGTTCTCTGTCATATATGGATGATAGACTCAAATTGCAACCTTCCTGGTAAGAACACACACAGGGATATATGCATATATACATGACCAAACTTTCCAAAGTATAGTACATGCAGAAGTGAAAGAGTAATTCCTTTGAACAACCATTTAACAAAATGAATTATCAGGAAAATGAAATGTGTTTCAAATAGGAGGCAGGGGCTTAGTGGGAGAAGAGCAATGAATGGAAAAAGGGAACGGTGGAGCCATAATATTCAGTGTAAATCTATGAAAGAGGAAGTAAGAAATTTGATATGATTGAGAGGAGGGATGATTATAATCGAGATGCACTGTACATGCAGATAGAAATGGTTATTGTAATCTCTTTGCACAGCCACATGTAGATAAAAATAAATTAACAATAATAGTAAAAAAAAGAAAAGGTGAGGGTGTTTGATACACACACTATTAGAACTGAATGGCTCAATGTGAAATATATGCTTTAGAGGCTTGGACATGAGCTCTCTCAAGCATTACTTCTTATATTGGATTCAACCAAAGCCTTTAACTCCTTAAAAGGATAAACATTTGTTTAAACTTGATATACATTGGCAAGGTAGCAGGGGCATGAGTGTTTTCCAAGCAGGCAGTAGAGCAAGGTTCATATCCGTCCTTCAGAAAACTTTTCCAACATAGGCTTATATTCATCAGTATCATCCAAGAGAGCTGAAATCCTATTTCAGTGGGAAATGAATTTAGGGACATCAGCAAATACCCCTTGCTCAAAAAAATAATAATTTTCAGCCCAATCAATGAGGCTTAAATAGTTCTGTGCTGCAGAAATATTAAACCGGAAGTTCAGACATCCCTGGATCTGGTTTTTGTGTGTTCTAATTTAGATTCAGTTACAAAGGGCATCACGTCCACCTATGAAAGTTTTAAGGACAAATGAACAGATATGAGTAGTTTAAGAAGAAAGCTGAGAGCAATCAACTGGAAATAAACAGAAGCCCAGAAATAACATGTATTGTCTACTTACCAGGCAGATGACAACCTTCCTTTTTATTATGTGGCTATGTCTGTATGTGTGAGTGCCAGACAAAATAGAATCTCAGGTGGTTTTATTGTATATATCATGACAACATTTCCACAGCTGGACACTTTGTGCCTATGTGTCTTAAGAGCTTCTCAAAGTTTTGAAAGATTATTTTTAAACACACACACACACACACACACACACACACAAACATTTGTTTGAAGACTGAAGTTCTAAAAGTTACCAGCTGTGAAGGAACAAGAACTTTCTATGTTGATTTGGAAGTTCAATGACTAGGTAGCAAGTAGTAATAAAACCTTGGTACCGGAGGCTATTAAAAGTCTCTCCACTGACATATAAATAGAATAAATCACTTTACTCTTGTGAGCCTATCTGTATCAGTAATCTTACAGCTAACAAAAAGACTTCAATTTTTTAAAACAATGAGATAAAGATGTGTGGGAAAGTTGTATTATGTCTGATACTTGGGAAAGATGGAAAATAGAGGTTAACAAAGCCATAAAACTACAACCAAAAATACCAAAAAACAGGTAATGCATAAAAAAACTTATATATGTATTAGAGAACATGATCCACATTTAGTACTATTATCTTTAAATTCATGCAATTTGTTCTCTTGCTTTTAGCATATATTGACTATTTATTTCTATAGCATAAGTTTACTTTCTAGAGGTAAAGGAAATTGACAGACAACCTTCTCTTCCTTATTTATTCCATATAAAATAAACTGAGCTAAGTAATTGCTTAGTTCTCTTTTGTGGAGATATTTTTAAGATTCTGATTGTTTTGGGAAATAGCCATGGTAGTACTGCTACTACTTTGTCAGGTCAGGTCACTGTCATAAAATACCATGGTTGTCTTTAACAGCAGACATTGGACTCTCATTGATATGAAGTTTGGAAGGTCCATGCAGATGTGTTTCCTGCTAAGGGCCTTCTTCCTGGCATCTCACCAATGTTGCTCACAAGACTTCTGTGTTTCCCATACAGGTTGGGGATTATAAAATGGTTATCTTTTCCTTCTTATAAAACACTAATCTCACAATAATGAATCCATTCTCATGACCTAATCTAAATGAAATTACCTCCCAAATATCATAAATATATCATTTTCAGAGTTAGTGTTTCAGTTTAGGAATTTTAGGGGGATACAAATATTCACCCTATCATACACTATCATATTATGCTATCATTGAAGCAGAAATTGTATAAGATTTTCTCTTATTTACAGATTAATCTCCCTTAGATTGTTACTTGCATGCTCACTTTGAAATGAGGCTTAAATTAATGAGTTAATTGTCCCAACATCCCATAACCATCAAGTGGCAGTGTAGAATTCAGATTCTGAATTTGAAGTGTGATTTCACAGTTTGGGTTCTTTCAACCATGTAACACTGTGCCTTCAATTAGTATTATAATATAAATTATACAGCATCACGAAACATTGAGGTGTTGGGAAAGTTTAGTCAATTAGGAAAGAGAAAATTGTTCTTTCAGATCAGTAGAAATGTATTGTTTTAATTCAAATGTAAAAAAGAATATTTTGAACCAGAAAAGTGGACATTCCCTGGTACTTTTACTAACCAGCTGTCACTACAAGAAAAATATATCTTGGAGCAATGCTGGGGCCATTAAAATCGAAAGATGTTTAACAGATCCATGTCATCGCTCAAGCCCCTCATTAGTCTCAGAAGCTTCTAGACAGATCTACTACCGAATGTCTCTCTCTTACAATGTAGGTTTTCTTTTTACATTTTAGAGTCCATTGATCAATTTAATGTTTCTGTACTGGTCAACTTCTATTTTGTATTAAAAATATCGGCCAGCATAATGTCTATGCAATGCTTTCATAGCCAAGAGTACTTTCAGAAGACATTTATTGTGTTTCCATGATTTTCTGTTTGTTACCATCAGAGTTGATGAGTTCAAGCCTACAAATGGCTTTCTGACTCCACTTTTCTTCTGCTATGATGTAAGTGTTACCTGTCATAGTCCCTCAGGTCTCCTCTTCAAGTCATTCTTCTGCAGAGTTTATTAATATTCCTGTCTTCTCTTATTTAGTTCAATCCCATAGAATTTCAAAATATAATCCCTAGAGATATTAAAACCATCAAATCCTATGAACACTTCATTTTTCCTCTTTGTCCTAATGTATTCTTATCTCTTATACACCACACATCATGTGAATATTATAATAGCATACTCTTCTTTATCCCTAAGGTAGTTTCCATTTCTTTTTCTGTTTTTGGCCGGTCGTGGGGCTTGAACTCTGAACCTGAACACTGTCCCTCAGCTCTTCAGCTCAAGGCTAGCATTCTACCACTTGAGCCACTACACCACTTCCGGTTTTCAAGTGGTTTATTGGAGATAAGAGTCTCACAGACTTTCTTGCCCCAGCTGGCTTTGAACTACGATCCTCAGATATCAGCCTCCTGAGTAGCTAGGATTACATGGATGATCCACTGGCACCTAGCGATAATCTCCATTTCTTGAGTGTACATTGATCATCCCTGCATCCTCAGTGCCTGATACAATGCACACATAGATGCTTAATGAGTATGTGCTCACTTAAGTAAACATAATAGGGACGGAGACCACATGAAGAGCACAAATATTAGAGATGAAGGCAAAGCCTGGCAATGATGAAAAGTAGATTATGTAATAAATACTCAGATATGTAAAGTAGATGTAACAAGTAAATATAACAAGCATGACAGATAAAAGAGAGCAATGATTTTAATACTATTCATCATACACCATCTGCACCAAGCACTGTATTCTGTGTTATATATGGATTCTCTCCATGAATCTAACACACACACACACACACACACACACACACACACACACACACACACACACACACACACACATATCATGGTTAAAATTGTATATTCATGGTGTCTTACCACAAACCAGCTACTAAATCCAATACTCTGCATGAAGCCAAAGTCCTAAGTGTTTTAAAGCACAATAATCAACTCTGATGCCAGCTAAAACTTTATAAATATTGTATTTAATTTGGCTTCATAAACCCTTATGAATATTTTGTAATGTAAACTTTGGCAGGGCTGTGGAGATATTAAAATATACTCATTTCCTTCCTCCAAGAGTGATTGGATTGATGAGATTAAAAAAAAAATAGAAATAGACCATGATAATACAATGTTGTAAATGCTTGAATGGCTTTGGGAGTACCTAGAATGTAAAGGAATTAGTAACTGTAGCCAGCGGTAAATTTAAAGTGTCAGAGAGACAGAGTCTAAAATAGCCACCAGTTAACCGTAGATGTATAGAGCCTTAACAGGCCCAGAGTTAAATAGGATGATCTTCGGTATAGAGATGAAGTTGAAGGTACAGATGGAAAGAATGGCAACAAGAAGATTTTTAGAAGCAGGAGGTCAGGAACAAATCACCAGAGATTACTTTCCATTTGATATTTTCCTCTTCAAAGCATCGTTCCCTGTAAAATTGGACCAGTTATTCTTGAACCAACTAAATTGCCCTTTTGCAAGGTTTAGCACGTCATGTCACTTTGTATGTTTGCTTTGCCAAAGGAGAATTTTGAAAGTGATTTGCCTATCTTCTGAAGTTTTAGGCTGATTTTTCCATCAGAAAAGCCTGTGATATCATTGAATAGCAAAGTTGTTCTGAAGTATGTGTCCTAATCGTTTAATATTCTAATTAATTCTAATTAGTTGCTTTTACATTATGGGATTCTAGAATTCAAATCTGTGTATAAATAGGTATCCATCGCTGTTATTTCTACATCCCATGCCCTTACATAGTTCCTCTGTGACACCCTTTAATATCTTTTCCAAGGCATTGTTCTACTGCCTGTGAATATCAAAGTGAAAGCAAGATGAAGGAAAACTGTACAGAAATGCTATAATTTCTCTGAACATTATGAGTAATGACAAGGACAATTTCAAACCTGTTTTATGCAGAGTATGGTACTGTTCTTCCTGCTTATTAATAGAAAGAGTGTAGAACTAATGCAGAGTGTTTGTCTTTTAGAACAAGAAACAGTGTTAAGACCTTTCAAAGATAGTGCCTGCATCTTAAAAATATAAAAGATTGTAACATATGACCTGAAACTTTGAAAATACTACAAAAATTGGTAAAACAATGCAACATGTAGATAGTAATAACTTCTTGAATAAGACTCCAGCAGGACTCAAATCTGAGATTCAATCAGACTAAAAAACTTCTGCACAAAAATTGAAATAATGTCTGTTTTGAATGATAGCCCACAGCTTCAGACAGAATCTTTGCCAGCTTTATATCTGACAAGGGACTAATAACAAGAATATATACAAGGAGATAAAAAAACTAAATTCTCAGAAAATCAATATCCCAATCAATAAATGGGCAAATGACCTTAATAGAAAATTGTCAAAAGAAAAACTAACCAAGGGTCAGTAAAGAAACACTCAACAACTCTGGAGTAAAGAAAATGAAAATCAAAAAACAAAGGAGGCAGTAGCAATGCTTGATAGGAAATGTACTCATTACCTTGCTCATGTAACTGTAACCCCTCTGTACAGTAGTTTTACAATAAAAAAAACATATTAAAAAAGAGAAAATGAAAATCAAAGTGACATTGAAATTTCACTACAGTCAGAATGGCCACCATCAAGTACAATAGCATCACCGAGTGTTGGCAATGTGTTTTTGTTTTTGATTGTGAAAATACCATACAGAGGGGTTACAATTACATGGGCAAGGTAATGAGTACATTTCTTGTTAAGCATTGCTGCCTCCTCCTTTGTTTCCCCTTCCCATCCTTTCCTATTTCCCCATGACCATCCCCCCACCAACCCACTCCAAAGTTGTAAAGTTCGTTTTTTGACATAACGTCTTGTACATCTCATTGTTACAATGGGTCCATCTGTATCCCTAGTTAAGCAATTTGTTTTTTTCCCTTCCCCTCCACAAATTATATCAACATCAAATGCAATGAAAACAGGGGTTATACTGTGGGGGAGGGACATACAAAGCAACAAAGAAATACCTTATAAATATGTTAGAAACAATAGCAAGAAAGAAAAAAAAAACATTTGAGTCCTTATCTTGGGGTTAATCTCGCCTAACATTAACTTAACTGATCTTTTCTGTTTGTCTCAGACATATACTAGTTATTGCAAATAAGGGAAACCATGGGACCTATGTTTCTTTGTTATAGAATAAAGGGTTTTTTTTATACACTGATGGTGGGTATAAACAAATGAATCCACTGTGGAAAACAGTATGGAGGTTTCTCACTTAACTAAAAACATATGATCTATATGATTCTGTAATATCTGTCTTGGGCATATAGCCAAGGGAATGTAAGTCAGAATTCAATAGAAGTGCCTGCATATTCATGTTCATTGCACCTCTGTTCACAACAGAGAAGTTACAGAAAGAGCCCAGATGTTCTACAGCTGATTCATAAAGTAAGAAAATGTGTATGTATATATGATCATATACCTAATAAAGTATTATTACCATGTAAAGAATGACATTATATTACTTGTAGGTAAATTGATTAAATAAAACCATTGTATTAAACAAAATAATCTAGATTCAGTAGAATAAAGGTCAGGTGTTTACTTATAAGAAAGCTATCCCTAAAAGATAAACCTATCTGTAAACATATACAGTATCACGCATACATATGTGAAGAGAATATGTTTGTAATTGGGGAACTATTTTAGGAGATAAGAGAAACTGGAGAGCTAAAAAGAGAGACTGTGTGAAGAATATTAGAATACATTCATTACACTTCAGTATCAAGATAGCATGACCAAACCCACTTGGTTAAATAAAATTTATATAATAAGGTGGAAGAGGGGAAATAACTAAGACAGTAAATCTAATTAGTGTAATAGATACATGTGTGAAATACCATGGTGAAATTTATTACTACCCTTTTAAAAATGAAAGATACAAATGCAAAATGCGTTCCCCAGGAGAATCAAGAGGAAGTCGGGAGGGCAGATATACAAAGGGAGAGAGGACAGATGTTATATACTTTGTAGTATTATGTAATGTTGAAATTGTTTTAAGAAGGGAGGAAGACGAAGAAAAATGGAGGTAGTGAATATGGTTAGGGTACATTGTAAACAAATAGAGATAAAAATAGATAAAAAATAGATGCTGGTAAAATATATGAAAGAGGAGAATTTTGGTGCTGATACCATTTCCCCCTTTCTGTTGCTTATAGCATAAAGCAAAAATAATGTCCTCTCATCTTCAGTTCGAAAAGCAAGGAACATGAACGTGTTCCTTGCCCAGTTCTAATCATAAAGCAATTGTACTAATCATTAACATATTTTATATCTTGCTTGGGAAGTATTATTAAATATTATTTAGCAAAAGATATAATATTGATTGGAATTCAGACAGTTTGGGTTCTACATATTTATGAGCAATGTCGCACAAAATAAATAAGATCTTCATTCCCAAAATATGCAATCTATATAGCTCCAGGTTAATCAAATCAGCATGTATTAAAGACCCACTATGGTGTGATGTAAAGGAATCAACGAGTAGGTTCATTTCTCTCTTCCAGGTACTTGCAGCCTGCATTTCTGTTCCACTCCAATTTCATGTTTATTTTAAAAGCACAAATAAGCCAACAGAAGACAAGTCCTTCCTTTGCAACTTTTAACTTATACCTAGTGGTTTTATTTTCTTTTAATAATGAAGGCATTTTGAATCCAAATTAAAAAATATTTACGTACTAACAGAATGTTACATTTAGCTAAAGGCCTGTCAATAGTTATAAAAAGACACATGTAGCTATAGAATATAGATGTTTGTAGCTGTATCCATATATTCATGGCTATTGATAAAATTAAAACCTGTATTTATTTATATGACTATGTCTGGCATGTGAACGGAAATTAAATGTATATGCAGGATGAAACAAGGTAAATATGAATGACAAGTATAGAAATATGCCGAGAACATTGTAGAAGTATCTGAGGAGCACATGTTTTCTAATCAGAATCAATTAATTTTGTAAGAATCAATGTAAGAAGAAGGTGAGTGTCCTAACCCACTTCGTATGCTTAGTGTAATCATACAGATACATAAGGGAAGGTATTGGAAGTATTTTGTAAAATTTATATAAAACATTTTCCTTGTCTTTTGTTTTCTACCTATTTCCCAGTGAGCCTTTTGAATATTAAACGATGCAAGATGCAATACAGAGACAATAATAGTACAGTAGTTCTTGCTTAGCTTGACTTCAGATCCCTTGTATTCATTATTCATTAGTATAGGGAAAGAGGTTTTCTGGGGTGAAGAATATTGTGTTCAGGGAAGAAGATTCAAACTATACTGTGTCGGCACATTCCAAATGATAAAGGTGGCCATGTCTTGCTTCATACACCATACACACACACACACACACACACACACACACACACACACACACACACACACACACACACACACACACACACAGACTTTTACCATGGTTTCTGATATCCATATTTGAAAGCATGAAGTCACCATAAAATCTAGTATTATCTTCAGGGAGATAGCCATGATTTCTTGAGAACAAACTACAGGAATAAAAAGGCAGACTGTCACCAGGTACCGGTGGCTCATGCCTGTAATCCTGGCTACTCAGAAGTCTCAGAGCTGAGGATTGCCATCCAGAGCTAGCCCAGGCAGGAAAGTCTATGAGACTCACGTCTCCAGTTTACCACCAGGAAACCAGAAGTGGTACTACGGCTCAAGTGGTAGAGTGTTCACCTTGAGCTGAAGAGCTCAGGGACAGAGCCCAGGCCCAGAGTTAAGCCCCATGACAAACAAGCAAAAAAATAAAAGTAGATTGCTTGAAAAGCAGAATATAATCAATATAATCTTAGCTATAAATTAGATATAAATTATGTGTACATGTGTGAGAAAATATTGTGGTTTTGCAATGAGATGCTGAATTAATTACCCTTGACCTGCCTTTGAGTTACTTCCTTTGTTTTTTATGAGATGTGTAGGTTGGTATTTATTGTTTGAAGCAATACATTAAAGCTAGTCAAATACTGTTTTAGTGGTTACATAAAAGCAAAGTGGTGACTTTATTATCCCTGTTCTTTCTTTTTAAATCAATGTCATATAAACTGTGCTGCACTACAGCACTGGACACCAATATGTCCTTGTATAGTAGAGTCACAGAATTTTAAAACTGAAAAAAAAAATACAAGCTTGAAGATACTTTAGTTTTGCCAGAAAACAATATTCTCATGCAGCCTTTAGCTAGTGTTGAAGGTCTATTATCTACCAGTATGACAGATAATCAGGAAACTATTTAAAGAACTGAGAAGGAGAGGAGAAAGACCACCCTACACCCAAGGATACTTGAAGGGGTTCTAGAATTTAGAAATACAGTTTCCACTTCTATCTCTATTTACAAAGTAAGAAACTCAAGTCAAGGAAAATTCAGTTCCTTGTCTCCTTCCAAGATTGACTAATGTTCTGGTCATGAATACATAGATTCCCAATCAACTTCTTACATTTTCAAGAACCCAAAGCCAAGGGTAATAAGTTACTCCCTATGTGTTCATTATCTGCTCTGTGGCAAAGTCCATAGGAGTGAGAGTTCCTGGCTCTCCTTTTCTTCATACAATGGCTTTTCTACGTCATACCGTTCTATTATCCTCTTACTATATTAGAGAGAGAGAGAGAGAGAGAGAGAGAAACTTCTGTTGCTTTTGCCTGTTCACAATTTTCCTCAAATTTATGTACAGTCAGCAGAAAAAACAGAGCTTCTCAGAGACTTTTTCAAGCTCCAGTGGAAAAGTATGCTAAAAGAAAAGATGGATAAAATATTTACTTGTTATTTGTAGCTTGTGTTAACATTTTTTGCAAGCTTTTAAAATTTTTAGTGGATTCTCTTACTATTTAAGGATATACTTGAGTACATTTACTTGGTACATTTTTTATTTAGTACTATTTTTTACTCATTGGAAGCTTTTAAAATACAAAATTATCCACTGGCTGGTGGCTCATATGTGTATACCTAGCCACTCAGGAGGCTGCGATCTGAGGATGGCAGTTCAAAGCCAATTAATCAATAAAAATGCTGAAGTTTGAGTGTGGCTCAAGTATTAGGGTACAGACTTAAGTGAACAAAGCCACGTGAGAGCAATAGACTCTAAATTCAGGCCCAGATACCTCCACAAAAATTAAAAATAAGAAAAATATAAAAGGAAAGGTACTCATATTTCCATAAACACTGCTGAAAAACCTTGGCTTGTTTCCAGTCCTTTTCACATATGCATACATCCATACACATCTTTAACACACACAAACTTTCAGACACAGAAGCTTACACATACCTTTTTCACAAATGTGTGCACATTTCACACATGCACATAATTTTCACACACACATATATGTATGTATGTGTATACATATGTATATATATACATATGTATACAATTCACACAAAATCAAGACTTCTGAAGAAATAATTCAGATTTTGGAAAGATTATTTTTTGTGAAAACATTCCACAGGAACTAGGAGTTTCCCCACATCTTAGAATTTCCTGTGTTCTTCTATGCAGTGATAAGTATTTGGGAGGGGGGTTGAAATGCTATAGATGATAACATTGTTTAATCAGTTATAGTTTACAATTTTGAGTTTTGAGCTGGAGAGATCCTTGCTAGGGAGGATAAGAGGGAACCTCAGAGCACTGTCTCAGCTCCCATGTTCACAGGCTGGCTAATGTACTATTTTGATGTCATGTAGATTTATAGCATTGTCATTCTCTAATGTCACAGCTGTTTCTTATGTGTTCATTTCTGTATATATATATCTATATGTATATATACGCACCCGTGTGTGTGTGTGTGTGTGTGTGTGTGTGTGTGTGTGTGTGTGTGTGTGTGAAGCCAAATGAATGGCCAGGTTTGTCTTCCACTGCTTGGTGGTTTTCTTAATTTCATGTTTAGTTAGTAGGCATTCAGCAGTGTTGTATTCTTGTCACCACATAACGTGTTTTGTATAGAAAAGATTGTATTTACATGGTGGCTCATGCCTGTAATACCAAATATTTATGAAATGAATAGGGAAAGGATGACAGTTCCAGCCTGGACAAAACAACTTAGGGAGATACTATCTGAATTTATAAGCCAGTCGTAAGGGAATGAGTCTAAAATCTCTAAAAGGCTGTAGGTAGGAATATCCTGGTCCATAACAGGTCCTAGCAAGATGTCTAGAACCTTCTGGAAAATAAAGCAAAAAAGCTGGAAGCATATCTTCATTTGTAAAGTACTTACCTGCCAAATGTCCATACCACCAAAATAATTTTTTTTAAATGAATAAATTTGAAATCATATCAACATACTTGTGAACATTGTTCCATAGTCTTCATATGGGAATATTAGCATATGGGAATAGTATTTCCCTTCATTCCTATAATGTGTATTTATTTGCTTTTTGGGTCTGGCTTACTTCATTTAATATAATTTTTACCAAGTCTTCCCATTTCCTTATGAATGGGGCAATGCTATTCTTTCTGATGGAAGCATAGAATTCCATTGTGAATATATACCACATTGATCCGTTCTTCCACTGAGGGGCATCTGGGTTGATTCTGTATCTTATATGGTAAATAAACATAGTTGTGCTAGTAGCTTTAGTGTGGCCTTGTTTGTGATCATTTGGGTAAATGCCCAGAAGTGGTATTGCTGGGTCATAGAGGAGCTCTGTTTACTCTTTTGAGGAACCTCCACACTGCTTTCCAGAGTGGTTGAACGAGTTTGCACTCCCACCAACAATGCAGGTAGTGTTCTTTTTGGCCACATTCCCACCAGCATCTGTTATTGTCCATTTTCTTGATAATGACCATTCTAGCTAGAGGAAGGTGGAACCTCAATGTGGTTTTGATTTACATTTCTTTTATGACCAGAGATGTTGAACATCTCTTCATGTGTCTATTTGCCATTCTTATTTTTTCTTTAAAGAAGTCTCACGTTAAGTCATTAGTTCCTTTATTAATTGGGTTGTTGTTTCTTTTTATTTTGGGGAGACTTAGTGTTTTGAGCTCTGAGTATATTTTAGATACAAAGCCCTGGTCTGATGCATAGCTAGTAAAGATCTCCCATTTTTTCAATATTGAAAATTATGTCCTTTGCCATCCTCTGCCTACATTTTATTCTATTCTTTCAACAGCTGGTCCTTAGCCTCTGCTTTTATTGAATTTATATTCTTATTAACTGAACCTATTGTTTGAAGCCATTTGAAGAATTTTCTTCTGTTCATACCCTTATATTTGCTACTTTGTTTTTACATGAAATTTCTCTCCTTTCTCCCTCCTTCTCCTCACCCCTCTTTCTCTGCATCTCTTTCACGATGTTGTCTGCATTGTGTTCCCATGTGTGCCATGTATATTTTATATCTTTATTATATTGACTATTTCTGCCCAAACATAGTATTTGCTCTAATATAGAAGAGGTTTAGTCTATACTTATTTATCCCCTTACTGGGATTGTTTGAGCTATGCTTTGGAGGCTGGGTGTTCAGGTTTAGGCAATCCTATGTAAACAGCAGGAATTATAAGGGAATGAGTTCAGATGAACTAATATTCAACTTCCTTTAGAAACCCAGCTTCACTGGCCTGTGCTAGTTCCTATGTCTAACTATGGGAGGTAGAGCTGTAATCAACTTTCCAATCAGCTCCTCACTTATTTAGCTACCTAAGTCTTCATTTTAGTCACAGTCATCTCTGTCCCCTATATTCTCCTCGATAGCAATTGTAGTTACTCTTCAATCAGGAAAGAAAATCATATGCTCTTGTTTAAAATTGTATGTCAATCTTTGCTTTGGGGTGTTGGTAAGGATTGAGGTATAATGCTAAGTAGGGAACTATATACTATCCAACATCTTTCTTCTACCTTAGAAATAACTATCCAGAATTATTACATATATATATAGTATGTGTAATTGATTATGCTTTCTCATTGTCCTTTTTCTTTTATTTTGTTACTTATTTATTTATTTTATGTATGTATGTTCTGGATTGGAGGTTTGGCTCACAAATAGAATGCCAGCTGTAAACAAGAAAGCCAAAACAAGATCAGGCACAAAATATTCATGAAGCGTTATTTCTGTACATTTATAATACCTACCTCTTTCACTCTCAAATACTGAGGAGGCGTACTGGCATATATCTGTCTAAGGGGAAATAATAGGTCTCAAATTCCTGTTACTATGTTAGGAACTAGATAATTAGTTCCTAACTAATGTTAGGAACCAGATTATTTCTTTTAGACATGTATTATTTTTTGAAGTCATATAGCACACTCAATTTAACTTTTATATCACATCTACCTTAAGGAGTATTTTGGTTACTTTGAAGTTCAAATGGAAAATCAGGAAGAGTTAAGGTTTTATAAATGGAACATATATTAATATGTTTGTTTTTCCCTGAGTGCACATTACATTACAAACGTAGGTATACTCACAGAGAAGTAAAAAGAATAGAAGTATGTTTAGGAATACATACAAATATATATATATATATATAAGTGCATGTCTATGTATTTTTGTGCACACACATATTGCACACACACACACACACACACATATACAACATTGTTGGTGAGTTGCCAGTGTCCTTTGAAGGCTTTCTATAGCATATGGTTCAAGTTTCCAAGCCCAATATTAACAAAGCAATGCAGATAACAACCATATACATCCAGATGTAGTCTCTTGACATAATACTCCCATGATTTTCATAACAGATTTGAGCTTCACAGAATCATGCTCCCAATTTGATCATAGGTTCCACACTTGAAAAGATAAATAGAAAGCTGAGTTTGGGTTTAGAGAGAAACAGCCTTGATTACAAGAATAACAGACTCTGTAAAAAAGGTAATAGGATTATTTGTCTAGAAAAGAAAATTGTGTAGAAAGTTCTGAAATAATTCCCAATGTATATGAGGGACTTTAAAGAAAAGGTTAAGCATCAATTGGGTCTTGCTGTCCATGGCACATAAAACAGAATGTTTGGTGAGGAGAAAAAATTTGTTAAAGTACTGTGCTCACAATGAATGGTACTAATGAGATATGGAAAATAAAACCCCAAAAGTCTGAGTTTTAATTTCTTTTACTTGCTTCTATTATTGCCTTTGCCAGGGATAGAATAGCTTAGTGTGTCATGCATCTGGTATTCTATTGCTACAGTTGCTATTAACATTAGAAGAAAAGCAAGCTCTACTTTCTTAAATATTTTTCTCATTTAGTTTGTATATAGTGGCTATTCATCTATAGTGACTGAAAGACTGCATGCCAGAGAGAAAAAGCTATCAGGACAAGAGCCTGTGGCACCTGTTCTTTTGTTAATATTTATTTGGCACCAGTCATGTGCTTGGCGGTGATAGACCAGCCAAGCCTAATTCTGTCCTTAAAATGTTAACTAAGTGAATTTGCATCTAGACTAGTACCAAAATATGATAAGTTGCTATTAAGTCACCAAATCTTCCATTACATAACTTTCAATATAGATATTATACACATGTATGTATATAAACATGCCTATACATGCATGTCTATATGCACACATTGTCAATCAGCCTTAGACACACATCAAGACAAAAGGTAGTTCGTATTTCAGTGTTATTATAATCATCCAATTCCACACTCACACTTCTTACTCTGTTGGAATAGGTTGAGATGTCCATTTGAATCACAAATGTAGACATTAAAACCCATATATAGCCAAAAACAATTTTCAAAAACTATGGACCTTAGAAACAATGTTAATAGGCAGAGGAACGATAACTCAAGTGGACTTTTGTCATATATAATATGTTCCTACCATCTAAATATACAACCCAATTTAATCCAACTCAACTGTTCATATATACGAGATACTTACGTAAAAAATCAGATGTAATTCTCCATAAGTAGTCCAAGAGATGGGGGATGGGTATAATAGTAGTGAAATGTAACCTAGAGAAAATGTTGAGCCGATTTCAAGGAATTCGACATATAAGAAAAGACCTGGAGAAAATGCTGGGTTGGACAGAAGATGCATCATATAGCATCATTTTTTGTTTGTTAGAGGGTTGGTTGAAAAAAACGAAGTTATTATTCATTTGAAGATTAAATTGGCTGAACGCACTTATTTTGTCAGCAAGACTTTGTACAATGATACTGTGGAGTGTGTAATTTTTCATCACTAACTTGAAAAGTCCACTAGAAATATTTTTATGCGGAACTGGGGTTTTTGCTGATGAATGTTTAACGCAGAAGCCGAAATTTACACAGAATATTTTCCCTCCTGTGATAAATCGTCAGGACAACCACACTCAGTGCCAGATGGCTGCCTTTGTAGTCATCCAAATGTGATGGCACATAAAGCAATGGCTCCTGAACATGAAGTTATCTGTGGTTGCAGTTGCTGTAGGGCCCTTGAAGAAGCTTGTTTGTTTTAGACCCCAACTGGGCAACAAACAGGTTCTAGATATTTTGTGGTGTTGTTCATCTTTTCAGATACTTTCAGAACAGTAAGTTTATGTTCACTGTTTCAACAACGAATGAATGAAGTTGAAAGAACCTGGAGAGAGGAAGTCAGAGGTCCACAACTCCAAGAAACTAGCTGCATTTTCACTATTCTCTAGGAAAACTTGCTGTCATTAACATTTCATGCAAATTTTTATTTTTCCCCTGCCAACATTTTCTTTTTTCATATTTCTTTTGCCTACGTACACAAGTAATCTGTACTATCCATTGTTCACTTAAACTGTCATGCATGGTTTAATAAAAATGCATTATTTGTCATTTCAAAGAGTTGTGGTAATTTCAAAATGCATAAGATCGTCTCAATGTCTAGATAATAAAATAGTAACTTTGTGTATTACTTTGGTATTTTTAAATGGATTCATATTTACTTTATAGTCCCCAAATGCAAGAGAAACAGTAAGTTATGTAAAACTGATAAAGACTCAAGGCCAAGTTGGAGGATTAGGAAGAAATACAAAATACTAAAATCTTGTGAAGAATTTATGACATTAACTGAAGTCTATAATTCTAGGCAAGTTGGTGAAGATTTTGAACTGAATTATGTATGACATTTTGTTCTGTGAATTTCAATAATTACTCATAGAATGGAAACTGTGTATGTGTGTGTTGGGAGTGGGGGGTGTTGTGGGGCTTGAACTCTGGGCCTGGGTGCTGTGCCTCAGCTCTTCAGCTCAAGGCAAGCGCTCTACCTCTTGAGCCACAGCACCACTTCCGGTTTCCTGGTGGTTTATTGGAGATAAGAGTCTCACGGTCTACTTTCCTGCCTAGGCTGGCTTTGAACCGCAATCCTCAGATCTCAGCCTCCTGAGTAGCTAGGATTACAGGCGTGAGCCACCGGCACCCAGCAAATGGAAACTTTTATAAGGAAAGTTCACTCAGTGAAAACTTTTACCCAATGTTAAAGATTATCTAATCAGAGTAAATTATCTAAGGTAAAACTAATATACAATTCTGAAGATTACACCTGGTAGGAATATCTCCTCTATTAATATTTTCTAGATCTGAGGGAACCTTTCAAGGACAAAATTCCAATTTTTATATTTCTTGTTCTAATTAGTCAGTTTGATTATTCTCCCCTTTTCCCTCAGCCCCCTTTTCAAAAATTAATCTTTTTCTGTGCTATTCATACTTAATAGATCCTGTAAAAGTAAGGTTTATGCAAATATGAATATTCTATTTGTATGTCATTTTATCCAAAGGAAAAGATAATGATTAAAATCAACATCTTGTCTAAATTGTTGTAACATTGTATCTGTGTCAAAAAGGATTAGACTACATAAATGGAACGATTTTATAAGCTTAAAAATTTGTTCATTTGTGTTAGTCATGAAGATATTGCTGCCAACTAAATAGTTTTTGAAGTAGTAAAATTATTCCTTCCACATTAGTGAGAAAAAAAGGAACTATATAATGTACAGATACTTAAAAAATAAAGGAGTATGATTCAGATCTCTTATTTAGAAATCTTAACCTGACTTAGTCTGGTTCATCAATAGTTATATCTGTGAAAGCTGATATATGTAATAAGTGATATAAAACTAGAGCAAACCAGTTGATTCTGAGAGAATCAGAAGAAGGTAGAATTAGCTTTATGGGAAACTCAGTGTCACACATAGAATCGGTATGGTTTGTCTCTTAGAAAAAATGCTGAATTTTTACCTCCTGAGAAACATCATCTAGACCAGAGCATTTAATTAGAAACATGGTAATAAATGCTGTATATCGATAGCCATAAATAAAAGTCATGTTCTAAGTTAAGTCCATTTATCTATAACATCCTAAATATTTACTTTAACCCCCAAATACTTTATTTAGAATAGGTAGGATTTGTTTGGAAGGCAGAGATGAGTTCCATGAAAAATATGTGAGAAAGTAAGGTTCTAGTCTCACTGTATGTTCCTAAATATGTCTATAATTGTGGTCGCTATTCTGTGGATAACGAATGCTCACTGACAATATTTTGAAAGGGAAGGGACATAATTAAGGCTTTTTTGTTGTTGGTCGTGGGGCTTGAATTCTGGGCCTGTGCACTGTCCCTCAGCTCTTCAGCTCAAGGCTAGCGCTTTACCAATTGAGCTATAATGTCACGTCTGGTTTTCTGGTTTTCACAGAGTTTCCTGCCCGGGCTGGCTTTTAACCGCGATGCTCAGATTTCAGCCTCCTGAGTAGCAAGGATTACAGGCGTGAACCCCTGGCACCTGGCATAATTAAGATTTTATAGTAATAAAATGTGTTTACCTTGTTATTTTAATCAATTTATTTTAAGGATTTAAGATCCCAATTCTGTACAATGATTGATTATAGTTAGGACCTGAATTCTAGGTAACCATCCTAAAGTAACGTGCATAGATACTAATCTCCTCATCACAAAAAGACAGAAATCAAACAGGAAGCTAAAACTTAGGTAAATTCCATTTATTTACTTTCTTATAGAAAAGCAGAATCATTCGAAGCAAGTTAAGTGTAACATTAATGTGTAACATGCAAGGTTCTCATTGCATAACGTTAATATTAGTACTATGATAATACAAATGCACAAGTGAATACAGAAAAAAGCTATGTCAACATGCTATAAATTTTTAAATATATCTGTATTATCTTTAAGTAGTGGTACAAAGGAATTGCCATTCAAAAAAGCAATTTATCAATGCAACACATCTTGATCTTGGCCCTTTTGATACTCTCCCTCATCCCTCTCAACCCTACTCAATTTTCTTAATTATGTAGGATATGCATTGAATTTTAAGACTTAATCCTCCCCCCTTTTCCTCTCTTCATTCCTCTACTTCCCTCCCCTTGATCCAACTTCCTATTCAAGTTCTCATTTCCTGGTGTTTATTTTATTGGATTCTGAGCACTCCCATGAATCTACCATATTTCAGTTAATACATTTGCATACACTTGCATGCCACGTCAACTATTTATATTTTTATAAGTTAATTCTAGCTTCCACATATGAGAGAAATATTACATTGTTTCCAAAGACAGAATGCTCCTCCTCAAATATGCCAAGGTGCTTTGAGGAAGTGGAAAATTAAGTGGATATGTTCACACTCCAGGATGAAATGGATGAGAAAATAGAATAAAATTAGAAAAGTTCCTAGTGCTCTTGTTTAAATCATGCTTGTGTGTGTGTGTGTGTGTGTGTGTGTGTGTGTGTGTGTGTGTGTGTGTGTGTTACATATGCATGGCAAATTTAGGAAAGTAGGCAGCAATTCTGCTATGAATTACTTAGAAGCAAAGCCAAAGAGCTTTTATTTAATCTCTAATCCAACTGGAGCTTATAATTTTTTATATCTTTTCACAATCCCTTCCCAAGGCATGTAGGAATTTTAATTCCATTCACTCAGAGAAAGTCTTAAGAATAAGCTTGCATATTATTTCTTAAATTATGCTAAAACAATACCTACCCAGTCTCGTCTCTAAATAACCATGTTACCCTATTTCTTATACATTTTATGCATTTTTCTTTGACGTTTCCTTCATCCTATTAGGTTATAGCTATAAAATTTCCATGAAATTGTTCAAATTTCTCTGACTCACATTACATCAATATTCCCATAGTAAGAGGTGAAAATATGCATGTTATTGATGTCTTGTGAGAATCAACAGCAACTATTTACTGATCTCATACTGATGACTAAATGCTGTTTTAAGCCTGAGATATAAGGAACTCTTATTCTTACCACATAGGATGCTGATGACAGATGAAACAGTCTGAGTTAGGGAGTATATTTCAGGAAACCTGTGACTTTGACTCACTTAGGATTCAAATTGTCCCATGCAAGTGAAAAATGTGACTTTTTTTTAACCTAATGCTTAGTATAATGTGAAAGTTGGAAAGCCCAATACTGAAATGAAGACACCAAGACACCTGGGAAAATACAGGTGCCCAAGATAATTCTAAGTCTAAGATAATTCTCAAGTCTAAGAAATAAGAGAAAATTACAGAATGCAGGGCAGAATTCATGAATAAAATAGTAAGCAGGAAATAATTGTAGCATCCATGGAGCTCATGGTATTACAACTATAATCGTGTGCTTAAATTGAATTATTCCTTTACTTGATCATAGCTTACTATATTTTAATAATCAATAAAACAAAGCAATTTGTGAATCCACTGTGTGATTGGCTTTACATTATTTATTCAGAGATCATGAATAATAAGATGTTTCCTAGCACACCAATTAGGGGAAATAGAATGTCTCTATGTGAAACGATTTAAAAAATAACAATCATTTAATACCATAATTTGTTTCTAAGAAATCCTATTATGTAAAGTACATTATATTGACACTGAATTGACAAAAAGTTAACTCTAGTTATAAATCAGGAAGATAATTGAAAAAGACAATTAAGAGACTACACATCAACTTTCAAAAGATATTTTCCTGTATCCTATATTTGTTTATATATTTATGAATACATACATACATTTAATAATGCTTGCCACTAGTGATTCACTCTGATTTATTTTGCTATTGTTTTAGTTATTATTATTTTTTGGTAGTTACATTTTTTTAACCCAAAGCTATGCTCTTGCTCAAGTTACACATCCATGCTTTGAGGTTTAAGTTAGAGTCTTGCCTTCTCCTCAGTCTTCTAATTTGACTCATTCCACAACATCTGCGATGAAGGGCAGCTGCTACCATGCCAAGAATTTTTATATGTTGAGATTAAGTCTAATGAAGCGCTCTTTGCAAAGACTGACTTGGAAGTATAGTCCTCCCAATCTATTATGTAGCTGCGATAACTCATGTGAATAACTTTATCCAGCTATGTGTTGACAAGGAGTTTTGTGCACTTTGCCATAGCTGGCCTTCAAGTGCTCTCCTGAGAAGCTAGGGTTGCAGATCTGAGTCCCTGGTGCCTGCCTTTACGTTTGTGTGTGTGTAGGGGTGGCAATACTGGAGTTTGAACTCAGAGCCTTATTTTTTTTCTATACAGGGTACAAATTAAGCCACACTTCCGGTTCTGTTTTCAGTAACATATCTTTATGTACGCAAAGATATTGTCATTTTCCTCAATTTTATATCAGACACACCTGTATTGAGTGGAGAAACGCATAGGGGTTCTTGAATCTTCTCTTCTCTGTTCTTTCTTCAGTGTTTCTTTTCTCCCCTGTTCTACTCCTGATCCTGCTTATTTATACTCACCTCCTCATCCATTTCTCCCTCTCTCATTTGCTTTCAGCATCTCTGTCTCATGCACATATGTGAAATATATAGACATATGCATAAACATATATACTTAAACTTTAGTCTCCACTAAAATTACTTACAAGATCTACTAAAAGTTGCAAGCTAATTCTTGATCGCTTCTGACCTGATCTGATTGCAAAACTTCTAATGAAAATGGACATCAGGGTGGGTAGACAGGGAGATATTTTGTGGTCAGAAAAGAAGAAATGAAGGGAAAACAGGGCTGGACCACATGTTTTTGTTTTTGTTTTATCTGGTCCTGGGCTTGAAGTCTGAGCCTGGGCACTGTCCCTGAGCTTCTTTCACTCAAGGCTGGTGCTCTACCACTTGAGCCAGAGGCCACTTCTAGCTTTTTCTGTGATTAATTGGAGTTAAAATTATTATGGACTTTCCTGCCCAGGCTGATTTCTAACTGCGATTCTCAGATCTTAGCCTCCTGAGTAGCTAGAATTACAGGCGTGAGCCACTGGCCCTTGGCTTAAAAATAGTTTTAATAGCTTTATCACCATCCTTTCTGAGACTCCAGAAGCATTTCTGAGTTCCCATTCCCACAGATTTGGCAAGATGCAAAAGCTACAAGAAGAGCAAAGTAGTTGCCAAATGCAGACTGGGAGTCAGACTGCCCAGCTCTGTAGTTTACAAGCTGTGTAATTTGGAGGATATTTATGTAAACACCTTGTAATGTAACCTCTGCATTTGTAAAATGGGGATAATGTATGCTGTCTCTGAGAGTTGTGGTGAGAAAATAAATACAAAGTGCTTAGACTAATAAATTGTACATTGTCGGCCTCTCAGGAAACGCTGGCAGTTGGCCAATAAATAAGCATTTGCCCCCAAATTGAGATAAAACTAAGAGCAGAATCACAGAGATCCAGCTAATCGATCTCCTCAGAGGCGTTAAATCAACCTTTCAGAAAACTTTTGGTTCATTGTCAGTGGACTTGATGAAAGAATCAGAAAAAAATATATAATATGATAATAATTTTATCAATAATAACAAAAAACATATTTTATCCCTTCATGCAATGTTTAGAAGGCCTCCCAGACCCATTTCTTTTCCTAAATTTAGTGCATGAATATTAATGCATCCTGGCAGCGTCATCTAAATCAATTTGACCCTCTCAATGAAAGATTAAAGAATTTGAAACAATGATTTAGTACCAGGGAACTAAATATTTACAAATTGAGACTGTAAATCATGGGGAGGCGAAGACAGAGAGTGAAGCAGGATCCGAATCCTGGAAGTCATCCCTGCTTTTCCTTTGTCCAAGGACTGTGACCATCAGAGGGAGGCAGAATGTTCACTTCCATGTCCTCAGCGTTTGGCTGCTAATGATTGGAAAGAGAAAAATATATAGTTAGTTGAACAAGGGAGCATCATACTAGCAGTGACAGAAATGCAAACTACCTTTGATGATGACCACTAAACATACCTGTCAGTTTCCCATGGGTTATGCTATAGTTTCACATTAATCCCATGTAACATCATAGGAGCCTGGATACTATTGCTCATGAATTCGATCTAGCTTCTCAGATTACAGGAATATTTTAGTTGGACTTTACTTAAGTTTCCTCACAGAAGAGGCTAAAAAGTAGCCCTGGTGGACTCACACCTGTAATCCTAGTGACTCAGGAGGCTGAGCTCAAAGGGCAGTGGTTTGAGCCCGCCCAGGCAAAATCGTTTATGAGACTCTTATCTCCAATTACTCAGCAAAACATCCAGACGTGTAGAAGCAGTTCAAGTGACAGAACACCAGCCTTGAGAAAAAAAAGCAAGAGCAGAGAGGCCCTGAGTTCAAGTCCTGGTACCAGCACCAAAAAAAGGAAAATTCCCACTCCTTGGAAATAAGAAAAGATTTGTTCAACTTGTAATTTTTTTTTTCAGTTGCAAATTTCCATTATGGAGTAACTAGTGTTAAAGTAATTGAGAAATTAAATTAAATTGGAATATCACATACCATGCTGAGAAAATAGTAATACAGTATAGGAATGTACTGCAGTCAAGAGTTGCTAGGACAATAGGAATGCATTCACAATAAAGATCATACAGGCATTCTTCTTGCCCTATCACTACAGCCCAGTTTCAATAGTGAATAAATCCATCTCATTAAACATTATAGAAACCCTACAATTACAGGGACACTACGCTTTCTCATCTTATGCTTTTGATTATCTCAGTCCTATTAACATCCCTCTCTTTCCTTATTGGCCGCGTTTGTACAGCTACATGTACTTTTCAGTGTATAGGTCAAAATATTTGGCTCTTCGGAAGATTGCTTTTTTATTTTCCAAAAACATAAGAGTTTATTTTCTCCCTCTTCCCTAGTAGAAACACTCCATTCGATGAAAATACATTTGAAGAGGGGGAGTCTTGTTCAATAGTAATTTTCATCTAACCAGCTCAGGTCTTAGGGAATGGTTTGAATGATAAATACTTTCTGTCCTAGAGCAGAAGAAGTCAGCATGCACATTCACATTTCCACTCACTGGCTTTTGTTTTTCTCCTGTCTCTGCAGTTCCGCCATGGTTTTTAAATCACCCTTCCAACCTCTACGCATATGAGAGCATGGATATTGAGTTTGAATGTTCCGTTTCGGGAAAGCCTGTGCCTACTGTGAACTGGATGAAGAATGGAGATGTGGTCATTCCTAGCGATTATTTTCAGATAGTGGTAATTCTTCTTCTTCTTTTCATACTAGCTTTTCAGTCCCATTTATTGTTCAGCATTTTCTCACTTACTTTTGTCTTCTGGGCAGAAGGTTCCTGGTGATGAACTTTATGATATGTTAAGGGAATTGTTCTATAAAACTTGAATGACTTTCTTGAGGTAGAATTCAAATAGTCCAGACTGTATGTTATAAAGGCTTTAGAAAAATGAAGGTAAAAGTAGAGATCTTGAGAGCTCCATATTTTTTTTCAAATATCCCTATTGTTACATCATAGAATAGAGTTTAGAATCTAGTTCAGATTGTATTAATTTAGAATTTTCTTCTTTTATTTTTACCAAGTACAATATATTTGTTTGTCTTTACTTTTTCCTTATTTTTTTAATTTTTTTTTCTACTACTGGGGCTTGAAGTCAGAGCCTTGCATTGTTGTTTGGCTTTTTGCTCAAAACTGGTATCTATGGCTTGAACCCCAGCGCTCCACTCCTGGCTTTTTGCTAGTTAATTGGAGATAAGAGTCTCATGTACTTCTCTGCCTCGGCTGGATTCAAACCAGGATCCTTAGATCTCAGCCTGCTGAGTGTCTAGGATTAGAAGCATGAGCCACAGTTTCCCAGATTAATTGATTTTCAGTATAACCTGTTTCTTACAATTATGGCAGTCTTGAAACCCAGATGGCTTTGGCTTCTTTTTCCAGAGGTTACCAATTGATCCAAAAAGAGCATTCAAGATAAGGAGAGTAATGGTGGTCATAGCAGGGTCAAGAGGCCATGGAGGCCCAGGGTTCAAGTTGCTTAACAGTTCTCAGTGTTGGAAAGGTTAGAAGCTCTGAAGGAGAGCACCTGTAATTCCCTGTAAGTTTTAGTCACATTCTATATCTGTAGTATCCTGTTACTACATGCACTGAGTTTCCCTGGTCCAAAGGAAGTGGTCTTTGTCTATCATTACTGTTTTTGATATGCAGAAAAATGACTTTCTTCGCTGAATGTATAGTTTTACATTGAAAGGTCTGATTTCTCAGGGCGTTATATGTGCTTTTCCATTGCGAAGGAATTGCATAGTTAAAAGAAAAGGTTTTAGGTCTACCTATCTTCCATTTGGGAAACAAACACCATCTTGTCAAAGAAGAGCTGTCACAAAAGAGCGCTCTACCAGTCAGGAATGAGACCAGAGTTGGGTGCTTGGAGTTTATGCCTGTGATCCTAGCTACTCAGGAGGCTAAAAGCTGAGGATTATGGTTTGAAATCAACCAGGGTAGGGAAAACAAACAAGCAAGCAAAAATAACCCTGTGAGACTCTTATCTCCAATGACTCCAGTTAACTAGAAAAATGTTAGAAGCAGAGGAGTAGTTCAAAAGGTAGGGTGCCATCTCTGAATAAAAAAGACAAGCAAGAGCAGGTCCTGAGTTCAAGCTCCGGTACACCTACATCCTGGGTCAGCATCCTGTGTCTGAGGGCGACTCAAGACTCTCTCCACATAGTTATGCTGGATCCTTTGGCCAAATGGTGAATGTGGCTTTCAGAATCTCCCATGTTGAGGCATGCATTTGGGTAGACTACATTTGCAAAGAATAAATCCATCCACTGTACATTTGTCACTTTTGTCATCAATTTCCATTTTTCACTTTTAGTTATATTTATTTAATTGGTTGGGGATACAGTAAGAGAGGGTGAAATTTAACTTTTGAAATCCTACCTCAATCCATTATTTTCTTTAAATGTAGTGCTGTTTCCGTGACCATTAAATTGCAAATGACCTGCCACAGGGCAACTTAAAAATTGTTGTATTTGCCTAAAATATATGCTGCTTGCATATGTACCCTTAAGGACACATGATAAATACAACACTTCTTTTCTTTTCCCTACAGTTTGAATAATCTTTCTCCCAGCATGAGTCATTACATCCAACCTATTTAAACGTTTCTTTTCTTAAGGTGAAAGAAAATATATGCTATGTTCCCTAGGCACATTAAGTTGTGCTTAAAAGTGTTCCTTCAATTGTTCCAGAAATCTGAGAGCTATTGTGGGCCACACAGGTAACATTGAGGCCAATAGTAACCTCTCTGAGTATTGTTAATTAGAAGTTAGCCAGCTTAATCTAAGAATTTTACATCAGCTGAAAATTGACTACAAGACACTAAAAACAATTAAGAATTCCCCATGAGGTAATATTTATCTCTTAATGACTTCAGGAGAAGTGATTTAACATGTCTCACTTACTAAACTAATTCTTGCACTAATATGGAAGATAAACTTAGTTGGTATAATTAAATGCTATCTCTGGATCATTTTATCATCCATCCTTGAAAACGACAGTGGCTCAATTTATATACAAAAAGAGTGGAGTGCTGAAAACGAAACATTCCGTCAGTAGAACAAAGACTGTGTGGGTGTAAGATATCCACCATAACTTCCACTTCAAACCCTCAAGAGTATATGTCAAAGCAATTGCTATTTTAGAAGGATATCCAGACATTCTCAGGGTAAATTCTTCCAGAAAATATCTCTCCTAAATGTCTTGTCCTTTAGAATTTCAAAGATGGATGTTTTTGTTTTGTTTTGTTTTCTTCTTTTTTTTTTATCCTACACACACTACCTTTTGGTAAAATAAGAAATGAAGGATTGAGAATTCTTTTGGTGTTAATATATATTCCTTCGATACTTGGTAAAGGACTTTTCCTATGGCTGCACTTTTAGATATTGTGGATGAAGTGTATTTCTTTCATCATATTTTCATTGCAGAATGAAGCTGAATTGATACCCATGACTTCAGAAGAGGATAGGAATGTATGGCATTTCTCAGGTGACAGAGAGCATTGCCCATGAGACAAGGACACTTAGGACTTACTTTGTGGCTTCTTCTGCTGTTTAATTTTCTGGAGAACATTGTTTTCCTTTTAAAATATCTCTCTTTTTTTGTACTTAGGGAGGAAGCAACTTAAGAATCCTTGGGGTGGTAAAATCGGATGAAGGATTTTATCAGTGTGTGGCTGAAAATGAGGCTGGAAATGCTCAAACCAGTGCCCAGCTCATTGTCCCTAAGCCAGGTAAGATGACAAGAACTTTAGAGCCTGTAGTCACAACGGTTCATGGTCTATTTATGAATTCACCTTGCTTTTTTCTTTGCTTCAAAGTCAATATGAAATTAGCTAATCAAAGTCTGCATGTGTGTATTGAGGAACTATCCCTTCTAGCAAATTTTATACCAGTTTCATTTATCTTTCTATCTCTGATGAAATAGTTATCATGAAGAGTAGGGCTCCTGATGGGTAAAACAACCACCATGAAATTATTACTTTCTTTCTCTTTTGTGAACCTGCCTTTCTTCTGAGGGTTTACAATCAATATGATACATAGCATAAAAAAAGACACAGTGCATGTAAATTTAGTTGTATATATGTGTACACACCATGTACACACCACACACATATGTATGTATGAATGTAAGGCTGAGTCTACAGAAAGTTGGCCTAAAAACAGCAAAAATAACTGTTTAAAAGAACAGTTTAACAGTGACTTCATTTTTCTCTTTTCAACAAATTTTGTTAGATTTTTTTTTCTTTTGTTCCACAGTGGATAAGATCTTTGTTTCATTTGGTTTCCAGTCCCTGGGAGGTTTAATGGGATGGTGTATTGAAAACTACACTAAGCCTAAATTAGACCAGTAATACAATATTCCTACAACATCAACAACAATACAGCTCCTTCTGGACTGAAATGTACCCAAGAGAGAGAGAGAAAAAAGAACTAGTCATCAACTCTGAAATATTTCACACTAAGGAAGGTAAAATAAAGTACTCAATTTTTGAAGAGGTTTACAGTGTTCTTTCCATAGATCCAAATGCTATTAAATGTAAATTATAAAAGTTTCCATATTGTATTAGATAAATTTCAACTTTTAGGCTGGTTTCTTTGCTGTTAACATGACTCATGCCTATCTTAATCTTTCCCTGAAGTAAGCTTTAAAGAAAACAGCCAAGCTGTGTACTGGTGGTTCATGGCCGTAATCCTAGCTACTAAAGAGACTGAGATTTGAGGATCACGGTTCAAAGCCATCCTGAGCAGGAAAGTCCATGAGACTCTTATCTCCAATTAATGACCAGGAAACCGGAAGTGGGCTGTGGCTCAAATGGTAAAGTGCTAACCTTGAGCTGAAGAGTTCAGGATCAGAGTCCAGGCCCAGAGTTCAAGCCCCACGACTGACCAAAAAAAAAAAGTAGCCAAAATTAATTATAATAATTTTACTTTGTCATTCATCATTGAAATTGTTTATTAAGTTCTAATACTGTATAAAACCTGGACAATTATCTCCTAAGTTTCATGATAAAACACTAAAATGAACTTTTTCCATGATTAAAATAGAGAAGTAACTGTAGAATACCAATTCTAAATGAATAAAAGAACTAGAGGAACCAACTAATTAAAAGAGACAATTAGCTCTTGGTTGCTGTTCTAATTCGTCTGGAGAACTCTTTATTTTCCCTCTAACATTCTGTATGTGTTAGTGTAACTATTTGTACATTGTCTTCTGAGGGATAAGTAATTGCTAAGTTGGATGAAGGAAGCTTCTAAAATCAGAGTCTCTAGACCAATTCATGCTTTAAAAACTGTATACCACATCATTAATAGCAACTATTATGACTGCTTTTAAGCTAACCCCAATTCTTACACAGTCACAGAACAAGAAAATTCTAGTCTAAGGATTATCCCACTAAGATCACATGGGGAAACTGTGAGAAAAGAAGATAAGGGTACATTACACCCAGGGACTTGTTAGCACTGACCACATTGATTGTCCTTGCTCATAAGAATAGAGATTCTTCAAAGTTCTAGATTCATAGTATTAGACATGCTGCGGTATTTCCCCGTGGCAGAGGTAACAGTGTGAAGACACTAAGAACATCATTTGGATGAGAGAGACAGAGACAGAGACATACAGAAGAGACAGGGAAAAAAAGAGAGAGAAGGGAGAGATTTACTAGGAAATGATTGCAAAGCTTGTAAATGGACGAAGAACCAAAATACTCTGGTCTTAAAGTGGCCTGGAACTGCTCACATTGCAGGGATAAGAAGTGAGATGGAACAGGGTGAAGAACCTCTATTTCCATTTTTGGGAGAACAAAGGTATTCGAGAAATCAGATTTTTAGACCCCTGACCTAAAATCTAGGAGTCTCAAGCCAGGTCTAGCTACTTGCCAATCATATGGGCAAAGAAGAGACTTGGTGAAGGGCAGGGAAAGGAGCTTTATTACGTGGCAGTCAGCCCTGATAAGACAGCACTTGAATACATCTTCAGCCAGCTTGTAGGAATAGACTTGGCGTAAGGTTAAATATGGAGAAGTGGAGACAAAGCATGAGAAGGATATTCATAGTTAAAGTACTCCCAAGTCACAAGTGTGGCCTAGTTGACAAGTATCTGTCTTTGTTCACGGAGAAGTACTGATAAAGGTTTTCTCTCTTGAGTTTGGGGCTGTTGGTTTTTTGTTTTTTGTTTTTTTTTCATTTGATAATAAGAAGACATTGCCTATCTGAAGGATACTTTTCCTTTCTCTCAAGATGTTATCACTGATGGTTCCCTTTCTTTCCAGTGGCCAAGGTGGTTGGTTGCGTAGGGTCTCTGGCAGAGAATAGATCAGATCTCCTGGGTAGAGATACAAAATTGCAGCTATTAGTTAATTCACCAAAAGCATCTTTCAAGTTTCCTCTTACTCAAGTACCTGAAGGAAATTAGGGATGATGCTTTTTTGGTAAAACCCTGCTGGAGAGATTTTGCCTGCTTAGCATTCCTTACCAAAAGACATTTGAGTGACATCTCTGTTTGTGTTGCTGAGCTATGTGCTGAAGTAGACCAGTCAGAAAGCCTTGCCAAGTTTAGAGAGTACCTGGTAAGGGAATTCTTATAGTGTGAGTTCCTTGAAGAACCCACAACTGCCCCCACCCCCAATTTAGGTATGCAGCTGCTTCCTGGATGGAAAAATAGCATTTGCCTAGTCACCCCCTCCCCCCCTCTGACCTAGAACAACTCTATTCAAGGGGAAGACATAAACCCAAGAACCTGAAAACAGATGACAGATGATCCTACAGCTCCATTGCCTGTGTATGTGTTTTTGTTTTGTCTTGTGTTTTAATATATCCAACTTCACTTGTACTAGGAAACTCCCATTTAGACCTGTGTTAGTGTTGTCTTGCATTCTACACGGTTGGGTCCTGGTTCATTTAGTCCAAAAAGGAACAAAGGCCTCTTCAGCAAAAATGCCATTTGTTCTCTCAATAAAGCCAGCCCAGGAGAATCTAGAGAATTCACTCTTGTTCTATTGAAGTTGGTGTTGGATTAGAAAGAAATGAGGAAAGAAATGCAAAAAGCTGGACAGAACCCCATTGTGACTATCCTACAATGTTCCCTGATAAGTGATAGATTGCTGTTTCTGGCTATTTAATCAGGTCTCCAAATACTGTTATTCCCAATCCCTCAGAGATGCAGGGTAAGCAGCGTGCACAGATGGTAGAGAGGCCAGCTATAAATATAAATTAAGCAACGAAGCTGACCACGGTGGGAAGAATGCAACCTTCTCTGGTTGAATTTGACAATGAGTGGTCACCATATAGTATGAGGTGCCTGGAGGGTGCATGAGTCCCAGCTGTTTAACTTTGGCCTTTGCATAGGGCCACAGCATGGAAGCCACAGCAATCTGACTCTCATAAAGGATAGATAATAACCTGTTTAAATGAGTGTCAATTGTTAGTGGATGTTTACATAACTCTAATGAAGTTCCAACAGAGATTTAAAAATATGTACTTAGTTGTTCTCTCCTGAGCAACTAATGATGGGAGGGGAGGAAACATAATATAATTAAAATTAGTAAAATAAATTGAAGTAATAACTTAACTTTTCTTTCCTGAAAATAAGGTGGAGAATTTGGACTTATGTGCTGTAGACAATTTGAATGTGTGCCTTCTTTCTTCTTAGATAGAAATCAATTAAAAAGTCCTCATGCTATTGAAAGTTCTGTAAAGGTGCTGTGACATAATACACACTTCAAGATGACCGTCTGTCTGCCTACTCATTTAATAATACACACAGAGATGTGCACACAGAGATACATGCAAAGAGAATGATCTACATTTGTAAGACTACATATGTATAAAGAATATATAACCATGTTATATAAGTCATGGTGATTACAAGTTAAAATAGCTTAAATGATTGGTTTTACTTGTGACATCTGTTAACCGCTGAAAAGCTAAGAACCATGGGGGGCTGTTGCTATTTATTTTAATTAGTTTTGGGAGTAAGAGGAGTGAGATATTGATGATGAAGTCTTTTTTGCAAGTAAAAGAGGGCTATAGACAGCTTCAACTCTACTTCTCAGTGACTGGCTGGCAAAAATAAGTTTTAGTTGCCAGGTAATTAAGAATCTCATTGGCATCTCATTGCTGATGAATTAATTATCTTCTCATCACCATCCCACTAAACTGGAATGTGGTAGATGGTAATTAAACAAAAAAGATTATTTGGTAGCTGGATGGATAAGCTAGTAATTATTTGTGATTCAGAGTGACAGATGTGTGGAGAAAATATTTTAAAAAAGATAAGATAGATGTAAGATATTGGTTATCTCTAATTAATTATTTGATTCTAGCTTCAGGGTGACATTCAATTTCTTCAATATCTTCACTGGGATAATCATCTGGAGAAACTAACTCTAAGAGCAGAAGACTGGGAATACACCTATATAGTCTGGGATGTTTTTCATTTATGGCAGAAGTGAGTGGAGATAGGAAAAATTATATGGGAAGAAGTGATGTGACCCTCATACTCTACTGCACACAAAAGCGCTGTAGGCAAAACATCCATACATGATCACAAACACAAGTAGAATAAGTCCTCTTATAAACTTTCCCTAATTTGATTGTGCAAGCAGTTAAATCACACCTTCCATGGGAGAAATAGATATAGACAGTGTGTCTTATATTAATATTGCATATTTTAATGCTTCATATTTTTCCCTCTCCAACACGGGGGAGCAAAACAGAATTCTCCTGTATCAGGAGAAATATATTGGTTAGACATTTAGCAAAATGAGAGCTGTTATCAATTACCGCTCCTCCCCGGAAAAGGTTACTGATTACAAAGGATTTGAATTTTAAGCATTTTATTGAGGCAGTACATCACATAGCTTAGTGAGTAGATTTAAATCTGATCATCACACCAACACATGAAATTGGAATCTTTTTGATTTGCTTTTTTGAGAATACATAATTGTACAAGAGTACACTCTAGATACATACCCAAGCAATTGTATACTAAAAGTAATCATGTTTCTTACTCACTGTTGGCTTTTATTTAGTAACTTTACTAGATTATGTGAAATAATGGAAAATTGTACAGTTAGTTTTAATATTTCATGATCTGTTTGATTTTAACGAGTGATTATACAATTCCTTTATATGAACTAAGACACTCTCCTAAACCACAAATATCTAGATTTCCATTATTGAGTTCCACCAATGAATAAGAGAAGGACTTAGCATTTTTATAATGTATTTCTAGTGTAATGGTATGTTAGTTCACAAGGAAGCTGCAAAACAATTCTCTTTAATTCTTGGCAATTAACTATAGCTAAAATAGAGAACCAATTTTTTTCCAAGACGTTATTAACTTCAGTATATGCGGCCCTAAATTTATTCAAACAAGTTAAAGCGATTTTTTCCCACGTAAAAATAAAATAAAAAACTATTCAGTGCTTTATTCTAACCTAAAAAAAACAAAAAGAATGTTTACCCTCCAGCTGATACTTTCATTGATAGTCTAAATGTATAATAAATCATTCATTACATTTTTGTTGATATAAGACATGCCCTCTCCACATCTTTACCTCCCTTACTAATAGAGATTTAACAATGCACTGAAATGTAGACTATATTAAAGTTTTTAGACAGTGCTACCCAACCTTTCCATGTCTCTATTTTCTCAGTTGTAAAATGTACTAGATTATTGTCTCAGAAGTTTAGTGCAATAAATATATTTAAAGGGGATTTGTAGGTTGCAAATTGCTGCCAAAATGTTAGCTATTATAACAGCTTCTCTTTGTTTTGTTTAGTCCCACAAAAAATAGTGTTTGTTTGGAGAGATGAAATGATAGCTATATTTTAGCATGTTTCCCATATTCCAAGAACATGATTAATGAGGAAATATTTAATGGGCAGTGCTCACTTGAAGTTTACCTCTATGAACAAGGCTATGGTAAAATGTCCTTTCTCAAAATGATTATGAGTGGAAAGCGGTACAGCAAGTTTTCCCACTTCACTTTAGTGACTTGTATAGCTCTGGTTGGCAGAGGTTTCTTAGCAAATAAAGGCTTGTCATTCACCTCAGTCCCCTCAGTCCTTCATTCCTCCAGCGTGTACTTCAAGCTGGAAGCGGCACAGGGCTAATCAAGAGGATACGAGTGTGTGGCAGGGTTTGAACTTAGAAATGAGGGCTGGGAAGGTGGCTCAGTGGTAGAGTGCTTGCCTTGCATGCATGAGGCCCTGGGTTCGATTCTCAGCACCACAGCAGAAAAAGCTGGAAGTAGAGCTATGCCTCAAGTTAGTAGAGCTCTAGCCTTGAGCTGAAGAGCTGAGGACAGTGCCCAGGCCCAGAGGGCAAGACCCATGACTGACAAGAAATAAAAAGAAATTAGAAATGAATTCTGCAGCAATATGAAATACACTGAGGCCAATGATAGTTATAACTTCATTCAATATGAAAAACTCGATAGGTTCAAAATATTGAGTATATCAGTTTGGTTGCTTTGTCTATATGGGGAATGTAGGAAAAAATGTGGATTACTGTTCCATTGAATCCAAATGTCTTATACTTGTTATACTTTCAGTTTACTGACAAATCAATCATACTTTAATTAAATGTACATTCACATAACACACACATATATTCACATACACACATAAACACATATTCCTTCTTGTATACTATCACCACAGAATTTTACAAATTCTCTCAGAGAGACTTTATCAACTAAAATTATATAGATTTAATTTATTAACTGCAAAATTGATCATCTAATTATGATAATGTAAGACTTCTCACTTATTATGTAGAAGGATAAATTAAAATGTCGTCAAAACAAACATCCCAGATGAGCAGGACTCACTTGTGACTCCGGAGTCTGAGATCAGAGGGTTGTGATTCAAAGCCAGCTTGGTCAGGAAAGTCCATGATACTTTCCTCTCCAATTAATCTCTGAAAAACTGGAAGTGGCACATGTGGCTCAAAGTGGTAGAAGGCTAGCCTTGAGCACAAAAACTCAGGGTCAGCACCTAGGCCTTAAATTCAAGCCCTGTCTCTGTCTGTCTGTCTGTCTGTCTGTCTCTCTCTCTCTCTCTCTCTCTCTCTCTCTGTCACACACACACACACACACACACACACACACACACACACACACACACACACACACACACACACACAGAGTTCTCAGATGATCCTCTAGGAAACCATGGTTCTACAAGACACTCTCTACCCAGGGATGGATGTGACCTGGAGAAAAGTGGCTTCATGTAGGTAGCATTTAGGCCAAAGCAATATTCCAAGGAATGCTTTAGCAGTCACCAACCAATACTCTCAGCAGCAGGTTGAAGGACACCTGGGATGGTGTACCACAGTGAGAAATGTAGCTCTCCCCTTATGCCATACAAGTTTATTCATTTCATTATCATATATTCTAGAAACAGCTATTCTAGGATACCAGTTAGTCCCATTCCCAGTTTTAAAAAATGAGGGAGATTCTCCCCTGCCAGCACTGATTCATTTCCCACTCAGCATCTCTGCTGGCCTCTACACCTCTGCTAATGGGCGCACGCAAGCTCCTGCCTCTTCAGGCTCTCTCCTCTCCAGGCTCCCTCGATGCTGTACGAGGCTACTTCATCAACACTAAGGAAGGGAAACCCCTTCACAAAGGCCACAGCCTTTTATACATTATCTGGTAACTGTTGAGAGAAGAACATTTTGCTTAAAATCATAAATGTCTAAAATGTCACAGACATCATGATTCTTTCTATGAAAACATGACATATTTTTTTCTTTTTTTGATAAGCCATTTATTTTGACACGTTCTATAGTGCCCATAAAAACATTGCTGATATTTGAAGAACAAAATTACTTTGCTAGTCTTTATCCCCCATTCCTTTAGGCATATGTATTTTCATGAAAACCTCCCAAAGAGTTACAATTTCTTTTTCCATTGATCTGATAACCATGATGTTACCAATTTAAGGCGTCTTAACTATGTTAAGACAGAATATGAAAGAGTTATGGAGCCTTGGCACAAGACTGTGAAGGAATAGTAACTAACTTAACATTTCTAGTGAGTGAGTATGTTTTTATTATTCTACCATAAAGAGATAGAAAAGACCATAACACTCTGCTTAAGTAAGTCTTAATTTCAAGGTAAAGGAGATCAAGTTAGTCATCTCTAGCACAAAATATAGCACTCAGCCAGGCACCAGCGGCTCTTGTCTGTAATCAGGGAGGCTGTGTTGGGAGGATCAGAGTTTGAAGCCAGTCCAGATAGATAAGAGTCTTCCAGACTCTTATCTCCAATTAACTTATGAAAGAAAGCTGACAGTAGAGCTGTGGCTCAAGTGATAGACCTTTAACCTTGAGAAAAATCACTCAAGGACAGCCCTCAGGCTGAGTTCAATCACACACACACACACACACACACACACACACATACACACACATACACACTAGTGTGGCACTAAAGAACTGTAATGGGAATAAAACTTAGTTAAATTTGTTCTTGTTCACTCTTACTCCATGTTTGATTGGCTTTTGTGAGACCCAAACTCAAAACTTAAATAAGAATATGATACTAACTACTATTCTTTTAGGCTTTATGAGTACTACTAACTTTTGCCTTTCTCCCAATGAATATTATACCGTAATGAGTGACTATAAAATATAACTATGTAGAAGAATACATATATATATAAAATATAGACATAGAAGGATAATGTGTGCATAGAGGAATAATATGTGTATTTAGAGAAGAATAAATTCTTAGAGACTCTACCTTTAAAATAAATTTAAATTAAAATCTACCTCTATATTTGTAGGAGGAAACCCAATATATAATTTTTATTTTTGAAAACAAAATATGCAACTGCAAAGAGCATCAGCCAGCCAGCATTGTAAAATGAAATCATTGTAAGATTGTGGAAATGTGAACGTCATTTTCCCTTTGATTTTGGACTCTGAATACTCAGAACATTGTCTGCTTCTTTGGACAGCCTCTTGTGTTTGAATGTATTTAATCTCATGAGAACCTTTGCTGCAGCAAGACCTACATCAGTGCAAGGTAAAAAGGAATACACAGAAGAGCTGAGGTCAGACTCTATCCTCACTCTGTCTATAGGATTCCATTTACTTTCAGGAGAACCCAGTCTAAACTACCTAACTGTTTTCTGATTTCACAAATTAGAAGATTGAACTTCAAGGAGGTCAGAAGTCATCCCTAATATCAAATAACTTCAAACTTGTTGAACTCGACTTCAGACACAACCATTAAATGGTAATTTCTGCTTTCCAAATGCTGAGTCAGGGCTTTGCTGTCATATATTAATTGATTTTTTTCCAAGAAGCTGATGAGAGATATATCCTTGCTTTAATGATGTGGAAACTGTAGCACAGAGAAGTTAACTAGCTGGTGGAAGGACACAGAGCCTAGAAGGGAGTCTGAATTTGCAGCCTGCTTTCTCAGGCACTGCATTATGATTGTTGACACAGGCTCTGTGCTGGTTAATGGGTAAAGCTGGTGAACTGACTCTAGCTAGTTTGCAAATAGTTCCTAATTGAAGACAATTTGGAAATTAATAGAAGTTCATAGGGTTCTGTCATGCAAACAAATTTCCCAGTATGCCAGAGGCTATTAATAAATGTGGACTAGGTATATGTTTCTGGAGACTTATATGTGAGCATCATATAGCCTCTGCCATCCAAGAATCTATAGTCTAATTTATAGACCAATTTTAACACAGAAATCTTGATTATCAAGTATAATTAAGGTGTAGTGAATTAGCAGTGTATATTAATTACTCAATAAATATCAGATTGAAAATGTGTAACAACTCACAAAACTGGAATGCAAATGTTGAGGGTGGATGGAATTATGGAAAGTCTGATTCTTTGAGATAAGTGACTTTTAAAGTTTAAACCATTGAAGGCTTAATGTACTATTTTTTTGTTCTAACCCTATTTCAAAAAGATGATAGCTCCATTTGTCACACAGAATGACAAGAAATCCATTGTCTTAAAAAGCTCTTTCATTTATTGTTTTATTTTGTTCCCAGTTTTAAGTGAAAAGCTCCAAGTTACAAAATAGGTCTTTAACAAGAGAGAAAATTTTCTTTCATTTAAAGTATCAACTCTGAGGCCTTCAACTTCAATGGGTTTCCATAATATGGGTTTCCATAAGATAACTGTAATAATAATTATCTAATAACCCTAGATGTCTGGTATGTGCTATGTATGGCTGTGTGAATTATTTTATGTTAATGAGTAGTCACCATAAATCCTTCTGGGACTGTAACTTTCTCTGATAACACTAACACAATATTTTCTTTTATTTGGATGATTAAATGAACACAGAATATTCACTTGAAATTTAACAAAGGCCATCTTCAAAATAAAATGCATAACATTATAGATCAAGAAAAGAAAACTAGAAAGTACATTTTCCCACATTTCTTCATATATATGTGTACATGTGTGTATATGTGTGTGTGTGTGTTGGTGGTGGTGGTGGTGGTGGTGGTTGTGGGACTTGAACTCAGGGCCTGGGTCCTACCTCTGAACTCTTTTGCTCAAGGCTAGTGCACTACCACTTTGAGCCACAGTGTCACTTCCAGTTTTTGAGTGATTAATTGGAGATAAGAGTCTCATAGGGACTTTCCTGCCCTGGCCAACTTTCAGTGATGATCCTTAGACCTCATCCTCCTGAGTACCTAGGATTACAGGGGTGAGCTACTGGCACCCAGTAATTTTTGGATATTTTTCCAACTCTGCTCTTGTTTAAATATTGACCCACATGTTAGTCAGGTCAAATGCTCGATGGTTATGAAAGATAGGACCCGAGTGTTTGTATGTAGCAGAGTAGAACAGAGATTTTTTTTCTCTCAGAAATGATATTTTGTGTTAGTAGTTCTTCTTAATAGTGTGGTACTTACTTAGAAGAACACTTTGGAATGTTAGTGTCTTGTAAGAAAACAAGAAATCAAGAAAGATTTCAAAAGTATAGTGTGAAACTATGGATCTCATGAATTCCATATCCAACTATCAACTTTCTTGTCATCCTTGAGTCTTATTTCTCATAATCTAATATGAGTCTCGGAGCTCAATTCTAAGCAAATAGTTTATGTCTTTAGTGTGCTTGTCTAGGTAGGAAAAGAAGGAGCCTAAGGGAACTTCAACTGGAAGAATAGTAAATATATGTTTTGCCCTCCTAGATCAGGAACGCTAAAAGAACACTAATGATTATAAAGCTTTAAACTAAGTATATGATTTCTTTGCATGTAAAATAGTATTCTAGAAGAATTTTCTGCTTTGTCTTTGTAATAATTACATAGAACAATGAATCACAAGTCCTGAGAGTTTAAAAACATGATGTAGGAGTATAGGGCACTGGAGGGCTTGAGCAGCCCTTACTAAGCGAAACTGAGGCACTCATGATGAGGACGGGATATCTGGGCCGAAATGAATTTTGAAATAGGGATTATGGTTTTGCCAGGATGTCAAGGAATAATAAATAAAACAAAATAAAACATCAGAAAACGGAAACAATTGCCAGACTAATGGGAGGGAGAGTACATAAATGAAAAACAGAACAGGGAAGATATACAGTAAGAATTCTCAATTTACATTTGGGATAAATCAAGTGGGAAATGGAGAGATGGAAGAGATATGGGATGTGGAAAACAGATGGGAGAGGAAGCTGATTAAGAAGCTCTGCACACTTAGATGAACATGTAACATTGTAGCTCTCTTGTACAAGCTTTTCAAGTTCAGAAAATTAAAATAAAAGGGACATAGAAGACCATAGAAGAAAGAATAAACACAAAGCATAGGGACATAGAGTAGAAGCAAATGTGCTTGTTCACTCTTTAATGCTTTGGTGGAGAGAGACAAGGGACTGGATCACAAAGTATCTTTTGGAATACAAACTGAAAATAGGAATGTTTTCTAGGTTATATGGGATATTGATGACTTCCATGTAAAAGATAGATCTGTTTCTATCTGTGTTATTAAAAGGTAATTCTGCAAGCAGTAAGGATGATAAATGAGTTGGTAGTGCAGCAAGAGGGACTGGAAAAAACAAAACTAGGTGCGTAGGAGTATCATCAATATGCCTGATAAAAGAATAAGACTGCCTATTGTTAGGAGTGTAGAAGGAGCAAGCAAATATATTAGGAAATATTATCAAAAGAAAATATGTTCTCAAAAGCCAGTATATTACTTTAAAAACTGTAAGTTGCTATGAATATGCCTATTTTGTTAGATTAGTAAGTTATGTTGATTCCTAGCTTTAGGTTTAACTGAATAAACTCTAGAAGCAAGAAGGTAAAAAAGCAGGAAGACTGGGAAGGATAACTTACATCCATTTTAATCTTGGCCAAAACAGCTCAGTTGGCTGGACAGGAGAACATGGACCGAAGTTATTTGAGGAGCATCTATTGATTAACTGTTCATTTCCAGCTCCTTAGTGAAAAATCTGACAATGGCAGACTTAGAGTGACCATGAGATAGCATGGTTTGGCTGGTTAATTGAGAAGGCCAGCTTATAAATGATGATGTAGTAAAAGGAGAAAGAAAAGAAGAAGATAGTTGAGATTTTAAATCAACACCTGAAAACTTGGTCATTGAAATAAGATTCGTGGGCTAAAAATTCAGTTTTACTGTACGTGTCAGACAGATCGCAGCAGAAAGAAAGACTGATGGAAGGTAGCTTGTAGCTTCTCTAAAGAGGATAGTTATGATCTGAAAATACATAAATGAGTAGCATTTCAGACCATAAGCTCCCGGATGGAAAGATGAAGTCAAAGAATGAAATAGGACAGTGAATGGTTAGCAGTTTGCATTTGAATTGAAGATCTTTTGAGGCTGTCTGGGAATACTGTATGTTCTTGGCCTCACAGATGGTAATGAGAAGCTTGAAGGAGAGTGTGACAGAGCTGTAATATGCATCTTTAGTTCCTTGATAGGATGTAAGTGAATCATTCTTCTAGTGATGAGATGATCCTCCTTGCCGGACATATTTCACCCAGCATTGAGAGGAGGGAACTCATTGTACTGCCATCTTGGAATAACAAGTTAAAGGATTCTGCATTAACATAACTGTAAGAGCTGACAGTGCCAGGACTGGAACTTATTGGTTTGATTAGCCCTTAACTATCAGAAGGAAGGAATTATCACATCTGTTTCTTCTCCCTCTCTTCTTTGTGCCTCCTTTCTGTCTACAGCAGGCACAGATAAGAACTGAGAAATAAATTAGAAGTGGAAAGGCCTAACTTGGCTTTCTGCCACCTAGAAATAAAATCCATTTAATTTACCCTGACTATCCTTGTTCTAGTGTTAAATATAGACTAAATAGTTTAATATGGATTTAGGTAATGAGTTCACAAATTGATTTTTCTGAGTGTGGCTGCTTTAGGAAATAAACATCTGCTTACTGTGGCTTGAATGACATACCTCCATGTGAATTCATCTTGATAGGATGAATGCAGTTTCTTAAAGATGATTCACAAGCTATCTATGACCATTTTATCATCTCAACATTTATAACATTCCAGGAATACAAAGTAAAACAAAACAATTATCTAGGAACTCTGTTTGTGTCCTAGGAAAAGGTGACTGGGTTGGGTATTGATTCCAATGCCACAGTTAAACAAACAAACAAAATATCTTTACTCTTTCTGCCAAAGCCCACTTCTCCTTTTTCCTTACTTAAAAGGGTCATAGACAGCTTGTTTCCATAGTAATTGTGGGACCTGAGCTGTATGCAGCTAATTTCTAAAATACAATTTCCTTAGAGGTAGGAAGAGAAATCCATAGGTGCCTCTCTAAACCAGGGTACTCCTGTCCTCTCTCCAGTAGCAAAATTGGACATAATTGTAATTGTTGGTTAGAGGACAATGACAGTATCAGCCAATCATTCTAGGAATGGCTACTAAGATTTATCATTATAATGTCCTTTACTCCAATTTAAATTCCACAGTGACTTCACATTACTATTCTTTCTCTTAAAACATGGAAATCGGGGGAGGGGGTTGGGAAGGCTAAGATAGGGTTTTACCTTGCTGAAATGTGTACTTTTTTATAGTCTGTCAATTTCTCTAAGGCACCACAGGCAGAGGAAGCTAGCATCAAGAATGGTAATTTACAACCTCTGTGTGCTTAATCTAAAATCTGTCCTTGTCAAAGGAGAACACTTTGGTCCCCATGCAGCAGCAATAGGAATTTTATTTCAGCCTGTCTCAATGGAGTTTTCCAATTGTATTCTCTAAACTACCTCTATAATTATCAATTTATGCAATGCACAGTTCTTAAGTGTCTTTCACATCATTCTACTTTTAAAATTAAACAAAAATCACCACTAAATATAGTATCTTCATCCATATGAAAATCTTTAAAAATCATAACAACAAAGTTATTATGGGTTCTGACTAAGTTTGGCTTTATTGTGAATTATTTAACCCAGTGAGTAGAAGTTAACTCTTCAAAGACACAGGGCAAATTTGGATTAGGCAAAGAGGAATGAAAAGAAAATATATATATAATGTTTATAACTGTTTTTGATTAGTAGCAAATCAACAAGCATCACACCAAATAAAAACAATATTAATGATTTGGTATGCATTTCAAATCAGTAATCGTGTATACCTTGATTTAATTTTTTTACCAGCCCTTATTTTGAGAAAACTATAAAGATTTCCCTTTTTCAAAAATTCCATGCAATATGTATTTATCTGTTTATTTTACTTCTCCAAACACACAGCCTAACTTGATTTTCCATGGCTTCCTGGCATGGAATTACTGAACTAGTAGCATCCAGTTACTTTCTTGTAATGAATTAACTTTCTGCTCCTTTATTCTTATTATTCTATTTGTACCTGTTTTTAAAAATACACCTTTAAATTCTGTATCCCTTTGTTGATATATATAAACAGATAGACAGACAGACAGAAGATAGATAGATATCAATACAGATAACCCTGATCCATTCTTTACTTCATATCATATCCTGCCACAGAGAAAATCTAAGGTGCCCTTTCTCCTAGGAGGGGAAAGAATGGTAGTAAATATCAATTCTGAGAACACATGGAAAATCTTTGTGTTCACATGTGCTTAGATATCTGATGAAGGCTTTGAGCCAGTGATGTCAAGAGTTCAAATTCTTCCACAACAGTGAAATCCCTCTCCTGTATTGTCAGACATTCAAAACTTAGAAGAGAGATAAATAGATAGCTCTAGTGGAGGGAACAGAAGTCTTTATCCTCAGTTTTGTTCTGTAGCAGAGGCGTCTGAGTATCATAAGTGAAGCTGGATATAGTGTATTTTCGATACATCGACTTAGGCTCAACAACAACATTTCTTTTTTTTTTTTCTTTTTTTGCTTATGTGGTGCTGGGGAATCGAACCCAGGGCCTCATGCATGCAAGGCAAGTGCTCTACCACTGAGCCACCCTCCCAGCACCAACAACAACATTTCTTACAATGCCCTTGCCTTCATTCTGCCTTCAGTAGAAGATGTGGATGATATTTGGCACCCCAAGGACTACTTCCTAGGACACCAGGTGCTGCTAAGCTGCTAACTCACCTGTTGTCCTGGGATAGCACTATTGCTAACTAACCCTCTGGTGCCTTGCCAGGTATGCTTCATCCTCTCCAACTCCTACTCTTAGGGGGGTGCTTCCATGGTGAATGAAAGGATGTGGCTCAACATGGTTTCCAGGTTGTCCACAGATTTCTCTCTAAGCTTTGCAGATTTAAGCTTGCCCTTTCTTTCTTGATGCCTTCCCTATCTTCCCTCTGCATCTTTCTGCTCGATGAGTGAGCTCAGGCTCAGGAACGTGGTACAGAAACAACAGCCTCGTATAAACTGGGTAACTAGCTCCCTAAACCATGGAACATCAGATCCTATTGTAGCTCCTTCTTCTCATTATGCCGATGCTGTGAACAAACTCCGAATGGTACAGTAGACAAATGGTAATGGGAGACAAAGTCACTGAGAAAGCACAGAATTCCATAAAAGACTATGAGGGTTATGACTATAGGCTCCAGAAGGCTGTCGATGGCCTACTTAATTCAAGAAGGTTTAATACAGGGACAGTGAAATATATATGCACAGGATTATGGAAACCACAGAGAATGAGCTACCGAGGAACTATCCACAATGGAGCTGTTACCGTCCGTTGGCTCAAAGTGGAGACTCAGGAAAGTAATGGCAGAATTGGATGCACACAGCCTTTCAGAAAGAGACACTTGATAAGAGTTAGTTGCACTGAAAGAAGGAAGCCAGCTTCTTGGGAACTTGACCGGGGACAGGCAAGCATCAGTGCTCCCGGTCCATTTCTCATTCCTTATTTGGATTCAGATCAATCTTTACAACAGATGCACTCAACGAAAGCCAAAGTTCCAACAGAGCTTTTGGGATATTTAGTATGTACTGACAGGTCAGCCTCTAGGGTAGAGAAGGTTACAAAAATCCAGTCTGTGTTTTTGTTTTTTTTTTTATTTGGGATATGAAAAAGAATGTGAGCCAGAAATCACAAATGCCCAGGGTAAATAATTGTGTGTAGACGGAAGACTGCTCCTATAACCATAGGTGTCCACACTCTACACTTTCCAGTACAGTATGTTATATTACAAGGAGGACTTAACAGTGGAGATGGTGACAAACAGTTGATCAGAAACAAAGAGGATGAAAAAATGTTCCAGATACATTCTCAAAGCTCCTTTAACAGATGAGACAGTATAAAGGAATATCAAGGTGATGTGATGGGAGAAAGACTGGCATTCCATTCTGTCTTTCAAGATAGAACAAGGGCCACAAGCCAAAGAATATGGTCAGATAAAGCTTGAAAAGCTGGAAAAGGAAGAGATGCCTATCTTCAGAGCCAGAAGAAATAAACCCTGGTCTGCCAATGCCTTCATTTTAAAATAGTGAGAGCCGTGGCCAGAAATTCAGCCCACAGAACCAGAAAATAGCAAATCTGAGCTATTTTAAGATATGAAGTGTATAGTCATTTGTAGCATTCTAACAGCAATTGAAAACAAGTACACTTGATTCAAGTTCCTTCAATTAATATTGCCTCTCTACTCTTGGAGTGCTCTTATAAACATTGCATTTCATTGAGCAAGTCATATTTTCCTATAAGGAGAAGAGATTCTGCCCTGCTAGTTCACAAGAAGACTTACATAACCATGAAAAGGAGGGATTCTGTTGTAGTTTTTTTTAATTTTCCCTGAATAGGAAGAAATTTCCTATCAGCTAGTTTAAAAGGCATCCCATTATCCACGTACTCCGAGAACCCAGTGACCAGAACAGAACAAAGGCTCCACAGAAAACGCCCGAGAGTCAGAAGGGCACAAGGAATTGCCTGCATGCCCAGAAGACTAATATATATCGTGTACCTAATAGTGTTTCCTGGAATAAATAAGTAAAAGCCAGAGGTAGAGTGCTTGCCTTGCAAGCCCACGGCAGTGAGTTCAAACTCACATACTGAAAAAAAAGAAAAAAATATGAAAGCTGAGTTTTATCATAAAGATCTAAAGCAAGGATTTAACATTGATGAGACCACATAAGAGGAGGAAAACCAATGCAAACCACAACTAGGCTAAGATTGTATTGTCTTTCAGCAAAATAACTAAAGGTCTTCATCCTTGGTTATGACTAAGGATGTTCTTGAGCCCTTGGACTGAAGTTTTGCATCCTTCCACTGGAGCCAATCTCTACTTGTAATTTGTATTGGTGGCTAATGGGAGATCAGAGTCTCATAGACTTTTCTACCCAGAGTTTGTTTTGAATCATGAGCCTCACATCTCAGCCTCCTGAGTAGCTAGGATTATTGGCATGAGCCACAGTTGCTTAGCTATAAATTATATTTTATAAATCCTTTTGTACAAAGAATATACACTGTAATTCAGTTTCAATTATATTGCTTTCATCTTTATTATTAAAAACAGAAACATCTTTGTGGTTCCCTAAAAGTACCCCAGCTCTTGTCTTGGTGTCTCTTGCAGATAATCTCTAAATCAGCCCCTAAGATGTAGGCACATTAAGTTTTGATTTTATCTAATTTACCTAACTTTCTAAATGCTTTACAGGCATTCAATACAGAAGACAGTGGATTAATTATTTTGTTAAATCAATTTTTACATTATATAATACATCATTTTGAGTTTCAAATCACTTTTACAACATAAATGTACACTGCAAGGTTATGCCTATTAATTTTTTTAAGAAATGAAGGATTCCTTTTCATTAACTCATGATTAGTTCAAAACAAATAGAAGATTTCATATCAATCTCAAGCTCAAACTTCATTTTAATTTCTTACCACACTTTCTTCTTGTCGTCCACTGTTATCTTCCAGGTCCATGTTCTGACATAAATACCCTTGTTCACTAACAGTATTAAAAATATTGGGAAATCTTTTCCTAATGGAAATATTGCCTGTGGTTTTACTTAGAATATTATAATCTCTTTTTTATAATAAGGGAATATGAGAAAATATTTTTAACAGAAAGTATGTCTTTCCAGATATACTTCAGAGGCAGATTTGTCTACATATTTTCAGTAGACAGTGGAAATATTAATAATGTTTCATGAGGCAGATGCATTCTGTTACTTTCTTTTTGCTGTTTTTATGTTGGTCCTGGGGCAATGATACAGGGCATGGGCTCTGTCCCTGAGCTTGTTATTTTTTTCTTCTTCTTTTTCCTCAAGTCTAGGGATCTACCATTTGAGCCACACCCTACTTCTGGCTTTTTATATTTTTGGCTTTTGTTGGTTAATTGGAAATAAGAATCTCTAGGACTTTTCTACCTGGACTGGCTTTGAACAGCCAATCCTCAGACCTCAGACCCCTGAGTAGCTAGGATTAGAGGTCTTAGCCACCAGTGCCCTTGGCTCTCCATTACCAATAGTTAAATATCCTTTCTGTCTACCAGGGATCATTTCATACTGTGAGCTATGCAGGTATATGTAAAGGATTAGCATTTTGAAGATTAGTATTCCAAAGAAGATTGTGTTTTCTGATGTTATTTGGTGTAACTTATTGCTGTCTTATTACACATATTGTCCTTGTAAATAAGACATATATGCAAATATATATATTTATGTTGCATAATGTTGTTGGTAAATGATCAGGAGAGCACTGATGGAGAGCTTTCTCTCCTTAGTACAATTGAGCCTGTGAAGTATTTTGAACTCTGACCTCAGCAAAGAAAGCTTTACCTTCTGGATTGAGATTCTGCTGTTCTATAATTTGGGCATCTATTTAATTTATCATTTCATCCATAGCCAACTTAGTACAGCTGCTAGGAAACATGTAAATACATCACGATGGCCAGCACAGGCTGATTGGCATTCATGCTTGAGTGTCTTTTTTATTTTCTCCTTGGCTGCTGGTAGTAGCCTGAACAGCACAGAAACTAAAGAGCTTCATCTATTAGGCATGACAGATTTGTATTCAGCGGTAAACGCCTGACCTTGTTCAACTCTCTCATCCATTCCCATCATCCTCTCACCAGATGAAAGGGGCTGCTTCCCTCCTGCTTCCTGGTCGTTTCCTTGGCAACGATCACTGAGTCAGTCTGAGGATATAACCAAGAGAATATGTGGGTAGTGGGATGTGGGGTGGGTGAGGGGGAAGTTAGAAACATTCATCATTCACAGAATTGTAAATAAAGATGCTTAAAAATGAAATTTGAAAATAATACCACTCAACCACATTATGGTTTCTTTACACATTCTACTTTGTAGTTGTTATTTGCTAATTTTTCTGTGTGTATCTGAGCTGGAGACGATAGTGTGTGTAAGCTCATGGTAAGCATTTCAGTTAGATGTGAAGGCAAGTTCTGAAATAAAATTTGTATTGCTCTAGATGTTGAATTCGTACATAGAGGTTGATATTTACAGATAATGTCTCAACAGGAAGAAGAACTTTGTAATCGAATTTGTACTATATTCTTCTGATTTTTTTCTCTCCTGAAAGTAATGTGCCCTTTTAAGTAATTATACCTGGAAAATCATAAGCTGCTAAGTTGGATCTTTCATGAAGATTTTGTTGCTTTTAGCACAACTTCTCCTATCTGAAAGATTCATCAGCATTCTTGTTTTGTATTATATTTTGACAACACTCACAAGGTTGTCAAAAAGTCTAAGAATCCCCATGGAATTTTTAAATTTACAGTGAAATTTATAGCATCAACTGAAAGTAAGCTCATAAATTGTTCAGTGAAACATCATTGGAATTTTATAGAATAATTTCAGATTATGTGTTAGCATGAATGCAAGTAGCTATACAAATCCAGTATAGAGATTTCTGACAGAGAAGCCAGAGGATATTTAGATAAAATATGTTTTACCCCAGGTATCTTTAGTGATTAAACCCTTAGTTTTGTCATAGTTTTGTCATAGTTTTAAATAGAAATTAAACAATTTCTAAATTGTATATATTTCCCTATTCTAATATATACTGAGACTTCTTAATATTGGATGATCATAAGTAAAACTAACAAATATTAGTTATAATTATATCATAATAACCATAATATAGTCCTACTATACAATTCTGTATTAAATGTCAACATCCCTTTGTGTGATGATACTCAGTTATGAGTATACAGTTGACTTGTATTAGAAGAACAACAATTACAGTTGACAACAGAATTCAGCAAACCTTATTTGCCTGTCAATGAAAACAGAAGTCAGATACTTTTACTCACTTGTAATGTTAGAATTCCTTACAGCAAGTCTTTTACTAAGAGCTAAATATATATTTATTTCAGCTATTATGCTTGATGCTCATTTCAAGAGATCTGTTTGGCCACAAATAGTCTGAGAGGTTGAGCCTCCCTAAGTATCATATCAAAGGTTAGAGAAGCCTGAGTTTATAAGTCTTCAGCAAGTCATGCAGCTCAGCATTCTGTTTGTCTGCCCATGAGAATCCTGTCTTTCACTGTGGAAACTGCTGGCTTTGCTGAAAAAGTTCTCAGGGAAATGCTTTCAAATAGTAATTTTGAATTTTTTTCTAAGAAAATGATAGAAGACTATGTTGATTTCTGATTATATATTGCCACACATACCATGGGTTAGACCCACAGAAGCATTTTAACTGACATGGAGGTAGGAGTCTGCAGTCACTCAGAATGGTATCTCTGATTCTTGGCTCATTCCCTTTCCTCAGATTACTTGAAACACATTCACCTCCTGACACTCTGAGCTTCTTGGTTCTCTTTGAAGGACCCTGTGATTGCACAGTTGCTCACCCCCAGATAATCTGGGATGATCACCTTCTCTCCAAACCCTTCATTTAGTCACATGTCAACGTATTTGCAGCTTCTGAGGAATAGGAGGTGATTATTTTTCATTCCTTTCAGGTTGATGAGTTGGCAACATTATTCATTGTTCTATAAAGCAAAAATGTTCTCAATGGTACGCTGACTAGTCATTCAGTAAATATCTCTCAAATCAATAAGAATTAATAAATACACAGAAACACAAAGAACATTAGAAGAATGTACAAGAATGTGTGACTATCAGAACAAGTGTAGCTTTCCTTGAGAACATCAGAACAGACGTGACAGTTGCGCAATCTGATCTTCAGATGCATAGAGTATGGGCTGCAAATGCAGAGTTTTCAGTCTGCAATTGACTACTTTGTCGTGTTATCTCTGATTTTTGTTTGTTTTCAGTGGGAAACTCAAAATTGTGTAGAGAAGTTAGAAGTGAAAAAATACTGGTGCATTGATAGCCAATGAGATATAATGCAGGGTTGTACTTACATTGGGGTTTATGTCCATATGATCAACTCCAGATGCTCTCTCACTTTTTATTCTACTACATGCCAATAGGAAAGAGAAGAGAGGGAAAGAGAAAGAGAAGGGAGGGAGAGAGAGAGGCAGAATAGAAGGAAAGGAGGGATTTAGCAGAGAACTCAAGCAATTGTTTAAGAATCAACTTGCAGTTTATGATATGATAATTATTATTATGCTTCTTGCCTATGATAGCATTACCATAATTACTAGTCTAAAAATATCATAAGCAGTTTACAATGAAGTAAAATGTATTAATACTTGGAGTGTCTTACACAGACTATTTTATCAAAAGGTTTATAGTGCCAATTAATGTGGCTAAAATGCATGCCAAAAGGAAAAAAGAGGAGCAGGGATGGAAGGAAAGCTGAAGCATAATGTAAGGGTGTGTTGGTTTTGGTTTTTTGTTTTACATAGCATTTGCAGATAAGCATTTGGGCTTATCGGCTAAAAAGGTTGAAGGAATGAAAACCTAATGTGACAGACACAAAAAGTGTTAAATTGTATATGCATTAATAAATCACTGAAGGGGCTTAATTCTATATTCTATCACATGAGAGTCTACAGTAGACAGTCTGACTTAAATGAATATTCCTCCTGTTTGCCATTTTATTTCTCTTGAAGGGAAACTGAGTCAGTTATGACTGACATGTGAAGACAGGTGATCACTTCCTGTTGTCCTTTTATGTCCTGTCCACACTGGAGTACTCATTCTACACTACATGTTAAGATGATATGCAGGGAGGAGGAGGAGGAGGAGGAGGAGGAGGAGGAGGAGGAGGAGGAGGAGGAGGAGGAGGAGGAGGAGGAGGAGGAGGAGGAGAAGGAGGAGGAGGAGGAGGAGGAGGAGGGGGGAGGGGGGGGAGGAGGAGGAGGGGGGGGGGGAGGAGGAGGAGGAGGGGGGGGAGGAGGAGGAGGAGGAGGAGGAGGAGGAGGAGGAGGAGGAGGAGGAGGAGGAAAGGAGTAAGTAGGAGGAGGAGGGAGAGAGGGAGAGGTGGAGAGAAGAAAAGAGAGAGGGAAGGGGCAAAAGGAGAAAGACCAAGCTGCTGTGTGGATAACCATAGTTTTCCCAGGTTGTATGATTCTTGGCACTGCTTTGTTTCATGATGAGCTGTTAACATTGAAATCTCTTATGTAGAAAAATGATCTAATCCTAATATTTAGCTTAGAAAAGGCTGCATTCAAAAGGCTAGGAGAATGAAGATAGTAATGTGCCCTCCTTTTATCACTCACATCAGAAACATTGTCTGCAGGGATATATTTTTGGGGTTCACTTTTGACCGGATGTGATTCAGCACTGTCTATACATTGATGGTAGAGGAAATGCATCCATGAATCCCAAATCCTTTCCCCTTAAGGCAGTTCTACACAATTTGTCCTGGTTCAGGTGGTTGCCTTTCAACCTCCTGGTAATTGGGCTTTTTAGGTAAAAATATAACAGGAACAAACTGACAATCCTGAAATAATTCTCCAGGAGGGTTGTGTTTGATTTCTCATTGGGCTCCTTAGCTAAAAAACAGCAGAATACTTGAGTTTTCCCGGTAGGTTTGTTGTCCTTTGTTCCACAGCTATCCTCCCAAGATAGGGTCATGTATGGAATCTTGACTCTGAGACACTGTTTGTCTTTACCTGTGATGCCATCGAGGTCTTGGTGATATCCTAAGGGGAGAAAATGACAGACATTACCTCTGGGCTGTATATATATATATATATATATATATATATATATATATATATGAACATTGACATTGATTCCTCCCCTCTTGGCATGTAAAGTCCCAAGTGCTCCACTGACCCGTCTCTTGAGCCTATAATTACTCCAGGAGCAGGGAATGAAAAGGGCATCTCTCTTCTGTTTCCAGGGACTGACTGATTCAGGGCTAGAAGCAGACCCTGTATTAAGGCAAGTCCCCTGGGAGAGCTTAAAGACTCCCAAGCCTTGGACTTCCGCATTTTTTGTGTCAATAGAGGCCAGGCTTATTACCAATATGGAACTGTCAGATGATGCTGAAGTGGCTTTGTCATAATGATGATCCTAATGTTCACATTAGAAACCCAGACACAGAAAATATAATTGGTATAATTAGCTAGTTTCCTCTCTCTTTCAGAGTACCACTAGTTAAAAATACCTACTTCATTTTTTTTAAGGAAAGGGTAACATATTAGTGATGTTTTTGAGAGTGTGCTGGTTGTTCACACGCTATTTTAAGGACATATTCATTTTTTTATTAGCTTACATAGTTACACAGTAGGTGATTTCTTTGTTACCCTCTCTAGTCATGTTTACAAGGTATTCCAATCACTTCATATTCCTGCTTCATTTTTAAAAGCATTTTCAAATGAAACAAGTCATTATTGCATGTTTTGTTTTTATTCCTGATGAGGACTAGATTTTGTAATTTTTAAAATCCATTTCCATTTCCACACTCTGCAAGGTGCCTTATGCATTATATTAAGTGGCCTCGGTCTAATTTTTAAAAGTCTAATTTTTTAAAATATGCATTTCTAACTAACTAATAACAAAGCTGTAGTCTTGTGCATGAGCCTCGCTCCCTCAATTGGGTAGACTGCTAAGCTGATTTTTAAAGTTAATTATGGTGCAGAGAAATCTAAAGGTCAGACCTTGTCTGTTTTCCTGGCTTGTTCAATACTATGAGCATATGGGCCCCAGATAAATCCCTTAACTGCTGACCCAACTAATAACTTCCCTGTATACCTTAACCTATTTCTGTTCCAGGGTTTTGTGGTTTTTTTTTTACTCTTTAGTGTGCTTTAGGGTCGTTAATATGGATTATTACAAAGCACATCATCTACAACCTCCCATGGAGACCCCCTTCAGAATTTCAAAGTATGAAGTATGAGCCCATCCTGTCTGCAGTGTGGGCCCCAAGTTTATTTATGTATTTCACAAATTGCCTGGATTCTTTCATTTTATATTTACTGCTCAAGGGAAGAATTAAATTTTTGAGAGAATTTAGATATAAACATGAATGCTTAGGGTTAGTTATTTTGGGAAGGCTAGTTCTCAGTTTTGCATATCTTTATTTATTCATTCCTTTGCTCCATGCATTTGTTTATGTATTCGTTCTATGTTTTTTGTTTATTGAGCAGTACTATGGGGGCACATTTTCTTGCTAAATTTCATGAGATACAAAATTGCAAGAAACATAGCCTACAGTAACTACATGCGCCTAATCTGAACTAAAATCTGAGGCTCAACTTTTGTCTATGAGTGATGGGACCAGAGTAGATGCCTTATGTAATTGAAGATGACAAAAGTCTGAGGAGGGGGGCTGGGAATGTGCTTTGTGGTCGAGTGCTTGCCTAGCATGCATGAAGCCCTAGGTTCAATTGCTCAGTACCACATGAATAGAAAAGGCCAGAAATGGAGCTGTGGTTCAAGTGGTAGAATGATAGTCTTGAGTAAAAACAGCTCAGGGATAGAGCCCAGGCCCTGAGTTCAAGCCCTCAAACTGCAACAACAACAACAAAAACAAAAAAAAAAGTCTGTGGAGGTTTGCATGGGTACAGGTAATATAGGGTTAGAATCCAGGATGTTATTAGAAACCACATAATTTGTGTTTCTTTAGGTTACACATCTCTTTGTAAAAAGTAACTCTAAACGTTCACATGTAATTAAATTACTCTGAGAAGATTCTACGAAAATGTGTAGCAATTATTTGTAATAAAACAGCATAATGGATGAATAAAACATAACTGATAAAACTGACATAATTCACGATGAATCAGCTTTCCACAGATCACTTCTATTGTGATTCAAAATGCATGATCCTTTGAGGATTATTTCTTTTCTACTTTAAAGTTATAGGTTCTCATATTGCCAGAACACAATTATATTAACTTAAAAAATGGTGTAGTGGTAGAAATCTGTAATCCTAGCACTCAGAATGCTGAGACAAAAGAGTGTCAGGTTCAGGGTCAGTTTGAATAGCTTCAATAATTCATACCAAACTGTTTCTAAGCAAACAAGAACAAACAAGGGCTGGAGGGAGGGGGGAAGGAAGGAAGGAAGGAAGGAAGGAAGGAAGGAAGGTAGGAAGGAAGGTAGGAAGGAAGGAAGGTTGGCTTTAGTGCATAAAATAGTTCATTTCCTCTGCTATACTTTTCAACTTGTGTAAGATCAAGCATATCATTGTGTTGCTTCATTTGTCATTGTTTAACTGGAGCAATATATGTAGGCATAGAGGAACAATCTAGAAATGGGACTAGGGTTCACTGAGGCAAGAGAAGAACTTATCTGACTTACAGAATCAAAGGATGGTTAAGGCACTCACATGAAAATGGCACTTTAGGCAGTCTTTTTTTGTGTGTAGTTTCTATAGGTCAGAGCTGGAGACGGTGGGCAGGAGAAAGGGGCAGTTCTGAACATGGTGGCATGAACTGCCCTGGACAGCTTTCAGAGGCCTTGCTCCAGGTTGAAAGCAGAGCATGCTGGGTAACTCTACTATGCACACAATTTACCAGACAAGTTCTATGACTTCTTTCTTTTCTCCCCTTTTTTTTGGAAGGGCAGTGATTTTATAAATTAAAATTAATGAGAGATCTTTGAATACAATTTCAAAGGCTTAAAAGGAATGACCAATGTTGCTGATTTTCCTCTTGCTGTAGGCTCCAATGTGGTCAGTGTGGAACTGATCTGGATTCTGTATATCATAGAATTTAACTTTGGGTTGAGGACTTTTTAATTTGGGTTGTGCCATGATACAGAGCATGTTTTTCTTTATATCTGCCTTCTTGATTTTTTCTGATAATAGTTTGAGAGATTATATGTCTACTCTTCAATATTGAATTTGTGCTTGATGAAGAACTATCTTTGGAAGTCAAATGGAAAATGTAGATTATTTAACAAGTGAGTACTTGGCAGAGTTCTTAGTCCAGAACCTTCTCTTCTGTCTTCCAGTCCAAGGCTCTTTCTACAGCATTTGAAGCCTTAAGTGCTCCTAAGTGCTAACAGTAAGAATTAGCTTATCCATCATTTATAACTACTTTTATCTATGCAATCTCCAAGGAAGTTCTATGGAAATTCAACTTAACCTTCTAACACAAAAATGAAATGTGCCACAGGAGAGGAGACAAAGAAAGGATGTACTAATTCTCCTCTCAGATTATGTAAATACATTCAAGTTTTCATGCATACATTTAAATGGGTTAGCAATCATAATTTGAAATACTACTAGAAAATGGCACCATTTAGAGATTTGTAATTAAATGTGTTTGTGTATTAATTGGCATGTTTAGAATTTCAGATCTCGGATAAATAAGGTGAGAAGATTCTGTGAGTAGCATGCCATATGTATGAGGGACATATGTCTTTCTGAGGCTGGGCCTTACCACAGAATTGCCTTATGAAGCAGTGTGGATTTAATTAAGAAACCTGAAATATGCCTTGAGATACTTGGTTCAGGCTCTAGGAACAGCAAGACACCCTCAGCAGGAACTGGAAATATGCATGTTCTCATGTTATTCCAGGAGCCCTCCAATTCATGAGCGTTTGCTTTCTGAGATTCTATGTCTCTTAACACATTATACCCAGTGTATCCAGCTCAGGACCCACAAATTGTCTTGTCTTGTAAGCCTGCACTAGCAAAGGGTGTGTGTATTTCCTTATGTTTGGTTCAATGGATTTCAAACTAAACAAGTAGGATCCAATTTTAGTTTTAAATCTATGTAGTTTCACTAAATGAATTGTTTGCGAGAAGAGTTGTGATTATATTCAAACCATAGCTAAAGTACATTGCATAACATGATAAATTTGGTGATATCACTCATCCAATCTGGTCTCCTCACACCGGCATATTCCATTTTTATGACATTTTCCCAGCCTGGAGAAGAGAATGCTTTTTTTTTTTTTTTGCAGGTAATAGATTATTTTCTTATCAGCTTCTGACAATTTGTAGTCTCACACCCTTGCTCTCTGCCTGTCCGAAAGAATCATTTTAGTGTAACCAACTTTGTATATTTGGTAGGACTGCCAGGGACATTTTGTCTGCTCACCTTCTGCATCTTCTGCACTCTTTCACACCCCCTGTGACCTGAGATGAGGTAGTCATCTAAGAAACAAGGGTGGTCAGGATGTTTGAAACCCTAGCCTGGCTTTGCTTGATGTCTGTCATTTTTTTATATTGTTTCACGGTGGTGGTTTCATTGGTATATGAGAGCCCTGAGATATCACTTAGAGGAAGCTAATAAAAATCTGTGACAGATCAGATTGTTTTCTGTTTCTTTCTATTGAACTTTTTGGCAATTAGGCTTGATGGGTTAAGACTCAAGAGAGTATTTTATTTCCCACTGCTGGCTTAAACTAGATTCTGAGCTAAAGACTGGTAGATTCTTAGCACATCTTGCCTTGTGTATACATTGAGTGGAATGTCCTGCTTTCTGCCCTGGTTTGGTTGCTATTGGCTCTTGGGATCCTTTTACTTATGTACCTAGTACAGATGGGTTATCTATATAGTATTTCATCGCAAGCTGAAACTCTGGTCACATTATACTCTCCAAGTCTGCAATATACTCTTACTTGCCTTGAAAATCTGTTCAAGTTGGGTTCCAGTGGCTTGTGCCTATAATCCTGGCTATTCAGGAAACTGACATCTAAGGATCATGATTCAAAGCCAGCCCACACAGGAAAGTGTGTAAAACTCTTATCTCCCATTAAGCACTCCCCCAAAGAAAAAAGCCACAAGTGGAGTTATGGTTCAAGTGGTAGTGTACTAGCCTTGAACAAGAAAGCTCACTAAAGCTGAGTTCAAGCCCTAGGACCAACACACAATTTAAAAAATCTGTTCAATGAATATTGGCTTGGGAGGGTACCTGCTATGATTTGGCCATGATGAAGGACAGATGGAACCTGAGGAGCAAATTCATTCTGGGGCTTCTAAATAAAGTTTAGAAGCTGATGATCTTACATGAAAAACACTAAGTAGAAGTCAAAATGGCAGTGATAGAGATGAATTGTATTCATAATATTGACATGATGAACTGAAACGGCTTTTTGCAACTCCTTAAAGAATTAATAAAAATAAAAATAAACCGCTTACAGAAGTTGAAAAATAGCCACAGACAGACAGTCATTTTCTTACAACTTGTGGTAGGATTGAGAGAGTCTTCCATCCCCTTGCTAACATCTTTTGTGCTCTTAATTTGGACAGCATTTTCTGGTCTTTCCCATGGAATATTTGTCAAACATTGAACTCCAGGCTCAAAACTGGATATGATAGTTCTTTCTGCCTATAATCTGTGCTTGACAATGTTACTCAAATGGAAACGTGTGTGAGAGACAGAAGAGGAGAGGAGAGAGTAGAAGAGAAGGGAGGGGAGGGGGAAGGGGGGAGAGATGAAGGGAAAGGAGAGCAAGAGAGGGAGACAGAAGAGGGAGGGATCAAAAGAGGGAGAGGGAGGGAAAGAAGAAGAGGGAGAGAGGAATGGAGTGAGAGAAGGTGAGGAAGGGGAAGAGAAATAGAATGGGAAAGAGATATAGAGGGAGAGATTGTAAGAAGGAGGGAGAAAGGAGAAAAGGGAGAGAGACAGAAGGAGAGGTAGAGGGAAAGAGGGCAGGAAGGGAGGGGGGAAAGGAAAGGAAAGGAAAGAAATAGGACAGAAAAGGAGAGAAGTAAATTTTTATTACTAATTTTAACATTCCCTCCACACACATATACTTCTAATTGGCTAAATAATTGAATAAAGAAAGTATTCATATACAACTTAGCATATTCATTCACGTAGCAAGACTTTTTCTACACCATGAGCATATGAGGTTTTTCACTAGTGAGTACTCATTGCCATTATTGTACATGAAGGATATCTATAGAGAGTGAAGTTTAGTGTTTTCCTATAATTTTTATGTTCAAAGTATTTATTAAACCTACTATTTTATTTACCTTACTTTTTTATTTTGCATTTCAATTCTAGACAATGAACTTCTTTATTTTTGGTGACTTCTTTCTATGAATCCCACTTTATACTTCACTTTATGTTTGTTTTCTTCTTACTACCCTTAATCACTAGAGGAGTAATGGTTCAGAACAAAAATTAATTAACTTTTATCCAAGCATAAAATACAAAGTATTTTTTCAGAAATTAAGAGACAAAATACATTTATACTAATGTATTTTTGTTTATATGATCTATAGATTTTATTTTCAATTTCGATTCCCGTAAAATTGTCTGTTATGCTAAAATGACCATATGAGGCTATGTCTCTCTTGAACAACACTCACACGACTTTCAGTTGGGTGAATCCATAGGTACTGAATTGAACATTTGTCAACCTTAGTAGATGATGTCAACCTAGTAGTCAAAATAGTTCATTTAGATTAGCACTCGGTATTCATGCACATTGCTATTATTCTAAATTCTCACATTTTCTCCCTTTATGTTTAACCATTATTGTGGCTGACTATAGTATCTACTGAAGTTTGGATCTGAAATACCCTATAAGGCTTCTGAGTTGAATTTCTGGTCCCCAAGTGGTGGTACAATTAAGAAGTGACTGGATGAAAAGGAGACTGTTCTCATCAGTGGATCTGTCCATTCATGAGTCTACAGCTGACCAAACTACTAACAGCAGGAGCCTCACTGGAAGAAGTAGGTTAGTGGTGGCCTACCTGTGAAGGTCCATCTTGCTCCCAGCATGCTCCTGTCCAGTGTACTGAGAGTGTTCATCTTTTGTCAGTAATCACTTTCGAAAACAGTGTTTAAGAAAGCAGATTGAAATCTAGAAATGCACTACCTTTCCCCAAATGAAACCACAAGACTTTTAGCATGGAATTGCAGAGACTGAGATAACTAAAAACTGGGCTTCAGTTCACATTTCTGCTTATTCATGTGTACAGCATACACACACACACATGCGCACATGCACAAATACACAGGTAGAAAGCAGATATAGCTAGATATATGTCTGATAGATTTATATGTGCATATTTATATATTCTTACATGTATACACTTATATATTTGTATGCAATAGTATAATGTGTGTGTGTATGTGTGTGTGTGTGTGTGTGTGTGTGTGTAACATGGCTAGCTTCTTGCCCGTTCACAGTTCCTAATCATAAACTGTTAGTCTTTCAACACTAAACATGATACTGCCTCACGTTCAAAGCCGCATATTTTCTCCTCACTGAAAACAGTGTTTCTTGGAGTTTTCACTAAACAACTAAACAACTTTTTGGGAAAGAATCCAGAGATTTATGCTTCACTTTGCTTTGCTTGTTTGGTTTTTGTGCTGGTCTAGGGCTGGTACCCAGGGCCTACATGCTGTCCCCGAGCTTTTCTGCTCAAGGAATGCACTCTACCACTTGAACAACACCTCCACCTCCAGCTTTTTGCTGTTTGATTGAAGATATGAATCTCACAGACTTTCCTGCCTAGTCTAGATTAGAGCCTCAATCCCCATATCTCAACCATCTAAGTAGCTAGGGTAACAGTTGTAAGCCACTGGCTCCCAGTTCTTTTCTTTTTAAAACCTGTAGTACATTCAAGCAGACTTGACTTAAAAATTTTCCTCCATTTATTTTTTCCTAGTGATTCTCAATGTGAAGGATACTGTAAATTACATGGTTTGCAATTACAAGGAGCAAAATTTTATTTTTTTGTATGCATTTCTTAACTTATTTCTAGATAGGGCCAAATATCTCAACATTGAAAGTTCTAAAAATACTTGTGTCTCAGAAATGCTACAGCTTTAATTACACTATTGAAATGATTGAGAATGTTGATATATTTGACATCATAGGCTATATTTCATAAAAATAATCATTCTTCTGTGAATGAAACTTTAAACCATTTTGCACTGTATTGATAGGATAGAACATGATTCTATCACAAGGAAACTCCCTTGTAGGATTAATATAAGCTCGGTACAAAATAGAATAAAACAAATACACAGTAAAATTGAAAGCAACCAATTAAGCATGAGGCTAATAAGGCTGCCAATTTAAGGTATGACTTCTCTTTTTTACTTAGTTACAGCAAATTAAAAATCCACTCTAATATCACCATTTTGCTCATGAATGAGGATTTTCATGACCTTAGACTGTAATTTTGCTCCTCGGCAACACAATAGTTATTTAAATTGCAAGCAAAACTCATTTCAGGAGGTTTAGATACTCAGTCTTAATTCTGGGTGCTTACATTGACAGAATAAATATATGTCCATTTTCTAAATTTTCCCTGCAAACTGGTAACCCCTTTGGAATTAAACAACTTCATATTCAGTAGAAACTCAACAGATAATGAATCAGAAGACATCAGAAAATGGAAATTCAGCTCATCTCTAGTCACTTTAGCCGTTTTTAGTTGTTTTGCAATTTGTAGTTTCAATTGCTGAAAAATTTCTCAAATGCTTCATTGTCTCGCTGGTCTACCAGAACATGAGAGCTGCATTAAAAACAGCACTAGAAGAAACCACTCATTTTTATCATGGTTTAAGCATCAGTTTGAATGGGTACTGCAGTCTGTTTTCATTCTTGCTTTTCACATGCATTAAGGGACTTTAGAATGAATTTAGAAGTTGGTACAGGAAACACTTTCCCCCAACTTGTTAAAACTTTGCCTTATATCTAGACGATTATCTATTGAGTATATTTGAAATCTTGTGGACCTGAAGAAGCTGCTAAATAGAATGACAATAGCAACATGAATATTTGAACCCAGGTGTGGTTAATCATTAAACTACATAGTTTTTTGTCAAGTGTTGGTGTCCATACAGTGATTGAAATTGCGATTCTAAATGAATTTCTAAAAATAATCTATAAAGTATCCGTGGAATTAGGCTACCTTTAGATGACTAAAAGGAGCTGGTGACTCAGTCATTAGGAGCTGGAAGAACAGCCTTGAAATTATGGGAAGACTTCCTATGTTTCTTACCATCAGAGATCCCATATGTACAGATTTTCTGGTAGATGTTATTCATATTCAGAAGATCACTTGGCAGAGAAAACAGAATAAGTTCCAGGATATTGAGACTCTTTACTACTTTGTAACCTTTTTAGTTTTTGACAGTCAATTGTATAATTGCTCTGCCTATTAATAATTATTACTTATAAGTCTAGTCAATTTCAAAATTGAAGTGAAAATATTGACTTATAGATCTAAAAGCCCCTAAAAATCACAATCTCCCATTTTTATTCTTGCTCATAACTGATTCATAGACTCAATAATATGCAGGATCAGCACCATGAGAGATTTTCTTTCAAATGAGTTTCTAGGGCTCCACTGATTCAAAAAACAAAATCCAATTAGGATATATTTTAAAAATTAAACTAAACTCAACAAATAGTACATTTCTGAGTGCTCACTTGAAAACAATGTGAAGAGAAGGTTAAAGAAGTTAATGTATATTTTATTCTTTTTTAAAATATTTATATGGAATGAAAATTCAGTGTGATAAAATATTTTATTCAAAAGCTGCTCAGAGCATAAATGATAGTACATGGAAGAATCATTTTTATGCAGTTCAATACAATACACTAACTCTATCTCAATACCAATGAGAGGTTATGGTGATTTTATGGTGGATGTGATCATTTATATAGCTTATATTTACTTTCCTATTGGAATGTTCTGGATTTATAACAACAGAGCAATTATTATTAACCTTGATCTCTTTTTTTTCACTAAATCAGATCCTGTTACTCTTCTTCCTTATTGTTTTTTACATTTATTTTGTAAACACCATTATATTATTATGTTACAATAACATTAATAATTATATAGTATAGTAAATGGGAGCAGAAGTTGACCTTACACCAGACAAGCACATATTATTATTAGAAAATTTAGAATGCAGATTATCTTTATAATTCTTCAAACAAAAGCTTTGATTCCCATCAAAACCCGTTTTGCACTTGTCAACAACAAATTAATAGAAAATCCCAGGTTGTAAATGCAGAGATGTGCTGGACATATTTCTTTTTATTTTTAACTTACACATTTGTGACCCATCTACCTCATTTTCTGATACTTTCTTAGGTATTATTTTGCTGCTCAACTATCCATATGACAAAATGCCTCAGTTTTTCTTTTAAGTGTCTATGGAGGACATTTTTGTTTAGCTTATGTTTTCAGAAGTTTCAGCTCATGTTCTCTTGACCCTGATGGGCGTGTGGTAGAGCAAAGCTGCTCACCTTAAGGCAGCCAGGAAGTAGAAAAATAAAAGAAACACTGACATCCCAGTGCCTTCGGGGCACACCCCAGTAATCACCTCCTTTAAAGCATTTGCTGCCTTCCAATAGAACTACAGCCTGGCCATTAAGGTGTTAATAAAAGATCTTTAGGGGCACTGAAGACCCAAGCCATAGCATTTCTCAACTACCATGTACATCTACTGTATTCAAGTTACATCTCTGTGGCTCTAATTTTATTTTATTTTTTAATTCTGAATTTTCCTTCTCTCTGTCTGAATTGCCAACAGAACATCATATTGTTTTCATCTTTGGAAAATTTAAATTCAAGATATGGAAATAAAATCTTAAGTGAGAAAAGAAGACTAGGGCCAATAGCCTACTGGATAGTAATTTTTTATAATCTTTCACATTTCAACCTTATGGATAATCTATTCATGTTTATGTGAAGTTATCCTACTGAACCACCATCTATAATACCAATGTATGGTATTTTATTGAATCTTGGCTACAATTTATTTCTAAAACTGTTCCCATCTCTAATAACTACATTGGTTTATATACACAGAAGGCTGTGTTAGACACTATATCTGATTAGATTGAAAGATTGGTTTATGGCTTCAATGGGATCAGCCCATGATGGCTTGGCCCCATTCACTTGGACAGAATACTGTGTCAACAGGAGCAGAGACGGAGGCATTCCAGTTCACCTCATTGTGAACTGGAATGAAAAATGCAAGGGAGGGACAGGGGCCTTCAGAAGCACCTGCTCTCCTCCCCCAGGACATATTTCCTCCAATCAATTCTTACCTTCTAGAGTTCCTCAAATCTTCCAAAATAGAACCCGTAGCTGTGTATCAAGCATTCAACACACAAGCCTGTGAGTGACATTTGGTTTACAAACCACAGTATTATAATTCCGTAAGGCCCCAAGAGTTCATAATGCCATCTCATAATGGAAAATTCAAGAATTTTTACCATATAACACACAGCTCAGCCTTTTAGACTCTCCCTTGAAATTAAGGAGAAGCCCCCACAACCCCATATTTTTACTTCTTGCATGGCTGTAAAAACAACAGCACATGTTATCACCCATGTCTACATCAGCTTGGCAGTAGTCAGCAGAGATCTCTTCTCAAAGCAAAACCTTTCAAAGGAGTTAAAACCTTTACACCCTGGAGTGGGGTGAGTAGATTCTGGTTCATTCCTGAGATGTCACCTTTTCTATTGTCCTGCTGAAAACTAGCGGCTTCTTTTTAATGATTTCTTTAGAAGCTATTGTTCCCAACTTTAAAAAAATAACTTTTCTGGCCACACTGCATGAGTTTTTTGCTTTGTTGTTGTTACTGTTGTTTTTAATCGTTCTGTTATATTTTCTGCTCTTCTCATTGCTAACCTGGCTAAAAGGATCTGGTAACAGTCCTGTTGAAAATAGCCTGAATTTTCTTCCTGTCTTGAAATTTCTTCCACAGAATTAGTCCATTACTTTTAAATTAGGAATACTTCAAGTATCTCAACACAGCAGATGTAGACAAATGCTTTGCCACAATAACTCATTACTTACAGTCCAGCTCCCACTAGAATCCTATTTCTACCTAAAACCTGTGAGCAGCCTTGACTGTCTGTTTTTTATGGAGCATTTAAGTTCTTCTGAGCACTTACCGTAATCTCCCACTAACCTGAACTTACAGCATTCTAGAAATTCCCCAGCTGACATATTTGAAAACTTCCCAATTCCTTTCATATACTACTGCCAAAGGCTTAAGCACCAAGTGGTAAGGTTTAGTTTCAGCAATGACTTCAGTTCTCTGCTACTGATTTTCTGTAATTGTTTCATCATTGGAAAGATCAAAACCCCTGATATAAGCAACCTAAAAGAGGTAGAATTTCATCTGGCTCTTTGTTTCAGAGAGTTTAGTCCATGGGTACTTGGCTCCATGTACTGGGGCAGAACACTGTGACTTTTGGAATGAGTGTGTACGTCGGGGGGAATGATATTCACTTCATGACTGGCAGGAATCAGAGAAGAACCAGGGACCAGATATAACCAAAGAGATTTGTGTGCAGGGACCTACTTCTTCATACCAGACCCTTCCTCCTAGACTTTCCAAAACCTCTTAATATCACACCTGCTGGGGACCAAGCATTTACACAGGAGCCTGTAATTGACAGTTCATATTCAGACCATTACAATAACCCATCCCCATTTATCTTAAGGCCTTAAAAGATAATGTTACAGGCAATTTAATTTAAAATATATGAGTTTTGCTTCTTTATCAGAGATTTAACATTCAGGAGAGAAATGACAGCCTGCCAAAACTATATAACACACTCTCCTGAGTATGAGAACTTGCATAGGCTAACAGAAATCATAACAAAAAGTAAGACTTGTGTATAAAGCAAATTCAAAGGTGCATCTCTTCCACCTTCGCTTCAGCATATTTTAAAATCCAGCGTGACATCGAGAGAAGAGTTTTGATGCTGTTATTTTTCGAAAGTGGAAGCTACCGTATTGAAGCAGTGAGCCTGCAGGGGACTATGTTGGATTCACAAAATTATTTAAAAAAATAAAATAAGCCAGTTCATTTATTTAGGGCCAAATGGAATACAGATGAAGAAATGGCTGTACATTTAAGGGCCAGTGCTGTGGATATCAACCTGTGCACTCTCCCACCCACACCCCCTCCCACCCACCCACACCCCCTCCCACCCACCCCCCCCAACCCCCCGCCACGCTACGCTCGTCTTGAAAATGAGTGATGCCATTCAAGGAGGCGTATGTATTTTTAGTGTGTGCATGTGTTTTACTTGAAAAAAATTCTTGATATTTATAGGAGAATCAGTGATTTGGAGAAAAGATTTCTCATGAGAAAGGGAAGACAATTACTTGTGTAGCTTATTGAATGGTATTATCAAGTAAGTAATTTCTTGTAGGTCTTGGTAGATCAAAGTCATAATTTTCTAAATGTAGAAGATAAATAAAAATCTTTCTATCTGAACAAAAATAGTATTCACAAAACACACGTAAAATAAAATTAAAGTTCAAAAATTAGTTTTGCAGGTTTTACCAGTAAATTTAAATTGGTGTGTGTGTGTGTGTATTTAGTGAGGGGAGGAAAAGGGCTCGATAGTAATAGTGACCTACTACTTTAATGAAATAAGCAAGAGATAGATTTCTGAATCTTACATTTAGTTAGACACTGTTGCCTCACACAGCTAATTCTAGCTACTCAGCAGACTGAAATCTGAGGATGGCAGTTCAAAGCTAGCTCAGACAGGAAAGTTCATGTGACTTTTACCTCTAATCAATTGCCCAAAAGCCAGAATTGGAGCTGTGACTCAAATGGTAGAACTCCAACCTTGAGAGAAAAAGCTAAGGAACCAGGCCCCGAGTTCAAGTCTTAGTACCAGTACAGCAACAGAATTGGGTATTTGGGAACTGGTAATTGCATCTCACTCTTAGATTTAATACTCCCACTAATACTATAACTTGGCCAGTAATTGTGAATAATTAAGCATGGCTGTGATGTCATTATCGACAGTAACATAACGTTTGAGTGACAAGAGATTTGACGACCTAGCTCTTATCTCTTTGCTTGGGAGGGCGGGCCCAACACAGATCTGGGACTTCCCAGGCCAGTTGCAAATGGTAGTGTGGGCTGCATAAAGTGCTTGTCTTAACAAAGCAAACAAATAAAATGAGTTTACACTGTTCTGTAGTAAAAAATGTCGATATGCACTTGTAGATGATAACCTTTTATATTAGAATTGTACTTATTTAATATATACAATTAGGGTTCTAGCAATGAAAGTCACATCAACTTGGAATGGAAGGAGAAATCATCTTGTACTTGCTGAGGAATCATTCTGAGATATTTTTATGGTAATAATTGGGGATTGAAAGTAGGGACTTACACTAGTCAAGCAGGACTTCTACCACTGGACTCATGCCTCCAGACCCTTTTACCTTGGTTATTTTTTTAAGTACTGTCTTGGTTTAGGCCTACGCCAGCCTCATCTGTGATGATACTATGTTGGTTTCTCTGGGTAGTTGGGGATGGCAAGCAAGTATCACTGTGCTCATCCATGGTGCTTAGTAGTGTGCAGATAGTCTGGAGAATTTGTATGTCATGACTGGCTTTAAATCGCCTACTCTCTGCCTCCAGATAGCTAGGACTACAGGCTAGTGTCACCACACAGGGTTTATGGAATGTCTTAATGGGAGGGTTGATTTTTTCCTGAGAAAAATATTTTTCTTACTTTATTCTTCACTTAACAGCTTTTATTCAGGTTGGTGGGTGTTTGTTTTTGTTTTTGTTTTTCTGGTCATAGGGCCTGAACTCTGGGCCTGGGCGCTGTTCCTCAGCCCTTCAGCTCAAGGCTAGCACTCTACCACTTGAGCCACAGCGCCACTTCTTGCTTTTTCTGCTTATGTGGTGCTGAGGAATCAAACCCAGGGCCTCATGCATGCAAGACAAGCGCTCTACCACTGAGCCACCTTCCCAGCCCCCCTTTTATTAACAACAAAAAAGCCATGGTAATCTCGGGGATATATGCTGTGATTCTTTAAGAAAATGTGGAGAGAACAGACCAGAGACAAACTCTTACCCCCAGGGGAAAAAATAGCTCAGCTATCATGATTAGCTGATGGGTGAATCCTTAATGTCTTCTAGTTTGAGAGGAATCCTCACATGTCCTAAACGAATGTGTCAGCAAACAGACCTAAGCGTAAGTGGTCAAAATGGAGCCAGATTTGTAAGACCTGGAGTGTACTGAGCAATAGTCAAATGGTTTTGTGTGTTTCTACAGTACGTAACAATGTCCCTCTTACTTCTGTGTTCAATTGTACAGGTGAATTTTCTCTGATATAATACATTATTGTTCATTTTCTTATAGGAGTATCTTTGTTTCAAATGAGGAATTATTACAAATGATTTGTAGGGAAAGAGATTGTTTTATATTCTGCTCCACGTTATGCACTTCTCCTACTTTGTTCTTTTCGAAAATGAAATCTGAGGCTCTACTTCAATGTCAATTTAAGATTTATCTCACCTTCTCTTGATTTATAATATATATTTCTAACCTTTTACAAATATTACACATTCATCTCACCCATTTCCCTAATTCCTACGTCTAGACCTAAAGGGCAGATCTGTCGTATTAAGTTAGTTCTGAACATGTAAAATAAATTTCTTTTCTCTTGTGATCAGTGCAGTTTGGATTTTCAACCAGCCATCAAGTGAACTTTTAAATAACCAAATTCACATTGAGCGGATTTTTAGAAGGAAAGTTATAATCAATGAAAATCCAGTAAAATGCAAATACAAATCCTCCAAATGTCAAAAGGAAATATCTGAACTAAGCTTTGAATACTAAACATCAAACTTTTTTCAATCAAAAGCATCCAACTTTCATTAAAGTTTCCTTATGTGATAAGTTAATCCATTTTTAAATCAAAAGTTATTGTGTCTAAATTGTATCAGTAAAAATTCATTTGTTGCATGAAAGAAGGTATGAAATTGTCCAAGAAGTATTGTATTCATTACTTGACTTATGGAATTGTAGCCCCTTTGTACAAGTCCTTAATAATAATAATAATAATAAATGTCTATACAGTATTTGTCCCCAAAATTTATTTGTACCTTTTAAAATAGCTAATGTTCAGTGGTGTTTTGATGTACAAAAGCAGCAATTCCTTATAGTTCAAGCTAAAACTTCTCTTCCCAGGCTTTCTTGAGAATTAAATTAGAGGAAGAATAAAGAGAATGAGGCTTTTGGAATCTCATCTCCACATTCCCTGTGTTTCGTCAACCATTGTGCCTTTACTTGTCACTAGTCTACTCATTGCTGGATTTTGGCACCTTCAGTTGTCTAATTCATGTTAGAGTTCCAATATTGATCATTTCTATTTTGTTAGAGAAGAAGAGAAATTTGGGACTTGAAAGAAACCAAAATATTGAATTAGGGGTACAGTATTCAAATTTAACTACTTCTCAATTAAACAATCTTTCTACTATATGATTACCTTTCCTGAAAGAGTCATATACATTGGACTATACAGGCCAAGTTTCTATTGCATCTAATCTACTGGACAAGTTTGGGCAAATATAGTAATAGAAATCATGTGAGTGAATGGATATTCATGTATCTCCAAAGAATGCAAACTATGTAAATTTTATGTAATTGTCCTATTGCTCTTATCTCCATTTGCAAATGTAAAAATATTTCTTTTCTTTTCTTTTCTTTTTTGTCGGTCATGGGGCTTGAAATGTGGGCCTGAGCACTTTCTCTGAGCTCTTCAGCTCAAGGCAAGTGCTCTTCTGCTTGAGCTACAGCTCCAGAACTGGTTTTCTAGTGGTTTATTGGAGATAAGAGTCTCACGGACTTTCCTGCCCACGCTGGCTTTGAACTGTGATCCTCAGATCTCAGCCTCCTGAGTAGCAAGGATTATAGGCATGAGCCACTAACACCCTGGCAGGAAAAATCTTCTCTGTTCCATGAGCCACATTTGTATAGATAGATTTGTTATGCAATTCCACCTCACCTCAGTTAGAATGGCCGTTATCAAGAAAACAAAGAATGTAAAGTTCGTTTTCCACATAACGACTTATATGTCTCATTGTTGCAATGGGTCCACCTGTATCCCTATTTAAACCATTAGTTTTTTCCCTTCCCCTCCACAAATTATACCAATATCAAATACAGTGAAAGCAGGGGTTATACCGTGGGGGAGGGACATACAAAGCAACAAAGATATAATCTTATACATGTGTTAGAAACAATCGCATGAAAGAAAAATAAACATTGGAATACATATCTTAGGGTTCATTTCCCTAACATCAACTTATCTGACCTTTTCTGCTTGACTCAGACATATACTAGATATTGCAAATAAGGGAAACCATGGGACCTATGTTTCTTTGGGCTTGGCTTACTTCACTTAATATAATTTTTCCAAGTCTTTCCATTTCCTAACAAATGGGGCAATGTCATTCTTTCTGATGGAGGCATAGAATTCCATTGTGTTTATATGCCACATTTTCTTGATCCATTCATCTACTGAGGGACATCTGGGTTGGTTCCATATCTTAGCTATGGTAAATAATGCTGCAATAGCATCCATCAGAAAGAATGACATTGACCCATTTAAACAATTTATTGGGTACGGGTGGACCCATTGCAACAATGAGATGTACAAGACATTATGTTGAAAAACAAACTTTATAACTTTGGCAAGGGGGTGGGGAGATGGGAAGGGATGGGAAGGGGAAACAAAGGAGGAGGCAATAATGCTTGATAAGAAATGTACTCATTACCTTGTCCCTGTAATTGTAACCCCTCTGTACAGTATTTTCACAATTAAAAAAAAAAGAAAAGAAAAAAAAGAATGACACTGCCCCATTTGTTAGGAAATGCAAAAACTTGTAAAATTAAGTGAAGTAAGTAATATTAAGTGAAGTAAGCCAGACCTAATGAAACATAGGTTCTATGTTTTTCCTCAGTTGTAATAATTATATTAGTATATGCCTAGGACAGTCCTGGCAGAGAATCATAATTATCAATAGCTATATACATATTACTCTACAAAATGATACTAATTGAAATTAACTCCAAGACATGGAAACACTTAGTTCTTTCTTCTTACTTTATTTCATTTTTTCTTTTTCCACTGGTTTATCCCTGGCAATCACTGTCTTTGATTCTGGTAGCCTCCGTCTTCTATATACATTTATCTCATTTGGGGAAAGAAAGGGGAATAACAAAATGCTGAAAGAAGGACAAAGAATGACCCAATGCAACAATGACACTCACAAGACACTATGCCAGAAATGAACTTTAGTGGGAGAACAACAAAGGAATGGATAAGAAAATGTACTCATTACCTTACTCATGTAACTGTCACCCCTCTATACAGCATCTTTACCATAAAATTAAAAAAAATTAAAAAATGTGTTATGCATGCTGTCGTGTTCTTAACCCTGCTTTTTAAACATCCCTGACATGAGTCTTCCAGCATCCTCATAAGCATGTTGATTGACCGGGAGATGATACCTATGCAAGTTAGCACTTTCGAAATGTTCCATCTGTATTTACTAGAAACATAGTATTGTTATATTATATGGTCATCTTTTAATCAAGCAAAGAAAGAAAGAAATTGACCCCCAATAGCATTGCAATGATGTAATTAGCATTATTTTCTTTCAAAATATGTCAATGGTATATGTGTGTATACATATAATGTACTTTATTCTCTTTGCATCTACTACTGCATCCATAAATAGGTCATTTTATAACTAAAACTTACATGTGATGACTAAATTAAATCTCATTTGAATGACAATACATTCCAGTCTTTTCATATATTTAGGCTATCTTCAGTTATTATCACTTATGCTAATTCCCTTTTTGCAATATTGTTCAATTTCCCAACATTTATAATACTCCTTGGCAAGCTTGCCAGATGTGGGATTACACATTTTGAGGGCAAGATCATCCTAATTGCTGAATTTTCTGATGGGCAATTGCTACCATGGTTCTTGCATTAATGGGATGATGTATGTGAAGTCCTGCCTATGCAGGTGATATGCTAAGTACTCTAAATCTAAACCCTCCTTGAGCCCTCACAACAACTCTATGGAGTAACACCATTATCTCTGCTCATAGAAACAGAGCATGACTGGTACTGATAGTATCCAAATTAGAACATAGCACTGTCTGACTCCAGAGCCCAGATGAAGGAATTTTATTTGTTATTTATTTATTATTTGTCTTACAAAATTACAAATCTACAGTGTTGATGCACACATATGCTAGAATACCATTTTATTTTTTCCCCTCTATCTGGTGAAATCTACCTTATCCTTTAGATTTTATTTTAAAGTTTAATCATCCATGAATCCTCCAGACCCAGTGAGGCAGAATGTATTTGTCACTCCTCCATGTTCCTTTCTACTGGAAATAGGGCATTTCATGGTCTGTTATTTTTTAGCATCTTGAAGAAGGTACAGTGGTGCCCTTCTGAATTATAGAAATGCTTCACACAATTCAGAGACCTATGTATGCCCACAAATTACAATTTTGATGTGTCAAGATCTGCTTTTGGAAACTTCTTATCCTTGATTTTTGTCTTTTCTCTCTAGTACAAGAACTACAGTAAACCTAGTGACTGGATCATGTAATTCTATTATCATCTGTGTTCTCTTTTAAGTATTTATCTCCATTGTTGTCACTCTTCTGCACCCAGAATATCCTTCCCATTTTCTCCGAAGTTCTCTTCAGAAACGTGTTCTAGCCCTGTTTCCTCACCTGCATAAAGCATGTGGCTGAGCATACCATCTCTCCTTCCCAGTTGGAACCATGTCTACTTAAGAAGTCTGGAAAACATATCAGTTAATCTCACAAAAATGGAAGCTCTAAGCAAACTACAAACAGCACAGATTTTAAGTTGCTTACTATTTCCTATAAAACGCTGTTGAAATAGCAACAGTTATAGATTAAGTCAGACTTGACCTAAGAAGGTATGGGATAAAGATACATATCTATATCTATCTATAAATCTGTCTAACACATCAGTGTTCTTCCACCAGTTTTGTTAATGGGAGCTGTTAGTAATTTAACATGGCTCTGGAAAAGTCCATTTAAAACAATTTCACTAAACTAAAATCTTGAGTGAATTCATTGGTTTTAAAATATTATCTTTAAGCATTGTGCCTTTGTGTTTCTTTCCTGAATATCCTCTTTCAGTGTTACTGTGAGTATCTAGTATCCTGTATAATTTGTCATATCCCAGAGTATTTTAGATCTAACTTCACATAACAGAACAGGCTAACTCCAAGATATGGAAACAAAAGACTTTTATTTGTATTTCTTAATTTTTATTCTTTATTGATTCTGTCTTCCTTACCATATGTATGGCGTATTCATGTGTATATCTTCAGGAGAGGTGGAGGGCACAGAACTTGAGTGGAAAAGGGTGGAAAAGTGCAGCAGTAGAGCTCATTGGACGCAGATGAAAGTCAACTATACAACTTGTGGGTGGAGATGGGAGGAGGGACTGGGAGAAATTGAGGGAAGAGGACACTGTACAAAAGGAAATGTGCTAATTACCTGATTCATATAGTTGTTATCCCTCTGTACAACACCTCTATAATAACAATAAAGTAAATTAATTTTAAAAATATTATCCTTAAGTAGTTATACAAAGGGGTTTAATTGGTTTTTATTTGGAATTTAAAAGAATACAGTCATGTGATATATCCTGATATATTTCAATGCTAACTCTTCCTTTTAAATCTTTCCTAGTAATCTCTAAGCATAAACCTCAAGAAAGTAATTCCATGTAAATAATTTTTGTGTTTTTTCAAATTGTTAAATAGAAAAGTTTAATCCTGAAACCTCTTCATGTATTTTTACATAATCTTCCAAGTATCAAGTAGAATGATTCTATATAAAATATTATTCATATTTCTCAATTAGCATGCACCAACAAGTATTTATAGAATTAAGATGCTTTAAATTTCAAGGACAATCCTGAAGGATAATTTTATTTTTAATTGTTGTAGACTTTTTAAAATGCAATACATAATTTATCAGAAAGTCCTCAATTGACTAAAAAGTTATAGCTTTGTTCTTGAATACATTGAGCAATCCAATCTTAATAACTGGAGCTGCATGTACACTAATGAGAAGGTTGTACAACACATTTTAAACTCTGTGTTCTGCTTACCTTGATGCTGAACAAAATTCTGAATTTACAAGGAGATGGAGGGTTGCTTTGTTAATAAGCATAGTAATGATTATGAATAATGAATACTGGAATGAATGCTATTATAGAGTAATATTATAGAGTAACAGCCACCATGTATCTTGCTGTTAAATTATTTAAAATGCTGCTTGCTAATTATATACTTGTTTTAAGTCTACATCTGTACATGCTAAAGACTAGAATCAGTTAGTAATCAGTACCAAATTTTCCTTTTTGGCTAGTAGGGAGGGAAGGTTTGAAAATACATCTGCCAGAATGTGAAAAGTGGACTCACATTTAAATGAGTAGTTGTTTGTTTGGGGCAAGTCTGGAACATTTTAGAATTACATTGAAGTAATCCCATGATAACTAATGGAATTGTTCTTCTATATTAAAGAATTAAGAGGAGAGAAACATTTTTCCATGAAGAAAAGGACATAGGAATTACATATTTAACACTTGATTAAATATGTAGATTACTGTGAAATCTGGTGAGAAAGTTAAGGGTAGTCACATGCCATCAAGCCATCAATCCACACATATTCATTTGTTTCATATATGATAAAGCTAAAGATACCATAAAAGAACTATATTAGAGCCAGGCATAACAAAACAGCAATAGAAAAAAAACATGTTATGGTATAGTTTCCTACGGTTAACTATGGGCCATTTTAATCTCTCTCAAATAAAAACATTATTCCAATCACTGTATGTGAAATGATCTGAGCTGTACTTAAGAATAAAAATTGTGTTACATTATCTATTTATTATAGTGTACACCCAGGAAGTGAAGGCTGAACATGTATTTCTTGCATGTTGACTCAAGTTCCCATTTCTTTCCTTTATCTTTTCTACGTTAGTTGATTTCTCTATTTTCTTAAAGTGAATTATTCTATGTATCCCAGTCTGGCCCAAATTCAGTATCTTCACTCTTTGGCCTGTCAAGTGATGACATTACTGCTGTGTGCCACCATGACTGGCAACCAAGTACATTCTTGTCATTATTCTCTTCCCATTAACATTCAAAGACCCTTGGTTTCTGGTGCTTTATATAAACTGCCATTTGATTATATATACATGTGTGTGTGTGTGTGTGTGTGTGTGTGTGTGTGTGTGTGTGTGTATACATGGTAATTGTAATTTAATGAAATTTAAAGATATATTGTCTTTAGTATATTTTGTATGTATGTAGTACACATATTTATTTATATACAATATGACATATACAATACATTTATTGCATTTAATACATATATTGTATTGTGTATGCATAGTGATTCTAATTTAATACAAATATAAGACTTTAATGTCTCTCTTCCAGCAATATTTTGCATACTGGAATAGTACGTGTAACTCTATTTTAGTTGTTTCCAGTGTTAAAACTGTTCTTTTCACTTGAACAATATTACTCTTTTCCCCAAATGTAAATACCATCTACTTAGTACTACCAGGGTATCTGTTGTATGGTGGATACCATGGGCCATTTTTACATGTTTCAGTTCCTAAAATCCTAGCAATACATCTGTGCTTATTGCCATTTTTACAGACCAGAAATAATATGAGAGTGTTTAGATCCCACTTACTGCCTTGGGAGCAGGAAATGTTCCTCTCTTCCATTTCTTTACACTAGAACCCCTTATACTAAAACAAATGTTTGCAGAAAAGTTGAAAAGAAAGAAATGGTATGAAGCAGAGAAATTAGGCAACTTTTTGAGATACTTAGTCATGCCTATTCTTTGTGCTCCTTTAAGTTGCACTCTATACCTAATTCTCCTCATTTAAAAAATCATTTAGGCCAGGTGCTTGTGGTGAATGCCTGTAGTCCTAGCTCCTCAGGAGGTTGACATCTGAGGATCATGGTTGGAAGACAACCCTGGCAGGAAAGTCCCTGGAAACTCTTATTTCCAATATACTAATCAGACAAAGCTGGAAGTTATGGCTCAAGTGGTAAAGCACTCACCTGAGCAAAAGAAGTTCAGGGACAACACCCAAACCCTGAGTTCAAGCCTTAGGAATGGTAAAAAAAAAAAAAAAAAAAAGGTATTTAGTTTTTATAAAATGGTTATTTACATGTCTTGAGTATAACTTAGGTAGAATAGTGTAAGACTCTATGCACGTGTTGTTTTTGAGAAAGAATTCAATTTAAAGAATCCCTTCTAAGTTTCCTACAATAACCTTACATTTTAGAATTTTATGTTAAATTTTCCATTGTTGCCTATTTTATCTAGTACTTTCATGAGCCTTGGCTAGGTTCATAAATGGTCTCAAACATCATCATCATCATCATTATCATCATCATCATCATCATCATCATCGTGATTAAATGGAGATGAGTCTCATAGACTTTCCTGCCCTGGCTGGCTTCAAATTGTAATCCTCAGCTCTCAACTTTCTTTCTTTTTATTGTGAGAATATCGTACAGATGAGTTACAATTACATGGGCAAGATAAAGAGTACATTTCTTATCAAGCATTGTTGCCTCCTCTTTGTTTCCCCTTCCCATCCTTTCCCATACTCTCCCCACTTCCCCCCACCCGATCCTCCCCCACCCACCAAAGTTGTAAATTTCGTTTTTCGACATAACTACTTGTTCATCTCATTGTTGTAATGGGTCCACCTGTAGTCCTAGTTAAATGATTTGTTTTTGCCCTTCCCCTCCACAAATTATACCAACATCAAATACAGTGAAAGCAGGGGTTATACTGTGGGGGAGGGACATAGAAATCATCTTATAAATATGTTAGAAACAATTGCATGAAAGAAAAAAAACATTTGAATACTTATCTTGGGGTTCATTCCCCTAACATCAACTTATCTGACCATTTCTGCTTGTCTCAGACATATACTAGTTATTGCAAATAAGGGAAACCATGGGACCTATGTTTCTTTGGGCCTGGCTTACTTCACTTAATATAATTTTTTCCAAGTCTTTCCATTTCCTAACAAATGGGGGAATGTCATTCTTTCTGATGGAGGCATAGAATTCCATTATGTATATATACCACATTTTCTTGATCCATTCATCTACTGAGGGGCATCTGGGTTGGCTCCATATCTTAGCTATGGTAAGTAATGCTGCAATAAACATAGTTATGCTGGTAGCTTTAGTATGGTCTTGTTTGTGATCCTTTGGGTAAATGCCCAAAAGTGGGATTACTTGGTCATAGGGGAGCTCTATGTGGAGTCTGAGTAGCTAGAGTTACTGTTGTGAACCACCAATGTCTAGTTCAAAGTACCTTTGAACATTAGTGATGAAATTTGTTTTCTTCTTTAGACTTGGTGTATTTGATGATATTGAAAATAAGTAAATTAGAATCTCTCAAAGAATAAAGTAGAATGAAAAGTAGAATTATGAACAACACTAAATCTACGATTTCTCTCATAGTTTAATTTCTTCTTTGTGAAGACCTGTTGTTTTAATGGGGAATGCAGGGTTTCATTGTGCTATAGATTTGTTCAGCAGGCTTTCCTATATGTTTATAAAATACAGTAGCCTAGCAGAACTTTATCTTGGAAATCGTGTAAGCCGGCAAATACTTTCCTTTTATTTTTTCATTAAAATTGGGCTGTTTGTTGGTACATTTATATAATACCCTCTGTTGAGCTATTAGAAACAGTATGGTCTTTTCAGGTTGTAAAAGCACAGGAAGTAGCTGGAGAAAAAGCAGATATTTGTGACATCACTCATATTGCCCATTGATTTTCCCATCTTATTTGCCCACTTGTTTGTTCTAGAAAAAAATTAATTTTTATGCAGAGAATTAGAAAGGAAGTCAGACTAATGTCTCACTGACAATTGTGCATTTTGAAGTTCACATTCATTGTTGTCACTGATTTCTTGTAAAGTCGACATCATCCAGATGCTGGGGTCAAATGAGAGTGTAAGTGAGAAAGGAACTGCTGTGACATTTGAGCTGACAGTCATAATTCTGACATGTAGAAATCACTGGGAAGAAAACAAACATTGAAATTCACAAATGAGGGCCTAAGTGAGTATCAAGCTGACTACTTCAGAAGTCTTTGATGAGGTACTCAGTAGTTGGTGCCAAATATAATGAATTTAAGGCCTCAAGAGGTTACAAAAGAGGAAAACCAAGAGCGGTCTTAAGCACCAGAGTCTGGAAGGTAGGGAGGGCTTCATCTCCCTCAAACTAAACATGTACCACAGATGTCAGTGACACTGTTGGAAGGGTTTCCTATTATAAGTGATGCTTCCATAAAGACATGTGTTGGCTTCGCTTGTTCCTGATCATGAGGTCACACAGACAAGAGCTTCTTCTTGCCTCCTGCAGTCCTGAAGACTGGCATACAGAGAAGCCATTCACTTGCCATGACAGTTTCCATCAAACTGGTTCAAAATATTGTCAGTGTTTATTCAGTTTATAGGGACCTTAAAAAATCTGTATTTGTGAGCCAAGCTCACAAATGTGGCTCAATCCTATAATCCTAGCTACTCAGGAGGGTGAGATCTGAGGATCATAGTTCAAAGCCAGCCCAGGCAAGAAAGTCTCCAAAATTCTCGTCCCCAATCAACCAGAAAAAAGCTGGAAAATGGAAGTGTGACTCAAGTGGTAGAGTGCTAGCCTTGACCAGAAAAGCTCAGGAACAGCACCCAGACTGTGAGTTCAAGCTGCAGGACAAAGAGACACAGACAGACAGACAGACAGACAGACACACAGACACAGACACACACACACACACACACACACACACACACAAGCCATATTTTTTTCTGAATCCAACAAATGCTATGGCGGGAAAACTACTATGGCCCATGCCAGCACCATTTAAGCATTTTTAGTTCTTTTTTAGCCTGTACCGTTCAGATCTGGCTTTGTCTGGTAGAAATAAAATGTATAACTTTCCACTGGTGAGAATTTTTACCACAAAAAACATTAACTTCCAAGCTGAGCACCAGTGGCTCATGCCTGTAATCCTAGCTGCTCAGGAGGCTGAGATCTGAGGATCAGGGTTCAAAGCCAGCCTGGGCAGGAAAGTCTGTGACACTCTTATCTCCAATAAACCACTCAGAAAACCAGAAGTAGTGCTGTGGCTCAAGTGGTAGAGTGCTAGCCTTGAGCTGAAGAGCACAGGGACAGTGTCCAGACCCAGAGTTCAAGCCTCACCACCGACAAAAATAAAACAAAAACAAATAAAACATTAACTTCCAGATCTACATGAATATTTTCTTCCAAGTAGTTGTATTGCAAAATGACTTTAAATGTTTTAATGTTTTTTTCCATTTCTACCTTTGTGAGATAGCGCTAGTCACCACACATAATGAAAATAACCACTGTATTGGAAACCTTAAGTTTGATTGGTTATCCACATCCACCTGATGAATCCTAAAAGCAGGACATTGAGCTAGATCACCAAATGATTTAATACCTACAACAATTAAGGCTAGGGTGTGGTTCAATATAGAGGACTTAGCACACATGAGATCCTTAGTCTGACCTCCAGCATACACCGACAAGCATGGCTTTGCACTTCACACACAAGCATTGTAGACTGTTGTGTAGCTCAGGAGTGGAGCACCTGCTTTATGTTCAGAGGCTCTGGACTTAATTCCCCAGCAGTATAAAATATAAGTAAAAAAAATAAATAAATGATATTTTTAAATAATAATACTCATAAAACCAAGTTACTTTTGTCCATTTTTTCTCAAAAATCAATTATTCTCACACAAAATATATTAATATATAATGTCCAGTGAAATTTCCCAAATTGATTTAATAGCCCATCAACTTCTCTGTGATACTTGTGTAAGTTGACAAAGTAAGTTCTGGGGAAAAAAAATCACCCAACTCTTTACTTGTCTTAAACTTATGAGGGATGTAAACCTAAGGTTACACTGCCCATATGTCTGCAAGGGCAAAGTACTCATTTTCTTTTCTCACTTAACCTTAGTGAGAAAGCTAACACATATTTTTTTTTAATTCTTCCCTTAAATTCTTTCACTTTGCTAAGAGTTTTACATAGACAATTATTTTCCACTATGTTTTTGTTGCTCATTATGTTGCTAAAAATAGTATGTCCAATCCTGAAGTATGACTTAGAAAATTAATGAACGAACTCTGGTCCTCTTGGTTTGAGGTACAACTTTCCTTCCAGATTTAAGTACAAGTCAGAGACCTTGTGCCCTTTCTTTTCTTGTTCCTTGCATCTCTACTGTCCTGGTGATCATAGTGGCATCTAAGGAGAGTTTAGTAAAGTTTGGTATTTATAAACCATATCTTTTGAAACTCTGTTAATTCCATCGCTCCCAGTGAACCAGAATATATTTTATTTTGATTTGTTCTTATAATTGTATTAATATACTATCACACCATTGTTATTAAAGAAATTACTTGTTTTAGGGGCTAGGGAATTGAAAGGGAAGGAGGAGAAAGGGGAGGGAAGGAACAAAGAACAATCGCAAATGTTCTAATGTGGGTGACTCTCCTCCCTGAGACAATCCCCTTCAGCAGTTCAGTGCTGTCTTCTACTATTTGTCCCCACTTTACTAAATAATATTTATGTATAGATATCTCATTCACGTGTTTCCCATTGAATTCCTGTTATGACAGATTAATATTTTAATTTTCTGATTCTTCACACTTCCCTGACTCTGTTACTTTTTATTTTAATTGGGATATAATTAACATGCAATAAATGCCTTCATCTTAACTGTTTATTCCACTGAATTTGAAGGTGGACATGCCTAAGTAAAATCATCCAACACAGAATAAAGGACACTTTTGTTCCTGTGGAAAGTTATCTGAAGGTCCTCTAAGTGATTCTTCGCTCCCATCTGCTACCTATGAACACACAGTATTATCTGATCTATAATGCCAAAGAATAGCTCTGGTTTAAATTTCACATAAATGAAATCTGTTATTTCTTCTATTGTTCGGTCTTCTTTTGCCCTTCCACTAAAACTTTTCTGCTTATTCCATGGTGATGTATTTATCAGTAGCCTATAATTCATTACTCCATTATATATGCAAGTGATAGTTCATCTACTGTCTTGTGTATGGATGCTCAGACTCACTTTGTCCACATTTGTATTAGCATATACTAATTATACAGCATGGGAGTTCTTGTTATGATGTTTTGTACATGCATATAAGGTGTTATGATTATATTTATTGCCTCTTACCACTCACTCTAACCTCACCTCCCTCCACCCCTTTTTTCTTTCTCTCAGTATTGTTAAGTGGGTTTCATTATCAACTTTGCATACATGCTGCAATATATTTAAATTATATACTTCCCCACACTCCTTCACCCCAAATTGTATTTTACTTAAAATCACATCCATTTTATCCTTTTAGATGTAGCTTTTGAATATGAAAAAAGACATATAGTATTTGTCTTTCTGAGTCTGGCTTATTTCCATTAACATAATAATCTACAGATCCACCCACATTTCCCCCCTAAAAATAATGTACTTCAATTCCCCTTCATGGCTGAATGATACCCCACTGGGCTTCAGATACTGTAATCCTAGTTACTCAGAGGGCTCATATTAAAGAATAGCAGTTTGAAGCCAGCCTGGGCAGAAACGTCCATGAGACTCTATCTCCAATTAGCCATGAAAAAAGCCAAAGGTGGAACTGTGGCTCATGTCAAGGAGCACTAGTCTTGAGCAAAGCAGAGTGCAGAAACAATGTCTATCACCTGAGTTCAAACCCCAAGACTTGTGTGCAAGTTCACATGCACACACCAACCCTCTCCCTCCACCCCCAAACACATACAAATACCCTATAGAGCATGTAGACCACCTTATTTTCTTTATCCATTTATCATCCATTGGGCACGGGCTGATTCCATAACTCAGCTCTTGTGAATTGTGCTTACTTCACTATTAAAGATAACATTGCAATGAGCCCTTACCTACAGATCTTTGTTTGCATATTTTGAGTAAATATTTAGAACTGGAATTTTCAGCATGTAGCAAAGATGGACATTTGCTTTTACTCTAAATAGTTCTACAAACTGACTTAAATCAAATGTCACTTTATAATCCTTTCAGAAATGTATTAATAGTACGTTCATCTTATCAATATTTGGTGTTTGAATTTAGCCATTTTATTTCTTTACATATTTCTTCTTATTTCTTTATTACAAGTTTTTTATACATTTAGTTGTTTTTTTATATTAGATGACTCCTTATATTTTAGAAGCCCATTACATTTCTTTACATATTTCTTCTTATCTTTCTTATGTTTCTTTATCCATTTTCTTTTTTTAATATTAGATGACTCCTTATATTTTAGAAGTCCAATGCTGCTTTATTCATATATATGTGAATTCTTATAAATATTATATATATGGATAAATACAAATATTATATATATTATATTGGGCCAGTACTAGTACTTGAACTCAAAACCATGTACTTGCTTGGCTTTCTTGCACGTAGCTGGTGCTTCACAACTTGAGCCATGCTTGTAGACCAGCTTTTGTGCTTGTTAAGTGAAGACAGAGTCTAAGACTTTTCTGTCCAGGTTAGCTATAAGGTACAGTCCTCCATATCTCAGCCTCTGAGTAGGTAGGATTAGAGATATAAACCTCCATTATTGATAGAAAATTATGTTTACGGGCAGAATGACTAAATGAGGCTTCCCAATTGCTATATAATTGTGAAAATGGTCTCCTAAATAGAAGCGTTTTATAGTCGTTACTCTGGGTTGGTTTAAATTCTCTAGAGGGGGAAAAAAAATCTCGAATATGCTACATTAGGTGTCTAATTCCATTCTCCAGGACCTGAGAGCAAGAGAATACAAGTAAAGACTCCCGTTCAAGTGCCTATTTTGCTTCATCATTCACACCATTCCTTCCTCTTCCATGCATTTGTTGCTTCTTGGGGTAGCAATTTTCTGGTTAATATCTAATGATTTAGAAGATGTATTTGTTTTGTGCTGCTTGAATAGAGGGAAACCTTTAACCTGATGTCCAAGGCAGAGGGAAGAATACAGTGTTTCATGCCCTAGCATAAGACTACAGTCAGTTCTCATGTTATTTTGTTTCCTGTCTCATCACACTCCTCCTTGAACCAGGTCATCCTCGGTAGATGAGTTCTTTTTCCCCCCAATGCCTTACCTCAGCCTCTCCGATGATTTTCCTTCTGACCTGCTAAGCTCTATATTACAGTCCATCCTTTTTCTCTCTTCATCACTATGATCTTGATTATATGTGTCTATTGAATCTTGATTTCTCATCTATGAAATTTAACATGATTTTAATTTTTGGCTTTGCATGGTTTTACCCAAGATATTCACTTACGCTGTACTTGAGATTTGAGAAAGATTGCGTTATCGGATGAGAAGCAAGTTCAGTGCTTCTGAAGAGGCAAATCTAATAGGTTGTTGCATTCCTTCTCAAGAATGCTTAAAAGACTGTTTTAGAAATTGACACAAAGAGGCAGAGATTATGGGTGGCACCAGTCTCCTTTTATCATCCTGAGGGCTTTGAGGGTAAAAGTTCAGACAAAGGATATATTCACCTTTTAAAATGTAAATGAACTGCAACATCAGCATGATTTCCTTGTACTATCTTTGAAAAAAAAATGAAAAAACTACACTCATGGTTTTTCTTTATTCTCTCAAGAAAGGCTTTGAAAACCCATAATTACAGAATATATTAAAGAAAAAAATTACTAATAAATATGGTTCAAGAAGAACACTCAAAGGTTTAAAATTGCTAGGCAAAATACCTTATTTTTAGACTGAATCTTGGAGGGATGCTTAAATAAGTTACTCACTGACAAAGATAAAGACAAGTCATAAATTAAGCATATTGGAAATAACAGGGGGGGGGGGTGATAAGAGCTGACAAATTATTGACATTGCAGGAACAACCAAGGCAGGGATTGCTAAAATGGCAGTCCTCTGATGGTCGGCCTGTGTGTGTGATTGTTGATGTGGCTGATCGGAGGGAAGAGTTCCCTCATATATGAATCAACATATACAATCAAGAACCTATGACATGCTAGTCACTGGGTAGGTTATGAAGAAAGAAGAGCCCACCCGTGATTTTAAAAGCAATTAAAATATAGACATGACATAAGGAAATACACACTCAGTACCAACAAAGTTATACAGACAAGTAAATACCACCCTAACTCAGAAGTGACAGAGAAAATCATAGGCAGAGAGAGAGAATGGAGTTTGCACAGAAGACTCCACCCTTGCCATTCCTCGTAAAAATAAATCAGTACTAACCAAAATGGATCTCCTACATTTTTTAATGTGTGAAGAAACTTGGCAGACATGCCATCATTATCTCTGAGAGGTTTTTTTCTTTCTTTCTTTCTTCCTTCCTTTTTTGTAGTTATTACATTTTGGCTCAGGCAAAGACAGATTCATGTAGCTCATCAATGTCTAGTAGATAGCAAGTTTTTAAGGCACTTTTATAGTGAGAGTAAGTCATCCTGCTTTATTTATATACTTACATGGTCATCTTTACTATTATGATAGCAAACTTCTCAATTTCACGATCTTGGCAGATGGAGACAATGCCACATTTAATTTTTACACTTGTTAAAAGGAAGCCTATTTCCCAAGGAGAATTTTAAGAGTAAAGGACTCTGAACCAGTGACAGATTGATAATGTAAATATCCCTCCTTTGTAGACTTGGCCAGTTCTTATGGTGTAAATAGTTCATATGAACAATTCTACATTTCCAAGTCAATGCTACTGAGACCTGGGTAGGGAATACTTGAGTAGATGAAGCTGACCTGGGCTAGCGCAAGCTTACTCCAGCACTCCCTGGGCTAGCGCAAGCTTACTCCAGCACTCCCCTGAAGTTTTCAGACTTTCAGATTCCATCCACCCATCCAGATGTGCGTAAGGATGATGTTTGACATATTAATTCTATTTCCATTGTCATCCCAGCTTGGTCTTTATTCTTTTATTTATTTTTGCAATATATGGCTGTGTGATAAGAGTATGGAAGTCAAAGTTGCTCTACCCCAGATGAAGCTTGCTTGTTTTTGGCTGTCAAAATGCAGTTTCTTTTGTTGTGGAGAACAGCAGTGTCTTTTTGCTTGAGCAGAAGCGTGACAGTGAGGTGAAGAGCAGAGAAGGGCAGGGTCAGGATCTGTTGTGCTAGGCAGGGGTGCTGCGGCTGTTTATTGTCATTTCCCCCCACACACACCTCCCGCATACAAGCACATGCCAATCCAAGGTTTGTCATTTCAAAATTGAGGTAGCAATTCCAAGCTGTCCACTGAATTGTAGCAACTAACCCCTAATGGCATAATTCTAGAGCGACCTCCAGAACAAATTCTTTTATGTTTCAAACCTTTCATGAGTCTAGGGCAAACATCATAGTGATCTTCACAGCCTTGTGCCCCTGTCTTACGGGGTCACCTCTCAGTACTAGGCTTGACAAAGTCCTGTATGGACAAAGAGATTTGTGAATTAGAATCTTCCAACGTTGAGTGAGTGAGAATCTAGTTGGGATCTATTGTTTTCCCCACTGTCCAAACAAGATGTATAGAAATTTCCATACTGCTAAGTACCCATTCCCTCCGTGTTCTTTTCCACATCCATGTGGGAATCTGGTCATCGCTTGGCCACCCCTTAGTTTTTACCACTTTGCTGTTGCTTACATTTGCTCCAACAGTTACTTCAGCTAAGACATCTGGCAGAGCCTTTACTATATAGTGAAGTTGTCTGCATTGGTTGGGCTGATAACTGAGCAACCTTGTGGGAGGCCTTACAACCATTCTAGATATGTGACTAGTAACTAGTGACAACTTGCCTTTACTATGTAGTAAAGTTGTCTGCATTGGTTGGGCTGATACCTGAGCAACCTTGGGGGGGGGGGCTTACAACCATTCTAGATATGTGACTAGTAACTAGTGACAACTTGCACACAAGTATAGTGAGAACTTGATGTAAGTTTGCAAAATGCCTTAAAGATTTTAGGGGTAAATCTTAGCATCATTTTAAAGTATCTTTGCCCCCCCCCCATCCTTTATTTTACTGAGAGAGCTTTTCATCAGATTCATCAGAGAGCATGCAGTATTGGATGGAGTTCAGAGTCAGCAAACTCTAGCTCTGTTGTCTTGAGACCCTGGCCTGGAGTCCTTTGTGAATGAATTACTCCTCCCTCAGGTATGCTACACCTTCCCAAGGATTCCTTTTTGATTACATAACCTATTGATCAAGAAATTTCTCAACAATATTATCTACCATCTTAAGGAGCCAGTTAGAACTCTGGAACTACTATAAAATGAATACACAAACAACCAATTTCTAATTTGTAAAGAACAAGCCCTAGAGAGAAGAAGAAGATGGCGGAGGAGAAGCTGGAGGCTAAACAAGCTCTCGCATAGAAAGCGGTTTTAGTGTTCCAGTGAACAGTCCTAGGGTAGAGAGTCACACCAAGTGTGCCATCATAGACAGAGAGTTTGGCCAGAGAGGAAAACCCCAGGCAGCTTGATTAAGGAGACAGATTTGAGCTCTGGCTTTTCAAAGACACAGTCAAAAGGAAGGATATGTTGGCTCAAAAGGCTGCCCTCCCTAACTTCTGAAGGATCAATGCCAGTATACAATAACAATAATACCATTTGCAAGGCATTTGGGGAGATGATACAAAGAATAAAATTGAGAATTGCTGATATTGGGAATATGAGTTGAATTGGTCATGGTGATTGAGAGGAGAGTCAGTGAATATTGTTACAGAGCTAGAGACCATTTTTTTATAGAATGCCTGGTAGGGTCATGGAGTCACATAGGTGAGACCCATAATTCATGTATTTTTTTCAGGCAGCCATGCCTGTAATTGTGTGAACGGATAAGAGGAAGCCTCCGTCTAAGGATGTGTGGATTTTAAACATGCCTTGTTGTGCTTCAGGCTAGTTATCACGTTCACATATATGCTGACAAGGCAAAAGTATATTAAATATCTTTATGGATAGTCAACCTTAATAAGGCAGGACGTGCACTTAATTATAGTCATTTATTGGTGACTTTTCTAGGTTAATTATAGTTTTATGTAATCTAAGCTTGAAGTAGTTGAATAATAATAAAGTAGCATTTATATGCTGAACATGGAAAGGGCAGGCTCAGGATCATTTATATTTGTGAATTAAACTCTCCGGGTGAATGTATATAAGACATAGACATGTTTCCCAAGAATATTAGCTTACTAGAGTCACTTAAATATAAAGGAAGATTATTTACAGATCATTAGAGTTAGAGACCCATGGTATTAATGTGACAGACACATTCTTTATACACAAATCTGTATCTCTCTTAGCCACTTGGCAGAGTACAACTAAAGAGTTTGAGAAAGAAATGGTTCATGTCTTGGTTCGGAATTTAATTCTGGGGTGAGAAGATTGTAGTTAAAACAGATCGGTTGTTCTTTGATATTAATTGAAGATTTGTTTTTCTTGTAGTCATTTAACTTGATGACTTTATGTATACGAGGTTATTGCAAAAGAAACTTTCAGAAGATGATACACTGAACCCAGATTGTGATGCTATGGCTAGAAGTGGGGTTTCAGAAGCAAGAGTGGTACTCTCTCTGAGGAAATACTAATGACATTGTAAATGTCAAAGACAGCACTGGAAATATTCCAGTCTTTGAGTGTTGCCAGACTCTGTTTGGCCAAGCATGCTCCCTGCACCTTATCTCTCAACGTATTGCAATGAGGAGAACAAAAAGTTTACCATTCCTTCGGTTCCTAGGGATTGATTTAACTGGCCTTGGGAAATGATGGCGAAGAGGCAGTTAAGATGATGTCTCTTAGGTATGGTGGGCAGGATGAAATAAGATATTGAGAAGACAATAGTCATCATAGAAATAAATTTTCATTACATACATGGATTTAAAGGTCAATGATCAAGAAGCCAGACAAAGAATTAAGTTTATTCTATGAAGGAAAGACAGCAGAAATATGACATTTTGATTTTTGCATTTCCTCATTCAAAGTCTGGAAAAAAATCCTCTATAGAGTTATAAGAATTGGATTTTTTTGTGTGTGTGAGCGTGGCTGTTAATTACTAATGCAGTCTTTTTTACCCTATGTGTTATAGCCAGGAATATTATTTCCTAGGAGTAAATGTCACTTCCGTATTTTTATTATGTCTTTTGTTCTCCAAATATTCCCAAGTCTGTCTGTATAACTATCTTCTCTGTTATCTATCTATCTATCCATCCACTTGAATGGAGGAAAAGAATGTAGAGTTTAGCCATGCGAACATGGCAATAGCAAATGGCAATAGCAGGAATAGCAAACTGATTTCCTAGAGAAAATTTGCAAGTGACTGAATTGCTCTGTTTTTAAGCCATGTTTTTACATTGGGTTTCTATTGATTCCACTAATGTCACCCAAGCTGTGTAGCTCAGGCTGTTCTGATGCTATGACAGAGGAATAGCAAACAACCTCTATTAATAAAGTAGAAAGGCATGAATAGACTATGTTTCCTTATCGATTTGCTAGGATACGATGTCAATACTGGGAGCCATTTACTTAATAAACACAACACAAATATATTTTCCATCAATTTTCCCCCAACAAGCATGATTGGTTATTTGTTTATTTTGAACAAAGAAGTAATTACCTATGAGTAGATAGGACTCTCATGTATGTATGTTTCATCTATCATTTCTCTATATAGTGTTTATACACATGCTTGCATTCACATGTATACATGTACACATACACACCTAGATATGGCAAATATCATATGCCCATAAAGAATAAACTACATATATTATAAGATGGGTATTTTTAGGTGACTACAGAAGGAACAGCACATACTATTGCCTTGCTATATGTTGTAGTTATTACCAAAAGGGGGCTACAAAGGTATTGTGCCTCAATTTTATCACTGTTTCAATTTCCCAAGTGTGGAAAAAAAATTAGTAGATCTATCTAATGTTAAGGGAAAGAAATCACATATTAAAAAAGAAATCCATGTGTACTGAGTTAAATTTCTAGAAAACACATATTGAATGGGTCATGACAGGGCGCGAATTACAGGTTTCCCAAAGTACAAGTGAAAGATGGATGGACCGCAAAGGCCATGAGGAAACCTCTGAAGGTGGAAGATGTAGCCTACCTCTTAAATACAGTTATCGTCAGGGAGTTCTGCAAAACTTTTCAAATCAAATACTTCCAAAGGGAAAGTTGGTTGAACTGAACCCAAACCTCAATAAAATTGTTTTAAATTGAGGCTCTCAATACCTAAAAATGTATATGAAGAATAACTTTATATTTGCCACATCTCTAATAAAACTAAGTGATTTGCATTTTGGGGGACACACTGCATATTTCTGCAAATATACTCTTAGGAGGAATTTAATTGATGATTTTCATTTTATTCTATAATGCTTAATTTCCAAAAGGCCATTCTGAAGAAAACTGAGGGGAGAGGGAGTTGGTTTTGTTTTTGTTTTTCCTAGTAGATGCAATTAATTCTGTCCTAAGGAATAAAAAGGCAATGAATGATCTTTTGAATGTTTATCATGTTGACTACAAATTGCTGTATTAGTATTCTTTTGGGGTTCTTTTAGGTAGTGTATTTGAACATCGGGACCTCATGCTTGCAAAACCGCCACTTGCTGTATTAGCTATCATTGCTACTTCACAGGTGATCACAGACTTTATACAACACAGATTTATCCTCCGCAGACTTCTCTACCATGTGGGTCACTCCGTACGTAGTTGAGAACATGATGTTTTACTTCCTTAAGCCCAGGAGAGAATCTCTCCTTCCAGCCTTCTAAGACCAGGCTTTGTGAGATGTTGCTTACTCGAGAGAGGGCCTACTCATAAGCTCTGCTATATAATGTAATCCATTCAAAATTGATCATCTCATCAGTTTTGCTCTTTCAATGACAAGAGATCCATCTGCATTCAAAAGAGCAATCAGCTTGGTCAAGCTGAGCCACTTTAGGTAAAGCCATCTGCCACAATTATTTTATAGAAAACTTCTGTTATATATTATTTTTAATAATATATTTCAATACAGGCACATCTTTAAACAAATATATAAGTAAATATTACAGTTTAAAAGCAGAGTGTGATTCAATTTCAGATAAGCAGGGTAAGTATACTTCAAATTGATTTATTACACATTCCTTTAGTTTCTCTATAAAAATCTCAGGGCTATAGCTATTGTACCGTGCGAAGCATGTTTTTGCAATGTACCAGGCAACAAGGAGTTAATGTACCTCTCTTTAAATTAGCCGATTTCAATCTTCCTCATCAGGAAAATAAGACCTATAATTTGCAAAATGAATCCACTTTCTTGAATAGTGGCTGAATAAAAAAAAACATCGAGTATTTTAATAATTATTTATTCTATGGTTCCCTACTGTTCATAAAAATCAAAAATAAAATATTAAAAACATAGATCATAATATTAGTTACAGATGTCAGTTTCTTCCTTTTTTCTTCTGAAGAAAAGGTGCTAATGAATTCCTCTAGACTGATTTCTGACATAATTACCAGGATTGTACAATACATCATTCTACATTTATGCCAGCAAATTAGCATCTGTGATTCATACAGTGGCAGCTTTCTTAATTTTATCATGCTTTAAATATATGTTGTTTAGGCTTTCAAAATAACAGGTGGCTGTATACCTTCTCGATTGGAGAGCATTTACAATTCTGTCAATAGTGAAGATTTCACAAATGACACACACGATAGGCCTGGAGGGTAAAGCAAAATAAAATCTGTGACTCTGACAAATATACTGCAACATGCATCAATAATTTCCACGTGAGAAATATGAATTTTAATGATTCTTACTGTCATTCTTTCTATCTATGTTGGGGGGATTATACAACATTCCGCACATAATATTCATTTTCTGATACCCAGAAGGCAGCTACAGAGGGTGTCAGTAGACACACACGCAATAGTGTGTGCTTGTATGAACTGCTGTGTACAGTACCATTGCATCTAGGAAATCAGATTTACACACTACCACTTCAAGTGCATTTCTGAACTTCCTAAACCCTTTGGTGATACAGAATTGTAATAAAACTATCGAGTATAGTAAAACTATGCACTGATTTGAGCAGTATCAGATTCATAGGAGGGTCACTCAGAGAAACAATGGTGACAAAATTGCTCTATGCTGCCCCATCCAATTTGTTTTTTGTTTTTTGTTTTTTGTTTTTTTTTTTTAGAATAAACTGCTCTCTTGGGGCTGCCATCTTCTAGGGCAAAGGGCAATAATGTGTTTAGCTAATTGTGCAGGTATCTCCAGCAGCAGTTACTCAGTCTCTTCCTTTCCTTAGAGAATGAGGAGATTATAGTTCCGGTTATTTTTTATTTGTTTTCAAAATGAGGAAATAGGTGCAAAGGATGATTAAAATATTTATCCAGTATTGCACATGAGTGAAAGTAGAATTAATATTTGTGATCTAATTTCTAGATTGGCCTTTATGTTTTACTCTTCACTTTGTGTTTGTACACCCATTTTGTACGTTGTGGGAACTGGGTGTTCTGCATGTGATTCATAAATATGAACTTGGTTGACACTGAAATCGGTCCTTTATATAATGTCAATCCAATTAGATACTATTGTCCTCACATTTTATTGGTAGAGAAACTGAGTCAAGGAAAGGTGAAGTAACTTGTGTGCGGATGAGTAATGAGTATATGGTGAAGGCAGCTCAGCTATTGTGCTGTGTCACATGCAATTTCCACATGTGGCTTGCCTTTACACTGTAGGTCTGAAACAACATCAAATAATGGCTTTGTCCCGCTGCCTCCGTCTGCTTTCTGTCATGTGCTGGATAATTCATCAGGAGAAGAGATGCACTAGGGTTTACCGTGGTGATGACTGGCAGGTCCAAATTCCTGACACCAGAACCCTTGTGAAGATCTCCTTGACTGTATAGAGAACATGATAGAAAACAGTAATGGGAAACAGTCAAAATCAGAAGTGTCCAAGTTCCGTGGGGTATCTTTGTTCCAGAAGTGGGCTCTCCAAACAACTGATTCCGCCAAAGGGACCTCATCTAATCCACCAAAATGGGCATTAGTCCAGAGGTGGGAGCCTCTTTGACCTAACCAGCTGTCCAGGGTCCCATCTCAGTTTGATTCCATTGCGGGTCAAGTTTCCAGCACATGAACCTTAGGGATACAGGCCATATCTAAACCAAGGGGTCTAGTAGCATTGGTCCTACAGCTTCTGCTCAGGTCATCTACCCAGGAAGGTAGAACGAAGAGTCAGTACCAAGATGGTAGGAGGTCACCTGGCTTACTTCATTTCTCTCCCTTCAGTGTCTGGTACATGGAGGTACACAGCTACAGTATTTTGAATGAATACATGATCAGATGGTTCAGCATATGAGTCGATGGGTGAATGGTTTCAGACTTTCTTTCAAGGAAGTGCCAGTCTGTGATGAAAACCTAAATTATATGAACTAAAGGTTTTAGATCTTTTTATTCCCTTCATTTCCTTCAAAGAGTCTGTCTATAAATAAAAGCACTCCAGTCTGGGTTAAACAGATTGGCTCAGTTTTAAAATATATATTAGAAAAACATATGTTGAAACCCCAATTAGGCAAGCTATTATCTGCATGGCTCAGTCTCAACTCAGATTAATTTGGTAGAGGTGAAAATGAATTCTTTCACAGAAATGATCTTGCCATATTTTAGAATGATGTTTCCGTATGGAAGACAATTTCATATGCAAAAACTATGGAACAGAATAAAAAAATCATTGGAGAAAGGTGGTGGAGGTGTCTTCATCTGAAATGTATATTAAATACCATGGAATCAAGCATGAAACACAGGGTTAAGAAACAGACAGGGCTTGGTAATTTGAGTTTTATACTCTTGCCAAAGTCATCAGATAAAAATAATGCCATATTTGTACTTTTAAAACTTTGAGGCAATATGTTTTGTTTTATTTTTCTAAGAGAAGAAATAAGAACTTAGGAAAGAGCTAATATAATAACAGAATGGATTTTTGTATATGCTGAAGCAAAAAGAAGAAACTCAGTATGTGGTGATGTATGGGTTTGAAATGATTGTTTTAAGAGTGACAAGACAAAGCTTGAGAAAGAATTTTAACAGAATGTATAAAATCAAAAGTAAAGGATGGGATACACGGACATTGATTTTATTCATCAAATCTCAAATATTCCACACCACAAGGACCTACTCAAAATTTAGTAGAGGTTGTTTAAGCATCCGTTATAAATACATTTGATAGCATGTAATAAATTCAGATGGAAATGGCACAGGAAGTTTTCTAATGAGACATTAAGATGAGTTATGAGATTTTTAATATTCATTCTTATATTGGGCAGTTGTTGCATGAGAGTGAGTCAATTCTTCACATAACATTATCCCCAGTGAAAACTCCACCAGAAAAAAATCTACTAGATTCTGATTATTGAGTTTACTGTTTCCTTTATTCATGCATATTATAGGGACACGTTTTTATAAAAAGTACCTACAGCCTTTACCTCCTATTTTTTAAACTGGGCTAAATTAGGGAAGTTAATCGAGTGAAAGAAATAGCAAAGAGAAGGAAGCTATGCACTGATGGTTATCTCTCCCACACTCCCAAAATAATTGGCAATGTTACTGAGCCAATGGATATGAAGCAAAGGGTGGGCCAAAGTTAATATGAAGTGAAATTAAAGAGGATTTACCATACTACTAATAGGTAGAAGTATAAGAATGTGTTAAAGGAGAAAGAAGTAGAAATTTCTAGATCAGGTTTGTTTCACAGATAAGCTGTAATCCTAAATTGTCACATTTAAATGCTGCATTAGATTATGAAAACCCAGATAACAGAGACGGATAACTTATGTAGCCATAGCTTTATGTTTATTATAGAACAATTGCAGAATTTTGAGCTTCTATTAATAACATAGAAATGAGCTCTGGAATCTATATAGGCAATCTTTTCTTCTATCAGAAAGTTGATGATGAATTTACTATTTAGTCTACATTTTTATCAATTTATTTTATTTATTTATTCATTTATTTTTGTCGTTCGTGGGGCCTGAACTCTGGGCCTGGGCGCTGTCCCTCAGCTCTTCAGCTCAAGGCTAGCGCTCTACCACTTGAGCCACAGCACTACTTCTGGCTTTTTCTGTTTATGTGGTGCTGAGGAATCGAAACCAGGGCCTCATGCATGCAAGGCAAGCACTCTACCACTGAGCCACCTTCCCAGCCCCAATTTATTTTTATTATAAAGGTGATGTACAGAGGGGTTTCAGTTACATGGGGCAGGTAATGGGTACATGTCCTTTCGAACAGCGGAGTCTGCTGTTCCCTCATTCTCTCCCAGGCCCTCCCTTCCATCTCCACCCACAGTTATATAGTTCATTTCACCAGTGTCCAGTGGGCTTCACTGCTGTACTTTCTCACCCTTTTCCCCTCAAATTCTGATCCCTCACCACCCCCACCTCCACTCCTGAAGATGTACTCTTGAATATGCCACACATATGGCAAAAAAGACAGAATCATAAAGCTAAAAACTGCTCAGGCTTGTAATCTTAACTACTTAGGTGGCTGATATCTGAGGATCACAGTTCAAAGCCAGCCTGGGCAGGAAAGTCCATGAGACTCTTATCTCCAGTTAACCACCAGAAAGCTGGAATTGGTGCTGTGGCTGAAGTGTGAGAGCACTAGCTTTGAGCTGAAGAGCTGAGGACAGTGCCCAGGCCCAGAGTTCGAGTCCCATGACCGAAAAAGAGGGAGGGAAAGAAGCCTCTTGTTTCCATGTCTTGGAGTTCGTTTCAGGATGTATATATTATATAAATCTGAAGAGGCACTTAGATATTGTGCCTTTGTATTTCTCTCCTATGTATCCTTTTTTGGTCTATGTGTGAGAATCTGATCATATCCCAGTCTGATTTACAACTGATTTCCACTTATCAGAGACAACATGCTTCATTTGTCTCTCTGAGCTTGGCTTACCTCACTTAACATGATTCATTCTAGATCTATCAATTTCCCTGTGAAGGTATTGTTTATATTTTGCTTTAAATAATCCAAGATATAAGAATGATTGCCCCTTTTGCATTTGAATTCTCATACACAGTCACATTCTTGAAGATGAAATCTACAGTATTTTGTTTCTTATAGTAACATTTTTACAGTGATATTATTCCTTTTTTTTGGAACTAATAGTTACCGTGAGGAGGGTATGCTAATAGGAATATCCAACAATATTGCAATGAAATTCATATATACAAACAGTACCTTCTCAAATTCCTATGAAAAATGTACTTCATTTGTGGGAGCTCTTTCCATATTAGGCACACTAGTTCTTTATTCTAGTATTAAAACTTTTACACAAGGGTAACATTCCTACTTACATCTCGGATGCTCTTTCACACAGAATTTTCAATTTCAAAGTCATATTTATCAAAAGTTTTCTACATTAGTTGTGTTTTTTTCTTCTTCTCAGAAATGTCTCCTTACATGACTAGTACAATTGAATTCACTCTTTTTTTGAGCTTTTCTTGAGTAATTGAAAGATATTTAAAAAATATTTCTGGGTCCTGTTCTATGATATTGCTCTTTCTATCCCTTTCTGAAATATGTAAATGAAGGTCTCCGCAAAGAGTGAGTAAATTATCTCATTCAAGCTTACATAGTGAAGCCTGGCTGGTGCTTTCTGATGCTGTCCAGTTGCCTCTCACTTGATGGAGATTTAGAGGTAAACTTCAAGCGTGACTTTCCATCTTAACAATATTGAACTTTACTATAGGAGAAAAACCTATGCATTCCTTTTGTTTGTTTTTGTTTTTTTTATTTTGTTTTTGTTTTTTTTTTTAAAGATGGTGAAATAGTCCGCATGGGTTGGCTTTCTCTTTGTATTTTCAATGCCTGAAACTCAACTCAAAGTACTCTGTGAACACCATCTACTATCCTTATCTCTCTGCAGAGGAACAAGTATGTGTGAATACTGGGAAGGAAAACCAGGGAGATGGGACTCTGACAGAGGACTCCATTATTTTAATGTCAGCGTTTTAAACTTGCTCTAAATCAGTGTCTTTAGAGCCAGTGTGCTGTGGTGTGAATGTCCGTGTCTCTATACAGTCTAGGTCAAAACCTACCTGCCATTGTGGAGGTATTACGAGGGGCAATTCTTTAAAGAGTCACTTGAGAAAATCACAAAGGCTCTGCCCTTGTGAACAGGATTAGCACCCTTATTAAAGAAGCCATTTTGTCCCTTATGTTGCTTGAGCTGAAGAATAGGGTGCTTTCACATGATGGGAGGGCTGGGGTAGGAGAAAAGGGAGAACTCCTCCCCTCAAATGCATGGATCAAGGAACCCCAGGAATCAAGCACCTCCCAAGGGTCACACCTCCCGCTATTGTTGAAATGTAAAGGGATTCATTTTCGAGATGACATTTAGATGGCAGATAAATAGGTAAGCCTTGCTCCTAATTCCAATTCCAGGATTCTTTCTCTTTACTCTAAGACAAAAAGAAGTTCATCAATCCTCTTACTGTTTGATGATAAGGAACATTTTAATGTAACTCAAAATATACATTGATTTAGCTGAAGTTATAACCAAAATAAACTTTATGCTATGATAGGTGAGTGCTTATATCCTGTATTTCAGAATTTTATAGCCCCTGTGTTAAATTTTGAACCCTTTAATAAACTTTATGATTCATAATTCAAATCTATAAGAGATTTTAGGTAAATAACACATATGATTCCTCATAAATGAGATTTTTTTGAAAGACACATCTCTATAAGAATGAACATTGTTCCACTTAGAGTGGCCAAGGAAAATACTTGCTTTTGATACATTGCCATGATTTATTAATATATGTGTTTTAATTTTTTAATCACAGGCCTCAGGTAGTTGTTTTGTTTGCCTGCTTCATGACTCTTAAGTTCAGGGTTTCAGATAATAATGGCTGTTTATGCTTTGCAGCTTTGCTCCTGTTTTTACTATAAAACTTGAAGAAGGAAAAGGATGAGTTTTCAGGAGTCATCACTTTGCTGTGTTTGCATGAGCCACCTGCTCATGATTCAAAGATTGGTCAGGATCCATTTCTCTCTCCATCTCTTTGTTCTGTCTTGGCCTCATAGGGTAAACCTTACAAGTAGCTCAATAAAAGGAAATGTGCTTTGTGCTTCATGTGTATTCTCCATTCCCTGTTTTTTTTTCAGGAGTTCCATAGCAGTGACATGAAACTCTACTTGCATAAACCTACCTGGAATTAGTAATCATTTATCTTAAAAGTTTGTACCCACTATTATCCCTTTACTTTTTATTTCCCTTTAATTTACTTCACTGGCTATAAAATTCAAGGATGAGTAGCAAGGGTTTAGAGCCAAGTGCACTATGCAGATACTTAATGAACCTCCAGTGTTACTTTGCCAATGCATTCTTGGCCTGCGCCACCTCTACACACACACCCTTGAACATCTGAAACATGGCATTTCGGAAGCCTGTCATTCCCAAATTCTGAATCTCAGAGAAATAAGGAAAGAAAAATTTCAAATATGCCCATCCCGGCAATGAATGTTTCCACAGCTATACTTATATCATACCTTAAAATATATTATCTGAACTTCATTTAAAATCCCATGTCAGGGTTGGATGTTTGCCATTAGTAGAACTCGCTGAGCTATCAGATGTGATGGGAGCATTTTTATGGAGCTACATAGCATCTTAAAACAGTAAAAGTGCTTCTTAAGAGTACTCATACTGCTAATGAGGGTGGCTTAAGCCTTTTATTCTTCTTACTTAAGTTTTATTAGCTTCCACTCACCTTTATTTGCACTTCTTGTTAGAATATTCAGTGGACTAACGTGTATATGACTTTATGTGACTATGTATATGTGTATGTATTCGTAAATATACATGCACATATGCACATAAATATGTAAATATATAGATATATGTGTCTCAGTACTAATTCATTTTTTTCTTAACAATGCAGCTTTGTCATTAATTTCAATTTCCTTTCACCAAAGGAAATTGCATGGAAAACACTGCTCCTTGCTTCCCAGGCCCTGCCATACTGATCTGTTATCAGCAATGTGTAGGTTCTTTGGATCTTCTACATGGACAGCTGACAGGACGCCTGGCAGCCTGGGACAAAGCACCATATGGCTGGGAGGAGGAGAAAGATGATAAATGTGCTTGCGGAAGGGAGGAGAGATGTCACAGCTTGTCAGTCTTTATCCCCAGAGGAAGATCTGATGACAGATCTGATGGCATTGAAATGGCTTGGGTTGGGGTCTCTGGGCATGGAGAAGAGATAAATAATGACTGGGAATTCAGTGACATCCCCTCAAGGGAAAGGGTGGGCATGGATAGAGGTTCAGCTTCCCTGTAGCTTGGGGAACATGCCAGAAAGAATGTCAGAAAGAATCATTGATGAGAGCCATGATAGAAGATGGCTTCAAAAGCCTTGGAAGAATGACAAAGTGTACAATGATTAATAAGAATATGAAGGAGAGGCATCTGAAATGAAATATACACTTTAATAATCAGTATATAAATGGATAAAAATTTAAATGATTAGTTAAGATAGACTTTTTTCATCTGCCACCTGATAAAGGAACTAGGGGATGTCATTGGGGTGAACAAGTACTCTCCTTGTATAATGGCCCCAACTTACTTAGCTAGAGCTCTCTCCACTGTTTTCCTATGGGCTCTGAGGTCTCCAGTCAGACATGATAAAACTGGGAGAGTAGAAACAAGATTTTTGTTCTCTGAGTCTGATGATAATCAAATAATATAACTGTTCATTGAATATATATCATATGCTAGCTAGATGCATAAGCAGCTCTTAAAATGCATTTTCATCTTCACTTAGTACTTCTATATATTAAATATTTGGATCAATTTTGTAATATGATAAGTAAAGCTCAGAGAAGCTAAATAACTTTCTATGTCACAGAGTATCATAGAAATCCAGTACTCACCTTTATGCATTCTGAGCAGTTAAGGGTTTCTCCCAATAGTGGTCCCATTGGAACCATATATCCATGGAAACCATTGTATTGATATATATGTTCCATTTGTTTTAGACCTCTATTCACTATAGCAAAGATATGAAATTAACTATTATCAATGGATGAATAAAGAATATATGGTATCATATAAAGGGGAGCATTATTGCAGCATAAATAGAATGAAGTTATGTTATTTTCAGTAGTAGATTAGGCAGACATTAGATTAAACAAAATAACCCAGACAGACAAATGCAAATGCCTCATGATCTTTGTTGAAATGTGGAACCTTAAAAAGTTAATTTTATGAAAGTGAGCGTAAAGTGTCACTTCCTAGAGTTGGAGTGAGGGAAGATAGAGGAAGCTGGATAAAAGGTACCACAATTCTGAGATGGGAGGAGTAAATTCTACTATTAAACTGCACCCTAGGGTGATTGTTATTCATAGCATTTAGTATGAATTTAATAAAAAATGGAGATGCATTTGAAGCTTCTCAAAACAAATGATAAAATTTTTAAGGATATAGAAATTCTTATCACACTGATTATAATATTATATATATTATAGGTATATGTATCAAATTTCCAGTATCACCATAAATATATACAAATATTTTATATCAATAAAATGAAATCAAAACACAAATGATTTTTAGCTTAAATAATAACAATTGGAAACTGGTAGGCAAACAACAAATATTCATTTTATTGATTTCAGATGATAGCCCAATATGTTCTTTTATATAAATATGAGATTTTTGTAGATTACCTTTCATTTTACATTTAACATCCCTTACTTTTAAATGTCTTTGAAAAATAATTTGTAATTTTACTGTTTCCTAATATACTCTTTGAATTTTGAAGCATAATGTGAAATTTTAGGAAAACATATTTGTAATTTCTAACCATATACAGCTAAAGTTCTTTGAGAAAGTTACAGAATTTAAATAATTAAAGAAAAGCCTTTGGTATCTAGATTGTACTTTTATAGAAAAAATAGCCTAGGAGGATAGCTGTTATTAAGGCTATTGCACTGGAAATAATACAACCATTTACTTTTTTCTAAAGTATATTTGGGATTTTTATTTCCTTCATAAATCATCCCCATTTACCATGATAGTAATTTTTTAGGTGTCTTTAGAAGAAAAAGACTATGTTGTTATAGTAGAGCCAATTCACCTCCCTTTCTCCATGACAACAGATAAAGAAGCTGTAACCATAGCAACAGTAATAGGACAGAGAGATTAGGGCCAGACTGGAGATTAGGCCTCCAAGGGCAAAGAAAAGAGGTTATGATTGGTTCCTTATTGAGACTTTATTTGAAGACAAGTTACTGTTGAGGAAAAGCATAGGGGATTAGCAAGAAAAAAATTAATTCCTCTGCATAAAGAACAATTGTTTTGCTTTGTTTTGTTTTTTAAAAAGTGCTTTTTTTCCCTAGTTTTATGTAAGTGGTTTAAACTGAGGTAAGAAATGCTTGATTCACTCTATTCTGTGCTTTGTCTATTTTTTTCTAGATCTAGACCAGCATTCTTAGAAAATACTCCTCAGAGCCCAGGGAGAAGATGCTGATTTGGTTGCAATTTCTTATTGTCCTCTTACTGATCATGCGTGCTCAAGATTGGTTGATACTAACACTTCTTGTTCTGCTTTTTTGTTTGTTTTGTTTGTTTCTTTTACTTTTTCTTTTTCTTCCTTTTCTTTTTTTTTTTTTTGTGGTGGTTACTGGGATTTGAACTCAGGGCCTTGACCTTATTAGGTTTGTTTGCCTGGTACTCTACAATTTGGTCATGCTTGTTCTTTTGGAGATGAATCTCATGAATTTTTCCACCTGGACTGGCTTCAAATCATGATCCTCCAGATCTCAGCCACTTAGAGCTAAGATTACAGGTGTGAGCTACATATGTCCAATTTCCGGCTCACATTTAGTGATGGGATTTGAAAACTCCTATCACTTTATTTTAATTAAGGAGTTGAACAAGGGAGGTATTTAACATAGCAGAATGTGAACACAATACACTCCTTCCTGTCATTTGCAAACTTATTTTCTAGCTTTCAAAACATTTTATGGGGGAAAAACAAAGGATAACAATGCTCAATAGGAAATGTACTCATTACCTTCCTCATGTAACCGGAACCCCTCTGTACAGTATCTTTACAATAAAAAATAAAAAAAAAACATTGTAAAGGTTTTCCTAAGTCACCATTAATCACATTTTAAAATTAATTTCAATATCTAATTTTGATTTTCTTCCAACCTATAAATTGCTGAAGTATCATGCGCAGCCTGTGATTTTGGATATCAGCACCAAGGAAAGATAAACATTATTGTTGGTTTAATGATAAATTTTTAGAATGATTTGCCAAATGCATGAGTTTTTTTTTTTTTTTTTAACCTTATGGACCTCAGAAAAAGTCATGCAAACAAACGGAACCCATTTAAACCATCTGACCATGTATAAAGGTGCCGTATTAATTAACCACTGCTTTAGACTCAAGGGATTTGAATTTGATGTTGAAGTTGAGTTTGATTTCATGTCCCGTGTTCTTTCTGCTGATAGAGTGACAGCCATACCTTAGCTGTCTGTGTCGCGTCAGCTTTCTCTTCTTGCCTAATTCCCCCTCCCTTCGTCCACAGCTATGCCAAGCTCCAGTGTCCTCCCTTCTGCACCCAGAGATGTGGTTCCTGTCCTGGTTTCCAGTCGGTTTGTCCGTCTCAGCTGGCGCCCACCAGCGGAAGCAAGAGGGAATGTTCAAACCTTCACGGTCTTTTTCTCCAGAGAGGGTGACAACAGGTAGGTACTAGTGATCAAATTTCAGCCTAATCTTCCATCCTTTTCAAAGTTTCCCCGTGGGACACTGGCCGGGGGAGACTGGGCAGAGAACTTGAAAACTCTGAATTCTCTACTCTGTATTCATTACCAAGTAGAGATGTGTGGTTTGTAAAAGCAGAATTGCTAGAGGAAACAAATTAAATTACTTATCTACAACCTCCTTATTAAGTGAGGGAAGAATGGGATCCTGTGATAAGAGGTTTTACTTCCTTGAGGTTTCAAAATGAGGAGACAAGTAGGCTATACACAGGTAAAGGCCATAGTATTAAACACATCGTTGTGACTCATTCCCAATCCCAACACCACCACTGGCATCACAGGAACTTTCACCATATGTTTTTAATGAGGAAGAAATGATACTTGCTTTTCAAATGTCTCTTAGGACAAAATCCAGCTCACACCTCTAAGATCATAGCAGACTCTCCTCTTCGATAGAAGTTGTTATTGTGACTATTGCTGTGGACCAGGAATGAGTTAACTATGTCCAATTTCGAGATCACAATCTCTTGCTTTGGGGGCTTATTTATCCCTTGCAACTGCTCCGGTATCATATCTAGATTTTCCACTTTGATTTCTGCATTTTAGGTAGATATTAGATAAGGTCCATCCGTGTAAGACAAAGCAGTTTCATGTGTTAATCTTCTAATCTCTCAAATGAATGAGTGTTTTGAACACATGCAATCTTTAAGAATCCTGAGGATTCAGAGAGACAAGTATAGTCTGTACTTGACAGGTGAGCCTTGGTTTTAAATGCTGCAGTACGATGCTCATGCAGTTCAGAACAACTTCACTCAGGGTGGGGTCTCAAAACGCTTCTCTTTCTAATGGTTAACCTCAGTTACAAACTATCATTTTTAAAGGTTTCCATTTCTTCCTTGCAATTTTACCTGACTTTAAAATGAAAGGAGAAACAAACATACACACAGCCATCTATCTGCTCACTCAATACTTCATTATCAGGAAAAGGTAGCCATTTGTGTTAGCATTACCTCTGCTACTGTTTTACTCCATCACTGGATGGTGTCTTAAAAGTTTGTGAACTATAGTTTGCACAGCTAAGAAATGAGAATCAATGTTCTTGCCCAAGTGTTAATGTAGATTTTCTAGAGACATTATAAATTCAACCTGCCCCCAAACCATATGTGTGTATGTGCCCCCCCTCCACACACACACACACACACACACACACACACACACACACACACATGTATTACGCCTTCTATCCAAGTGTCTCTGTTCATTGCCACTCAATATCCAGCCTTGTCAAGTCTCCCTCAGGTCAGCAGGTCATTCATTCTTCTCTTTATTCAATCACTGCCATCATTATTGCCCAACTCTGTGAATCATTTCTCAGCTTTTAATCCATCTCCACCCTGTCTGGACTTAACTTTGTGAAATAGTCTATATCACTCACACAACTGTTTTAAAAGTATGAATATCCTCATGATTGGCCACAATGAAACCTCTGCATAAAAATAATTCCACAAAAGCTCTCAAACTCCCTCGGATGAAAATCTAGCTTGAATCTATTTATAGCTAGAAGCTCCTGTAACCTATAATGGCTAAAAATAGAGCATCTAAGTTCAAATGACTGGATCTACACATAGCCCTAACATTTATCAAAAGTTTGACTTTTGTGGGTTTCATCATGTATAAAATATAAATAATACCTACATGTTAGAAAAGATAAAAGAGCAGCTCTGCCTCAAAGGATTGCTATGACAGCCAAGGGAAGGAATTCAAGCAAAGCATGTAGGGCAGTCATTGTCCCCAGGAAGAGTGAAGAGATTACCCTGGGCATAGAAACAATTTAGAAAAGAGGCTGAAAATAAGGCTCAGAAAATGAGAAGGAGAAGGGGGAAAAGAAGGGGAAGATAGGAATAGAATGAGGTTATGAAAGAAACAGAGAGAAGAGAGAAAGTCAGGGAAGGGATAGAAAGGGGGGAGGAGAAGAAGGAGGAGAGGAGGAAGGAGAGGAGGAGAAAAGAAGAGGAAAGAAAGAAAAGAGGGAGAAAAGCCAGAAAGGAAGGGAGGGAGGGAGGGAGGAACAGAGGAAAGAAGAAAGAAAGGAAGGGGAGAAAAGCTTTTGTTGCTACTGGTGTGTGTGTGTGTGTGTGTGTGTGTGTGTGTGTGCGTGTGTGCGTGCGTGCGTGCGTGCGTACGTGCGTGTGTGTGTGTGTGCTGTCCTGGTGGGGAGTCTGGGAGCCTTCTTTGAACATTTTTGCTCAAGTCTGATATTCTGCCTCTTGAAGCACACATCGCTTTTGGCTTCTTGGTGGTTAATTGGAGATAAGAATCTCAGGTACTTTCCTGCTTGTGCTGGCTTCAAAATCAATCCTCAATCTCAGCTTCTGGCATAGAGGGGGTTACAGGCATGAGCCACTGGCACTCAGCTGGTCATTATGTTCTCATTTGTTTTTGTAACTTCTTATTTTCCTGAATATAATAACATTTTGATCCTTTCCTCTTCTATCAAAATCCTTCTTTTCATTGCAAGCATCATTCCTCCGTAACCAATGCTACTCACTCCCAGGGTCATCCACAGTTCCATAGCATCAATCACTGCAGTATCTGCTGCAAACGTCACTCTTCAATCATGATTCTAATCCTTCTCCATTTAGCTTCCTTCTTACAACAGTCATCCACAGAGACATTCAATCTATTGATTCTATAGTATCTACTATTCCTTGTCCTTCTTCTTTTCCTTTACTTATTTACCATGATAAATTCCATGGCTAGTTGACTATGAGTTTCCATCTACTCTGACATTTTTGTGCTTGAAGTTAGTTGGAAGAAATAATCAACTGTGTTGACCCAACCCACTCCCAAGTAATAGCTACTAATCTCATGCGAACTACTAACACTTTTAACAGCCAGGGTATATTTATGTCAGCCTCTCTCACACATATTTGTAATGATATTTTTTTCTTTCTCTCCTCGATTCTTCATCTTCATATTATCTTCACTCTTAATGTTGCTTCTATTCTCCTAGAAAAATCAGAAGGGAAGTTCTATAAGCTCCTGTATCCAACTTATCTGCTTATGTCTTAGCTCAGAATCCTTGTGCACTAAATCTTACTAATTCCACGTTGAAAAAAAACACATCTAAACAATCCTTTTCTCAAACATCATTAGTTTTACTCACTTGCAACAAATTCTACCTTGATCCTTCCCTCTCCTCTACCACTCTATTCTCTTCTTCCTTTTATTTTATTTATTTATTTATTTTCAGTTGGTTGTGGGGCCTGAACTCTGGGCCCTGGGCGCTGTCCCTCAGTTCTTCAGCTCAAGGCTAGCACTCTACCACTTGAGCCACAGCGCCACTTCCGGCTTTTTCTGCTTATGAGGTGCTGAGGAATGCATGGGGGCTTCCTGCATGCACAGCAAGCATTATACCAACTGAGCCACTTTCCCAGCCCCTCTTCTTCCTTTTATAATGATGTTTCTTGAATTGCTAACTTCCCTCCAATATCCCATATTCTGATTATGATTTTGTCTCTAATATTTCATGGAAACTATGCTTTTACCATTGATCTTCATGTTGCTAAATCCACTGGTGATTCCTGGCCCTCACATTACTTGGCTATTAGCAAGTTTTGTCTCACTTGATGGTTTCTACCTTTCTAGACGTTCATCATCTCCTGATGTTAATCCTGGGACTGTCATTTTAGTTCCTATTTCTTTATTACTTCCAGTCTCCCTATCTGTAGATACTGAGTTGCCCCAGGACTCAGGCATTGGGGGGAGGGGAGGAGGAATATCTTTTCATCCACTTCAGAACTTTATGTTCTATCAATACATTGTTTTCTTCTAAATTTGAATCTCTGGTACCAACTTGTAATCTGTTCTTCAGACTCAGAGTAAATTCCTTTCTGGATTTCTCAGAATGCTCTATTGGCATGGGAAATTTGTGAACAAAACCAAATACCTATTTTTCTTAAACTCTAATCTCTCTCTACCAGATACCTCTTATTGCAGATTATCTTTCAGCTTATTAAATCTTCATTTTTCTCACTAATTAAGCCGAAGTCTTTGGACTCATTCCTACATTCTCTCCCTTTGATACCCTATACCAAATCCATTGCCAGGTCTTCACAATACCGTGAGAATAAGTCCTGACTCCATTAAAAAATACATTTCCTGGTATCTGCTATAAAATTATACAGAAATATGAAAATATTTTATATTTTCCCCTGGGTGATAGAATGAAGTATGTTCATCCTATATAATTCTAGTTTCATACTATTTTAATGTTTATGAAAAATTAAACCCTACATACAACTCCAAAAAAAAAAAACAACAAAACTAATAACCCACATCCAGTTCTCTCTCTTCTTCCTCTCTCCCTTAAAGTACATCCCTAGCTTATGATGAAATAAATAACCTGGCCAAAACTGGCTGATTTCACCACAGCAGCTGAGTCAACCTTTTAAAGTGCAAGTGGAGTTTTGTCATTTATCTGCTTTTAAACCTCTGACACCCTGCCTAATTCAGACTTAGCAGAAGCCCGTCCCACCCTGCTGATGTGTTCTCTCTGTATCCTGATGCGTACTACCAATATTATTCTAGTTGCTTGCTCTTTTTTTAATCCCACGGGCTCTTTTTTTTCTTTCCTTTTCTTATATTCTTTTTTTTTTATTGTGAAAATACTGTACAGAGGGGTTACAATTATGTGGGCAAGATAATGAGTACATTTCTTATCAAGCATTGTAGCCTCCTCCTTTTGTTTCCCCTTCCCATCTCTTCCCAGCCTCCCCCCATGCCCCTCACCCAATCCTCCCCGTGTGCCCCCCACCCCCACCCCCGGCACCAAAGTTGCAAAGTTCATTTTCAACATAAGGACTTGTACATCTCATTGTTGCAATGGGTCCACCTGTATCCCTATTTAAACGATTTGCTTTTCCCCTTCCCCTCCACAAATTATACCAACGTGAAATACAGTGAAAGCAGGGGTTATACTGTGGGGGAGGGACATACAAAGCAACAAAGAAATAACCTTATAAATGTGTTAGAAACAATCGCATAAAAGAAAAAAAAAACATTTGAATACATATCTTAGGGCTCATTTCCCTGGCATCACCTTATCTGACCTTTTCTGCTTGAATCAGACGTATACTAGATATTGCAAATAAGGGAAACTGGCTCTTTTATATTTTCTAAACAAACCAGCACTCCTCCCTCAGAACATTTGTAGTTCTTTTCAGTGCTCCTAGAACACCCTGTGTCTGCAGACCCATAGAGATCATTCTCCAAACTCCACTAATTCTTCATGAAGTATCATAGGCTGGATAGCTCCACAATGGCTGTCTGTATGCTGCTAAGCCAAGGAACATAGTAGCTGCTCCATTATGCATGTTCTGAGGCTCAGTTCCCCACAGTGAAGATTACATAACTGGCAGGCCTACTTACTTCTGCTGTCTTTGTTCTATGCAAACACCCATTCTCTTGGATACTGGTACCCACATTGAGGTGGGTCTTTCCCTTAGTTTGTTGCCCCACATGAGCTCCTCACATATACCACCAGAGGATGGCTTTAACTGCTTTTTTGCTATTTTCCCAGGCCTTTCTCAATCCAATCAATGGATTAGCCATCACTGCTGGTGACTTTGGTTCCTAGCATGGGGTAATACTGAAACCCGACGTGGAAGGTCATGATAAATATTAAGTAAATGTTTTAAAGGTGTTGAAACATTTGATCTTTTCCCAGTGCACCAAAAGCACTCAATTCTTTTTAGCTAATGCCATGTGCAAATGATTGTGTGGGTTTCAAATTGAAATGAATGAAATATAGGGTATTTCCTGACTCAGAGAGATATGTATTACCTTCAGAAGCAATAGCCCATTAGATCCTTAGATAATGTAATTATGATCATCTCCCTTTTCCAGGGAAACAGGCTCAGAAATACTTTTAAAAATGCTGCCTAAGAACCTACATGATTGTAAATATTAGACTCAGGATTACAATGTAAGATTCCACCTCCAGTGATCTCTTCACTATATACACAAAGAAAAGATATTCCCTAAAGGACTACATAGAAAATATGCTGGGAGTTTAGTTGAGCGAACTGAAATACGTTTGTGGGCGTCGTTCAATTTAATCCTCACAATGGCGCTGTGAGGTAGGCAGATAAGGGACTGGTATCTTCATTTTGCAAATGAAGCTGGGAAGACTCTCAGATAGCCTCTGATGTGTTCAAGGTCACACTCACTATTTTGCAGCAGAACAAAGGCTGGAGCAGGTCTTCCAACTCACAGCACTAATGCCCTAATGCTCTGTATTTCTTCATGCTGCTACAAAAACCTGTGCGCCACTGCATGAGATTAGAGACTAGCTTTTCAGTGATTGACATGGGAGAGTCATGTTAGAATTTACTGTGCATTACAGTCTCTACATGGAGTTACGTATTCTTTCTCCACTCTTCTGGGTTGAGGATGCAGCAGGTGATGAAGGTTGTTATCCATGAAAGGCATGTATTGTGATGGAAAGAGGATGAGTCACAATCCAAAGCAACCCAGTGGCCCTGGCTAAAAGCTTGGCAAAGCCAGTCCTCCTGCTAAACCCAATGCTGATCTGCAGCTTTTTCTAGACTCAGTTCCTTCTGCCTCAAAATATTCTTAGAGCACTGAATGAGAGAAGAGTTATTTTATTTTTCCACAGGATTCAAGACATTTTGAAATGTAAAACATGCTATCTATAGATGTCATTGATAAGTGAACCAACAATGATTCGCTTAATAAATACTGAATAACCATCAAAAGCATACCCAGTACTATATCGGATATGGTTGAGATGTCAAAACTTTCCTTGGAAACTATTTAGTGAAATTTAAAAGACCATCTTGCTGGTGAATATATCTAAGTATACAGAGTTAAGAGCACTCGTGGAAAGAAACACACTTCTATAATCAATGTAAGGACTGTTCACAGGGTGTCTCTCCCATAGTCAGGATTACATTTTGAAGAGGTAATGAGTAAAGGATCAGACTAGAGGTCATCTGGATGGAGGCCATAAAAGATGGATCAGAGGAGATGGAGCAGTGAGGATAAACTTAAGAGGTATTTAGGGGGAGAAAGTAATTGGAGAGATAGCTACCACCCACAGTCACAAAGTGTCTTCTATATTTCAACAAGGAAAAGCTGTTCAGGGCTCTGGGATAAGGATGCTGGAGATTGTCTATGCTTGGGAATGAAGAGGATAAACTCCAATCTAAAGTGCTATATTTGGATTCCATTACAACATTCCACTAGGGTTATTAAGAAAAGCCTTGAGAGGGCTGGGAAGGTGGCTCAGTGGTAGAGTGCTTGCCTTGCATGCATGAGGCCTTGGGTTCGATTCCTCAGCACCACATAAATAGAAAAATTCAGAGGTGGCGCTGTGGCTCAATGGTAAAGCACTAGCCTTGAGCTGAAGATCTGAGGGACAGCACCTAGGCCCAAAGTTCAGGCCCACAACTGACCAAAAAATGAAAACAAAAACAAAAGCCTTGAAAGTAAGATTTCTTTTATTAACTTTAAGTAGTTGTACAAAGGAGTTGCCATTTAGCAAAGCAAGTTTATAAAATACAGTGCAATTTGATCAATGTCTCCTCTTTCGTCATTTTCACTAATTCCTCCTTTACCCATTCCTTCCTTCACTCTTACTTTTATGGGAGATAGATAGATAGATGATAGATAGATAGATAGATAGATAGATAGATAGATAGATAGATGATAGATAGATAGATAGATAATTCTTAACTGCATTCTCCCCTTCTTCAGAGAAGTTTTTAGCCAAGACATAATAGAAATTCTGTGAATACCTGTAATAAAGAAGAAAGTCTCCACTTCTTATTATGTTTTACCTGCAATACGTTTTAGGGTTCTTCTTTTTGTCTAAATAGCATGGATTCCAAAATCCACAGTTCCAGAATAATAAGAAACTTAGCTTTATAGAGTAGTTGTGTCTCTTGATTTGAGCACTATTTCAGCAAATATCACATTCTACTTTTGATATCTTTTCAGTACTATGCAGATATTTTTGAGACAACATTTCACTCTGTAGTCCAAGCTGGCCTCAAACCCCTGATTCTCCTGTCTTAGCTTTCCCAGTGATTGAATCACATGCTCAGCTTTCTGTGTTCCGTTCTTACACTCTCTAATATATGAGACTAAAAGTTAAATACATGAAAAGGAGATGCTAAAAGTCTTCCTTCCCTACAAAGAAACTGCTGTATGGGAACTCTATCGGTGAGAAATGGAGAAGGCACATTTTGAGAGATTGAATTGGGAGCCTTTATTGGAGAGCTGGCAACTGCAGGGGGACTCCTGTCTCCAAGACCCGCAGCCCAGTACAGAGGTTGAACAAAAATCCACGTTTGGGGTGGAGATCCAAATCCAACAGAAACAGACCATAGAGGGAAATGCTCAGGTACCAACAGAACCTTCCACCTAGGGAAGTTGCTCAGGGGTCAGTTTAAGCCTTCCATATTGGGGACGGGGAGATATGCCTCAGACTTTCCAGCGAATCAGACCATTTAGGGAGATAATCAAGGGCAAGCATTCTTATAGCTTAAGCTCTCCCAAGGCTAAATAGCATGACACCTGCAATTTAATGAATGGCCTCTTGCACCTGGAGGCTTTTCAGAGCTGAGGTGGAAAACCCCCTCCACCCAGGAAGGCACCAGGATGATCATGAGAACAAGGCCATGTTGCTTAGACCCAGTTTCCTTACTTCAAAGCTTTCATGTAATTCCTACAGAAAGCCACTAATTAATCATTTCACAATTCACATCAGCCTTTGTTGCTCATCTCAGAGTTGCAGCTAAATGGTATCACCCTGGTGCACTTAGCAGTATTTATTATATATACGTGAGACTTCTTGTTACAAATAATCACTAGGAAGCAGGATTGTGTTTAATCTGTACATTTAATTTACTTCTGAAATATGAAAAACAAGTTCTGAATTCAGTTAGAGAAAAACAGAAAGCAAACAACAGCAAATAAAACACAAGTGATTTTTCCTTTCCCAGGAAAGAGTATCAGAGGAATAGGCTGCTTTGAGTAGAGGCTACTCTTTTTTTTTTTCAGGTAATGAAATAGGGTTCCAAGAAGTTAAAGTATCATGCTGAAGGTAAATTAATTAAGTTGGGAAGGAGCTTGAGATCTAATGCATGTTTCTAGGCATTTGTAAATCCATTTTATGTACAGACTTAATGAAATGATTCTAAACTTTTCTCATTTATTTATTCTTTATTAAAAAAACAATGAGCATGAGTAATAGAGACCATCTGGTACATATGCTGAGAGTGAATGAAGAATGAATGGAAGATGACTTCTTTACTGAATTAAGAGAAGATGGTGAGAAGCAGCCAAGCTTTCACATCAATTAGATTCAAATTAGATTTTATTTGGAACATGTTTTCTTTCTTTTTTTCTTTTTCAAATGAAGAAGGAAATATTGTCTGCCCACTGGTGGATCATGTCTCTTATCCTGGTTACTTTAGGAGGCTGAGATCTGATGATCCTGCTAAGGTCAACCTGGGCCAAAAAGTCTGTGAGACTCTTATCTCCAAGTATCCATCAAAAAGCTGGAAATGGAGCTAGTCTCAACTGGAAAGAGTTAAAAAGCATAGGGAAAGCACACCCAGGCCCTGAGTTTAAGTCTGGCACAAGAAGAAGAAGGGAGAAGGAGGGATAAAGAAGGGGGAAGAAGAGGTGGAGGAGGGAGAGGAGGAAGAGGAAAACGAGGAGGACGAGGAAGAGAAGGAGCAGGAAGGTGAGGCAGTAGGAGGAAGAAATAGGAGTCCAGAGAAGTGAACTTCTAACCTCAATTGAAATGAGGACAAAGACAGGGAAGAAAGAGAAAAGGCAGAGACAGGCAAATACAAGGGTGTGGGGGCACATGACTTGTAGCAGAGAAGTGTCCCAAAGTTCAGGCCGTAATGGGAATTCTCTTGATTTTCCTGTGGAAAGGAGATTTCACTAATTATAGGATGGCTGACAGCCCAAAGCTGTGGGCAGGAGGTGGACAACTTAGGTATGTTAAAAGTGAATCTGTCAGTACAATGTAGAAAGACCTGGGCTGTTCTAATATTATACATTGTTCACTTCAGACGAGAGCAGAGGCCAGTCTCCAGGACAGGTGTCCGGAACGCATGCAGAGTTAGGATGCAAGGGTGCATCCCACACCACCATGATTGGCTTTATGCCTCAAAATGTGTCAGTGGTAAAGACTTACAGAGATTATGTGCCAGGGAGGCCTGATGCTCTCTGCTTTACCATATTAAAAGTGTATATCATTCAGAAATCCCCACCCTTGCTCTTGAAAGCCTTTGCTTGATTGCAATTTCACTTTGAGTCTCTCCAAAAGCATGACAAAACTCAATGACCAAAGGAAAATGCACTACGTATAATTCCTCTGAGGGATTTGAGATATCATCAAGAAAGAACTCAAGAAACACCTGAATTGATGAGGAGTTCTTTCATCGCTCAGTTCATTCAGACATATTGGAAGAATACCCAGAAGGTCTAGAAAAGAATGCATTTGGAGTTATCTTTTATGTCAAAACCCCTATCCAGGGAGTTTTATCATCTTAATCTGTATTGCATATTCCTCCATGCTTAGCAGAGCAACTTATGTGCACCATGTAGGACATTTGTATAAGTTGGTGGATGTACACGCTTAGATGTGTCTTAATGAACAAGGCAGACAAGTACATGCTACTCTTAAGTTTCATGAACAAAAGAATTTACTTCCTGTCAGTAACTCCACTTAAAGTAACCACAGGAGCCAGAGCTTCATATATGCACAGGAACTCTTAGCATCTGCATTTTCTTTCCTCACAATGAAAGAACACGCATAAATGCATTTGTTGACAATACTGACAAAGACCAATTTGTACAATAATTGAAACCTTGATTTCTGGCATTAGCCGGGTGTTTACATAATGCATCTTCCTTCCTCCATTCCAGATATTGCTGCTTATTTTAACAGCTCTTTGTTTGCCATGAGTTTTGATTTTAAACTATAAAGAATCTAGGGAAAAATAACACTTCTATTTTACAAGTTTCATCCATGTTTATCAAATGACTGGGCTAAATGATTTCATTTTGCAACTTTGATATCCTAGGGAACGAGCCTTGAACACGACCCAGCCCGGGTCCTTGCAGCTTACTGTGGGAAACCTGAAACCAGAAGCCATGTACACCTTCAGAGTTGTTGCCTACAATGAGTGGGGGCCAGGGGAGAGTTCTCAACCCATCAAAGTGGCCACTCAGCCTGAATGTGAGTATGCCAGGGGAAGGGTATATTAAGAAATCCTTGTTTTCGTTCACAGCATCCTGAATCATATCAGAGAACCTTTTGAGGTGACAGAATGGAAGGGAGATTTTTGTTAGTGTGTTCATTTTTGTGGGAGGATTTTTAAAGGTGAGGTAACATTCCTTTGAAGCATGGCCTCTTGACTTAGGTCATTGTTCTTTATTTTTAAATATGGTCTTTATATTAGCTTTAAGTAGTTGCACAAAAGACTTTGAATTCAACATATCAGTTTGTAAGTGCAATATGTCCTGACCAACATCACCCCTTGACTTACTCTCCCCCATCATTCCCAGCGCCACTCATGTTCTCAATTTACCTGATTCTGTGTTCACACATGTACCTTGAAAACTATGACTCCCCTCACCCCACCCATTCCTGTAATGGCAAATTACCAACTAATTTGTTGTTGTTGTTGGGCCTGAGGCCTGAACTCTGGGCCTGGGCACTCAGCTCTTCAGCTCAAAGCTAGCGCTCTACCACTTGAGCCACAGCACCACTTCTGGCTCTTTTTCTGTTGAGGAATCAAACCCAGGGCTTCATGCATGCAAGGCAAGCGCTCTATAACTGAGCCACCTTCCTAGCCTGGAACATTACCAATGATGAAGGCTTAATTCACCCATATATTCACCCTTAATTCAGCCCACATATGAACTTTCTAAGAAAGTGGCTTATCCTGATGAACACAATTTCATCAATATCATTGAGATTTAGCCACCTTCCTGAAAGTTTGCTGTTTTAAGATTTTTCTCTTGGTCTTTGAAGAGTGTAGCATCAAAGTGGGAAGGGACAATGGCAGGCAACTCCTAACCCCAAGGACTTATTAAAGATCATAATTATACTCAAGAGGCACTCAGGAAGCTACTAGAAGGCAAGCAAAAACAAGAAATGTAAAAGAAAACTTCTATTGTACCATATCATTATCCTCTAACATAAGTCACTTTCATTGAACTACTTGATCACAAGGAAAGCAGATGTTCACTCTTGGACCAATTTATAATTCTATAATTTCTACTGTTGGAAAAGAGAAGTCCCCAAATTGTTTATTTGACAACTCTCTCTATACCATATAAGATTTTTGGATTTCTAATCCATTTTAATGTTATTTACAAAGCTGAATTACCAATGAGTCAATCTTTATATTATTAATTAAAAATTTATAATCTAAGAATTAAATCTAAGGAATGACTACTTGTAACCTGCTGCCTTATTTTAGATACATAATCTCATCTACTCATTTCAATTAATAATTAGTACTTATATTTTTGTTTGCTTTATGAAGAAACAGAATGTAGAAAATGATTTGATATACCTTTGGAGGATGAATTATAAAGTAGAAATAATTATTGGTATGGTGAGAAAATGATTTTTGTACTGGGTCAGATCTTGGGTGATTTGTATTAGCTCATCCTTCTTGAGGAAGGAATAGGCATCCAGAATGCATCTGAGTGCTGGAAGATCTACTCTTGGCAAAGTCTTCATTCTTTCTTCCTGTCAGACAAATTTCCAAGACTAAGACTGACATATTGATTCAGTGAAGAGGAAAAGGCTAGGCTTTTCAAGTTGTACAAATATTTGCTTCACAAAAACACAATCTCAAATAGCAACTTCAAGAGGGTAGTGATATATGGGTTGTAAACAATTATAAAGACATGCAGGTGCCCAAGGAGGACCAATTAAATAACGCACAAGACCCAGTACAAAATAGTTTGACTTGAAACTAATTTAAACAATATTTAAGGACAACAGAAAGAAAATAAAAAGGAAATAGAGAGATGGCTTTTGGAAAAATTTTAAATAATTATAAAATATTAATATCAAAACATGAAGTGCCTTACCATGCAAAATCCTTACAACCTGTGAGTTTGCTAACCCATTCCCAAGTTTCTGTTCTTGGCAAAGTTTATTGCTTTGTGTATTTAAATAAATAGATAGTTCCAATTAGGTTAACATAATATTTGAGCCATCAATCATGTTATCAATGTCTCTTTCTTCTCTCTTTCTCTCTATTTCCCCTCTATATATATGTATATGTATATATACAGAATGTTATACTTATAAATATTTGGCATTTTCAACTCTTTTAGTGAAAACAAATATATACTATATGCTATAAAATATACAGACTGATTTTTCTGTCAAACTCCTCAAACTTCTCCAAATTCTATAAAGAAAATTCTCACTCAACTTCGGATACTGAAATATGAATTTTTGAAATTGTGTTTTTTCTCTTGAAAGATGGAATCTCTATGAATTACTTTAATTCTTTTTCTATGCATTTCCCTTTAAAATTTATTAATATAATTTTTTAAATTATGCTTAAGTAGTTGTGCCAAGGAGTCTCAGTTCAACATGGTGGTTGCATTGTATTAGTAGAGCTAGCTCTAGATGTTGCTGAGGAGTAGAGCACAATCTCTGCTAAGGCTTTAGCTTCCATCTTAAGCACTGTACAAATAAAACAGAAAAATCAGAAAACAGCATGAGAAGTGTGTGCAGAGTAACTTACTGGACACTGGCTTTTATAAGAATTTACTTTAACAATTCGCATAAAGTAAGGATAGGGTAACTAAACAATGGCAAGTAAACTCTCCATTGGATAAACTATTGCTGAATGATGCTATAAGACTGAAATGATCTTCTCTCTAAAAAGGAAAATAGGATAACTTTCTGTTTTAGAACTACGATATAACCTTGAATATATTTTCCTTAATGGTAGCACTAATAGCTGTAGTATATTCATCGTACTTTGGTCTTTATTGACACCACTATTTATCCAATTACCTTTACTCTTACCAAAGTATAGAATAAGAATTGTTTTGTTTTGTTTTTGTGGGTCACTTATTTTCACTGTGACTTGATTCTATTTCATGAGCATTGTCAAACTGATCATTCATATCTTACTGAGTACACAGGCAGATGCTACAATGAAGTAGGCAGAATTTCTCCTTCATTTATGAGAGGTATATACTTTTTTTCATGTACAAAAGAGTTAGTTTATTCTTCATTATTCCATAGCTCATTGCTTGCTATCTTGATTATAGAGACTACAGTAGGTAAATTATGTTATATGAATAATAGGTGTTGCATGTATATTTTATGTTCTGTTCCTAGCAACAAATGCTATTCTTGCAATGTAAAAATAGTCTCGGGGGGAAAATGAGCCCTTCATGTCCACCTCTACTCAGCAGCCCATCAAATGATTAGAAGTTGAAATATACCAGAGATTGTCAGCTTTCCTTCCTTTCTCCTTTTGTCTCTCTGTCTCTCTGTCTCTTTGTCCCTTTGTCTCTTTGTCTCTTTTTCTCCCCTTCTTTTAAGCACATCTTTCTTCTTAGAGGAAGAACAAGGGCTGATTTCATTATTTGGCCACACTATCAAGATTTAGAGGCACAAAGGGAAGGAAAAGTTTGTCGGTATTTCCCTTTCAGACATAATGATCTTATCTTTTGAAAATGGGTCTCATCCAGGGATGCATTTGCTTGCTTCTTTTATCACCATTTTTCTAAATGTGATGTAGTAATTGTCCACTAAAATTACATAGCTTTTATACAAATTGAATTTCAAAGTTTTCATATTATTGAAAATATCAACTCTATTATGAGAACCATCTTTTCAAGGAATAAAAACTGATGGAGAATATGTCTGAAATATAAATCAGCCAGCCACTCTCTCTACAAGTGCATACATTTTACAGTAATCATTCAGACAGATCAACAATCCGAGATCCAGTTTATGGAATAATCACCTGCAATAGAAAGGCTTGATTTATATGAAAGCTTGTGTCCTCCGATTGTATCTTCCTTTTGCCAAACCTTTGCCCTATCTCTCCTGCCTTTGTGGTGTATAATTTCTCCCTTGTATTATCAGCTAGGATTTAAGTCCCTGCCTGCTTAAAGACATGTCTAATCTTTTCATACCACATGTGGTGAATTTCTGAATTATGATTTGAGGCCCTATAAGTTCTGTTAAGGCAGTTTAATCATCAGAGATGTTAAAATGGACCACATACTGGCTTTGAGGGCTTCAGTTAGAATAGGAAACCTGTTTACTAGACCACAACCCAATTATGTACAAAACTCTTTTATATTTAATCGTTGTAAGCAATAGTCTTAAGTCTATTATATTCACTAAAGGATAAGTGAAAGCAACCTCCCAAACTGACTTTGCAATACATTATGTGGAGGAATAGTTGTGTTTGCTTTTGTCTTCCATTTCTGGAGTAAGAAAACCCAACAGGTCTCTATTTGCATTATGATTATAAACCCCACAGAGAGGATGAATGACATCATGTACTCAAATTTGCTCTTGTATTCCAGACTTTAGGGTCTTTAATCACTAAGACTTCCCTTTCCTAAAGTCTATAGGGTGGACATAGCATTTTCTCTGCCCCTACCTCTGTTTTGAAGATGACATGTGGGAATAGGAGAAACCCCTGCATCTATCTTCCCATCTGGTAAGCCCAGAGTAGCAGGAAGTCCTGTGACCCCACCAGGATTAAAGGAGAACCCGATTCCAACAGAGCTAACTTAAATGCAAAGTGGGACACACATTAGGATAATCATGCATGTAAATAAGGCTAATATAATAACTCATTTACAGTCTGGAACTGGACTGATTACAACCAGCACTTTTATATACTTCATTACTTCCCTTTAATTAGTCTTTCCTTTGGCAGGATGTTACAACCTGTCTTGTTCTCTAATTCTGCCCGTTATACATCTCCATAGCCATAACTAAAATTTGAATACTTCTGCTCAGAAAACACTACAAATATGCCACAACATTACCATTGTATGGATGGTTGGTTAAAGGATGCCAGTTTGTACTTAATATGTTGCCAAGATGTGAAACGTAAGTTACAGTGATTTCTACATGATTCTATGCACTAAGCATACCATCTTTATTATGGTGGCATACAGCTTATTTCTTTTTATCAGTTGAGCTGGTTTACAAATATTAACTATACTGCAAGGTGAATTAAATGAGTATTTGTGAAAAAAATTGATCACTACCTAATTAATAATGGGCCAGCTATATGGTCATGAATGTGCTAGATGTGAATAGTAGAAAGAAATAAAGGGAATCATCAGTATTCAGTCTATTTTGCATGCATAAAGCCACTGATGACATTTTTGAAAGTCTCTGGTACAAAGTATGTTTTCAAGTATTATAGATATAATATGGAATATGTTAAGTTTTCTGGTTTAGCATCCTCAGTAACAGAAGGCATAAGAAATCCATTTGGATTTAATGGTCAATTAGGCACAGTATCATATTTTTCATAATGATATACATCAATGGAGAAATTAGAAGGTAGGCTTAGAAGAATGGAGTGTTTAATCACCACTAAAATAACTCAAAACAAATATTAGCTACTATGTTTTTCTTTGATTTGCTCAACAAGTTATTTTTCTTTTGCAAAAATCCATATCTACACTATCTGTAGATTCACTGTACCCCATGTGTTTATTTAAACTTAGATATATTGAAATAAAATAAAATTTAAGATTTTTTTTCAGTTTATACTACCTACATTTCACTTGCTTGGTAGTATTTAAAATTTTAATAAAAACATATTTAACAGGATTGTTCCCTCAAATATTAAACCATTAAATATAGCATTAAAGTTAAAAAAAAATGTTTCAAAAGCTCAGAGATTCTAAAATGAACACCTTCTCTGATTAATTACTTAACTGTTTTCTTACTTTAAAAACAAATGAAGGTATCTTTCAAAGCTCCATAGGAAGTGAAGGACAAAGATAACTCATTGTTTGAGCTAAAAAAGGGTGTCACATAGTTTGGTTTTTCCCAACAAACTCTGTCAGTTTTGTCATATTTTGAGGACACAGGATAATTCAAGTTTCTTCAGTTCATATCACAAAACAGCTGGAAAAGTTATCTGCCACATGAAAAGTAATACCGGAGTCTCTTCTATTTTCCTGGCCTTATGGGAATATGAAGAAAGGGAGCAAGCAAATGTCAAGAGGATCCCTAAGTAGTTTTGTTTGGGGTTTAATTGCTTAGTTTGATTATGTAGCCTACTAAAAATAAAAGCAGGTTGTTTGCTAGACTGAATTAGAGCAAAAGCCAGCTTGAACATCTTCAGGGATATTGTCATCCTGCTGGGGCAGCTGAATGAATCTGTACTCCAAAGATAAAAACAGCTGAGCTGAGCTGTTTTAAAGGGACTCCTTCTATAGAGTGCTAATGAACAGGACTGACAGAGAGGAAAGACAGAAAGAGAACATGGCATTTCACTTCATGTGTATTTATATACTCCCTCATCGTGAGATCACTATTGATGCTTCCTCAAAGTTTCCTATAAAAAGTCACTGCAAGGATAGAAAATTGATTGAGAAGGACAGGATAGGTTCTGTATTAGTTTCTTTCTGCTGCTGTAACAAAATACCTGAGACTGAGTGGTTTAAAAAAACAGAATAGGGGCTGGGAAGGTAGCTTAGTGGTAGAGCGCTTGCCTTGCATGCATGAGGCCCTGGGTTCGATTCCTCAGCACCCCATAAGCAAAAAAAAAAAGCCAGGAGTGGCGCTGTGGCTCAAGTGGTAGAGCGCTAGCCTTGAGCTGAAGAGCTGAGGAACAGCGCCCAGACCCAGAGTTCAGGCCCCATGACCGGACCAAAAAAAAAAAAAAAAGAACAGAATATATCTCCCACTGTTCTGGAGAACTGGGAGACATGGGCAGGTTTAGGTTCTAATGAGAACTGTTCTTGCTACTGCATGTTGCAGAGAACTCAAGCACCCAATCTCTGCCCTTGCCATGTAGAAGAGACAAAAAGAATGAGTGGAAAGGGGGCTGTTTACCTGCAGCCTTTTATAAGAAATGAATCCCAAAATGATTGGCTGAGCCCTCATGACTTAAAAGGACTCCCTCAAAGGTTCCACCTCATAATATTGTTACATTCTGGAGTGAACTTTCAACATGAATTTTGGTGGAGGAATATACATTAACATTTTATTTTTATTTATTTTTGTTATTTAAATATTTATTGTGTATTCTTTTTTAATTTTTAATATATTTTTATTGTAAAGATACTGTAAAGAGGGGTTCCAGTTACATGAGTAAGGTATGAGTAAGGTAATGAGTACATTGTTACTCCCTCCTTTGGAGGGGAGGGATGGTAGGGGAAAAACAGAGCAATATACATTTAAATCATTGAACTCCCAAAAGAAATTAGAGATTTAATTTTTGATAAAAATATATGTGAAAAATAAGGTGTGGAAAATATATTGTGGGGCTAAATTTCATTCATCTTTTTCATCCTAAAATTAGTGTTATAATTGAATAGGGTGTTACTAATGTGAAATTTAATTTACATAAGATACTATTCAAAACATGTTGGCTTTTAGGATGAAGTATTTGGATGTATTTTAGAAAGTATCACATTGGCTAAGGTAATGTTATAAATCTGGCAAGATGGCAGACTCCCAAAATCCCAGCAGTCAGGAGTCTGAGTCGAGTTCAGGCAGCCCGTGCTAACATAGACAGATCCAGTATCAAAGACAGAGAGGACAAGACAGCACAGAGCAAGGAAAGGAAGGGAAAAGGAAGGGGGGGGGGTAAGTTGAGGGGAGTGGGGTGGAAGGGAGTGGAAATATTAGGGAGAGAGGTAAGTGTAGGGGGAGAAGGAAAGAGGAGATTAAGGGAGGGAACAAACAAGGAAGGAGAAAGGAAGGAACCATCCCACAGATAATACAATGTAACAGCTACTCTAAATGAAATAACGCTCACTTTTAAATCACTTTACTATTTTTATGAATTCTGCTAACTGCAGATTGTATTCTGCCTGCTGTATAAATGATAAATCTTACATATTACACAAAAAAATCAATATTGTGGCAAACTATTATTCTTGGTATCCAATGTTCTCACGTTATATTATTTTAATTAAGTTGTTTTTTCCTACTATGTTGGAAGTTGTCTGAGTGGTAGGAATACAATCGTTTCCTATTCTATAGAGATCCTCTGACTTGAGCCAAATCTTCCCCCTTTGAGGGACCCTAACGTTCTGTCAAAAGAGGAGTTGTATTAGGATGGAACTTGTGATCAGAGGATATTTTACAGATAGAAGGAAATATTATGAGTTGAAATGGAAATTTGTCAGGTGATGACAATTACTGCTTATAGGCCTAATTCTTAAGTTTCTATTTGTTTCAGAAAAGAAATGACCAAAGTTTTTATCATCTAAAAGCTAACCATGAGAAGATATTATTTTTGAACTTGATTGGAACTGATCTCCCAGTGGTTTTATTTTTAATAGTTAAGTAGTTGTATAAAGTGGTTTCAATTCCATATGTCCATTTGAGTACAGGGCATCCTGAACAATGTCACCCCTTAACCAACATCCCTTATCACTCCCAAACCCACTTACCTCCTCTCACTACCTGGCTTAGCTGTGGTCTTTTTAATTGTTATTAAATATTTTACTTTTATTATAAAGGTATATACAGAAGGGTTACCATTCCCTTCCATAAGTCAGGTAATGCGTATGTTTCTTTTTGGACAGTGCCACCCCTTCCTTCACTCTCTTCCAGTTTTTCCTTCCGCAAGTTTTGCCCACAAGTTGCATAGTTCATTTTCAACAGAGGATCTAGTGAGTACCACTGCTGCAATTGTTCACTCTTTGTCCCTCCATTTCTGTGCTCCCTTACATTGTGGAGTTTTTAAACTCCAGACAGGCCAAGCAACTTTTATATTGCCATTTCGGCTAAACTTGTAATTGATGCTGCAGGTATTCCAAATGGAAACAGAAAGAAGGATGTTGAAGACCCATGATTCAAAAGGCAGATTAGGTTTGAATTCTGGCCATTTCAATGACTGGCTGGCTGGGGTAACATAGATTTTGTAAATGAATGTCCTCCTGTGAATAAAGAAGAGAGAATATATCTTACAGGGGTGTTGCAAAGATTAATATGAGAGCTTTAAAATGGGAATGCCATAGTTACATCTTCAAACGGAGATTCTGATGATTAAATGAGATATTCATCCTGTGCCTGGCATATGGCCAGCCTCTAATAAATGCTAGAAAATGATATAATTTTCCATTATTTGATTCTAATTATTCCTCACATAGTCATGTATCTCTGAAATGCCTTTCTAGTTCTTTAGGCTAGTTCTTAACTCTCTTCTATTTCTCCTTTAAAGTTTTTATTAAGTATTTCTAAGAGCAGAAAGCTTATCCTGGCTAATTTATCACATGGTTCAATCTTTTAAGTGTCATAAGAGTCAGAATCTCATTATATCATTCATTCACTCATACATTCAACTTGTACCATTGTGTGTCATTTTTGGGCTCCACTCTAGTTCTGGCAACAAGAATTCAGACAAAGAACAATCTACTGTAAAAAGTTTATATTGCAGTGACTGAAGGGGAAAATAGACAAAAAGCGAAGCACTTAGAATAACAAAACCACTTAGGGAGACAGAGATAGGAATGATTCTAAATAGAACGGGAAAGTTTCTTAGGAATGAAGGACACTTATGAGCCAAAGGGAAGTCTTGGTGAATTTGAAGTGATGCTGGCAATGATCTGAGAGGAGATATCTAAGGCAGACCCAGCATCATTTCCCAAAGCCTTGCAGAGGAAGAGGAAAATAGAGTAGGACTGAAGCAGAGTAAGGAACAGGGCTGAGCAGCGACAGGGCCTCGTCTTAAACCTTGATATCCACAGTCAGAATCTGGATTTAACTGTCTGGTAGAGGCAACTGTTCTTAGGGAGAGAGACTTGGTCTAATTTTCATATTTAAAATAAAATTGAGGAGACAAAAGGGAAGACTAATACAATAGCTTAATCCAGAGATAACATGTTTCCATGGTAATTTTGGAAGAGCTGAGAACTGGCAAAATTCAGAAGATAGAAACAAGACATCCTAATGGATAGTGGATGACAGAATAAGACAGCAATCAAATTGACACAAATTTTGCACTTCAAAAAGTAGATAAATGGGAGCTTTGTTTATTAGGATAAGAAAACTGAGAGGAAGAAGCTGACTTAGAGGATTTGTAGGCAGGGAAGGTGTGGGAAGGGATCAGGAATACTTTTTAAGATATTAGGCTATATGTATGTATGCAAATATTATTTTATTAGGCTCTAAGTTCAAACAAGTAGCTAAGTCTTGAGTGTACAAATTAAAAAACTGCCACATTCATCTAGGCCAGTGGTCAGTACATTACAGTATTTACATTCCAGTAATGACAAAGGTGATAGACAAGAATGAGAGAATTCATGTTGTAAACTGTGAAGCCATTATGCCCTTCATGTCCAGAGGACACTTTACAGGGTGTGCACGGTCCCATGCATTGAAAGCACTTAAATGATTTCAGTTGTAGGAAACACTTCGTTTTAGAAATTCTTCTGTCAGGCCTGTAAAGTGCTGTTTAATATGGCTTGTGTTGAAAATGAGAATTAACCAAAAGGAGGGCTTAGACCTGCAGCTCAATCTTTCAGCTGCCACAATGTTCCAAGAAACCGGTCTGAAATTAGCTTGACATAGCAAACTAAGTGTCAGCTGAAAGGCAGCTTGTTTGCTGATGTGCTGTTTACATCTGTTCATGAAAAGAGAACACGTATTTTAATGGATTATCACCACATGTATGGTCCACAGGTTGACTTGTTCTACAAGTGCATCAGAATTTTATTGCTAGAAACCTAGTTTAAGGCCAAGTGAAGGCCATAGAATTAAGGGCTTTTGCTTGGCTTTCAATATCCTGCTCCCTTATCTCATCCCATGTATTGGTGAGTGTTAGATCTTCCGTTCAATCAGGACACCCAGAATCCAACACATTTACCTCATGGTCATATATGTACTGTTAAATCCATAATGAACTTTGAGACAGTAGCATTTCACCACAGAATGGCAACCAAAGAGCTTAAAGAGAAATCAAGAAATGAGTGAGATCATTGGTTTCAGTTGTGGAACAGATCAGGTCCTTGTGTTTTTGTACTAAAGAGGAGGCTGCAAATAGCTACAGTTTCTTTTTCTGAAAGTGGGAAGAGAGTAGAGTGAAATAAATGACATCAGTGTTCTTGAATGACTATTGTCTACATCTTGCGATATATTCTTGAGGAGGTCACTTACCCTTTCTGATTGTCAGTTTATTCTGATTTTAAAAAGAGAGGGGCTTGTGTTAATTTCCTAAGCAGCCCTAAATGAGTAACATAAACTAGGTGTTTAGAACATTCTTTCACCACTCTAGAGCATAAAAGTCTGGGATCTAGATGTTAGCAGGGCATACTCTATAGAATCTCAGACAAGCTTCCTTTCCTCTCTGGCTTCAATAATACCCAGCAATCCTTGTCTAGTATCCACATCACTTTGATCTCTGCTTCATCTCCACATGGCTTTCCTCCTCTTTTTCTAGGTCTCTTACTAGGAACAGCTGTCATCTTGTGCTTCAGATCTATTTAACAGTGTGACCTAGTCTTTTCTAATTGAATCTGCAAAAAGACTCTGTTCCAAATAAGGCCACATTCTAAGTTTCCAAGACCATACATTTCTTTGATTCATTCTACTCCCCTGTGAATGGCACAGATTGCTAGTAAGAGTCAATGTAAAATGATTGAAGAGTAGGAAAATTGTGAACAATACTTATGTATATATACAAATGTAATCTTAATTAAGAAATCACATTTTACTTTTATAAAATAAAGATCAGTTTTTAAACTAGAAGATCAGCTCAGCAACAGAACAATTGGCTAGCATGCAAGAGGCCCTAGATTTGATGTTCAGTAGCTTGTGTACACACACACACACACACACACACACACACACACACACACACACAAATAATTTCAGTCATTGTCTTCCAAGATATGACTTTCAGTTGGCAAAACTCCCACAAAGTTTAAAACAGTCCTTTAAGAAGTTAAAAATCTTATTGATTTGGCTTTGCTAATAATTACTTCAGAAAACATAGGATCGAAACTCTAACATTAAAAAAAAATGTCAAATGGTTGTGCTTAAGCCTGCCTGCATGGCTATACCAACACTTATTCTGAAGAGTATCTCTGAGATTACTGTCTTCACTAAAATCCTCCTACTCCCTTGCAGAGAAATAAAAACTAATATTTACCACTTCAGGTTTTCTAGGGATTCATCGATGTAGTTTAGAATATGCTCTTCAGAAAAATAAATTGCCCAAGACTATTAGAAATGAGCTAATGCAATCATCAGTGGTATGTTTTGTCTTATAAGACTCAGGTATAAATTATAATATGATAGATTTAAATCCCTGATACATGAGCTTATTCGGTGCTTAAATTTCACACTTTAATTAATGTTATCACTTTGAATTGGATCTTCCATTTGTCATCAGTGTTCATTTCATAATATCGCCATTGCCTTTGGAAACACTGCTTTCTCTCCATTTCAATCTGAGTGTTTGAATTGGTGTGCCTATGTCGTAAGGTTCCTCTCTTAAGGGCCACAAGTGGCTCTTGAGTATTTGAAATATGATTTCCCTTACCTGGGTGCACTGGAAGCATCACACATATTGTATGTGGAAGATTTAGTATGATAAAATTATGTAAAATCTCCCACTGATTCTTAATATTTTTTTTTTTTTTTTTTTTTTTGTCGGTCGTGGGGCTTGAACTCTGGGCCTGGGCGCTGTCCCTCAGCTCTTCAGCTCAAGGCGAGCGCTCTACCACTTGAGCTACAGCGCCACTTCCGGTTTTCTGGTGGTTTATTGGAGATAGGAGTCTCACGGTCTCTCCTGCCCGGGCTGGCTTTGAACCGCGATCCTCAGATCTCAGCCTCCTGAGTAGCTAGGATTACAGGCGTGAGCCACCAGCGCCCGGCTCCCACTGATTCTTATACTGATTAAATTTTTTAAATGTCATTACTTTAGGTCTCGTGAGCTATGTATTATTTTTTAATTTTTTTAAAGAATGTCTACTAATAAATGGAACTTACATGTGGGTTTTCATGGCTCACAAAGTAAACATTCATGATCTAGGCCAGTCAAGGCGAGTCTAGAAAGCTGTCAGTCTTAGGCTAAATTGAATTTCAGACATATTGGCATGCAATAGTTCACTTTAACCCTTCTTGAAGAATTGTTTCTCAGGGGATTGTCAAATACCTACTTTTCATCATTATTTTCCTTCCCATTTATTCAACATCAACATTAATAGCCTTTGAATTAGTGAGTTAAGCTCACTAATTTTCAATTGATCTGATATTTTATCAGCTCAAATAAAAGCCAAGGAGATGGGGCTGGGGAACAGAAGGTGGTAATTTTGACAGGAAGCAGAAAATTCTCATTCCCACATTCAGTTTTACCTAGTCATTCTCCATCCAGATGGTTTCCTGCCAAATTCTGTCTTCCTGCTATCTTTGAACAAGCCCAAATCTTCCAAGTGGTTAATAAACTTCTTATCTTTTGAATACCAAGAATAAAATAAACTTAATCCTCTGGGGGATTCAGTCAGCAGACCAGAAGCCTTTAGATGCTTCTGTGAGATACAGGTCAGCTAGGTTTTCTGCCCTGTGTGATTTTCAGTCTTTCTCTTGTGTGCATGTATGTGTGCGGGCTCTCCAGGTGCTTCTTGGTGATAAATGTCAGCACAATCACAAAGTGAATATTAATTTCAAGATTGTCAAGGTCAAACGTGTACCCAGGTTCATTGTTATTGGAATTTTTTATTGTTGCTGCTGCTAGGAAAGATATTTAATCCCTGGTTCTTTTTTCTCCCAAGAATCAATACAGAAAATAAGCAAAACCTTTCTGTGTGTGTGTGTGTGTGTGTGTGTGTGTGTGTGTGTGTGTGTGTGTGTTCATATATAGGCCATATGTATACATACATACATATATGCATATATAAGCAAAGGAGATGGGACTATATATATATATACATATACATAGATATACACAGATATATGTATATGTATCTATATGTATACATGTGGCCTATGAGAAAAGTTTCTTAGCATCATCTTACATATTATATTAATTGGGAAATTATTTGGACCCCTTAAAAAAGATTGGATGTAGAGGAGCTAAGGTGGGTAAAAACAGAGAAAGCATATTCCCACAAGATCTGGATAGCAGGTGATATTCCTGAAAAGCAACTCACTATATATAGAAAAAAAGGAAGGAGAAAATTGTCGAGGAGATAAATAAAGTTAAATGTTTGTGATGAGCCTGTTTTCAGAAGTAGGGTGTGAAATTAGCTGAGAGCCCAAGAAAGGAAAAGAGAAGGAAACAGGGAGAAAAAGAAAATACTAGGTCAGGGCAATTTATATGAGGATAAATAGACAGCTGGGCATTTCTGTATATAGTGATATATCTCAAATGCATGTGATGCCCAAACTGTGATATTCACCCATCCACGCAACTCCACCTACAGCACTACCCAGTTTAGACTGTTCCAGAAACAACACCCAAATCACCCATCTGTGTAAGGCAGCCCAGTAGTCTTGGTTGAGAGTACCATAATCATCTTTCGCCTATTTCCTAATCAACTCCCTAACACAGCGCTTAAATCCATCTATTTGTGTCTTGACCATCCTCATCTCGATACAAAATATCAACCTCTTTTCTTTTGGATTATAGAACATCCTTCTTATTAATCTATCAACATACCCATTTTCCGCATTAAATTTGTTCTTTATTTGGCCTCATGGCCACAAAATATGAAATCCCGTTAATTTCTCTTTGATTCTCCAACTTCCCTCCCCCTTGCTCAACACCTTAGAGGCCATATATAGTCAGGTTTTGTTAAGCTCATCCTTTCTCTTTGACTCCTGCAATCCCAGATTCTCTTCATCATTGTCCCGCTGGGCTGTCAGTTCTGTAGAAGTTTTCATTGTCTCTCTTTAATTCTCACAGTGCCCGACATTCTAGAAATCAATTATATTTATTGAGCATTTCTTTTATGCCATGCACTGTTCACCAATTATTTACCGTTAATCTTCACAATGAATCTACAACTCACCTGTCTATCAGCCTCATTTTATTTTAGACATGAGAAAAATTAACCTCAACCATATTACAAAGCGAGGCCTTGGCCACAGAGCCCAAGTGAAAGTTCTCAATTTGAAATCAGGGTCCCTGATTCTGAAGATTCTGTTTATTTCTGCTGGTCTCTGTTAACGGGCATTGCCTGGATGTGTTGGCTTCTCAGGCAATGGAGCAACCTAGAACTTTGACTTCTGTGAAATCCATGTAATCAGAGAATAAAGTCTAAAACAGCTCCCTTATTTCTATTCCCTTCCCAAAAGCCAGTTCACTCTAGGCAGTTTTACTTATATCTTAATGCTTAGAAATAGATCAACAATACATTTCTTCCTCAAAGAGACAGTATCCTTTAAGGAATAATCTTTTCTGTCATTACACAGAAAAAATCTACTCACTTGACTGTTTGAAAAAGACTGCTGTGTCTTTGTTGTCTAACAAATGACATCAGGGTTCTTTTAGAAAAGCCATCTGTATGTTGTTTATTGCTCTATTTAAACTACATCTCTAGGATATTGATTTTTTTCCCATACTGGCCACACAACAAGCCAACTTGGAGAGTGGATTCTGGGATTTAGTTACATTATCGCCATGGGAAGCGCTCTGGCCAGTGCATGAACTGAAGACACCTGCTTCTCCGATACATGTCTATTTTCAGAGAGCTCAGAGTCCTGTGTGAAGCAATACAATCTTGAAGTACATACAAGTCTCAACTCAGTGTGAAACAAGCAAGAAGCCACCACATGTAATTCCTGGGGATTTCTACTCTGACTCTTATGAGAATTAAGCATCAATTTATCTCTATCTAGTCTGGAAATAAAACAACAAAACTAAGCCTGGTGTGCCAGTGGCTCATGCCTCTTCGCTACTCAGGAAGCTGAGATTTGAGGATTGCGATTCAAAGACAGCCTTTTCAGGAAAGTCTGTGAGACTCCTATCTCCAATAAACAACAGCAAAATTGTGCTGTGGATCAAGTGGTAGAGTGCTAGCCTTGAGCACAGAGAGGCTCAGGGACAGTGCCCAGGCTCAGAGTTCAAGCCCTAGGACTGGCATAACAAGAATAAACAAAAACAAAACTAACTAGATGTGGATTATTTATGAAGAGATGGAAAGTTTCAATTTATATCTGTAATGATATGTCAAGCAAATACTTGGTTTTTTTCTTGTTGGTTTTTAGCGCTGGTGTTTGAACTTTGGCTGGGTTTTGCCCTTTCTAAGCAAACATTCTATCATTTGAATTCAGTCCATTTAGTTGTAGTTATTTTTCAGACAGGGTCTTACACTTTTTACCAGAGCCACCCTCAGATCACAGTCCTCCTATATCTACCTCCTCCTATGTGTCTGAGATTATAGCTGTAATCCAACACTCACATCTTGTTGGAGATTGCATCTCTAACATTTTCCTAGGCTAACCTTGAATATTGGTCCTCTTATCTCTACCTTCTGAATAGCTAGTATTATAGGCATGAACTACCAAGCCCAGCTAAACCCCAGGATCTGCATTGGGCATTCTCTTGGCCGGATTTGGTTTGTATACTCAACCCTGATCTTGACTCATGCCATGCCTTGTTAGGCTCTACACATACAATCTTCCTTGTCTCTCCTCACACACAGCATTCTCTTTGTTAAGAAATTCTGAAATGTTACAACAGAAAATACTCTTTTCTCTCATTGGTTAGAGAGGAAAACAGTATTTACCTAGCATATTATTTTGAACATTTCTTTTTTTAGATGATGTCTTATAGTCCACAGAAAGGCTTTCTAACATGGAAATTGTGAATCCCTGAGAAAATCAGGCTTACAGTGTTTGTGTCACATGACCCGAGGCTGAGATATTAAATAGAAATTTTTGTATCCCAAATTCAAAACTGAAGTGTTTCATTTCATTTCTAACCCCCTAATTGTCTAAAAGATAGGTTCCACATTTTTCACTGTTTGTCCTTGAGATTTCTCCAAAGTTCAGGACAATTTCTTCAAAAATTCAGTTGAAAATTAGAATTTTCTTTTGTGAACACTATGTCTAAAGTAAATTTTAAGACAAGCATTTGAGGATACAAATGTAGGAATTTTAAATGTTCTTTAAGAATCATGAGGACTATTCCTAATACTAATAAAATATTGATTTGTTGATAGTGCCCAACAAAATAGAAAATCAATTTAATGACAATTGTATGCTTTAAGAAACAAAAAAGGTGATGACAGTACCATCATTAATTTTGTTTACCTTACAATTATTCTATCATCAGAAGCTCGTCCTCAAGTATGATGGTAGATTTGCTGGTGAACCATTGACCATTTCCATTCTAGGAAAACCAAAGTCAAAGCCATAGCCAGTCACAGTTATTCATGTGGATATTCCTAACTTAGAAGGTGTGTCCTTCATTTTTTAAAAATTCCTATGCATTTTTCCCATCAATGACATTCTTTTTTTTTTAACTTTTTTTTGGGGGGGGTCCGGTCGTGGGGCCTGAACTCTGGGCCTGGGCACTGTCCCTCAGCTCTTCAGCTCAAGGCTGAAGCCACAGAGCCACTTCTGGCTTTTTTCTTTTTGCTTATGTGGTGCTGAGGAATCGAACCCAGGGCCTCAGTCATGCAAGGCAAGCACTGTGCCACTGAGCCACCTTCCCAGCCTCCATCAATGAAATTCTTATTCTTCAAGAAATATCTTTCAGTCTAGTTGTGCAATAAGTTTTATTGTGATGCTTCTCTACATGTTTTGAATATACTTTGGTCATACTCACTTCATATGCTACTTGCTCTTACCCACTTTGCCCCACTTTATTTTTTTAACAGTTTTTAATGGGCTTCCATATTCTTGCCATATATCCAAATAATTTACTTTTATCATATTCATTCCTCCTTGCCCTCTTCCTGCTGGGACATTCTAGCCCATTTTTTTCTTCTTCCAGACTAGGTTCTCCATTGGAGAGAAAACACAGCATATTTGTTTTTATTTGTCTTTGAGGTCTCAGTCATTTTAATGTCCTGTGAGTGGCTAACTCTTCCTAAGGCAAGCATTTGAGAAGTGAATGTAAGGAAGGAATAGATCAGGACAACGCCAGGAAGTTGGCTTGTTCCTGTGTCTGCCTTGTGAAGAAGGCTTTTATTTTTGCTGATTATTTTTATGAGTGCCCTTACCTGCCTGTCCCTGTCATGCATATCATACACATTATTTATACATGTGTGTGCATGCATATATGCACAGTGGCATGATTGGTCTACCATGAGTTAGCAGATAGACCCTATTAAAACCTGAAGCAAACAGACAGGTAATAACTGCTTACCAAATCTTGTCAGACTCCTATGGTTTTGTAATAGAAATCTACACTATAGTTTTTGCTTTTTTCTTGCCAAATTACTGTCATATCTCCTAACTATGTATAGTTCCATTGAGAAGGGGTTTCATTATGCTAATAATTACATTGCCTGCAGGCTTTTTGATGTTGCATTCCCCATACAGAATAGAAACAGATTTCATAGAAATATCATTAGGGCTGTTAACTACAGGAGGAAAAAAAATCAAGGAGGCAATCAAAGCATGCACTTTATTATCAATAAAGGCAAGTAGATTCAGCAACAACTTGAATTTGAAACATGTTCTTTGAAGAAATCAGTGGCAATAGAAACTGCTGCTCAAGGAAGAGAGAAATGTATGTTCCAAATCCATTCAAATCGCTATAGATAATCACTCGGTTTTCTTCGGATCCACGTTTAAAAGCAGGAACAAGAATCATTATTAATAAACAGATAAAGAGGTAGAATCATCCTTAGAATTCTTAGCTGATTTGAGGACACGCGAACTCTTGGTCATTATTGGAATGACAGTATATTCAACAGCCTTTTTCCCCCCCAAATCCAGTTTTTCTTAAGTGTTTTTTTTTTGAAGTGTTCATTAAAGTGATGATTGGGGAGCATTAGAACCCATCATATTGCTCAGCCATTTAAAATAAAAACCTTTAAATATTCAAATTTTCAACGATGTAGTTTCTCACACTAACATTTGTCTTCATTTTGGACTTCCAGCTGAGAAGCAGCAGTGAAATGGACAAGAATGATCAGTCTCACTCACGATTACTGAGATGGTGGCATGTTTGATCTCTAAAGTGGTCTTTAAAACCTTCATAGTCACATGTCATTTGAAAGAAATTACAAATCCTGTGATTGTTTTCTGGGAAACATACTTGATAAACTATAATTCAGGGTGTATGAAGGCACAGGTCAGGTGGGTACATATTTGAGTAAAAACAGCAAGAAAGGGAAAGGAAAATTAAATTCATTTATTTTATATGGTTTCCTGATCAAGAGATATAATATCTTATAAATTTAAAATACTATTGAATTAAACCAGAGGAGTTCAGATGCCTGTGATATTTTACTCATAATCTGTCAAATGAAAATGTTCTCAAGTACTTATCATCTTCAGAAATAGTACTATTTGATTAAAAGTTGAAGTTTTCTTTTTAAAAGTAAAATGATTGTCATATTTCTTATCATAACAGTTAACAAACAGTATAAATGTGTCAAGGGTAAAGATTTTCAAAATCATAAGTAAGCAGAGATATTATATACAGCATTAGGGTCTGAGCTCAATGGAAGAAAATGTAGAATATGCATTTAAAGATTACATACAATTTCATGGGTTTCAGAGAGTCCTTGATGTTAATAACAGACTCCTATAAGACCCCTATAGACTAGGAAAAAAATACCGTACGTCCTGATTACCATCTATAATTAGTCAACTATGTTTTATTAAACTATGGTACCACATTATTTCTCTGTTTCTCTTTCATACACATATATCCTAAGTTCAATATGATGATAGTATATGTAATTAATCAAGCTTTATTAATTAAATCTGGTACCTTTTTATGCAATTTTTCATGTTAACAGATAACACAGTCTCTTCTTAAAGGGCTTTTTATTCTATAAATTTATATATATGAGTATATACATGGTTAGTTAGAAATTATTGTACTTGGTACACATAGTGACATGTAATAAATCTTATTTACACTTATGTAACTATTTAATTTGTTCTTAGATACAGGTGTTATAATGAATTTCCACTGTAATATAATATTAAAATTTTAAAAAGGTAGTGTCTATGCTGACATTGATTGATGAGTTACTTGCATAGATTATGTGTCTACTCTGAATTCCTTCCATTCTTCGAAGAAATAGGTAATGTGATGGAGATGGAAAGAAATTGTATTCAGTTTACTACAAAATTATTGTCCAACTGAGAGGATCAGTTGAAACTATTAAATATACCTTACAAGTGATGAGCAGTTTAGTCCATTAAGTTTCCTGACTGACATACTAAACTGTAATGAAATGGAAGTCTGAAGCTGTTAACTGTATTGATTTCACAGCTAATTCCCATTGCTGAACATTTTGAAGTCTCCTTTATTCATTTTGTCTGACTTGCTGCTCATATGCATATAATGGAAAGGTACATTAGTTATATTTCACCATATTTTTAAATACAGGTCTGGATAAATGCACAAGTGTATAGATGCTTATGTATTTCTACATATATACCCATAATTAATGTAAAACAATATGATACCTCATATATATTTAAAGGCTATAGTTCAAAGATGGAATAATAGGGACTTTGTAAATCTGATTTTGCAGTATTTTTGTGAAGAGTAAATATTTAATAGCTTAGATGAAATACAGGGTCTTCACTATATACAGGAATGTTATGAAGAAAATGTTTTAAAATACTACCTGTACATCTCATGTGCAGGCAATATTTTTTAGTCTGAATTACAAAGGTGATGTCCTTTGAATGAAATATTAATGGTCCTTTAATGTTTAACCTATATGCCATCATCAATGTAAGATTTTTAAAATTTTAATTCAATCTACCAGTACAAACAGATCACAAAATAAATTATACTTTAAGACAAAAGAGTTAAAGTAGGAAACAATTTAAGTTTCCTGAGTGGCTAACATTTCAGCAAAGGAAACAAAGCAAAACCGCAGCAATAAGAACCCACTTGACCCTAACAAAGAGAGTATTTTGGTTTGGTTGGTAATTGATGAAGAAACATGTCATTTATGAATATGGGAGCTCAATTCTTTGTTTCTTCTTACTTCTGGTGTCTGTTATCTCTGATGAAATTCTTCCGGAAACCCAGGCACATGATTTTCCCTAAGAATATAAGTCCAAACAGGGAGGGGTAGGTTAGAGTGTACCTAAAAAGTATGCACAGTATATATGTACATGCAAGTACATGTCTAAGTAACACGAATGCATATACTTCTGTCTACATGCATGCTTCTCAGTTCTGTTAACTGAAAGGACCTAGAACTGGAGGTACTAAAGAGGCAATGGCACACTTATCATTGAGAGCTTCACCTTCAAAGCCACTGCATGTTAAAAAGAACCAGAGGTCCATAGAATAAAAAATATGGAGGCAGGTGCTGGTGGCTCATGTCTGTAATCCTAGCTACTCAGGAGGCTGAGATTTGAGGATCGTGATTCAAAGCCAGCCCAGCAGGAAAATCTGTGAGACTCTTATCTCCAGTTAACCACCAGAAAACCAGAAGTGGCACTGTGGCTCAACTGGTAGAATGCTAGTCTTGGGCTGAAGAGCTCAGGGACAGCACCCAGGCCTAGAGTTCAAGCCCCATGACCAACACAAAAAAGAAAGAAAAAAATATGACTGCAATATTAATGCAAGATCAAGGAGAGCTTTTAATATATGATGCCAGACAGAAAAGAAATGCTCTAGTCAATGAAGTGTTGTATCACAAAGACAGAGGAAGCAATTTAAGGAAAACTTCATTGGTCAAATCTAGGTCCATTTGAGCTACATTTGTAGACTGAGGCAGAGAGATGATAAGTTTCATGCCACTCTGAGCCACAAAAGTGAGACTCGTGTCATTCTGGACTGCTGAGGAAAGGCTATCTGGAAACAGACAAACAAACAACAACAATCAAATTTAAATAGCTAAATGATTAAAACAATGGCTGTCCCCAAATAAGGAATTGAAATGCCCATTAAAATCATAAGTGCCATACAGAAGTAGACCTTCTTTGTAAAATCTGAAATTTTCTGAAACTTGAACACATCTCAACAGAAGAGTCTTGACTGTGAAATAATAAGCAACTTACTTACCCTTAAGTATTAATTTTTAGAGAAAAATGGAACACTAGAAAGTGAAGTGGACATTCTAAGAAGATATTTATTTGACAAAGAATCAGGCAACATATTAAATGGCTGACTTAAAAACAATGTGATACGTCATTGCTTGTTGTGCTGACTTTTTGATTTAAAAGTAGTCATACTATTCAATGACTATCATTGTATTTTGCTTTCCTCCTGCAGTTATTAGTAACTCATAGACAAAGGCAAGTATGGGTGAACTGGAGAAATTTCCAGATTAACAATTTGGAATCAAGAGTCAATTATACTCATCAATTTTACTCATTGACTAGTCTCTTTAACTGTAAACTGAAATAAGTAATTCAATTAACATAACATTTTTTCTTGAACTCTAAAACTTGCATTGTATTTAATCTTTTACACAGGTTCTTTTTAATATTTTACAGAGATACTGTTAGGCTTTTCTAGAAGTGTGCATCCTGCTGTTATGTCCCTGGACTGTAAAGTATTTGGTTTTGGGAAAGCAGACTTACTTACCTTAATCCATGTGTTTTGTACACAGTGCAAGTTCCAGGGCCAGTTGAAAACCTGCAAGCTGTATCTACCTCACCTACCTCAATTCTTATTACATGGGAACCCCCTGCCTATGCAAATGGTCCAGTCCAAGGTTACAGATTGTTCTGCACTGAGGTGTCTACAGGAAAAGAACAGGTAGGTGAGGGAGTGGGCTAGGAGGTGTACATCTATTTGATGCCTGTAGGGCTAGAAAATAGGAGGTGGATTCAAAGTTGTTCATGTCATCCACTACCTAGCTCACCCACTGAACAGCTGATTGGTTACAAAGCACGTATTATGGGAAACTATTCTAGTGGTGAATGTGGTGGATTGGGCAATGAGAGAAATTCCTGAGGGAGATTTCTGATTTTTGTGCTTGAATATATAGCAGGTAGTTCACCCACCTGATCTCAGAGCCATTTGTATTTTCACTTTTTATCCTAAGATAATGGTCTTAGGCAAGCTACTTTTTTATCTTTACATTATTTAGTTACAGTATTTTCAGTAAAGTCAATGCAGTTATAATTCAACACATTTAATTTAAAGATCTATGAAATATCAAATTACAATTTTGGCAGAAAATATTGCCAAAAATCTGGCCATAATATAATATAAAGCATTTAGGTAGTAAATGATTGAATCTTAAATAATATAGAATTTGGCTTGATTTAGATTGTTTACAATTTTATTCAACGTTATTTCCAAAAATAAAGTCTCTCTCAACTTGGAAAGTATCCTATGACAGTTAAATACAGAAAATTGTAGAATCAACTCTTATATTTACTCAATTTCTCTGCCTAGGTTTAAGTATTGGATTGAAATTTTTAGGTAGTTTACCCACATTTAATTTTTTAATACATTTTCTATTGTAAAAGTACTGTACAAAGGGGTTACAGTTATATGAGCAAGGTAATAAGTATATTTCCTATCAAGCATTGTTACCTCCTCCTTTGTTTTTCCCCTACCCTCCCTTCCCTCCCACCTCCACAACTACATGCTTCCTCCCTCTTCCCCCTCCCCCCTCCCTACCTAAATTGTAAAGTTCATTTTTCAACACAGTGTCCTGTACATCTCATTGTTACAATGGGTCAGTCTGTATCCCTATTTAAGCATTTTGTTTTTTCCCTTCTCCTCCCCAAGCTAGAGAAGTGTATATACGAGATACAGGGCACTGACATCAAATGCAGTGAAAACAGGGGTTATGCAAGTTACGTTTTCATTTCACCATCAGCTGTGACCTATGATTTTTTAATGCTTCCAGTAGAACTTACTGTGTAGAAGTCTACTCTATCTTCGTGTCTAATTTCTAATTAGGGATTTGTACAAATTCCTGAAAAGAGGCAGATATGATGCTCAGGTAAAGGAAGAGTAAATAAGACTTCTGGGAGATAAGTGAAACCCAGCAATTCTATTTGGTGACCCAAGAACTTACACACCCACAAATACATATATAAGAGATACTGTAAATTTGTGGCCTTGATACTACATATGACAAATATATGATGTTTATTCGTATATACTATGTATATATTTGATAGATAGAGATAGAAAGAACTAGTGAGATGCCCAAGTTTTCAACTTCAAGTGAGGGAAATTTACAGAAGAATCAATAGATAAATAGTACTGTGGCCTTACCATGTTCGAGTTAGGTGTGTGTGTTGAATGTTAGCAACACAGGCTGGGGCTCAGGTTTTTATATAAACTACATGGCGAGGATGTTTCCATCTGGAAAAGAAAATTGCCATAGTCCCTTTCAGAAATAAAGATTTCAAGTTAGATGACAGTCCCAAGTCAAGGGACCAGGCAATTCTATATGAGCTGGTCCTATGTGATCAGTCATTTTACTTTTTTAGAAAAATTTCTGGCTGGCTGTTTTCAGGTTAGCTTCAACTTTTAGTTTTCAACTATTCTATCCCCTTTCTACACATATATTTTACCAGCTCATTTGAATAAATTCAAAATCAGCATTATCCAATATTGATAAACGTGGATGCGAGAATCACCCTTCAGAACATTAGGATTGTTCCTCTGTCAGGTTATGGCTCTGATTTCTTCAGTTTCACATTCAGTCTCATTCAACTGCAGCTGTGAAGTGACTGGAAGTTCCAAACTGTATCACAGTATGTCAGAGCATACAAATTGTGGCAATGTACCTGACAGTTTCAAAAGATGGGGGTCTGTTTCACCATGTAAAGAACCAAGTTTTTGGTTTCTCAGTGAATTATGACATTTAGGGTACAGGAGTAAATCTTTGTCCAGTGAATTTACAAGTTATGTTCCACTTGTGAGGGTTTTGGTTGTGGTTGGAATAACCCATTCCTTGTAATTCAATGGGTGGTTAAACAAGTTGGGATTTAATGACTATAAAAATATCATGGTGCTCTTTTAACAAGGAGTCTACAGCATAGTTTGGGGTTTAGTGAGGGAGTATGTGTCACAGTAAGGTTTTACAGCATCTCATTATAAGGATGGAGTGTAGTGATATGAGTAAGAGCCTAATATCCAATTCACTGATTGCAGAGAATGGCTGCCATTTCTGCTTGAATGTGCTTCCTTAATAACGGTTTTGGCATTTTATGTCTCCAGAATATAGAGGTTGATGGACTGTCTTATAAGCTGGAAGGCCTGAAAAAATTCACAGAATATACTCTTCGATTCCTAGCATATAATCGCTATGGGCCAGGAGTCTCTACTGATGATATAACAGTGGTTACACTCTCCGATGGTAAGTTGTAAACTGAAATTACATTCAAAGAATATACCGTTGCATCTGTGTGATCAACTATACTTTCAAGGCATCCTAACTAAAAATTTATAGACGATTTTAGCACAAATTATAAATTTGGCTAATTTACTAGGACTAGTATAGTCAAATATCAACGTTGTACACATTTACGTGCTAGATTTATAATAGTTAACCTACAAGATGTGACTGTTGCCTAAGAAGGCAAATTATTTTTGTGCATGTCTTTGTTTCTATGTTTGTATGTGTGTGGTCCTGTCTTAGATGGTCATGTTTCTTTAGAGTTCTCATTCTAAAATGACACAAATGACCGAAAAAGGTAAATGATAGCCAATTCCCTTCTAGATCAATAAAGTCAAAAGTGTATCATAAAGATTTGGGGCAAATAATTCAACACTGATATTATTCAGCGTGAGCATAAGGATGTGTACTTTTAGTTTTAGCTGCCCTAAAAATCTTAAAGGTCAGAAACATTTTTTTTCTTTTTTTGAAACTACAATAAAGAGAAACAAAGAAATCTTAAGGAAAAGAACAAATTTGATTGAGCAGGAAGCTGGAGATACAGGGAATGAGCGATTAGGAAAGGCCGGGGACATGAATAAAAAGTGAAAACACACCCAGGGCCGTGTGGGAGGAGGCCAGGGCAAGTCCAGGCATGTGCAGAAATGCAGAGCTGACCCGGTGAATTAAAAAGGCAAGGAGCTGGCTCTTTCAGCAATGGGTTCCCTGTTAGTGTATTTAATTCTATAAATTATTGATCTTTGAATTAAAAAATGACTTCACCTTGTGATTCCTTGGCTGATCTATCATTCTTTAATCTGGGAAAGTATCAAGGAATGTGTTCCAGAGAATACCAATGGGATAAGAAGGGCAAACATGTGATGAAGGACAGTATAGGAGGGTTGCTCATGTGCAATTTCAACTTAAAAGCGTATTTTACGTGTGAGGCCATTTCAGTGCCATTTAAAATGTAATCCCATTCATCTGACTCTCTTATTGAAGGCGCGACAGAATATTTATTGGCAGAATAAATTACTTCACAACTCATAATTATAAAAGTAAAAGAAAAACAAATGAAAATGAATAGTTTACATAATTTATGGAGATTTGATTCACACTCTGAACCGTAATACCGTGGCCTTATTCTTCACTTTGGTTTTAAATGTCCTAAGTTAGAAAGATAGATTATTACTCATTAGTCTAAGAATTACCTTCTGAAAGTATTGTGGCGCTTAGAGCTAATCCTAATAAACATCCGTATGGGGAAGACAATCCCTGTTGTCAGGGGCATTGATGGGAGAAAGCAAAGACTCCAGGGTGCCCTTGGGTTGGCACCTTGGCCTCATTGACATTCATCTTTGCAGTGAACTCATCTCCTTTCATTTCCAACAGAACCCTGCCCTCCTGGATTTCTATCTCTGATTACCCAGTCCCCTTCTGTCTACTTCAATCTGATGTGTTTTTCCTCTCTACTGAAGCTTTCATTCTGAGGTCACAGATCAAATTTAAATGAACTGATTCACCTTTAATGTGGGAATTTGATCTGCCTTTATCACCATGTGCATTACCACCTGTTTTCCAGTTTTTGCTCTTGGGCACTCTTTGATTTTGAATATTGTTTAGTTTTAATAGATTATAATAAAGAGATTTGTGATAAATGGACTAATCCGTGTAAGCACATGACATACATTTACATGCTTAACAAATTGTTATTTATGCAAATATATATCACTTTTTCTCATTGCAGGAAATGCTCCTAAATCCAAACAATATTATATTAATAGCCACATCCCTCCTGAATAAATGATTGATAAACTAAATAGCTATAGGACTTCCATTTGTGAAGCTAATTCATTATATAACTGTGTCTACATGTATTTGCATTGTCACTAAAGATTAATACATCTCTAAAGATTTTAGAGGACTCATGACCCTAAAATTTTATCTTGGGAACTGAGTGTTGGGAGTTCCCATTTATAAACTTAACTACTTAAAAGGCTAAGATCTGGGAGTAAGTGTTCACAACAAATCCAAGAGTTTTATTTCCAATTAACTAGCAAAACACCAGAAGTGGAAGTATAGCTTCAGTGGTAGAGCCTCATCCATGACTGAGAGCACAAGGCCATAAGTTCAAGCCCCATTTCTGACATAAATGCATCTCTACATGTTTATATGCATGCTTCCTACATGCATACATTCATACAGAGAAAATGTACAATCAAAAAGTAAATATGAGTAAGTTTCTATTCATTTTCCCAATGGGTTCACAGTTTTGCTAGGATCCTTGTAAATATGTTTATCCATATAAGCTGCCATCTCTATTTTAGCCCTCCTTTTGTAGCTTTCCTTGGTAGAAATAATTTTTCATTCAAATCCATTTACTCTATGTATCATTGGTTTGGTTTACCATGACTCACTTCTCCAATTCACTGAGATTATTTTGTATGAGTTCATATCTATGTCTGCTAGTTTCTCCAAAACATTTGTTATTGAAGTGGTTGACATGAATAGACCATTAATATCATTTATGAATGAGTCAGCAATTGTAACCTCATGCCAGCTTACTGACTGACTGAGAACAAGACTCAAATCATAGACAACCTAACAATAAGACTACATTCAACACTGTTACAACTCATATTTATCGAGCAATTTTTGGCACAAGGAATTAACCTTTTAACCTGACAGGTATAAAATTTTCCTATCTTAAGTTCTAACGGGATCTGAAAATCTAGTAAGGTACAGAAACATGCCAAGAGTAAAAAGCACAATTCAATGTGGAGACATTTCTTATTCAGTGTAAGTGCCCTGTGTTAGTGTCTTAAGGAAAAAAGTTTATAATTAGAAGCATGTTATTTTGATCCATAAACTAGAGAAGAGGAACTCAAGTGACTAATTATAGACATAATTTACAAATGTGGGAATTTGATCTGCCCTCATCACCACATGCATAAAATGTTCAGATAAATGATACTATTGAGGGAGTTTCCAGACCCCACCTGGACTTTGATGGGCCTATTGCAAATAATCATTACTTGACATTTGAAGATAAAGAGTGGCCTTTGTCCTCTTCCTTTGAAAGGATGAGTTATGTTGGGAAGACAGAGAAAAGCACAGACAGATGCTATACTCTGCTCATTTCTACCAAGCAGAGTCTCTTATCCACTGTGTCTATTTGTGGAAAATGATACTAGGAAGGAGCAAATAAGGACTGATCATTTAAGATATTCTCAAGGTACTTCCTACTTGCCTTGGCATGGCAGGCGTGGCCGGTGAAGCCCGGTGATGGTGACTCATATGTTAGAAGCTGAGATCGAGCACTGGGGTTTGAAGTGTCTATAGGACATTTGCCACCAATTTAACCAGCAAAAAGACAGAAGCAGAGATGTGGCTCAAGTAATAGACTGCCAGCTTTGAGTAAAAGTGCAAATGTGAGAGCAAGGCCCTGAGTTCAAGCCCCAATGCCAACATTAAAAGAATAGAAAATTAGAGAAGTTTATATTATAGAAAATAAGCAATACATAATACCGTCTTCCCTCAAAGCATAAAGATTTTTAAGGTTGTATTATATCTATTTGCTTTCCATCGCTAATAGGGAAAATAACCTGGATATTTCTAAAATTGTGGTAGTTACAAAAACAATAAATTTGAATATGAATTTATGGTATATTCTTGGTCAATTGGAAATATTGACTTAAATACAACTTATAAACTTAAATTAGAATGACATTTGAGTATAACATATCATCAATGCAAATGATACCCAGAACAAAACACATGACTTATCTGTTACTTTCTCCTTTCTCCAAAATTCAATCACTTATCATAAATCCTGAAATTGTTTTTATACTATCAGAACTTGGGTATAATTATCAACAAATGCATATCAGTTAAATATTGTAATGCCATTCATAATTCATGCTTTTACTAACTGTTATTTAATATTGTCATTATTTTCAAATTTGCTTTTAAAGATAGTACTTTTTGAAGGTTGTAAAATTGTATGATATACAATATGTTATGCTCCAATTTCAAAGACCTTTTGAGTTGGCTTAACTAAAAAGATAACATTGTAATTTATGCCTTAAGTGCAAGATGTATAATTAAATAAAAATTAATAAATTATAAGATGGCAATTTAAGCCTCAATTTAAAAAGCAAAATCGCAAAACTTGTGATTAAAATCCTGACTGTAAAAGAGCCTTTATTATGGCCTCATGACCTTTCTATTTTCTTATTCAGCAACTATTTATTGAATGTGTACTATGATTTTGAATATTCTTCTCAGCATGGGTAAAACAACATTAGATTTAACAAAACCCTTGGCCTTGTGGTGGTTATCTTCTATGCTTAATTTAAAACAAATTTCAACTAAAAAAACACTTGCTGACGTATTCAAATTATAGTATAATTTGAAATATTTGTTGATATACTATATAAGAAGCAGATCTCAGGTTAATATTTTATAACATACTACACTGGCTGTGATCTTTATCAAGCACAAAGGAAAAAAGGAAAGAAATTCATAATCACAGCAAAGTAAATTTTGGCAAGTTCCTTCAAGTCCAGGAGGTCTCACTCAACCGTTGATTGAGTGCATACTAATTGAATGTCAGTTTGGAGGATATGAAAATAAGATCTATATCATAGCGGTTGGTTATTGAATACTAGTAAGAAGGCAAAATCAAAATTAGGACATTTCTAAATCTAGGGTAAAACATAAGGCTCTTATAAACTTAGTTATTGACAAGTTATATTTTAAAAAGGGAAAATATTGCCAGTGACTTTTTTTTGAGCCACAGATTAGTTTTTATAAAATAAAGAATAAGAAAAGAAAAGGTACAGCAGGACCAGAGAGAAACGGAGAAAAAGAAAAGGGTTTTTGTTGTTATAGTGGTGGTGGCTTTTTTTTTTTTGTTTTTTTTTTGTTTTTTTTTGTCAGGTCTGAACTCTGGGCCCTGGCACTGTCCCTGACCTCTTCAGCTCAAAGCTAGCGCTCTACCACTTCAGCCACAGTGTCACTTCTGGCTTTTTTTTTTTTTTCTTTTTGCTTATGTGGTGCTGAGGAATCAAACCTAGGGCCTCATACATCCAAGGCAAGCACTCTACTACTGAGCCACCTTCCCAGCCCCAGGTGATTTTCTTATTAAGACACCATTACAAAAAAAAAAAAAAATGGCAAAGATCTTGAGATCCGTTTCCATCTTTGCATTTCATCTGGACCTTTTCCTGGGCTTGGCTTGTTTCCGCATTCCACACGGCTTGTTTCCGCATTCCACACGGCCCGTGCTATTTCTGTGTCCACTGTGTTTTCTTGCACGGTGCATCCTCCACAAATGAGACCGAAAAATGACCCTGCAATTCTTTAATATGCTCAAGAAGATTTCATTTCCACCATACTCACCAATTTTATGGCCACAAATGAGGATAGGGACTACTCTTTGTAGAAATTCATCATTGACAGGATTCACTGAGTACTGTTTCTGAGTGGTGAAGGGGAGCTTTATTTATTTTATTTATTATTTTTGTTGTCCTGGAGCTTGAACTCAGGTCCTGGGCACTGTCCCTGAGCCTCTTTGTGCTCAAGGCTCGTGCTCTACCACTTAAGCCACAGCACCACCTTTTTGAGTGGCTTTTTCTGAGTAGTTTATTAGAGATGAGTCTCAACAGACTTTCTTGCCGGGGCTGGCTTTGAACCACAATCCTCAGATCTCAGCCTCCTGAATAGATAGGATTACAGGCTTGAGCAGCTTTTATTTTATTTATGATTCATGCCAGACACCTAGAACAGTTCCTGACACATAATAGCTATTCAGCGAACAGCAGCTGTGAATTACTCCCATGATGCAATATTCACTTCTTTCATATAGTGAGCATGCATTAAACAATGGATTTTGCATGATCTTCTTCCATAAAAGTTTGGGGAAATCAAAAGACAAGCAAGATTATGAAAATATATAGAAAATACACAAAGCAAAACAAACCACTCTTTTTTTTTTCCAAACAGAATTGGTAGATTGAATGTTATTTACAGAATTGCTAGGTCGAATGTTATTTTGGTAACCTACTTGCATCTATGACACACAGATTTATTTATAAATAGCTTACAAAAGAAATAAAATATTTCTTCTTTTCATTTTAAGAGATAAAATTGTGTGAAAGAAGTTAAGCATCCTGGTTGATCAATACGATGATGTATTTCATTGTAAAACTATGAAAGCTAATAAAATAGTCTATAACATAATGCTCTAAAATGACAGTTGGAAATCTGTATATTTACACTGGTTTCTCCCAGAAAGTCAACACGAGAAAACTAATTAAATGGCAGCTTTGGGCATCTGGCAATTGTTCTTTTGCTAAACAGTTTTGGGTTCCCCCTTAGATGAATAACTAATGGCCCCAAAGTGACAAATTAAATAAATAAATAAATGTAGTCATTTCTCATCAATCCAGAAAATCTTGAAGACTACCTACCTACATGTGCCTTCCTAATTATCAGTATTAACAATGAAAATGACACACTTTCTCTTTGCAACAGAGGATTAAGATTTCTCTCTGAAGACATTAGTTGTAACCACTAACCTTGTTTGATTTGTTCTAGTGCCCAGTGCTCCACCTCAAAATGTCTCCCTGGAAGTAGTGAATTCAAGGGTAAGTCAGCCAAGCCTTCACGGCTCTGTTGTTTATTTGATTGTGTACTGTTCTGGTCACACAGCTACCAGGTGATTACAAATGGTAGGCTTCTGTGTGGGGAAAACAAAAAGCAGTCCAGAACAGCATCGTAACAGGTTTGAGGCCTCTTGCTTTCCCACCAGACTTGAATAAACTCAAGGGGAGATGTGTTTATTTCAAGGACATTTGGTTTTGGAGATGCTAGGGTGGCTAAAGGCTACTCCAACATGAGACAATGATATCTCTTTAATCTATACTCACCAGGAAAAGACATATATGCTATAATGTAGTTGATGAAAGAGGCGGGGTAGCAAAAGACCATTTCCTAACAGATTAGAGTTGATGCTTCATCACCATCTCCATCCTTATGAGGACATAGTTCACAAGCCATTCTTGGGGATCACAAAGTAATATTTATGAATTTATGTAACCTAGGCATTAATATTTTCCTGGCCTGAACATTTGCAAGAACTTTCAAACAATGAAAGCTTTTACATGTGAAGAATTAGAAGATTGTAAGTGAATGGGGGAAATCAGTTTTTTTTTTCAGAAATATTTCCATCTTTTGAGAATGACTCAAGTAGAAACAGATCCAAAGACTCATAGAAGAGAAGAAAAAGTACAGACAGCTCCATGTGATACTGTGATTGTGTGACTGAGTGTAAAGAATTTCACTGGGCTTAGTTTACTCACTTCTCAAGGAATGTATTTGTCCAAATGGTAGGTCTAGGAGAAAACTAGGGAAGTATCTGAGCCTTTAAGAAAGCCCTGATCAGAATTGTAGTCCTACCCTTCCTTTTTCAAAATTACATGTGATCTTAGTGGATTCCATCTGCACACCTCTTTCTCTACTCACATAATGTATGCTAATGCCTTCCTTCTTGGCAGATCATGAGAATGTAGTAAATGTTACATATGAATGTAGTAAATGTTACATATGCAAGGGACCTAATTCAGTATTAGTAATGAGCATTTCATGCATAATTCTGTGCCATATTTGGCCTCCCCAAAAAACATGATGAAGACATATTTTGTGACTCGATCATATTTTCTATGTTAAATGTATTAATTATCTTTTGCAGCTAATTAAACGTCTCTGAAATTGTTCTTCATATGTTTATAGGCACAGTATTAGATAAGAACAAGTGAAACAAATGTGTACTCCCAGCAATGAAAATAACTGAACCTAAAGAGAAAGCATAAGATAAAGAATTAAAATCAGAGATTAACATAACTCTAAAAGGGAGACTTTCATTTGCAAGCACATTAAATCTTTCACAGATGTGCCATTTAAATTAAGAGACTGCCAAGATGAACTAAAGCAGATTTCACAATTAATGTATAGATGTTGGTAATGAATGCAAACATATTCTAATCTCTCTTGTTTAATGACTCATTATTATAGAATTTTTATCCCACAATTTGCCTCCAGGGCAGAATATAGAACTGATATATAGGCTATTTTGTGTTTGTGTGCTCATGTCCCTTAGAAGTGTATTCCAGCTAAGGACTAACATTTTCTCTTGAAATATGAATGCGGCATTATTGAATGACCCTGGATGTCCTGACTGTATTTGCAAATCATTTACTATCTTTCTAAAGAGAGAATTCCTAGAGTGCAAAATTGATTTTTTTCAACCGATGTATTTTAATATGTACAAATAACACAGCTCATCTTCTCTAATAATAGGCAATGTTTCACACAAATTGGGGCACTCTTGCTTCTCTGCTCAGCCACGTGGGGCTGTGGTTTAACTTGGCCACTCACTTTTTGTACTGAATGCTCATTCTCTCTTTCTCCCTCCCTCTGGTTAGTATATTTCCTGGCTCCTGTGGAAGTCTGAATTAGAAGTATTTTTTTTCCTTAAATTTTTTAAGAGGAAACAAAGTCAATGATCAAAACACTGTTTTTGAATTCACCCCATGTTGATTCAAAGAGAGCCAAAAATAATATTCTGTTTTGCTATTCATATTTAGTTGGAAATGAAAGTTCTCAACCACATTAACATTTGCCTATAAACAGGACTATTGCAACAAAACAAGCTGAGTCAAAAGAAGGAATATTGTAGTAGAGTAATTGTATCTTTAGACTAACAGGATTATGATTATTTTAATGTGATTTATTTAATTTGGGATTTTTCCTTAACAAGAGTCACCTTTATGGATTTATTCTATATAAAATAATAATATATTGAATATAATTCTCTTTATATAACAACATGTAAAATATATAGAACATGGATTTTACTTGTTATAGAAATATACAGAGAGGCTGGGAAGTTGGCTCAGTGGTAGAGCGCTTGCCTTGCATGCATGAGGCCCTGGGTTTGATTCCTCAGCACCACAGAAGCAAAAAGAAAAAAAAGCCGGAAGTGGTGCTGTGGCTCAAGTGGTAGAGTGCTAGCCTTGAGCTGAAGAGCTGAGGGACAGCGCCCAGGCCCAGAGTTCAGGCCCCACTACCGGACCCCCCCCCCAAAAAAAAAGAAATATACAGAGATATAGGAGATAATTGATCATTACACTGACATCAATAAGGAAATTTGGTACTGCCAATATTCTTGAAGAAAGATGACTAAGATTTCTGTACATAATCCTGAGAAGTCATTTTGAAGTATAAAATGGAAATTTATGAATATTTACTAGGTTATAGCCATCACTGGATTAAGAAATCAGGCTTTGGGAGAATGAAAAAAAAACATCCAATTAAATAAAAGAACCAAAGGAAATTCTCTGTCATACCTTTAAAATCAGAATAGCAGTTTGATGTTTGCCTAACTAAGATCACAGAGCAGACTAGATTCGATCACACAAAAATATGTTTTGTTTAGACATACAGTTGACTTTTACATACTAGATTTCATAATGAATGATGACAAGCTATCTATTTCTCATGCAAGAAATTATTCTTTTCCAAAAGTAACATCCTTGCAGGAAAACAATCATTATTTAAATTGTCCACACAGTAAATGTGACTGCTTTATTAAGAAAACTTCTTATACAGTTTTCTTCAATTACCTATGAAATCCAGTTACTTGAACAAATAAATATTATAATTCAATCTCTTAGTTTGAATGTAAACATAAGTGTCTAGAATGCAAAGGGTGCATGAGAACAACCAGATACTTTCATAGGTGCTACTCCACATTGTGGGAATAAGGACTTTTTGAGTCACCATGCCTGGCTTCTTTGATTAGCTCTTGGAGACACTGGGAAGTTATTGTGTTTTAATTCCACTTGTTTAGTCAACATGTACTCTGTATCCTACTGCATACCATGTATGACCCAGCCTTCATGGAACATGCAATTGAATAGAAAAATGTGGAGGAGAAAATTCACTTTTCATCTCACTGTACGTAATTTATTGTAACAAGTCCAAGTTAACATTATTTCCTTATTGTCAAAATGGCAGAGCCAGATAAAGACTCTAGAATTTCTTGGAACTCTGAATGTCTACAACTCTATTCAACCTTTGCTCTTTGCTCTGTGTAGAATTAGGGGAGAAAAAAAAACAGCACAAATAAATTGCTAAGAGATTACTGGATTTAACTCTCAAGTTCAGATGTGTATTGACTGGGCACTACAGGATGATTTTTAAGGAATGATATTAATACCCTAGCATGGGATGCAGATCGCTGTGGGAGTAAAGACCTTTAAACCTAAAACTGAACAGTACAGAGTAGCCATATCCTACCACCTCATACCATCCCTGCAGTTGAAACCTTTATCTCCTTGAACACCAGACACATCCATCTGAATGTATTTTTCTTATGTCCATAAAACCTTGTCCCCATTTGTCACTCACAATTCACTGAGTGATGTGATGCCTTTAGTGGAACAGAAGGGAAAATACCTTGTATCTTCCCTAGTTTATCTGTCTCTGTATCTTGTCTGTCTGTCTGTCCATCCATCCATCCATCCATCATCTATCTACTTAATGGTGCTGGGGTTTAAACTCTAGGCCTTATACCTGCCAGGCAGGTGCTTTGCCACTTGAGCCATTTCCCCTATCTTTTTTTAGTTATTTTCTTGGATAGGGTCCTTCACTTTGGGCAAGCATTAACTTCAGACTGATCCTTTGATTTTATCCTCTTACATAGCTTAGTTTACATGTGTGCCCAACATGACCAGCTTATTTGTTGAAGTAGAGTGTCACTGACATTTTGTGCTGGCTGGCTTTCAACTAGATCTTCCATATCTCTGACTCCAAAGTAGCTAGATTTTTTGGCATGAATTACCATGCCAGCCTTCCTACATCTTAAAGTACCTATCCATTTTCAGCACACCTTGGCAAGCTTAAAATACTTGATTATGAGTTGTACAATATATGGCTTCTTTAACCCAGAAACTAATGGAGGAAAAATTATGAGTAATTTCCATGAAAGGAAACCAAACTAATTTTGAGCTCCAATATTTTAACATCCTTCTGTGTGATCCAAGGCTTCTGTTCCTCCCTCCTCCTGCCCTTTCTCCCTCCTTCCCTTCTCTCTCTCTCTCTTTCTCTCTGACTCTTCCTCTCTTATGCATGTATATGCATGTACATGCATGCATGCACACACACAACAAAGAGGGAACTTGAGTACTGTACTATTGAAGAACTGCTTTCTGAAGATATGCTGTAACATAATTGATTAAGCCTTACATTGGGCTAAAATTAACTCTTATTAACACAATTATTTAACTAAATAGACACTGATTAAGGAAAACTTGTATGCAACACCTGGTTGGGAATAATATGTAGAGAAGTAATGGAAGTATAAAAAGGAAAAATTTAGTGTGTGTTATGTTAGTGATTTTTTTCAGGTCCTCCTTGGGTTTTGTTTTGCTTTGTGCTTTTTGCTTTAATGGGATTGGGATTGTCCTCTGGGTTGGGCAGAGACATCTGAACTCACTTTCTTCCCTATGCTGCAGACCACATAGAAGCATTTTTCACACAATTGGTCTGAGCCTAGAGCTATAGTCCCAATGTGTTTCCTGTGATCCCAGCTATGAACCTCAGGTAGTCCATGAGGAAAGTTCTCTTATTTTGTTTCTTTCTAGAACACTCTATATTCTTCATAAAGCTCATTTTGGCCACTGACTTTCTAAGCCCAGAGATTTGAATCTTCTCTTTAAAAAAAGCAATGGGTCTCTGAAATGATTGAATCTAAAGGAGGAAGATTCCTGAGACACCTCAAATGGTTAATTTCATTTAAGGATTATTTAGAAACCAACATTTACTTATGGATGGGCAATTTCAATACAGTAATGATTGTCCTCACAAACATGACATTGGTGTTTGTACAGAGCTTTTCCACTTGATGGCTATTTATCTATCAACTTGATTCAAGACAATGTTGGTCTCTTGTATTTATTTTAATTATTGATCTTTTCTTTGATTTATAAGGTGGCTGTGTTTTCAGCCTGGCTAATGACTGAAAGTCTTAGAAAGGGTATCAAAACATGAGGACAATTATAAGAGTATTTCCTGCTAAGGCTTGTTCAATGTTCTACCACTAAGGCAACATCCTTACTTATTCTTATTTTCATATTTTTCAGATAGGGTCTCGAAATTTTGCCTGTCTCATCCTCAAATAATGGTCCTCCCAATTTTGGCCTCCAAGGAGACAAAGATCACTTTCATATCTGGACCCAATTTAGTCCTGAGCTAACCACCAATTAAATTATGATTATTAATATCAATTAAGTAACTTCATCACTCCAAAAGTACAGTCTTATGAGAATTAATGTAATAAAATGTAAATTAAGCCACAAAAAGGAGAAAAAATAAATTTATAAAAAGTTAGAAGAAAGTCAAGGAGTAGAAAAGAATCAAGGGGCACTGTTACAAAGGATCTGTAACTGTGCAACAGGAATTTGAATGGTCCCTCTGATATCTATGACATAATTTATATGTTAGAGATGTGATTAAATTTCCACTCCAATATGAACTTTTGTATAAAGTAAGGAGCACCTTGCAAGAGATTTTCTAGAACGTTTTCATATTATATCTTCTATATGCTGAAAACACACAAACACTCTTGTGCTTTGAGCGTGAGGTAGTTTGCCATTTCTAAATTTATTATTGTCTTTCTCATTTAGCATATTAGCATATAGAATTTTGACAAAGAAAGTAAAATATATGAGCAAATGTCATTTCCTTTTGAGTTCTACTCTCACTTTAATATTACTTTGTATTTATACTTTATCACAAATTATTTTTAATGGCTTCATTTATAGATGGCTCTGCAGGTAGAGCTTACTTTAGCCTTTCTGTGAAGCTTAATGAGATTTCCTTCAAGTCATACTTTTTTTTTGAAAAGTAGGTGGTTTAATAATGGGTTTAAATTAAATGAACCTAGGTCTAGTGATAAGGTCTCGATTTTAATTTAGCTCATAGAAGTTGCCCTTATAGTCAGAATAGTTGATTAGCCAGGGATCATGAATACATTTAGTCCTGCCAGTAGGTAAAAGTAGCCACTAACCATATGATTTTTGGAGCTGTTGGAATATTCATAGAAAGAATTATTACTATTATGACAAAATATTGCTCATATTATATAAATGATAAAATGCAAGCACTTCATCTGAAAATTTAAGCACATTAATATGTTATTGTCATACATTCTTGACCTACATTTAAGACGCACATAATTGTACTTTTAATAATGGCAATCACTGAGTTATTTTGGCCTGAGTTTATACGTGTGCTAAATAATTCAATCATTATTTTATCCTCTCTCTATAATAGTCATAAAATTATTATTCATTAGGCAAACCACTGAAAGACCAACTTTGAATTATGCTTATTGGTAGGAAAGCATGTAATAAAGTCAAGGAGATATTCTTCTTTCCTAAAGCTTACTTTGATTCCATAGAAAGATCAAATTATAAAGAAATAACTAAATGACCAATAACAAGACAGTGGTGAGATTTATGATGAAAATTAGGTGCAGTATTGTGATAGCACATCACTTATTTAAATTAAGTTATTACAGTGAAGGACTCTTCAGGGAGATGATGCTGGAGCTTAGTCATTCAGCAGAAGGCATTCTGAGTAACACTGATTTCTGGTACAAAAGCTGTGAAGAGAAAATTATCTTGCACACTTGTGAACCTGAAATGACAATATGAAAAGAACAGAGATTGGAGAGTTTGGAAATCATGCAGTGATTTGTCAGGCTGGGTAGGCATTGGTGCTAGTGCCTCACACTTGTAATCCCTGTTACTCAGGAAGCTGGGATCAGAGGAGAACTATTCAAAACCAGTCTGGCAGGAAAGTATGAGACTCTTTTCTTTAATTAACCAGCAAAAAGCCAGAAGTGGATCTCAAAGAAGAAACACCAACCTTGAGATAAAAAGCGCAGGAACAGCCCTGAGTTCAAGCTTCAGGGCCCCCTTCCCCGACCTCTTACCCCCACATACAAGATTTTTGCAAAAGGAAAAAGAAGTTAAGATTCTATTCTGTAGGATGAAAAGCCTTTCCAAAGAGGAATGGTTTGAACTACCTTTTTAAGGCTCACACTGGCTAGTGTCAGGTAAAGTGTTAGGTTTGTTGGCAATAAAATAAAACCTCTGATTATTGGCAGCATTGGCTTGGGACCATTAAGAAATACATGTTCAAGCTCACAGAAATTGAAAACCATGGCCTTGTTAAATCATTTATAAAATTAAGTGTCCTTATTTGAAATAATAAAACTAAACGAAAAGGGTATAAATTAGACAAGTATAGAAGAAATACTGTCAGATAATGGAATGATTCACTCATCTAATTAGAAGTATATTTTAAGAAACAAACTTCTTCAGTAATCAATCTCAGTTTGATAGACCTTACCTCTAAAGTCATTACAGTTTAATCTCTTTAAGCACATGCATGTGAAAAAACAATCTATATGCATGCAATCTGTGTGTAGTCTCCATATCATTCATGATTGAAATCAACTTGTTTCATTTATATGTTCCTCTACATAGAAAATGATGGCCACAATTAATTTGTCAAAGCTGTTCAAAATGTCACTCAGTCCTTTGAAAAGCTAAGTGAAAGTGACAGTCTAAGGATATCTGTGTTCATGCTTCTCAAACGTTTGTTTGTAGGAAGTACTCTTCACAGTGTTTACAGATTTTTTTTTCATGTGCATTGGAAATATTGCAGAATGTTGGTTGAGGGTTCTTATACCATATCTAGTTAAAATACAACTAAAAGAAATTATTTCTGTCTTTCACAACCTTGTCCCAGAGTAAACAGAAATTCCATACTCTTCTCTTCTATTTATTTATTTCTATTACTTTTTCCAGTAACTGAAGATCTTTCTATGAACATTTCTCATCTTTCAAGGAAATGATTTACTTGACAGACCATTTTGTGTGTTAGTTGAGAGGCAGTAGCTTTTAAATAGTTGTCCAGTTTATTTTAACATGGATAAAGTTGAGAAGAAACACACGAAAAAGATTTTGATGTGAAATAAATGCCTGACTTTAAATAAAAATAATCTCTTCTTAAAATATGAATCATAATTCAGATTTTTATTTTTATGAGATGAATCTGAATTTTACTAAAAACAAGTGAATATGTATAAATGTCCATATGTCCGTATATTCAGTATCAAAATATATTTCTCCTGATTTGCCTATATTTTAATATTTTCAAGTAAGTTGAAAGAAAACCACATGAATAATTCATTAAAATATTAGTGCACATAATGCCCTTGATGAAATAAAAAAATCATTTAAAGGCAGCACTGTGGAAAACTATCCAAATATTCTCTTAATTTGCTGGTTCTGTTAGAGAAAGGTAATGAAGAATTTACAATTTATTTCTGCTATAATCTTGAGATAAATCATTTATGTTTATTCATGTATGCATTCATTTGCTTAATAAATATTCATTTTGCATAGACATGTATCACTCACTGGGCAACCATTTTAGTTCCACCAACTTCATAAGAGACCTCCCAGTTGGTTGACAGTTACAAAAAATTCAGTACCTCCTTGACAGTGTCCACCAATGGGAAATTGATGAATGACAGCTCTGAGGACTGAGTAGCATTTCTGCTCCTAAGATAAAGGAAGCACATTCTTGATCTTTGCCTATGATTGAGGGAAGGTTTGGTACTCTCTGACTGTCCTGAGCATTAGCACAGTCAGAGGCCTTGGAGATGATGAGGGAACAGATCTGTGAGCTGAAGCATAGCTGCAGGTGGCACTGAAAGCACTCACTGGCCTGCCGTCCTGGAAATGAAACCACAGGCGGGAGCCACCAGCTCCATGCAACAGATACCCTTCAGATCCAGAGGGCACCTAACCAGGAAATTCGTGTTGACAAATAGCAGTCCCAAGGAGATAGAGGACGATGTGATGTGCAGATCACTTGGCAAGAGTCTTATTAAACCAATCTGTTTCCAGCTTCTTTCATGTAGCATAACCACTTTTGAAAACATAGATTTATGTGACCCTTTGGTATACTACCCCAAAGGCCCGGCTCTGCAGAAATAAAGATGGTGCCAATGGGAGACCGGCCATGGTAGACTGGAGTCGATCTGTGCTGGTGGCTGGCTGGCTTGGTTTTTTAGGATCCAGGTTTCATGAACTTACATTTAAACAATTTATATTAATAATATAGGTGTGTGACCCCTTACACTTCCTCATTCTATATTGCTCTACTCACTCACTACCTATGGGAGTTTATGTACTGTGTATCTGTGTGGTGGAAATGCCATACATCTCTTTCCAACCTTATCTTCAGTGCACTCACGTTGGAAAAAATGCTTGAAATTGACCTTATTGGCACAGAATTAAGCAAATGCCAGAAATTAGGAGTTTGCCCCCATGCTCATCCCTAGAGAACAAGTTCTTGAACATTTCTTCAAATACCAAACATGAGTGTAAGGGAGGTCAGCCTCTCAGCTTCTCCCCACTTTCCCTCAGTAGACTCTGCAGTACCCAAGGAAACTTATACACAGTTATAAATAGACAGAATGCTGACCTAGTTATATTGTGACTGTGCACATGGAGTGGTTAACAAAAAAAAATAGAAGAAATCAAGAGGAAGGTGATATTCTTTATCATAAATGGGTGCATCTTCCAAATTTGATCCTAAAAGTCAGATTTGTTGGGGTAAGAATGTAGCTCGGATATAGAGCACTTTGCCTAGCACATGAAAGCCAATGACTAGAAAAATTAAGACTATTATTTTCACATTTTCTTCATGTTCCTTGGAAAATCAAGATAATAGTTTCAAATAAATACTGTGTTTCCAGGCCTTCCCCTCTCTGTCTGCATTACCAGACAATTAGTACTAAGGTGAGGACATGAGCTTATATAAATATCTCTGAATTATACCTTCATTGTCTACACCAGAAGGTACTTCTGCCATTTCAGTGTGGAGAAATGGTAAACCTCAGGACTTTCATGTGACTGTCTTGCATTTTGCATTTACTTCAGCAAATTTATTTATAGATGGTTTTCCTTCCAATTCAGTGGAACCTATAGTTTTGTCTTTAACACCTAACATATAATTTGATTTGTCCCTCAAGCAGAATTATAGAGTGCCTCTAATAATATCTTTATAGTGAATACAAATAATTTAATTAGCAAGAGACTATTTCAGCCTCATAAAATGAGATGATCAGAAATATTTGTGTTATTGAGAAAAATCACCTTATATCTCACTGTATTTGATACCAGTACCTAATTTTACACCATATTCTACACTTGTTCACCTGTTACTTAGGTATTTATTCACTTGTTCATTTCTATTGATTCATTTGTTCAATAAAGAGTTATTATGTACCAGTTCATTAATAATTTGACATATACTTTATAGGACCTATCATTAAGTAATTAGTAATGTAGATCATAAAAGTAGCTATTTAAATTTTAATACAATAATTCTAATATAATAAGCCAGAGAGTCTTTTTTGAATCATAAGAAGGGAGAAATTCTTGCTTTAGAAATCTTTTCTTGAAAATGAAAAAAAATACTTTAATGTCTTCTAGAACCTGGTTGGGTTTGGAACATCAGATAAAAGTATGAATCTTAATCTCTTGCCTTATTTCTGCTGACAGTTGACCTTAGCTTTTGTGACTTTTACAAAAAAAAACATATGGAAGACATTATGCAACTTGAGCTCTAATTTTCCTTAAGGAATAATAGAGAAGCACAGCTTTATTGTTTTTCTAATAAAATGAATGCACTTTTTATAGAACCTTCCTAGACTCTTAGCTTTGAGTTTAGAATGGATTTTTCCCGCCTCCGTGCTGAGTAGGACATGCATGTCAGAAACTTTACTGCGGGATACAACTTGACAGAGGGTTGCACACAGGAGCCAGCTGTTACCAATCAAAGAGCTTACTTATCCTCTGACATGCTGGCCTTGCGAGAAGCTGACATTGATGGGAAGCGATGCTCTTTAGCCAAAGAGAAAAGCATCTATCATGCCGTCATATCACATTTGGCTCAAACTACATAAACACTTTTGTTAGGATGCTCTCATAGGAAATGCATTTCTTGTTGATGACATTTGCCTTTTGAATGAGAAGTCATTGCTGACTATAAAATGTATAAAATAGTACCTGTCATAATAAGCACATGCTATTGGTAACTATCAGTATCTGTATAGGTGAAATCCACGATCAAGCAAGTGTATTAACAACACACCCTATCTTATACTCACCTAATACACACTATCACCACACCTTTGCATGCCTTGCCAGGGTTGTCGACTAACAATGCAGCAGTCTCCTTTTGTGAATGAACTAGAGACTTCTTTCAGGTCTGATTTTCAGTACCAAAGAAAATAATGCAGTAACCATTAATTAGATTCAAACATTGAATTGTATGAGTCTTACACCAATTTTTTTTCACTCCCAAGGATAGTAGATAGATAGTTCAATATTAACTCTTTTAATTCCCTCTACCTTTACCACCTTGCTATTTTCTCACACACATATCAAAAATCTAGAATCACTAAGAACTGAATTTGAGCCTAGAACTTATTTTGCTGATTCATAAAACATGTGTCTCAAAATTTCAAGTTGGAATCATTCTGACAGGGAATTATTTTCTCACTGAGTAGACATTTTTATCTTATGCACATCTAACTTTCCCAGAAATTTATATTCAAGGCTTTATTCTCCTATAACTTCCACTCATTCATTGCAGTTATTTCTGCTGCGACTATAAAGAGCAAATCTAATGAGTTTAGTGACTTTCTCATATAGAATAACTATGAAGCTCTACTTCTTTCCACCAATCTTTTTCTCTTAAGTTTAATATTCTTAGATTTTACAAGTATTTCTCATTTACTTGTCAATTCTTTGCTGATGTGTCATCCTCTTCTGTGTGTGACTTTTAGCCTTTATTGATGCCTTTCTTATTTTAAATATTGTACATTACTCATATCACCTACAATCATACTGATGATGTAAGTGTACACATTATCTTATGGAACCACACAAAATGTTTAAGTCTTTCATGAATAATGCTGACTGACTGCAGACCTTCAACCAGTTGATGGTAGACTTTTTGTCTTACATGCCAGATCTCTTTAGGTGTTGTCTTTACATCTTGTCTTAGATTAACTCTACAGCCACAATCTCTCAAAGTCCCTTGGAATTCTTATATACCTACTCAGCATTATGAAGAAAAAAATGATTATACCCTCTGGAATATGTCAGACAATATGTAAGATGCCGATTGTATGGCCCGTTATTGAATATAGCCCCCAGGGACCTTACCTTCCACTTTAAGTTCACTTGAAGAGATTGTCTTTTACTTTAAGAGATTTTAACAACCTTGATCTCCAAAATGATAGCTCCTTTGCCTTCCAGAGCTATGCTATTCTCACTTTTAATAACTGATGCCAATAATCATTGTGTCAATTACTAATTAATATATATTTAACCTCACTTTTTTTGTCAGTTGTGGGGCCTGAACACTGTCCCTCAGCTCTTCAGCTCAAGGCTAGCGCTCTACCACTTGAGCTACAGCACCACTTCTGGCTTTTTCTGCTTATGTGGTGCTGAGTAGTTGAACCTAGGGCCTCATGCATGCAAGGCAAGCACTCTACCACTGAGCCACCTTCCCAGCCCTAACCTCACATTTTAAAAAAATTAATTAGTAAGGTTTTTTTATTGTGAAAATAATGTACAGAGGGATTACAATTACATGAGCAAGGTAATGAGTACATTACTTATCATGCATTGTTGACTCCTCCTTTGTTTCCCCTTACCACTCCTGCCCTCCCATTTTCTCGCCACCCCCCACTCCGGCCAAATTTGTAAAGTTCATTTTTCGACATAACGTCTTGTACATCTCATTGTTGCAATGGGCCCACCTGTATCCCTATTTAAATCATTTGGTTTTTCCCTTTCCCTCCACAAATTATACCAACATCAAATACAGTGAAAACAGGGGTATAACCCCTGTTTTCAATATGTTTACAAACATATTTTCTACAAACATATTTCTACAAACAAATTTTCTAAATGGATTTAAAGCTGATTTATTTAGGTAATTATTTTAATTTTCCATTTCACTAATTTTCAAGATCAATATATTTGTCATGTTCTCATCCAAAGTCATAAGAAAAGGAAGTATGACCAGACCCTTTACCGCTCATCTTTTGCACTGCAGCTAAACTGTTTTTTTTTTTTTTTATCAATTGCCCACCAAACATGTAAACCAGTTCTTATAAACTATATGATTGTTATAAGTACTCCTTTGTAGGGAATAGTTCAGAGATCAAATAAAAAGCGAGACACAAAAATAGGGGAAATATATTTGCTATTTGTTCTAGTCTTAAATTGTACTGGTCAGTTATAATTTTTCCTGCCTCTGCACTCCCAAATAACACAAATCCAGACTGTATGCACAATACAAATCCTGTAGATACCCTCAGGAAAACCATTATTTTTCTGAACAGTGACCTACAGCTACATGCTCAGAAGAACTTTAGAAAAAAATTCACCTTGGCCCCTGGTTTTAAAGTCCACTTGAAATGATGAAATGGAAACATTTCTAAATCTTTCACCCACCCAGTGACAGACTTGGAATGCACATTCCAGATTTCTTAAAGTAGGGCATCTTCTTTGTGATACTGGAAAAAATACCCAATCTCTTTCTCTCTCTCTCTTTCCCTCTCTCTCTCTCTCTCTCTCTCATTTCTCTTTCTTTTTTTCACTCTCTCTCTCCCTTTCCTTCATTATATATTTTAATAGCTAACCATCTTGAGAAAGTAATGATTTGTTTTCTAGTGATTGCATTAAAGATGAAGATTTTGATAACCAGATAGTTTATTCCTCCTTTCTCCTTTTCTTCCTTATAAATATATTCTTAAGTATTTATACAAGAGAAATATGTGTAACAAAGAGAGAGTCACATAATTTTTGTTTGACAAACCTCTTCCACATGAGGAAGAATGCCCTCTAGATAGCCAATTTCCATTCTCTTTATTCTAATGCTAATGATGTTATTTAAAGTTATTGGATGCACAGCATCAAATGACATTATTTCAAATGACTTCATGACACAGAGGGTATATTGTGGAAGGAATATCAAATAGAGGTGCTCAAGTGTTTCACCCTTTAAAATGCAAAGGAAGAAATGCAATTACTATTTATTATTTAGTTACCTAATGCCTGCCCATCATGTCTTTTTGAATTTGCCCAGTAACTTATAATTAAAAGAATCATTATCCCTGCTGGATGTGGGCACAAATTCATATTATTTCCTTGGAAGCCTGTCTGCTGTCTGGCTTTAATGAAAATTTAAACCTCTTAGAGTGACATGTGGTACCTGGATTATTTTTCTTTTGTCTGAACAGTTACAAGAGGAAGAACTCCCAGAAAAAAAAAAACAAGTTAATGTTTCTTTCGACAGATTCTGTTCTTCCAATCACTCATCTTACTTTTTTAAAGGATTGATGAACAGAGTATGAAAGTATATAAAAAATCAAAAGTCTGTAAGTTAATAAATCAGAGATAAAACCTTTGGGTCATCACACCCTTAAATAAAGATTATTTAGAGTGTGTGTGTGTGTGTGTGTGTGTGTGTGTGTGTGTGTGTGTGTGTATGTGTGTGTGTGTGTGTGTGTGTGTGTGTGTGTGTGTGTGTGTGTAGTAAAATATCCATAGCAGCCATTGAACCATTGTCACTCTCTCACAACTTTTTATATACCAGTTCTGAGGCTTGAATTAAGGGCCTATACTCAGTTCCTCAGTATTTGGTGCTCAAATCTAGTGCTCTACTATTTGAGCCACAGCTCTACTGTCCAACCTCTATTCTATGTTCCATCCCCATGAATTTGCCTTCTGCAGATACTCCATCTCTATGCTAATTTCATTTGTCATATCTTTTAGAACTATGATGTGTTTTACAGTGATTTATTTCTTTTTTTATTGCTCTTTGCAATTCCATTATATGGATATACAAAGTACATTTATCCATTCTCATATTGACAAGATATTGATTTACTTCTACTGTGGGGTTATTATAAACAAATGTACTACAACTTTCTGGGACTGGTCTTTCATGAACATAAATTTTCTAGAAAAGTATCTAGAACCAAAATTGCTGGGTTAAAATTGAAATTTATATCTCACTTGATTAGGAATTGTTTTCCAATATAATTACACCATGTTGAATTACCCCCCAGCAGTGTATGGAAGTTCCATTTGTCTAACACTAAACACTAGCCCGTGCCATTATTTGGGTTATTAATTTTAACATCACTAAAGCAGGTCTACTCATCATCTCCATGAACCTCTGATTTGTATTTTTTCCATAACGGAAAATATTGAACATTGTTTTGTGTTTATTTCAATAGTGTTACAGATTATGTTGTCAATCCTTTTGAATTACTGACCTGTAGACATTCTTTATACTTCTGAAGATGTTCATCAGATCCCGATGTTATAATTATGTTCTCTAAATGTGTGAAGGTGAAAAATTTAACATTCTTAAGGTGGTTTATTGATGGGCAGAAGTTTCTAATTTTGGTGAAATAATCATTTTTTATTAATAATACCCCTTATGACCCTTAATAAAATAATTGTCTAAATTGTGAGGGGACTCTTGTAGGTTTTATTCGTTTTTATATTCTATAGTACATCTTTGTGTATGGATTGAGAAAGGGTCTAAGGCTTGTTTTTTATATGTAAATATTCAGTTTTGTTTGTGGAATTTATTAGAATAGTCTTCTTTCTCAATGAATTACTTAGTTCTTTACTGAAAGTGAGTTGACCATGTTTGTTGGTATCTATTTCAGTGTCTAGCTCTCTTCCACCTATCTGCTTATCACTTTTGAATTTCATGTTGCCTTATTTGCTGCATTTTTTGTAGCTTGTCTTAAAATCAGGTGATTCATGATGAATATACCTAATCTCAAAATTCAAGATCCAAAATTCTCTAAGATGTGATACATGTTGAGTGCAGATATAGGCCACAATTCTTTAAAATGTGAAAGTTTTTGAGTGCAGTCATAGGCTGTTAATCTCATTCAATAAATCATAGTCAAAACACAGGTGCACTAAACATATTGTATATGCTGCATGAATAACATATATGTCAGCCACAAATGAGGATTTTTAAAAGATATTTTTATTGTCTTTAAGTATTTTTACAAAGGAGTTGCCATTCGTCAAAGCAGTTTATGAATGCAGTGCATCTTTTTTTTTTGGGGGGGGGGTCCGGTTGTGGGGCCTGAACTCTGGGCCTGGGCGCTGTCCCTCAGCCCTTCAGCTCAAGGCTAGTGCTCTACCACTTGAGCGACAGTGCCACTTCCGGCTTTTTTTCTTTTTGCTTATGTGGTGCTGAGGAATCGAACCCAGGGCCTCAGGCATGCAAGGCAAGCGCTCTACCACTGAGCCACCTTCCCAGCCCCATGCAGTGTATCTTGACCACTGCCACCTCTTGCCATATTCACATCCACCCCTCCCAATCCAACCCTACCCTGACTTACCTTAATTTTAGGTTATGTGTCGAATGTTGCCATTTAACAAAGCAGTTTGTGTGCATAATGCATCTTGTTCTGTGTCAGCACTTCAACATCTTCACCCCCTTCAGATTAGATTCCATTTCCAGTATGTCTTCTTATGCATATGCAAAGATTTCACAGTTTGAAAATGTTTAATATGAGTTATTTCTGATCTCCCACATTTCAGATAAGAGACACTCAACCTTATGTTCCAAGATGGTCACTTTTTTCTGTTTTAGTATTTTTATTAGCAACAGTTAATTGTACAAGGAAGTTTTATTTTAACATTTCCATTTAATAAATGATGCATTCTTCTATTTCCTATTACAGGATACTACAGCTCTTTAAAGTGCTTTTTTATAAGGATAATTAGTGGTATATAAATATAAGAGAAAAAGAAAATAATAGAGATGTGTTTGGATCCTAGCTCACATGTATTTCAGGGCCCTTTATTTCTAATAGTGGTAGACAATGACCATGATTCATGGGGAATGAGAAGTACTATCACACTTAAGGAGCTCACTGCCTATGCCTGACATGCAGCCCCTTGTGTGATATTGAATTTAGAAAAGCCCAGGATAGACATATACTCAGAGACAAGGTGAAACTGACCTGCAATATGGAAAATTTTTCCTTGCAGTAGGTGAGCTTTGATCAGTCTGAAAGCTAATATTTTTCCAAAGGACCTCAATGTCTATTTTATACCACATGCTTTTTGTATGGCTGATAATTAAAGCATCACAAAACTCCAGAAAAACCTGTCCTATTTCATCTTCATTTTGTATTTCATATATATTGTATTTCATTATATCATATATAATATTTATATTATATGTAATATATTATATAGTATATATGTTGTAATATATACTACATATATGTTACAATATATACTATATAATATATGTTATATAAAATATATGTTGTGTATATTTATATAACATGTTATATATTTATATATATAAATATTATATATATAACATATTATATATTTATATATATAACATGTTATATAAATATACACTAAACAGAAAGAAAGGAGATGAATTCATCTCCCATTTGTATCATGTTGCTATTCTTCAAATCCAAAACAATCACAAGTCACCATCAGTGCCTTCCTGGTTTTCTGTTACTAATGTTCTGTTGCTTAACTGTTTAGTTATGGCTTATGTTGAAAAATACCCATGGAATAGGGTTGACTGTTTTTCTGAATAATGACAAGCAAATTTAATGAGCTAGCAAAGGAAAGGAATGTGCTTAGAGACACTTCAATTGGTATTGGGCACATTAATTGTTGTCTCATATGATTACCAAAAAAATAATTCTTGAGAATGTAAAACAAAACATCTTAGATATACTTTTTTAAGTGAGGGTGTTCAATTATATTGTACAACTAATGTTTGATCCTAAGATTTTGGAGAGTTATATTAATTTCCCTTGGTTTTACTCAATAAAGTCGAAATGTTAATATGATCTGAATTTCAGATGGCCAACTGGAGTTTATATTTTGAATGTCTAGGCTCTGATAAAATACTGTAATTTATGATTTGGGTCTTAGTAAGGGAAATGCTACTTACATAGAATGATAACTAGTACATATGTTAATCAGAACTAGGATGGAACTATAAAGGCAATGCTTGCCATTTTAATTTTGTTAGAGAAGAACGGCAAGAAAACAAAAATATTTAGGTGTAATAGTTTTAGTTGTAGAGCCAAAAAGTTGCTTCATCACCAATGTGTTTACTGTTTACTAGAATAATTAGAGAAAGCTCTAATCATTTTTATACTGGATAGTGTTTTCCCCCATAGGAAATTTCTTTTAAAGAAGAAAGAATGCAATTACAGACAAGTGGTAATTTAAAAGTATTTATTTATAAAGTAACATTTCCCCATATATATGCACATATATATATATACTTTTTATTTATTTATTTTTTGTTGGTCTTGGGGCCTGAACTCTGGGCCTGGGCACTGTCCCTCAGCTCTTCAGTTCAAGGCTAGCACTCTACCACTTGAGCCACAGCACCACTTCTGGCTTTTTGCTTTTTGCTTATGTGGTGCTGAGGAATCGAACCCAGGGCCACATGCTTGCAAGGCAAATTACTACTGAGCCACCTTCCCAGCCCCTGCATGTATATTTTTGCACCAATATCACATTTACCAGTATTTCACACATTGTTTTTATTCATTCATTCACTCATTCATTTATTATTTTTTCACCCATGAGACTGTTTTTTTTTTTTTTTTAACCCTAAGAATTGTTCAGGCTCGTCCTTCTGTGTAGAAGGAAAGGATGGTGTGGGGGAGAGGCCTATGACATGTATGTCCGGCTAGTGAACGCGCAGCTTTAAGCTTGCAGTGCACACTGCTCGGTTGGAGGTGTGACCACACTGTAAGTGATAAGGAAGAGGAGCTAGGGCTAAAACAGCTGCAGGCATGCTTACACCAGAAGAAACGCCTTTAATACGTTCAACGAATGCATCTCAAACCTAGGGTATTTCTGGATTCAAAAGAGAAGCTGGATGGTGAGGAACGCAGTCTTACTGCTGTAAATGCGAAACAGATCCTTGCTCTGAAGGAAATGTCACTGGAGCTGTCAAGGATTGGGGTCCTCATTAGCAGCACGAACGACTCCTGACTACAGTGTCGATATTCTGGAGCGGAGGCAGGTGGAGAACATCTTACTTAAAGGAGAATCGCGATGTAAGCACAGCGTGGAGAAGGCGTAGGCACAATGGCCATAGAGAAACGTATCAATCCGAATCGTGAGAGTTCAGGGAGACACCGTACTTGGCTGCTATCTTCCACCAACATTTTTTAAGAATCCTCTTGTGTCAGACACTGAAAATCATTTCAAATACCTACAAGGAGATGTGTGTTATCCTCTAACAACCAGAGGATAATAAATGTGATGCAGCAGAAATCAGCCACTGCTTGGTTTCTGAAACATTAGCAGAGGCTTCTACATCGATTTAATCAAAAGATGCAGGCCTGCTGAGCTCAGGGTGCTCTGTGGAAGGAGAATCATTTGTTGGTAGATCACTTGTAAGAAGCTGCAGAGTCTTGAGTCTCCCAGAAATCGGAAAGCTATTACAAAGTAGAACTGTATGTGCTAGCACGGGGGCTTGAACGCAGAGCCATGAACTCTCCTTTAGCTCTTTCTTTCAAGGCTGGTGCTCTACCTTTTAACTATATCTCTATTTTGGATTTATTTTTAAAAACTGGTTATTTGGAGATGAGTCTCACAGAATTTTCCACCCAGGCTGCTTTGAATCCTGACCTTCAGATCTCAGCCTTTGGAGTAGCTAGGATTACAGACTTGAGACACCAGCTCTTGGTATATAATACATTTTCAATATGATGCATTAAGTACCAGTGGATTATGGCAGACCAAACTTTAATCACAGACAGCAAAAGGTTGCCTTGCTGAAATGAGGTGAAACCAACAGGTCTGACTACAGATTTAGTTGATTTCTCAGAAGAAAATTGAGTCTGAGCTCTTCTCTTTATTAATTTTGCAGTGAATTCAACATTCATAGGCTTTTTAGATATAGGGCAAGAAATGAGTTGTCAATCTATTTGACCAGAAGTTATTTTGTCTGTTAAAATGTCTTACAATTCTTTGTCATCACAAAGCATCAGATGATTATAAAGAATATGATTTAGCCCCTGTGTGAAATACACAGTTCTTTTTCATTGAGCATCAGTTTACTTCATGCCCCAACAGCTATATAACCTGTAACATCTTTCTGTCACACAGAACTACCGTTTCCACCATGGAGAGCTGGATATTCTTTAGGAGATGTTGGATACTTTATTGCTTCAATGTCATTTTTATAAAGTTGAAAATATTTCTCTTTAGAATGGGAGCCATCTGCAGAAAGATGACTCGTAGTTTTTATCGATTACTGTAAGTACATAAACATAAACCAGTGATGTGGGAGCTAGGGCCACTTAGTTCTCTCTGAGTGACACTCAGATCCATTTTGGTGATCTATTGTTGAATATCAAACCACTGTGAAACGTTCTGGCTTCAGAGCACAGGTATCTGATTGTCACCTGGGGTTCTGTTTGTTGAATGGTTTCAGCCATGTTTTTCTACCACTTCATGTGGTATAGGCGTTTGTGGGCAGGACTTGACTAGAATATTCACCATAGCTTTCTCGAATTGTTGGTAGTTGGCTTTTCTGTGAATTCATCAAAGACTCTTAGTGAATATTTCTGTCTTCTACATTTATTCTCCCTTGAAGCTTGTCTTGTCAGAGAGTATTTAAACCAGCTAGGATAGGATATATAGGGTCCATTGGTAAAGCAGAAATCAAAACTTTTAATCTGCTTATGAGCCATGTAGAGCCATCAAATCACAGATATTGCACCCTACCTGGGAACAAACTTGAAACTCTTTATACTGTATTATTATGATGTGGAGTTTGGAGTCTAAAATATTCTGGTCAAATGCTCGTGGCTGACGCCTGTAATCCTAGCTACTCGGAAGGCTGAGATCTGATGATCATGGTTCAAAGCCAGCCAGGGCAGGAAAGTTCTGTGAGACTCTTATCTCCTATAAAGCACCAGAAAACTAGAAGTAGAGCTGCGACTTAAAGTAATAGAGTACTACCCTTGAGGAAAAGAGCTAGTTCAAGCCTCACAACAAGAAGAAGGAAAGAAGAAAAGAAGGAAAAAAAGAAAGGAAGGAAAGAAGGAAGGAGAAAGAAAAGGAGGGAGGGAGGGAAGGAAGAAAGGAAGGGAAAGGAAAGGAAAGAAAGGAAAGGAAGGAGGGAGGGAGGGAAGGAAGGAAGGAAAGAAAGAAAGAAGGAAGGAAGGAAAGAAGGAAGGAAGGAAGGAAGGAAGGAAGGAAGGAAGGAAGGAAGGAAGGAAGGAAGGAAGGAAGAAAGAAAATAATTTCTGGTATTTTAAATAATTTGAAAATTTTAAAGATCTATTACCAAATATAGATTAACATCAGTGGAGATATGAATAACTTGTGATATTTAATAGTTTTCTCTCTTCTGCCTAAACTGTGGCATCATAAATTTAGTATCATAATATAAAGTTCTAAGTCACTTCATCTTTTCTTTATCCCCACTCCCTGGTAACTTCAAGTCTGTGACACCTTTGCAACTGTTCTTGGAGTTGTCTGAGCATTTTGAATGCATTCACTGGCCTTTCTGGGTAACAACAATTAGATTTTCTCAGGTCCCTACCCCACACAATTTCTACTACTCAAATAGACATAATTGTGCTGTTAAAACGTGTTCTGTGAAGCACTACCATTGTGATTTTCCTTCAGAGATGAAGCCATATACCTGTGCATCTTTCAGGTTCAATTGTACCTCTAGAATATCTATCATTTGCCACTATTATCCTTGAAATCCACCCAGAAGCCAGGCTCTTATGATCTTTCCCTGGTCCTCATTAAAATCTACTTTCTTTTATGGCTCAGGTAAAATTTATTATCGAATAGAAATTGTTCATTTACCTCTTTCCTTTCAGCCCAGTATTTATAGCCCTAGCTATGAACTGGTTCCCTTAAACTTGTATTTTTTATATAGAAAGCCTTCTGCTCTTCATGTATATATATGGGGACTGTGGTATCAGGACATGGGGCCTGGGTTTTGGGCTAGGGTCAATCTACAAGGAAATTCAATGATAAGTATTGTAGTTCATATTTCCTAATGTAATATGAGTTTTATACTGCAGAAAAAAATAATCACACAAATTCATATTAAAAAATAATTAAAGAAGTCATGATAACAATATATATTATTCATCCACACTATTTTTAACTCTAACAATTGTTCAGAACACTTTTAAGAATTCATAATTTAGTTCAGGGATGAGTTGGTCAAGGAAGGTTATGAATAAAGTGGTGATTTTTAAGTGGTTGTGAATGATGTATTAAATGAATACATGAGAATGGAGCCCTGCTGTATGCTTTTGTTTTGTTTTTGTTTTTGTTTTTTTTGGGGGGGGGGTCCGGTCGTGAGGCCTGAACTCTGGGCCTGGGCTCTGTCCCTCAGCTCTTCAGCTCAAGGCTAGTGCTCTACCACTTGAGCCACAGCGCCACTTCTGGCTTTTTGCTTTTTGCTTATGTGGTGCTGAGGAATCAAACTCAGGGCCTCATGCATGCAAGGCAAGCGCTCTACCACTGAGCCACCTTCCCAGCCCCTGCTGTATGGTTTTTGTAATGGAATAGCAGTGATAATGACAGAAACCTGATACTATAAAGTTGTTTCGACACTAACAAATACAACAGTGATCTAAAGTTGGGAATCTGTGGAAGTAAGTCAAAGCTGGGACTCTAAATGTCATTAGAAATTGAGATGAAATTTGAGATAGTCTATTTTTTAAAAATGGACAGTTTACGGTGGGGGAACCAGTAATTTCAATGTAGGCAGGAATCTGTGGGAACACTAGACAGAAATACATATCAGAAAACGCTCAGAAAACAGAATTCTACTTCCACTGAGCTGAAGGCTTCATGGTAGAGTCACAGATGGTGCTATAAGATACTGTAAAGCAGACCGGATCAGATTTAGGAAATTTTTATTTCCTGACAACTGGACAGTGACACATGCTCCTATAGATGATAAGATGGATTGCTAAATGATAAGTGAATTTCTCTTCTGTCCACATTTCATAGACCGGAATATACTCAAATGGCCTTTAGTCTGACAGTAAGGAAGCTGAGAAATGGGATTGATCTACCTGGTTACCCAAGGAGAAGAAACAGTGCGCTGAACAACAGTGTTTTAACTGTTTTAATTAAAATCATCTTCTGTTAGACAGGGAAAAAGACATATGAAACCAATACTATATATTGTTTCTATGCAAAAGGCAATATTTTTAGCAAAATTATATGTTCTTACAAATAATGAAAATTGTTTTTATTAGCTGAAATTTAACTCATCCCCTGTCAGATGTTGGTTTTAAAAAGGTAAAATAGTATGGAAAAGTACCTAGCAAAGTATGATCTTAGATAATGAAAGGGTAAAAGTCCCATCCACTAGTTTTTCTCGGTATTTTCTTACATTAGTTGTTTTGTGTGTGTGTGTGTGTGTGTGTGTGTGTGTGTGTGTGTGTGTGTGTGTGTGTGTATGACAATCTAAGAGGCATGTATGTAGGTTTGGGATACATGGAGTTTGTCTGTTTCTTCAAGGACATAAAACATGAAATTTATGTAAATTAAGATAGGTATTATTGTCCTATGATAATGGAGTGGTTTATATTGCATAACATAATTGAGCTTCTTGTCATCCATGGCAAACAGTGAGTTGTCTATTTTTCCTTATATTAAGAGAGAAAAGAGTAGTTGGAAGAACTGCTTCAGTTCCCTGAGAATCCAATTTCAAAATAAATGTGTTATACAGGTAGATTATTGCTTGGCAGATTTTAGCAAAAATGCAAGTATGTATCACTGTATGGACAATGCTTACACGGATCTTCAATAAATCCTGAGTCTCATGGTCCATTGAAAATGCCCAAGACAGTAAAAAGGAAGCAGATGTGATTGATGCCTTCCAGGTAGGTTCCTCTCTCAGGATCAGATTTTTACAAGTATAAAACCCAATTAGATTTTTCATTATAGAATGCTCTGTTCAAATTTTAATTGGGTTTTTAATTGGAACTGTAGACAGAATCTGAAAATAAAGCCTCTCCCAGGAACCTGAAATTTAGATACTCTAGGGTGTTAAAGAACCATTCATATATCTTAAAATTCAGACACTTGATGTAATTCTAGCCTTAAGAGGGGGTTGTTCCCTTTATTAAAAATTGAAGAAGTTTTGAATTTCTCTCATGAAATATATATATATATATATATCAGTGATATGTATCATTGATCAAAATAGATAGCTTCTATTTCTGTAGCGTTTCCCCTCAATATCTTGGGAGTATAATTCCAGGGCCTTCTGATGCTTATAAATCTTACATAAAATTGTATGCTATTACAAAATAATCTACACCTTCCCACCCATGCACTTTAAATCATCCCTTGATTTCAGTACTTAAGACAATGTAAATATCACATAATAGTTGGCATGTTGTTTAGGGAGCTATGTATGACAAGGGAAAAAAACTATAAATGTTAAATACAGAATTTTAAACACATTGCTGTGCACCAATGGTGCATGCCTGCACTTCTAGCTATGAGAATCACAGTTTGAACCAGCCTGGCCAGACAAGTCTGAGAGATTTATTTCCAGTTAACCACAACATCCTAAAAGGGAAGGTAAGCAGCAGCCTTTAGTAAAAAAAAAAAAAGTCAACTAAGAGTGCCAGGCTCTGAGTTCAAGTCCCAATACGCATATATACAGACAAAAAAAAAAGTTGGCTTTGTGACAGACATGCAATCTCTATATACAGAGGGCCAGCAGTAAATCTTAATGATAAAATATTTACCTCATACAATATACGAAATTTATTCTGCATTCCATAAAGTAGTACATTAAGTTTGGCGATAAAATCTTTTACTTTGCATCGAAAACAATTTGAGAGAAAGAAACTCTGAATAAATAAGACATATGGAATGCTGTGACCGCATAGCACGAAGTCCAGAGTCAGGGTGGAAGGCTGCTGCCCTTACTAACAATTTACCAAGCAGATGCTATTTCTGCCTGATCCCTATTTCCTAAATACACTGCAGATCATTCTCCATCACTTTCCTCCTAATCTTTACACAGCACCAGACCCCACTCTCTTCTTCCTTCCTGTGGCAGTCTACGGAAACATTCATTTTTCCCAATGTCATTTCTAGCTTGTCTTTTTTCCCCTCAAGTCTTCTTTTTTTTGTTGGTAATGGGGCCTGAACTTTGGGCCTGGGCACTGTCCCTCAGCTCTTCAGCTCAAGGCTAACTCTCTACCACTTGAGCCACAGTGCTACTTCCAGCTTTTTCTGCTTATGCGGTGCTAAGGAATCAAACCCAGGGCCTCATGCATGCATGGTAAGCACTCTACCACTGAGCCACCTTCCAGTCTCTCCCTCAAGTCTCAAATCCCTCCTCCTCTTTTCATCTTCCCCATTTTTAATATTTTCATCCATTATTCATGGTCTTCTTATTCCATAGAATATACTATCTTATTATATTAAACAAACAAAAATGCTCAAACGACTTACTCTGTGTGGTTTATGGAAATGCTCTACTTTCTGAAGTCTCACCCACATGCAGGCCTTCCATTCTATTACCACCCCCATTTTCTGAAGGCCTGCTGCCTGGCTTCTGGTACATAATCTTCCTAACCTCCTTCCTAACAAGTTTATCAATGAGCGATTTGTTCGCTCTGAACTGATGCGCTTTGCTTTGTGTGCTTCATTCTTCCTGTTGTCCTGAATGAAAGCATGGGGTCTCATTCTTCTGTCTGTCCTTCCTGAACCTCCTATGTGACTTTCCTCTTCTTTACCCCTTCCTTAAATGGGGACTGCCTGTTCTCTTCTATAGTGGTCTCCAGTTCAATTTCTTCATCTCTGTATTAGTATCAGTCCCTCCTCTCTCCACTCTGCCTGCTTTCCTGATGTAGATAAAACACTTCTCTAATTATGTAAGACTTCTTATTAAAAATTCTCAGGACTCCCTACTGCCTACTGGCAGCCTGATCTTATCCTTGCAGAGTAAGATTAGCTGTAATTATCTTTCATCCCCTCATATACAGCCTGTCTTTTATGTTTGTACCTTCTTTTCATGCAGAACTTCCCTCACTTTGATACTGGACTATGTGCTGTCATTAGAACTACCAATAACATAAACATGACTCTTTTATTCATGTGCTGAATAATCAGGATTTTGTCCAAATCATTCCATTCCCTTAGATCTCAGTTCAAATAAAGTCTTGCTATACTTTACTTAATCCTAATGATTTCATCTAGAACAAATTTGGAATATTTCTAAAATTCCATGCATTTTTCTTTGTGTTTTACAAAAGGTATGGAGAATATTATCCACTTGTGTGTGTGTGTGTGTGTGTGTGTTTGTGCAAACAGATACTTCACCAAGTGGGTAAAATGGATATAGGGCTAGACTGTGAGAGGAAAGGGGGTTGAAAACCCACATCCCAGCATCCTCCAGGATCTGTTTCCTCCTCTGAGTTGAAGCATGTGAATACTTGTATCTTTCCCAGCCATTGCTTCCGTATCTTCTCGTCAGCCTTGGATGCCACGTAATGTTGACAGTATCCTGGGTTTTTCACTGTCTTCTTTCTGTTTAGATCTCTTTCTTTAGTACATTTGAATAGCTCTAGGACAATCTTAGAAGATTAATATACCATCTCAAATGGACCATGTCCTTCATAATCATGTATATATAAATAAAAAGTGTATATTTTTCCATAAAGATAATCAAAATAGGATCTAAGAAAAAGTCAGATTTACACTAAATGATTTTCTCTTTAAAACATCAAATTTTCTTCAAGCCTTTCTGTACCATGTTAGACTTAGGTTTTTTTTTTTCCTTTTCTTTGTTTTGCTTTTTTTTTTTTTTTTTAATTGCAAGAAAGCTTTTCAACCACCATGTCATTTGTGTGTGTGTGTGTTATTTATTTATTTGAGATAGTCTACAATGAATAGAGAAAGCAGAATGGAAATAAAGTATTTGGGTACAATAAAAATCCATCAGTGGTTAAGGCCAAAGAAAGAATAAAATCAAGAAATGACAAGTGTCACTACAAGTTTTAGGTGGTTGTTTTATCAGAAATGCCCCCACGCAACTCAGGTGTTGAAAGCCTGCTGCCCAGTTGGTTGCACTGTTGAGAGGTGATTGTATCATTAGGATGTCATCATTTACTTAATACTGAAAAGTGTACTGTACCGTATTATGCCATGTATCTTGTCCCTGAAGCCTCTTTCTGACTCTGTTTCCTGAGGTGGCCTGAGGTGAACCCATTTCCTCCATGTGCCTTTTTGCTATGATAGATCCTTACCAGAGGCCTGAAGTCAGTGGCTCCAAGTGATCATGCTTATAACCTTTGAAACTGTGAACCAAAATAAATATCCTCTCCAACATTATCACAGTTTCTTTGCCACATTTGTACAAAGCTAAAACTGAATGATAGTATTCACAGGGAAAAAATTATCATAAAATTGAGGATTATGAAAATTTTTATATAAATTTTAAAGTAAAATTTATTATTTATTATTCAGGTGCTGGTGTCACGTATCTGTACGCTTAGCTTCTTAGGAGGCTGTGATTATGAGCAGTAGAGTTCTAGATCAGCCCAGTCAGAAAAGTCCACAAGGCTTCATCTTATTAGTGGTACATTCCTATCATCCCAGCTAGAATGAAAATCATAAAATAAGAGTATTATGATCCAGGCACATAAATGTGCAAAGAATGAGACTCCATTTCGAAAACAGCTAGTGCAAAAAATGAACATGTGTCTCAATGATAGCCTACTTGGCAAATGCTGCCAAAAAGAAAAAGAAAAAAGTGGAAGGAAAATGAAATTTATTGCCAAATCTACACATATTATCAGACCTCTAAGGAAGCACTTTAAAAGGTTCTGGGTCAAACAATAGTGCAAACATAAAAGATTCAACGATTCTTTGGATGAGTATGACATTTTGCTAGGCTGGAAAAATTGCTGATGAGACAAAATCTAGAAGAATGTTTGTAGCAAATCAGGACAGACAAGAGTAAAAACCTCAACTTGTTTAAACAAACAGTTTAGATACAAATAATTTATATCAAACTCAATTTATGATGATGATTTGCATTTGCATAGTATTTCACACTACATTCAGTGCTCTCATTTTGCTTTAAGTGAGGTAAGAAAATTAGTATATATAAACATATAATCCTGCTACCGCAAAGTCAATAGAGCTAATGATAATAGGATTCACATTTACATTTACTGATTCCTTATAAATTGCTCATTTTATCCATCCTTAGTTTCTCTAAATTAGTTAATTGAAACTCATCCCATATCAAACATAACATATAGATTAATGAATAATATACCACAGATAAATATGACAGGAAACAAGTCAGGTATATCCAAGGTATTTTTATCTTGATAATCTAACCGCAACTATTTTTCTTCTATTTTAAAGTAGTCAGTATTCCCATCAATCCCCTTTATTATCTTAACCAATACTCTTTTGGCTTCTTTTATATGAAAGTGATAATAACATGTATTGTTAGCTTATCTTTTGTCTTATTAACTTTTCTATTTTGTTCACAGTAAGTGGATTTAATTTCAGATCTACCTCAAATGTGGAAAATGAATCAAATTTTTATATTGCATTAAAATACTAATTGGTTTAATATAATTGTTTTTAGATAGAAATGAAGTTAAATAAATAACAGGAAAAATGTGAAAATAAGCAGATTATAGGCATTTTTTATGTAATCCTCAAAAATTCAATGAGATAGACATTTATATCTATTTTTCAGTCAAGAAAAGAGATAGAGCATGTTTACAGCCCCTGTCCAAGGTAATTCAAATATTGAATATTAGAATCAGAGGTGGTTCTGAGGGCACATTTAGCCAACAACAACTGAAATCCAGGCCCAGTTCATGCCACCTCAAATAAGGTATAAATCAATTTGTGCTCATAATAACAACACTTTGCATTAATATTATCCTTTCCTAGGAAATTGAAACATGTTCTGAAGAAATGATCTAATCCACTGTAATGACTATTGTACTGGCTTATCTCTCACATTGGTTTTAATAGGAAGGGAATGTGAGTTTCCCAAAACCAGTCAGGGAAGTTTCAGTAGGAAAACGTGGTTCAAATGTCACAGACTATAAAGTGTCTGACACAGACTTTAGCTGATACCCTGAAGCTAATTATAAATCCATGGCATTTTATTTAGCTCCATATAAGAAAGAATCCCCTCTCCCACCCTCACTTTTTGAGGCTCTCCTATATGTATAATGAGTTAATTTGAGAATCCATGTTTCGTCTGAGACAGGGTGGTGAAAGATGTGTGGAATCAGTGTGAGGTGGCAGGTGTCTAAACAATGCCTGATTAGTTGAAATGTGTTTTCCTTCAAATGTAGTAACATAAAGTGTCATATAGCCTCCGAAGTCAAAATCATCAGGAGAATCATAAAAGCTAATGAATGTAGAGATTTTTTCCCCAGAATTCCCTCATTATAAGATGTGAATGCTTGCATACTGGGTGGTCAACTCTATTTATTTCTTATATTAAGCAAACCTCTTCAGTGTTAAACACAGAAAGTAATCATTTGAGCAACAAGGTTTCTCTATGCTTATGTTTGAATAGCACAATCCTCAAGAAATGGAGAACCCATTCAGGAAACTGCATAGAAGGAGCTCATGAGTTCAGAATATAATTATGCTCATTTTTAACTGGCATATGAAACATAAAATTGAATATATTAATGAGGAGTAACATGCATAAGATGTTGAGACAAGTCTATATTCTGTAATGCTTAATTCTGGTAAAACATATCTATCTCATCAAACATGTGTTATTTCCTCATAGATAACTCTCAAAATCCTTTCTAGCTTGTTGAAATGTAAGAGAGATTATGTCTATCTATAGTCACTTATCTGTCCCCAGAACCTGCCAGGCCTTCTAACTATAATCTCATACCCATCCCTTTCTTCCTCCTTAACTTCCCCCAGCATCTGGAATTACTCTCAACTTCTATAAGATTAGCATTTAGCTTCTCCAGTTCCCATCATTTTATTTCAAATGACCAAATTTCATTCTTTTACATGGTGTGAGAGTATTATATTGTGTATACAAGTGCTATATTTTACATGATTTGATAGTATATATGTAAGTGCTGTATTTTCTCTTTGCACTCATCCATTGATGCACACTCAGTGTGTTAACATTTGAGGGCTACTTGTACATAATGCAGCAATGTGCAGGAGAGATCAGGTGTCTTTTGACATACTGTTTTGATTTCCCTTAGATGTGTATTTCACCAGAGGATTATAAAGCATATGGTAGGTCTTTACATTTACCTTATCCCTAAATTGGTAACAAACAACTGGGTCATGTCAGCTTCTAGATGGCCCTGGACCACTATTCATTTTGGACATACTTAGCTTGCCTCTTTCAGATAGAGAGAATCAAGAACCCATCAATACCAATTCACCATTAAAATGTAAATTCATTGTGCAAGGAAACAGCTTTTCAATTGTAAAAAGCTGGCAATTACATAATTTTGACATTGTCTTCTTTTTACCATCCCTAGGTGGTTCTTTTCTGTTTTGTTTTCAGAGTTCTTTTTGTGATTATTATAATCCTACAGTAGTTGTACAGAGGAATTTCAAATCAGCTGTCAGTTTGTAAGTACAGTGCTGTTTCTTAATCAAAAGTGAGATGCTCTTGGTCAAACCCACATGCCCACATACCATAGCATTCCAGAACACAGGCTAGGAAAGGTTTTGGTTTTTTGTTTGTTTGTTTGTTGTATGTTTTTTGTCAGTCATGGGGCTTGAACTCTGGTCCCTCAGTCCTTCAGCTCAAGGCTGCAGTCTACCACTTGAGGCACAGTGCCACTTCTAGTTTTCAGGTGATTAATTGGAGGTAAGAATCTCATAGACTTTCCTGCCTGGGCTGTCTTTGAACCGAGATCCTCAGATCTCAGCTTCCTGAGTAGCTAGGATTACAGGCGTGAGCCACTGGTGCCAAGCTCGGGAAGTTCTTTAAGGAGCTCTACTGACAGATTTTTAAAAATCGTGGAGGTTGTTCTGGTAAGGGCTTAATAATCAAGTGATCTTAGTCCTGGGTAAAGGGTAATTGTGGTCACACTTAGATACATACAAAATTTATAGGATTAATAATATCACCCATTCAGCACAAATGCCTGTATGACATATATGAGTGTTAAAACCAAAAGAAAACATCATAAGTTGTAATTTAGCATTCCTTGAAGCCTCCTATGTGTGCAGGTCTCGATTTCTCAACTCACTCCTAAAAAAAGAGATGCTCTTGCCCTTAGCCTCAACTAGTCCAGCATCAACTTAGCTCACTACAGTTTATGCTAGAAATGATGAACACTCACTGCTTAGTATCATATTTCTTTGTTTAAATTTGTTTTGCTGTTGATATACAAGATATTCCCAGAGTTCTTTTAGGAAGAAGATACTGTCAGCCCTTGGATGTCCCTGTGGGAATACAAGAGTGTGTGTGTGTGTGTGTGTGTGTGTGTGTGTGTGTGTGTGTGTGTGTGTGTGTGTGTGTGTGTGTGTGTGTGCTGGTCCTGAGGCTTGAGCTCAGGGACTAGGCACTGTCCCTGAACTCTTTTGATCAAGGCTTACACTCTACCAGCTTGAGTCACAGCTGTACTTCCAGCTTAGTGTGGTTAATTCGAGGTAAACGTCTCAAGGACTTCTCTGCCTGGATAGCTTTGTACCATGGATCGTATGTGAGATACAGCTAGGATTAGCTAGGAATAGCTAGGATTAAGAAGTGAGCCACCTGCACCCAGCTACAAGGCATTTTGTCTCCATTCCATGTACTTGTGCTAGACATATGGGGGCCGTGTGCGCTGTTTTACCATGGCATCATGAGAAAGTGCTATCAGTGTGGTTCAGCTATTTAAGCAGGGTTCATTTCCAATAAGGAAATAGACAATAGTTTCTTCCTTTTTGAGTTGTTGAAGCCATCCTAACAAATAATCAGTCATTGCCTCTACTTTATGCTTCTGTAGCTACATCTCTGTATCATTCTCAACTTCGTATTGAACATTATGGTAATATTACAATAGCCATCTGTATGCACAGGTATTTTGACCATAGATTCAACTGACTGTGAATCAAAAAAAAAAAAAAAACAGAGACTGTACTTAATATGTTCAATTATATCACCACTCACCGATAGAACATGAGACTGTACTAATTATGTTTAGTTATTTCTTATCATTATTCACTGATAAAGCAAGATTAAAAGCTCTGTCCATGCTTCAGACAATGTCCAGTGGACACAGCTTTTAACTTGCATTTACATTGTTTTATGTACTTAAAGTTATCTAGGGATAATTTATCTATCTAAGAAGGTTTGTATAGAATATATACAAATAATAAACATATCAGGTTCTTTCTTTGGGGGGGAGTCGTCGGGCTTGAACTCTGGGCCTGGGCGCTATCCCTCAGCTCTTCAGCTCAAGGCGAGCACTCTACCACTTGAGCTACAGCGCCACTTCCTAAACATATCTAGTTCTGACTGAACATGTAGTGTTTTAATACTGAGTGAGCTATCAAGGACAACTGAATACCTAATTCATCCTCTGTTTTCCCCCCAAGAATCTGAAGAAAGTGAAATCAACCAAATGTACAGACATATATATATATATATAAAACTCCCCTTCCTAGAAATTCTGATCATACATAGTCCAATTCATGTCATCTGGCATGTATTTTATCCTTCAGCATTTTGTGTACATATGACATGTTCCTTTCATATGATTCTTTCTGAGTTCTTCATATGATTCTTTCATATGAGTTCTTTCTGACCCAATATTTGAAACTTAAATTCTGGCTGATTCTACATTTCTTTTAGCATTTTCGGAGGAGATAATGTTTGCTAAGTTTCCATGCACATATTTAAACATGCAGTGAGCCTTGTTCCCCAGGGAGAGGACACATTTGGAGAGGATGCATAATTTAGTAGGCATTCCTCTCTTTATACAGTAAAACACAATACATTCTGAAAGATAAATAAAAACGCTTGGCAGCATAGACATTTTCTCTTAGTCCTTGATCAGAGGTTTCCTAGCTGCTCTGAATTTCAAAGGCAGGTTAGAAAATGGTAAAGGAGAGTTGAAAATGGCAAATAATCACAAATACCTTCAAGAGGTTAATAAATTCATTATTCTGTCCTCTGATAAAATATTGAAATACATTTCTGCCTGGAGTAAATTTCAAATTATTAGAAAATAAGAAGAGTTGTTCATTTGGAAAAAAGTTTACAAATACTAGATGGTAATGTTCCACAAGTCTTTAAAAATAAAATTGTTCATGTCTATCAATTTCATTGATTTTTTAATTGACATAGGGAATGAAATTTTTAATTGAGAACATTATTGAGGGGATGATCAGCTCTGGTCTTTCTAGCATAATCAATTATGTGTGTATATATGGTGTGTATTAAATATATTCATATTGTATACTTATATACATACTTATGTGTATATAATATGTGTAGGTACCTCACATATAGGAACATTAAAATTTTTAAATTAAGTAATATACATAATTTATAAGCTTCAAATGTGTTTATTTCTCTCAATGATTTCATGTTTATATTATTTTAGAAAACTGAAATTTCAAGCCAGGTTTAATGAAAAGACTTTTGTTAAGTTGACTTTATGAGCCAAAGTAGATACTGATAGAAGATAGTGACCATTATTGATACTTAGCCAAAAAGAATAATGATTGCATTCCTGGCATATGTTCCAGACTTCTGTGGACATAATTAAAGGAATTTTGTATGAAAGTTGTACAAAATATTTTTAGTTATTCTTTATGATCTTTAAAATTTATGACAGTCAAGTATTTGCTGGATTGCTACCCATTAGTAATCTTAAATTTCACATTCCTATACTAGTAATTCTGTGATATCTGTGATACATATAAGAGTTTTAAGATGAAGTTTTTCCTTCCTCATATTTAACTCTTCTCAATTTTGGCTTTTTCCTTCCTTCCTTCCTTCCTTCCGTCCTTCCTTCCTTCCTTCTTTCCTTCCTTCCTTCCTTTCTTCCTTCCTTCCTTTCTTTTTTTTTGGGGTTGGTCGTGGGGCCTGAACGCTGTCCTCAGCTCTTCAGCTCAAGGCTAGTGCTCTACCACTTGAGTCACAGCACCACTTCTGGTTTTCTGGTTGCTTATTGGAGATAAGAGTCTCACATACTTTCCTGCCTGGGCTTGCTTTGAACAATGATCCTCAGATCTCATCCTCCTGAGTAGCTAGGAGCCCACCAGCACCAGGTCTTTTTTTTCTTTTTTTTTACAATACTTTCTTTTAATGTATTTTTTTAATTTGGAGAGTTGTTAATTATAGTTGACACTGAACTCAGAGTTTAGGTGTATTAAGCGAAAAATAATGATTCACAAAATATATTCTCAAACAAAACTTAAAAGTATTTGACTTAGAAAATGCATCTTTGTACCTTTATGTATGTACGTATGTATGCATGCATGCATGTATGTACATACATATGGATGTATGTATGTATGTATGGATGGATGGATGGATGTATTGTGGAGCCTGAACTCAGAGCTTTTCTTTGTTCTACTCAAGACTGTTATTTTAGCATGAAAGCTAGGACTCCAATATAAATGGTCCTCTTCCATTATCACATAAATGGTGTCAGTGGTGCCTATAGGTCTCTTCTAAATTTGGCAAAGCTGCTATGAGTCCCTCAAGCTGAGCAGAAGGCAGACTTGGTGCCCATCATTTAGCTCAGTATAAAGCACTTGTCAAGTGAGTCTACCTTCAGCCTAATAAATATCCTCATTTTTCCAGTGAGCATAATAAGATGAAAAGAATGAACATACACAAAGCAGTGTGCCACAAAGTCAAGCAATGGAATAGGAGCATCTTCCCTAGGCTGCGAAAGAAATGTCAGCTGTATTCAAAGGAGATTCTTGAGGACTCTCGTGTAATCTTTACCAGAAAGAAGAGTCTTGCTCACAACTTTTATGTCAGCACTTCTCATTTAGACAGGAACTATATCTCTACTCGCATGTGTTTGTTGAGTCTTATTTTTTAAATTCACATAATGCCTAATGTGTGCCCAGAAGTGAGCAGTGTAAACAGTCCTACACTTTATCCATTATTGAAATGGATCCAGGTAAACAAGGCATGCAGAAGTGACAAGATGACATTAGCAATGCAGTCTATGGAAACAAGTGTAATTTTCCCCAGTGCTAACTAAGGTCCTGTAATGAGAACCCAGGTCATTGATCTCATTACAGCTAAGATTTCTGAGTTAAATCCTGGCTCAGTATTGCTAAAAGAAATGACAGCCTGTGTGAAATGAGAGGGGAAAGGTGAACTTCCCCATGTCGTAAATAATGTCGAGTGATGCATTTCAGTATTATGTGTGTACTGTGTGCTGGAGAAACATCAAGGAAAAATAGCTGACTGGCTATCAGACTCTGATATCAGACACAAGCAGATGTAATGAATGACAGCATAGGAGAGTTTTTTCCACTAAGGAGAATAATGGTGTGGGAATTTGGAGATCATATTTAAGATTCTTCTCCCTCAATGACCATAGCCTCATTTTCCTGAATTTTAATATACTCAAGTTTGTCCTGTTTCCTTGATCTTTCAATACTAATGGGTAACAAAAACAAGATGAATTACATATGATATGGTTTCACAAGCAGCATATTACAAGATAGTGTCTGAGCTAGTAGGTCTCTTTATAGTTATTATTATTGTTATTATTTTTATAATATTACTTATCACTACTGGGGTAAACTCAGGGGATTTGCTCTTACTCATCTTTTGTTTTTTCTTTTTCTTTTTTTTGTCGGTCATGGGGCTTGAACTCTGGGCCTGGGTACTGTCCCTCAGCTCTTTAGCTCAAGGCTAGTACTCTACTACTTGAGCCACAGCGCTACTTTTGGTTTTCTGAGTGGTTTATTGGAGATAAGAGTCTCATAAACAGTTCTGGCCTAGGCTGGCTTTGAACTGTGATCCTCAGATCTCAACCTCCTAAAGAGCTAGGATTACAGGCGTGGGCCACTGACACCCAGCTACTGTTGCTCATCTTTATCACTCACAGTGACCATTCCACCATTTGAACCACACTTTCAATTCTAGCATTTTGCTGGTTAATTAAAAGTGAGAGTCTCTTGGACTTTTCTTCCTGGCCTGGTTCTGAACTATGAATTCTCAGATCTCACCTGAATAGCTAGCATTATAGGTGTGAGCCACTGGTGCCTGATTCCTTTCTTTCCCTATCTCTTTCCCTTTCCCCTTCCCCTCTTGTTTCTTTTCTTCCTTTTCACAGTACTGGCAATTGAGTCTAAAATCTCAAGCATACAAGGAAACCATATATTCTCAAGAGCTTTGCATCTACCCTTTTAAATTATATTGTGATTCTGAGATAGGGATTTTACTAATTTGGTCCAAACTAGCCTCAAAGTTCAAACTCTCCTCTCTCTTTTGCCTCCTGAGTTACCTGGGATTCTAGGTGTATGCCACCAAAATCAACTAGATGTCTCTTAACAGACACACACACCTCTTTTCCCATCCCTGAGGTGTTCAGAAGATTTGGAGGGACTTGCCAAAACAACCCTATAAACTTGGCTATTATACTCAAGAATCCATTCTTGTTGGATGAGGCCTCTGTGGCACCACGTTCCTCTGCTGAGTACATTGGACCATCTTTTGAGAATCCTCACTGTTGATCATATACCTTCCTTGCACTTATTTCCTGCTGTCCAACCAACCATTCTCACAAGTGATTCAGGTGCAAGTCTAGAGGAAAACTCAAAGAAGGCCCAGGGAGCTGGAGGGAATTGTATGGAGAAGCACCTATAACAAGCAGGAGCTAGGGGCAGCCTTCTGGGTAGATGGCCAAGCCCAGTACCATGCCTAGCTGGTGTTATATAATAAATGTTGGCACTAAACCTGGGCCAATGACCAAGAGATTTTCTGTGATGCGCATGCGTGACTTCAGAACGGTAATACATATACGTGATTTCCATACCGGTGCTCATATGCCTGCCATCCTTTTTCTTAAGCTCTGGTTTACCAACCTGCCCTGAGGAAACACTTGTACATTTCCCTGCTTGGGTTTTTTCTTACCTAGGAATTTCATCTTCATTTCTTCCCACATATTTAAAGCCTAACCAAGCTCCTGAGCAATGATGTCAGACCCTATCAATTGGAGTTTCTTTCCATGTTCTCTCCTTTGTAATCACTAGGATATATTTTTGCATTTGATTCTACATCAACTTGTTTCTCCTCTCTGTGCCTCTGAAACCTACATCTGTCATATTCTACATGTGATTCATCAATCTATCTATGAGTTCTTACAAAGACAGAATCTGAAACGACTCTGGGTTTTGTTTGCACCTTTTCTCTTTGCTCAGGGTAAAATGAGACATAAAGGTGAATTATTTTATTCAAGAATTTGCAAAGCTCAGACTCAACCTAAAATGTTTTATTGCTTTCATATGTTCATTCTTCTTTTTGAAAAAAAGAATTACTGAAGTACAATACTGACATACAATTTACACTTTAGTGCACAACTCAGTGATTTTTTGTGTTTTCATGGAGTTGTAGAACCATCACCAAAACCTGAGAAGATTTTATCATGTATCAATTGCCAGTCACCAAAATCTTAGCCCAAAGCAAATGTTTCACTTTTTTTTGTGTCTATGGATTTGTGTATCCTGAACATCGTCTATAAATGAAATCATTCAAAAAATAGATGTCGCCACTTTCCTCTTTCACTTACTGAAATAAATGTATTCATGATTCACCCAATTGTCTTCAATATGCATATGTATTTTAATTCTAATATGGTAAAAAAAAAAAAAAAAAAAGATCCAGGAAGGCTATCTTGGATCCCTTCAGAAAGAAATATTTAAAAGTTTCTTGCTTTATTTATATTATTGATGATTCTCAGATAATCTTCAGTAGAATATAAATGTATCCTCATACAAAACTGACTAACCAGACCAGGAAGCACATAAACTCAGCTAGTTATTGCTAAATATAAGCACATAACTCCCCTCCTGTAAGATTTGGGGACTGGATTATAAATTTGATCTTATTTTTTCCTCCCTCCTTTTCTCCTTTTCCTCTCTTCTTTTCTTATGTCCTCCTTTTCCTCTTAGTACTAGGAACAGAACTTAGAACCTTGCTCATAGACTTGAGCCATGGTGCCAACCATTTTGTTTTGGAAACGGCCTCCTTCCTGTCTGCCCTTTGAAATCAGAAGCATGAGTCATCATGCTTTTGTTTTCCTTACTTTGCATTTGAAACTTAAATAATAGCTGTCACTGTGACCTGGGACAATTGGAAGCTGGCATTTCCAAGCATATTGTCCATATATATGCGGACCGGGAAATTCATTGAGTGGACAGAAGTCAAATGCTTTAACTCTCTAAGACACAGATTTCCAACATCATAGGTAATATAATACAAACCTGGCATAGTTTGATTACATCTAAAGATAATTATTTTATATTATAATTACAGATATAGTTATTTCTCAGTCATAAAGATAATTATTTTATAGTATAACTACAGGTAGTTATTTTTCAGTCATAAAATGAAAGTACTTCCAAGCACTCAAAGATTCCCTAGTGTGAACACCTTATTGCAAACTTATTACTTTGAGTATAGCTGAGTTCTTCTATTGTCTCTATAATATTCGATTTCCACTTGAACGCAGGTGGTAAAGATGAGTTTGTACAGTGTCTCTGAGGTAAATTTAGTCACAAACAAAATTAGCACTAAGCATTTTCTCTGGCTCTTTTCAGAGAAATGTTTTTACCAATGTGTATGGGAAAGTGGTCATTCACTTTGTACCATGACAAATCACTTTTTTTTTTACAGATTTACCCCAATAAAAATCATCACCTCAAATTAAGCTATGTCTGATTTCCATAGACTTATGTAAATAGAATTTGTGATAGACGTGCTGAGTTTAAATTACCTTCACACAAATGTGAGAAAAAAAATCATTCTTTTACTATTAATAAAATTTAAAAATCAAAAGAATCATCACTCCCTTGGGCACACTGAATTAAAATTAAGTATTTTTTTCTTCTTTTTTTCATCCAAGGAAATATTAACCTATAAAATGTCTTCTTACATATTCAGTAAGTTCTTCTCTGGAATGTGTCTAATCAGGATTTCTCAGCCTTCAATTTTCTCATTTGCAATGCCATTCTCCTCCTTTCTTTCTTCTTTTCCTTTGTTATTCGGCCTTAAAAAAAATGACAAGATTCTTATCTCTGTCCCACAGCCGAACTCCTCTAACTTTGAAATAGCAGTGTTTTTATAGGGGAATTGTGGGCCTGTCACATTGATTTCAAGAAGCCTTGCTTCTGCTCCGTCCACTCTCAGTCTTAATGATGACAACTTGAACAGGATGAACAGCCCAGAGGCTGCCACTATGTGTCAGCTAAAGAGCAGAGGTGCTCTACAGACAGTGGGCAGGAGCTGTGTGGAATGAGGATGGATGGGACCTGGGAAACAGGCTCCAAAGACCATCTTTGGGATAAGGGACAATTGCTCTTTGCAGAGTATACTGTCCAAGTCATCTCCAGTCGTCACGTATTCATAGAGGAAAGAATATAATCAGACACAAATGTAACAACATCTCAGAGGCAAGTTTTATTCACATTTAGAGTTTTCACTAAAAAAAAAATCTCTGATTCCTTGCTATCCTGGTAGAGATGTGTGTGCTTGTACACATGGGTATGGGTGAATATTAAGCTTACATAATCAGTTGCAAGAAATAGTATGCTTTTCATTTATTAGTTAGAAGGTGATAACATGTTTAAAAGACTTAAAATTTTACTCCTCTCCATTGCACAATAATAATAAAAAATAAGTTATTCTTGGATTTGCCAAATCGTCAGAAGATGAATTCTGGCATAGGAAGTCGAGCAGCAATGTTCTATTTTGCACCAAAACCTAGTTTTCCTTCCTGGGCATTAATCCACTGAGTCAGAATCTCCCACAAAAGGCTGCCTTCAAGTTATCAACTACAACTCTGTCCTCGTTTCTCCAAGGGGAGGGTTTGACCCATAGCTCACACACTTGGCCTCTGACAGTCTCTAGGTCATCCGACTACCAGCCAGAGATCATGGTTCCTCTAGGGAGAAATCAATCGGGCAGCTAACACTACAACACTGCTTCTTCCCTCAGCAAAACAACACAAGACAGTAGCTACTGGCTTTTCATAATGAGCTTCATAGCCTTCACGTTGGGTATATAGTGTCCATTAGATGCTATTTAGCAGGTCCAGCTCATCCTCTCAGGAAGGAATACACATGAAAGTAAATACTAACTGGCAAGGTTCACTGTGTATGGTCTTTGAGGTTGTCTACCAGTATTTCTTCCCTTGTGGACCTGAGTTAGTAGTGCTTAAAGTAGAATAGATTCATTGAATCTCTTGTCTCCCTGCCAGCTCTTACACGTAATGGACATGGAGCTTATTTTCTATTTGATGCTTTTTTTAAAGGAAAAGGTCATTTAGGTATCCTCCATTAACTTCATTTCAGTTTCTCTCAGTTTGCTGTGTTGTGGTGAGATGTTTTAATTACATCATCCTGGCTTCACAGCAATGGTTCTTTGTTAGAAGGCTGGGAGACTTAGTATTTGGAGGCAAAATTGAACGTTAATTTTTTTTAAACAAATAGTTAATTTAGGCAACAGTTGATGACTTAGTTGAACCCTTTTTAGTACAAGCTGAGTTAGTCAGATGGAATATTCATTTAGCTTTAGGTCAGAAAGTTTTGAAGTTTAAGTAGTCCCCAGCCTATTTCTTAGATTATAATAAGGAAACATATAGTCTGATGTTATAGGACTTCAGTCAGTAACAGACTACATATAAAATGGTATTTTGATAAGATTATATTAATTGAATTAATACAGCACACTTTACAATGTTTACACAGTAATAACATCACCTAACAAGGTATTTCTCAGAATACAACACTTTCACTGAATGACCACGTCTATCACTCTTGTTTGGCTTTTTTTGCTCAAGCCCAGTGCTTTCCACTTGATCCATAACTCCACTTTAACCTTTTTGGTTGAAGATAAGAGTCTTTCCAACCTGGGCTGGCTTTGAACCTGGATCCTCAAATCTCAGCCTCCTGAGTAGCTAGTAGTACAGATGTGACCCCCTGGCCCCTAAATATAAATTATATTTGTATTGTTACTTTGTGTTTGTCTGATCATTTTCATCAAAGAAAAGACATCAACTTTGTTTTGAGAAACTATCCTTCTCAAGAAACTAGCCAAGCTCAGTTTCTTTTTCTGAATGCTTTTCCAAAAAGTGTGTATCTTCTGTTACCATTACAAAATGATTTATGACCTGTAAGAGATAGTAATAGACCTGTTTGACAGGCACATTGTTTGTATTTTTCAGTTAGTTTTGTTACTTAATAAAAATTATTCATTCAGCTCATATATTCATTCAGTTAATGTTTATATAGCACTTACCCTAGAACAAATACAATTACAAGTGCATAATATAACAGTATATTTGTCAATATATAATTCTAAGTATAGGAGTTTTTAGTACCTTCTACTGAATTGAGCTAACAATGCTTGTCTTCAGATTTTATTAGAAAGCAAGCTTAAAATAATTATGTTATCCTTCAGAAAAGCTTCTCTTTCTAAAGAGCATTTAAATGTCGCTGACAATTGATAAATGCTTCTTAAGAATGAAACCTACTATGGAGATAAATAAAATACTCAGCCTAGATATACAAATATAGATTATCCTAGGGGGAAAGAAGCATAATTACTGGTGAAATCCAAGCCTTAATTATGAGTCAGTAAGAAATAGTGAAAGGGGAAATAATGACCTATTACTAAATGGAAATAATTTAGTGTGATTATTTCTGCTTTTTTAAGAATGGCAAGATCAGCTACATGTAGACAAATGGTACAAACTTCTGAATTAAATATAGTGACATTATGATTTTGTTTAAAATACCATAATCAAATTTAGTCTCATGGAGCTAAAAGTTATGTGCTCTTGTGATTAACAATCACCTTACAATTTTATGGTCATAAAAGGCAATTCTAGACAAGCCTCTGAGAATTCTGCTTTGGTTGGAGGCTGTTGATTCTTTCAAGCCCTTACCATTGTTGGTTTATATGGCTCTCTGTATGTTTGTATGAAATGCTTAACCTGATTCATCATGATTACACACACATACATACACACATCACACACACGTATCTTGGCAGAATTGAATGATTTCAATAAATAGCACTTGATTGGCAGAGTTGAGAAATTATGAACTGGTTAGGACATGAAGAACAAATGTCAGTCCTAGGTGCTGATGGTTCACTTGTGTAAACCACACTATTAAGGAGACTGAGATTTGAGTATTGAGGTTAGAAATCAACATGGACAGGAAAGTCCCTGAGAGTCTTATCTCTAATTAACAAGCAAAAAGCTAGACATGGCGCTTTAACTCAAGCAGTAGAACACTAGCTTTGAGCAAAAATCCAAGTGAGAATTTGAGGCTTGCAAGGTCCTGAGTTCAAGCACCAGTATACACACAAAACACACACACACACACACACACACACACACACACACACACACAGAACAAACATTATTTGGTTACATTGTCTTTTTAAAAATCACATTAATTAATAATACCAATTAATAATTAGTATTATAATAATATTTTATTATACTCAAGAATTAATATATTATAATAATTCAATTAATAATACTAATATTATAATAAAAACACATTCAAATAATAATCACATACAATTAATAATATGAGAAAACATTGATACTGAATTCTATTTTATAACTAAGTATTCCATTTTATGATTTTGCCTGAGTGCTATTTGCAAGTAAATTCTAGGTTTGCTTCATTATAAAGACCTCCATGCCATTGAAAATAATATTTTTCTATCCATTATAACTTTTTTAACCCATACTTTGTTCCTTTAGTTATATCACCTTCTGCTACATTTTTTCTTAACTCCGGTGATTTCAATGCAAGTCTCTCAAGTCAGTAGCACTTCAGGGCACACTCCACTTGTCCAAGTGAGTTGTCTCAATTGAGTCCACACATCCCACGCATGGTCCAAGCACATCTGTGAGACCACAGCATACACACATCACAGCTGCAGAGAGGCAAATTCTTTCCACTGATCACATTATATGCAAGAGGGAAATCAATAAGGCCCCAGGGAAGCCGGAAGAAAAGAGTTAATTAAGAGATATAGAAAAGAAGCATCACCCCAACCAGCAGGAGAACACATTTAAAATAATTTTTTTCTTCATGTATTTAGAAGAAGAATGAGGATGGAGGACAGAGAAAGCAGGAAAGAAGTCATGTTGTGTTCCTTGAATGATGCTATCGCACATATCTTTAATAAATTGCAGATATATACATTGATCTTTGAGGATTGGAATCACTTTGCAATCCATTGAGCACACTGTGTGCCAAGACTCTTATTGATTCTACAGAACAATCATAACCTGTCAATCATGGGTTGTTTTCAAGGATTGCATTTCAAGAGTTGCTATGTTTCTCTCCAGCATTCCACTGTCAAGTTGTAATTCTCCCACTTAAAGTTGTCATTCTGTTAGGAGCAAAACTTCCTATGGTAAACAATGTCAAGTTTTTTGTAGAGGTTTTAAGTGGATTTGATGACAAAACACTGTCTTTAGATGTGATTCTAGGTAGGAAGTAAATCCTGAGCACAACACATAATTTACCACTCATCTTAACCATGTGACTTACAGCTCGGATTCCAGTCAAACTAGGAGCTGAAACTTAGGTGTTCAATGAGTTGCTCAAACTGCTATATTGTAATCTGTAATGAAAGACAAGAAAAATAGAGCCATGTCTGCAAGTTTAGGGAGAATTCATTCAAACTCATTAAAGAAGTGACAAAGGAAACCAATTGGTATTGTGTCTGCACTTCTTTGGAACATATTCTCTGCCACATTGATTGGGCAAGTTGGGAGAATGTCAAGATTTACTCATGGAACAATTCTTTTTGTGTGTGTGTGTGGGGGGGGGTCCAGTCGTGGAGCCTGAACTCTGGGCCTGGGTGCTGTCCCTCAGCTCTTCAGCTCAAGGCTAGCGCTCTAACACTTGAGCCACAGTGACACTTCTGGCTTTTTTCTTTTTGCTTATGTGGTGCTGAGGAATCGAACCCAGGGCCTCAGGCATGCAAGGCAAATGCTCTACCACTGAGCCACCTTCCCAGCCCCTCATGGAACAATTCTGAATCTTCTTTTCGATCCTTCTAGACTTAATAGTTTTGACATCTTTTTACTTTCCAACTCATTTTCTTCTCATTTACTTTTTTGCCTCTTTTCTTTTTTTTTGAAAGAATGGTCTTAGTTTGTGAACTATACTATACACAAACTTACTCTGTAATATAAGCTGGCCTCAAACTCATAATCCTCCTGGCTCAGCCTCCTGAGTTCTGGGGTTACAGATATGTATAAATAACCATGCCGTCCCTGGTAAGGGGAAGCAAAGGAGGCAACAATGCTTGATAAAAAATGTACTCGTTTCCATGTAATTGTAACCCCTCTGTACGGTACTTTCACAATTAAAAAAATTAATAAAAAAATTTTTAAAAATAACCATGCCAGCCTTCTTCATTTTCTTTACCATCTGACATTTTAGGGACCAAGTATGACATATATAAATTGTGAAATTAGAAACACTTTAAAGAAGGAGCAGGAGTACCGGAAAGTAAAGGAAGACTTTTTTTTTAGGTAATGGGAAGTTGTTAACAAAGCCCCTGTCTGCTAAGTTAAGAGAGAGATGGGAAGGGATAGTCACTTGGTAAACTCCCAAAAGAACCATGGAGGCCATCTTAAATGCTTTAGTTGTTTTCAATGGCAAAGATGCCCATTCCATATATAGAAGACTAGAAGGGTTGACCACTGACACCACTTGTAATTTGCAGAAGCATAATATTACCTGTGAAATTAGAAAAAAATAAATTACTTTGGAAGGTCCACTTCAGTTCATCTCCATATTACAGATGCTCATGATTCCTAATTGCATTCGGAAGTAGAAGTCGGGATTGCCGTGTTGCTTTATTGGTGAACAGGATGCGCCCATGCTGGTCCACTCCGTGTGTCATCTCGTGACCTCACACAGGGTCTCCTCTGAAACATGCTACAGCTCCTGACTAGCCATCTTACCCCGTCCCTCCATTTCACACGTCACTCTGCTTCCAGTGCAGATGACGGCATGGGAAGTTCTGAACCCCAAACGCTTGCATCTTATATAAAGTAGAATGTAAAAGCCAGGAAAGAAACGTTTCAACTGCAATTTCCAAGTATTCTTCAGCGGAAAACCCAGTGGCACTGAACATTTTAGATGGATAAATAATGCAAATGAAAATAATCAGTAATTCTGTGCTTCTGATGCATGTTCAGAACAGTAAGGAATACACCAAGTTAAAGAAAGGTCTCGAGGTTGCCAAATAATGGAATTATTTTCTGTCCTATTAATGCAGCCAGAACATTCATTTTAATCTACTAGTGAACAATATGAGTCCATTTTTAGTCAGATGCTGCAAAGCAGTTTTTCTTCTTTATTTTTTCACTCCATAGCTCCAATTACTACAAATTTATACTGACCTTTGGAAAATTTTATCAACTGTCTGATTTCCCCCAACCAAGAATTCTAGAATGTAACTAAACACAGGTATAGGGTTTCTTTAGTTATTTTTAAGCTAGTAGCTATTTTATTCCACTTGTATTTTCTCTGGCTTCCTTTAGTTGTTGCATTGTTTATGTAGCACAGAAAATTTGGGAAAAAAAGCTTTTTATCAAATACTATGCTTTTGAGTCTAGTGAAAATATGCTGTTTTGAGATATGGATTATAAAAACACAATGGCAACAACTAGAGATATTTCAAGCTACAGTAGTGAATATATCTTGTTTAATTTCCTGTTGCCTTTGCTGTTTGTGGTTTACTTTTGACAGAACTTAGGTAATGGTTGCTACAGAAGGGTTGGAACAATTTAAATTCTTTCAAATAATCTTAAGTTCTAATCATTTGGTTTTTTGATAGTATAGCAACAATGCAAAGAAAGATATGGTCCTAGAGTTAAAGCAAAATTTCATAAGCATTAGCCATTAATCAATAAAGTATAACTTTGGAAAAAATTAAAAATATGACTCCATTATAAATGCAAGATGAGCATATCAAAGATTTTATTCATGTAATTAATTAGTGACATAACTCAGAAGATAGCAAGGCTGATATTTATAGGCACATTCATAAAGAAATTTTAGAATAAAATTGCTACTTTGGTTATAAAAGTGGTTATCACCCATAAGGGTAATAAACTATAAAACTTGACATTTTCTTCCTAGTTTAATAGATGTTATTTGCATTTCCACTAGATGGAAAAATTTAGAAAGTAATCTATAATTTCATTTAATTAGGGTTTGTTAATAAATAGAAAACAGTGAAAAAAAAGAAAACATTGAATAAAGTACATGGTCCTTTATAATAGATTATCTTTGTTTGAGCATGTTAAATCCCTTTGAAAAAAGAATTATTCTGTGCTTGTTGTTTCCAAGTTTTAACTATGTGTTTCAACATCACTATCCTAAAGGAGATCACAAATTAATTCTTGTTCACCTTTCATTGTCTTTTTTGATTGGAATAAAAACCCACTAATTTGGTTCTGAGTTCCTTGGAAAATAAAAGCAGCAATAAATTACCTTACATTTCATCTTACTCAGTGTGCTTTTCATATCAGGCCAGTCCTAATAACATGATGAACAAGCTAGAGTTTGTTGGTGTGATGCAAGTTACATGTTTGGAGCGGAATCATTGTGATGGCCTTGGGGATGGAAAGAAGGAATGGGATCACAGTGTACCTGGAAAATAAGAACAAAATAACGTTAAGCCTATGTGCAAAGAAGTGTGGAGAAGAGGGAGCCACAAATGATAATGACATTACACTTGGGAAAAGTGTGATATTTCACACTGTGTGCATAAGACAACAATGAGATATTGAGTTTAAGATGTGGAAAAGGCTCTTGGGAAGCTGGTGATGGACTAGAGTCAGTACTTGAACCAGGACCACACGTTTGGCAGCATTAACTAATAGTCATTCTTTTTTTCCTTTGATTTTTTTATTTTTTATTTTTTTTGGGGGGGGGGTTCCGGTCATGGGGCCTGAACTCTTGGCCTGGGCACTGTCCCTCAGCTCTTCAGCTCAAGGCTAGCACTCTACCACTTGAGCCACAGCACCACTTCCAGCTTTTTTTCTGGAATCGAACCCAGGGCCTCATGCATGCAAGGCAAGCGCTCTCCCACTGAGCCACCTTCCCAGTCACAGCCTTTTATTTATTTTTATTTAGCTTATTACTATTATTATTTTTAAGTAGTTGTACAAAGGAGTTGCCACTTAACAAACTTATGGAATACAATGCTTCATCATCAGTGTCACCTTTTTCAACATTTTCACATAGTCCTCCCAACCCCCCTCCTTTCTTACTTTTCTTAATTTTATGGGATATATATTGAATTCTCGACTATACTCTTCCCGCCCCCCTTCTCTTCTCCATTTGTCTACTTCTCTCCCCATCCCTTTTAAGAACCTGCTAATTGGTGCTTTCTTTGTTGAGCTTTGACTTTGTCTTTCTAAGGAATTACACTATTTGAGTTCTCCCCAAAATTTACCATATATCAGTGAATATATTTGCATAGACCCAAAGCATTTTCATATTAATAAATAAATAGGAGGTATTGCATAAATTTATAAGCCAACTCTAGCTTCTAAATATGAGAGAAAACATACAACTTTGTCTCTCTGGACCCGACTTATTTCACTTAATATATTTTTTCCAAATCTTTCCATTTCTTTACAAATGATACAATATCATTTTTTCTAATTGATGAATAAAATTCCATTGTGTGTAGATACCATAATTTCTTGATCCATTTGTCCATTGAGGAGAATCTGGACTGATTTCCTATCTTGGCTATGGTGAATTAGCTATCATGAACATGGTTGTGCTTTACTGTATTCTGGGCTGTAATCTTTTGGATAAATACCTATGAGTGGAAATGATAGACCATTGTTTAATATTATGAGAAATCTCCATACTGTTTTCCAGAGTGCTTGAACAAGTTTATATTCCCATCAACAGTATATTAAGGTTCCCTTTTGATCACATGGTCACCAGCATCTGGTCTCCTGATAATGATCATTCTAACTGAGGTGAGGTGGAATCTCAATGTTATTTTGATTTGCCTTTCCTTTATGACCAGAGATAGCATGTGTTTATTAGCCAGATTTACTTGTTCTTCTGATAACACTTTGTTTAGATCATTAGCCTATTTATTAATTTGTTGGTGCTTTGAGGGTTTAGTAGTTTAAGATCTCTGTACATTCTGGATAGTAGGCTATTTTCTGGTGTATAGCAGGCAAAAAATTCTCTCATTCTCTAGACTGTCTTTTTAGCTTGCTAGTTATGTTCTTTGCCATGAAGAAAATTTTCAGTTTGATGCAATCCCTTTTATCAAATCTTTCTTTGATATGCTATGCTTCTGAACCTTTAGTCAGAAAGTTTTGACCTGTGCCAAGGAATCTTAATGTTTCTCTCCACCCCTTCCTGTGATAGTTTCATGATTTCAGGTTTTATATTAAGGTTTTTGATCCATTTTGAATTGATGCTGGTCAATGTTATGTATAAAGGCCAAGTTTCACTTTTCTGTATGTGGACATCCAGTTTTCCCAACACCATTTATTGAAGAGGCTTTCTTCCAACTTATATTTTTTAGCTTCCTTATTGGATATTAGATGGCTGTAGATCTATGGGTTTATTTCTTCATCTTTTCTGTTCTATCAGTCCTCAGACCTTTTATTGGTGCCAGTACCATATTGTTTTCATTACTACAGTTCTGAAATAGAGTTTGAAGTTTGATATTGTTGTATTTCCAGCACTATTTTTCTTGCTAATAATTGCTTTTGTGATTTAGGGTCATTGTGATTTCAAATAAATTTTTAGATTACTTTCTCTATCTCACTGAAGATTGATGTTGGGGTTTTGATGGATTTTACATTGAATTTGTAGCTTGCTTGAGTGATATTGTCATTTTCAGGGTATTAATTCTGCAAGTCCAGGAGCATTTCCTTATGTCTTCCACAAGTTTCTCTTCAAAATTTTATAATTTTTACTATAGAGGTCTTCACATCCTTGGTAAAGTTCATTCTTGCATTTTTTGAGATTCTCGCAAATGGACTTGCTTACCTGATTTTGGTCTTGATCTCCTCCCTGTTGGAATACAGAAAAACCACTGATTTTGTGTGTGGGGGGGGGTTATACCCTGTTAATTTATCAATGTTTTTAATCAGCTCTAGTAGCTTGAGGAAGGAGTGTATAGGGTGATAGAGATTTTTAAAGCGGTGGAAACTGGTTAAAAAAAAAAAAAGTCACCTAGAAAGGGTCTCCTGAGAATACAAGTCCAGTTCAATCTGCTCTACCCACCACAGAAAGAAAAAGCCATGAAAGATAGACAAGGAAATCAGAATGTGGTGATCCATGTGCATTGAAATTACTCTAAAACTGTAGACGTAAATATGTATTTCTTTAATCATATATAGAGTAGCAGGTACAATTTTATAAGGATTAATATTCTGTTTCTTTCCAAATTACTGTCAACAGTAGTTGGATACTTGATTTTTTGGTTTTTTTTTTTTGGGGGGGGGGGGTCCAGTCGTGGGGCCTGAACTCTGGGCCAGGACGCTATCCCTGAGCTCTTCAGCTCAAGGCTAGCGCTCTACCACTTGAGCCACAGCGCCACTTCTGGCTTTTTTCTTTTTGCTTATGTGGTGCTGAGGAATCGAACCCAGGGCCTCAGTCATGCAAGGCAAGCGCTCTACCACTGAGCCACCTTCCCAGCCCTAGTTGGATACTTGAGAAGCTCTTAAAAGTCCATAAGACTGTTAGAATAGAAATAATGCAGATACGTCTTGTGTCTGTAGATCATACCTATAATGGTAGCTACTTAGGAGGCAGAGATTGGAAAAATCTTTGTTTGAATCTAGCCTTGAAAGATAAATCCTGGAGACTTATCTCCAATTATCCAGCAAAAATCCAGAAGGAAAGTGTGCTGGTAGCACACCAGCCATAAGCAAAAAAAGCTGAGGAAGAACAGGGGATTTTGAGTTCAAGCTTCAATACAAGATAAATTTGTTTATTTACTCACCAAATAAACATATAAACAATTAAATCTGCTAAACTAGTAGCTCTAACATAGTGTTCTTCCACTAAAACAAGAGTCAACTAGGATGGTATCTGAGATATACAGAAAAAGGTAAAATCTGAATTTGAAGTCTACATAAAGTCAACTAGCACTCACTTTTTTTCAGGGATTTGTACTGTGTCTCTGTGTATTGGAAGTATTTATAGTGGATTTGGATAAGCTGTGTGTGCTACTTGAAGTGTCAATTTGATGCCCTGAAAACTCTAAATCAATCATTTTATCAGATACATTTTACTACAAATGACAGCCTGAGCCACCAAAAAAAAATAGTAATAAAATACATCGTCCAGCTTAAATGTCAGCAAAGAACATGATCCAGGAATAGAATCAGAAGTCTGCTTAGCTGTGAGGCCACGGAATACACAGTAACGCTCCCAGGCAGTGACCTTGTTCATCATTCTCAGTGTTTGGGGTGACCAAAGATAATCCTGTGTTTCTTGTTATTTGGAACACTCACCACATCTGCTTGCCAAATACAAGCCTGACCTGTGTATCATGCAGCACTGTCAATTTTCCTAGAGCTGAAGCATTCCAGTAGTTGACTTGACAGCAGATATAATTTTGGCAAAATTAGATGATCTTGTAGAATGAGTTTATCAAATTCAATTTCTGACAAAGTTGTTCAACGGTTGTTTCTCTGTTCTCTCCTCTTCTTGTCCTTGGAAATCTTGTTGATATACTGGAGCTGAAAATCAGTGAGCTTATCTCCTAGTGAAATATTTTCTCTAGTAGGGCCAATAGTCATTTGGAAAAAGAAAGCCCCCACTCTAAAGAAAACTCTGGCTCCACAGTATCTCAGCAGAAAAAGGAGATCAACACCCATTCCATTACTTTCCTGGCCAGTAGGACTTGTAGTCCTGCTTCTAATCCTACTTCTGGTCTGATCTTAATTTATTTAGTATTTATTTCTCAACACATTTTGAAAGCCATTAGTTATAATGAGAGTAATGGTTATTTTCGCTTGCTGAAGTTTGCAGGCCAGATTCCAGAGGGAGAGGGCTGGGGAGATAGCTAGGTAGAGTACTTGTTTAGTATGTGCAAGAGCACTACAATAATGATGATGATGATAATAATAATAGTAATAATAAAGTATCTACTAGAGGTGATCCTATTGCTAAGGAGGCTTGTTTAGTATGTGCAAGAGCACCACAATAATGATGATGATAATAATAATAATAAAGTATCTACTAGAGGTGATCCTATTGCTAAGGAGGCTAAGACAGGAAAATCTTAAAGTTTGAGGCCAGGTATAAGATGAGATACTCATTCATAGAAAGAAAAGATTCCCAACATGATCTAAGGATCATGTTTCAAGGTCAGCCCAGGAAGGAAAGGTCCCTAAGACTCTTATTTTAAATTAACAACAAAAAAGCAAGAAATGGAGCTGTGGCTCAAGTGGTAGAAAACTCGCCTTGAGCAAACAAGCTTGAGCCTTTTGTCTAAGTCCTAGAACTGGCACAAAAAAAGAAAACAAAATGAACCCTAAAAGAAAGATGGGCAAGACTGGAAAGTTGGCTCAGTGGTAGAGTGTTTGTCTCGCATGCATGAGATCCTGGGTTCGATTCCTCCGCACCATGTTAGCAGAAAAAGGCAGGAAGTGGCACTGTGGCTCAAGTGGTAGGGTGCTAGTCTTGAGCTGAAGAACTGAGGGACAGCGCCCAGGCCTAGAGTTCAGCCCCCATGACCAACAACAAAAAAAGATGGGCATATTGTAGACTTGTGGCTGTATATTTTTGTTCTTTTTGAGGAGTAATAGTGATGATGCATTTTTTTATGGTGAGATATTATATACCTGCCAAAATATATAGGACTTCTGTAGATATTTCATTGCCATTAAAATAAGAATAGAGAATAATGTTTTTCTTCAAAAGACTGATTTTCATAGATCACAAAAACCTGAAGATATTTACAATAATAAGACTGGACTATAATTTACTGTACATCCAAATTAAAAAGTCAATATTTTGGTATTTAGCACGTGTATTAAAATGTGAATCATTTTCTTTCTGTGTTTTTCACTGACATATTGATAATTGTCTGTAGCTACAATATGACAACAAATGCTGTTTTCATTTTGTAAAGACTAGAATTTTATTTAGAAGGAAAAGATTTCTTTCTGATTGGAACACGGAAGACCATCTGAATAACTTTGCACACGTTTCCTAGGTGCAGGAAATGAAAATTTAACCCATATACCATCAGTATACAACTTTATTGAATTTACACACTCTATCATAAAAAGCTCCTTTATAGTCGGCTACTTTTTAATAGACACTAGGTTAATATTTACTGTTCCTGCATTAGGGTGACAAGGTAAAGCAGGTTCTTTTTCTTTTTTTGGGGGGGGGGGTCCAGTCGTGGAGCCTGAACTCTGGGCCTGGGCGCTATCCCTCAGCTCTTCAGCTCAAGGCTAGCGCTCTACCACTTGAGCCACAGCGCCACTTCCGACTTTTTTTCTTTTTGCTTATGTGGTGCTGAGGAATTGAACCCAGGACCTCATGCATGTAAGGCAAGCGCTCTACCACTGAGCCACCTTCCCAGCCCCCAGGTTCTTTTTCTTGCTCCCTCTTTGCCTTCTGTTCCTTCTTTACAAAACCCTGTTAATTTCCAAACATGATTTTAGGTTAAAAAAGAAAGAAATTGCTGTGATGCTATTGTTTCTCCTTAAAATAATTGATTTCATTTTCTTTCTTAAGAATTCATATATTAAATTAGCATTGAGCACTACAGACCAGGCATCCTAGAGCTCTACTTTGACACCCAGTGTCTCAATCTGTATAACAGAGCCTAGTTGCTGTTATATCTATAGTATGGATAGGAAATGAGATATGCAAAGTAAATAGTATGCTCTCATACAGATGATAAGTGCTAAAACTAACTGATTCAAACGTGGGCTATTTTTGGAGCATATGATCAATCTTTTTTATGTACTACCTTTTACTTGTCTAAGGAATGACTTTACAACAAGTAGTTGTATATGATTGATGGCAATTTAGTTATATGCAGCTGCTATTTTTATTATTGTTACTGTCATTTGGGTTTAATACTTCGTTCCCAATATGAAATTTATTTTATAGTAGCCTACCGTCTCTTTTCTATTTGCATTTCAGGGATGTTTGTACTTTTGTTTTGTGTGATTGTTTTGCTTGCTTTGTTTGCCAGAAATAAAATTTCATGCAATTGCAAGGAGTCTTTCTCTATTGTACAACGAAATCTTGCTCCTCATTTTGAATGTTTGAATATCTACTTGATTTAAATTCCTTTGTGAGGATGTCTAGCCAAGATGAAGAAGCATGCTTGGGACTTCCTGAACATTCTGTTCTTTCCCTTCAATCTTGTCCTATTTTATTTATGAAGTTGCCAATTTCTAGTACAGGTGCCTTCATCTTTGATGGGTTTTTCTCCATATGACATATTTTCCTGTCTCAAAATCAATACTAATTAACATTTTGGAAAGACTGAGCAATATTATAATGTGGATCTGAGTGTAGTCATTGTGAAAAACTACTATGATACCTCCACAAAAATATTTAAAATATCCTGGTTTCTGTTTCCTCAATTACACCAGAAACAGGTAGATTAGATGAGAATTGAAGACCTTTCTACTGTACAGAATCTCAAGAAATCACCATTTCTAAAGCCACTACATGGTCTAGCCTGAGAAGCCAACGATTTCATAATTTGATAGTATATATATATTTATGTACATATATATAAATGTGTGTGTAGTTATATGGACAACAAATAGCCATACACAACCTCCTTTTGCAGAACCTCTCTTCAAAATGCCTGAGATACTGAACAAAGTTTGTGAATTTTTTCAAGTGAATAATTGAATTAGGAACTTTGGATGATTCTAGAATCTTGAATTTCTATAATATTATAAATTACACCACTGTGTAATTAAAGAGAACATACCCAACTATTAAATGTACCTAAAAAGTAACAATATTTACTAGCTTTCAATATTTAATATATCTTATCTCAGATGGTTTGCAAATATGAGACCTAAATTATTCTTTAATTGCTTTAATTATGCACTACAAGTTTGACTTGCCATGATATTATTTTTGGTATTGTGCTAGAAGGTCTGAATAATTTTAAAAGATCTCCACAAACAAAAATACATTGTATGACTATCCAAGTTTTAGTATTTCCTTCTATATAAATACCTTTATTGCTAGGCATATAAGATAAAAAAAAAATTGAATGGGCAGGGAGAATGATAGAGGGGATGTAATTGATTGGAATGCACTAAGAATATGGGTAGAGATGTAACCATGAAATCCTCCCCTGTATAACTAATATAAGGTAATAAAAATGATTTTTAAAAATGCCACACCCCCAAGGATCCTGTAAGCAATGTTAACACACTGCTCAGTCGAAACGTGTCCCATTCTAATTCTGGTCATGTAATATTTGCTGGCAAACTGACATCATATGCTTTCTTGATAAGTCATGAACAAGACAGACTAAGAGATAAAAGGGAACCATTAAATATTCAAAAATTTGCCATGGTGGAAGCATGGATCCGAAGAAACTGACAGATGCTTACTGTGGCTTTTTGGCTTCTGATTTTCTAGATACTGATTTTCCAGTACATCACCCAGACTTTGATGCTGGCAACTACAGCTCAAGATTGAGACTTTTTTGTTTTTGTTTTTGTTTTTGTTTTTATTTTCGGTTGTGGGGCCTGAACTCTGGGCCTGGGCACTGTCCCTCAGCTCTTCAGCTCAAGGCTGGTGCTCAGCACCACTTTCGGCTTTGTCTGCTTATGTGGTGCTGATGAATCAAACCCAGGGCCTCATGCATGCAAGGCAAGCACTCTACCACTGAGCCACCTTCCCAGCCCTTGAGACTTTTATTTTTTTTTACCTCCTATTAGTATATACACAGTTTTATTAAAAACCCAATGAGCTGGGTTAAAATAGATAAATTGAAGAATTAGGATATAAAAAATTGTTTTTTTTTTAATTAAAACATTCTGTTCAGAATTTCTGTTTCTCCTTGCTAGCCTTTCAAGGGAAGTAGGTAAATTCACAGTGGAATTTCTTTTGTATACCACCAATAGCATGTAGTATTGTTATAAACATTATTGTGCATAATCCTTTCAGGGAACCTGTAAGGCAATCATAGTACAGTACGTGTTACTAATTTATTTTTTGTTTTATACATGTTACTTTTAAGTTCTGAGTTTAAAAAAAAGTTAAATGCACAGGTGGGTCATCATAGATAATACTGATGGTCCCCAGTGTAACATGATTTAACTTACAAGTTTGTTTGTTTTTCTTTGAGGGTGTACCAAAAGCAATGCACATTCAAGATCTATAATGGTGGATTTTGACCTTGTTTCAGGCTGGGAACGTGCAATAGGATTCTCTCTCCTAGTAATCCTCTCAGGGTCCCCTCCCTCCTGTACTTCCCAGCATATTGTGTTGCTAAGCTCTGATGTTCAGTAGGTTAGGGATTGAGGGATATTGAATACTTTCTGGACTGATGACTTTTTCACCTCATGATGGGTTTATTGGGGGAAAACCTCACTGAAAGTCAAGGAGCATCTGTCTGCCCTCTCTGCTCACATACCTGGGTTAGGACTTCTGATGAGTAAGACCAATAATTTGGTTGCTATTTTCTGTCCTAATTCACATTACAGCTTTGCTGAAATAAACTCATACACCTTGAGTGACAGGAAGCATTCTTGAAAAAAGATTCTGAAGTCAATACTTAAAAAAAAATCAATGATTTGTGTACTCCATATCCCCTTCCCCAAAAGAAGAGCAATTTGGACTGGGTCTCCACATTTGTAAAACAACCATAGCAAAAGAAAGTAAATAGACAAAAATTACCTTAGCATTTTGAAGTTTATTGTATCAAGGCAGTATATAAACTTCGACACTGGGATTTCTGCACAAGAACATCTGTCTACAACTTTCCTATTGCTCCTCAGTTACATATTAATTTCTTTAAAAATATTCCTGTGTTTTGAGATTGGTAATAACAAAGTAAAATAGTTAATGTACTTTTTTTCTAAAAACACTTACCTTTATTTGCCACCATACCTACAAATATTCATTATTGATATTTTAATTCCACAATAATTTCTTTAAAATATTGTATGGGTGATGTACAGAGGGGGTAACAGTTACATAAGTAAGATAATGAGTACATTTCATTTTAAACAGAGTTACCCCTTCCTCATTTTCTCCTGCTTCTTCTCTCTCTGACTCTCCTCCCACCTAGTTGTAAAGTTCATTTCCAACATAAAGTCTAGTGGTTTTGGACTTGCTTTTGTTTCCAAAAAAGGAGAGTTAGATAGGAAAATACTGATCTATGATTTGAACCTCTAAAGTCTGTGCAATTACAGGGTCCTGAGTTGATTCTTGTCTTAAAATTTTTTTCTGTTGTGGTATTGGATTTTCTTTTATTTCCAAATGAGCAGAACAAACCATAGAAATACAAGAAAAATGGCAAGTCTTGGAAGCTCAATTCCCACTCATAATAAACAGGCAATAGAACAGTCAAGGAAAGACCTAGAGGATAGTTCTAAACATACTGAATGAAAAGATTAAAAGCCTGTACATGGTTACGCATGAGCATGAGGAGGCTAGCAAAAGATTTATAGAGGAATTTCTGTAACCCCCAAACAGAAAGCTGGATGAATTCCAACAGAAGGGAAAGTAGTACAGTGGAAAAAAATAGTCACTCAGCTAAAGGATATGTGAGAGAACACTGAAATTCAAATCAGGGAAGTAAAGAAGTCCATGCAAGATTTAAAACAAAGCTTCAGTGAAGAAATTGAAGCCATCAAAACTGATCAATTAGAAGGAAGGGAAATAAAAAAACAAAGCAGAAAGTCTTGACAGCAGATTAGACAATGAAGAAGTTAGAAGATATAATTAAATATTATATATTTTATAGAGAATGTATAATTGTTCAAAAGAAATCCAAGAAACAAGGTAAGTCCCTACAAGAGCTGCCAGACTCAATCAGATAACCTAATTTAAGTCTAATAGGCACTGATGAAGGTCTAGTTAATGTACTTTTATATTTTAAGATCTAAGATACACCGGCAATAATACTTAGCCACATGCTATTGAATTTGAGGAAGGACTAAAATTCTAATTAATCAAATGCCATCTCATACTGAATTTAAAGAACTGCATGAAATGACCCACCATTTAATTATATATATATATATGTTATATACATATATGATATAATACAATAAATGTTATATAGTATATAACATGTATAACATGTATATATTATATAATATATAATAAAATAGAAGAAGAGAGGAGGAAAAAGAGAGAAAGGAAAGAACAGGAAAAAGATGAGAGAGAAGAAAAACTGTTTTCTGCCCAGTTCTCTGATAGCATATGGTCATTTCCTCTCCCTATAATGTTCAATGGGTGTATCACATGGTCTTTATCTGACTTGCTCATGAGAAAAAATAATAAAAGGGGACACAGGAAGGAATCAGTGCATTAATACTGCCTTTATTATTTTAAAGTGAATGTTTTTACAACTGGCCGGAAGGCAACTCAGAAATCGGGAAATACTTTGGTGGGAACATTTCAATATTTCATGTGAATCATAAAGCTTAGAACAAAAAGAAGTAGCATTCAGCCAGAATTCACAAATCTGATAAAACCCTGACTTTAAAGATCCTTAATACCTATTTGAAAATTGGCTTTGACATGAGAACATGGGAAAGATATGAGATATGACAAAATAGATCAACTATTTGGCTACAAATAGTTTTATTTGTATTTATTTATTTATTTATTCCCTGCTTTATTCAGGGAAGAAAAAACTACTATCCCTTCATTCTTTTGTCTCCTTTTTTCCCTCTCCTCTTTTCTCTATTTTTGATAACTTAAAATTTATTCTTCAATTAATTAAAAATGATAAATGATAGGATTAATGGCTTTATATTATATTAAAGATGTTTTCATAATATCTAAACTTAAGTTAGAAAGCAAAAACAACAGGTAATAGATTCAAGTCAAAAGTCAAAAGTAGAATATCAAAAGATGGCTTTTGGGTTATATTTCTCTCCCATTATTATAGTTTTTCTTTGAACCATAACAAAGAGACCCAGATGTATGGAAATCTTAAAAGTTCATATGTAGAATCTATACCAAAATATAATGAATGACAGATGTGTGAAATGGAGAAGACTTTTAAGTAGGAGACCAGTGAAAGTTCGGAGCAAAGGGCATTAAATGTGATGGAAGTATTTTATATACATGTATCAAAATAGAATAAGGGCACCGGTTAAAAACTATTTTAAAGATTGGCACTGTAGATCAAGCTGGTACTCTTAGCTGCTTGGAGGGGAAAGATTTGGGAATTACAGTTTGAGATCATCCTGGGCATAAATAGTTCATGAGTAAACAGCTGGGTATGGTGGTATGTGCCCCTTATGCCAGCTACAAGGGAATGCACAATGGCCACCCGCAAAGATATGGAAACACAAGTAAAATGATCATAGCCCAGTCCAGCACAGCATAAACAGAGATCCTACTGTAAAAGTAGCCAACATAGGAAATGGCTGAGGTCTGGCTCAAATAGTAAGATGGCTGCTTAGACAGTGTGAAGATCTGAGTTACCTGTAAGGTCTATACACACACACACACACACACACACACACACACACACACACACACACACACACATCTCCCTTATTTCTTAAATATATGGGATACATGTTTATTTACTTTCTGTAAGATAAATATAGTTATTTATTTTTATTGTAATGTTGATATACGGAGCTGTTACAGTTGCCTCAGTCAGGTAACCAGCACGTTATTTTTTGAATAGTGTCACCTCTTCCTAATTTCCTCCCAGTGTTTTCCTTCCTGATGCCCCTCCCCTATAAGTTGTTTAGTCCATTTTCAAAATAGTGTCTACTGAGTCTTGCTGCTTCAGTTGTTCCTTGCTTGATACTTTGTATGCAAAGTAATGCTTCCTGAATCCTAGTGCGCTTCTCATAGGTGGTATAGACCCAGCTGGCTTCACGGACCTCTGGCCTGGTCACGTCCCAGCCAGGTACTTGCCCACTGTTCCTGTACTTGCCTGCTCCTCCTGGGTACTGTGGACCCATATTTTCTTAAAATACTCACTCCCCACTGCCTCAAATCATGCCAACTGACATAAGCTGGTAGAAGTTACAAAGTCATATTCAGAGTTCTTGCTGGAATTTATTTCACTTTCATTTAGATGATCATTCTCTCTCTCATTTTACACCCTTCAATTTTTGTCTTCAAATTAAGACTCCTCAAAAGCCATCATCTCTTCTGTCTTGTCATTTCTTTCTTCCATCCTCATTTCATGCTTGTGCCAAAATCAGACCCAAATAGTTTCCTGAATGTCATAGCATTGGACATGTTGTTAACAAAGACCAGACAGGTACTACAATTTGAAGTAAGATTTGAGGCAGTGAAATACCAGGCTCATTAACAATTATACTTATCAATGTAATAACTGTATACAGGAGTTCACCAGTATGGACCCTACATCTCTTCACCTTCCAAAACATGCTCCATGTGTGTAGGCTGGGACTGAATTTTTCTTCCTGTTGTTGTACAAGAATCATTAAGAAGAGTTGGAATCTCTAAGAATTTTCAGTAGATTTTATTACGGCTCCTAAACAATCGAGCTCTTTGCAGATGCTTGAGGCTCTGTCTAAGAATAGCTCAGTTTCTAGATGTCATCTGGTGAAACCCTTGAAGCAATGGAATGAGACTCTAGTGACGGTATGTACTGTTGTGAATATAGCGGAGAGCTCAGTCCGCAGGGTTATCCTCATCCCCTTGTATGTATCACGTAGACAGAGCGCCACACCCAAAATGGAGGATAACAAACATTACAGTCAGACAATCTGGAGGCATGACTGGAGAAGCCCAGCACCTTCTTAGCAAGCATAACACCCTCGCTTCCAGCCTCAGTACCATAGAAATATATCAAGAGAATCCTCCATCCCGAATCTTCGATGGAGTATAACCACAAACAGACAGGTACACTGAGCAGTAGCAATGCATGGGGAATTTGGAGTGGAAAGCACAAACGAGTCCTTTATTATTCGATTTTTGTGTTGTAGTTGCTTCTTTTTATTTGTCATGTTTTTATATGTTTTATATGTAGTATGTAATTTATGCAGCACTTAAAGTTGTAAGGGCATCACCAAAATAAACTTGATAGCTTTATCACTCCTAATAGAAAACTATCCCTTTCCCCTGCTCCAACCCAGCCTCAGGGGATTTTTAATTTGCTCTCTATGTCTACAGACTTGTTATTCTGCATATTTCATATACATGGAATTACGTATTTTGTGGATTTGGGGTGAGTGGCATCTTTTACATAGAATGAAGTTTAGTGATAGAGGATCTCACATTAATACTCATTCTTTCTTCTGCCTAAGTACTATTCTACTGTATGTACACAGATTCATCAGAAGACGAACATTTGAGATGCTTCTATTATGAATATTTCTGTGATGAGTGTATGTAAGTTCTAGGCACTAAGTGTTTAGTTCTCTTCACTCTGTACTTAGGAAGGAATTGCTGGTGCAAAATCAATGTTATGTTTAATCTTCTGAAAAATTACCAGACTTTTTTTTCAAAGCTGCTGTAAGTTACATTCTCACCAGCAATGTATAAAGATTCTAATTTTCTCGGGTCCTCTAATATTTTTACTTGATTTTTTTCATCGTAACTGTCCTCATGGTAGTTAAGTGGTATTTTACACTATTCTCATTTTATGTTTGAAGCTAGACTAATGGAGAAGTTGAAAAAGGAAACATGATAAAAAAAACAGTCATTTGCACAAAGTATTTCATTTGTCACAAAAGATTGTCAAAATTTTTCATAGGTAGTATCTCAAAACAGTTTTTGAGATTTTCAATCCTCAAAACATTATATTGCAATTGTAGAAAACTGAATGTATCTTTTATCCAAGTTGGAAGAATGATAAGCCCTTCCAGGGTATAGATGTAATTATATTTTTCTCCAGGCCTTCCCTCAGTGTAGAAAAACAAAATCATATGGTAGTTTTTATACCAATGTTTTGGGAGTATTGTCTATTTTTAGGGTGTATTCATTAAAGTTGCCTTCACTTTCTCTTCTAGGACAAAAAAGCCCTGTAATAATTATTAAAATGCTTATTATTCCTTAAAAAAATACTGTTTGTTTGTTTGCTTTTTTGGTGGGTCGTGGGGCTTGAACTCTGGGCTTGGGCACTGTCCCTGAGCTCTTTAGCTCAAAGCGAGTGCTCTACCACTTGAGCCACAGTGTCACTTCCAGTTTTAGAGTGGTTTATTGAAGATAAGAGTCTCTCGGCCTTTCCTGCCTGGCCTGGCTTTGAACCGTGATCCTCAGATCTCAGCCTCCTGAATAGCTAGGATACAGATGTGAGCCACTGGCGCCTGGCCACTAAATCTATTTTGAGGATGAATGTTAACTAATCTAGCCCATTCAGAACAAAGGACCAGCAGAACTTTTTATTTCTGAGGTGTGAATATTTAATAAGTTAGATTACAGGTGGGACTCTGTTCTTACCTGTGTTTTCCTAGGCCTTTTCCCTAATAACTATTCTTTTGATATACAATGGCATATTCTGAATTACTTCTCCATCTTCCAGGAACATGCAAGTTAGTTGTATTCAAACAATTCTTGGACAGCTGCTGTGCCAATGGAAGAAAAAAATTAAGTAAAAGCTACTAGCATCACTTAAAATAAAAATATTTAAAGAAACATTTCATTGCATTGGCTTTCATCTCAACTGCAATTGTCTAATCATTTTAGAATTGTTTAATTCTTTTCCTTATAATCTAATGGTACTACTGCAGCTACCATTTTAAATAATCAGCCACAATTTGTAATCAGTAATTAAAATTATAGCCAACTACAGGTGCTGCTAATTGCTAATCAATTAGATGTATAATGATTGCATATCTGATTGAAATACTGATTGTAGTATTGATAATTACCCATGTTTTTGATCAAATTACACTACATTTTACTACTTACATTGGACTTAGTTGTCAAAACTGTGTTACCAACTTGCTCTGTTGGTCCATTATCTGAACTTCTGTGGAGGATGGATCAAACCTTCATGGAAAAATATAACTGAGACAGGTATTCAGAATTGATCAGACTGTCTGTTGAATGATGTGATTTTTAGGGATTTTTTTTTCTTTTTTTTTTACTCACCTATCAAAAGGCCACATTCTCCAGAGAGTTTAGTAGATCTTGAAGTTTCTGGAATTGGCAAATTCTGGGCCCATTGTTCAGATGTGCAGCTGTCATTGTACAAGGTGAGAATCCTGGTTTCACCAGGAGGCTGTGGTTGAGGTCACTGTCAACTGCTGATCTGCTTTTAAAAAATGTTAATTAATGTATTTACAGCAATGTGAGATTAGGATAGCTTCATGACAGATTGAGCTGACATTTGGCATACCTTTTCAGAAAGAGAATCATGTCCTTGTTGAAAGGACAAGTACATTTCACATGTGGAAATATTTTTAACTATATCATCATACCTAAAAATAATTTTTACCTTCTTTTTGTTGAAACACAGGAAAGTTAACAAGAATAAGCAAACTCTTGGCATTGAGCATGTAGTCATATACTTATCGAAGGTGCTAATTAGGAAACAGAAACTGTATATCCAGTTTCTAGGCCAATATGGGCCAGAAAATAAAAAGTAATACTCCATCCAAAAAAGCCACAAGCTGGGCCTGGTGGCTCATGTCTATAGTCTACAGTAGATTTATGTGGAAAACCAGTCTGAGGCTAGCCATAGGCCAAAATATGGTACTTTATCTAAAAAACAATTCAGGAAAACTGGACTATAGATAAGGCTCAAATATTTACGTAGCCAGGTAAGATCTAGTATTCCCCCTCAAAAAAAGGAAAGAAAGAATACCTTTGTGTAATATTATTTGTATTTTATGGTTTGTCAAATAGTATCAGTTCTCATTTACAGGCATCAATTCTAAATAGGAATCTAGAATTTAGTTTTTCAAAAGAAGACCAAAACACAATGTATCTAGTTAGCTGAATAGATCTAAGTATAGCCAAGATACCAATAGTGTCATCAAATCTATTGCTGTAAAAGTTTGTATTCTTCAAGCAGTGTTTTAAGTAAATATGAATATATTGAGCAGCATGCTGAGAATATAACAGACACTCAGGATGCTTAATGAATCAATTAATAAAGCAATAAATATAAATAGCAAGGTTCCCAAGCGCATTGATCCAAAGAAACTCAGTATTTAACAACCCTCCAAAAATAGTTTGTAAAATGTTTATTTTAAAATCATCAATACATCAATACAAGCTAAGAGTGTGGAGGGAAAGGGGAAGGGACCTCTCCTATAATCCGATTTTTCATGAGACTGAGGCAGAATGACTGTGAATTCCAAGACAACCTGGGCTATGTAGTTAATTTGAGGCCAGCTGTGATTGCATAGCAAGACTCTTGGTAACCATAATAACTATAATAACAACAATATAACTTTGAAGCCACTATGCACCTCTTACTGGGCAAATATCCAGGTCTGACATGCAACAATACAGAAGATATTTCTATTGTGTATGGAAACTTACCTACTATGCATAAAAGGAATTTCCATGCATAGCCAGGAATTGGTGGCTCACACCTGTAATCATAGCATAAGAAGGTTGAAATCCAACGGATCACGATTCAAGACTTTCCTGGGCAGAAAAGTCCACATAATCCATCTCCTAAATAACCAACTGAAGCAGGACAGATAGTGTGGCTCAAGTGGGTAAAACAGCAGCCATGAGGAAACAAGTCCAACACCCTGAGTTCTAAGCCCCAATACCACAGGGAAAAGTGGGGGTGGGGAGAAGGAAAGAAGGAAAGAAAAGAGAGGGGTAGGCTGGGAAGGAGGGAGGAAGAGAAGAGGAAAGAAAGGAGGAGGGTCTTCCTGTACAGAATTTTATCAGTTGAAGCAACTCTGGGAGGGAAAAAACCCTACAACTTGGAAAGTTTTACTGGAAATAATTTATTTAAAAACAGAAAATGTGTTCAGATTTGTGTTAATCCCAAAGAGAGGCTCTGACAATCGGAGCAAGCGTCATATTTTCATGCAAAATGTTGAAGTGGAAAATGTTAAGGACATGTTCTGTTTATCTGCGCAGTATGTCCTTTGTGAAAACATTGACTATGACATTGTTTTTAATACAGCAATTCTATGGACACCTGGGTATTTATGATCTGGCTAGATGGTGTACATTGTAAATTATGCTATGGGCTGCCTTCTGCACTACCTGAAGATTGAAATTGAAGAGAACAATTCCATTTACTTCATTTGTCAAATTTCTCAAATCTCCATTCTAACAGAACATCTCTGCAAAACGCTTGGGTTTCTGGGAGCAGCCAAGCTGTTCAAATGAGTTATGTGAAGCTGACCTATAATCACACCTGACATTTGAAACTCAAATATTTTCTCTTATTTCTTCAACACAATTAAAATATTTAGTCTCACTTCATTTTAGGAGACATAAATAGCTATGTAAGTACTCTGTAATTACTGTACATTGTAACAAATGACCTCATAAATACATTGTAATGTCCCATGTAATTACATGGTAAGTCTTGTCTTGGCTATGGCTGCCCTGAGATTGAAAGCCTGCTGGTTTCAGAGATTAATTACTTAGGGCCTAATTTGACACTTTGCATCAAGATATGCCTTTGTTAAATAGCCACTTCTGCTGCCTTAGAAAGAAAATGATTACCTAACAAGCTCTCATTTCCTTATGTAATATCAGACCAGCTGTATGTCTTTAGGTCTGAATATTTACCATGCCTAAATTTTGTTGTACGTCAAAGCAAAAGCAGGGCATGGCTCTGTGCAGAATTAGGCTGATGTGCAATTATATTCCTTCCATCAAACATAAGCTAGATATTGCTTTCTTACAGAAATTTTAAAGGCTCTGGTTCATTACTTTAAGTATATTTGGACTGTAAATTGTTGTAATAACTATAATATTTAGAGTCTAATATTTATGAACTAGACTACTTGGGTTTCATCTTTTAAGAACCCAAGTTGAGATGCTCATTTTAATTCATTTTAATGAATTAATGTTGGAAAAAACCTTGAGTTCCAGCATTTTTATATCTTAAGTGAAAGACTTTGCACTTGGCATGAACCAACGTTTAAACTCTTTTTCTCTTTAAATCTTTGGGATAGTTACACATTATTTACAGTATATTCTTCTTTTGCTAAAAACAAACATCAGAACTCCTGTGAGATAGAATATTTGATGAGATTTACCAGACACATAAATTAAATAGGTCCCATATATATTTCTATGCATATGTGCTTTTCTTAACACTAGGGGATTAATCTTTACCTAATCACTAGTGTTTGTTCTATAGCGGAATGGGTATGGAAGTTGTTCCAGAATTCAATTAGTCTTAATCTCATCACTACAGTGGATGATCACTCATCTACTTCTCACTCTTTTCTTCCTAGACCCCATATCCTCACTTCTAAATAACACAAGAAACGAGTCTAAAAATGTTACTTTTAAAGCATATAAAATACGACTTAACAGATGACCAAATTGCCTGTCTATATGGGGTGCTTGTGATTCTGTGAATAGTGTTACAGTCAGGGCCTCACAGTAAGGATTTAGAAGCCTATTTGATTCTGATTTTCTGATTCAGGATTTCTGCACTGCTATAATGAAGTGAGCTGTTACTGTCTTTTTGTTACTCCATTTTTTTTTTCTTGGAATTGTGAAGATTGAGCGCTAAGAATTTGACTAAAGGAGCAGAGAAATGTGGTGATGTGTCTGTTTTCTAACATCAATTTAAATGTAGCTCAGCTTATTTTAACTAAGAGACATAAAAATGTGATACAGAAGAAACGGCATATTCCAGATGACATTCTCACTGTGTATAAATTATATTTTTAAAAACTTGAGATGTGTTTTTTGGGTGCATCTCTACAAGGCAGGTGCATGGGATTCATGGATGTGGAATTTCTGAGCTAGTGTTAGGGATGCATTACTATGCTAGGAGGAAAAAGGCCATTAGTAGCATTCACTCATAAAGAATGGCCCCAGTTGCTAAAGAAAGGGAGTGGCAGGTAACAGTAGTGCCTAATGGAAAGGGTCAGAAAAGGATGAGGAGTCATTTCTGGTGAGGAATCCAAGGGTCAGTACCACTTGCAGGATGGAGTAGGCAGAATGAAAAGATTGAAGGGCTCTGCAGTGAGGTCTCAGTTTCACAAGAATTACCAGCTGCTAGAGAACTCAGTCTCATTTGTCTTAAAGATTAATCAAAGAAAGGAAACACTCATGAGGAGACCAGGTACTGTCCCTACCCCAGCGAAACTCTGGATTAGCCCTGGGACCCAAGCCAAGTGGATTTGCAGCATGTTTGGAGGTTGAGCAGTCTTGAAGATTGCCTATGTTTGGCTTACCTTATAGCATCACAAGGGGCAGGCAACTTCAGACACTCTTTGCCTAGCATAGACAAAGTAGGTCTTACTCAATACCTAATAGTCTAACACATACTAGTAATAAGGATGATGAGGGTCCCAAAAGGCAGACAACAGAATCCAAGTACAAATGAACAAATAGTTGTATTATTTCAGTCATGAAAGAGGCTCACTGGGGGTTTGCTTTCATTTTTCAGATAAAGCAATGTGTTCTGGCCTGAATTAGGACATGCCCATAAAACTTTATTGACTATCAAATATTATTTGATTTTTATATAAATATGTTTTTATGATAATGCAAATATTTTACTCAAACTGTATGTAGGCAGGCTGTACTCTGGCAATGTGTTTACTAACATGACTACATGTCACCCTGAATAACAGTCACCTACAAGAACTCACGAATGTCAATTTTATTATTCTCTCATCTTCCTAACATCATTTATTCACAAGAGATTATTTATTTATCATAGCAAAGGAAAAATACGTCAATCCAAAAATAGCATATAAAAACAGGAGAAAATACAGATGATGAGAATTTTTGTTAACTTTTTATAAAACCTGTACTTGGTTAGTATGAAAGTTTATAGATTTATGCAATGAAAAATTTAAATGTGTTAAGTTTCTATAGCTTGTAAAGAGGCAAAACACTTTCTGGAAGTTGTTAACAAGTTATGCATGTAATCAAGTTTGAAATACTGGTTGTCAGTAGACTGATTTCCATTCTGGCATCTACGGAATATTTATATAGTGGCTAGATAAACACCAGAATTTAAATTCTAAATGCTGATATTTATTATTATGATTTATATTTTTTATTATTATGACTATATTAAAAAGACAATTTACTGAAAGTTTTGCTACTGATATAACTTATTCTAATTAATATAAATAATATATCACCATAGTCTCATTTTGTTCTATGATCTCTGTGCCTTGATACTGGGGCCTGGATGCTGCCCTTGAGTTTTCTATTCAAGGCAAGTGCTCTACCACATGAGCCATATCTCCACTTCCTGCTTTATGGTGGTTAATTGGAGTCTCATGCTTTCCTGCCTAGGCTGGCTTTGAACCTTGATCCTCAGATCTCAGCCTTCTAAGTACCAAAGACTGATTTTAAGAGGATTAATTTTCAGTCAACCTTACTCCAGAAAATGCATTTTCATCTACTGAGTTATTTTATTTCTGAATCCTGATTCACTTTCATTGAGTTTTTCCAGCTTTATACCAAAAATGCAGTAAATCACCAAGTCTTTAGAAATCTGTCTGCAAAACCATCGAGGAGAACCTCTTTCTTTGTCTACATTCCTCTAATCTCCATCCTCTTCATGGGTGAAGGTTCTGTTGTCTATAATAAGAAATATGAACAGTACTCTTTACAGAGAAATATACTCAAGAACTCTTTTTTTTTGGGGGGGAGGGTCTGGTCGTGGGGCCTGGCCTCTGGGCCTGGGCACTGTCCCTCAGCTCTTCAGCTCAAGGCTAGTGCTCTACCACTTGAGCCACAGCACCACTTCTGGCTTTTGTTTTTTTTGCTTATGTAGTGCTGAGGAATCGAACCCAGGGCCTCATGCATGCACGGCAAGCTCTCTGCCACAGAGCCACCTTCCCAGCCTCAGTCAAGAACTCTTCACAGAAGAATAAGCATTAAAAAAGTGACATTCAATGTTGCATCTCTCTTACTGTTTCATTTCTCAGTTGGAAAGGTGCATAATTACTGGGTCAACAAAAAAAAATCATTTGGACCATGTTCTGGATATTGTGTATGGTCTTGCTTACTTCCTTCTTTCCCACTTTATTTCATTTTTGCTGTTTTATCAGCTTACACTAGTGCACAAAATGAACATCTGTAGCTATAATACTGTCATACGTGTGTACAACGCACTTGGACGTTTGCTCATAGCCTTCTCTTGTCCTCCTCCTTCCTTCAGGCGGTCTTGGCCAATCAACTAGACCCTCTTCTATTTTCAAATCTTTAAAAACATCTAGGTTCCACATATGAGAGAAACATGGATCATTTGTGTTTCTGAGTCTACCTATTTACCTAAAGAAGATGAATTTCAGTTTTACACATTTTCTTGCAAAGAACTCAATTCATTCTTCTTTTGGGCTGAATAAAACTCCATTCAATATATACACCATTGCCTTTATCTATTGACTTGTTAATGGGACTGCAAGCTGATTTTGCAACTTGGTTCTTTGAATAGTTTCCCAATAAACAATGATTCAACTTATATTCCTAATATCCATTTCCATCTTACATCTTCATCAGAATTTATTGTGTGTCAACAACGTGACATTGTAGGTTTGGGGAACTATTATCTATAGTTATAGTCTGGGCAATACACAAAATAAGTCTGAATTAGGTAAGAGGTAGCAGGAATTTAACTAAGAGAACAGCTAGAGAATGCAATGCAAATGCATTCATGGACATTTTTCAATATCGTGAGAACTGGAAAATTCATTCTCTAAACTCCTCCATATAAGATTCATATAACCAAGAGTAATGAAAAGAAATATTGAACAGTCTCAAATCAATATCCATTTTGTTTAAGGATGTTTAGATTCCTTCTTTGTTCCAACCAAGGAACTCTTAGCTGTCACATGACCTGATTTCCAATAGTACTTTCAGACTCATTTCTATGGCAAGTTATTCACATAACACCATTTCTAAGGCTTCTTAGTGGAATAAATAAATGTGTTTGGAGAAGACTTAAAATGGGCTTGTCTTTACCTGAAGGTTACTGTAGAGAAAGCAAGACAAAATGTCAGTGTGCAATGATATATGTCAAGTTAAAAATAGAAGCTTATGAACTGTGGTTTTTCAGGAAAAACATTGGTTTTGGACTTGTCTTTATTTTTCTTCTGTTTTCTCACTACATTTGTGCATCTACAAAAAAAAAAGTAATGAATTAATAAGAGCCATGGAAAGATAATTCTCTGTCACTGAGCTGAACAAGAATATCTCAGTACACAAGTTGACCCATTGGAACAATAATACTCACAAGACACTATGTTGAAAATGAACTTTACAACTTGGGAGAATGGGGAGGAGTTGGGAGGTGGGGAGGGAAGGGATAATAGGAGAAAAACAAAAGAGAGGGTAACAATGCTCGACAAGAACTGGACTCATTACCTTACTCGTGTAACTGTAACCCCTCTGCACAACATCTTTACAATAAAATAAAAATAATATCTCAGTCAGAAAGAAATATGGACAAGTAAATCCTATCATTTAAATTAGAAAACTTCACCATCGTCTACTCCTAGCATTTTTGGTGGGTTTTTTTTTTTGGAAAAATAAATCAGATTATGGTTATTAAAGAAATAGAATAGGGTTTTGAGGATGTTAAATTATTGATTCTTCCTTTTTTCCTAACCTGAACAAAAAAGTGATATTAAATTGTTATTTAAGATAGGTGAAAGACTAATTTCTCCCTCACAAGTAATAAAAGGTCCAAAAGTTAACTCATAGCTACTAGAATTGATTTTTTTTTTCAAAATCAAAGGCCATGTGTTAAGTACTTTTAATAAAAATCATTACCAGGCTTGCCCTTAAAAGTGAGGTTGCTTCTTCAAAAGACTGCACTCATAAGTGGAGATTTTAGTGGTATGGAAATGGAAATGAAATCTGATCATCTAAGTAGTGGTGCCTTAGGTCTCATATAGGAAATAAGATCTACCATTAAGAAAAGAAAATGGATGAGTGCTTTCATTTACTTCCCCAAAGAATGTAATCTGAGGTATCCAGCTGTTATCATCTGCAAAAGAAGACTAAAACGTTTGATGAAGGGAGTCCTTGCAAATAGATAAGATAGTATAAAAGACGTTCATAAACTTAGCTTCTACTCACAGATGAGGATGAATAAAAATGAGAAGAAGCTACTTCCAAAGATGAATAATAATCATTGAGGGGGCTCACCTCCTGGAGCATAGAGTGAATAATTGATTCTATTAATTAATTGCTACTAGTCATTGACAGGAAGGCATTGGCTATGCGGGAATCATTTATGCAATCACTGGAAATCATGAAATATGATAAAGGAAAATTATAGCCTGTCACAAACTATTACTCATGTAATCATTAGTATAATTAAGATTGTCAACTGATTTACAATCATTTGGTAGCCATACTAAGCACAATTATTCTCCCCCTTGCAATACATACATTGAGCTTGAGGTCATTTATAACAGAGAGGTAACTCAGCAAAGCCATGACAAAACTTTTACTGGAATTTAGAAGGTTCTACCTCTTGATCTAAGGTTCAGCATTTACTCTGGATTCATTTCATTTTGACTGTTAGGAGTTAATGAACTGTGATTTGAATATTTTGTTAATCCCAAGTACATATTTTTTTATTGTGAAAATACTATACAGAGGGGTTACAATTACATGGGCAAGGTAATGAGTACATTTCTTATCAAGCATTATTGCCTCCTCCTTTGTTTCCCCTTCCCATCCCTTCCCATCTTCCCCCCCCCCAACTTTCCCCTCTCCCCCCACCCCCGGCCAAAGTTGTAAAGTTCATTTTTCGGCATAACGTCTTGTACATCTCATTGTTGCCAAGGACATATTAAGAATAAACAATCACTAAATAAATTAGGTGCTCAACATCTTAAAATTCCTTTGGGAGACAATATTAAATAATAACTATATATGCATATATATGTCAGGTTTGGACTAATAGCACCTCAAAAACGTGCCTCTATCACTTACTGACTACGTATTTTTAGATTACTCAAGCACTGTGTGACCAATTTTCATGACTGTGTGTGAACACAATTTAAAAATTAATTTAATTTTAATTAATAAAACAATTCATAGAATCATTGTGAGTACAAACTATAATTTATGGAGAATGTATAGACATTTGCCAGATCTATAATAGGTTACAAAGGACTAAAAAGCCCAAGCCCAGAGTTCAAGCCCAGGACCGACAAAAAAAAAAAAAAAAAAAAACTCTATAAAAAAAGGACTAAAAAGTATTAACAAATGTTTAATTTTTCACATGTAAAGTGACACACACATGAATATACATATATGTGTATGTGCATGTATGTGTGTTTATAAATTACATCAGTGGTGCCATGCTTTTCCAAATATGTATAAAAACTTAAGCTGGTCAATTTTATGTAATTATATTACTGAAATTGTTAAAATTAACTTGCTGAGTAATACAATTTGCATATTTGCATTTTATAAATTGTGTATTTTCAGTACTACTATTAAGCCTCATTATTTGCAAGTTTTTGCTAAAACTTGAAGTTCAAGGCCTTGAGTTAAAGCACTAGTACCAGTAAAGAAAAATCTTTTTAAAAAAGATAATAGTAAGTTGTCTAGGTACTTAGCAAGTAATGTGCAACATTAGATGGTATTTATCTTCTTTTCCAAAGATTTATTGGATTATTTGTAGATAGTAGCTATTTTATATTAGATTAGGGAAAGTCCTGTCTTATCTTGGCGACTCTGCTACATGACTGGAAAAAGTCCAAAAGGCTGTGGGATGATTGTACTGAGAAATCAGGTGCATGATTTTGACATTCTCCTTTACACTCATTAATGTGTATTATGTGCACATTTGAAAAGAGTTAAATAGCACCACAGACATATAATAAAAATCAAGAGCCCTTTGCTTGTGCAGTTCCCCTTCCCTAAAAACATGAGACTTGATCATTGTTAGTTTTTTTCTGTTTCTCTGGCACTTCACCGGAGTTTCTCAATAAGCAAGCACTCCTGCTCATATCTCTTAGCTCATCAGTTTCACAGCTAGTTCTGACATGATTCTATTTTCATGTCCCTGACCTTCTTCCTCTTCCTCTCCTCCTACCTTTCCTTCTCCTTTGCCTTCTTTGCAGGAAGCGTAAGTAAACTAGAGTGAATCTTCTTCTTCTGCCTCCTGAACTGCTGAGATTCAAAGTGTATGCAACAGCACAGAGTCTGTTTCATTGTTTCCTAACTTTAAAACTTTGGTGGGAAGCCAAATAATTATAGCTACTCAAAAGGCTGAGATTTGAGGAACTGGGTTCAAAGGCAACCTGACTACAGGAAAGTCCATGAGACACTTACATCTAGAAAACCACCAAAAGCCAGAAATGGATCTTTGGCTCAAATGGTAGACCACTCACTTAAGAAACTTTAGAGATAGTGCCCAGGCCTTGAGTTCAAGACCTGGGACCAGCACCAAACAAATAAACAAACAAACGTAAAAACACCTTGTCAGGAACCTGTTAACTGATGCATACATTCTTATTCCTGATTATAATTTATGTGAACTTTTTTATCATTCTAGAAACATTTGCCCCCAAGCTCAAGCTCTAATATTTTGCCATGATATATATGTGTATATATGTATATATATATATATATATGTGTGTGTGTGTGTATATATATATATATATATATATATATATATATATATACAGAGAGAGAGATAGAAAGATGTAATTCTTTTTGTTAATTATGTGAAACATTATAGACAAGAGCCTCAAATTTGCAAGTTCTCCCAATTCTGCAAGAGTTTTATTAGGAAGAAGGAAGATATTTTTGTTGTTGTAGTTGTTAGTGTTCTACCTACTAGTTTTTTCTGTTTTTTTTAATTGACTTGTCATATTAGCAGAGGTTGGAAACCTTTAATTTATTAACTTTTTCTCAATTCCTTATATTTCCCTATCAAATTTTAGAAGGCTTATTTTCCTATATCTTTTCAAAAAGTTATTGAATTTGTAATTTATACTATCAAATTGTAGCTTCTATAAACTTAAAAAATATTTCAGTATCTTGTATTTTTGTGCTACTGAGGGTATTTTCTTTTTGTGTATATGTATGTATATATAAACACATATATACATGCACACATAGAAAGAGATATAAATATATAGTTATATATTACACTTCATTTATATTTCTTACTAGAATTTCCTTCAGGTCTCATTACTTTTCTTGTGTACTTTTTTCCTCTAATTTTTATGCTAAATGCTTTCTAAATAGCGCTTATGAAGTGCTGATCTCACTGTTCCAGGATAGGTTGTGAATGCTTTCTCTAAGGAAATGTCTATTCCCTGTGGATTTGGATTACTTGACAGGATTTCATCCTGGAAAGCATCTATCTGATGGCTCTAGGTATTGGGTGGAAAAAGAAGACATGAATGACTCATGTCCTTGATCTAGTAACCCTTATGTATTTCTAGGCCTGTGGTCTGTCTCTGGGCAGGATTTTCACAGCACAAAGCTCCAGCTACTCCAGTCAGTCAGCAAGGTTTGTCTAGGACAGCTCCCTGGCTGGGAACCTGGAGTTGACCAGATCCTCCTAATACCGCTTTAACTCCTTGTTTTAACACCAGGACACATTCTTACCCTCCAAGTTATGTAGGAAGTGACGATTGTTATTCATGCCTTTTTTTTTGGTTTGTTTTTTAATTCATATTTATTAAAAATATTTAGATTTTAGCTTCTCCTTTTTCTTCAATCATCAAACCTCCCTCTGATTCATGGCTTGCTTCTATCTCTCTCAAATTGTGTTCTAACTCTTTGTCCATCAGATGACCCATTTGCAATGTTTTGCCATCCTTTGAGAAGGGTTTTAAGGAAGAGTTAGTAATGTATGCAATCAATCCTATAAAGTGTATATACTTTCTTAAAATAAGACAAACATAAATAAGAGCTGTTCTATGATAAGAATGGATTTAATCTGGTTCTGGCAGGGAAATCCATAATATTTCTTAATTCTCCTTTCTTTACACTTGTGTTTGGGCCCCTTCTTTGATTCTGTCTTCTTGCCCTCTTTCTCACCAGGTATCTTAATTTATGTTTATTATTTTACAGAGTATCAAAGTAAGCTGGCTTCCTCCTCCATCAGGAACACAAAATGGATTTATTACCGGCTATAAAATCCGACACAGGAAGACAACCCGCAGGGGTGAGGTGGAAACGCTGGAGCCAAACAACTTATGGTACCTGTTTACAGGTGAGTGTTCGCATGACACAGTCTGGCAAGGTTTTGATGAATTAAATGCTTCCAGGATGAAATACATTCTCACTTCATAGGAACATTGTTTGTTTGTTTTTTCCTGGCAAATGACATTTATTAGCATCAACAATAATAAACTTTCCATTTTTATTTTTATTTATTTATTTTTTGTCAGTCATGGGGCTTGAACTCTGGCCCTAGACACTTTCCCTCTGCTCTTCAGCTCAAGCACTCTACCATTTGAATCACAGCGCCCCTTCTGGTTTTCTGGTGGTTAATTGGAGATTAGAGTCTCAGGGACTTTTCTGCCCAGGCTGGCTTGAACAGTGATCCTTAGATCTCAGCCTTCTGAGTAGCTAGGATTACAGGCAATAGCCACCAGAACCAGGCTAAACTTTCTATTTTTAACTTCATATGTTCTATAATGCTTTAGCTACATATTTTTTGTCTCAATCCTCATCTTCATAAAAGAATCACACATTAAATGCTATAATATTGCTTTCTCAGGATTGATGCTGCTGTAGTGCTTATTTAAATCACAACTTTCTAATATCCTCTAGTATCCTGACTTCAAGTTTAAGTTCACTTACTTCTCCTAACCCCAATGAACAGTTTTAGGATACCGTGAAAAATGATGGATTGAGGATACAGAAAAAAATTATTCTAATACCCATAAATATAGAAATCAGTCTACTCTCATAGAAATATTGGTCAAATTACAACTCAATTAAAACTCTTTTTTTTTTTTTGTCGGTCATGGGACCTGAACTCTGGGCCTGGGCGCTGTCCCCCAGCTCTTCAACTCAAGGCTAGCACTCTACCACTTGAGCCACACCTCTACTTCCAGCTTTTTCTGCTTATGTGGTGCTGGGCCTCATGCATGCGAGGCAAGCACTCTACCACTGAGCCACCTTCCCAGCTTGCAATTAAAATTCTTTATGAAACTGAGCCAAACTTTTATGAAAATACTATATATTTATATTTTGCAAAGTAATTAATAGTTTGTTTCCTTAAATATTGGAATCAGTTCAGTTCAGTTTCCCTAAAGCAGACCTTGGCAATACTCTCAAGGTCACACCTTTGAAGGTGAACCTATTAAAGTTTGAATGATCAAGCTGGAAAGTAAAGAGGAGAAGAAGAGAATCAGACAAGAGTGGTATAGCTTCTGAGTTTTCAAGACAATATCCAGCTTGCTAAATATCCTAGGGTATCTTTTGAGAAGCCTCAGAAAATATTAGGTTTTACACTCTATGGCTGAACAGGAAGAGTGTGTGACTTTTCTTGTTTATCACTGGTCAAATTCTACTGAAATGTAGTTGGCTACTGTAGAATTTCAGGCAGGCCCCTGCCTACCATAGCCTCTGGTGAGTGTGTGCAAGTTGCATTCTCACTTGTTCATCATCAGTTTATGTGATGGTCACATGATCCTGGTAAGAGGAAGACTTAGAGTTCTACAATCCTATGAGTTACAGGAAGTATGGCTGGAGACTTGAGTCAGAAACAACACAGCAGTGGCTCATGACAGTGATTAGAAGGTGAAGTTGGGCAAATCAGGGATGACACACACACTGGCTTCCTAGTAATAGACAAACTGTTAAACTATCACTGCAAAAGAGGAAATAAAGGACTAAATACTCAGGAAAAATTACTTGGGAATAATAATTGTCACATACACCTATATACAGATTTTATAAACCTCTTGCTCAATGTGTAATCTGATATTTCAAATGGACCTGTGGGGTGTTTTGTTTTGTTTTGTTGCTTTTTTTGTTGTTTATTTGGAGGGGGAATCTATTTTTTTTAATTCTGATTTTTTTTGTCCATAAAATTTAACATAGTGTTGAGAGTGCTCTAAGATAAATTAATTAAAAATTGCATTGCCTGTTTTAAATCCAGAAAATAATCTCCTAGGATAGTATTATTGAATCAAAAAAAAAAGTAAATCATTGTACTGTAGTATTTTTAAAGCTTTCAAAAAGGAACTAGAGGCATGATTCAAGTGGTAGAACAGTGGTCTTGATCAAAAAAGCCAAATGAGAGAGATCAAAACTATAAGTTCAAGCCCTAATACCAACATACTAAATTAATTAATCAATTAATAATTAGTTCTTTAAAAAGCCAAGCTCCTAAGATGGTTTTCCTCTTCCTGTTGGGATAATAGGAAGAAGATAAAAAGTGAAGAGGCCAGACACAGGTGGTTCACGCCTATAATCCTAGTTACTCTGAGGATTGCAGCTCAAAGCCAGTCCTGGCAGGAAAATCCCTGAGACTCCTATCTCTAATTAACCACCTGAAAACTGGAAGTGGAGCTGTGGCTCAACGTGGTGGAGTGCTAGCCTTGAATGAAAGAGGTCAGGGACAGTGCCTAGGTGTTGAGTTCAAGCCCCACCACTAACAACAACAACAAATGCTGCTTAGAGTACTTAGTATAGCATGTAACTTCTTTGAGTGAAATCATCCATTTTAAAAACAGTTCTAAAAATGAGTTAATGTAATTCCTAAAATAGAATATTGAATTAGGGATAAAGCTGAGGATAATTTAATAGGCCTCTGTTTCCCTCTATTCTCTCTCTCTGACAGAGATTTGAAGCCTTAAAATGGTCATTATTTTCCTTCCTCAAATGAAAACCACTAAAAAGGATAAAATAAACTAGGATTATAAAATGAGTAAAGGGTAAACATTATAATAGAAAAACTAAGGACTGGATCTTCAACTCACAGAACTATAAGTAGCCAATAAATATGATGAAATGTTCAATCCCACTGGTAAATAGAGAGATGCGAGTTAAAATGAATAAGCATTTTTCTTTGATTAAAGTAATAAAAGATAAAAATGAATGATAATACCATAGCCTAGAAAGCTGAAGTGCAAACTCTCATATACTATTTTGGGACAGAATTTTCTACTGCTTTTCTAAAAAGACCAAACACACACACACACACACACACACACACACACACACACACACACACACACACACACACACATTAGGTTTATATTATATATGCTTTATACAGATATACATATAAATGTATTTGGGCATGTGTTTTCATTTTCTTTTTATTCATAAACATTCAATACAGTTTTCCAACTTCTAGGATTTAACAAAGGGAAAAATGGTATTTTTGTAATATTTTAACCTAAATATATGCTTATGGTAGTAGTATTTTTAGAGTGAATAATTTTTGAAAACCTAAACTTCCAATAAAAACCCCAGCTATAATAATATCATCAAATACTCTGCCTATTGAAACTGATACAGTAACACTATGTCAAATCCCATCTTAAATATTTAAAACATATTACTAAGTGGTAAAATATTTGTGTGTGTGTGTATGTGAGGGAGAGAGAGAGAGAACAAGAACAAGCATTAATCTTTTCACTGTTACACTGTATTCACTATTAAGTTGGCACAACGAATCAATACATTTTCACAGTTCAGGAGGCCAGAAATCTAGAAACAAGGCATTAACAGGGCAGGAAGCTCTAAGGAAACATCTCTGGTTGTTGCTAACAGTCCATAATGTTAACTTCACTTGCAGAAGCATTCCTCCAGTCTCCACCTCCACCTTGGTGCCATGTTTCTCTCTACACAGCTTCCTGTCCTCTCCTTTTCCATAAGGACACCAGGTCTTTGATATCGGCTCTACCCTAAATCCATAAAGAGTGGATCCTGAGATACCCCAGCAAATTCCATGTAGACCTTGTGTCCAAGTGCAGTCATATTCTAAAGTTCCACTTATCCGTGGATTTTTGTAAGATGCAATTTACCTCAAAACAGATTCCTTTTATTAGTTCTTCAACAACAGTCATGTTGCATCACAAGCCTCTAATACAATTTACTTATTTAAAAATTTTTGAAACCCTCAAGTCTACATTATTATTCATCTAAAATACATGGGACAATTAGAACATCTAATCAACGTGAGGTGCCTATCACTACTCCCGCTCAATGTGATTCCATCCAAAGCAATGGGGTGAAGTAATTAGCTTATTACCTAGAATGGCTCACAAAGGCTCATTCCCATCTCTGTAGATTTGTAAAAATCTAATTTTTAACTTTGATACTTATGCTCACATGCTTCTTTATTTCAAGAGTTACAAAAAATGCATTTGGGGATGAACACTTAATCTAAGCAGCTGGATTTGTAACAATTCCAGATAATTATAGCAAAAGTCACGGATAATATTTTTCATTTAGAATAAAAGCCATAGGAACACAGTTAATGAGTATTGTTCTACTCTTAATTTTTTTTGTAAAATGTGGCTCGGCAAAGCTTCTGTCTTTATTTTATTCCAGGACTTGACTTCTAAAACATCTTTAACATTTCTAGATATCTTGGAAATATTTTTAAAAACAGTAGCACTCCTAGATATATATTAGTTATTGCAGATAAGGGAAACCATGGGACTTATGTTTCTTTGGTTCTAGCTTACTTCACTTAATATAATTTTTTCCAAGTCTTTCCATTTCCTAACAAATGGGGCAATGTCATTCTTTCTGATGGAGGCATAGAATTCCTCTCTCTCTCTATATATATATATATACACATATATACCCATATATATGTATATATATGGGTATATATGTGTATATACATATATATATATACATATATACGTATATATATGTGTGTGTGTGTATATATATACCTATACACCACATTTTCTTGATCCATTCATCTACTGAGGGGCATCTGGATTGGTTCCATATCTTAGTTGTGGTAAATAATGCTGCAATAAACATAGTTGTGCTGGTAGCTTTAGTATGGCCTTGTTTGTGATCGTTTGGGCAAGCAGAGAGGTAAAAAAAAGACCAGCTATGTACATATGACCATATAAGCTGATGCTAAGCAAAATGATCCCCAAGATAAGGACACAAAAGATTTTATCTTTCTTGCTGTTCTTTTTAATGTACTTATAATGTTCTTTGTGATTTTTTTTTGTTTCTTTTGTATGTTCTTCTACCATGGTATAACCCCTGTTTTCACTGTATTTGATTCTGGTGTCCTGCATCTTGTATATATGTTTTTCTAATTTGGGGAGGGGAAGAGAAATAACAAAATGCTGAAATAAGGATACAGGATGACCCATTGTAACAACAAGATGTTCAAGACACTATGCTGAAAATGAACTTTACAACTTTGGGGGTGAAGGAGTTAGGGAGGTGGGGAGGAAAGGGATGTTAGGGGAAACAAAGGAGGGGGTAAAGATGCTTGATAGGTAATGGACTCATTACCTTGCTCATGTAAGTGTAACCCCTCTGTACAGTATCATTACAATTAAAAAACAAAACATTAGCACTCAGCAAGTACTACATGCTGGGCAATTGGTTTAGTCTTTTCCCTGGTCACCATTACATTTTGTACTATATTGAAGTAATTGATTTCTATATAGATTTATAGCAATTTAAAATGAACAGAATTTGACCCTACATTTCCAGTTCCAGTAAAATACAAGGATATATTGATATGGCTGTGTGAAGTATATAAAGGCCTGAATGTTTTGTGTATGATAATCAATAGTCAATTGTAAGGAATCAAACTGATTTTATATAAGCCTCTGTTACACAGGTGGCTTTTGTTTTATATGTGTTCATACCTACCTGGATAATGAAGCATCTGCAATAATTTAAAAAATAGTAATTCAGAATGATAAAGAGGATTTTAAATCCCTGCCATCAGTTTTATTGTAGGAACATATGTCACCTAAATTTAAAGTCCGTTTTTAATTTCTGAGTGCTCTTCAGTAAAGGTTGTTTGAAAATGAATTTAAAAGCATTGTCATATTTTATGGACAATATAGAATAAGCATAAAGATAAACATGCATTGATATGTTATGGACTGAAAAATTGAAATGATAGCATAATTTTATAACATTCTCAGCATTAGGAAAGTAAAGGAAATAATGTTGCTTTACTAATATACCATCTCTTGCCATATCTAACAAATTAGAGAGTAAAAGAATTATAGAACTTCAAAGTTTCTTAGAATTAAGGATAGTCTGGGCAGAGGTAATGTTTCAATAGAAGAATTTTTATAACAAAAAAGTATTATTAGTTATACAATATTTCATTTGTTTACTTATTTACTTACTTATTTATTTCTGGTGACACTTGGGTTTGAACTCATGACCTTCTACTTGCTACAGACTCTACAGCTATGCCTCTGGCCCTTTTTGGCTTTAGTTATTTCTCAGATAAGTTCTTGTATTTTTGCCTTGGCTTTTCTTGTGTGTTTCCATAGTGCCTTATATCAGTTGCTGATACTGCACTTTAGAGCTAGCCTAGACTACTACTACACATGTAAAGAGAACTGCGGAGTCTCTAGAGCCCAGCTTAGGCTGGGGAGATGCATGATCTAATTTGTCTGTGCTTTATTAGTGTCATCTCTAAAATGGTAATAACTTCATATTGTGTAAGCAAATCAGCACATATCAGAAGAGCTAATGACAAAAATCACTGCACACAATCACTGTAATGATGTTTGTTATCTCTGCATGTATTTGATGCTTGATTTTATGACTTGTGAGTGATAGGTCATTTGGTTTCCACAAGAATAGTACAAGGTAGAAGTGTGCAGTGCTAAATAATCACTTCACATGCGAAATCGAGATAAAAAGAGCTTTGAGAACATCTAAGACTTCCCTGCTAGGTATCCCTCACAGAATCGAAGTGGAGATATCTTCAGTCTACACTTCTGAAGGTGGTGTCCCAATTGCCTCTCTGAAAAGCCAAAATGCCTGGTTCTGCTTATCACAGTGTGTGATACTTACCTAGACAGAGGAAAAAGTCACAGATCTAATTCAACTGAGGAAGGATTGGTTGGGAAGACCCTGAATTTAGAATCCAGAGATAAATTTGATTTTTTTGGAAGATTCCCCCTGGATAAAGCCTAGGAACTATCTCTATGTTATGATGTGATAAAGTGAAATCTAAGAACATTTCTAAATATTAAACATTTTGTAAATGGCTTCCTCCCATTGGTTTCTCTTTCTAAAGGCATTCTTCATTCTTTGATTTAATTACAGTTCACTTTGTGGGCTGTCTAGCATTGCGTAGGTCATTTTACTTGACATTATTTAAGATGTCCTTTACTAGTGGGAGATTCTATATTCAGATTTTAACTTTTTTATATATAATCTGGGATTTCTATATGTTCATAGAAAAAGAAGTTCTATAGCTGAGATGTACAACAGAATAAAATACAAAATAAAGGTTTATATTAAAAGTAATGCATAGTAGGTGGGCAGCAGTGGCTCAGGCTTATAATCATAGCTACTCAGGAGGCTGCAATCTGAGGATTAGAGCATGAAAGCCAGCCCAGGCAGGAAAATCTGTGAGATACTTATCTCCAATTAACAACCAAAACGCCAGAAGTAGATCTGTGGCTCAAGTGGTAGAACACTAGCTTTGAACAAAAATGCTCAAGAACAATGCCTGTGCTCTGAGTTCAAATCTCAGGATCAGCACCAAAAAAAAATCCTTAATTAATTAAATAAATAAACTATAATAGTTAAAAGAAATTTGGTAGGATATTCAGGGTGATATAGGTCACAATATGGAGCTCAAACTTCACATCCAATATGATAGAGAAGATACGAAGAGCTGCCTGCTCCCCGTTACATATGCTAAGCCAGCTAAGACTCCACTGGGAAGATAAGCATGAGATAGTAGATTGTCTCTAAACTTCTGTGTATTGTTAAGCTCAAGTTATTAAGAGCGTCTGTGTTTAACTCAAAGCTAAATTACTGGCTGTCATATCCTGAACTCAATCCAAACATAGCAAATATTAACAGGAGAAATGTGCATAAGAATTTAAATAAATGATATTACAAATGGTAGTTTCTGTAAACAACTTGATTCAATGTTAAATGGGTGGAGGAAATAGAATTGGACATTAAAATTTTTCATTCATATCACAGAAATATTGCATGTGTTAAAATATCAGCCATGGTTAGATCAGAAAGAGGAGAGACAAAGAGAGAGGAGGGAGGGAGGGAGAAAGAGGAAGGAGAGTTAGAATCAAGAATTAGGTTAAGGCACAGGCTGGCATCTCCCAGGGTGGACTGGACATGGAGGAGCAGGTGCCTCCACTATGGACTTAAAACTTTCCACTTTACTGGATCTAGCCCACTGCAGTATCCCTGACACTGTCTGTGAATGAACTTGAGTCCCATCTATAAAATACCTGCCCTGTCACCATCTTGACTAGTAACTAAATATCTAGATTCTGTAGAGCGGCCAAATTGTCACTAACAGCCTTACAGTTCAGTCATTGCAAAGAGAATTGACATCATAGTCTACCCATTTTGAATAAAAATGAAATTAATATAGGCCTAACATAAAAGAATACATTAAACATTTCAGAACCAGTATGCAATTCATATGATGCAATGGTGAAGTGAATGCAATGGTGAGGTGAATGTTTCTACCCTAAGTTCTCCATTAACTGGTTCAAGAGGTGTGTGTGTGTGTGTGTGTGTGTGTGTGTGTGTCTGTGTGTGTGTGTGTGTGTGTGTGTGTGTGTGTGTGTGCCAGTCTGGACTAGAACTCAGGCCCAGAGTACTGTCCCTGAGCTTCTTTTGCTCAAGATGAATGCTCTACCACTTGAGTCTCAGCTCCACTTCCAGCTTTTTTTGTATTTTAGTGGAGATAATCTCACAGACTTTCCTGCCCTGGCTTCAAACATGATCCTCAGATCTTAGCCTCCCGAGTAGTTAGGATTACAGGCATGAACCACTGGCTCCTGGCTATTAATTGTTTTCAATTTCCTAGCATAGGCCTATAATCCCTCAATCTGAGTAATTAGTGCATATGAAAGTATAGAAAGTAATTAAATGTCAGCTCAATATCATGTAATCTAACGGGAATGAATAAAACCTACCTGAGGGAAAGACAAAATCCTTAAGTTCCTAAAATGTCCCTTTGAGATTTGGATGATGTTTAATGTTTTATGTCAACATAACATTTTCTTTATGTAAAAAAAGTACTGCTCCTGGCCCTCAGCTCAAGTCCCAGAACTGATTTAAAAAAAAAAAAACAGAAAAGAAAAGAAAAATTAAGGAAAAATACTGCTGTCACTCATCTATGTTACTTTTTTTTGGGTGTGCTCTGTGTGAACTTCTTTCATGTGTGTAGAATACCAGTGAGCTTATGGATGCACAACTAAAATACCAACCAAAACAATGACAACAAGAGCACCAATATTTTCAGTGCATGGAGTTTCTGGTCTACTTTACAAATAGATTCTCTAGAGCACCAACTTTTTCTTTAATGAAAACAATAATTTGGGAGAACTTATTGAGTTGTTTTTGCTAATAGTGGGCTACGTAAGCATAGAAGCTATACTTCAGCATTACCAAATCCTTCTGTCACCTCAAACATTACTTCCTGTTAGTAGTGACTTAGATTCCTACTTAGTATAAAGTACTTTTCTTCCTGTTCAAAATGTTTATAATATGTATCTTGGTATATGCTATAAGTATTATTTCCCCAGTAATTTGTTTCATTTCTGTGTCATTCTTTGTAACTAATATTGATAAGGAAATGAGAGCAAAATTAAACAGACTACACATTTATCTTTATTAGGATTATTCAACACCTTGGGGTTTAAGGATTTGGCAACTTATGCAGGGTTCCCAATATCTTCTGTTTATTTTCTGCTCAATAACAGAATTGCACAGTCTGGGTAGTTCATAAACACTAGATTATTTGGCTCATGATTCTGAAGGCTAGGAAGTTTATGGAAGGAAATAGAAATCTTTGGAGCCAGCCTCTGATGAGGGTCATCCCAAGAAGAAAGGTGTCCAAGGCAAAAAGAACATTGGGCCCAGCTCATCTTGTTGTTTTGTCAGTAACTCTCTCCTAATAACTAAGCCACTGCCAACATCATCAACACTGCACTCAATTCATGAGGGCAAAGCCCTTTTGGTCTAGTCATACGTTGAAAGATCCCTTAATACCATTATACTGGAAAGAATTTCAACATGAGTTTTGGAAGAACCACTCACAACAAAGCAACCAACACTAATTGTTTTATAATAAGCTCTTTGGGATACAACATAAAAGTTATCTGCAGCCAAAATGAATGCATACAAGGCTAATGATCCATGGGGGTCTATTCTACCTATGCGCTATAAAATCAGTGTTGTGTTGTTTTTACTTGCATAATCTAATGTTTCCAAATGATACAAAAGATTACTTTCCTTCAAGTCCTAAGGTGGAGGCTCATGCAAAGCAATGTTTGCAGGAAAGATGGTCTCTAGAGACAAAAGCCTGCTGGCATTCTGCTGAAACGCCATGGCTCTGGATTCTTCTTTCTTGGCTCAAAGTAAACAAAACCGCTGACCTTGAATGAATGATGGAGACATAAATTTTCAGATTGACTGTTTTTGATTTATAGTCGGGGATTCTCTGAGCAGTGAGGAAAAATGACTCTTGCTATTTTTGATTATTTCTTCATCGTTCATATTTTATAGTCTGCATCTGCCCTGAGGCTATTTTCAGTGGTACATTTTTATAAAACTGAAGAAAAATACGTGAGGATATATGAAACATAATTTGATTTCTTGCTGTGATAGTCGGCTCTTTTAGTCAAAATAACAATTATTACCACAAGGATCACAAACAATGTAAAGCATGTCAAGTGTGGTTAAAATTTTGCTAAAAGTTTTGAAACCCAGTTGGAGATTTTTGTTGTTCGCTAACTTTTTTTTTCTTTGATGGAAAATGCTCTGACAGGACTGGAAAAAGGCAGTCAGTACAGTTTCCAAGTGTCCGCCATGACTGTCAATGGTACTGGACCTGCTTCCAGCTGGTATACAGGGGAGACCCCAGAGAACGACCTGGATGGTAAGACCTCCCTCTGAATTACCATTCTCCATTCTGCCTTCTTTCGTTCCTCTCTTTCTGTGGTTCTGTACAAACCTTTATGAATTTCAACTCTGGGGATATGTAGTGTATGTTCAGATACAAAGCATGTCAAAGAACCTCTTCTCTTATGTTTCTCAATTCTGTGTATATACAATGAATTCTTACCTGCGTTCTCTCCCCTTCCCCCCTTCATTCTTCTACCTCTCCCCTTGGCTATTTGAGCTCTTTCAACCTAAGTTGAACTTAGATGTTTTTTTTTGGGGGGGGGGGCTCACTTTGTTTAATATAATTGTTTGCTAGCATTTCTTTGTAGTTGTTGCGCTTTCTGACAGTAAGCCTAAAATATACTACTTTATTTTCTCTGGCTTTTAAAATTTTTAAATAAAATATCAGTAAGTATTTCTTATATGATAATTGTACCAATATGTATATTTGAGAGTATGGTTAAAGGACAATGTACTTTATTCGCTTACTCAATAGTTACCTTGAGACATCAGTTGTGGATGATATAGCACTATTAATATAAAATTCATATATTATTAAGTTGAATCTGAACAGAATCTTGAAACTCATTGATCAAAGGCACTTTAGATGAAAGCACAGGGAATGACAATTATGATAGTACAAATATAATCAAATATTTTTAATATTGTATGGTCCAATATATGATGGGTGGACAGATGAATGAATGAGTTGATAGAGAGATGAATGGATAGGCAGGCAGGTAGATAAGTAGGTAGGTAGGTAGGTAGGTAGGAAGGTAGATAGATAGATAGATAGATAGATAGGTAGATAGATAGATAGATAGATAGATAGATAGATAGATAGATAGATAGATAGATAGATAGATAGATAGATAGATAGATAGATAGATAGATAGATAGATAGATAGAATCAGCTATGGAAAAGTATCCATTAGAAATTGACAATACAAAGAATAGAGCGATATAAATCCAGTTGGAAGTGGGGCAATAGCACTGTTAGGAAACTGATGAAAATTTGAAATAAAAACCTATTTCATGACTGCATTTAAACACAGGCAAATTCTAAATCTGGCAAGACCAAATTTGGACCTGATTTTGAACATTGCTTTTAGAAAGTCCTTCAGATAATAGTGTATTTATTCTACAGAAAAAAATTGTGATAATTAAACTTGCGTTTTGAAGTGATTAAAGCGTAAACATATATTAGCAGTAGGCAAGCCCAGGCAAATCAGTTAGTTCAATACTATATGTAGTATGAGAGAGTATTTGGAGATGTTGAGTTGTCTTAGGTTATAATGGACTCCAAGTCTCAGTCACAAAAAATGTCTTCACCTATAGTCTGGGGAGTATTCATAGATGTATGTTTTTACTCAAAGTAATTCTTGTTACAAGCCTATATATTCCAGGCATTAATTTAGGTATTAGGGAGAAAGTAATCAGCGAAGTCCCTACTCTTAAGGATTATAAATTATATAGCAACTGCTAGTATTAAATATTCTAATGAAAAATAAAGCATGGTAGAGGGAATACAGAATATTTGGGAATATTCTTTGGTGTAGGGAAGAGTAGATCTCTTTGATGAGGTAGAACAGAGCTCAGAGGAGTGCAGTCAAAGTCAGATGATCAAGAGCCATCTGGACAGAAAGATCAGCCAGGTCAGAGTTCCTGAGGCCAGAGCCCATATGATGCTTGAGGATGGCCAAGAGGCCAGTGAAGTCAAATCTAAAATCATGTCGATTTGGTACAGAATGGAAGAATGGTTAAGAGAAGATCTAAACCTATTTGATTTTTCTCATTTTACTTGAGAAATAATATTTGAAGTGTATGTATCTGGGCTTTTTCCTCCCATCCACCTTTACGGAGCCTACATTATTAGTTCAACAAGGGTAATTAAACTAACCCATTTCTCCAGTTTGATCAAGATAATGTGGAGCCACAGAACTAGACTCAAGTCTGGGTTCTGCGAGTTGAGGTATAGTTCAGGTGATCAGAGCAAAGCCTCCCCCAATCCCACAGCACTGGCCTGATGACAAAAGTCAGTGATTCAAGGCCAACAATTCTAAGAAATGAGGTCATATCTTTTACCCAAATCTCAGGGGCTATATCTCTTACTGGAAAGACTGAAAATAAATGGAGCAGAGGCGCTGGAGTTCCTATAAAATATCCTGAAAGAATAGGATTCCACACTTGACTTATGGACTCTTTCTCCTGACTGAGTCACAATCTAAGTGGAACCAAAATACAAAAATCATTGTTTTAAATGCTACAGAATTTCTCTTTAATTTTATGCTTATTCATATCCATACCGCCTTCTTCATCCATTTCATACAACTCTTGTAATGAAGAATATGCATGCTGTGTCCATCAGTTGCAGTTGTATTAAGTGCTTGATTTAGATTTGATTGAATTTTCCCATGATCTTGCTCTAAGGGCATCTCCTTTCTACAGGAAGCATTCCTGCTTTCATTTCCCTTATTTGAAATACATTATGTGGGAACAAAATTAAGGACCTAGAGTGTACTGAGTCATGGGAGGTTCAAATATGAAAATAATAAGTTCTATGAATATGTAGACAGATAATGGCTGTTCTGACTATGAAATCTTTGATGAAAACAAGTAGTATGCACACAAGAAATTTTAGGAAAAAGTGTTCAGACAAGTAGAATTATGAGATATACGTGAGACAGTACATAGTCTTTAAACAGCCTTCCTTTAGGAGTATTATTTCTTTTTTTCTTTTTAAAATTGTTTTTGAAAATTTTAAATTATTTTTACTGTGAAAATACTACAGAGGGGTTACAATTACATGAGCAAGGTAATGAGTACATTTCTTATCAAGCATTGTTGGCTCCTCCTTTGTTTCTCCTTCCCATCTCCTCCTTCCCCCCATACCCCCCCTCCAAGCCAAAGTTGTAAAGTTCGTTTTCGACATAACGTCTTGTACATCTCATTGTTGCAATGGATCCACCTGTATCCCTATTTAAGCAATTTGTTTTTTCTTTTCCCCTCCACAAAGTATACCAGCATCAAATACAGTGAAAACAGGGGTTATTCCATGGGGAGGGACATAAAAAGCAACAAAGAAATTACCTTATAAATAAATATGTTAGAAACAATTGGAAGAAATTTAAAAAAAACATTAGAATACTTATCTTGGGGTTCATTTTGCCTCATATCAACTTATCTGACCTTTTCTGCTTGTCTTAGACATATACTAGTTATTGTAAATAAGGGAAACCATGGGACCTATGTTTCTTTGGGCCTGGCTTACTTCACTTAATATCATTTTTTCCAAGTCTTTCCTAACAAATGTGGCCATGTCATTCTTTCTGATGGAGGCATAGAATTCCATTGTGTATATATACCACATTTTCTTGATCAATTCATCTACTGAGGGGCATCTGGGTTGGTTCCATATCTTAGGTACGGTAAATAATGCTACGATAAACATAGTTGTGCTGGTAGCTTTAGTGTGGCCTTGTTTGTGATCATTCAGGTAAATGCCCAAAAGTGGGATTGCTGGGTCATAGGGGAGCTCTATGTGGAGTCTTTTGAGGAAACTCCATAGTACTTTCTGTGTAAACTTGTTCAACCACTTTGAAAAAGAGTATTATTTCTGCCATTGTACCGTTGGTTCAGAACACATTCCCATTTAACCAGTTTGTACTGCTTTGCCCATCCATTTTCATACCGTCTTACAACACATTTCACATTATGCCTCTTCTCTCATTCTGCATCTTCATTTGGATGGTAATTGCTAGGACCATTCTAGTCCCTTCTCACAATACACACATTACCATTCTGAAAATAAAAGGAAGTCAGTTGATACTTCTTGCGTACTATATCATTATAGATTGTGCTTTGAGATTGTGTTTAAGAATAATGGAAACTAAAAAAATATTTCAGATCATTTAACTCTATGAAAATTGGGAGCCTGTAGATTTCATTCAGTCTATAAAGCAATGTTTCACTGTAAACATTAAGGAATTAATTGGATTGGTCCTAAAGCCTTCACACCTTAATGATCCATAAGCACTTTCCACTGGCACTTCAGTAAAGTGATTTTGATTCTTCTTCCTTCTGTCTGGTTTTCTTCTTTTGACTACACCATTTAATTATGAAAATGTAAGCCCTGGTAGGAATTAAAGTATGGATGAATGGACAGTCTACATAGTGTCATGAGTTGCTCCAAATGGGAAATACTAAGTATGTATGCACACACACACACACACACACACACACACACACACACACACACACACACACACACACACACACACACATTCATATATTTTTAGCAAGGGATATTTTTGGCAAATGTTCATCTCATTTTCAGTTGTTTATGTAAATGCTTAAATGATAAAATTAACATAGAATGCCTGCCACCACAGTTTTTCATGCAGATGTTGGAGCGGCTTTGAATCCTCAGCATTCCAATGCAGAAATTTTTACATGGAGTTGCTCTGATTCTCCTTACATCATGGCTAAGAAGACTTTATTTTGAAATTAGAGGCTTTAGAACTGAGAGGAATTCTTTGCTGTAGCCAAAAGAAATCCGTATCGAAGGGAGCTACACCACTGGTGCTCCTTGCATAAGGCAGGCCCCTGACTCTACATCGAGTTTCTTTGCAAACACAAAAGTGATTTATTCACAACTGTAACTTGGAGCCCTGCATGTCAGCTGAACCGAGGCAGTGCTATTGACAGGTCATCAGAGGCAAGTTCCCTCCTCTCCTTCAACTTCTGTTCCTTTTGCCTTTGCTGTCTGTTGTATGCATTGTGACAGTGAACAGTAACTAGAGAAACACACCAACTCCTTATAGACTGCCCTTTTAATTAGAATGTTTTGTTAGAGTAATTATGAAGCTAAACTACGGTTTGTTCAGAGTTCCCTGGAAAGCGTATTCCTATTACTGACAGCTGGGAAGTTTTAAAATATTTATATTGTGCCTCAAATTTTCAGCTTAACAAAAAAAAAGAAAACCAAGATCATTAGAATTCCCCAAGGTTCTTATGTAAATGCCTGGCAAAAAAGTAATGAGAGAATTTATGGTGCAGTCCAGGATATGTATCCTCCAAGAAACTGAGCCCGGGGAACTGTTTGTGCTACTTGGTTTTTGAAGTGAACAGGTAGAAATTGCTCCACATAATCAATAATGATATGATTTAAGATTAAACCTGTACCCTAAAGTGGAGTAGCTTGGCTAGCATAAATCAGCTGAGTAGAGGCTTCTGAAAGTACCACCAGGATGCAGCAAAAAAAAAAAAAAAAAGGGAAGGGAGAGAGAGGGAGGAAGGAGGGGAAAACAGAGAGGGAGAGGGAGAGAACGAGGGAGAGGGAGGGATGGAGGGAGGAAGGAAAGAAGGGAGGAAGGAAGGAAGAAAATCTAGGGGCTTCTCTAGTTTCCTGCCTCCAGGAAATAAGTAATTGGCCTGATTATCTTGACATGCTAATGGGAAGATGATCTCACTGCAAATTCTTTTCACTGAGAAGAGAGCCACATAGACATGCCTGCGCTTTGGAAGGAGCACGGGGTATGCCATTCACAGAGAACATGCATTTGAAAATTAAAAGCTTAAAATATTAACCTTCTTGTCAGAATAATGTGAGACTGAAGTTGATAAGACCACCTTGGTTATTAAAACTGTCCTATCTAAAAGCCACTCTCAAAACATAGGTCTCTCTGATGAATGAGAAATGAGAAAAGTATAAATTCTTAATAACTCTGAAAAAAAGGACAGGAAAGCAACAGAAAGGAATAAAACATATGTGAGTTACAATAGGCTGAAGAGCTTCCTCCCCCAAACTCCCCCTCAAGTACGTTACGCACTAATTTTTGGTACAATTTCCTCTGAGAACAAGCTATCTTACATGGCAAAAGGACTGAAGATCTGATAAAGGTTGGAATCTCCAAATGTGGAGAAATGTTAAAATTATACCATGTATGCTAATCAGAAACCTTAGCAATATTAGGTTTTAGTTCATTTCTCTAGCTAATTATTGTCTGGTATCATTTAATCTGCTGTATATTTCTGATTCTTGTTTAATTTTCTTTAAACGTTCAAACTGACTCAATGGAGGTCTACATTTTTGAGCTTCTCATTTTACACTATCATTTGACCTTTCTTAACTTTATTTCATGCGTAGTGCTCGTAGTTTTCATAACTCTTGGCTTTGAAATGATGCTAATATAAAACTAAACTGGAACAGTGGCATACATGTTCTTAAGTTATGGAAATTTTAGTTGGTACAAATACGTTTATCATTGTCAACACGTCAAACACCATATGGCTTTTTTTCTTCTTCTGTAATTGGGATTTGAACTGGGGGCCTCATGCTCGCTTGCATTTGGCTGGTGCCTAACCACTTAAGCCGTGCTTCAGCCTTGCTTTGTGATGGTACATTTGAGGTGGAATCTAACAGATTTCCCTGCCCCAGATATTTTTTCACTAGGTTCCTCTAGACCTTAACTTATTGACTTGATAGGATTGTGTGGGTGAGCCAAGGCACCTGGTTCAGATAGGCTTTTATTCTTCTCACAGCTGTAATAGTACCTTATCACTGGTCTACTTGGTAACTTTAATGAAAAATATCCAGTAAATGCAGTAAGAAATGCTCATTATCCCTGGCCATAGAGGAAATGCAAATCACAACAACACTGAGATTCCATCCCACTACTGTTAGAATGGCCAACATCAAAAATACAAAAGCAATTAATACAGTCAAGTATATAAGGAAGGAAACACACTAATATAACATCAGAGGAAATGTAAATCATGCAACCACTATGGAAGGCAGTGTGGAGATACTTGAACAGAAAACACCATCTTTTCTTTGTTTGGAATATAGAAATTTAAAAATTATAGGGAGAAAGGGCATAAAGAAATATGAGGAATGTGGTATGCAAACTAAAGTAAAATTAGTTTATGAGAAGAAACTATGATGATATAGAGAGAAAATATATCTTGGAGGGTTAAGAAACTAGAAAAATACAAGGTTTAAAGAAGAAAACCTTAAAGATTAAACAATTTTGAGGGTTTTTATGTTAATTTTGTAAAAAGCAGAGATATATTTAATGTGAGAATGCAAGTTGTACTTGAGGTCAAACTTGGAATGAAAACAAGGAAAAAGATACACCATGACTAGTGCCCCATCCAGTAGAGTAGGAAAAAAATATAATAAAAATCTTAGTCTGTCAAATGACATCACCATAAAGAAAAATAATGATTCATTATGGACAAACAGAAGATTAAAAAGGTAACTCTATATTGGAATAATCTATTTCAGAAGACATAAATGTACACTATTATCATTATCATGTATAGGTTGCAAATCAACACAAGTCTCACCACCCAAAGTTATCAAATTAGCACTCTATTTTTACAATGCTAGAAAATGTATCCTTGCAAACAGTTGAACATTTGTGTGCGTGCATGTGTGTGTGTGTGTGTGTGTGTGTGTGTGTGTGTGTGTGTGTGTGTGTGTGTGTGTGTGTGCAGGTCCTGGGCCTGGTATTCAGGGCTTGGGCACTGTCACTAAGCTTTTGTGCTCAAGGCTAGGGTTTTACCACTTGAGTCATAGCGCTATTCCCAGATTTTTGGATGTTTAATTGGAGATTCAAGTCTCACAGACTTTCTTGCCTGAGCTTGCTTTGAACAGCAATCCTCAGATCTTGGCCTGTTGAGTAGCTAGGATTACAGGTATGAGCCACTGGTACCAGCTTAGCACTTGAAATTTACATACTCTACTGTTTGAGCAACATCCTCTTCCATTTTATTTATTTTGTTTTGAGAAAGGTTCTCACCCTTTCCTTTGCCCAGGCCTCAAACTATTGATGCTCCTGACATTAACTCCCTACTATCAGGCTGACAGGTATGTGACACCATGCCTCAGTTCGAATTAGCACTTAAAAAAAAAAAGATCAAACTATCATTTAAAAAAATTGGCACTCCTGGGTAGCAAATGTGGCATAGCGGTAGAGTGCTTACCTAGCATGCATGAAGCCCTGGGTTTGATTGCTCAGTACTGCATAAAGAGAAAAAGCCAGAATTGGTGCTGTGGCTCAAGTGGTAGAGTGCTAGCCTGGAGTAAAAGAAGCTCAGAGACTGTGTCCAGGCCCTAAGTTCAAGCCACAGGATTGGCAATAAATAAATAAATAAATAAAATTAATTTTAAAAATGGCTCTCTTAACACTTTAAGTTCATATCTTCTAAGTCATATGTGTGTATGTCTAAATACATACAGGAATCTAAGGTTTTGATGAATAAATATATAATACACATGATTAAAATATGATTATAAGCTGTATACTATTTTAAACCTTATTTTTTAAATTATTTAATAATTTTTATTGTGAAAATACCATACAGAGGGGTTACCATTACATGGGCAAGATAATGAGTACATTTCTTATCAAGCATTGTTGTCTCTTCCTTTGTTTCCCCTTCCGATCCCTTCCCCCACTTCCTCGCCAAAGTTGTAAAGTTCATTTGAAACAATCATGTGAAAGAAAAAAACATTTGAATATTTATCTTGGGGTTCATTTCACCTAACATCAACTTATCTGACCGCTTCTGCTTGTCTCAGACATATACTAGTTATTGCAAATAAGGGAAACCATGGGACCTATGTTTCTTTGGGCCTGGCTTACTTCACTTAATATCATTTTTTCCAAGTCTTTCCATTTCCTAACAAATGGGACAATGCCATTCTTTCTGATGGAGGCGTAGAATTCCATTTTATTTTTTTATTTTTTTTTTTTGGGTCCGGTCATGGGGCCTGAACTCTGGGCCTGGGCGCTGTCCCTCAGCTTTTCAGCTCAAGGCTAGCGCTCTACCACTTGAGCCACAGCACCACTTCCGGCTTTTTTCTTTTTGCTTATGTGGTGCTGAGGAATCAAACCCAGGGCTTTGAGCATGCAAGGCGAGCGCTCTACCACTGAGCCACCTTCCCAGCTCTAGAATTCCATTTTATATATATATATATATATATATATATATATATATATATATATATATACACCACATTTTCTTGATCAGTTCATCTATTGAGGGGCATCTGGGTTGGATCCATATCTTAGCTATGATAAATAGTGCTGCAATAAACATAGTTGTGCTGGTAGCTTTAGTATGGTCTTGTTTGTGATCATTCAGGTAAATGCCCAAAAGTGGGACTGCTGGGTCATAGGGGAGCTCTATGTGGAGTTTTGCAGATTGAGTTTTCCTATCATTTGATCATGTTAAAATGTCTGTAACCCCTCTGTACAGCATCTTTACAATAAAAAATAAAATACAAATACATACAAATACACTGTTTCCCAAGGTGAGTGAACTATTTTGTGTTTGGTAGGAAATTTTAAATAATGTTTATGTCTGTAGTCTCTTAACACTTGGCATTTTATATTTTAGCTATCCCAGGTTATGTGCAGGGACATATTATTGTGGCCTAAGTCTACTGTTTTAATTGTCATGTGCTAAATTGTCTGGAAGGCTAAACTTCATGGATTTGATTCGTAAGAAGGAAACCGGTCTCATTGCCCGGGGCTTTCTATTACCCAGAAAACTCAGAAAAATAAAGATTTGCTTATTTCTCAGTCTGTCTACAACCTTAGTGCATTTACTAATGCAGTATCCACTATTATGATATAAATTTGGAAAAAAATCTACATAAAATGAAAAATATTCAGTTTTCTTCACTGTTAAAAAAAATGTCTTCAAGTACCCCAGAAATTTCATTACAGGAACTAGAATATAATGCAGGAAAATAAAGGTTTGCTTTTTTTTTTTTTTTTTTTTTTTTTACTGGTCCAGGGTCTTATACTCAGGGCTTGTCTGCCGTCCCTGAGCTGTTTCTGCTCACGGCTAGCATTCTACTACGTGAGCCACATCACCACTTTTGGCCTTTACTGAGTAGTTTATTGGAGATGAGAGTCTCATGGACTTTCCTGCTCAGGCTGGCTTCAAACCCAGAACTTCAGATCTCAGCCTCCTGAGTAGGTAGGATTCCAGGCATGAGCCACCTGTTCCCTGCTTGCCTGTGTGTGTGTGTGTTTTTATAATAGCATTTAAATCTCTTAATCTGCCATTGCTTACTTTCTTTGCATATCTGTTAGACTTAGATTGGGTTCTCTGGAATATCCTAGAATGTTCTGACATCTGGTTTTTACTCAGTTATTTCTCCTAGTGCCATGTAAGTTGTTAGTTTACTTTAACTATGATTGCTATAGTTTTATAACCTGAAAATTATGTATAAGTGAATAGTATAGTCAGAGAGTTTTAACATATGTCTCTTAGAATTGGAATAAAATGAATTGAAATAACATAGATTTACCTGACATATAGAAGGAGCCTGATTACTGCTTTACCTCTTACATTAAAAAATATTGAACAGTTTTATAAACTGATTTAATTTTTACAAAATCAGAAATTATATTTACTAGGTACTTTAGCAAATTCTTTCATACAAGTCTATGACAAGCCATTAACTGCATCTAAATAAAAAAAATCCCAAATTGAAGTAAGGAATAGAGTTTGTATAATGCAAGTTAGAAAGGAGTATCTTTGGAAATGGAAATTATTGTTAGTATAGGGTTTGGCATGTGAAGTACAGTGTAAGTGCCCTGTCAAAAAATGGACTTTTTTCTCATGGATTTTTTTTTTTCTAGGGACTTGGCTCTATCCCTGAGTGTCTCTGTGCTCAAGGCTAGTGCTCTACCACTTTGAGCCACAGCACCATTTCAGGGTTTCTGGTGGTTAATTGGAGATAAGATTCTCACAGACTTTTCGGCCCCACCTGGCTTCAAACCATGATCCTCAGATCTCAGCCTCCTGAGTAAATAGGATTACAGGTGTGAGCCACTGGTGCCTGACTCTCATAGATTTTTGATAGGAGCTATTTATGTTCATATGTGTTACTCTCTGAAAGAAAGCACTAGGGAATCTATGGCACAATATTGAAGAACTAGTTACTTAATCAGTCAAGTGGATTTGTCTTATAGGAGAAGTGAAGTAGGCAAAGACAAATTAATTCTTGATGGCAATTTGAAGTCTTCAGTTCTTGAGTTATTGCTATTTGGAATCTCAAGGCTGTAGTGTGAAAAGGCTGATACCTATTATTTATCTTTGGACAAATATTCAAATTTTCTCATTAAAATATTAAAAGTTAATCATGGCTGATAGAATATCTTCCTCTGACCTAGCTGGGTGGACATGTTACCACTTATAAGGTAGTTCAAAAACACAAGTATGATGGGTTTGAGAGCCTTAAGAACTAGGTTTGAACCCTCTTTATTCACCTCATGTTATTTTCAGCAAATAACAGATTCCTTAACACCCGAGATTCTTTATTCATAAAGCAAATGGAAGAAGAGTATCCATCTCTTTAGGTTTTTGTAATAATTGATTAAGACAATGACAGAAGAGAGCCTGTCAATGACTAGATGACTTGTGCTGATTTTCATAGAGTCAGACTTCAACTCTAGTTCTTTCTGACAGTGAATTACTCCTCATACTGGTCTCATGAAGCATCTCCTTGTTTATGATGATAAGGCCTTATCTACATTAAGAGAATAGTTTTACTCACATCTAATGCAAAAGAGAGCAAAAACCTTAAAAACCAAGTATCTAACTAAGGAACTATTTTGAGGAACGTCTTATAATTACATCATTAGATATGGAATGACATTTTGTAAAATTAGTCATTAACATTGCTTTGTGTGTGCTGATCCTGGGGCTTGAACTCAGGGCCTGGGCACTGAGTTCTTTTTCTCAAGGATAGCACTCTGCCACTTGAGCCACAGCACCACTTCAGGCTTTTTTTTCTGAGTAGTTTGTTGGAGAAAAGAGTCTCCTGGACTTTCCTTCCCAAGCTCTCTTCTAACCATGATCCTTGGACCTCAGCCTCCTTAGTAGCTAGAATTACAGATGTGAGCCACTGGCACCTGGCAGGCATCATTTTTTGAGACTTCATATTAATAAGAATGTAAACAGACTTTCAGAATTGTATGTGTTTTATAAGAACTAAAGAGTAATCAGCATGCTAGATGGGTAGATGCTAAATGTGTTTTCTTTAAGAACTGAACAGGCCTGATAAGTTTTCTAATATTTCTGTTAGTCAAAGAAACATAGAGCTTTTGGGAAGTAAAACAAAGAATATTTTGTTTTTCAGGAAAAGATTATTATTTTTACATGTGGTATTATTATGTATTTAGAAATTCCAATATAACTATGCTGAAAAGCAATTAAAGTAATCAGAACAGTTAATAAGATAGTTTAAGTCTCAAACTACATGTAGAAAAACATTGCTTTTCTTTATAATAGAAACAATTAGAATAAAATTGAAAGAATGCATTTACAAAACAACTTAAACTACTACGATAAATTTAACATGATGTAAGGAAATATATTAAAATTTTATTTTAAAATATAAAATAAGATTGGAATAAGAAAAAAGATATATATATATATATTCTGCATAGGAAATATAAATATCATAAAATTTTTAGTTCTTCTCAAATTAATGATCAGTTTAATACAATTCCAATTAGATTAAACTTCTGATAAAATATAAAAGAATTTCAAGAAACTTTGAAAAATGTAATTAACATTTGCTATCAAGCATGATTGAAAAAAATCAATATATTTCAGCAAGGCATAGGAATGCAAAACTAAATCAGAGTAACACAAGACAGAAGCATTGCTTGGTGTTTTGAGAAATGACTAGAAAAGGAAGTTGGCATGTCAGCTATTCAGATTTTTCACTAAACAATACAAGACCTTTGCCAATACTTTGGGTAGAATATATTTTTTTTTTCCTTCTCTTACATCAAACTAGTTAATTCTGGTGATTCACTGGTTGTTGATTCTGGTGATAGAATTTGAAGGCAAATGAGTGTGACCTGCTATACCTATCTTCTTAATAGTGTTGGAATTCATTCTCTCTGTTCATTTCCACCATGTTGAGGTTGTCACCCTTTGTCACCTGAACGTAGACTCATACCTGTTCTCATGACACCAGTTATAGCTTCTGGCATCTAGACTCCACAGTGTTGCCCGTGATTATTCGTAGTGAGATCTGAAGATGTCACGACGCTGATGAAGCACTTCCCCTCCTCCGTTCTCCTCAGCCTTTGTTGGATGTTTCATGATGTCTTCCCGTCCCACCCTTCCCGGCAGGTGCATTACTTCAATTGCAGCTTGCCTCAGCTTTTGGCCTCCATATGCCCTCTACCAGTGTCATTCCACATGTATTTCACTCTGTGTGTTCTACAGCACACAGAATGCGCCACCTAGGGGCTGTCATTCAGATGTCTGTGCTCCAAACCTGTGTAGCAGTTTTAGTTCTCTTTCTTAGAATTATCACACTTCCCAATAGATGATGATCAAGGACCATATTTTATCTTGAACTTCTCAGTGTTCTCCACAGTGCCTGTTACATTGTAGACACTCAATTAACATTGAGTAGATGGGTGACAATATCAATAGTCATAGATGATGGATTTTTACATGAAACGCATATAACACATGCAGATTCATTCTTCACCGATTTCAGAGGAATGCTGTCTTGATAGATCTGTCTGTTTCTTCAGTAAATAGTTCCATTATTATGGGAATGCACCCTTTCCTCTCACCTTACCAAATAAAAAGAAAGTTCTAGATTTTTCCAAAGTAGTTAGTCTCAATATTTTAAAGACATGGTTTGATGTTTTTGTTCATTCTGGAGCAAAATAGCAAGTTCACAGTTTTGAGAGTGTAGAACTTGACTACACTTAGAGAAGAAAAAAAGCCTGAAAAGATTCATTTAGTACATGATTTTTTCCAGAAGTAAAACCTCCTACTCACAAATTCAAAATAGGGTTAATACTTAAATTTACAAATATCTAGAGATCATTTCATTCAAAGTTGATGATCAAACACACTATATTAGAAGCATATAAGTTCTAGTGAGGATTTATGGTATCTGAAAATCATGTCCCTGAACTCCAAAGGGAGATGAGACTACTAAACCAGAATGGGCTTCTCTCCACAACTGGTCTAGAAAGCCAGACCAGAACTATTTATTCTAACATTCTGCTTAGATTCTCTCATTATTCAGGAATTCAAAAGTTTCTCAGTTACATAAAATTTCTTTGTAATTTATAACATGTTCTGGTTAACATGCCTACCTGTTGCCCTAGATAGGTATTTTTACTTCTTGATGTTTCTTTAGGTCTTGACAGATGGAGTCTATGTTTGTCTAAAGGTTGGACAAGAGCTAATTTCAAATCTGAAATTGGGAATCTGTAATTTGTTTAGTGAAGCATCACAAGATCTAAGAATTTCGATTGAAGTTTAAACTCGAGGCATCTCATTGACGTTCCTCTGTGAGAGAATGTCTTGCTTCCTCCTTCTTTTTTTCCCATTGAGTTACAATATGATGTGCTAAATGAGATAATATTTAATAATGACAAGTGCGACAAATAAATAATGGGTGTATAGACAAATTTTTGTCATTATTGTTATTAAAAAAGGTTACAAAAACCCACACTGTTTCAAAATTTATAACACTGAAAATAAAGACATAAAGATTACACAGAAGGCCCTGTATTCAGCGAGGAAAGAAATGTTAAATTACTAGGTTAAAATGACTAGGGCATGTTTGAAGAGCAAGCTTGATCCCAGTGGGCAAACATGAGGAAACCTAGAGGATGATAGAACCATTCTGAATCCTGATGGACATGATATTAATTTCATATGTTCCTCCAAACACATTGGAACTGTGCAAAGAGTTGTGCTTATAAATTGTGAAAGATATTAATATTGAGAAAAACCATAAGAAGAAAATGGTTTTAAAAAGTAGAATGGAGTTCATTGGTGAGTGAGAGAGGCCACCCATTACCATTGATAAAGGAGGGATTTTGTAGAGAGATGGTAGCCTAACGGAGACTAGGACAACTGATGGATTCAGACCCTGTCAATACAAGAAGACACATCAGTATGCATCAGATCTGCCTGGGAAGACAGGGTATGAGTATATCAGTTACTTTATGTATAATTTGCTGTGAAGAAATACAGGCTGTTAAGAACTGGAACAAAACTCTAACAAAATGCCTCATAAAAATGCAGTGCACTAAATGTAGAACAAATATATGAGTATTTGTCAAAAGTACCTGCTTTCTGACCACACTTGGTAGTGCCATGCACAGCAGACGGTACAGAGCAGATCATTTGCTTTTAAACCCAACAGAGACAAATCTTGTCAGCTGCTAGGAGAGGGGGAAAAAGAGTTTTATGAACTGTATAGTCATCATGTTTCATTTCTATATTATTCTTTCCTTTTCCCCTTTAAAATTATTATCTGTAGTCAATCTATGCTATCAATCTATCTATCTCTTATCTATCTATCTATCTATCTATCTATCTATCTATCTATCTATCTATCTATCTACCTACTATCTGTCTATATCATTTCAGGAGAAACACAGATCCTGTTGCCATATTTTTTAGTACTTTGTGCCAGGAACTAGTCTAGCCACTAAAGTTAGAGAACTTAAAACAGAGATGAGTCACAGAGTAACAGAATAATCACATTAAATAGGTAACATAATAATTGGTAATTAAGTCCTATGGGAAATAATTAAGAGAGGAGGATCGGAGTGGTGAAGAGAAGGCTATAACTTTAAATATGATTGTGAGGGGAGCCTGAAATGAGAAACGCAGTGACAAAAATATTGAAGTAGTAGGCCAGGGAGCCATATCTTGGGAAGAGCTAGATCTAGCCAAAGCAGGGAAAAATTGCTACCAATCTATTGTCCTCAAACACCCAAATTTCTCCATTTTGTTTTTCTACTAGTCACTCAGCAAGTGAAACAGAATCTCTATAGTCCCTTTCTCTTTCTCCACCAGACCTGTGGCCTGGTATTTCTGAGAAGCAGCAAAGTATCCATTGTGAAGCAGTTGGCTAAAATAAAGTGACAACAATTATAGGAGGCAAAGTCAGAGAGGTAAAGGAGAAGAGGCCAAGATCACAATTGGTCTTTTAGTCTGTCTTTCATTGTGGCCTACGACAGTGAGTAGAGCTTGAGCAGGACAGCAACATGATGTTATTTGTATTATATTAATTTATACACATATACTATGCTTATATTAAGTACCATTTATAGGTTAATGACTTCCACCTCGACATCTCCAGGCATGAGCTTTCTCCCAAACCCCAGACTTATATATACCCAACCACTTCCCCAGAACCCTGGCCCCCTGTGAGTTGGACCAATAGGCTTCTTGAAATTAGCATGACTCAAAGTGAATACAACTTGTGATCCTTTTCTCAGTGAATCCTCTTACACTTGACCAAGCCGAAGAACTTTGAGCGATGTGACCAAGTGTTCTTCACTCAAACTGCTACCAATCTATTGTCTCCAAGCTCCAAAATCTCTCCACTTTGTTTCTTCACTAGTCACACAGCAAGTGATAGAGCGTCTCAATTGTCCCTTTCTCTTCCTTCACCATTCTGAAACATCTTTTCCTCTAAAAATTAATTAATAATAACTTTTCCTATGTTTCATAGAAAAAAAAGACTATTCAAGATCTCATACATTAAAAATAAAATTATTTATTTACCTTGACTTGTCTTAATTAGGGAAACTTGGTTTCTGGGTCTCAATTTCTTTTTAGGTTGTGTTTTAACAGATATAACATGAGTTTTACCATCTTAACCATTTTTAAGTGACATTAATTGTGTTCACATTTTATGACCTACTACCAGTATACATTTCCAGGGTTATTTTCATCTTGCAGTTAAACAATAACTTAAACAATAACTCCCCATTCTTTTCTTCCCTATTTGTTGTCCCTTAAAATTCTGCTTTCAGTTTACCTGTACTGAGTATTGCACATCAGTGGAATCATAAAGTTTTGGGCCTTTTGTTACTTATTTATTTAACTTGACATCCACATGGCTCATCCATACTAGAGCATGTATCAGATCTTCCTCCCCTTTTAAGGAAAAAATACGATTTCATTGCATGAATATATCATATTTCATTTATCCATTCATCTGCTGATAGATACTGGGATTGGTTTTTTTTGTTTTGTTTTCTCAAGTGTACTTAATGCTGCTGTGAATATGGGTATATAAACACCTGTCTGAGTTCCTTCTATCATTTCCTCTATATAGACACTCAGGAAATGAATTATGGGATCACATGGTAGTTTTTAAGATTTTGAGGAGCCACTATACTACTTTGTATGGTAACTCTACCATTTTATATTCCCACTGCCTGATTCTTTTTACCTTCATATTTTTTATCTCCCATTTACATAGAAGGTAAATGACTTCTTTAGGTTTCTTCAAATACCAATTTCATTTTGGCAGTAGATCTACCCATTGCCTGCAACTCTTCCACCCTGACATCTATAACAGGGGAGGCTTGCCACATAAGTCAATTTAGGGTTTCCTTTTTTCCCCCCTCCCTCAGTGAAGTATCAGGAACCTTGACTGGACTGTAAAAGATTCACACTGATCACTGAAAGATCATAAGGATTCATTTATTAAATTGTCTGTTATACTACATATGAACATTAATCATTAGTGGAAACTGTAATCATCAGCCGAAAACTAACATGCATTCTTCAGAACCAAATTAAATTGAAAAATCCATAAATCCATAGCATCATCAAATATAGGAGTTGCGGGTAAGGGGGGAAGCATACAAATGGAAAGGCATTGTATGAGCATTTGAGAAAGTCCTAACAGGACACACTTTCAAAAACTGTGAGAAAGATAGAAAGAGGATATGGAGGATGAATAAGAAAGTCATAGGGCAGTGAGTAGACCAAATGTTATATATAATATTATACATGTTATATATATGGCATATATACATCAATATACTATTGGTCACAATGAGCTCTGTCATACTGTACAATATATACCGGCTGATAAAATAGTGGGGGAAGAGAAATGGCACTTGACCTAGACATTTTTGATCATTTAGATGCCAGTGGAAGTTTAGGCATGATTAACTTGGATATTTCAGGCCAAATGTAATCTCCTTGGTTTTAAATTACCTCAATAATTCCACAGTATTCCTCTATGCATTAAGTGTACACAATCCTTGTTTCCGATACTCGTAAAAACTTCCAGGTACTTCTGAGCAGCAATTTTCGGTTTCAGATCCAAAATAAAGTGTACGCACGTCACATGCTTTCCACAGAAAAATTACTAAATTGATATTTTATGGCTCATTTTAGTAATAACCATTTTCATAACCCATAAGGTCATCTGTATTAGAGAAGACTCAGGTAGCATAAAAGCAAAATTGTGAATTCTGTCTCTATTATTAAAAAGTGACTGGGTGGGAATGAATTGATCATTTTGGATGATGGAAAATCTCCTGGCCTACTTACACTTATGATGAGGCCATTTATTAGGGATAACTTAATTTTAATGTTGCCTTGATAGGTGCTGTCCTTTCAGGCCTTGAGCTTAATTGAGTGGCAAATGTCCATAGAATATGTAGATGGAGAAGCAGCATATATTCTCATGCATTATAATCTTATTTTTTTAATGTTAAAAAATTGCACTGAGGTAAGCATCTAGGATCAAAGAAATTTTTATAAAATGGAGAATACAAGGAAGACTCGTCACTTTTCTTAAGAGCTAGTTGGTGTACCCAGTGCCCTAACATGTTATACCTTGATGGCTAAACTTCTGTTTGTACCAACTTAACCAGGGAATCAATCTATCATGTCCAGAAATATGGGAGAAATGTTATTGTTGTGAGAATATGTTAATAGTGTTTTACCTTTCATTCTAAAGAATGCTCAATAGTCATTCAAATAGCTATACTTTCATCTTAAAGTGAGTGTTGAGAATATGAAGTTCATTTAGTTTCTTTAATATAACATTGTGTCTATTTCTTGTTCTGGTATTTATTACAAATTTTCAAGTATGCTAAACTGAATTGATTGGAGAGCATACTACATTTCAAGGGCACTGGCAGACTGCAGTAATAGGTTTGAAAAAGATTAATTCATCCCCTTCCTCTCCTTTATGACTTACTTAGGGTTTATAGTGGAAAATACTTCACAAACATCATGTTTCTGCTATAAAGGCTTATATCCACATTTTGACAGGCACTTTTTTATGAGGCCTTTGCATATTATATCACAAGCTTCTTTAAGGACCAACAATAATAATGGACTTCCTTTCTTACTCACAAAGGGAATCATTAGAACAGTAAAAGTAATTTTAGAAAGTTCTGTAGATGTCATATCTATTTAGAGTATTTTAATAGCTATGATATGGAATGCCAACTTTAATAATTTTAATGAAAGACATACTCTCTTCTACCATATAAGTTTGCAGGTTGCATATGGATAAAGTCAGTAGAGAGGATTCTTTCTACTTTTTCTACTAAATCACAGAGGAACAGGTACTATAATACTTCTTTTAGTCCCAGACTTTACTCATATTTTACACAGACTGTTCATACAGTTTGAGTAGGGTTCAAGTAACTAATTTTTATAAATATTAGTTGTTAAAAACTGTGTTTAGCACTACACTATTAAATCTGGAGTGACCATTTTCATTTTTATCTTACCTGTCACAGACCTGATTTTTGAAGAATAAACTTCACATGTCTGTAGTTAGCCCTTTAATATATCCTATTCTGTTTTAAATATATTCCATCTGTGTGTGCGTGTATACATGTGCATGCACACATGCACATCTGTGCCAGTCCTAGGACTTGGACTCAGGCATGGGCACTGTCCCTCAGTTTTTTTGCTCAAAGCTAGTATTCTGCCACTTGATCCACAGCATTAATTCTGGCTTGTTGGTGGTTAATTGGAGACAAGAATTTCATGGAATTTCTTGCCTTGACTGGCTTCAAACTGCAATCCTCAGAATCCTACCTATGCTAGGTTTATACATGTGAACCACTGGCCAGGTTGTAACTGTTGTTTAACTTGTCCAATTTTACCATTAGATCATAAACTACAAGTCACCATATTTATTCTCCCCCAAGTCCTTAAATATCATATCACTCAATCCTGTATCTAAATAACAAATATGTGCTGCATAAATATTTCTTAATTAAACAATGTTCATTGTCAGGAAACACAATTATTCTTTTAGGGATGTAATAAAAGTGTCAATTTGATACTAAAATTAATTATTATTATTAATTAATTAATTTACTACAAACTATGATGAAAAAGTGCACATTAGGCTAGTTGGCTATTTAGCTATGGTGATTGGAGAGTTTATGTGCTATTATAGAGTATGTATTACCTCATTAAATCTTCTCAAGTTTGAATGAAATTTTTATCATCTCCTTTTTCTTTCTGTAGTTGAAGGAACCAATGCTTAGTGAGGATAGTAAGGTCTTCTGGTGTCAGCTAATGAGTACCTACAACAGATTGTAACTTTGCTCTTGCTGAATTGCAGCACACAAATGTTGGATCAGTCGGTATTTGTAATGTGAACATACAAAGAAGTGAAGATCAGAGAAAGGAAACCATTTTATGAGGACAAACAGCTAGTAAATGATAACACCTAGATTACACCAAATATAGGTAGTTCCAAAGACAGCATGGCTTTAATCCAGGCCACATGGTCTCTTGGCCATTAATAACAATACATTTTTCACAAATTCGATAAACAGTCGGTCCAGCATCCTGATCATGATGAACAGATCATGGCCCCTAACCTGCACACTTTCACAACTTCTTAAGAAAGAACTGGTAGATTTATTTTTATTTTTAGTTAAATCATAATCAAGCAGAAAAGGTCAGATAAGTTGATGCTAGGCAAAATGAACCCCAAGATAAGGACTCAAATGTTTTTTCTTGCTTGCTATTGTTTCTAGCATATTTATAAGATGTCGGTATAATTTTGTGGAAGGGATGGGGAAAATCAAATCGTTTAAATAGGGATACAGGTGGACCCATTGCAACAATGAGATGTACAAGTCGTTATGTTGAAAATGAACTTTACAACTTTGGTGCGGGGGCGGGGGGTTGGGGGAGTTGCGGGGGTGGGGGGGGGATGGGAAAGGGAAACAAAGAGGAGGCTACAATGCTTGATAAGAAGTGTACTCATTATCTTGCCCATGTAATTGTAACCACTCTGTACAGTATTTTCACAATAAAAAAAAAAAAAAAGAAAAACGAACTTTACAACTTTGGTGGGGGGGGGAAGGGGGTTGGAGATGGGAAGGGATGGGAAGGGAAACAAAGAAGGAGGCTACAATGCTTGATAAGAAATGTACTCATTATCTTGCCCATGTAATTGTAATCCCTCTGTACGGTATTTTCACAATAAAAAATAATAATAAAATAAAAGCTGCATCTTATTATAAAAAGATTGTGAAACAAGACGGTTGAACATCTTATTTCCCTTTCTGTTATTTGTACATCTTAATTTCACCCTTATTATTATTGATAACTCAGAGGAAGTATATGAAAAACAAGGAAAGAAAGCTGTATTGAGATAACGATGTATAATGCCAGAGTGCCTTGGGACTGGAATGGAGGATGCTTTTATACCTAACAACAGATGCAGCAATGGCACTCACTAGACGCTACATTGAAAATGAACTGTACAACTAGTGGGGACAGCAGGATGGGAGGGGAAAACTGGGAGAACAGGGAAGAGGTGACACTATTCAAGAAGAAACGTATCCCATACCTGACTTACGTAACTATGAACCCTCTGTACATCATCTTTACAATAACAATAAAAGCATTAAAAATTCTGTAACAGATTCAACATAACGAATTGCAGTAGATGTTGAATAAAGGATTTTCTTGGGCACGTGGGCAATAAACAAAGCATTTTTTGAGCCCCTATGGTCTATGATATTGTGTTTGCGAGGGGACATTTCTCCTTGCCCAGTAGACTTATAAGACATGCTGACGATGGCTCTTTTTGAATCTTAGAGTCCCAGGTCCCTGACCAGCCAAGCTCTCTTCATGTGAGGCCCCAGACGAACTGCATCATCATGAGCTGGACTCCTCCCTTGAACCCCAATATTGTGGTGCGAGGTTACATTATTGGCTACGGCGTGGGGAGTCCTTATGCAGAGACAGTGCGTGTGGACAGTAAGCAGCGGTATTACTCCATCGAGAGGTTAGGTGAGTAGTGAGATGTTTATGCTACTTAAAGAAGTGGTGATTTATTTTAAAATATGTTATTTCTTGGGAAAAGTATTCTTTGAGGTTATGATTTTTAACACATAACATGAATTAATTCTTTAAAATAATTATTGCTCTACACACACACACACACACACACACACACACACACACACACACACCTACCTGCTACAGTTGGAACTCTGGGGATTTGATCTAGAAGAGAAATCTCTCGTGATAAGTGCCAGGATGTGTGCTCTTGCCTATAGATCTTAGATAAAAGGAGTGCATCTGATCATTTTTCTTTTTCCTATAGTTGGTGCAAATTTCTAATCTTACTGAGTCTTAAGAAAAAATGTCAATATATTTTCCCCTTAATTGTTCTCAAAAGGAAGATTTCTGTCAATTTTCTGTAAATTATCTAACTCCACTTCCCTTTTTTTAATCTCATGGCATCCATGGATTCGTTGTGGCGATGTCATTATGACTTTAAAACAACGAGATAAAAAGAGGAGATGACAATCACAGCAATAAATTTAGGATTATTCAATCCCTCCTACTTCTACCTTCTACGTTTGTCCCCTCCCAAATCTGATATCTCTTCTTGAAGCCAACTTGTTTTGTGTTTCGTTTTGTTTTAAAATGCAATAATTTAATTGCGGTATTTCTGAACTCACTGAAAATTTGTTCATTCTGAGAAGTCTACTGTGTGCATAAACCTTAAACTCAGTTTATATCTGACTTGCTATAGTGCTGTAAGAGATTATAACATTAGCAAATGAAAATAAAATCTATATATACTTAATATATTGGGATGCCAATAAGTTTAACAATTCTCACCAAGGAGAAGACAAGTTCATTCTACCATATTTATTTAATACCATATTATTGGCAATAAAGTACAATGATCCCGTTGGAAATGCAACCCAATTAGAAATGGTATGGGGAGAGTTGCAACTTATTCGCAGTGTCTTTTCCAAACACAACATTTGCATGAAAAGCCCAATTTAAATTCAAATAGTTAAAATGCAGTAGCAAGGAAAGATTTTCTCAGTGAAGGTAGGAAATAGCACCAAACAGCTCTCTCTGTAATTGCTCCAAACACTAATAAGAGAAGCAACTACTGAAACACTCCAGTATTTCAGTTAGCTTGACATTTAGAAATAATATCCTCTCAGTTAGTCCCTGTGTTTGAATGTGAGGGCAATCACAAAGCTCATATTTTATGGCCATCAAACCTATGTCGGGGGATTCTCGCTTATCTATTATTCAGACAACGTCGTCATCTCTGACAGTTCGTCCTGATGCCAGTCAGCAGATAAGGGAGGAGGTTACCATGGTAGTGCAGATGCTCCTGGCAATAACAAGGAACACGGCCCGAACTTGGAAGGAAGCTGTGAAGGAAAAATGCATTATTTCAACACCATGTCCTTTAGATAATGATGCTCTTCATTATGAGGAATCTGGATTTCCACTCTACCCATCTCGGAGTTTGTCCAATTAAAATTAGAAAACGTCCCTAAGTGCTTAATAAGAGAAAAAGAAAAATCTCTTTGTAAGGAACAATATAGAAAGCAAGGAGTCAAAAGCGGGGAAAAGAAAGCAAACTGGAGTCAACGTATCTCAAAAATAATAAGTTGGTTCTGTAAGACTCTGGAGAGAGAGATTATATACACATATTTTAAAATATTACAAGTCGATAGGCTTTTAACATAACAAAGTCCCCTGTACCTAACACAGGACATAAAATGTGTTGTTCTTGTTGTTCATTAACTACTCTCATGGTTTCTTTGTTTCTCCATTTCACCCAAGTGTTATACATATGATGATAAACTTTCATTTTCAGAAACTCATGCAAGCCCATGTTCAGACTCAGCAATGGAATGACTGTTTTATTTATTCTCTCAAAGTTTAATATAGGTGTGCTGCATTTCCCCCCATCTACATTAGAAAATAGCTGAGAAAAACAACTTAATGGAGGATAGGTTTGTTTTGGCCTCAGGTGTTGGGAGTTTGGATTCATTCCATTTGGGAGGGCAGCTCTCATCAGGATGGTCAGGAAGCATGGGGCAAGGGCAGTACTCCCAGCTTTCTCCCCTTTCCCTTTTTGTTCCTTGTGGGCTTCGGGCCTATTGGATGGTACTGCTCACATTCAGGAAGGCTGAGCTGCCTTCTTTAATTCTATCTAGAAATATATTCAACCTAACACATAGATGTGCACTAAACTGATTTTCTAAGCAATTTTCAATCCAAACAATTGACAAGATTAATCATCATCAAGAGAAAATTTGTTTTTATTACATCGTTTTGGAAAGAAATGTATTTTTAAGATTAAAAGTTTATAAGCTCTGTATGTGCAGTAAACAAAAGGAAATTTGTTGTTGCTACTTGTTAGTTTTGTTGGTCTTTTGGAAATAAGAGTATTGTGGACTTGTCTGCCTGGGCTGGCTTTGTTAAAGCAATGTCCTCAGATCTCAGCCTCATGGGTAGCTAGGATTACAGGTATAAGCCATGAGCATCTGGTGAAGGAGATTTCCTTTTAAGAACTACATGAGGGGCTGGGAAGGTGGCTCAGTGGTAGAGTGCTTGCCTTGCATGCTTGAGGCCCTGGGTTTGATTCCTCAGCACCACATAAGCAAAAAGAAAAAAGCCAGAAGTGGCGCTGTGGCTCAAGTGGTAGAGCGCTACCCTTGAGCTGAAGAGCTGAGGGACAGCGCCTAGGCCCAGAGTTCAGGCCCCACGACTGGACCCCCTCCCCAAAAAAAGAACTACATGATATTGATACCACTAAAGTTAAAGTTATAATCCATTTGAGAAGATTGTCCATATCTTTAAGTATTATGGTCATAGTTTATAATACACAATCATTATGAACAGTATCTAATATTCCTTATTGTAAAATACAGAAATAATTTGTACAGTGCAGGTTCATAGATCCTCAACCAAAGTTGTCACTTTATATATTTATAATTAATGTATAGACATCTTACTCCTTGTACTTGAAAGTCTCTAATGACAAGCATTCTTTTATGTATATATCTTTATTGTAAAAATAATGTTCAGAGTAAGGATATAAGTTGGCAGGCATTCTTATATATGCAACATATAATTTGAATTTTGCATGGTTTAGAAAAATTAACTTGAAACCAAATCAATTTTTAAACTATCTACATTTGATCTGTTGATCTACTTTGTATATAGATTATTATATATTTACATTATATTTAAAATACATAATTAGTTTCTAAAAGATTTTAATTGATATATTCTTACTTTACAATACAGTATATTTAATTTTTATTAATTTTTCTCAGCAATATTTCATAGATTTCAACATAAAGTGCTTGAATGCTTTGTTTAGATTTAGTCCTTTAAAATGATTTTGGGGATGATTTTGAGTGAAATTATTTTCTCATTATTTTCCAATTGTTTAAGTTAGAAACATACAAAGGTTCTCTAAGTAATAACCCTAAGTCCTAACACCTGTTAAATTCATCTGTCCTTCCTGCTAATTTTTAGATGCCATGTAATTTCCTATTTAAATAAGCGAACAAATATGTACATAAGAGCAGTTTTCTACTTAATTTCTGAGTTCTATGAAATTTGTTTCATATCCTTGACCAATTGAAGTGGTCAGAATGCTCACTAACTGGTGAACAAACTGTTTAAAGTGGCAGGTTTGCTTTATTTCTGATCTTAATGAGGGAACTCTCATCTTTACCCTGAATCCATTGTGAGATACAGGTTTTCATTATCAACCTTAGGAAATACACTCTTTCTAGTTTTACTACAATTTTTATCATGAACAAATTTGTAGATGTTTTGTGATGTCATTTTACATCTCTTGGCATGATGAAATGCAAGTAGCTTTTTCTTCAAAGATGGAGAATTGAATAGGCTTTTCAAAGAATAATTAGCCTCAAAATTCTCATGGTGAAATTTGGAAATCCTATGTGATCGTCATGCATTATTTGGTTGGACCAATTTGATGATAGTTATTAAAGATCTTATGTACTCATGTTCCTATGGTTATATGTGTGTACATATAGTTTTCATGTAGTGACTTTATTCCTTTCTTCCCCCACTTTTTTATTTCCTACTATTTGGGATTGAGCCCAAGACTTCATGCATGCTAGGCATATAGACAGAAAGACAGACAGACAGACAGAGACAGAGTTAGATATAGTTATATTGTTATTGAGATCCAGCCTTTTTAATTTTGCACCAAGGTGGCCCCAAGAGTACCCTACATCACCTTATGAGTAACTTTGATTGTATTTTTTTTCCACATCTGGCTTAAATCTAGTTTCAGGATTTATTAAAATTATATTATTCTAAAATTAGCTGGACAGTGTTTCTTCCTTTTATGTTATGAAAAGATTTGTTTAGAATTGGTATTACTTATTTCTTAAATATTTACAGAATTTACTAGCGAAACCAGTTTTATGTGAGGTTTTCCTTTATAAAAAGTATTTTGATAATAGATTAAATCTCTTGAACAGGTATAGATCATCTCAGATTTTGTACATCGTCTTGCATTAACTTTTAATATATTTTCTGAAGGTACTGCATTCTTTCTGGCTATGTCTATTTTATATGAGTTATTCCTGATGTCTTATTATCTGTGGTGAAGTCGCATTTTCTCATCTTCAGTATTCATCATTGGTATTCCTTTTTTGGTGAAGTATTATTAGAAGTTTATCAATTTTAATTTTCTCAATGAAATTTTGTTGGTTATCAGCTATCAACAAAATTAGTCTTGGTCTTCTAAAAAATAAGAATATTAAATTATACTCCATGATTAATGCAATAATATGGAGGTCTTTTTTAAGTAAAAATATTCAGGTGTAGGGTATATTTGTTATTTGTTTAAAGGTATTTCTGTTGATGTTAGGGTTTAAACTCAGAGCCTTAGACTTTCCAAGCAAGCATCTACCATTTGAACCAGACCTCTAGGTCTGAATATGTTATCTATTTCCAAATACTATCAAACACTTTCATTTTCTGATTAGAGATATTTTGCTTTGAACTGTTTAGTGAAAGAGAAGCAAGAAAAATCTACTTTACAAAGTATTTAAGAAATCTGAAACTAGAATAACAAAAGCATTAATGAGTTTTTAAAAAACTGCAAACAAGCATATATAATTAGGGCATTGCTCTTATTATCACATTGTATGTTTTACTTTGTATCACACTATGTTTTATTACAAATAATATATATTATGTATTTCCTATATACATTATATATAAAATAATTTGCATTGTATAAAACATTTTATATATTCAAAGACTAGATAGATAGATAAATAGCTAAATAGAAAGATTTGTTCTATAATTTTTTAAGACGTTTCAGTTTTCAGTAAACTTTGAGCTATGTTGGGTTGGAGCTTACATTTTTACATAAATGGTATAGCTAGCTCCAGTGGATCATATCTGTAATCCTAGCAACTCAGGAGACTGAGATCTGAGGTTTGTACTTCCAAGTCAGCCTGGGCAGGAAAGTCTGTGAGACTTTCATCTTCAATTAATCAGCAAAATTCTAGAACTGGACACATGGTTCAAGTGGTAGAGCAGCAGCCTTGAGCAAAAGCTCAGGAACAGTTGCTAGGCCCTGAATTCAAACCTCAGGATCAGCACACAGGCTTGTGCATGCCCACACACACACACACACACACACACACACACACACAATCACAATGTATGACATATAATACAACATACAACTTTAAATATAGTTGAGGGTTTCAAGCTTTGAGACTGTAGTAAGTCAACAGATACATGATATTATATAAAACATGTTCACTTACTGAAATTAATTATTTTTTGTTGATTTTTGTTGTTGGTGGTGGTGGTGGCCGTGGGGCTTGAACTCTGGGCCTGGGCTCTGTCCCTGAGCTCTTCAGCTCAAGGCTAGCGCTCTAAAATTAATTATTAAGCATAAGAAGCAACACAGTGGTACTACTCCATTCAGTGTGAAAGACAAAAATGTGAACTCCTACTTTTACATACAATGAAATCTTGATTAGAAACTCCTGAGTGGGAGCATTCAATTCCTTCCACCCTAGCACAGACTGCCCAAAGAGGAAGGAGAAGGGATAAGAAAAGGTCACTTCATGAGATCATTACTCAGAATATATGAGGAAGAATACATTTTATCTTTTTTTTCAGGTTAGTGTCTTCAAACCTATAGGCATTTTCTTGCAGTCTTTAAAGACAGCTGCAGGGTGTTTCATTAATAATGCATACTTTCTATTTGTAACTTTTCTCACTCACTACTCTCTGAGGTCTGAAGCACATGCATTGTCTTATACCTGGTGAATTTTTTAAAGCTATTTGGAAAAAGCCATTACAAAAAAAATGAACACCATTATTGAACAGGAGAAAAGATGTTTTTTTGTTTTTTTTTTTGAGGTGGCTCAGTGGTAGAGCACTTGCCTTGCATGCATGATATCCTGGGTTCGATTCCTCAGCACCACATAAGCAAAAAAGAAAAAAAAAAAAAAAAAAGAATGAAAGAAAAGATGTTATTGGAGCAAAATTTCTCTCTATACATATTTCAGTAGAAATCACTGAATCTGCTCTCTTTTCTTTGTTTATAAAATTAACATGTCACAGCTTACCTTATATTTTATCATGTACATTGTCATTTGTAAAACCAAATTATAAAAATAAAGCAATAATTGAGCCATTTCTTATCCCAACATTAGATTGAAAATATCAAATTTTTAAAATAACTTTTCAGTTTAGTGTTTTCATATTGGTGCACAGTGAGTCAGTAAATTTCTCCTAAAGATTGTACAATTATCAGTCTATTGCTTCAATTTTCCATTAAGCCAGGTACCCAAATTTACAAATGAAAAAAGAGAACATGAGAACCAAAGTAAAAAATTCAAAGCTAATTTACTAAATGAAATAAATGTCAAGTATAAGATACAATCTCCTAATAAGTGTTACAGGAAATGAAAAAGGACTGAACATTTGTTTTGGTATGGACAAAAAAACATGGTGTACAAGTCCCATGATCAGAACCTACAAGTAGAATTCAAAGCCACAGGAAAGGCACACTTCTTATACACAACACAAAACCAAGGTGCTACAGCAAAATCATATCCATTCAACAATGAAATGAACTCATTTAGCCACATAGAGCAGAGTCCTCACAGTTCTGATTAATCAGAATCATGTATCATTCTCAAATCTTAAGCACTTTGCACCCTCTGACTTACTAGTTGTGACCATCTTGATTCCTTTGTGTTGCCTGTGCTTCTTGAACCTAGTACTAATGACTATAATGAAATATTACCCCATTTCACAATGCATTCCAAAAGTTTTTTCATATATTACCAATGTCTCTTAAAAGTTAAAAACAATAATACATTTTAGTTCTCATCAGGCAGTTAGTTACCCACTTTAACACTTGCTAGCATTCTCCTTGGGTCACATCAGATTCACAGCTTATTCTTTCTTCTTTAAGGTCTTCTTTGATATTCCTTGTAATGACAGTTGAGCTGATGATTCATGTTTTATCTTTATGTGCTTGAAAAATTCCAGTGGTTGTGTTTTTTCCATAATTTTCATTGAACCTAGAATTGAAGGTGGCAATTTTTTCTTTTAGTACTTTAAAGGATGTAAACCCTATTGCTTTAGCCTCTACAAGGATATGACATTTACACTTATTTGCATACCTCGTTACCTGTGAACCTCTCTCCTACTTTGCAATGCTTTTCTATGCCATTGATATTGTACAGTGGTGGGTTCATGTCTTGTAGCTTTCTTTGTCTCCTCTGCTTGAAAGTTACTGAAAATCTTGATCATCAGGTTTATAGGTTTCATCAAATTTGGGGATATTTGGGGCACCATCTCCTCAAATAGTTTTGTTTTTCCTGTCCACTCTCAACCCTCTCAACTTGGAACACAGATGACAGAGATTGTTAAGCATTCTAGACTACTACAGCTCATACTTTATGCACAGGTTTAAAGTCTTTTTGTGCTCTGTATGTTTAATTGAGGATAGCTTTTTATCAGTATGTCTTTAAAGTCACTATTTAGTTTTTCTTTATTGTTGAATTAATATGCATCTGTAGTGTGAATGAATTGTATTGTGAGTTTTCATGTGTGTGCACAGGGCATTTGAAAAAAATCCCATCCTATACCCTATTTCTTTCAAGGAGTATTTGGTGGGTTTCATCTTGCTAAGTGTGTGTGTGTGTGTGTGTGTGTGTGTGTGTGTGTGTGTGTGCGCGCGTGTGTAATACACGTTTTTAATTGGGTAGTCTGTTATAACCCAATCAATTTTATTTCTGTATTTCACATTGACTTTAGCCTTTAGCACAGTTCGCTTCAGCTCTTTTACTGTCTGTTAACATTCTACTTATGCTCTCAGTCTTGTCTCCACCATCTTGGATGCGTACAGTGTCTTGTCTGGGAATTATGTTATCAGTATCACTTCTAGGCCAGTTTCTAATTATTAATTTTTAATCTCTTCGTTGGGATATTTTTGACTGGGTCTGTGTGTGTGATATTTTGGGATGCTATTTTGTGCTTCATAAACTGTTCTTGAGTTATGTTCTAAAATGCAGTTAATTGGGAAAATAACCTCTTTGAAGCTTGCCTTGCCTTTGATCTATTTTGGTGATGGCGTCTAAAAGCATGGGTAATCAAATTTGCCCCTCTACTGAGGAAATAACTTTCTCAAGATCTTCAGCCAAACCCTCACGAGTTAGTTGATTGTGAAATGCCTCTGGAAAGCCACTTTATCCAGGTCCTACATGGGCACCAAAGACTGTTACCTCAACTACTATGGAGTGGTTCATAACCTTTCTTGTGAAGCTTCCCCAGGCACAGCTACCAATAAGCATCCAGGGACAAACTAAAGAGGACCTCTGTAGACCTCCATAGCATTGACCTCCTGTGCAGTTCTCTTCTTTCTGGTACTCTTCTCCATAATTTTAACTACTATTTAGGTCACCTCCTATTTCCACTCGTGTCTTTAATTGAGGAATTTTGTAGGCTGCTTTCTGTATTTTTCCTAAAATCTGAACATACTTTATGCCACAAGCTGAGACCTCAAAAGATTCACTTCCTTCAGGGATTACTTGTTTACCCAGTGTCTGAAAACTATTACATTAGATATTTTGTCTTCTTTAAAACGTTCTTTCAGGCAGGAGGAATAAAGTAAGTCCCTATAAATCCATTCTGATTCTGGCCAGAATTGAGAGTCCTTTCATAACATTTGAGTAATTCCTTTACTATTTAAGTATGCCAAAATTTTCAGCCATTTAAGGATATCAGAAATGCCAAACTACATTAGACCTATTTCCTTATCTCTGACACAAATCTCATCCAGCATAAAGCCTGTCATATGGCATTTTTCAGGAGTAAATTTAACTTGAGTGCTCTCAGAAATAGGTCTTCTATCTAACCTGTGGAGAAATGAACCTTTGTAACTCCCCGGGTGCATTCTAAGTTCAGTGAATTCAATGTAAATTACAATGTGAAGCTCAGCATCTCCTCCCATCAAGAAAAATAATCCCTTCATGCATGGAATATAAAAGTTTTGGGTTTATGACATGCAAACATTTTTAAATCAGAAAAATCAATGTATGTTAGCAGCATCAAGAATGGTTGACATACATGAATAAAAAATGAGTTAGCACCATGGAGAGGGTATTTCATTACTGTGAAATGAAGTACATTATAGGTTTTGGTTAACAAAATTCTACTCTGTATTTTTGAAACAGAGTGAAGAAGAATTATGGAGAATGATTTTTGACCTAAAGTCTGAGAAACCTAATCCCAACTACCTAGCAACAAAAAGTCATTTCATGGTAAAGAAAATAAAAAGGGAGTCAGGACCCCCCTACACACATACACACACATTCTTATTCCCAAATATCTTATTTGGAACATATATGAATAGCTACAGCACTGAGCACAAACCCCAGCTGTGTTTCAGGCGGGATCAGAACAGATCATTGAAAATTAATCTACTGCAAGCTATAGAAACCATGTTAAAAGAAAGGCAATTTTCTTTCTTTTATGAATTTGTAATTGTTTACACAGGAGTCCCAAGTTAATGTTGGTGGGCTCTGCTTTTCCTGCTTTTTAATCTTTTCACTGGACAATAGAGTTTTACCTTGGTTGGATTGTTTATGCTTTTTATCTTACATTACATATAACCTTTCTCCATCAATAACATTTGTCCAACATCTACAGTGTAAATGTGAATGGAATATACTCATGAATCCAAAGAAAAACTTCTCTTCATTTTCTTAGTATTTCACATGCCCTTTGAGGTTCTGCTTTGTGTGAGTCAATGCTTTGATTCTACAGGGGCAAATGAATTCAATATATAATGTATTACTTGACTTACATTTTCCTTTTCCAGTGGTCTTGCCATGTGGCTAATATGAGTCAAAATGCTAAATTGGTAAGATTTCCAATTGCAAGAAGTTAATAGAAAAATATTTTGTGATAGAGTTATGCTAGAAGACCAACTTTTCGCCGATTTTTACTAAAAGTATTCTCTAAGAATGACTTACTGAATGACTTTTAAGCACGAGGCACCTTATGGAAGACAAAAGGAGGTTAACAAAGTAAGATATATAGTTGGGTATATTCTAGGTTCCCTGTGTCTTCTATTGTAAATAGAAGAGTACTTCTTGAAAAGAGTAAAGTTCATGTGATTTCTTTCTTATTTTATTTTATTGTAAAGATGGTGTACAGAGGAGTTACAGCTGCATAAGTAAGTCAATGAGTACATTTCTTGTTGAACAGTGTTACTCCTCCTTTATTTTTCTCTTACTTTCCCTCCCCCCTCAAATTCCTCCCCACACAAAATTGTAAAGTTCATTTTCAACACAGTGTCTCGTGAGTATCACTGTTACATTGGTTAAGCCTTTGTCCTTTGTCTCACCATTTTGTAATTTTTCTTCCCTTCTCCAAATTAGATAAACAAATATACAAGACACAGGGTACCAAAATCAAAAACAGTGACACCAAGGGCTAAAAAAAAAGGAAAAGAAAAAAAGGAAAAAAGGAAAGACAAAGAAGTACAGTACAATAAAAAAAAATCATCAAAAAAACAACCATCCCATTAATAAGTGGGGTAAAGAATTAAAAAGACTCAAGTGATAGAGTGCTAGCCTTGAGCTGAATTGCTGAGGGACAGTGCCCAGGCCCAGAGTTCAGGCCCCATGATTGACCCCCCACACACAAACACACACAAAGAATTAAAAAGAGACTTCTCTGAAGAGGAAATAAGAATGGCCAATAGACACATAAAGAAATGTCCAACATCTCTAGCCACCACAAAGAGATTCTACCTCACCCCAATTAGAATGGCCATTATCAAGAAACAAATAACAGATGCTGGTGGGGATGTGGCCAAAAGGGAATGCTATCACACTGTTGGTGGAAATGTAAACTAGTTCAACCATTCTGGAAACTCCAGGAATCTCCATAGTGGAGGTTCCTTAAAAGACATAGAACTCCCCTATGATCCAACTGTCCCACTCCTGTGCATTTACTCAAATGAACACAAACAAGGGCACACTAAAGTTATCAGCACAACTATATTCACTGCAGCATTATTTGCCATAGCTAAGATATGGAACCAACCCAGATGCCCCTCCGTAGATGAATGGATCAAGAAAATGTGGTATATATACACAATGGAATTCTATGCTTCCATCAGAAAGAATGACATTGCCCATTCATAAGGAAATGGAAAGCCATGGAAAAAATTGTATTAAGTGAAGTAAGCCAGGCCCAAAGAAACATAGGCTCATGGTTTTCCTCATTTGTAATAATTAGTAAAGTTCATGTGATTTTTTGAAAGAACCATTATACATTTTTTGAAAGGTTCCCTTGATGTCAGTTTGTAAGAGCAGTTGGCCTGGAAATGCTAACCAGAAAATTTTGACTCAAAGTTTGAATGGGATTAATTCTCGAGGAGGACATTTGATTTAGGAAGTATAAGAAAGAGAATATAGGAGTGAAAAGAAGAGGTTCAGGGTCTGAACACTTTAGTTGAGCCATGATTGCAAGTTCTTATAAAGCAGGTGCAGGATTAATGAATAGAAAGATAACTTGAGAGGAAGGTATGAATAGACTTAAAATTGTAACTTTTGATATTATAAAATATGCCTTTCCTAACTATTCCAAAGATGATGTTGTATAGCATTTTGGGGGGTACTAATGGAATCAGAAATTCCGGGAGCTTTTGTGTAAGTCACTTGCCTATTCAGTTAGTTACCCAATAGCTAGTCATTTTATATCACGTAGCATTTGAACTTGGGGGGCCTTGCTGTGCTGTAGTCCAGTCTGGTGAGCTTGAGATTTTTCTGCCTCAGATTCCTGAGTTCTGAGATTACAGGTTTATACCACCCCACCTGGCTATTTTTATGAGAATAGTGAAATTCAGAGTCAAAAGAGAAGCAGAACTATAGTGTAGCAGTTTGTGAGTGGATTAGACCTCATTAAGGTGTGATTTTTTTTCTTTTTCTGTTACTGGTATACAGTAATTGAAAAACTTGATGGCTTTCATCATGATGTTTTCATTCATGTAGATAATGATCCTATTCATATTTCCAGTGCCCTGTCTTATTCCCTCCCATCCTAATGGAAGATGTAATTTATTAAGGAGATAGTATTATCTAATACTGTGAGTAAGATGTTATTCTCCTTCCTCACAGGCTCTGTTCTAAAACCAGCCTCATGGAATAGGAAAAAACTACTTTGTTATGACTTCATTAATGCAAATTATCCCTAGGAAGTTGTGCACTATACTTTGGTCCTACTATTTAAGTGGATTTGCTTAATATCAAACATTTCTCAAGGGGAAGCACTTTACCTTTTTTCAATGACATCTAATTTAGTTTCTAATGCCCTGAAGTACTTTAGCAAGTCCTGACTCGATCTACAAATGCCACTGACCTGCCTTTAAGAACCAATATCTTTTCATCTTCTGTGTACTGCTTTCTGTATCTCTGTGGGTCCAGATGATACATATACTGGACTACTATACACATTCACATGTACACACACACATTCACATGCACAAAGTCTGTCTGGGCCTGAGTATTTGATTGCTTTTGAGTGTTGGGGACATGAGGCAGGTAATTTAATAATTAAGATTTATATATTTAAGACCTTAAAGAAATTCATTTTAAAACAATAAGTGACAAATCATTCAATTGTATTTTTTTTGTCAGTCATGGGGCTTGAAATCTGAGCCTGGGCACTGTCTCAGCTCTTCTGCTCAAAGAGAGCACTCTACCACTTGAGCCACAGCACCACTTCTGGTTTTCTGGTGGTTTATTGGAGATAAGAGCCTTACAGGCTTTCCTGCCCTGGCTGGCTTTGAACCACAGTCCTCAGATCTCAGCCTTCTGAGTAGCTAGGATTATAGTTGTAAGCCACCATTGTATTTCTTCATAGATATAGATAGATAGATAGATAGATAGATAGATAGATAGATAGATAGATAGATAGATAGATAGATAGATAGATAGATATGGTATATATCCATATATATCATATATATAGTATTTATGTGTATGTGTGTGTTTTATGTGCTGTGCATTTTGATAATCAGAATTTTATACAAACATGAAAAATAAGTCACATTCTAGTATGACTTATATAGAAAAATTTGGCAAATGAAGTGATAGGATAGAATCTATTATGTCTAACAATGTCAATCTTGGAGCACATGAATTACTCAATCACATATTCTGTTCATTATGTTAATTGTTCACATTTTCTTCATCTGCACAATTATTGGAAGGCCTTATTTATACTCCAAATTTCAAGGAAGTGTTTTAGCTATACTTGGAATTGTATGTTGTGATAGATGAATATGAATAGCTTTTGGCTAAACTCAGCATTTCACTGTCTCTTTGACTAACAAATATAGCCTTGCAGTTCAGATGCAGCAAATTATGTTATAAATCCTATTAAGAAATAGTCAATTGCATGTCTACAGCTCCGTTGTATCAGTTCATGTAAATGAGAACAAAAATAGAACTGCAATAAGGTACACTTTTATTTCTTTTAATACCATGTGAAGTTTCTTCTTGGAGAGGAGAGGCTAAATTTCTGTTGGGAGCTCAGATTGCTACTAAGAATTCATCATGTTAAGGTCCAAGAGACTGATCATGTTCTTCTGTAATAATTGAAGTGAAAGTCAACATTGTCTTCTTAATAATTAACATGATGTCTTAGAAATTATTGATTTCCTTAAAAAGGTTTAAGAAGGTCTGACTAGTCACCTCCAGGGTCTAACAAGGTTACATTACTTTGACAACAAACATCACCAGATATCCTTACATTAGGGATAATCTAGATGAGATTATAATGGAGAACCAGCTGGGTGCTGAATAAACTGTGTCCTTTTAGAAGAGTCACACACAAGCCAGGCACAGGTGGCTCATGCTTGTAATCTTAGCTGTTCAGGAGACTGACAGATGAGGGTTGCCATTTGAAACCATCTAGGGCAGGAAAGTCCATAAAACTTTTATCTCCACTTAACCACCAAAAGAGCCAGAAGTGGTGCTTGTGAGTCAAGTGTTAGAGTACCTGCCTTAAGTAGGAAAAGCTAAAGCCCTTAAGTTCAAGCCCTAGTACTGGTACATATTCACACATACCCACAAACACACACACACACGGAGACACAAAAGAGGAGAGAAAGTCCTGTGGATTTGGAGATTGGAGTGGCACAATCCATCCTGATAAGCAACAAAAGCTAGAAAAGCAAGCTGACCTCTCATGGGGCCTGAAGGTATGGCCCTGCTGATCCCCTAATTGTGGACATTTGTCCTTGAAATCTGTGTGGGAACAATTTCTGTTGTTAGGCCTCCATTTAAAAAGAAGTTAACAAAAACTCAGAAAGGATAGTTATTGTAGAATGAGAGCATTAGAATGATAAGGGTTGATCATGTGTCCCTTAATTGGAAAATTCGAGGATTAAAATAATTATTACTGGGTAGTTAAGGGGAAACTACCTTCACTATCCAAATGAATGGTGGTCTTCTATTGATCAACTGCTTCTTTTACAAAAGCTCAGATTATGCACATTAGAAAACAGACACAAATTCTGCAGATTTATCCACATCTACCTTTTCTGTAACATATAGGGTCTTTACTAGAAAAAAGAAAAGAAATTTGAAGGCTACCCAATGAATTCTGCACATGGACTATTTTTTTTCTTATTAAGAACAGGTGGGTTGTTCTACCCACCTGTAGAGCAAAATAATCATTTTTTCTTTTAACTTGTAGAGTCAGGAATTATACCCACATGAGTGAAGTAAGCAGTTTATTTTTATAAAAATCTAATTTGCAAGGCTTGCATGCCAGTTTTTCTGAGCAAAAATAAATAAATAAGAAAATACTATAAAAGTACTGGACAAAATGGTATTTACAAAAAAGCTGCAGATTTGAAGCAAAAAGGTATCTATTTGATTTTATATGTGCTTATTATTATTATTATTGCCCGTGTACTTATATTCTTCCAGCAGGACTGTATTCCTTTCACTTGCTTTTCTAATATATGACCACATATTATTGAGTGGTCTCTTTTACTACTTTAACCTGTAATAAAAGTTGAGGGGCTGTGTTTCTGACCACCATAATGGGAGATGTCTCTGTTGGATCACATAAAAGAATTAGGATCCTGGGTAAACACGAGGTCAATAAAGACATGTGAAGAACTTTTGGTAATGAGGGAAAAACACACACATCTCCTTTATGCAGTAAGGGTCCAGTTTTTGCTCTTGATATTTCTTTGCTACTTGTCAGCGTTTTAAATTTCCAGTGCTCAATGTGGTAATTTCTCTGTATTTGGTCAATATTACTGAGAAACAGTGTCCTGGTTTCCTCAATCTGTCAAATGAGCATAAAAAGCAGTTCCTAGCCTCACCAGGAGTGTCTGAAGAGAAAGCAGATCCTGTCTGTGTGGTAGAATGAAGTTATTTTTGAAACAAGTATCAGGAAACAAAATCTGAGATTTTTTTTTCCTTTGTGCCAGTACTGAGGCTTGAACTCAGGGCCTAAGCTTTTCTCCAAAAGGTTGGTACTTTTGTCACTTGAGCCACAGATCCACTTCTGGTTAATTGGAGATCAGAGTCTCACAGACTTTTCTGCTGGGGCAGTCCTTGAACTGTGATCCTCAGATCTCAGTAAATCGCTGGGAAAATAGCCGTGAGTCACCAGAGCCCAGCCAGAATCGAGATGTTAGTGGAGGTTGCCCCACTATTTTTAGAATAGGCATTCAATGGAAATATAATGGAACTTTATAGATTGTAAAGACAAGGCTGTGATTTTCTGTGATCTATATCGTACTTTTAGACCTTGGAAGGAAATAAGGAAATATCACCCCATACCGTTCAATAAGGCAAGTGAATAAAGTCACTTCTGCTGCCATTACAAACAGTGCTTAGATTCGAAATCCCATCATAATTCTGACAGGTAGCATTTACTGAACACTTACTATGTGCTAAGCCCTACATGGTCTATGTGCACTGCCTCATTTCAACCTAAGAAGATGTGCTCTGACTGACACCATTTTAAGTTAATATCACAGAAGATTACGCGGATGGCGAGTCTTTAGTTACTAGTCCCAGATCTGTAACCTAGGCAGTGGTGAACTGATAGATCCAGGATTCAAACTGCCTGGTTCTAAGGCACGTCTCTATACTATAATATGCCAGGTGACACACCTTTCCCTGCTACCTTGTGCAAGGCAAGTAGAGCCTTAAAATTAATCTGCCCATAGGAGCCAATAGAGCTAGTCCCTCTGGAATTCATGTTTGACTTCCTAAGGATAATGAAGTCCTAGAACATTTCTTTTGTGGTATTTAGTAACTGAGACATTCTTCGGAGATTATTTTTGTTTTTCACTAACACTGTAGAAGTGTAAAATTAAGGCAAGCACTGTTTTTAATCCTCTCTCAAAGGGAGCAAGTTTTTACCTATCATTTCAAAAGTCTGTGATAATAAAAGTTGGTGTATTTTATAACCAACCTTAAAGAATAAGAACAAAGAGACAGATTGCTTTATCCCTTACCTCTCTCATCCCTCTTACTCACTCTCTCTCACATACCCATACTACATGTACTCACGTACATTAAGTCTCTGAATTTCACCTTCATACTGCTTCATCCCCTATCCTTCATATGTATTTCATATGTATTATGTAATTCTTCAAATTATATGCCAGAGAGCTATCTCTGCTCTCCAAAAGTCCCCATTATATAGAATTATATAATGGGTATCCCTAATAAATTGTGAAAGTATAGTTAATCGATCAGTACTAGTTTCATTTTAAGTGTACTATATGAAAACTTGTCAATAGAGTGGTTTATTTTTTCTATCAATAAGTTATTTCATGCTTAGGTACAGTGGTACATGCCTGTAATCCCTACTACTTTAGAGACAGATGTAAAAGGATTGTGGTTCAGAGGCCCACTCCATGCAAAACACTTCAAAAACTTAAAATAAACACCACAAAGAAGGGCTAGAGGGGACATGCATCAAGTGGGAAAGAGGAACCTTGCATTCAAATGCCATTCCAGCTACAAAGAAAAAGAAAAGGACGCTTCTTTATTTGTAAACAGGGACTTTCTAATCTGTCCTGATTGCTGGCGAGCTGAGTAGTTATTACTACCAATTAGATGCATACTGGAGGTTCAAAAACTTCATAATAAATAAATTGTTTGAGATCATTGATGTTATAATAACTGCAACATAGAAGTACCTTGATAAATATATCAAGCTAATTATATGAGTTATTGGAGCATTAGAGTGTTTGGAATTCAATGTAGTGAATCAGCCATTTAATCACCACGCATCAAGTACTACAAAGGGAAATGCCAGTGAAAATTAAAGCTAAGTAGAAAGACTTGACGTACAACGCAAGACTTGACTTAGAATCCAGGCCTGCTTTGTAGTAGGTGAGAAACTACTGCCACTTAATGGAGCCTCTACACTCCTCCACATCCACACTGCCATATTAGAGATCACGGGGAAGATTTCTTGAGATGGTTACAAAGATTGAAGAAGCTAAGACATTCAAAACAACAGTGTATCTCAATACAGTTGTTCTATGTCCCCTTTCATAATTAACAAGAAATCATCAGAGAAATATAGCTGCAAAGTCATCTGGGAACGATAGACTTAATTCAATCATCAGTGATGTTTCTGAAAAGAATGTAGCGGTTTTCCTAATTTTTTTAATTGGGAAAATAGTGTACAGAGGAGCTACAATGACATGGGCAAGGTAATGAGTGCATTTCTTATCAAGCATTGTAGCCTGCTCCTTTGTTTCCCCTTCCCATCCCTTCTCATCTCCCCCCGAACCCCACCCCTCGCCTAAGTTGTAAACTTCATTTTTGACATAACATCTTGTACGTCTCATTGTTGCAATGGGTCCACCTGTATCCCTATTTAAACAATTTGTGTTTTCCCTTCTTAAATTTATTTTATCTTCAAATAGGGGTTTAAATCCAACATGTCAGTCCATGTGTCCAGCACAACAGGATCAGCATCACCCCCTCAATTTCCATCATTCGTCTTTATCTCTCTCAAGCCCATCCACTTTCTTCAGCCCCCTGAAGTATCTTGGTTCCATTTTCACATATCTACATTGAATATTAGGGCTGGTTGACTTATCAAGGAAAAAAGCACAGAATGGTTAGAGAAAGAATACGCCAGGCGTCGGTTATCAAGCCTGCCAAATCACAAAATGCCAAGGGATTTGGAGACTTTAAACATCTCAACCTTCCCATACACTTGTTGTCGCATTAAAAATAGAGGCGGTGACTGGGATGCAATACTGTTTTTTAAAATTATTACCACCCACCTTCTCTCTTTCATACATAGGTAAATAAACATCTGGAGGTTTTTTTAATTTATTTTTTCAATAAGTTTTTTATTGTGAAAATACTGTACAGAGGTGTTAGAATTACATGAGCAAGTATCCCTTCCTCCCGTCTCCACAACTCCACTCCCACTCCTCCCCACGCCCTCCCCCCCTCCCCACTCCTAAATTGTAAAGTTTGTTTTTCGATATAATGACTTGTACATCTCATTGTTGCAATGGTCCACCTGTATCCCTATTTAAACAATTTGTTTTTTCCCTTCCCCTCCCCAAATTATACCAACATCAAATACAGTAAAAGCAGGGGTTATACCATGGGGGAGGGACATACAAAGCAACAAAGAAATCATCTTATAAATGTGTTAGAAATAATAGCAAGCAAGAAAAAAACCACTTGTGTCCTTATCTTGGGGTTCATTTCGCTTAACATCATCTTATCTGACCTTTCCTGCGTGTCTCAGGCATATGCTAGTTATTGCAAATAAGGGAAGCCATGGGACCTATGTTTCTTTGGGCCTGGCTTACTTCACTTAATATAATTTTTTCCAAGTCTTTCCATTTCCTAAGAAATGGGGCAATGTCATTCTTTCTGATGGAGGCATAGAATTCCATTGTGTATATATACCACATTTTCTTGATCCATTCATCTACTTAGGGGCATCTGGGTTGGTTCCATATCTTAGCTATGGTAAATAATGCTGTGATAAACATAGTCATGCTGGTAGCTTTAGTATGGTCTTGTTTGTGATCATTCAGGTAAATGCCCAAAAGTAGGATGGTCGCTGGGTCATAGGGGAGCTCTATGTGGAGTCTTTTGAGGAACCTCCATACTACTTTCCAAAGTGGTTGAACAAGTTTACACTCCCGCCAACAATGCAGTAAGGTTCCCTTCTGTAGAGTTCTTGATTATAGCCATTCTAACTGGAGTGAGGTGGTATCTCATTGTTGTTTTGATTTGCATTTATTTTATGGCTAGGGAGGTTGAGCATTTCTTCATGTGTCTATCCTTCTTTCCTCTTCAGAGAAGTTTCTCTTTAAGTCTTTAGCCCACTTATTAATTGGACAGTTGTTTCTTTGAGGATTTGTTGTTGGGGGATTTAATGTTTTGAGTTCCAGGTATATTTTAGATATGAGACCCTTGTCCATTATACGGCTAGTGAAGATCTTCTCCCAATCCCTGGGCTTTCTATTGATCTTGCTAGCTATGTCCCTTTGCCATGCAGAAGCTCTGCAATTTCATGCAATCCCATTTGTCCAACCTTTGATTTGTTGTGTTTCTGGGTCTCTATTAAGAAAATTTCAGCCTGTGCCAAGAAGACCTAGGGTTTCTCCTATTCTGTCCTGTAATGTTATCAGGGTGTCTACTTTGACTCCGAGGTCTTTGATCCATTTTGAGTCGTTTCTGGTGCAGGGTGATATATAAGGATCTAGCTTTAGTTTTCTACAAGTGATTAACCAATTTTTCCAGCACCATTTATTGAAGAGGCTGTCTTTCTTCCATTCTATTTTCTTAGCTCCCTTATGGAGGATTAGGTGGCTATAGGTCTGTGGGTTCATTTCTGGTTTTCAATTCTACTCCATTGGTCCTGAGGTCTCTTCTTGTACCAATACCAAGCTGTTTTGATTACTATGGCTTTATAGTAGAGTTTGAAATTTGGTATTGATATTCCTCCAGCACTGTTCTTTCTGTTGAGGATTGTTTTTTGCTATTCAGGGTCTTTTATTGTTCCATATGAATTTTTGAATTGCCTCTTCTATTTCCTTGAAGAATGAGGTTGAAATTTTGATAGGTATCGTGTTGTAGATAGCGTTGGGAAGTATTGCCATTTCCACGATGTTGACCCTTCCAATCCAGGAGCATGGAAGGTTTTTCCACATTCTAAGTTCTGTTTTGATTTCCTTTTTCAGGTTTTTAAAGTTTTCATCATAGAGGTCCTTCACTTCTTTGGTTACGTTAATTCCTAGGTATTTTATTTTTAGTAGGACTATTACAAATGGAGCTGCTTTCCTGATTTAAGCTGTGCTCTTCTCATTGTTGGCATACAGAAAAGCCATTGATTTTTTTTGTAAGAACTTTTTTTTAAATTGTGAAAATACCATACAGAGGGGTTACAATTACATGGGCAAGATAATGAGTACATTTCTTATCAAGCATCGTTGCCTCCTCCTCTGTTTCCCCTTCTCATCCCTTCCCATACCGCCCCCCTCGCCCTCCTTGATTTTTGAGGGTTATTTTATACCCTGCTACTTTGCCAAAGTTTTGAATCAGCTTGAGGAATTTGGGAGTGGAGTCAGTGGGATTCTTTAAATACAAGATCATGTCATCTGCAAAGAGGGAGAGTTTTACTTTATCTTTCCCTATTATGTTTTTGTCTTGTCTTATTGCTCTAGCTAAGCATTTTAATACTAAATTGAAAAGAAGTGGAGAGCATCTGGAGGTTTTTGGACTTCTTAGTTGCCACCTTGGTTTCACACATATATGACATCCTTACTTCAAGCTTTAGGAGTGTTAGAGGTGGACTCTGAACTCTCCAACTCATCCAGCTATGTTCAGATAAGCACCTACACTTATGCACACACCTCAACAAAATAGAAACTAAAATTGCAATTTGTGTATGCACACAATGATGCCTGTTATATTAAAAAAAAAACTGTCCTGTGAAATATTTAGCAACCACACTCTGAATTCTTTTGTTCAAGGATAAAGAAAAGGAACTTTAATTCCCTAAGGGAGTTTTCATCCTGAAACCCATGGACAGTGGCCCAGTTAGTCTATTACCACATTTAATGGTTTGGGAAGGGAACAGTTCACAAATGGTTCTGTCTGATGATAAAGGATGAGACTAAGGATCTGTGAGTGTTCAAGTAGCAAGCACTGTTTAAACATTCATTAATCACAGGTTAGCCTTACTATTTCTAATCATAAGCAAAAGTGCAGGGTGTTGGAAATCAGCCTTCTTGTTAAGAGTTATTCAAGAATCGGTCAACCACAGACTTGTATCACAGCCAAAAGGCTGAGAGAACAGGGCACAATTACCCAGGAAATTTATGAGACCAACATGAGTATTTTTCACATCCTACAAAAGGAGTACAACAAATTCTTTGCTGACAAAGCTAGAGGCGTTGCAGATTTTACATTTTACAGTTTAAAGAGGGAGAGCTTCTCTCAAGGCAGATAGCTCGTTTTTATCTTAGGAACCTTCTCCTAGGAGATTCACTCAGAAGAAAGACTTCAGAGTCATCTGGGTTGAATCCAATCTGGGTTGATCCCCAAGCTGAGAGTCACAGATTTTGGCAAAGGTATTTTACATTTTTAAGCATCCAAATATTTCTACTCCCCCACCCACTGGGGGAGTAAATGGTTTTGTTCAGTGAATAGATTTCAAGTGTCATGAATTATGGTAAGATCTGAGGGGAATTTTAAAAAGAAAAGAAAAAAGGATGGGAAGGAAGGAAGAAGGAAGGAAGGAAGGAAGGAAGGAAGGAAGGAAGGAAGGAAGGAAGGAAGGAAGGAAGGAAGGAAGGAAGGAAGCAAGGAGGGAGGGAGGGAGGGAGGGAAGGAAGGAAGGAAGGAAGGAAGGAAGGAAGGAAGGAAGGAAGGAAGGAAGGAAGGAAGGAAGGAAGGAAGGAAGGGAAAGGAGGAAGGGAAGGAAGGAAGGAAAGGAGGGAGGGAGGGAGGGAGGGACAGAGGGAGGGAGGGAAGGAGGGAGGGAGGAAGGGAATGAAAGAAGGAAGGAAGGAAGGAAGGAAGGGAGGGAGGGAGGAAGGGAAGGAAGGAGGGAGGGAAGGGAAGGGAAGGGAAGGAGAAAAGAGGGAGGGAGCAGGCAGACAAAATAGTATGAAACATCCTGAGAATATCTCATTGTCTTTTACAATGAATTTTCTGTAAAATTTACTCTTTTGACTTCCTCCAAAATCAGTGACTTTGTTAATCACCCATTAATAAAACCTGAGTTTTATCATGGTACATGAGTTTCCTGGCCTTGTTTTGTAGTTGTCAGAGTCTGGTAACTAAGTATAGCTAGTAGAGTTTAGTCAACATGACAGTGCCATCCTTGGTCTCACAGATTGCCAGGAAACGTGACAGCCAGGGCTCTGTCCCTTTCTCTTACCCGCAGTGAGCTGTCCAGAAGTTAAACCAATAAACAGAAACCACGGAGACAAAACTACACCACTAACACTGTAAGGTGCTCTGAAAAACTGACTTCTATGGCTTTGAATATAGAATAAGTAAAATATTCATGCCATATTTGTTGCCTTAATCTTGGGATGGACAAGTGGGTTAGGATACATCATTGAAAACGATGTTTTGGTTCACCTCATTTCTCCATGTTGCTTAAATATATCTCTTTAATTCTACTTACCACTTTTTAATTTTCCCTTTGAACCAAATTATCTTTTAATTGCAATGCAGGAAAAAGAAAATAAAAGTTTGCCTTTGTTTATACTCCTCTTATTTCAAGTAATTCCAAGTGAAATAAAATCACTGAATAACCACAAAATAATTAGGACACATTTGTTAAGATTTAAACAGAGGGTTTTTTTTAATGTTTTAATATTATTTTTTAAAAATTAGTCTTAGAAACACATAAGTAATGTTGGTATTTATAACATCTAAAAGTGGGTATTTAGATAAATTATATAATCTTGTTTCAAAATTTTATGGCAAAAGAAAACAAAAAATTCACCATCTTAACCATTTTAGGTGTCCACTTTCGTGCTGTAAGATAAGTTTCTAATACTGTACATCCATTGCCACTATCAGCCTCTTAACCAACTGTTGTTTTTCCTGTAAAGTTGAAACTGTATACTTCTCCCCACTTCCTTTCTCATCCAGTTTCCATTTCTATTATTGTTTAAAAATTCTTCTGGACAATCATTTCCTTTTATAATTTTGGTGCTAAGTGATATATGCTGGTTACAATTATGAGGTATAATATTTTAATCTGATAGATACATACACACACACATATATCTAGACAGTGGAACATGTATGTATATATTTGTATGGACTATATATGTATAGGGAATGATTAGTTCATGCAACTATCATTTCTATCTCCCAATATAATATTGTTTTCTTGTACTCAGAACCTTCAAAACATGTAATTAGTTCTTACAGGTGGTTGTTACCCTACTGTGCTATAGACTAAAAGAAGAGCTTTGTTCTTTTGAAGACTTTTCCCAGCTTTATAGATTGCAGTGAATCTGTCCATAGTACTGACAACTTAGTGCACGGAAGTGCAACACATTTCTTTTTACTCATATCTAATTCTTCTGTAGTAGTTTCTATAGTGCAAATCTTGTATCTCCTTAATTAATCCCTATGTAACGGAAGTATCTTCATAATGTTCTTCTCCGATGTTTCATTGTTAGGGCATTGAATTATAACTGAGTTTCCTGTGTTGATTCAGTAACCATCTATTTTTATGAATTTGTTTATTTGTACGTTTTTTGTTGTAAAAATGCTGTACAGAGGGGTTACAGTTACATGATCAGGGTAATGAGTACATTTCCTATTGAGTATTGTTGCCTCCTCCTTTGTTTTCCCCCTACCATCCCTTCCCTCCCACCTCCCCGTCTCCCTCCCCCCCCACCCCCGCTGAAGTTGTAAAGTTTGTTTTCAACATAGTATTTGTACATCTGTTTTCAACATCATGTTTTGTACATCTCATTGTTACAATGGGTCAACCTGTATCCTTATTTAAGCACTTATTAATGCTAAATATCTCTTTGCGAAATCTTTAGGATTAAATACATATGTATTTAGTTCTTCTTTTCCATATTGATTGCTTTTATTTGCTTTTCATACCTATTTTCTCTGGTTAGAACTTCTTTGTGCTATGTTGACTAAGAAGCATGAAAGTGAGTATTCTTACACTGTCCTTACGTTATACTTTCCTCACAGGAAAAGACTTCAGTCCTTCGCCATCAGCTATAACAACTTTTGTGGGTGTTTTATATATAGCTTTTTATTATATTGAGATAGTTTCCTTCTATTCCTAGTTTATAGAATGTATTCATCATGAAAGAGTACTGAATTTTATCAAATACTTTCTGAATCAATTTAAATGATTTTTTTAACTTAGTGTAGCGTATCGCATTGATCAGTTTTCATATGTTGAGCTATCTTCAACTTTCAGGAGTACATCCCACTTGACCCTGTGGTATAATATGTTTAATATGTTGTTGTCTTCCATTTGCCTGTGCTTTTTGAGAATATACATCCTTTCTATGTCAGTGTACATAAGGGATATTAATGTTTCACTTCAACAGGGCTTCATTGGTATTTGATTGTTCCCGGTTTTCTCTTATCATCAGGTTTGTTTTGAAGAATGAGTAATCCTTACCTCATTCTGACTTCTAATTGTATTAATTTGAATTCTCTCTTATTCCATCCAGTTAAAAGTTTGTATTTGGGTTGATGTTTTCTTTTCAAATTTGAGATGCTCCTTCATTTTCACTTCTGTTGGCTGGTCTCTGTTTCACTTATTTATTGTCTAATTTCTACTGCTTATTTCCTGCTATTACCTCTGTATTTATTTTGCTCTTCCTTTACGAGTTCTGTAAGTTATTTTGTTGTTTGAGATCTTTCTTATATTTTCATGGAAGCATTACAGATAGAAATTTCTCATTAGTCCTGCTTTCTCGACATCGGATAAGTATTGCTACACTGTGTTTTCTAGTCACTTCAGATTCCTCCTGAGGCTAGTCGGCTGATCTCCTGATTATTTAAGAGTTTGAGGTTTAATTTCCAGAAACTTGAGAATTTTCTAGTTTAACTTCTGGTATTTATTTCTAATTGTACCACATTGTGGCTCTAAAACACATATGATCTCTATTTTTTAGAAATGTATTGATGTTTATTTGTGGCCTACCAGATGGTCTATTCTGTGAAATGTCTCTGTCTCTGGAAAGAATGTGCCTGCTGTTATTGTGAACAAGGTTTTGCATGTATCTATTAGATCTTGTTATTACATCTTCTGTTTCCTTACATACAATTTCTGCTTACTTATGATACATGCTTTAACTAACTAAACAAAATTTGTAGAATACTAACAAGTCAGTGTGGGCTAATCTGCACAGTCTTCTTGGGTTATGAACATTTATTCCAGACACTGCAGGTGAAAATCTTTGTTAGGAAAGTGTTTTCTTTAGAAATAACAAATGCTTTTAAATTCCCTATTAATGGGATTTTTTATTCGAGTGTTTGACTAAAAAAGATAGTAATTCAAGAACAGTTTTATAAATAAATTGAGCAAAAAGCTATAAAGTAACATTCTTCTCTAAAAGTCTTTAAAAATGGTAAGATCATCTCTTTGCTTGAAGCTTATTTTTAAGCTCTCTTCTTCCTTTAAGTAATGTATCCAAAATATCCAGGCACAAACATCAGAGATATAGCTCATTTTATAAGTTATTCAAAGGCCACAACTTCTGGTTGGAAACATAATACCAGCTCACAGTCTTCAAAGGACCCAGACTGGTGAGTATCAGGAAGAGATCATGACTAGATGAAAACATGATTGTATTTCATCTTGAAATGAACAGTGGTTTGCCCTATTATTACAAAGACCTAGAAGTATCAAGAAACAACATTTTGGACCAAACTACACATTAGGATCATGGTTTTCATATGCTTTTAGAAATCAGAAGAACTGGGTATGCTGCTCAGTGCGAGAGAATTTGCCTGACTTACACAAGGCCCTGGGTTCCTTCTACTACTAAAATGAAATGAAAAAATCAGAAGAGTTATGGATCCTAAATATGTAAACAAAACTATATGACTAGTTACATATAATCGTTATTTGAGAAGTGGTATTTAATATAGGTCATTATAATAAAACAAATACCTTTTTGCTTTTCCTTTGGTCGGTCATGGGGCTTGAACTCTGGGCTTGGGCACTGTCCCTCAGCTCTTCAGCTCAAGGCAAACGCTCTACCACTTGAACCACAGCACCACTTCCAGTTTTGTGGTGGTAAACTGGAGATAAGAGTCTCCTGGACTTTCCTGCGGGGGCTGGCTTTGAACTGTGATCCTCAGATCTCAGGCTCCTGAGTTGCTAGAATTATAGGCCACCAGCACCCAGCACAGTTACCATTTTTAAAATATTATCAGCCCCATATCTAGATATCTTAAAAGGTTATACCCAAAGAAGATAAGTTAAATAAGTGGAATACAATTCATACTTGCATATTAAAAGGAGACAAATAGGAATTTAACGAGTTAAGAAAACTGCTCACAATATGTGGCTTTTAAATAGTTGGAGATTCATTTCTAGTTCAAGTATATCTGATCCCAGTGCTATGACCTTTCTGCCCTCTCCTACCTGCTCAGGGACAAACCTGGAAGAGCTCTGTGCTTCTGGGACTTGACCTTGAAAGCTTTGTGCTTCTCACTGTTAGAAAATGATCCTGGGAATTTCATCAAGCCATTTCCCTTTCTAGGTCTGTAGCTCCTTTTCAGTTTGCATGTCTAAATATGCTCCTCTGCCTACATTCCTTGATTTAGCTCCCTCTATGCACAAAGCTAAAGAAATAGCAGCCTAACCAAATGCTTGTCTCTCCATAATAGGATAACTGTATGTGTATGTTATTCTTGCCCTCAATTTTCCAATCATTCAGCTAGTTAAAATGTAGTCCATTTAAGACAATCAAGTACAAAATTCTGTATGAAAATCCAAATACATTCCAGCAATGTTGTGATTTCAAAATGTTTTGCTGAAATCTTAAATCCCTTATGCATTTAATTTCCTAGGTATCCTCATACTGACATTAATGTTTACCCTGAGTCTTATTCTAGGGAAAAGTACATATTATTTCTAATACCTACATTTCATTGCTTCTTGTCTTGATTCACGGTAAGGCTGTCTTATTTTGTCTGTTGTTGTTATGTCTCCTTCCATCTACTCTTGTTCAATAATCTAAGAAGCTAACTAAAATGCTAGTTTATGTTCTTGAGAACTTAAACTGAAAATAATATTTTATGGTCACATGGCCTAATGATATAGTTTCTCTGCCATTTATCATCAGTAGTTACTATTTTTACCAGATCTTTTCTTTCTTATATAATTATTCCAACTTCATTGGGGTATGTTTTATTAAATCACAAAGTTAAAAATGATTTCAATTTTATAGCCACCTTAGAACTATCATTAATTTAATGCCTTTTCTATTATTAACAACATTTTCCTCCATTTATGCCTATTTTCCAATGCTGAATGTACATTTAAATGAAAAGCAGTTCATATTGTGGAGAGCACAGTGGTAAAACACCAGTACTTGAAAGGTTACTCAGTTAAGCCACTCATATTGCCATGAAAAATAATTAGCATGTGTGAATGAAATTCAGTCAGATATAAAGCCAACTCCTTAATTTTATTATTTTCAGGTACAAAATAAGTAGCCAGCCCACTAAGTTACACTTTTACCCACACTATATATAAGTTCAGAGTATATATGTATGGTGAGTTATGTTCTATTTGAAGAGAAAAATAGTAGCAAGAATATTTTGTACTTAATTTACTTTACTCATTATCATGCACAAACCTTCACTTGTATGGAACAGTAAAGTGAAACAGAGCTTCTACATGGCTATTCTGTGCACCAGGAAAGCTACTACTTATATGTGGCTATTTATGTTCATTACAATCAAATAAACTGGTGAGAGAGCTGTCTAATGTACATGGGTTCTATCTTCACACGCGTGCACACGCACACACACACACACACAGAGAAATACATTCATTAACTTCAATGTTCTACCTACCTCTAGGCTGTTCAACAGCTGCATGAAGCTAGGGATTACCACTATGGACAGTACACATGGGACATCTGCATGATCCCAACACACATAGAACATTCACGTCATATTCTAGGTGACACTGTTGTTTTGCAGTCCTCACTGTGTTACCTTAAATTGGACTTTGAGAGTAATACACGAAAGGGAAAAGGCATGTGCACGTGGGGACACATAAATGCTCATGAAGTTTCCAGTATTTCAGTATTAATATTTGAGTGAGGAAGGTCAACAGTCAATATATCCAAATGGAAACAGCCTGGTCTAATATTCCAATATGTACCTGCATCTACACACTTGGATACACACACACACACACACACACACATGCTTAGACTCAAACACTTGAATGCAAAAGCAAGATCAGAAAATAATGTTTGTCACCACCAAGGGTACTAACATACCATGGTATTAGGGGGAAATTTAACAGTTTTTACATGGTATACTATGAACGGGTGAACCATTCAATCTGTAATCTGCTTCCGTGAGGCACTGTAGATTCCCACATTCATCTTGTATAGAAGTAGAAGAAGTACTTCTCTTTCTTTGTTTCTTTTCTCTTGAAGAAGTACTTGTCAAAGCGCATGCAAACCATTTGGGACATCTTAATTCTGATGTCTCAATTTGCATCCCATGAACAGCCTGAAGAATGGCATGGGCTTGCGATTCAAATCCTGCTAGTTACTGAGCTCTGTGGTTTCCTCATCTCTGGAAGGAGAAGAGTCACTCTATCCCTTCAGGCTCCTAGGAAGACAAGTACGATGGAACACTTCAGGACTAGCCACAGGCACACATTGCAAGCGTCCTGAGGAAGACTGTTGGTCCTCACTCCATCCAGCCTTCTTCCTACCCTGCCTCTTTCTTCCCAGGTGTTTATCATCTTCCCTTCCCATGTCATTTCTTTCCTGTGCTCTGCCACTGGCTTGATTCCCTCTGCTCTTCCAGACTCCTAAAGCAATGAGTCTGGTAGGAAGAAAGAGAATGAGACCCGAACACAAAGAGAAGGAGAAAGGAAGTGGGAAGGGGAGAAGGGAGGCTCCTTACTCACAAAACCATACGCTTCCTCTTCTAGTGCCTGAAAAAAAAATGTACAAAATCGCATTTGATTGTATTCTATTTCTACTCAAGTCGCGCTCTGATTTTTTTTAAAACCACAGTGATGATTTGATTACTTGAATTCACCAAATGAACAGTACTTGTATTTCTTATTAATGGAGTCCTTAGGTGGTTGTATGAACGTTTCCACGTATTCTATAGTTGATTCGATTTTGAGTGATGAGAGGGCGAGGAGGAAAGCCTGTGTGTTTGGATATGTTGTCTCTAATTTCCTGCTGCAAAGCTTTGATGAGAAATGGCCTCATTAAGCACTCCACTTATAAGTGGCGTGCAAGGCTTTGTTGTTCGAGCACTTACGTGGTCATTTCTCTGATGCGAAGGGCTCCCAGACAAAATGCACTGTACTAACCAAAGCAGGTGAAGAATGTTTATTCTGTTCTAGTTCGTAAACAAATGCTGCTCTGTAGAATGACGGGGGGAAAATCCTAGACCTTCTCTCCCTATGGTGAGCACATCAAGGCATTCAGAGCCTATGTAGTCTCCTCTGACAGAGAGGAGTAGAACCAAACCGCCTCCTCTCTATTTCTAAAATTGAAATGGTCATCCCCTCCCCTTTCTGCTTTGTAGCATTATTGAGGTAACTGATGACCAACTTGTTAACATCACTGCACAATGCACCTGAGAATTTACCATTCCTTCTGTTCTATGAAAGCTACTGCATCAATTTGGTTTCACTCAGCAATTTGGAGCCAGCAACCCTAAGCAGATTTTCCCCAGTTGGAGTCTAAATAACCCCAACTTCTAGTGGAAATACAGAGAGATGAAAATATTTGGAAGAGTAACTTTAGTAGATGGATACTTTCTCCTGGCTCAGAAAAGAACCTTCTAAGCATATGGCTGTAAGTTCTTTACAAACAGGTCTTCCACCATTTTTGTAGCTTAAAGCAGTCAGTCATTTTTATCTAGGATACGTTTTTCTCACCATAACAAACATGATAGGGTAGAAATTTCTTCTCTCATCATTGATGTCCTGGTTCTAGAAATAATTTCATCTAACCATAATTCTCTATTTTTCCCCGTTCTCTACTGTCTCTCTAAACACATGCTCAGATCCGGTGATAAGCATGTTTTGATTTTCACCTATGCTCTCTCCTTCCTGGGTTTAAGGCCCACTACATAATTATAGTAGACTCCGAAATATACATGCTACTGACATCTTTTCTAGTTTTTTTTTTTCTGGATTGCATAGTTCTAGGAAATCAGATTTCCTAAAAACAGTATTTCACGCTTGATCAAAATGTTCTGCAACTTATCATCTTTGATTTGACACTTGACTAAAATGTTCTGTAACTTATCATCTTTTATTCAATAATAACAAGTAGTTTAAGAGGACATGAATGGTATAAATTGACAGCAGCAGTGAGAGGAAGGCAGTGGAAGAGGCAACACTGATCAAGATGCAATGTCAACTGGGCCCCAGCGGCTCACACCTGGTAATCCTAGCTACTCAGGAGGCTGAGCTCTGAAGATCGGGGTTCAAAGCCAGCTTGAGAAGAAAAGCCCATGAGACTTTTATCTCCAATCAATCAAAACACTGAAAGTGATGCTGTGGCTCAAGCAGCAGAATGCTAGCCCTGAGCCAAGAAAAAAAAACCCTCAGGAATAGCACCTAGGCCTCGAGTTCAAACTCCAGGACCAGCACATACACAAAAAGCAATTGCTTGTAACCTGACTTTGGAATTGAAATCCTGTTTTACAGCTATTTAAAAAAATAATTAAAACATTATAAAAAAGAAGGTCTGAGGCTCAGCTTTAGACAATTTACCTATAAAATGAGGGTAGCCATTTATCCGTTTAAGTCTTTATTACTCATTGATGAGCTTCTCCCCCCCAAGATGACTTCCTTCCATATGTTATAGGCAAATAAGAAAAATAAATGTGTCTTCTGTTGGGCAATGTGTTAACTATACAAGATGAAAATGTATTGTGCATTTCAAAGAAGCTAGAACAAAAGATGTTGAATGTCCCTACCATAAGGAAATAATAAATGTTTGAAGGATCAAAAACATTTATTCTGATTTGAACATTAACTGGTATATACATATATCAAAATACCATATTAAATCACAAAAATAGACAATGTGTCAAATAAAGATATCTACTCTATGCCACATACTAGATTAAGTTAACAATTAAAAATATTAAGGAATATAAGTGGTTATTAAAAGGGCCTACTTGGGCATCCAACAAACATTAGTACTAGCAAGAAGAAGGATAGGAAAAGAAGGAATAGGAAGAAAAGGAGGTATTTGCATTGTCTTTATTAGTCCTACTAGGTAGTACACCTCAATTCCTACAAATTCTCCCTGATATTAGCTTATCCTACTTCTCCCCTCAGCCTGTCTCTCGAAGAACTCAGCAAAATGACCACCATCTTCCCAAAGCCTCAGTAATCCTCAAACATTTCACTCTGTTTTTTGTAAAACCTCTAGCACAATTTCTTCATGAAAAGATTCATCAGTGGAAATGAAAAGTCATGTCGCTGCTTATTTTTTAATGAGTATACACCCCTACACAAGTATCTTACAGACAATGCCCAATAGTAATTTATGAATGAATGGAAGAATGCTGTAATGAAGACTTCAATGGAAGCATGCACATAGGAAAAGCAGACATCACAGAATCCCCTGGCAGCCATTTTCCATAAACACATGGGACATTGGGCAGTGACACTGGAATCAAGAGGGCTGAGTTCCATGCTCCAACTTTTCAAGACCTGCTATTTGTTTCCTTCATAAGAAATTTGGCTTTTCTATCTGACAAATGCCGAGACATTTCTTTCTGAGATGTTTCCCTGATGTCCACCTTGATAATAGATCTTTATCGATTAAAGAGGATTTCTTCATTCTCCTTCCTTAGAATCAAGGAAGGCATCCCGACTGGTCAAGTTGCTGGCATGTGAAGATTGGTCAATGAGCAAATCATGTAATAATCTCACCATTATTTGGACAGTGTTCCTGGAAAAGAAAAAGGAAAGATAATCTTTATTAGTGTGCTAGTTGGATTAGCAATTAATTCAATTTACAGAGGATTATGTGTAACCAAGTAAAAGTGAATGCATTATATTAATTGCCTCCTCTTTAAATATGAATTGTTCATCCTTTTAAGAGATCAATGCTATCAGCTATATTTGTTTTCCACCCATTACACTTAATTAAGCCGTTCAGGTCCAGTAGGGTCAAAGGTGTCCAGGAGTATTTAGCATCTGACAGCCATCCAGTGGCTCCTGTCCTGTGATGGTGGTAGCCCTGGTTTATGGCAGTGAGCAGGAGTTTGTGCTAGGCAACAGCTAGCATTCTCATTTTCTCTAATTGACTTGTTGGCAGTGTTCACAGAGATGGGAAAGAAAGCAAGAATATGGAGCCTGGACCCTGACAAGCACTTGGCATGGACGGGGGCCACACAGTGAAGTACATAATCTGCAATGAATAAGAGACTCTGGGCTGTCAATCTGGCACATGCCACTGGCATTTGATTCACACACAGTAGTAATTAAAAAATAACGATGCCCTTCCCACTAGCTTTCGTTACCAAGAAAAGTATCTTGGTCTAACCCTGAAGAGCTGTCTGCAAATCGTTTGATCCAATCCTGCAGCCCCAGAGAGCAAAATTCATTTAGCAAATGCTAAACAACACTCTTAGAATAATGGGTCTCTTGCTCACCAAATCCCGAGGGAAGAAGAGTCAGGGCTGCTCCTCATGACCCGTCCCTTGTCATTGACAATCCCTATAATCAATAAGTATTCGCTTATGCCTCCTCTTTCCAGGCCCCACAGGCCATAACTGGCCAAGAGCCATCTATTTTTGGATATTTAGAGTTATAATTTTTTCAGCCTCCTTCATCGCAAATTGATGTGGTCTATGAGAAAGACTGGCCAATCAAAGATAACAATCCAATCAATAATTTCTAATCCATGAAATCACTCAGAATATCTATAACTAAAAAACATTCTCATAGTCACTTACCAAAATCTCAACCATACAAATCACACAAATTCAAGTAAGAAAATAAGACTGCATGTTAGTGCAGAGGCAATCAATACATTTTTCCAGCCTCCACATCTGCAGCATTTCAGCAAATAAAGAAAACTAAATTTACTGTCATAATTGTCACTAAGTGTATTCCTGAACAATGGGGTCTGACCATAATTAATGATTAATTCATTTGGAATTCATTATTATATTATTAAATGTGTTTAACTCATTTGGTGCTTCTATAGAGGGAGTGATTCTAGGCAATTCTATTGTGATTTACTGATTTTAAAGTTTGAGCTCTGAGCATGTGCAAGAAAACAGTTCCACATTGCCCTCTAGTGGCAGATCCACAAATTACATGCCTTTGTGAAGATGTTCTCAAAGAAATCTTCCTCCTCAAGATAGTGTCAAAGAAGTTGCAGCTATTGCTAGACACCAACCCCCACCCCCCCAAAAAAACTGATCAAATGAAGGCAGCCCTGTTTCCATTTAACCAGTAAATAATTGCTATTTTAATTGTGTTGTTTAGTTAGATTTAGTATAGGATCAAGCTCACTAAGAAAAGAAAGTCCTTTTGTTTCTGAAGATGGTCCAGAGTAAGGATTAACCGAAGTATAATGCAAAGTCCAGAAGGAATCCAAAAGCTGTCACGGAGCAGGTGGATTTTGAAGAACAGATGAGCAAGCTCCTTGGAGAGGGCTGTCTCTTTACCTGTTTTGCTTTTATTATTCTGTGTTACTTTAGAAACATCCATGAACATCCCTGGAGCCTCAAATTACTAACAATAAGAAAATATTGAACCAAGACATGTCCAGGACTTCCCCTAGCTCCATGGGCTGTCCTTACGCCAGCTACAAGTGCAATGCACATCTGTGTGTTCTCCCAGGAGCCCGTGATCATGCCCTATTACTTTTGTAATATATGCTTCTTTTTGTAAACATACTGTAGAGAGGGGTTACAGTTACATGAGCAAGGCAATGAGTACATTACCTATCAATCATTGCTACCTCCTCCTTTGTTTTTCCCCTGACATCCCTTCCCACCCCACCCCCACCCCCCCGCATCAAAGTAGTAAAGTTCATTTTCAACATAGTGTTTTGTACATCTCATTGTTACAATGGGTCATCCTGTATCCTTATTTCTGCATTTTGTTATTTCTCTTCCCCTCCCCAAATTAGAAAAATGTTTATACAATATGCAGAGCATCTGAATCAAATACAGTGACAACAGGGGTTATACCATGGGGGAAAAACATACAAAAGAAACAAAAAAAATCACACAGTACATTATAAATACATTAAAAACAATAACAAGGAAGATAAAAACCACTTGTGTTCCTATTTTAGGATTCATTTCACTTAGCATCATCTTTTATGGTCATTTGTACATAACTTTTGACCTCTTCTGCTTGTCCTAGACATATACTAGTTATTGAAAATAAGAGACACCATGGGACCTATGTTTCTTTGGGCCTGGCTTACTTCACTTAATATAATTTTTTCCAAGTCTTCCATTTTCTAACAAATGGGGTGATGTCATTCTTTCTGATGGAGGCATAGAATTCCATTGTGTGTGTGTGTGTGTGTGTGTGTGTGTGTGTGTGTGTGTGTGTGTATCACATTTTCTTGATCCATTCATCTACTGAGGGGCAACTGGTTTGGTTCCATATCTTAGCTATGGTAAATAATGCTGCAATAAACATAGTTGTTCTGGTAGCTTCAGTATGGCCTTGTTTATGAATGTTTGGATAAATGCCCAAAAGTGAGATGATCGCTAGGTCATAGGGGAGCTCTATGTGGAGTCTTTTAAGTAACCTCCATACTACTTTCCAAAGTGGCTAAACAAGTTTACACTCCTACCAACCATGCAGTAGGGTTCCCTTTTGGCCACATCCCCTCCAGCATCTATTGTTGTTGGTTTCTTGATTATAGTCATTCTAACCAGGGTGAGGTGGAATCTCAGTGTTGTTTTGATTTGCATTTCTTTTATGGCTAGAGGGGTTGAGCATTTCTTCATGTGTCTATTTGCCATTCTTATTTCCTCTTCAGAGACAGTGGTTGTTTCTTTGAGGATTTGTTGTTGGGGGATTTAATTTTTTGAGTTCTAATTATGTATGTCTAGTGAAGATCTCCCAATCTGTGGGCTTTCTATTGATCTTGCTAGCTATATCCTTTGCCATGCCGAAGCTGTGCAGTTTCATGCAATCCCATTTGTCCAACCTTTCTTTGATTCATTGTGTTTCTGGTCATAATCTATCATTTAAGAGGGAACATCTCTGAGGTGTGCATGATATAGTTGAATTTGTAGAATTGTGGTGACTACATTAATTCATTCGCCCAACAGCTAGCATATGGTAAGACTCCAGCACATTTTAGGGGTGGAGGACACTCCATTATGGGTCATTTGCATATTTATAAGGAAAAGAGATCACAGGCTGCTGGAGAGATCAAACCAACCTGTCTCACCTTATGCCAAATGATGTATGGGGCTTTTCTTCCTCACCCCTCTACTGCACATGTTACCCTCCAGACTTTTTGCCCCAGTACTGGGGGCTTTTGTTCAGGGTGCCTGGGCACTTTTCTTTGGCTGATCAAGGCTGATACTCTACTACCTAAGCTACATCCACTTCCTGGTCTGTGATAGCCAAGTGGGAGTAGAGCCACACAGACGTTTGTGCCTGGGCTGGCTTTGAATCAAGGTCCTCAGATCCTAGTCTCCTGAGTAGCTAGGATTACCAGCACCAGCATCCTGCTGCTATGCAGTGAAAGTAAAACAGTTAAAGGACTTTAGTGTGTGTGTGTGTGTGTGTGTATACACATGCACACGCGCACGTGCCAATCATGGGGCTTGAACTTGGGCCTGGGTGCTATCCCTAAGCTTTTTTGCTCAAGGTTAGAACTGTAACACTTGAGCCACAGCTCCACTTCTGGCTTTTTTTTTTTAGTAGTTTACTGGAGATAAGAGTCTCATGGACATACCTGCCCAGGCTGGGTTTGACCCGCAATCCTCAGCTCTCAGCTTCCTGAGTAGCTAAGATTATAAATTTGAGCCACTCATGCCCAGCATGTTGTGATACTTTCATAATGGTTAAATATACCTTTTACTTTTTAAATGAAAAATGATATGCACTTCCAAAGAGTAGAGGGTAAGAATCTAGTAATGCAATGGGATCTTTCTCCGAGTCTGTTATTCAGAGAGGGGTGAAGCAGGTGGGAAGTGGAGGTAGGAGCACTGTGTCCCTGGGCCACACTGCCCACGTACCTGGAAGTACTGACTACTAACATGGAGTCAGAAGCCAGAGGGCCTATCCAGATGACAACTCGTAACTCAGAATTCCTGTGAAAATTAGCTATGTAGATGTAAAACAGGGATACCCAATGTCTTTGTGCAAATGAAGATCCATGTCATTATCAGTGTGCATCCATCTTCCTTGCCACATAATATGAAGTTTTAAAATGGGGGCTATTGCTCTTACGGTGGACATCTTGGAGAAGACCAGATCTCATTTCCTACTTTTCCACGAGTATATACATATTTACATATGGTGGTATGTGTTGGAATCTCTCCAAGCTTATCTACTAATGGCCACAGGCTTGGATTCATCAGCTTCAACATACTATAACAAAATCTTCAAGGCTACGAAAAGTCCCATCCATAGCAGCCTTAAATTCAATCCAAGTATTTATTTTCTTTGGGCATCACACATTTGTTTATTTAAGATCTCCGCCAACAGTGAATGTGGATTTCACATAAATTCTAGATGTGCGAAGAATCTGAGACTCACATCCTTCTGCCAGTAGTGTCTTAGACTTCTAAATAGTGGCTCCCCAGGTGGAGCCCTTGTCCTCATTAACTGGGGGGGCAGTTTTCTCATTCTCTTGCCTCAAAAGCTAGACTAAAAGTAACTCCTCAGCATGAGTTTGCTGTTCCTGAGCTCATTCTTGCTCCCTTTGTAAATACCTAGGTAATGCAAACACATAGACGTATGAGGTTCAACCAAATGGAATTGAACCACAAAAAAGCAATTTCATATATGATTAGATTCAAACCTAATATAAATGTTTATATTGCCATTGTGTAGATGAATCATATGTTTGAAATCAGATTTAGTTTCTACTGTAATAACTAAAAAGGAGATTCATCCTGGTAGAGAAGTGTTTCGCTGGCCTGCCTGTATGGATTTTTCATTATTTCCCCTTTGCTGAGCTTTTTTTTTTTCATCCTACCATCCTCTAACCCTAAAACCTGCCTTCCTCCAAAAACTCTGGTTCCAGCTCTACATCAGCTGAAAAGTTTTCATGACGCTGTCCCTCACTTATTTTTCAGGCCTCTGCTCTGAGTTAATATAACATTCATAAGTTATACCATTCATATCTATTATTAATTTCATGTTGTTTTTTCCCACTTATCCCTTCCCCAGAATTAAGTTACTGACTTGATAATAAAGGTCCATCTTTTACAAATATTCTTGGATGTTGAAGAAGAGCATTTGTTCTCTGTTGATTTGTTACTTTCCTACTAGCTAGTTTGCCAACATAAACTGAAATATATATTCTCTTATGGAAAGAGAAAGCAATCATTGCATGGCAGTCATTTGCCTACATGAATTATAAACTGATTTTATGTTTTTCTTATGTTTATCTTATCTTCTTATGTTTTATCTTACATTTTGGCTTTAGGGTCTGATAAAAAAAAATCCAGATTCAGAAAGCCATATGTGTGGGATGTATAGCTTAGTAAGCAATGATAACTTTGAACGTGTTGTGTTTCTTTGTTCTCTTTCCTATAAACAATTATCCAGACCAATGATCGAACTAAGTAGCTTGGATCCTTTTGACAGTTCTAAGGAGGATAATATGATCTTTTGTTAGGGGATTCTTAGTGTTTATTATTTCTCTAGGTTTATCTTAGCAATTATGAATGTTTACTGCCTATATCCATACATTCACTGGGTGGGCTGCAAAACAGCAATTTTTCAATTCTATCACTTAATTTCTGTTCAAATAAAGCTTAAGAAAACTGTTTATACTATGGAGTTACAGGATAAAGCTTACTTGGGAAAGATATGATAAGTGATCAATTCCTCACAGGTTTTCCAAATAATAATTTGGTTTTTTGTCAACCTCCGACATGACTCTTATTAGTCAATATTACCTGTATGATTCCACACGTTTGGCTTCAGTTCATCGAAACTCTTATCGTTATCCCTACACAGACTGGCCTAGTCCCTCACCAAGGGAACACTCCTTAAACGGACCTCTGGATTCCCTTGACCTGATACAGTCTTTGGCTGTTCCCCTCTCTTCCTCTTCCCCCCCCCCCCCAAGTCCTGGGGCTTGAACTCAGGGCCTGGGCACTGTCTCTGAGCTTCTATTGCTCAAGGCTAGCACTCTACCCCTTGAGCCACAGTGCCACTTCCAGCTTTTTCTGTGTATGTGGTACTGAGGATTGAACCCAGGGCTTCGTGAATGCTAGGCCAGCACTCTACCACTAAGCCATCTTCTCAGCCCTGTTCGCTCCCTTTCTAGTATGTCAACATGTTCCGGCTCAATCTGCATATTTCCTATTTCAGGCTTTACCAGTTCTGCAAGAAACCTGTGTCCTTTCCAGTTGGAAATACTTGCCTCAGACCTGAAGTCCGCAGCATGCTAACAGTGCTTTCTACTGTTGGTTCCTCCATTTCTGGAGAACCACAACAGAGATAGCATACCACTGCCATTTGAACTGTATCCAAATCAATTCGAGGACTCTACTTCTTTTGCAATCTATCTTTATGCCCTTCCATTGCACATCACAAGCCTAGGTCTCAAGGACACAAGGGCTACTAGAATTAGAATTTCTCAGGTTGACTCTTATCATAGTAGTACCAGTGTGCAAATGATTGTGATATTGTTATCAATGATAAATTATTGGAGCATTTGTTTGCATTCACTGTCCCTATTTTCCCTCAAATCTGCTTTACCATTGCAGTTTGTTGCTGTTTTATATGGCCACCTGTTACAAAATAAAATCTCTCTTCTAACCCTCACTTAGCTGTGGCTCATACAACTAATCATTCACCAGTTAGACATTAGACCAGTGGATCCTCTACTTATCTTGGATGCCAAAAGCACTTTTTTTGGGTTTTTTTTTCCCCGAAGTTCTGGGTGTCAGGGGAACAGTATTATATGATTACTTGCCAGTAAATTGCAGTTTGATTACTCCATGCATTATGTTTACTGTTAACTTTTGTTGACTATGAAATCCTTAAATTATATTTTTTATCTAGAAGATCTGAAATGAATTACTGTAAATCCTTCTGACATAAAATGTTGGTGTCAAAATGCCCGATAATGATCTAATTCCTCCAGATGTCAGATACTATTTTTATCCACATGTCAAAACATGTATGTCAGAAAAAGGAATATTTTTAGTATTTATTCTCCTTTCTGGTTTTTGTCTCCAAGGACTCTGACTACCTGTATGTATGTTAGGTCTTTATTGTGTTGGTTGGTTACTTTTATTTCTTTTGCACATTAATTCTTCCTTGATTTATGTCATTTCAATTTTAGTTTTTCTAATTGTGATTCATGTATCTGTTTCATATCTAACAGTTCATTTGGGAATAGCAAATTAGAATTTTAATCTATTTTTCTCATGTATTTCATCTACTTTCATGCTTTTTGTGCACTTGTCTTATTTTATCTGGTTCTAGATTTAATTTTGTAAGGAATTTTTCCTGAGCAAATGATCAGTTTTTTTACCCTGAACTTCCAGTTGCTCAAACACCTCTTCTAAATCCACCAAGTTTCTTTTCCTTTCATTTGTGCTAGACTGGGATTAAACTAACAATAGATCAAAGGGATCTCTATGAACTCTTGCTTTTGTATCCAGGGTAGGTGCTATCCTGGAAAGGAGAGTTTGCAAGTCATTTTCAAAGTTTGTGTTTCTGCCTTTCCATCTGACCAGCAGTGTTTTCAGGCATTACATGACAGGTGCTTTAGGGTTATCCTTATTCCTAACTAAATGCTTGTTTTTTAAAAAAATAGAAAATAAAACATCGATGTAGATAACACACTGATCATAAGGCTGTTGGCTGCTTGTATACCTCTACTTCGACTTTAGGGTTTGAAGATGTATCTCCTCCCATGTTTTTATTATTACTCGAAATGCCTTTGGTTTCAACACTTTTACTACCTAATTTATATCTAGTCCTTTGTGTCTAGTTATTCAGGTTTAATATCTAGTTCTTTAATTCATTTTTCATATGGAGAATCAAAAGTGATTTTAAAAAATCTAATGGCCACATAGTCTTCTCAGAATCCACTCATTTCTAAACAACAATTTTCTTAATTGGTTATGCTAAAATTGTGTTCAGGAAAATGTTTACCCTGAGTATTTTAGAGCACGGAATAAATCAACATTTTCAACTTGTTTCTGTTCTTCTCTAGAGTCAAGCTCCCATTATGTAATCTCCCTAAAAGCTTTTAACAATGCAGGGGAAGGCGTTCCCCTCTATGAAAGTGCCACCACCCGGTCCATAACAGGTAAGAGAAACTCTTCCATGCACTTCTCACAAATCAGGGTTTGGATTTGGGCTAATACTGACAAACTGAAGCAAAATAAAACCAAGTAGGAACAAAGAAGAAAAAAGCCCTTAAATGAATATGTCCATTTTCTGAGTGTTCTGAGCAGTATATGCATCTATGGGTGTTCATGTCTTTCTACAAACACTTGTATGCACATAACACTGTCCTATTTCTTTTTTCCCCCCCTCAAAATGAAATAGAAGGAGTGCTGAGATAATGTAGACCTCTCTTCCACTGTCATCTTAGTAGCTCTGTCTACGGCCATACCACCCTGAACGCACCCGATCTCGTCTGATCTTAGTAGCTCTGTAGTACCACTGAGGCAAGAAAGTCCCTGATCAGAGGCAATCAGATGCCCACATGAAGACAAGCTTCTCTGTACCAGGTCCCTAGGCTTATATGATTCACCTGAAGTAAGGGTTTTATGAGTTGGACAGTAAAAGCAGCCAATAAGAACACAATATAAACAGGATGGGTAAAAGGTGAGCTCACAGACATTTGGAGGCATTTGTTAATAAATCTGTGCTTACTTAGTAACAAAACTATCGGGTTGTTCAGAGCTCTTGGAAAGGCACTTGACTGTCACCCTGCCCCTCAGACTTAAGTGTAAAGCATGGAAGTGAAAGTCAAGAAGTTTGTCTCTTCTTTTAATACTTCAAGCCATCTCTTCGTACACTCACACCTTCAGATCTCATTAAATTGTCATCTGTTTTTGCTTAATGAGAATGAAGGATCTGAGATAGTAAGCTGTAGTTTCCATGGCAGACTGATCAGAGAGCGTGAAAAATGACTGAAATATAAAGTCCAGATCAGTAGTAATAAATGGTTAGAACGAGAATAGTGAGATTCTGGGACTTTCGTGACCTCCAAAAAATTTGTTTTCCAAATCCACAAGCTCCATTTATAAACATGTCATAAGAAAAATACTTGTACACGTTTGCAGGTATGATGCTATGATTTCCAAAAAATACCAGCATTTTATTCATTTCAGCCAGATTTTCTTTTAAGATAAAGTTATTGTTTTGGACTCTTGGAACCATTGACGCTGGGTTTCAAGCATTGATACCTGCCCAGAATCAGATGCAAAATATAGGGCATGAGAGGATGTATTTATTTTCATCTATTTGGAGATAAAAATATAGTATTATGTCATCAAGATGGCTCCTGACTCCTCAAAATAGGGGAAATAATGCACCTTGCCTTAGAGAATATTTTCTAACAAATGTGTTATCTTCAGACATGCAAACAGAGGTCTAGGATTGTGATATACAGTATAGTGGGCAGGTGCTTGGAATGATTACTTCCCCTTCATTATCTTGCTCTATAAGAAGGGAGATCTCTGGGAAGGCAGATTCCTGTAATTCACATAAGGTGCCTGTCTCCTGCCTCAGGTAAAAACCCCAAGGAGATGTGCATTCACATAGTGACCTTGATCCATGATCAGGTCATACCAAATCATACTAAGACCAGACTTCCAACCCTCTTGTTGTTCTAACAAACTTAAAGGCCGTATGGACCATTGAACTGACAAATAAACAGTTAGTTTTCCAGCCAGACCCTGGCGGTTCATGCCTATAGCTACTCAGAAGGCTGAGATCTGAGAATTGTGGTTTGGAGCCAGTCAGAACAAACAGATTCTTGAGACAGTTCTTTTCAAATAACCAGCAAACCACCAGAAGTAGAGAGGTATGGCTCAAGTGGTAGAGCAGCAGCCTTAAGTCCAAGAATGTGAGCTCCTGAGTTGAAGCCTTAGTACCAGAATATATATATATATATATATATATATGTATATATAAACATAAATATATATGTATATCTATATCTACATATTAGTCATTCAGCAAAACCAATAAAAATAAATGTTGTAGCATTCAAATGAATTGAAGATGAGTCACTCAGGAAGAACCAGGACTAGTATTATCGACTTCTTTCACTGTGACATTTGTTGTCACTCTTTAATTCTCTGCATCTGGCATTCTCAGAATGGTTTCTGAAGACCAGTGATCCATAAAAGCTTGGTTTTATTTTCATAATATGAGTCTCATCCTCATGGATGAGAGAAATCAAACGATACCAAAGCTGGAAAGTGTATAAGAAGCTTTCTTATTAAAGAAAAGCCAGTAATAGATATGGAAAGAATTATATCTGGCCAGTCCATTCCAAAAAGAAAGAATAGACTTTTTTGGATATTAAAGAATTATTTTATTATGTTTCTAAACATTGTAGAGAACATAGGACAAATAAATGAAACCAAAGGTTAAGGTTCTGGAAGAAAATCTGTCGATAAATGTGTCATAGGGACACGTAAAAGACAATCTCTGTTTTTGAGCTCCTGCAAAATATTCCCATGAGCAGTCTTGGAAAACTGCCGGTATAAAATAAACACCAAATAGATCAGAGACAATAAAAGCATTGAGCTAAAGTAAGCACCAGGCTCTAGAGCTTCCTAAATTCATGTGCTGATAGATTTTGGAGTCTTTAATCCAGACAAGTCATCTCAGTACTCTACCTGTTGGAGGAAGTTCCTTGGCCATGTGCCAAAAGAGTTTAAGTTGTTTTCTGTAAAGCTTTTTATTCCTTCTTGTGATAACAATATGTTATAAATTTCTAGAAGGCCAGAAGGCAAATAAATATCAAAGAGAGAATGAGTAGGTTGTATGAATTTGTTTATGTTCCATTGTTTTTATCATTGTTTAAATGAAGGACATATCAGATGCAAAATTTTGTTATTAAGTTTCTTTTGAATTTAAATATAATGCCTGAAAATTCATGAGATTTTACTAAAACATGTCCTGAGAATAAGTTTCTTGCTTAACAAAAGATTTGAGGATATATATGGACAGATATAATGTCTATATGTACTTATCATCTATCTGTCTTTCTGTCTGTCTATCTATCTATCTCATATAAGGTACCCAATAGGAGAAAGAAAAAAGATCCTAAAAACAAAGAACTTTTAAAATTAGTTACTCAAGCAACTTCTGACCAAAGAGAAAAAAGACATTTGCAATAAATATAATCTGTCATGCTTGCTAGCCTCTGGAACGCTTCTATGTCGGAAATGCTGCATATCTGCTCTATTCAGTATTGTAGACCCCAGATTCTTGTAAGCATTTAGTACTTAAAATTGCCTAAGACAATGAAATACTTTTAAAATAATTTTTATTTATTGAATTAAAATGCTAGTGGTTATTGTATTAGACAAAGCAACTGCACAAGATGTACTGAGTAAAGTGACAAGATAAGTATGAAAATCTTATCTTCTTCAAAGGAGGAAGGAAAGTAATACCTGGATTATGAAAGCCTATAGCGAGCTATCAATAGGACAGATTGGTGGGAATTTGAAGACACATTCTGCAAGTGACTCCAAGGAACTCAGTAACATTCATCACACGTATTTTGCTGTTGTAAAATCAAAAGTAGAAGGGTCCTAGTTCATGATGCAGATGCCTAGGAGTGGTATGACTGGGTCATACATAGGGAAGGTCTATGTTTACTTTGGAGGAACCTCCAGGCTGCTTTCCAGAGTGATTGTGCTAGTTTACATTCCCACCAGCAGTACACTAGGGTTCCTTTTCCCCCACATCCCTGCCAGCATTTGTTGTTGTCAGAATTCAAAACATTGGCCAGTCTAACTGAGGAGGAAGGGAATAAGAGAGAATGAGGACACAGATGATACTATGTGAAAGGAAATGTACTTATTACCTGATGTATATAAAGGTAACCCTGCTGTATAGCACTTCTAAAACAACAATAAAGTAAATCAGAAAAAAAAATGTAGAAGGGTCTCTACATGTCAGCCAGAGAACATAAAGTTAACATGTTTGCTAACTCAATTCAGATAAGCAATCAAGAGATTGTAGCCCTAAGCACAAGAAACTTAAGACTCCTTCCACGGGATTTAAATTTCTATAGTCAGCTGAGAATAGAAGCAAGTGAGTCAATACTGGCTTTGGTTTAGCAAAAAGAAAAACAAATCTTGTACTGCTGCACAAACCTGATGAATGACTCTGAATGTTGTGAAGGCTCGGGGTTTTTCTTCCCTCTTATTCCTTTCATAAATCTATTTGAGTGTAAAGCAACCCTTAATAAAAAGAGACATCAAAGGAAATACAGAAAACCTGGGCTCTGCCATGAAAATTTTAAACATTCTCTCTCTTTCTCTCTCTCCTACCTTTTGTTCTGTTTTGCTTTTCAGTTTTACAGATAGCTCCAAAGACCCCAGAGAAGTAACGCACTAAATAATTCACTAGAAGGCAAAATGGCAAATAGGGGATAGGATAGGAATTTGAAAGCAGGGGACCAAGTGAAGTAATTAGAACCTGCCAGAAGCCACTCAGCTCTCAACTAGACTGTTTAAAAGTAAATAAATAACCATGTGTACACTGCTGAAAACACTACATTGCAGCAGGATCTGTCTCTTATTCCCAGTCTGGGAGCTCTGCTCTCACATCTCCATTGTTTTGAGGGAGAATACACATTGTATAATATGAAGCTTAATTTTTAATGTGAACACATTAAGTAAAAGTAACTCAACAGTGGACTATTAGCACCGCCACCAAGTAAACTTCTTAGATTATGATCTCCCAGCATGAAAAAGAAGTACAAGACATTAGGGCAAACTTTCATGTTTTAAAACTTATTATTATTCTCAACTATATATTATTCTCAAAGTTCTCATTATATTGTGGATCAAAAAAGGTTTGTACCTCAGAGAAAAGTCTCCTCAGGTCAAGTTCAGGTGGCTGACTCTTGTAATCCTAGCTACTCAGAAAGCTGAGATCCAACAATGCATGTTGGAAGCCAGCCTGGGCAAGAGTCTGTTTGACTCTTTTTCGAATTAATCATCAAACACAAGCCAGAAGTGGATTTGTGACTTCAGTGGTAGAACACTACTAGCCTTGAGCAAAAGAGCTCTGGGACAGTGCACAGCCTTAAGTTCAAGCCTCAGGATGGACCCTAATAAATAAATAAATAAATAGAAAAAAAGATCTTGTCAATATGTAGGCAGTTCATTTTGTGGTCTCATCCAAAGCTTAATCTTTGCACTCAACTTGAAAGGTCAGAACAAGCATGGTGAATATAGGAATGCCAGCAAAGATGAAAATATGAGTTATGTATTGGTTAAGAGTAGGGGTGATATGGATATTTCTATATGTTCTGTAAGGATTATAGTCTAAGAAAACTATGCTCTAGCAGTTGCTAGTTCAAAAACGAATGATCAAATATGAACTGACCCCTGTGACCAGGTATATTTCATTATTCTGGTTTTCTGAAATCACTACCCAAATCTAGATTGGTGGGGTTCTTTGCTCTTTATACTTTGTTTGTTTCTTGCCTGAACAATATTTATGTAGATACGCTCTAGGCAATAAAGAGATCACTGGAGTAACACAGACAAGCTAGAGAAGGAATAGAAACGAGACATTGGCATTTCAATCAACATTTATTTTCTTGGCAGGAAGAAATAAATCAGAGACACCATTTTATGTTGTTATTTGAAATCGTAAAAAGTGATGAAACTGATCAATATTATACAAAGCCTTTTAAGAGGCGATGCGCAACATTCCAAAGGGGAGGGGGGCTTTGAAAATATACAACCAGAAGTGACAGCCGAATGGATTTAAACCAAATAAGGAAATGACTGTGGACGAATACTGTTGATTTTGTAGCGTAACAGTAATGCTTCTAATACGTATTTCTGATGGAATTAATTGTATTTTTCCCTGTTCTTCTCGTGTTCCCTCTTCATCATTATTGCCATGCATTTTAACCCATCGTGATGTGTTGCCACTGGTTATTTCTTTTTTAACGCCTTTGTTTGCCTTTGTGTTCGTTTGTTTCATTATTCGGCGGGTTTGGAACCCAGATCCCACTGACCCCGTTGACTATTATCCTTTGCTTGATGATTTCCCTACCTCTGTGCCAGATGTGTCCACCCCCATGCTCCCACCAGTAGGTGTCCAGGCTGTCGCTCTGTCCCACGAGGCTGTCAGGGTGAGCTGGGCCGACAATTCCATCCCCAAGAACCAGAAGACATCTGACATGCGACTCTACACTGTCCGGTGGAGGACCAGCTTTTCTGCGAGCGCCAAATACAAGGTGAAGGTTTTGCTGAGTGCATGAAGTTTCAAATGAACTGCCACGTGTTTGATCTGCGATTTTCAGGAGTGTCCTGGAGTGTCACGACTTCTCTATGACTGGGGCTTTTTACATGGGGAAATGAAACATTGTAATAACTCATGATCTAAAATTAGTTCCAAACAAGTAGGTCTTAGGAAACAACTATCAGACAGCATAACAAACATCAAAGGCTATAAAACAATATTTGAATTCAACCAGAGGCTGGGTTTGTCACCATAACTTCAATCCTGCATGAGAGAATGCTTATTTTCCTTTGTACTTAACAGGACTCTGATAAAAATTTTCTAGCTTGACTTTAGCATTTTTCCTTCAATTTGGAATCTAGATTGACACCATAAATAGCACAGGAACACAGACTCAAGGAAAATATAACTGGGAATAGATACTTTGGAGGTATTTTTTGTAGCATCTTCAGAAATCTCCATAAGCCATTAATTCTTCTCTCCCTCCCTCTTTCTCTATCTTCCCTTCTCTCTTTGTTCCTTCCTTCCTTCCTTCCCTCCTTCCTTCCTTCCTGTGCTCTCTCTCTCTCTCTCTCTCTCTCTCTCTCCTTTGCCACTCAGGGCCTGGGTGCTATCCTTGGGCTATTTTGCTCAAAGCTACTGCTCTACCTCTTCAGCCACAGGTCCCCCATCCAGTTTTATTTGAATGTTTGTTTTTGTGATTATTAATGATTAAGAGTCTCTTGGTCTTTCCTGCCCAGACTGGCTTGGAACCTTGATCCTCAACTCTAAGTAGTGAGGATTACTAGTCACCAACAGCCTGATATCATTGACTTTAACCTTGACTTCGTTTGCCTTTGAAAACACTTTCCTGCAGTAAAGAAATTGAGCTAATGATACAAATTATAACAGCCCATATCCCTTTCTTCATCACTGAGCCACCTCTCAACGCCTCTAGGTGCTCTTGGGGACAAATTTGAGACACTGTCATTGCCAATTTCAAGTCTCTACTGTCCAACCTCTGCACCTCTACCAAAGGGTTATTAACTGAATAATTATGTTACTTTCTAAACAGAGCTTTAGCATGCACAGACACAACAGAAATGTAAACAACAACAAACAGATTAACAAGTGATGATTGATCACTCATTTTGTATCGGTAAGATTGTAAGACATAGAGAATTCATTTGTGTAGAAATAAAACATGTTCTTGATATCTTAATTCACATATTCCATATAATTTTTGGAATGAGTTATCTACTCACTTGCATAGGCATATTTGAAAGAACACTAAAGCTCGTCAACTGACCTAATGTTTGAACCCACATTTCAAACTTCATGCTTCGCAAGAGGATACCTAGGAGGGAAAAATGGAAGCTTTGGGAGTAAGAAAGAAGGTAAATAATGTACAACAACAAAGGGATCCTACTGCTCAACCCCAGCTCTTCAGTTTCAGAGCATCGGCTTTCGTCTCTACTCCTTGCTCCTACCTAGAGTGGCTCAGGGAGAATTAGATCTTTTCTCCACTGTTCCTTCCACTGAAATACTTTCTCCCTTAATCCAACCTCAAGCCAGCGGTGATTTGGAGGGGGATGAAAATGTCCTTTGGGAATTTCTGACTCCAACCCAAGAGAGAGATAGCAAAATCCCATGGATAATTCTGTTAAGTCTGCTTCTTTCTTCCTGTAGCCATGCTAGAAGAGATTCTAGTGTCTTTCCAATTTTAAATCACATAAAACTCACATTTCCCCATAAATAAAATTTTAGTTGAAAGCATTCAACAAACAGCTTTCTTTAATAGTGTTGAACTGTTAGACCAGGAAAAAAATGTCCTGGCAAGTCCAAATAGTATCTCTGATATAAGATATGTAGCAAGTACCCCATATATTTCCTTACAGTGCTAGTTTTAAGACCCAGCACAGTCATAAATAAAGCTAACATCATCAGAAAGGACAATCAAGGAAACATATGAGAGTGTTAAAAATATCTCTTTATAGATTGTCCAATTTTAAGTTTACTTTTCAAAGATGACTTTCCCCACTTTCAAAATTTTATACTCATAATTGCTATGGTTTGTAGATTCATTCATTTCACAGAATGGCTATGGACACTTTGCCAGAATTTGAAATGTTCTAAAGACAATGATTGTTTTCTGAAGAATGGTTTTAGCTCCAAGATTTCTTGAGGCAAATGATTTCAATTGAATAGTTTGTGCGGCAGACATGGAATATTGAGCCTCATAAAGAACGCCTGTAAAATGAGACTCCAACCCCAAAGGATTTGATTTTAACTATTCCTTTTCCTATTATCTTCCTTAAGGCTTTCAATTAATAACATGCCATTCTTTACATACATATCACACACACACATTCACACACACATACACACACACTCACATACACATACCATGCTACACCTACATCCTGAGATAAAGAGTTTTAGAGGAAAGAGAAGGATATGTTGAGTGGTGTAGAAACAGAAAGGATATATCTGGTGTACCAGGAAGACATATAAGCAAATTACAAAAAAAAAATAGTTGCCACAATCCTGATACTCATGTTTAGTTGTCCAAAGCTATTTTGGCCTTCCCAATTAAATGGAGGGATTTCTATCATTTCTATTGAAATACGTATTCTCATACTGTTTTATATGAATGTCCACATTCATTAATAGTTTCCTAGAACTCTCCAGCTTTCATAGGAATGTATAGAATATCCGCAGTGGTTCAAGACTCAGTCTTCTTCCTCAAGATGAAACTCAATAGGAAATGTGACTCACAACTCAAATGACATCTAACATTGGTTAATTTGTGAGTCATTTCGGCTGACATTTATTTAATACTAACACTGGGCCTGTAACTATTTTACATAACTTATTTCCCATTCGTTATAATGCTGAAGTTAGTACCATGCTTATTACAGGTGAAGAGTGTCAGAGTGCTACTGAGTATTATGTGTTTCAAAAAAAACCCAGTAACTGGCCATAACTTCCCATGGGATGACTGGACTTAATGGTTCTGTGCGTTCCCAGAGCAAACTGATTAAATTTGTGGTAACTATAGAGTACAAATCTTATAGGTGATGTTGTTTAGTGATACCCTAAATGTCAGTGATGCCTCATTTCCCCTCCTACTTTTAGGTAGAAGACTCAGGTATTAGACGTGATCACAGACCAGGGCATATTTGATTTCACTTACTAGCCAGCTACTTTGTGTTTTGTTTGGTGGGATTCCACTTCTTGATGATACAAAGTGCTTTTATGTTTATAGAAGCCATATTTTACAGCTGTTTTAAAGAAGTTCTTCTGATAAATGTTTTGGAGGTCATGAGTTTAACAGGATGGATGGGCATATATGGAAATGTTATTAATACAGTTAAATATTTATTTTGTGTCATAACAAAATATAGGGTTTTTCATGGTTATAACCTAACCTAAGAAAGATTCACGGTATAATAAAAAAGATTTACCATATTATAGTATTAAGGGAGAGATAGATAAAATATCTGTGGTGGTGAGGATATACAACAAATGCAATAAATAGAGACGCAAAAGTCAATATTTAAGTTTGGAAGAAAACCAAGTTCTAAATAGCAACCGTAAGTAGATGTTTAAAAGAGAGGTAAATAGTTTCAAATCTGTCAGGTCATATGGGAAATATGCTTTAGCCTAGGAGACAAATGTGTTTTCACATTATTACCATGTTGATGTTTGCATAAGCAATAAAAATATAAGATACATCATTTAACTTTCTACTAAAATAACTTTAATTTTTGTAAATGGCAAGGATGGATTCAGAAGGCTTAAAATGAATCATTTTCATAGCAATAGCATCCTTTAATATTTATCCAGTTTGTTGTTCCTCTCTAGATCAATTGCATCAAATTCCAACCTTAAATGGTGCTTTAATGTGAAATATGTACAAAGAAAGAAAATCACAATGAACAGAACTCCTATTTTTATCTTTATTCTAAAAGCAAAATAGACTATGGAAAAATTAAAGTCTGTATATTTTAGAACATGATAAGCAGTAGAGCATTCATAAATTCCCTTCATTATCAGTGGAAAATGATAGTGATAATCTACATAAAACATATTTACTAAGCTCCCCATCCCCTCTCCCCAGATTTCAATTACAAATAAACTTAAGTTTAGATCAGAGCAGACAACTTGCAGAAATGGAGTTAGCAGACTAAACTGGAGTTAGTCCTGTTCAGCTATTACATCACTTAGGAAAATTTGATCAGCTAGTTGCCACTTTGAACAACATAATGCTTGATTTTATGAATCATATTGAAGATGTAAAATCAGTGTATAGAAACTAGTTGACAGAGAAGCAGAGTCTATGCTGCTACTGTGTTGAAATTCATTTTTCACTGGCTTATGTGGAAGTCTGTTTACATGATTTGATTATTTACTGAGTTGATCAAGTTCATTTGTTTCATCTGTGCTTATTTCCTACTCTTATAGTCAGAAGACACAACATCGCTCAGCTACACAGCAACAGGCCTGAAGCCAAACACGATGTATGAGTTTTCAGTCATGGTAACAAAGAACAGAAGGTCAAGCACGTGGAGCATGACAGCACATGCCACTACCTATGAGGCAGGTATGTGAAGAAAGACTGGACCCCTCTGATTCTGTAGAAGTTCAAACACACACAGTGCAGCTTCCCAACTACATCTTCTCCCACGTAAAACTGTGCATCCTTCATATTTCATAATCCATGATAATAATAGAATTCCTCTTCAAAAAGAAAATGAGTCTCCAATGGATTAAATGGTATATATATTATAAATGTAATATATATTATATATGATGTGTAATATGTATTCTATATTATTATATATGGCATAATATATAATGTGCATTACATATTACAATTTTATGTATATTGCAATTTTACATGACAGATTAAAGTATGATTATATATATTACATAATATAATTACATATATATGTAATAATTTATAAACATAATATATATTGGTATATATAAATCGTACACATTATATATTATATATAATCATATATGACATGTACTATATATAATACATATGTGTATTATATGTATATAATATATAATGTGTATATAACCTATATGTATATATGTAATTATATATTATATTAATATAATATATGTGTATAATATACAGATGATATATAATATATTATACAATATTAAATATATAAATATTGCATATATTATATATAATTTTTATATACCATTCATGTATATAAATGTACCATTTACTCCATTAGAGATTTATTCCTGTAGTATATATTCTATATAACCTTTACAATGTTAATTTATGGCCCCTTAATATGAATTTACACTTCAATATATTTAACAAAAGAGTAGAAATCCATCTGTTTATCTCTATTCAAAATAGTTGTGTTTTTGAACAGCAAATATTCATGACAGATATTTGATGTTTTGAGAGAAATCAGATACAGAAGAAAACGTTGCCTTAGAGTGATGTTTCATAGATACTTACCCTAAACAAGGGCAGCTGGATATGGGAAGGCATTTCCAGGTGGTCTTGTTCATTCTTTGGAAATGGAGCAGCATAGTAGAAAACCATTATGCAAATTGAAATAACTCAATTTACTGATGATACAATTCACTCTATATACATCACTGTAAGTTTGCTTGGTCCATTTATTATGGATCATAAATATAGAGCTCATAATATTAACAAAAATGGAATGTATTTAATTTATAGGTCACAGATCTCCACATCTGAAAAATGCATACTTTTACATTGCTGTTATAGTCTCGTATCATATCGGTTAAACTACAGTAAAGGTGTACAAATTTAAAAAACAAAATCAAATGAAACTCTTCTCTGTGTAGGCTGAATTTCTATTGAAATATTATTTTTTTTCTATTTGGAATGACTACCTCAGTTGATAAGGTTCTACTACTAATTTACATTTTTCTACCTTTCCCCAATAAAAATTTTCTAGTTCTATAACTTTATATCCTTTTCCTTTTGCATATCATATATGTATTATTTACCTGACTTGGTCATTGTACCTTATTGTTCTATCATCATGTGCCTGGTCTTGTAAAGACACCAATGATGCAGAGCCAAAGATATTAACTCTCAGAAATGTGGTTGGTAGAAAGGATGATTGTCAAATCAAATAATGATCAGCACATAGGTGGAAATAGCATGTGGATAAGAATCCAGAGTGATGATGAGAAGTGGAAATACTTCACAAATGTCATCAGTCTTTATAACTGCAAGAAGGAAAGGAGGTGAATGAAGCAATATTAGGGTTGGGTTCTAATTCTACAACAACATACAATCTCTCTGGGGTTTCATAGGCTGGATGGCTTATGATCAACTTGAGTGGCTGGCAAATGTTGAAGGAAAATACTTTATGTGGTACACAGATGATGAATCCTTTATTTTATTTTGATTCACTTAGGTAAAAAAAAATAACAGGAAGGATACCTGAAATAATTAGGCCTTGCAAAGGACCAAGAGCCCGCTTTAGAAATAGAAACATATGGGTGCACCGTTTTAGGGTGCTGTGATCATTTTGTAAGGTGAATCCAGTCAGTTAGATACAGAGAAGCCACATTTTGAGAGGTCAAATTGGGAGTCTTTAGTAAAAGGCCAGAATCTGCAAGCAGACTATTGTCACAAAGACCTGCAGCCCCGTGAATACACTTAACACTATTAGAAACTGAGTTATGAGAGCAGGAGAGGAAAGAAAGAACAGAAAAACAATACCAACAACCCAGATCCACCCTTATGGAAGGCTAGAGTGGAACACCATGGTGACCGGATCAGAGCCACGAGACAGGACACAGAACAGGAGGCCTGGCATGATGATGTCTACACTGATCTGACCCTAAAATAGGGTCAATTGAGGGGCCAGGGTCTCAGGAACTCAAGAGTCCCTCAAGTTCAAGGCACAGGACTGACAGGTCCAATAACTGATCTTCCAAATCTCCACCTCTGCCTCTTGAAATTCAGGCTTACCCATTACCTGAGAGCTGGAACTTCTCTGGGGCTACAGAGCATGATACATCCTTTCTGGGTCTAAACAATTCAAAGGAAGGCTTGTCTTACCTCTAGGGCTTTGAAGCCCTGACTGCCTGGCTAGGTGCCAGGATGGCTGTGAGAATAAGAACAAGGTGACTTAATTAGACCTAGTCTTTCCCTTACTTCAATCACTTTGACTCTGTGCTTTCCATTCTGAATCCAGACTCAGCTTCTCAGAAGAGAGAACCTTAGTGACAGCTTTTAAACTAAATATCACACAGCTAAAGACAGGGTAAAAAAGAGATCATTAACTCTCAATCAATGCTGCTATCAAGCTTGTATGACTCAGAATCCTTGCTCTTTAAGGAAAGAGCCCAGGGCATCTCTCTAAGGAGGGGGAAGCAGATGGGTTGTTAGCAATCCAAACACCAAAAGCCTACTATGAGCCCCATGGCAGAAATGTTCTAAATCTTGAATGTTATCATCCATTCAGGCACTCACTAAAGAAATTCAAGGGCAGAAAAATAGGTTGAGAGCCAGAAATATCAGAGAGCAAGGTTCATCTAGTTGAACAAGTTACTCATCACAGTCCTAATAGGGTTCTAATAATCTTCACTAGGCCCTGAGGCTAGCACTTTGTATCAAAGGTAAAGACAATGCAGGTTATATCCTTGACAGAATAATAATCCAAAAAAGAGAATGATCATTCAAAAAGAAGAAAAAGATTTTGATAGAATCCTGAAACAACTTTTATTTCTTAATAACAGTAAAAAAAAAAATGGGATAGGTTGCAAATCACAACAAATGGATGGAAGGACAAATTCTCTTTGAGGAATAAAGGGAGGCTGTTGGAAGGAGAGAATGCTATGGCCTAGGTGGCTTATCAGGTACCTACCTGCTGCTGCAGGGATTTTCAAAGGAAGAGAGCAGCATGAATAGCAGATGTCACAAAGACTTACTCAAGAGACATGAACGATTCAAGGTGACTAGATCACAGTATTTGGGGGACAATGGGAAATCAAGCTTGAAAAGGAAGTACAAATCCTAGAGGGTGTGGCATTTATTACCATTGGTTTAAATAGAATCTCGGATAAGTCAGGCAGTCAATACAGAAGTACTTGCATATATTTGGGACACTGCGTATGGATTTGATCTATGTGCATGTTGTAGAAGAACTCAGCCAAGCTAGTGAACATCTAGCTTTCACTTCAGCAAGTTATTTTTTTAACATCAAGTGATCATCTTACATTAAAAATAATCATTTAATGTTAAAATTTTATACTCATTTGAAACTTTGTAAACCACAGAACATTATTCTGAACTACGGTCACCATTCAGTATAATAGATACTAAAGTTTATTTCTTTCATCTAACTGAAACTTTGACACGTTCATCGATAGCTTCTCCTTTCCTACCTCAGTCTCCCTCTATTCACCCCCAAGCCACCATGCTCCTACAGCAGGATAGACTCACAGCTGATTGTAGTAGAGATGATGGATGCTAAGGTCATGTGTGATTCATATAATTACCTTAAAATATTAGAGCCATTAATACTATCCAACATTACAATCGATAAGAACTTATGTAGCACCCAAAATAATTTGGTTATGCTGTTTTTGGAAGAACTAGCTCTCCCATGTATTTTGAAGGCAAAAGCTGAAGAGTTACCTCTCTTGAATACCAGAACAGATTAAGTAAAGCAACCTAATCATAAATCGTATTTTCTAAATAAGCATCTACTAGAATTTTAACCTAGGAAAGAATAAAAAATTCTGACTACTTAAAAAGGTCTTTTAATTTCTTTCATTATTTCAATATTCCATTTGTACTTGTTATAATTAAGTCAAAAAATAATAAACTAAATCAACATGTCTTACTTTTTATTTGCGACCTACAAACTATGTTCAATGAACTCTTTAGGAGAATAATGCTTCTTTTTGTTGGTTTTTTGTTTTTGTTTTTTGGGGTTTTTTTGGGTCCAGTAGTGGGGCCTGAACTTTGGGCCTGGGCGCTGTCCCTCAGCTCTTCAGCTCAAGGCTAGCGCTCTACCATTTGAGCCATAGCGCCACTTCCGGCTTTTTTTTTCTTTTGTGCTTATGTGGTGCTGGGGAATCGAACCCAGGGCCTCAGGCATGCAAGGCAAGTGCTCTACCACTGAGCCACCTTCCCAGCCCCTGTTTTTGTTTTTTTATACTAAATATTTTTATACTTTTATTGCAAAAATATTATAGTTATATGAGCAAGGTAATGAGTACATTTCTTATCAAGCATTGTTACCTCCTCCTTTGTTTTTCCCCTACCATCCCTTCCCTCCCATCTCCACAACTACACCACCCCCCACCCCAGCCCTCCCCGTGCCTAAATTGTAAAGTTCATTTTTCAACATAGTGTCTTGTTCATCTCGTTGTTACAATGGGTCAACCTGTATCCCTATTTAAGCATTTTGGTTTTTTTCCCTTCCCCTCCACAAATTAGACAAGTGTATATACAAGACACAGGGCACCAACATCATATACAGTGAAAACAGGGGTTATACCGTGGGGGAGCAGAAAAGGTCAAAAGCTATGTACACGTGACCAGATAAGATGATGTTAAATGAGATGCACCCCAAGAAAGGGACACAAGTGTTTTTTTCTTTTTCTTTCTCGCTGTTGTTTCCAACTTATTTATAATGTACCATGCGATATTTTTTGTTTCTTTGTATGTTCCTCCCCCATGGAATAATGCTTCTTTAAGAGACCATTACCTCTTTGATATTTTGCCCAAAAAAGTCCACTTTTCTTTCCATAGTGTCTTTGATTTGAATTTTTACTTATGAATTCTCATTATTCAAGGAGCAACTTATCCTGATTCTCTCTCTCCTCCTCTTCCATATCTTTCTCCTTTTCTTATTATTCTTTTCTACCTTTTCCTTTGAGTCTTCTGTCTCCTACATTGTTTTCTTTGAAGATATAAATATGTTCAGTACCTAGTCAAAGTATTAAAATGAGGTATAAGTTTGAATAACTTAGAACCCCAGTACTCTTGGATCAGAACAGCAGAAAGGAAAATGGTATGAGTGATACGGTAGATGAAATCGTGTTTCTTTAGTTCATATTTATAACTATTTAAGAAAAGTTACTTAAAATAGAGTGTATACTAATTTACTGCTATCTGACCAACAGAAGAACCAAAGAGAATGGTTAGAGTAGAGGTGGGTTCAGATTTAGAGATAAAGTTGTACCTATTTTGCAAGACATTGAATTCCTATTTAGCACAGGAAAATTCCTCTAGAGCCCCCAAATAGAGCCTACATGTACTCTAAATTTGCCTGTGTCAAATTAAGCATAGCAAGAAGACTGTGAGTATTACACTTGGAGCATTATTAGCTATTCAGTAGGAAAAATTGTTTTTCAAAGCACAGAAAATGAGAAAACAGATGAAAAGAAGTCTGGGAAACATACTGGTTAGCCAGTGTGCCTCCTCTTGTAAAGCATATTCTTTTAAATTAAGCATAACATGTTCAAGAAGTAGCTCCCAAAAAAGCAGAGTTTCATATTTAGTTCATGCCAGAATCATGATGCCCTTTGACTCTTTTCCTCTATACTTTGTGTTCTTGTTTAGAAGATGACTAGTGTGTTACACAGGCAATGTCTTAATGCAAATTGAAAATCATTGATTTGTTTCATATTTAAGGAAATATGGAAGTTGGTTTTTTTTGTTAAGTTATAAACTACAATTGCAGCAGATTTTTTCTCTTACAGACAAGTGCCCATCAATCTTACTATCTATGTAGTTTCCTTGTTCCTATAATGATTTTTCAACCCTCAGTGTGAGCTCACTTGAAAGCATTTGCAAATGTGCATTCCAGATTTGGAGGTCTTTTATTCCCTCTGAAGTCACACCTTTGAAGTCACTTATTTTACATGGAAATCCCCTAGGTTTTACATTTTTCTTGTTTGCTTATGTAATTCAAACCCTTGTAAGAGACTCTCAGTGGCAAAACCAACACAACATGCTTCATGACAGATTCCAAGTGCCAACATCATGATTCAAAGTGCTATCATTGTCTGTTTTCTTTCACTACCATTGACCAGGCATTGTCTCTGTCTCCTCTCACAGCCCCGACCTCCGCTCCCAAGGACTTGACAGTCATTACTCGTGAAGGGAAACCTCGTGCTGTCATTGTGAGCTGGCAGCCTCCCTTGGAAGCCAATGGGAAAATAACTGGTAAGCGCCCAGCTTTCTTCCCCAGTTTTGCCCTGCCTGCATCACCAGAGACCGTGTACCTCACATTTTGCTCTTTACCTTAGTGTTTAGAGTGTGTCTCAGCATCTCAGTTCACTCCCTGGCCTTCTCTGTTTATCCTTTCAAGATCCCCTACTGACTAAGAATTCTCTAATGGTGCATTCAAACACAGACACACATGCACTTCCTTTGAGCTGCTTTTGCAAGATGTGTGTTTCAATTAGGATAGACCTTTGTTTTGCATCTTATAGGGCATTAAGCTAACCTTCTCATAAAGTGCCTCTGAGAATAACTGACTACAAAGAAGCTGGTTGTTTGGCAATTATAAAATACAAATGATGCCTAATGCCCATGTACTTTTGTGTAGCACATGTGAAGGAGGTTAATCTGGAATTGCTTTTTTTTAAAAATTTTTTCACTTAGCTTTTTAAATTTCTCACTTAGGTTTTAGATTCTTACTTAAATCATGAGGCTCAGAAAATACTTAATATTGACTGACAGAAATTGAACATAATGAATATTTTACAGTGACAGATTTTATTTTGTCAAATATTTCTGATAACATCAATGCCTAATTAAAGCATCCATTAGAAGCCTGTAATGTTAATTCAGTATGAAAAATATAATGGGATTCTATCAGAGATTTTGCATTTAAATGATCACTTTAAGCTTTTAATAGGTATCTCCATAGCATATAATTATTATGAAAAATATTGTATGACTCCAAATGTGCACGTTATAGTCCAATTAACTGGAACCATCCAGTTAGAAACAGTAAGAATCACCCTGCTTCTTCTTTTCTTCATACAAGACATGGCTAGCTGTACTGCAAATTAACAAATTGATTCAGTCTCTAGGTGATCAGAGAGAAGCAAAAATATTGCAGTCAGAAGGCATACTTACTTTATGTTGAGTTAAATTCTCAAATCTACAGAATGAAGGGAGGTTGTGAAAGTTCCAGGTGTGATTGAAATGTAAGATTTGTCTTCTGGAGGAAATTGCTTTTAGGGCAATAGCAAGCCAAATTTTCATTTGAGCTGATAAATATGAAAAAAAGAAGAAAGGCATAAAATCTCTTGCAATCTTGTATGTGTCAAACTGAGGTTGACTCATTCCAATTTACCTTTTTCATTCTTGGTACCATTATTTCCTCATATCAGTTCTGTTTCAGTGCTTTGGTAGCTTTTGGATTATTTATATTTTATTTTATTACAAACATTGTAAATCAACATATAATAACTTTGAAGACAAATGAAGCTAGCAACGGGAGGTACATGCCTATAACCATAGCTACTTAAGAGGCTGAGATCTGACGATCATGGTACAAAGCCAGCCTAGACATATAAATCCAAGTGACTTTTTTATGGTTTATTTATTTATTATTTATTTTATTGTAAAGATGATGTACAGAGGGATTAGTTACAGAAACATGAGTAAGGGAATGAGTACATTACTTGTCGATCATTATTACTCTTTCCCTTGTTATCCCACTATCCCTTCCTTCCCCCACCTCCCCACCTCCCACACAACTCCCCCCATCCCATCCCCCCACCCCCCACCCCACCCCCTACCATACCCGAAGTTGTAAAGTTCGTTTCCAATATACTGTCCTGTGGGTATCCTTGTTGCAATGGGTCATCCTGTGTATCCAAGAGACACCCATTAACCAGCAAAAAGCCAAGTGGTAGAATACCAACGTTGAGTTAAAAAAAAAAAAAGCCAAGCAAAAGCATAAGACCCTAAGTTAAAGTTATAGCCCCAGTACTGGCACCAAAGAAGAAGAGGAAAATATTGATGGGTCTAATAAAAAAAATTGTTGAAAGGATAGCAAAAGAGATATTCTCTATCACTTAATTTATATGCTTAGTTAAGTAATTCTTTCTATATAGTCAATATGAACCAATAGACTATCTCTTCAACTTAAACACAGCTTTATTAAATATTGCTTTTCCAAGGGAAGAAAACAGAATTCTAGCCTATATTAAGAAACATACTCTAGGTGTCAAGATTTCAGTACTTGTATAAGAAACCCTGTTCTCATATGGTAGATATCTGTTCAGTTGTTCTCAGTAATTAAAACCCATCTTTCACAGTGGAGAAATAAAAGTACAAGAGGAATTTTTTTTTCTTGCCTTTAGAAACCTTGCCTCAATTATTACAACAAAATTAAGATTGTCAAGTTGTGAGGTTTTGATTGAATTTCACCAGGGAGCAAACACTAAAATCTCTTCAGAGAAAATCTATTCCATGTAGACTTTGGTCCTTACAGTCAAATTCTTTCCAAAAATAGGATAATAAAATATTCAAAAGATTGTTCTAGGCCACCAGGCAAAGGGCAAGATTTGCTCTTCTGAGTCAGTAATGGAAATGCAAAATGTGAGCCTTTGTCCAGGGCAGAATATTCTTCTAAGATACTTGTGTGTCTTTTCAAACATGGACAGCAATATAACATGCTGCCAAGAGATGCACAGGGGACCCTTGGACTTAACGTTTCTGATTTGGGTTTTACTTCCTCCCCTATAAAATAAGGATAGAAAGCATCACTTCCTCATAGAATGATCTTTGTCTTTTCTAAAATCTCTAAGCCATTTTTCTCTTCCCATTTTTCAGACATTTTCTATATGATGCTCTCCAGCCTACAAGTCTTTTGATCCCTTGATTTCTTTCTCTGGAAAAGGATCTATACTGGAGTCAAATGATGAATTTATGACACTCTATATTATACAAACAGGATTCTAATATAGGAGTGCCTTCTTGAGTTAACCATTTCAGAATGCTTTACAGGCTACAATAGCACATAATACTTTGGTTTTTTGGTTTGTTCAGATATATTAGAGACAAAAATGAGGTAGAAAAAAAAGAAAGGGGAAATAATAGAAAAATAAAGGGACTTGGACATAGAAAACTAAATATATAAACATATAAAAGTGAAAAACAATAATTTTGTTTTACCCTACAAGATTTTGTAGAAATTTAGAATGTAAGACTTCATCAATAACATCAATATCTTTTTAATATACCAAACTTACATAACCAAATTAAGTTGTATACTTTCCTATGGCCATTATTAGGAATGAATCATGTGATGTTTTTATTCTCTTGCTATCTAGCTCCCAATTTAAAAAAAATAGTCTTTCCCTTAAAAGTTAGGAAACTGGCCAGGCACCTGTACTCACATCTGTAATCCTAGCCACTCAGAGGTTGAGCTCTAAGGATTGTGGTTCAAATCCAGCCTAGGCAGGAAGTCACTTAAGATTCCAATTAACTATCAAAAAGCCCAAGTAACGCTGTGGCTCAAGTAATAGAGTGCTGGCCTTGAGCATAAAAATCTAAGGAACACTACCCAGGCCCTGACTTCAAGTCCCAGGACCAGCGCGCGCACACACACACACACACACACACACACACACACGGAAACTGCTAAATTAATCAGAATTGAGAAAACCTTACATTTACACATCCAACTTCAATTACTTGATTCCCTTCTTTTTTTTTTTTTTTTTTTTTTGGGTCCGGTCGTGGTGCCTGAACTCTGGGCCTGGGCGCTGCCCCTCAGCTCTTCAGCTCAAGGCTAGCGCTCTACCACTTGAGCCACAGTGCCACTTCCGGCTTTTTTCTTATGTGGTGCTGAGGAATGGAACCCAGGGCCTCAGGCATGCAAGGCAAGCACTCTACCACTGAGCCACCTTCCCAGCCCTTGATTCCCTTCTTAAATAGTTAAAGTGGTAATTTTAACAGATGAAATCACAGTGAAGGTAAATATTTTATTCTCATTTGAAAAATGCAGAAGCAAGGGTACTGACCTAGATGGCAGCTCTGTTCTGCAAACTTTCATCCCTATCCCACAGGACAGCACCCAATGAAACCTTTAGCGATTTCATTAAGTGTCATGAATGTAAAACCTATGTACTTACAGACTTCCAAACTTCATTTAATAAGTGAGTTTCATAATGTGAATTTCACATAATACCTATTATGTGAAGATCATTTTATTAGGTTTTCGGAGGAACAAAAATGTAATAAACGATATGGCTCCTGAACTAAAATAATATTTTTATTCTTTTGAAGAGATAAGGCATGCACATAATAAAAAGATATCCTTTACCCCTATTAGGGCCTTCTTTTCAATAGATAAGGTTCTTTAGGGATAAGAATGGAGAAAGATTTGGGCCAAAGATATGAAGATATTTTATTGACACTGAAGATGATGACTGGGTTAGAAATGAATGGATATCCCTGAAAATAACTTTTTCTTATTCCAAGATATTTTTCAATCTCTGATCCAATGATATTTTACAAAATCTTTTGAAATCTAACCTTTCAATTTTAATATTTATCAGAGGAAAGAGTCATAGAGAATTTTCACATTTTTATAGCATTCTTTACATTAGAATTGTCATTCCTTTGCTTGAGCATCAAGCAAAGTAAGACATTTGTATGAGGCATCATTGACAACAAATGTGTATGTACACACATGTATATATACACATATATATCATCTATCAACAAAGGTAATGATTCTTTAATGTGTGATCACAGAGATAATCTGGGGTAGATGAGTAGGGTTAGGCGTAATTTACTGAAATAGGTATTTCCTATATAACAATATTACTTTGAGTTTGTACATATTTGTTCTCTTGGTTTCGGTGTGCCTGAATCTGAGCACAGTGAGTTAAATCCTGTACTTTAGAACCTCTGGCAAGGCTGCAAGTCAAGATGTGAGTTTGACTGGAGTCTGTTCTAAATTATACCAACGCTTTAGGTAATCATTAGAAGTAGATGGATTCTGGAAATACCAAATAGGGGAAATTGAAAGCCAAGATATGCAAGTTTTCAGCTCTGATCCTTCTAAGAAAAATGGGTTTCTGAATATTTAAGTTTGTAACGTGCTTAATCCTATACAACTGCAAGATAGAAATGTCCAGTTCAGAATCCAGATTGATTCCACCAGGCCGTCTACAATTCCACAAGAGACTATGATGAGTAGTACAAAATCATTGAGTGCTCTTATCCTTAACAACAGTATGAAGTTTACAGGGGAAAAAAAGCTCATGATTGAGGAAGGTCTTGTAGGCTAGTTATAGCTAAAGTCAGACATTATGGATAAGTACAGTTTAGGCAAGGAAAATAATGGAAATTACAATTAATAGTGTGTGAACAGGAGGGAAGGAGGATAAGGGTGATGAGGACAATACTCTTATAGTGAAGGTTTGTGCTGAGATGCAGTGTGCTGCCTGGTCACTGAGAGAGAGGAGACCTTTGCAACCTACTTCTTAAAGACACAGTCTGTCAGTGGACGTCTCACATCCCCACGCATGCAAGAAGAACTCAAAAGGACTGAAGAGGAAATTGTTTAATCAATTATTTTGTAGAGAACAATTTACAAAGAACGTAGTGAAGTGGACAAGAGACTAAGGGATATCTGTGGCAATGTGACAGATCACTGCCATATTTTGGTAGAAATGGAATATTCATGTTGCAAGGACAGACATGTCCCCTGTAAGCTCGATCTAATGGTGCAATATAAAGATGATTAATTAGTATTTCTAAATAAGAGCTACCTCACAAACTGGCCACCTCTAGTGCTAGAAAATGAGTAGGTTATTGAAATAGCTGGATTCATTGCATTGCATTCTAGAATATCATGAACAAGGATGTTATTAGCATAAAAGTTATACATCCCCTATCACAACGAATGAACACCCTCCAGTGTTCATTAATACGTCAGATGCTAACGAGGGCACTTATAGCAACCCAGTTCATTTGCCTTGCTAGGCTGGAAAAGAAGGAATGGTGTTATTAGATATTTATGTGTGGTAGTAGAGCTCTATACCGGTCTTGGGCCACCGTCAGCTTCCTCATCGGAGAAAGGAAGGCATCCAGACTTGTGCCACTTCACAGATTTATTATGTCAGTGAAATATGATTCTTTGTTTTTATCACACTTTAACCATGCAAAATGCTTTATGCTTTCCGATATATTTTTATTATTTCAGCACAAGCCAAAATAAGCACCACTTATTTTCATTATTGTACTACAGCAAAAATTCAACTGACTTATTATCTCTGTTTTACATGTTTTATCATGCTTATATATTAGAGCAAACTGATAATCAAGCTTTATCAGTAGAATAAAGCATTTAAAAGTATGTCCAAAATTTTTATTTTCAATGGTGTATTCCATTTTATTGTGTACATTGATTCAATTATTTATGTAATCTTTGTAGTGTTAAAAATGTTTGACACACTGAAGCTTATAGTTAGTAGATAGTGGACATACAATATTTGCTAGAAAGTATATTTGGTAAATATGATTGTGTGCAGAAAGAATTAGCACATGCAGTCTGCACACTAAACAAACTTGCGCTTGTCTATTTATACAGCTTACATCTTGTTTTATACCTTGGACAAGAACATACCCATCGATGACTGGATTATGGAAACAATTAGTGGAGACCGGCTAACTCATCAAATCATGGATCTCAACCTTGACACCATGTATTACTTTCGAATTCAAGCACGGAATGCGAAAGGAGTGGGGCCTCTCTCAGATCACATCCTCTTCAGAACGCTGAAAGGTTTGACTCATTTCCCATCCTGCCTTCCTTTGGTTGTGGGATTATTAGGGGAAAAAATTGCAATCTGTCTTGAAAACTGCCCTACATCATTTCTTGTGGCAACATGGCTGTCTGTTGTGGCTATCCAAACTAAATTAAAACGTGCCATTTATGATCAAAATTTACACATCAAAGAAAGAACTCTGTTACCATGTTTTCTGCTATCAGCCTAAGGCCAGCATTTTTGAAAAGTCCTATTAGACTTTTTAAATGATCTTGTGTATATTGGTTCTATTCAAAATAGAACGAAATCCTTCGGTCATTTCTTGAAGAAGAATATTGTTTAGATGCACTGAATTATGCAAATAGCCTACTTTAAATATTTTATTTTAAAAACTAATATCTTTTATATATTAAAGGAAATTTTGATGCAGCAAGGCAGAAAGTTTCAAATAAAATTCTTGTTTTAAGCACAGAGTAGCAACAATGAAACTATACCATGCTAAGTAGTTATTAGGAGGAAAGCCCATATGCTTATAAGAATATAAATAAATGCTCAATTTAAAATAGGTACACAGAGGAATATCAACTCTGAACAGTATTGGGTACATAAAAATAATTTACATATTAGCCTTACTGTTTTAAAGCATAGTATTGTTTTTCTGAATGACAAATTGTTCTATGAGCATAATTCTTTAATAATGGAAAGAAATTTGAATTTGTTCCATAGCTGATATTTAAAGATGTATTTATAGCACTGTATGCATCATCTTGGAGGACAGCAGGGCTCAAAAGTCTGTGACTATTTGAAGGCTGTATAACCTATGAAAAACATAGTATATGATAGCCACCATACTGAGATATTAGAAGCTCATAGATGATTGATATTTACCTGTAGATTCTGATATATAAAAAGAATAGTCTTAGAATAATTGTATATTCAATTTATCCTAAGAAATTACTCCAACTCATAATGGACTTCTGCATTCTTATGAGTAAGCTATTTGAAGCTAGAATTTTGATAACCAGTGATCTGAAGGTTTTGTCAAGAGTATACAATCATTCATCCAAGACCTGTGTGACAATTCTTAATAACAGAAAAGTTATGGAGGGAGGCAGAGAATAAAAGTTCTCATCACTGTCCAACATTTAAGGACATCATATCAAAATCAAGCTTCAATCCAAATGAGAAAGTGAAAGTCAGCCAGTTACTCATTTTGTGGGAGCATGGAACATAACTAAGTAATGTCTCACAAATGTTTCAACTTTATCTGTACATGGATACCAAATTAATTTCATACTTCCAGCATATGCCAACTAAGAGATCTAAGAGGGATTTTAGATAACTTAAGGCATCCAAAGTTATAAATTGCAGAACAATGATTAATCACTGGACACAGGGCACACATTAACTTGGTATTCATTCTGGTCATTTTTATCCAAAGTTCCTTAAATATCAACTATAAAATGATTATCAAAATTGAATTTGATAATCAAATTGGAGGAATTGATTATGAAATTCAGGAATTTATTCTATGTCATAATAGCCTAGAAGATCTATTTCTAATGCCCCCAACGGTTTGTTTACTGTTCTCTACCCTTATTATGGGAAATTCCATAACAAAAGTTTAGACAGATACAGCTGACGTAATAAATAACTTTCTGATGTCTTGAATGAATTTTAATTTACTCAAAATATGGATCTTTGCAATGAAGGCATTGTACATAGGTGACCTGGCATGTCATTTTCAAGGAAAAATATGCTAAAACCAATAAATTGCTCATCATAATGGAATTAAAGCCATAATAAACCAAATCTATACCTATGCTCTGATTTAAGATTTCCTGCTCCCAAAGCTACTTCAAAACATAAAGCCTAAAATAAACAAACAAATAAATGAAAACATAAGGTCTCTGTTCATCACAATGTGACAGTGTTTGACAGAAAGGTTGGGAAGTTTTCCTATAACTGGAGAAACTCCCAGTAGTCCACCGGCTAATGGGCAAGTGTTTCATTGTAAAGCATGCCCCAGGCAGGATTCATAGCCTCCTTCTTCCAAAAATAACAGCATTTTATCCATGAGGCTAGACTTTCATATATTAGAATGAGCAACCAGCTAGAAAAACTCAAACAAACTTATTCAGTAACCACTGGTTAATGAGATATTTGTAATTAGAAAGAGGTGATATTGCTCTTTTTTGTGTACATAGATATGTGTGATCTATCTAGTCCTTTCCTTAGGATGTAAATTAGAAGAATTTTGGATCCAATGCACTGACAACACAGGATTTTGTAGCTATCCACTCCCACTCTTCCCACACCCTTTCCAGGCTCCCATTAATATACTGGCTCGAAGCACTGGAAATTGTGTTTATCTCTGACTGTGCCTTCCCTCCAAACATGCTTGTGTCTCTTCATTGGCTTATGAAGGATGCTCACAATGGAGAGCACTGGAGAGAATCCCTATCTAGGGAGGGAATTATTTCCTAGACACAAAGGAGCACTGCGTTCAGCAATAAATGTTCAGTAGAGAATGGTCTATTCTTTGGGCCTCCTTAATTGTTATTCTGAAATGTGAATCTTCCTCACATCCAGAAATAAAGCACACTGAAAGCTGTTTAACAGGACAGGAAAGAAAAAGGTTCAAATAACTTTGAACACAAAATCTATCATTTTTTGACGTGTAAGATGAGCATTTAAAAATTCAAGTCACAATCACAAGGATTGTAAGCCATAGTTTTCTTTCATTAGAGGAAATTATTTTTTGAAAAAACTATTTGGTCTCTGGATGGGAAATATTCTTCAATTGGTAATATGTTGGAGACAATAAAATACCTCAAATTTCATCCACTGCAGTTTTGCTAATAGATAAGCAAACACACACACATTTTTATTTTTTTATTTGCTCAAACTACCTTAATCTGCAGATAATGCATACGACATGATGAATGAATGATAAAGGAAGAGACAAAGAGTAGAGATGGAATACAATTTATTTTTATCCTGTTTGTGTTTTCCTATTTCTTAATTTGACATCATGCCAAACAATTTGCTACTATGAAATGCTGATTAGGTTGGTTTCAGGAGTATTTCCTACTCTGGCCGCCAACCTGTATGCTTCCTTGATTGCATGGGTACTTAGATTCCTGAACTATTCTACTTCCTTCTTTGTGGAGACCCAGTAGGGTGCATCTGACTCATCATGTTCTTCCTCAAAAGAAGACAATGACATTTGATAATGACAATGATATACAATGACATTTATAAAACTTACTCACAAGTTCAAGAGAAGACACAATCCTAAATGATAAACTACACGGAAGGATCAAAAGAAATATGCTACATAGATCCACCCTAGAGCATTATTCCTGTCGACAAAAATAAGGTATTGCAGCCAAGCACTAGTGGCTCATGCCTGTATTCCCAGCTACACAGGAGACTGACATCTGAGGATCTAGGTTCAAACCCAGTTCAGGAAGGAAAGACTGTGATACTTGACAATATCCCCAATAAACTACTCAAAAAAATCCCCACAAAACTGGAAATGGATCTCTGGCTCAAGTGGTAGAACACTAGCTCAGGACCACCACCACCACCACCACACACACACACACACACACACACACACACACACACACAAATGGTATTGCATACTTAAAATTTACTAAAATATCAAATCTTATATTTTATTATAATCACTAAAATAATAATAATGGAGGTAGGTAGGAGAAAACTTTGAGAGATGAGGCATCTATCTACTAAATTGAAGGTGGTGATTTCCATAGATATGTACCCCAAATTCATAATTATAAATATTAAATATACAAAGTTCTACTTATAAATTATATATCAGTGACATGTTTTCTTAAATGATAAATGGCTGATCAATTGAACAAGCATCCTGCCATTTTTATCCAGTATCAGGATTTGTATTTCAATTAGGTTATAATTTTGTTGTTGTTGTTGTTATTGTGAAAATACCATACAGAGGGGTTACAATTACATGAGCAAAGTAATGAGTACATTTCTTATCAAGCATTGTTGCCTCCTCCTTTGTTTCCCCTTCCCATCCCCCCACCCAATCCTCCCCGCCCCCTCACACCCACTCCCCCCCCACCAAAGTTGTGAAGTTCGTTTTTCGACATAAAGACTTGTATATGTCATTGTTGCAATGGGTCCACCTGTATCCCTATTTAAACAATTTGTTTTTTTCCCTTCCCCTCCACAAATTATACCGACATCAAATACAGTGAAAACAAGGGTTATACCGTGGGGGAGGGACATACAAAGCAACAAAGAAATATCTTATAATTATGTTAGAAACAATAGCAAGAAAGAAAAAACATTTGAGTCCTTATCTTGGGGTTCATTTTGCCTAACATCAACTTATCTGACCGTTTCTGCTTGTCTCAGACATATACCATGGTTTCCCTTACTTGCAATAGGTTATAATTTTATACCAAATTTTTATAGTTTCCTGAATATTAAATAAAGAATTAACACTAATTTCAGAAAAAGGAGATTTTCTTCATTTGTATAAAAGACATGTCTAAGATTGGTGTTTAAGATAAAATTCATTTTAAATGCCTTTTTTATTGTAAAAATACTGTATAGAGGGGTTACAGTTACATGAGCAAGATAATGAGTACATTTCCTATCAAGCATTGTTACCTCCTCATTTTTTGAGCATTATTTCTTACATATCTGAAATTGTGAGCAAGCTAAGAGTTATCTTACAAGATTTAAAGATGTATTAATCTATTGAGGTTATTCTATATTGATTATGTCCCATTATTTTTCCCTACAAATTTAAGAAGCAGCTTGTTTCATTTATTTAAAAACCCTACATACATAAAATAGCTTGCTGAATTTATTTAAATATATGTGTTTATAACATCCACTTTATTGTAATGCTTACTCCTAGTTGTGATTAAATGTATGTGCTATTTATTCTGTGTAGATAGAAGGATATGTCAAGTAATACACTAACACACATTTCTATAGAAAAAAATCAATTTTCCCCTCTGTTCATGGAATAGGCATAATCACATATAAGTTTAGATATTTGTCAATTTTATTTCAGTAAAATTCAGCATTGGACTTGGTGTGAAAACCCGCTAACAAAACTGTTGATTTGATATGTCAGCTTTCTGGTTAGGTTCTGTCAAAGTCTAATAATCTTATTTCTCTTTTGCCCCACAGCGGAACACCCTGACAAAATGGCTAATGACCAAGGTATGGTGGTTCAATCTGTCATTCTTTTTCCTCCTTGGATCATTTCTATCTGTTGGAATTGTCAGTCACTGTTTTGTATGCCGCTTTTCACCTGGCCCATCCACCTGATAGAATAGACACTGGCGTGATGATTAATCTTGTTAATGAAGTTCTGCTTGGCTGGGACTGTGGGTCTGATAGAGAAGATGTAAATTTTCTTGAGAGGAAATTGTTTTGTCTCTATTCTGAAGGACCAATTAAAATGTCAAGCTTCTTTGTATGAAATAAATTTTTAGTCTCTGTCTGCACTTCTGAATAATTCACATTAAGTATAATTAAGCTCAGCATAATTTTCCAGCTGCTCTTGCACCCTTTCCTGAGCTATGGATTAAAGTTCTGTAGTGCTACATAAATCATAGGTGCTTTGCCTCGGTAGTAAGATTCCTTTAATAAATAAAAACAAAGTTCGGTCAACTTTTTGAGCGCATTATCATCGTTCATTTGAAGCTCAGTGTTTTTGTTAAGTTGTCAGTTCATGAATCCTATGCTGGTCATACTTGAGTGTTTTCTGTTTTTGTACCTGTTCTTTTACTAAAAGCTAATTTGTGTCGACAAATAGGAATGGTTTACACAAAGAGAAATAGAGATAAATAGGAATTTTGTCTCAATTCAGAGGTAGATGGAAGATTGCTAGGAACATAATTTATAAACTGATGGATCAATCAGGGCTCCATTATCTTTACAGTAAAGATGGTTAATTGTGAGGGAGAACAAGAAGTTGATGAGTGTCAACTTTTTTTTTCCCCTCGATTGTGGGGCTTGAACTCTGGGCCTGGACACTGTCCCTCAGCTCTTCAATGAGCTTCAAGTTTTAAGGATATCATATTATTTAAAAGGAGACTTTGGAAATACTAGACGTCTTGGTCCACACTGCAGATTTGTTGCTAGCGTCTCTCTGTCTTTGGAAGAGTATGTATCATTAGCAAAGCTGACCACAAGTGTCAAGTCTCCTAAGACAACAGATGGTGAGATTAGAGGAAATCTTTCTTTTTTATATGAATACTTTTGAACTTTTGAAAAATATGTGACATCTGGATGTTGATTCTCCCTTACCACAGAAAGCTGCCTACATGGATGGTATTTTCTTCATTTTTCTCATAGTTAGATTTTCCCCCCAATTTCCTATGCTGGCCTTCAGTTTAATATAACATGGTTGGGAGTTTACGTAGAGAATAATAGAAATGTTATTCCACATAGAAATATTCATTCAAGGCTAAGATATTTTAACTCTTTGTTCTTGATTCCAGAGGAAACACTCTTGTAAAATTAATACTAAATAGTAATATTTACAAACAATATTAATGATGCGTAATTATCACTTAGCATTTCTTTACTTAGACAAATTAAGCATTAATGCTAGACAAACCTAAACCTGGAATCATTCATTGGTAGATGCTGTTTTATTACCACATTTATAAAATAATTAAAATGACCTCTCAACTTTATTCACTGAAGAGAATTTGGACATATACAGACAGATAACTGCTAACTTCTGAAATTATACTTAGAGAAAATAGAAAAGATACAAGCTTTTAAGGGGGATGGTAGGGGCTAGGAGAAAGGGTAGACAATTGAAGAGAAAAGGGGGAAAGCACAGACAGGAATCCAATGTATAGCCTACAAAATTAAGACGAGTGAGGGAAGGGGTGGTTTGGAAGGGATGAGTGAGAATGTTGAAAGAGGCTACATTGATCAAGATGCATTGTATTGATAAACTGCTGTTAAATGGAAGCTCCCTGGTATAACCATTCAAAGATGGTAATAAAAGTTTTAAAAATTAAAACCAATAAATAATAATATTAAAATTTGAGAGGGAAAATAGTAGTTATACTTAAATATTACAACATGAGACACTTAAGTGATAACATGCCCATACTTTTCATTAAATATGTTCTCATTTTTCTGCATAATTAGTTTTCATATCATTTTTAAATTACCATTTTTGTTTAATATTATTACTGTTTTGGTACTAGAAATTGAACCCAAGATCTCGTCTATACTAAATACATGCCACTGAGCTATATGTTCAAAATACCATGTAAAATGTTATTTCAAGTGGTCAAATATATGCATTGTAAATTTACTGTTTGATAGAAAATAATCCTTTTCCCTCCCTCTGATCACACTACCAACAAAGATCATAATCCAATTTTCATACCTTCTGTAAAATTGAACTAATTTCCAAGAACAAAAGGACATCTCCAGAGCTACTACTCTACTGATATTCTTAGTCAATGGAACTTATTTCTCAAACTAGTTTTACTGAGAAATATTCTTCCACACCTTATGCACTTTGGTGTCTTTTCCAGCCATAGCTGGACTCTGTTGGTCATATTGGCTAAGCTCTACATTTTATATCAAACTGAAATCACTTACCCAAAGCCCGTCCTCTGAGTTGATGTCTAAGCGTTTCAGAAATACTCAAGATAAAGATTTTCCCTAAGGTTGATGAAGACAATGGCAGAAGAAGCCATTCTGAAGGTTCCCGCTCTACCTAAAGTAAATTAGCTGGCTCTGTTTTCAGCTAAACCTAGATATCACCTTTCCATGGAAAAATTATCTTGTTACTTTGGTGACAGGAGCTGAGAGATAATTATCTCTGAGAGGAAATGTCGCATCTTCAGTCAAATGAGCCTGGAAAAGAATCCTTAATCGAGAAGCTGCTTGGGGGAGAACATAAATAGGAAAATATAAAGTCAATTATATTGGAATCAGTTTTGACTTGAGGGGCATTATTTTATTCTGAGTAATAGTAACAATAATGTGATATCAATAGACAATTCACACAGGACTCTTTATCCTTGTACATAAATTGAGAATACCCAATAATTTCTAAACTTTCTCAGCTTGAACTATTTGTAATTCATCTTTTTTTAAAATCTGTCCTCCTCTCTTACTACCCATCCTGATTATTTGTAGAAACTATAGATACATGACCAATAGATTTGTAAGTGAAATTTAGGGAAATGACTCAGGCCACGTGAATAGATGTTCAACATATTTTTTAAAAAATCCAGCTGTACCTCAGATTTTTTTCCCTTTTATTTCCTTTCCACTTGTTTTTGTTTAAATTCTTTCAGCTCATGTCTGTGTCTGGTTTGTGTGGGTATTTATAATGGAAAGATGAATCCCTGTGAAGCTGTTTACCACTGGTAGCTGTTCTGTGAGCTGATGATTGATTCATGGAATCCTCATAAAAGTCCTGTGAGAGATGTCATTATTACAACCCTTTGAACATTAAAGAAGCAGAAGCATAGAGAGATTAGATTACTTGCCTGGAGAAAACCAATTAGAAATTAGCAATGCCCTGATTCAGTATCCTAAGGAACAAAGCAGATAGCCTTCCACATGGAGCCATGGGTTAGGCGAAGTCACAGTACTTTGAAACACTAGTACAAAACACCATACACTGGGTATACTGAAACAGAAAATTGTTTTCTTAGCATTGGGCTAAAACCCAAGATCAAGATTCGGTAGTGTTGATTTCTGGAGAAAGCATCCTTCTTTCCATATAGATACATTCCAATGCTTCTTCACATAACAGACATAAAGATCAATATTATTTATACCAGAGCCTACACTTGCGATTTTTGTTAACCTTAGCTATATCCATTTAGGTCCTATATCCAAATAGAGTCATACTGTGAGTTAGAGAATCAATATATGGATTTGAAGTGTGGGGCACAACTTAGTCTATATTGTCCACATTCATATAGAACACTGTTCATTTGCTCCTTCGCTAATTTTCTTCTTTGTTTTTCAGACAAAGAAGGGGAAAGTAAATGTTTTTCTAAAAAGAAAAAGGGTTGGGCATAATTGGAACCCAAAATATTTCTTTCTACTATAAAGTGCTGTTATAATCACAAATCACGAATATTTATTATCCTAAAATCAGATTTCACTGTCTCTGAAGTCCTTTGTTTCGGATGCCATGTGGACTAGTTATAACTGTGACCACTAAACAAACATGATCACTAGATCAAACTTCCCATCTTAAAGGATTTTTTTTCAATATATCTTATGTAGCCCCCAAATATTAACCCTTCCTTTGAGATCTTTATGTGAGAACATTGGTGTTCTTTGCATGTTCTGTGTTAATGACTTACCATGGCTTTCCACGCCTGCACATTGTGGCAATAGAACAGGTGACATCTCAGTGAAAGCCACAGACAGAGGGCAAGAATCTCAGGGCAATGACCTATGTCATCGCTGGCACGATGGATGAAGGAGATGCTCACTTTCCACACCTTTTATGTGTCTTTTGTTCCCTAAGGCCTGATGAAGGTTTGACCTGACACACTGGGCCTGGAGGCCAGTTTAAAGAGCCAGGGGAAAAGAAAAGCGGCCTTTGTGAACTACGCTTTCATCAGGGAAGGAAATTTTTTTCTCCTAAATCTTAGTAATGGCCGATAATGCTGTGGCTTTGTCCATCAGCAGTCACTGTTGTGTGCTGTAAGAGCTCTGGAATAGAGTCCAATCCTTTAAATTCCAGCACAGTCCTGAAATGATAACCTGCTACAGAACTGTGAGCATGAGAAAGCATTTCTCTCTGCCTCACACCTGTGAAATAGAGCGTTTAGTCTGAGATTATCTTTTGCTTTCTTTATAGATTTAAGATTCTCCAGCTTTCGGATTGGTATTACAATTAAAAAGAATCCAGGCATAAAAACATCACATAAAGTGTCCCACTCCATTCATACTGTTGCTTGTACTATCCTATTTAGTTCTCTTAGCAATCTTACATAGCTGGAGGAAATGAGACAGAAGGGCTAAAGCATTCTCCATCACTCACAGCATCTACTGAACTCTGAGGACCTTTGCCCTTCACCACTGTAAAATTTCTGGAAATGCAGTGAGTTCATTGGATCCTATTTTTGTTATCAAGAACCTTAAAGCTGGGTACCGGTGGCTCATGCCTGTAATCCTAGCTATACAAGGAGGCTGAGAGCTGAGGATTGCGGTTCAAAGCCAGCCCGGGCAGTAAAATGTCTTATCTCCAATAAACCACCAGAAAAGCAGAAGTGGCGTTGTGGCTCAAGTGGTAGAGTGCTTGCCTTGAGCTGAAGAGCTCAGGGACAGCGCCCAGGCCCAGAGTTCAAGCCCCACCACCACCACTACCAACAACAAAAAGAACCTTAAGCTTCCCAGGCACTAGTGTTTTGTGCCTGTAATGCTACACAGGAAGCTGAGGTCTGAGGATCATGGTTTAGAGCCACCCTAGACTAACAAACCTAAGAAACTCTTACTTGTAAATAACCAGCAAAAAGTTGTTAAGTGGAGGGATGGCTCAAGTGATAGAGTACCAGCCCTGATATTTGAAAAAAGAACACTAAGCAGGAAGGTGGAACCCTGAGACCAAGCTCCAGTATGTTCTCTCTCACACTCTGTCTGTCTGTCTGTGTCTCTGCCTCTGCCTCTCTTTCTAACACACACACACACACACACACACACACACACACACCCCTCTAATGGCATCCCTATGTATAAATATATATATTTACCTCTTTTGAAGGACTTTGTCCTCAGTAGAGGGTAGTCAGGAAAAGACTACTTAGTACCAAACCTGCCATTTCATACCTCAGCAGTTTTAATTTCATGAATAAACAGAATTTTAGTTGTTTTCAATTTGGGGGAAATAAGGTTTTCAAAGGCTTGTCAGGCTTGGAATTTAGTTAATTTAATCCGGACTTTGCGGTGTTTGGATTAAAGCAGCCAGGCTGCTGTCTGGGGGGTTAACGAGGGAGGGAGACCTTCAGCACCATCTGATGCAAACTAGTTAATTGAAAATGAAAGCTTCTTTCTACCCTATTGTGTATACTTCCAACTAGGTTTATTATACCACTGCTTTCTGCACCCACTTGAGGAAGCTATAGTTACCCATGATTTTCTTAGGTCCAAATGTTAGCAATTCTGGAAATGAGGACTGCTGACAGAGTACAGGCAGGAAATGAGTAATGTGCATTTAATAGAGTGTTAAGTGCATATCATGTACCCAGCAAGCAGTCAAGTAGAGCTGCTTTAGTCAGCCTCTTGGAGTTTTTCTGTTTTAATAGGTAACTTTGAATGAAGGAAACATAGTATTCCTAAGAATTCCTGATTCGTATAAAATTTTAACCTTCTCAGCACTTCAAAGTAGACAATTTAGTTTCCAAGCCCTCAGATAATATCTTTGTAAGACCCACTGCTTTGCTGGACGTCATTTTGTTGCTTTAGATATTAGGAGGTACAGGATCTTCCTGGTTATATTTTCTACCTATTCCCCTTATCAGTTCTGGACTCTGTATGCTCAATTTTCTTCTTAAAACACAGATGGGTCACTGATGGCTGCTGAATAAACTGAATTCTTTGGTATCAAGAGCACAGCTACGGGACTACAAGTTCTCTTTCCTAAATTCATGAGTACCATAGCTCAATACATATGCTGAAATCTAATCACAAAACAAATCTACCTATCATTCTAGGAAAATTACCTTTTCCATGACTTTATGGTACTATCCTCTTGACTTGCCTTGATAATTCTTTCTCCCTTTCTCAAGTGAGCAACATTCTGACATTTTAAGATTCCCTTCCCCAATCTCTTGTTTTCCAAGAGCCTTTCTGATCTTTGATTCTTCTGAATATCTATAATACCCAACTCATCTCTCACGCTCTGTCCATTTAGGATAGTTTGCTGTAGATGTTCCTAGCCTCATGCTAGGTTTTAAGTCCTTTAAAGACTACAGACTGATGAGACTCTCACTGTCATTTCTACCTCTCTGCAACAGTCAATAACTTAGAGTCCATCATCTTATCACCAGCCAATAAATGCTTATTGATTGAATCATGACATAAGCGTTTGAGAAGCAATCATAGAACCATCTGGAAAGATATGCTTTACTGTCTGATAAAAAATGTAGTTAGCCGCCCCAAAGTCCTGATATCAAGGGCTATGATTATGGAACATGATACTGGGAAATGAAAAAGGTGTAAGAATATGTTTTCAACAGCAAAAGGTACATTCAACCATTACCTAGTAAAATAAAAGAGCAATAGGAAAAAGAAAGTTATTTGTGGTTTTAAAAATGGTGGTCTTTATTATAGATGATTCTAACCTCCAGTAACCTTATCTTGGCCTCCACCTTTTCTGTTCTTTGTTAGCAGAAAATTTATGTTAAACTTCATTAGCTCCTTGTGGTCCTAAGAACAGAAAAGAGAAAATCAGAATCACCTGGTTCAGATGATGTAAAAATAACTAAGCTTATTTTTGACACTTTGTTGAGCACAAGGCAAGCTCAGACACAGAGGTAAAAAAGCACTAATTGTTTAAAAAGGGATACAGGTGGACCCATTGCAACAATGAGATGTACAAGTCATTATGTCAATAAACGAGCTTTACAACTTTGGTGGGGGGTGTGTGGAGGGGTGGGGAGATGGGAAGGGATGGGAAAGGGAAACAAAGGAGGAGGCAACAATGCTTGATAAGAAATGTACTCATAGGGCGCGGGCCAGTGGTGCAATGGATAACGCATCTGACTACGGATCAGAAGAAATGTACTCATTACCTTGCCCATGTAATTGTAACTCCTCTGAACGGTATTTTCACAATAAAAAAAAAAAAGCACTAGGAAAAATGTTTCTTCTATTCAATGTCAAGTTTTTGTGCTTACTAGTCAGGCATTATACCACCTGAGCCATGCCTCCAGACTCTTATACTCTAGTTATTTACAGGTAGAATGGCATGCTTTAGCCCAGGTCAGTCTTGGATTGGAATCTTCCTATGTATTCCTCCCATATAGTCAGGATTACAGGTCCTCCAACCCATACATTTGTTAAGATGGGAAATTCTCAGTAACTTTTGTCCCAGGCTGGCTTTGAACCACTATCCTCCTTATCTCATCTCCAAATACCTACAGTTATAGCACGGGCACTGTGTAGTCTGGGTCCATTGCCAATAAGTTGGTAGTAAACTTCAGAAGAATGTATTTTACTCCAAACATGAATAATACAAAATAGAAAAATCAGATGATATCACTTGCTATAGGATTCCAGGGAGGAAATCACAGTGGGCTATAGAATTTCTTTTTAAAAAAAAGAGAAAAGGAGGAAGGAAGGAAGGAAGGAAGGAACGAAGGAAGGGAGGGAGGGAGGGAGGGAGAGAGGGAGGGAGAGAAGGAGAGAGGGAGGGAAGGAGGGAGGGAGGGAGGGGAGAGATCTCACTTTTTAAACCTGAGAGTGGACTTAAAATCTATAAGGAAACTGGAATCAATTTAGATGAGTTCACATCTTATTACTGGAAATCCTACGATGAAAAAAAGTCAGGAAGCCAAAAAGCCAGATCAATAGAACTGCAAGACTAGTTCAAGGGATCATAAGGTTGCCATTCTGTAGAAGAGTGCTCTGTCGGAGAGCTATCAATTTGTGACAAGCCTTTTCTAATTGCTTTGTACTAGAACAGAGTAGTAGTAGGGCTTCTCTGTTTTCAACAAATGAAAGACTACACTAGCCTCTGAAGACTTGCATGTTTACTTGAATCTGAACTGTGTAAACTCCATTCATCCTGGCTATGCTGAATATTTCCTGATTGGGGGTGGGAAAAGGATGACCTGCGATAGGAATAGAAATTGGAATTGGAATAAGGCTCTGTCAATTTCCAAATGTGTTTTCTTAGCCTATTTTGTCTGTGGACAGAATATCTCCTTTGCCTTTGAAATGCTGTTTTGTTGAATATGATCTCTTTAGAATGGAATCAGCACCCCAAATCATGCATATCAAGTTCTCATACTTAACCATCAGGTTCCACTGTTAGAACTGCTCTAATTTCTCTTCATTTCTTTCATTCTCACAATTATCTTACCATTCACGAACAGTAAATCTTCATCACATGACTTAGAGTCCGATACTTCAAATGTAATCCTGAGTCCATAAATCTTTCTGAGTCATAGTTTACTCATCTATGAAATCAGACTAATAAAGTCTGCTTCTTGCATTCACAATTAATATTCTATCGCTATTTATTATAAGAGTTTCTTCCAGTTAAGCTATGCTCTTCAAACCAACTCAAAATCTTTCTAAAATATATGTCATTATTCTGCTTAAAATGTTTTTCAGTGAAACTCTTCATATCCTGGCTGATAAATCCCATACTCTGGTTGAATATCTGGAGAGTATCATTTTTTCATCTCTATCTTTCTAAGCTCATTTATCTCACCCTTCTCTGTCTGATACATTTCTACTGGTCCTGTTGTTGTCTCCTCAAATACTAGTAACTTTTGAAAAACCTTGATTCATTTTTCTGGGCCTAAATAACTAATCAATCTGTAGTTCAAGTATGAAACCATCTTGAAGCTCTATTTTTCATTTTGTGAAATTTCATGTATCCACTTAGCCTTTTAGTTTCCCTTTGCATTCATTTATAAGCCACTACAATAGTGATTCCATGCTTCTTATGGTTAGCACAGTAGATCCACTGACCAGTTGTTCCATCACTGCATGGAGCATAGACAGATCCATAGATGAACAAAGTCTGCGCTCCAACAGTGTCAGTATTCTCACATACAAGCGGTGCATCATGCAAGATGCTTATTCCATTCTGAAACTTCAACTGCAGACATTGGAAGAGGAAAGAACCCACAAGGTCTTCTACCTTTTTTCTCCTGTATTGTTTGGAACTTCACTCCCACACAAACACACCCACATCTACCTTTCAATTTGCTGTGGACCGCAGGAGGGATGGAACATCTTGCCACCTTAGAGAGAAGTCGCACACTTCTAAACCACCACTGATTCTGCTGGTGGTAATTCAGATGATACTATGATGAACTGGATTTTGGGAATTTCCGATCATCTTGGAAAGTACCCATATTTCGACAAACAGATGGGGTTTTTTTAGATTTTCATAAAGCCACGACTGTATGGAGAAGTGATGGCTGAAAGCCAGGTAGGGACCGTTATTTCTGATAAGTGGCATGCAAGGAAACACAGTCGGACACCCCAGACCAGGACAGATAGCAGAGAGCAAGACCAGCCAACATGTCACTAGCAAGTAAGCCATCTCTATTTACAGGTGAAAAAATTAAGTTGTTAGTTGAAATTTAGTCTAAATAGTAGTTACAACTACAAATAAACTTAGTTGACTTTAGATACGCAGATCATTGCAATTTGATGCTTAGGGACAGTTAACAAATCTTCTTCAGCAACCACACTAAAGGAGGATGAAGCAACTGTAGTTGGAGTCACATAAACAGGCACTTAGGTGTTTCCCTTACTTGACATATTTAAAGAAGAGGTAAACAACACTTCTATGATCAAAGACATTATAGAGCTAGGAATGGTAGTGCATATTTATAATCCCAGAACTTGGGAGGGCTGAGGACAGAGTACTGCAAGTTTTATGGCAGTGGAGGATACATAGTGAGACTAACTAACAAAGCAACACAGAAAAACAGATATGGTTTTACATGCGGCTCATTGGTGTGCTAATAGTCCACTAATGGTTGCCTTTTCTGTTTTCTACTTTCTTTGTGAGATGCCAAAAATGACATGGCAATGAAAAGTGGTAGTTTCTAGAATATATATATACATGTACATAGATAGATAGATAGATGTGTGTATCCATATATCATATATAAAATTATACATGTAATATATTACAAATGTTTAATTATTGAAGTAGATTATAATATAGAGATATACAAATTGATTAGTGAACCACTGTATTGAAGTTTCTCATTGGCTAGCATCCACCTGTCTCAAACACGGGAATCCTGATAGGTCTGGCCTAGTGTTGTTTTCATGCTGATGCTTATTTGTAAACATCTCTCCGTCTTTAGAGGATTTCTCAGGTAACGTGTCTCTACCAGTCAGTTGCCAAGCTCTGCTGGAGGCCACACATAGGCCTCAGGCTGTCAACAATCAGAATCCAGCTGAGAGGTGAACCGGGAGCCGGTTGTGGGATACACAATTGCTTGGTTTCCATTGTCTTTCTGTAAGATGCCTAGATTGTGGGATTTTTGTCCAGAAATGTCTTGATTAATACCTCCAAGGGAAGCTTCTTTTCCACTCATAAAGTGCATCTGAACCCCTGGTTCTTCTCTTTGTGACATTTGTGAGTGAAAATCTAATCCCAGGTATTAGTTTTACCTTTTAAGGATAATTGAAAAGTAACTTTTATTCTTGGCAAAAGTCTTCTCTGTTAATATTTAATGTCATACAGACGAAAATTGGAATTGTGAAATGTACCCTTTACGGTTGAGGTAAAAATGTTCAAAAGTGCGTTGTGTTTCTCTTACACTGTTCTGTGTGTATCTCAAAACAATTTATCAAATACAATCCTGTTCTGTGCATTATTGCCTTTAGACCATATGCAGGTGTCAGACACAACCAAAGGTTTTTAAGAAGGCAGGATGGATTTATTATTGAATATCAACATTTAATATATACTAGGCATATTAGCTGCTTTACATATAGAATAGTAATATTTTTTTCATTCAGTGATCTATCTTCTATGTGCATTTGAAAACAACATATTAGATCTAAGCAAAAGATAAGGATAACTCATTAGTTCCTTATTACTAATCTATATTCAAATTCCCCTGTGTTGGTTATTAGTTTGTTTCCTAGCTTTTGACACTGATACCTTTGTTCAAAGTCAGCATTGTTTTCAACTACAAGATAAATTAATCTTTCAAGTACATTTTCTACCTCTGACAAATAATCTGTTTTAACTGTATCTCAATATGATCTGTATGTTCTATAGTAAAATTGTATTCAGGTAGTATAAATGGATAGTTTTTATTCACTGCTATACAAGGCAAAAAAATCAGTGGGATTTCCATTATTATTACCAGAATTCTTAGTAAACAGTTCTGAGATCAATAAGATTGCTCCATGTTCTGCTTACATGGAAGGAGGTATAGTGAATATTTGTTAGAGGACCAATGGGTTTATTGGATTTAGATTATAGGCCATATCTATATTTCCCTGGGGATTTATAGTGTGGCTGTCATTCTAGCTGTCATTCTAGGTGTCTGTGTCACTCCCATTCAGAGAAGATAATTTAATGAAAAGATTACAATAGCCATGTACCATTTCTTCTCTGTCCTCTACAGATTAACTTTCCACTCTCTACTCCTTGAACTTATAAACATCCCTAGAGTAGAGCTAGATGGTAGCACAGATTCCAACTGAATTAATATTTGCTTAGGGCTAAAAAATTGTTTATCATGGGAAATTGTCTCCCATCTGTGCTGCAAGAGTAAATTAAAAATAATCATTGTGGGTTTTTTTCCACACACAACCTACAATTAAAGGCTGAAAACATTTTTAAGTGACATGGGAGAGTAAGAACATAAGGCATACATACCCAGCAAAAAGTAACCACGTGTCCAGGGTAGGCCTTTGTGGGGAAGTACGTCAATTGGCAGGAGTCATTCCTCTCACACTGGAAGCACAGTGTCCATGTCACATGATAAACACCCCAGACTAGAACAATGAGGCTTCTTGGAGGCCAGGTTTTCTGGCCATTTTCCCCTAATCCACAGGATTAGGGAACTCATTGGAAGTCAGTTCCAGGAAGCATATGGCCAACAGGGGTGAAGAGATGGCTTCTTGTGAAATCTATTCTTTGAATAAAACATGAAAACTCTTCATATGACTTTGTAGATTATACTATCTCAAGCATCACATAAAGATAGGGGCATGAAATTTCAACCTAAGGACCATATTAAGAAGTACCTAAATAAAATTTATGTAAGTACATATACATATAAGCTATTTTAATAATGTAGAATCAGTGGCCTGATTCTTGCCAAATACCCTTATTACCTCTGTGTCTTTTTTTCTGTTGGAAACCATCAGTTGCTGGTTTTAAAACCTAAAGTGAAAACAGAAAATATTTGCTGTAATTATTAAAAATCTCCTGGGAAGTTATCTAACATTTTTCTAGATGAAATTCTAGCTAGTCAAGTGCACTAATTTACATCCCCACTAACAGTGTAGTAGGGTTTCTTTTCCCCCAAATCCTTGCCAGCATTTGTTGTTTGTGTTCTTGGTGATGGCCCTTCTGACTAGAGTGTTATGGATTATCAATGTTGCTTTGATTTACATTTCTTTTATAGCGAGTGATAATGAATATTTGGTCATGTGTTTATTGGCATTTGTACTTCTTCTGAGAAGTGTTTGTTTGCCTCATTTGCCTATTTACTAATTGGGTTATTGATTCTTGGGTGGTTTAATTTTTTTAAACTTCTTGTATATTCTTGATATTAGTCCCTTGTTAAATTCATAGCTGGTGAAGATTTTCTTCCATTCTATAGCTGACATTTCAGCCTAGTGACTACATCCTTTGCTGTGCAGAAGCTTTTTAACTTGATACCATTCCATTTTCTGATTCTCACTTCTATTTGATGAGCTCCTGGAGTTCTATTCAAGAAGTTAATTTTCTATACAAGTAAATTCTACTGTTTCTCTATTCTCTCCAGTAGGAGTTTCAAAGTTTCAGGTCTCACATTAAGGTTTTGTTGTTTGTTTGTTTGTTTTAATTGATATTGGTCCAGCATGAGAGATAGGGACCCATTTCCAATCTTCGGCATATAGACATCTTGTTCTCCCAGCAGCATTTGTTGAAAAGGCTTCTTCTCCAATGCAATTTTTAGGGTCCTAAAAGCTAAAATCAGACAAGTGACTTTTTTGTCAGTCATAGGGCTTGAACTCTCAGCCTGGGCGCTGTCCCTCAGCTCTTCAGCTCAAGACTAGCGCTCTACCACTTGAGCCACAGTGCCACTTCTGGCTTTTTCTGTTTATATGGTACTGAGCAATCGAACCCAGGGCCTCATGCATGCAAGGCAAACAGCCTACCGCTGAGCTACCTTCCCAACTGATTTTTCAAAAATCAGTTGTCTGTGAGATTGTGGAATATATCTGTCTTCCTGTGTACTCCATTGGTCTTGAGGTCTTTTTTGGGGGGCCAGTTGCAGGTAGTTCTTTTTGCCAGATAAATCAAAAACATTTTAATCAAATACAATAGTGCTTTTATCATAATAGCCAGATGATTATACATACATTTTAAAGACAAAATAAATTAAAAACCATCTCTAGTTGACTACTGCTATTAACTTATTATGAATACGCTTATTTAAGCTCTAGATACAGTGAACTAATTCTATCTGTCATGGCAGAATTCATAGCTAATACAACCTTCTATACTCCTCATTCCCTGTGGATCAAAGCATTTAATAAATTTAATAAATGATGAATGAATTGTTGCTAATTTAAAGCCCCTTCATAAAATTAAGACCTCTGGGAGAAGGCAGGAGTTTATATCTTTGCATTAACTAACTTGCACTCCAACCATCTTCCTAATTACTTCTCTATCTCTCTCTATATCAGTGCCTATGAAATTAACCAACTGAACACATCAACTATTATTGCATAGCAACAAGGCCTTACAGCTTGGCATCAATGTCTCACACCTGTAATCCTAGCTGCTGTATAGCCTGAGGTCTGAGGATCATGGTTCAAAGCTAGCCCAGGCAAGAAAGTCCATGAGACTCTTATCTCCAATAACCTACTCAGAAAAAGCCAGAAGTGGTGCTGTGGTTCAAGTGATAAAGCACTAGCCTTGAACACAAAGAGGCTCAGGCACAGAGCCTATGCCCTGAATTTAAGCCGTAGGATTAAAAAAAAAAAAAAAAGCAGCTCTTATAGTTTGGCCTGCCAAGCAGTATCACTAAAGCTCTTTTGTCATTATTTTCCAACTGTGGATCTTGCCTTACAGCAGAGGGAAAATTGTTGTTATTAGTATTATTTGCTCATTAATGTTCTATTAAGAAGCCCATCCTGAGATTTAAAAGCTATATTTCCCAAAAATGGAAATGTAATACATAGGAATCTACTTTATTTCTTGTATTTAGATTAAGAGATATCAGGATCATCAGTCCTCTGGAAATGGAGTTTTGTGATTTCCTGCTGAAATGGTACAAGAATTCTAAATTACCATAAATCCAATCTTGGCTGGTTGATGATATCACACTTCATTAAAGCAGTTTCTCTTGAGCTTGTTAAGAATTACTTAATTTTCTTTTGTACCATCCATCTAATTATAACCAAAAAAAAAAAAAGTTAACCCATGTCAACACATCAGATTATGTGGAAAATGCCGGTGATTCAAGTTGCACTTGTATTTAGAAGCTTTTTCCCAGACTTACTTTATTTTCTCAACACTCTGACCTGCATGAAATTGGGATTTTTTTCCCCTAACTATTGGAATTCACAATGTAATCAATAGCCTGACTAAATCTAAGGGATGCTATACCCATAGAGCATTATGTCTGAGTAATATATGTATCTGCTCATGGCTTGTTTTTACATCTTCCCAGAAACTAGCAGAGAGAGGTGGAAACTTCATTAAAAATACATTTGTCAGGATACTAGAGGAAAAGAAAAACCCTCCACAGACTATCTACCTAATTTCTAGCCAATACAGGATTACTCCCAACAGGAATCATTTATTGCTTTTACTGGCCTAAGTGAGGAGGTTATTAGCATCTCTTGCAGCTGACTGCTTTGCAATCTAACTGCTTTCAGTTGCTTAAAAGAAGTCATCTTCATATTCATACAGAATTTCTGTCTCATTCCTTCCTTCCACCGTTGATCTCACACTGTCCTGTGGCAAAGCTCATCCTTTGAGTGTTGAAACTTTGAAGCGCCAGAGTTACATAAACAAGGTACTTGGAAAGGGGTGAGACTTCTCTGCCTTTTAGTAAACCCACAGAAACGTTCGCAGCCTCTGCTCATTTAAAGTTTCCTTCTCATAGCCCAGCCCACACCTCAATTTCACCTCCTTACGCATGTCTAGTCCTTATACGATCTTATACTAGATCCTTATATGATCTAGTCATCAACATTGAATGTGAATGTGCCATTTTGTATGAAAGACATAATACAATATGATTGGATTAAATTTTAATTCTTCTTCTACGTGTCCATCCTAACTTCAGTTCTGAGTTGGTATCAGAAGAAATTTTAATTTTAATTTATTGTAAAGATTCTGTACATCGGGGTTACAGTTACATGAGTAAGGTCGTGAGTCGAGCATTTTTACCCCCCCCCTCCTTTGTTTTCCTCCTACTATCCCTTCATGAACATATAGCCAATGCACAAATTCCAAGTTGTTCTCTCTTATCTCTTTTGAAAATAAAATGAGATCTTGGGAAAGTTTTAGTAAAAAGAATTTGTTTGATATACAAAAGAAAGTCCTAAGATCAGGACTCATAATCCAAAAGACAAAGTAACCTGAAATCTATAGATATAAGAAATTAACCTCTGTTATTGTGGCTGATTATCCCTAGGGTCAGCCATTGACTAGAACTGATTCAGAAACAGTTTTTTGAAATAGCTATATTGCAATATATGTTTGCACATAGATTCAACTAGCCCACCCAGTGGGCCCACTGAGGTGGACTTAAAGCTCAAAAGCTAATCAAATAATTAGAGTTCTATATATGCATTAATGGAAAAGGGATTAGTTGTGGTAATACATACCACTAATTAAATTTTGTGTAATAGTATAATTAATTCTGGTTCATTTCAGACTCTCGATTCCATTAAATGCCACTTTCATAACTATTGAACACCTTTGTGGAAAGAAATATTTCCAATCGCAATTGCTGAAGGAGTCTTCTGCCTTTTTATTTTTATTTGTAATAAACACAATGTCTACTCTTGTTATCTGAATCTAGAATGTGAGTCCCATACAACTTATTTGACATGTAATACAATAAAGGAAAGAAACCTTCAAGGCCCCGTTAAAAGGTGAAATGTTTAGCATTGGTAAATTTGCTACCAGCTCTTGTCAGAAGGGTGAGAGTATGCTGGGCCTAAAGCTGTGCTCTGCATTGCCTCTGTATCCAAGAAGTTCACTTTTTTTTGTTGTTGTTGGTCATGGAGCTTGAACTCTGTGCTTAAACGCTGTCCCTCAGCTCTTCAGCTCAAGGCTAGCACTCTATCACTTGAGCCAAGCGCCACTTCTGGTTTTCTGAGTGGTTTATTGGAAATAAAATTTCACAGACTTTCCTGCCCAGGCTGGCTTTGAACCACAATCATCAGATCTCAGCCTCCTAAGTAGCTAGGATTACAGGTGCGAGCCACCAGTGCCCAGTTTGGAAAGTTCACCTTTTAGACTGATACTGCTGCTATACCATTCTTGGAAACTGTAGTACAAATACAGGGGGAATGAACAGAAAAGAGGAAGGGGATTGCTTTTCAGAAAATATCTGATTTTAGCTCAGTTAAAGGAATTGATTCGTGTGAAGACTTTTTCTCACGTGACAGAAGAGCACTTTCTTCCAGTTACAGTGATCTGAATGCTATGAAACTTTATTGGCAGGTGCCCAGATATTCTTGCTACTTTACTTACTTCATATGTTTGAGTATTCACTAATTTTGTCCATATGGTCTCCTTTGTGCTTTCATAGGGAGTAATAACCAACATTCTGATGTGATTTCAATACACAGGTCGTCATGGAGATGGAGCTTATTGGCCAGTTGATACTAACTTGATTGATCGAAGCACTCTCAATGGTATGTATACAAATTGAATTCTCCTGGATTAATCATATTAATTAAATGGTTTAATTCTAAAGTGTTCGAAGCAAAGTTTCTATTGACAAATGCCGAGAACCTTGGATGATGGGGAGGGAGGATGTAGAACAATGCAAACATGAACTTATTAGCAAACCTGTGACACATTCTAGCAAGAAACGATACCAATGAGAAGTGACACATTTTAAATGCTATCAGCTGTTAAGTTACCTAAACTTTAATGTGTTGTAATGTATTTTAAATATTTGGAAAACTAATTTTATTGGGAAGAGGTGATAACCAAGGTTTACTGAGCTGAAACCAAGCAGGTTTCATTAATTCAAGTTACTGAGGCTCTTCATCTATAAAGTACATTTTATCTCTTCAACTCCTTTAACATTTTGTTACTAATTTGCTAGAAGTTATTTTGTTCTTCCTACTGAAGCTTACCCACATAGGGGTAGCTCTTATGATAAACAATTAGGATAGCTCATACCTAGAACTTCATGGACAAACCAGAATGATACAGGGCCTCTAGGACTTTGTCTTGGTTGAAATAAGATCTTTGGAATCATGAATATGTAGCCAGGTTTCCAGTAGGCTTAGCTAGCTAGCTTTTTGGTAGTTAGCTGGAGATAAGAGTCTCAGGGTCTTTTCTGCCTGAGCTGGCTTCTAACTGTAATCCTCAGATCTCAGCCTCCAGAGTAGTTAGGACTGTAGGACCCTATCCTTGGTTTAAAAATAATTGCTATTGCTTTGTTTTGTTTGCTGAAATATTTATCACATATTTAAAATGTAAGGATGAATATTTGAATAGTCACCACGAAGGTTAAGGTATTAAATATTCAACAATCTAAAGGAATCCCATGTTTATCTCTGCATTTGGGTTTAAGAAAGCTCTCATTCTTTTATCTTTGCTGTTGCATGGTGTTTTATTTGATAAATTCATTATTTATTCAACCCTTTTAAGAAGTATTTATGAGACTTTTATTACTGAGCTGATAAACTTCCATTTGGATTGGTCTTTCAATAAAATCTAGTTGGGGCTGGGAATGTGGCTTAGTGGTAGGTAAAATGTGTGAAGCCCTAGGTTCAGTACCTCAGTACTACATAAAAAATAAATAGAAAGAAATACTTTTAAAAAAGAGAGAGAGAAACCCCCAAAAGTCTAGTTGGGAAGCCAACTCACTATAATCCTATAATCCTACCTTCTGGGGGTTGAGATCTGAGGATTCTAGTTGGAAGCTAGCTCAGGCAGCAAAGTCCCTGAGAATCTTATCTCCAGTTAACTACCCAAAAGCTAAAATGGAGCTGTGGCTCAAGTGGTAGAGTGCTAGTTTTGAGGAAAAAATATGCAGGGACAGCACCCAGGCCCTGAGTTCTAGCCACAGGACCAGCACAAAAAAAGTCAAAAGATTCACCTCTTTATAGTACTGTTAGAGGGATTAATTTCTGAAGTATATATGTAGGAGATTAGACATTCAGGCAATGACAAACTTTCTAAATAAACATTCCAATCTAGTCAGAGGTTATTTTCTAGGATGGTCTCTCTAGGATTTTCACACATTTTACATTTATTTTCTTCCTTAGATAGAACAACTTGGTATAACTAACTTCTGGTTGTGCTAATCTAGCAGCAGGCAAGCGGGAGGCATGTGTTAAGTCTGAAGACTGACCAATGACACGATCCAGAAAATGGATTTAGATCATGATTGTTCTCTCCCCCAAGCTTTGCAAGTTTCATTAACTCCCTTTCATGCTTGAAATGTTATCTCAAACCTCAATAATGCACCCGATATACTGCTTGCGTTTGAGGAATCACTTAAAAAATGTTACCAAGCCCTCACTGAACGTAGGAAATGGGCCCAAGTGAAATGGCAGGTTCCTCCAGAGTCAATAAAACAAGGAAGCGGGACATAACCAGAGGGACACAGCACAGATAGTGCTCTAGGAAGATGAAACATAATATGGAGAATCCCACAGATGGACAGGAATTTGGGGGGAGGGGGAAGTTGTAGAAATTGTGTGGGCAATTAAAATTATGTGTAATAATTTTACTTGAAGAGATTGCAGATCATTTGGAGTTCATGTGGAGGAATTAACATCCCTTTTAGAATTGTAAGATGCTATTTCTATAGGGAGAGTCAAAATGAAAGTTGCCCTTAGTTGTGGGAATGAAACCTTTTGAAAGGACAGAGCACCATAGGATGAAGGAAGGAATCAGTAGAGATGATGGACAAAGAACAATGATCCCCTCATAGATTTCAAACACCACTGAGAGTTAATAGTGGAGCAAATATAAACGACAGGGAAAAGACTGTGAGCGCTCCTAAACTTCATACTCCAAACGACTCTATGCATGGATGGAGTAGCCAAATTTTGCAACTGCAAACATAGAGATGCCCAGTAAAATTATAAATCAGACAGAAAATCTTTGCATCTCAATGTATGCAAACATAACCAAAAAGAAATTATCCTACCCTACCTGGGCTCACCTGTATTTTTAAACAGCAAATTTGTTGATCTAAATTCTGAGACAGGCTTATAAGTGTTCACTACTTCAATTTGCCCTAAAATTAAAATGTACTTTAACTGAAAAGAAACTGCAGCTTGAATTTGGTATGAACCTAAAAGTCTAGAGAACTTTGCTTTTCTAAGAAGTCAGACCTCAGAAGGGAATAACCACAACGAGAGAATTGTATGTTGCTGCTCTCTTTTTTGTCATTTTAACATTAGATTACTAGTGAGAAGTGAGTCATAATTAAAGTTGACCTGTTAACATTATCTCACCAGACAAAGTCGTGAAGATGAAGTAGACTAATGGCATTCACTGGTTTAGGAGAGTTTATGTAAATCATCAGCCTGGTCCTTCCTCAATTTTCTGCATCACTTCATGATGGTCTGGAAATTTCTTTTTAAATAGAAAGGTGGAACAAAGCACTTGAAATACTTGTAGATCCCTTACTAGTATAACAAATTGTTACATTGGGTGATCAGAGTAAATCAGTAACCTCAAGAGACATGGGTGGTGAAAGCAAGCCTGATCTCATTCCTCTATTCTTTGCTAACAATAAATGGTGGAGAATGTGTAATTTAACTTTAGCTGTAGCTAGAACAAGCAAATCCACCAAGGCCTCTGAACATTGAGCTTCCTAATTAACATTCTGATAATATCTTAAGCTTTCAAGGGGAGTTGTATTTTCCAACTAGATCTATAAGTGAAGGCCCCAAGGGACCAAACCCATGTCACCCATACAAATGTGGGATGCATTAACACAAATATCTTAAAATTTTGAGTTCTTAAATGTGTGTATAATGAAACTTCACATATCTCTCTTAGAGTGACAGAATTATAGACATTTCCTGGCTCTTCCTACACTCACTAGGTCCATCCTTCAAAGCGTTTTAATGGAATAATAGCTTTATTGTCAGGATACTCAGGCCAGCTGCAAATCAGTTCAGATGCCTCTAATCATTTATGCTCTCTTTCAATCTGCCATTCATTTAAAGATGCACTTTTAGAACTCAAAGAAAGGAAAACAAAGCTATAGTTCATATTTACTCTTACAGACAGAGCCCCATAATTAAATTGTAGGGAATAAAAGGGCTTCCTAAATATTGCTTGGTAACAGCTAGAATCAATGCTAATATTTGGTGTTGTGGTAGTTTTTTTTTATTTTTATGATACAATTTTAGATTATGGTACACTTTCTTAATATTGAAAATTCATCCATGTCTCAAAATATCGTACAGTTTATATTTGCATGAATGACAACTATGATAATACCTTCAACTTAATCCTGCTTTTCTCACTAGGAAGCTCCATTTCCCTTTATTAATAGTTCTACTTAATAATTTGCAAAATCAGTTTATAAATTTGATTAAAAGATCTAAACTCCCCAAAATACTATTTAATTGACTTTACCCTTTGAAAATCAGGTGAAACTTGAAACTTTATTTTTTCCCTGACACTACTGAGTTTTGAACTCATGACCTGAGCGCTGTCCCTGAGTTCTTTTGCTCAAGGCTAGTGCTTTTCTACTTCTTGAGCCACAGCTCCCTTTCAGCTTTTTAGTTGCTAATTGGAGATAAGAATCCCATAGACTTTCCTGCCTAGGCTGGCTTTGAACTACAGTCTTCCCTTTCTGAGTAGCTAAGATTACAGGTGTGAGCCACCAGCACCTGGCTTAAACTTTATATATTTTAATGCATTGATTGCCGATTATTAATCAGAATTCATCGATGCCTTACGTACTCAGAATTGCATTCACTGCTCTTTAAATTTTGACATGCCCAATATATGTCAGATAAAATGCTCATGAGGTTGTAAAGAATTCAATTCACATCTCACTGGCTTTCATGGGGTACCTATGAGTTTTGATTATTCAAATAATAGGTAAGTACACACTAGGGCTAAGGCCAGGACCAGATGCTCTATTGGTATACTACATGTTTTCATTTAACTGGGACATTCACATAAGGCGAAATACATTAAGCCTCCTGAGAATGTGTGTTAAAGGCCAATAAGGTGCCAAGGTTGTGGTCAGTTTGTTGCTGATTTTTATATGGGAATATCCCAATGCCCTGCAGAATATTTAAAAGTGTCTCCATTTGTCCATAGAGCTTTCCTACAGAAACCTAGGTGGTCGCAAAGCTTACAAACACAGTATTCGAGGATCATGAGCTCTAAATTGTTTTCTAATTTGGATTAATCACTTGAAGTATTGAAATAACAAGTCAACCCTCACATAGATAGATCCCCTATTTGTGACTTCACTTATATGTCACTTGTTTTTGTGACTCATCGGTCACCTTGTGCATTCCATGGTCATTCACAGACACATGCAAGGCAGAAATTTTGAATCGCCCAAGGCTCATGTTCTCAAAGCTGAGGCTGCTTAGAAGCCTTCTAGCTTCAGCAATGGACTTAGTGCCAGGTTGTGTTTTAATTTTTGTGCTTTGTGGATGATCTTACTGTATAAAATAGCCTCTACATGATGCTGAAGCAGTTTTTCATGTTCCTAAGCATAAGCAGACTGTGATGTGCCTTACAGAGAAAAGACATCTGCTAGCCTTTGTTCCAACATGACTTACGGTGCAGTTTGCTGTGAATTGAGTGTTAGTGAATCGATGTTTCATATTAAATAGGGTCTCTTTAAATAAAATGCACATAAGGCTATATATTGATTGGTTGATTTTAACAAAATGTTGCTTGTCAGAGGCTCACAAGGGTCTCGCACATTCCTCTGAAGTAAATGTAAAAGAATGACGCCTCGGAAATCTCACATATTGTTTTCATTATAATCAGAACCTTTTAAGAGATGATGAGTTAGTTCCTCCCTCTAGGACTCAGATTATATCAGGCCTGCTTCTTGTTTTTGCAGGAAAAATGAATCACTAATGATGGATCTAAATTTAGGTATCTATCTTTTCTTCCCCTCTTGCCAGTATTGAGCTTTGAACTCACGGTTGTATGCTTGCTAGGCAGGTGTTCTATCACTTAAGATATGCCCCCAGCCCTTTATTACCTTAGTTATTTTTCAGGTTGTAGCTCATAGTTTTGCCTAGATTCCTCTTAAACAACAAATCCTTTACATCTCCACTTCCTAAATAGCTGGCTCGACAGACATGATCCACTCTACTTCACCTGGTAATTACTTTTTAAACAAGCAACAATAGTTAGATAGCCTGTCAAAAGACATCATTTCTGCTCTTCAAGTACTCAACTAGAGGCATTTGTTCAACATTCACTAACTCAGTGTTTATAGCCACTTTATAGAACAATGACAGCAGATAAGACGAACTGACATCCCTAAAAGCATTGCACTTGACTCTGAGCATCCCATTTGGCGCCCGACTTTATGAACATTCATATTTTGATTGGAGATTCAGAAATTAATGAAAGACATGGATTATCATATTTTAAATGGACAGATGCTTTTAAGAGGAATCACATAAATCCAGTATCCAAATTTTATAAAAGAAGTTCTTATGCAGACTAACTTATGCAGTCAAGGGAAGTGATATCAGTTTAGTCTCAGCATTGCTCAGCAAGATCCTGAGCAATTAGGTTCTGACTTAAAACTTGATTCTTTCTTGGGTGGAAAGACATTTAAATAATTCTACCTTAATCAGGGAGTCTAAAGTGTTCATAAGGCATGGTAGTATATATGATTCAAGCCAAAATTTATAAGCTCTTAATATAAGCTGATCATAAAAACCATGAGATCCGAAATCATCCTTCTGTAAGCTCTCATATGAAAGGTTAATTTATTCCAATCAATTAATTTAGTAAGCCCTGAAAGGGCATATTAAGACATGACTATAAAATAACTATTCAAAGATTAAGCAAATCTATGGTACAGAGAGATCTAACCTTCCATTACCTTCCCCTTTCCTTTGCAGTAAATACGAAAAAAAATCACTTCAAAGGAATCTTATTTCTTTCATTTATAATCAGAATCTTTGGATGAAATGTGCTATTTAAAGACTTTTTGATTCATTCATCCCTTTGAGATTCAGGTTATTTCAGGCAGGATTATTATTTTCCCAAACTAATGAATCAGTAATAAATTATCTAAATTTAGGCAAACTCTCTCTTTAAATAAGGGATGTTTCTTAGATAACTTGTCAAAAGACATGATTTCAGTTCTATGACTATTCAATTGTTATAGTCATTTGTGAAGGAAAAGGCTCATTTGTCTTTTGTATTGAAGTTGATTCCTAAAACCTTTGCAGTGTTGAAGTCCTTAATGCAAGCAAACCAAGTACTGTGGTAAATGGCTAATTGAGGCAAGGTTTTATGACATGTTACTTGGGAATGACATAGTAGTTGGCCAGGAAGATGATTGCTCTGCATTTATTTCCTCTACTTCTGATATTAATACCACATGATAGGTGTTACTAGTTACACTTTACAAAGGCATAGGTTCAGCATGCCTGAATATATTCTCAAAGGGGTATTGAAAACTATTGTATGGCTAAAGAAAATAAATCAAGCTTAAGTGCAGGAAAACAACTGAAATCATTGACTTTTTCTATGTTCTAAATTAATTTGTAAAACAATTATCAAATTATAAGCTAATGTTATCTTTGAATGTGTGTGTGTGTGTGTGTGTGTGTGTGTGTGTGTGTGTATCTGTGTGTGTTTATCTGTGTGTGTGCACTTGTGTTAGACCTTGGGCTTGAACTAAGGACCTGAGCACTTTCCCTATGCTCAGGGCTAGCACTCTACTTATTGAACCACAGCTCCACTTTTGGCTTTTTGGTGGTTAGTTGGAAGTAAGAGTCTCACAAACTTTTCTGCACGGCTGGCTTTGAACCACAGTCCTAAGTTCTCAGGAATAGCTAGGATTACAGGTGTGATCTACCAACATCCAACAACGTTGAATCTTTTCATGGCAAATATGGCATAGAATCAAGTACAACAAGCCTACTTTATTCATGGATATACTGCACAAGGATTTGACCAAGTGCAGTCACACATATAATAAATTCGTTAAAAGAATTTCAGAAGCAAAAGTTTCAAGTTCCCATGGAGAAGCTCTGTCAGTTTATGGTGATCGCCAGTTGGGATTCTATCTTTGTGTTGTTTGCTGAATGTTTCTTTGCCCTTTAATTTTGTGAAACTATGCTTCTCCAAAATCAAATGATGCAGAGGAAAGAAGGAAAAGGAAATGCGCTTAAGTGGCACAGCGATTAAAACTTAAGATACGTTAAGTGATATTAAGAAGTTGAAGCCAGGTACTGGTGGCTCACACCTGTAATCTTAACTACTCAGGAGGCTGAGAGCTGAGGATCTTGGTTTGATGCCAGCCCAGGTAGAAAAGTCCATGAGGTTATTATCTCCAATAAACTACTCAGAAAAAGCCAGAAGTGGGGCTGTAGCTCCAAGTGGTAGAATGCTAGCCTTGAGCACAGAGAGGCTCAGGGACAATGCCCAGGCTGAGTTCAAGATCTAGGATTAGCAAAAGAAAAAAGAAAGAAAGCAAGAAAGGAAGCAAGAAAGGAAACAAGCAAGGAAGCAAGCAAGCAAGCAAGAAAGCAAGAAAGAAAGAAAGAAACTTAGTTGAGTGATATTATGGGGAAAATGAATCAAGCATACACAAGATTGAGTTCCACGCATCCTGGGAATCTGAGTTTCCTTCGTGGTCATCTTCTAGGACCCACGTAGCTCATACCAATGCCATACTACTGCATTTAACAACTAATTAACCACCGGCGAAAGGCTTACAGAAAATAATTGAAAAGATGATTATTCTTGTGTAAGTGTGCAATTTATGTTTTTAAATATCTTGTTATCCTGCTATTTTCTACCATGGAAACACTGATAGAGCTAAAGAAAACACCGGCATCAGGACTTCGTAACACATTTTTGAACACCCTAGCCGCATTTATGTGGGATTCATACAATCTTGACAGGTTGAAAATTAAATGTACTTTCTTGATAGCATCTTAGAGGAGGAGAAGTGAGCTGTGAGTGATTGGTGTCAAAAAGTTTGTCTTGCACAATACCCTAGTCTTAATATGTTCTTGCGAACCAGAGCTCCTCTTGTCCTTATCGCTTTAGAATTCTTTTAATACCAACTAGCATCTTTCTCCCACCCTTCCCATTCCACTCCATGTAATAGCTTAGATTATTTTTATACAGATAAAAGTCACATACTATAAATTCACCTTTAGAAAGTGTATGAATTGCTTAATTTCAGATTCTTCTACTATCACCATTGCCCATTTCTAGAACATTTTTATCACCACAAAGGGGATGAAATGAGGGCTTGTACTTATTCACTTTCCTCCCTATCAGAAGCTCTCTGGACATTGGCAAACACCAATCTATTTTCTGTCTCTGTGGATTTGCCTATTCCTCATATTTTATATTGGTAGAAACAAGTATTTTTATAGTTCATTCACATTGTACATCAGAAAATCATCTCTCTAGATGGTTGGGGAATAGCTTCTTAAAAGGATATACTACATTTATCAGGGTAGGGGAATCCATTTGTTTCCACTTTGAGCTGTTCCAGTGAGTGTTCCTTGTACAGGTTTCCCTGTGGACATAGGTTGTTATTTGTCATGGACGAAGCGGTAGGTGTTCCTTCTCTTTTTTCATTGCCTGATTCAGCTTCAAGAATGCTCTACAGTTTCTCCAGAGCTTGATTCACACTGGCCGCCGCATCACCCAGACTTGAGCCCTTGTGCTTGTTTTCTCAGAGCCGCCCATTGGACAGATGCACCCCCCACATGGCAGCGTCACCCCTCAGAAGAACAGCAACCTGCTGGTGATCATCGTGGTGACCATCGGCATCATCACAGTGCTGGTGGTGGTCGTTGTGGCTGTGATTTGCACCCGGCGCTCTTCTGCCCAGCAGAGGAAGTAAGTCATACCTGATTCCCAAGAGGAAAGTGGTCGCCATCTTCTTCAATTGTATTCTTTGGAATTCCACTTGTGGGTTATTTTATAATTCAACAAGTATTCCTTGTCTCCCGACTCTGGTTAGCCTTTAAAAACAAAAACAAAAAAAAAAAAACATTCCTCACCTATAATAAGTAGTAGTTAGACTGTAGGGTTTTGTTGTTGTTGTTGTTGTTGTTTGTTGCTTTGTTTTTGTCGGTCGTGGGGTCTGAACTCTGAGCCTAGGCGCTGTCCCTCAGCTCTTCAGCTCAAGGCTAGCCCTCTACCACTTGAGCCACAGCACCACTTCTGGATTTTTCTGCTTATGGAGTGCTGAGGAATCGAACCCAGGGCCTCATGCATGCAAGGCAAGCGCTCTACCACTGAGCTATCTTCCCAGCAGACTGTAGGTCTTATAACAGAACTCTTGGAAATGCACTTATTTTTCTGTTTGGTGTTATTTCTTAGGGACAGATTCTTCCTAAGCTAGGGTGAATGTTCTATATAAATACCATTCAGAGTGTATATTTCACCACTTACAGTACAGTAGACTATATACAGCACTTGGCTGTACATACTTATGTAGCACTTTGGACTGGGATGTCTATAGGCAGGTAATCAAAGCTTATTAAATGGATTACTAAATATAGAATACCAGACCCAATGTCATTACAAAATTGTAGGGTGCTTAGCTCAGAGGCAGAAAGGAGGAAGAAAATTCTAGAAATTTTAAAAGGTTTCATATTTCTTGGCTAGGGTTCACCAGTAGAAATGAGAATTGTTAAAGAGTCCAAAAATATTTCCATATTGTACAGTTCGAGGTACATACAGAGAATGCTACATCAACATTGAAAGCTTAAAATAAAAATGTAGTTTTAATTCAGTTCACCAAAATCACACAATGACTGGAGTATTCGCCTTGTATACCCCAGTTATGGGAGATGCATAAGTCTCTTAGCTATTTGCTGCCTCTCTGATTCCCTCAGTACTCTGAAACCAAGTCTAACACATATTTTCCTCAACTCTCCTCCCTCACAGTTGAGTGGTTTGTTTTGTTTGGGTTTTGGCCTCAGGCATAATGCCCGCTCCGAAAGCCTGAGGCATAGGACCCAGAGGTGGCTGGTTTGACAACAGTATATTACATTCATTGTTGGCAAATGGTTCTCCAGCAAGTACTTTCCCCTCTTTTCTTGCTAATAGAGACTTTCTCTCTTTTACAAATGTTCTGACTGCATTTGTTGATCTCTAGGGCACCCCCTACCCCTGGCATTCAGTAGGAAAATCTTCAGAAATAGGATAGGCAAAGAGATACATAGAAAAGAAAGTGACAGAGCAATATAAAGGAAATGTTTGTGTTTATTTCTATGGCAGGATAAATCTTCTATCCAGCTGCATTGATGAGACTGGATGATTTTGAAGCTAGTAATTATTAGAGTACTGGTCTATGGTACCCAGATGAATACCTGATATGATATGGTTAGTGAAGACAGTGGTGGGTGAAAGACTCCTCAAACAACACTCACTCATGGCTGGGCCCTCCCCTTAGGGGTAAAAGAACTAATTGAGCAAGTGCATTCATCTGTTTCTATTGCTGTAATAAACTATCTGATACTAGATCATTTAGAATTAAAAGCCAACAGTATAGTACATTCATTGTTGGAAAAAGATTCTTCAGCCTGTACTTTTCCCTCTTCTCTTGCTAATAGAGACTTTCTCTCTCTTACAAATTCTCTAACTGCATTCATTGATCTCTAGAGCATCCCTCTAGCATCAATAAGAAGCTCTTTAGAAATAGAATAGGTGAAGAGGTCCACCTGTTTGGGGATTTCAGTTCTGTAAATTCAAGAACATACCACTATAATATGCTGATCTTCATGGAAGAGAGGAGCAAGGACCAAAACCAGGTTTTCTGTGTGTTATAATTGCCTTTTTGGAGCATGTATGTATTCACTAGAGTAAATAATCAAATGAAATCATTTGCAGCAGATCTTTTTCTCCCTTATTATTCCAGTGAGAAGAACACTTGATGGTCTTTTTGCTGATGGACTGGATTTGTGGATGTCTTTTTCTTCTTTAGAGAGTACAAGTCAGTTTTTTCTGTGTGCAAAGGTGAGCACTGAAGCCAGGTTGAGAAAGGCTCCAGTGATCTTACATCACACACTTTGGTAAAATCCTGATCATTTTATTTAGCATGAGGCGATTCCTAAGTGTAGCATGCTTCTGAAATTAGGGAGTAAATCTAAGTGTAGCATGCTTTTGAAAGTAGGGAGCAAATATAAAAGGATTTCACAAATAACTGAAAGAAAGAAATTTCCAGCTCACTTTGGCTTTTTGTCACCTGACCCCCTCAAGTGTATTTTCACACTTTATTTCATAGATATTCTTCAGCAGATAGACAAATTGACCTTCATCTTGCTCTCTGTATTTGTTAGCAGAGGTAGAGAGAAAATTTTTTCTTTTTTTCTGTGTTTTAATTTAGTTTTGCTTGATTTTCTTGAAGGCTCCCTACCCCTACACACACACACACACACACACACACACACACACACACACACACACGCACACGCACACATATGCACACGCACATACCCGTACACGCACAACACCATCATTATTGAGGCCTTTAGAGCAAATTGAGTAATGCAGATGAAAGCAAAATCAATTGCAATCTGAAGCAGCAATAAGTTCCTTCACAGAGCTCTCAGAAATGGGAGCTTAATGTAATTAATAAGGTGATGGAGGAAACACATTCAGAACATCTTTATTATCTCTTTGTTTGAAACTGCTGGAACTTAAATTTTTCCTTGTGGTTTGTTGGATGACTTGAATTATTGCATCTAAGTGATTGAAACATTTTTTGAATTGTGGGATACATTATTCGAGTGAGTGAATAATCATTTTACTCTTGTTCATCATATTAAAAAAAAACTATATATTTACTAAGGATGGAGGCTATCTGATTCTCAGCCCAGTGTCTGAGATTTCATTTTTGCCATATAAAATGGTTTAGCAAAGTTAGAAGCCAAGTTCCAATTCAGGTTCTTTCATATCTTTAATTAAACTAATTGTATCACCTAAAGGGTGACCCCATTAATTCCAGAGTGTCAATTTCTTTAAAAATAGTAAGAATTAGGATCAAATACTTTCTTTTAAGATACACAATGTCTCTTGGGGAAGATTAGTATCATAATTTAGCTTAAATTTATATGAAGTAAAATAATGATTCATTTATTTTTAGTTATTTGTGAATTAAAGTTTTTAATCCAGTGAAGAAAATCCTTTTATACGTTTTCAATTAGTGAGATCATAGTAGCATACCACAATACAGAATAATTGTGATTTAGGATAGCTTATATTAATATATGTTTTTATGCTCTTTTATAAGGTAATAACATATTCTTAGCAAACATTGCATGGGATGATACGTTTGAAGCTAGATTTAGATCCTAGAGACAAAATATTTGATAATGAGCATATCCTAAAAGTCTAAAACTCATGATGATGTTGTTACTCTCAGTCAGTTTTCTGGGCAGACTATTAACAGCCTTGTCCAAATACATATTCAGTTTCAATATGTAAATAAAACATGTGTCTTACTCATTGGCTGAGGGTTTTGGTTAACTTTACATGTGCCTAGCAAGTTTTAAAGATGAAACCAGATTCAAATCTTGACAAAAACTTTCATTTTTAATATTGAAGATCAATGTTTAAACTCTCAAATGAAATCTATATTTTAACTTCTGTAGATGAGTTTGTCATCTTTATTGTTTTTCTGTGTTCACCTCAGAGGCCTGCTAACTGGCAAATTCTTAGGACTGTACTGTATATTAAACACATCTCAAAAAGTTCAGATATTGAGTGTCAAGAATTTGCCCTAAGAGTCTAATAGGAGATGTTTTATGTTGTTTTCAGTAGTCATTAAGAGAAGATTTTTTTAAAAAAGATCAATACACAGGACAAAGAAAAAGGAGGAGTAAGCATACTTTCCAATCTTGTTATCAGTCATTCATATTCACCCAAGGTTCACACCTTCAACGCATTCCCAGAGTTCCTGAATTAACCTTCATAAGATGTTGAACATGTCTTTGACCTCTACAATTAGTACAGATCTGTTTATTTGCCTGCCTCCTGTGGAAAACTTGAGCAGAAAATGCTTGCTTCCTGCTTTCATTGTATTTGGTGTTGGTATAATTTGTGGAGGGGAAGGGCAAAAACAAATCGTTTAAATAGGGATACAGGTGGACCCATTGCAACAATGAGATGTACAAGTCGTTATGTGGAAAAAAAGAACTTTGGTGGGGCAAGGAGGGGGAGGAGGAAGATGGGAAGGGATAGAAAGGGGAAACAAAGGAGGAGGCAACAATGCTTGATAAGAAATGTACTCATTACCTTGCTCATGTAATTGTAACCCCTCTGAACAGTATTTTCACAAAAAAGAAATGCTTACTGAGACATTGAAAACTGAACAATTGATTACAGTGTGGCAAATGCACCTAAGAGATGATTAGGAATGTTTCCGGACTTCACCGCACACCACCTTAGATACAAGGCACACGCATCCATGACCTCTTAAAACCTGTTCACAGTTGCCACCTAGTGAGGGAAAGTGAAAAGGAATGGCCCCTCAGATGAATGGATTATCTGCAAATTAAGGAGAGATGGAACAATAAAGAGCCAGTAAAGAAGCTTTGAGAAAATCAACAAAGGAATTTCCCCCCCCCCCTCCTAATATTAGATCTTGAACCTAAAGGCTTCAACCTCTTCATTTGGTTCATGTTTGGATTTCTACTACTTGAATCATAACCCACTGCCAACATTTTGCCAGACTATTATTTGGAGCTAATAATCTTGAGGCTTTAGGGGTGGAGACTGGCTGTGAACTATGATCCTTGGGTTTCAGCTCCCTGATTAGCTAGATTTTCAAGCATGAGCCATGGATATCCTCCAGCATGCTGCTATTCAAATAATAAACTGGTTTTATGATGAACATGTGATCAACATGGTACAAAGTAAGACACCTGATTGGGGTTCGTTGACATGATTCAAAAAGTTTTCAGTGGCAGTGTCTCCCACGATTTGTATACTTGGTTACTTTGCCTTACTTGCTGTCAGGGTCTGGTGGATGCATCTTGGTCTAACTAGTCTGAAGTTTCCTGACATTGTGCTATGTGTCGTTCATCTATGAAGCTTACAAACATTTCACCCATCTTTGCATGTGCAGTAGGTAACATATTTCTTAGCCAGTAGACAGTGTTCTTCAAATGTCCACTGGGTAAACAAATTCATGTTGTAAAACAAATAAAGAAGTGATAGAAATGGCTTGTCTTTGAATGTCTGCATGCTCAGAGAGAAGGCAGCTGAGCAGTGGCATTCACTGCCACTGTGAGTAGTATAGAGAGAGATGAACAAAATGATTTAGATAGTCTAAGATTGCATTGATCTAATGTGGTTAGGAAGACCTCCTGGAGAAGAGAAGCTTGAGGAGAGCCTGGAAGATTGAGTGATATCTAAATAAAAATGCAAAAGCATTCTGGGAAGAAGTTAAGTAAACAATCACCAAAGGTAAAAATAGAAATATCCCCATGGCTGAAACTTCTGTAAGAATAAGATGGAGAAAGCAGAAAGCCTTAGAGGAGTCTTTGTTTTGCTTTTTTTCAGTAATACATGCTGTAAGAAGACAGTCTAATTTTAAAACAGTTTTAGGGAAACAGAAAAATGACTGCTCCCGGTGCATAAGATATATTTGGTATTATGAGAAGAGGTTAAACACATGATTTTTTTAATAGAAATACTATCTTTAAGATAAGATAAAACAACCAAATGAGTCACTAGGTGGTGCTTTTCAAACTTTAGATTTATTCGTTTCCTTCTCTAAGCCCAAGGCTGTTAAACAGCAGATTGCTGCCCTCCACCTCCAAGTTCCTGGTACTGTCATTCTGAGAGGGTCCTAAGAATGTGTATTCCTAACAAGCTCCCAGGGGGAGCAAATGCCTCTGGTACAGTGACCTCCACTTTGTAAATCGGTGCACTACAAAGCATGGGCACAGAACATTTTAAGATTCTTGGGGGCAAAACACAGGATCTGAGTGCTGAGATGATAAGCAGTTGTTCTGTTAGGGAACCAACAGATGGACAGAAGGTCAGGGTGGCAGCTGTTTCTGTAGGTTTTTATGAAGACAAATTTCAGAGAATTTAGTTGTGAGCACTTGTTAGTTTTATTACACACCTGCTGTCATTGGGGTGGGAGGCCTAGAAGAAAAGCTTTTCAAAGCCACAGATAGCTCTCATGAAAAGAAAAATTATAGGAAACAAAAGTTGTTGATGGTCATTGCGAAAAATATATACAAATAAACAAAGTCTATTTAGAATTCTTTGGTTATTTACTGACAATCAGCTGGCTGAGGAAAAAACAACTTCTTAGGAGAAGACCTTATTTAAATTCATCACAAAACTTTTTCTGCCTATCAGCAGGGATTATAACATTTTTCTAAATGAGTTCATTATCACATGACATATACAAAGCTTGTGCTAGAGCCCATGTTTGGAACTCCTTGGAAAATGGAAGATACCTGAAGTGCTTGGCCTTAGAGTATAGGACTAGCAAATGAATGAACAGACCTGCATGCAAGCAGGTGGAAACCACAATTCTTCTCTATATAAAATCATACAAAAACTTCTCTCTATACAACCATATAGACAGTGACATAATTTATTTAACATTTCAGTCAGATAGGAAAGAGAAGGAAGTGAAGACTCCAATTTTCAGAATGAAATTTGGTTCTTTATGTCATCGGGCAGATAATATAGTCATGTGTGAGTTATGAATCAGGAAAGGGGCCAGGTTAAATACAAGGAAATGGATTCAGAGAGCAGTGGGTAGTAGTGAGTTAAACCCAGAGGCACAGTCTACAAGGTATTTGAATCCATTTTCTAGAACAGTGTAGAGCCATGGGCCAGATATCAGCAAAATGCAGGCAGTTGTTGGGGAAATATTAGAGCAGCAAACAGAAGTTATTTCATTACTAAACTGCAAAGTCCATATTAAAAGTGGAGGTTTTTGTCCCCTGTCCTCATCAGCATGCTTCAAGAAAAACAGAAAAGAATGTTAGGAAAATTCAGCGAATCACCCCACCAAATAGTCATTCATTGCCAAATATTTGCACGGCTTCTTATTCAGTAATTGGGAAGGTAAAGCCGGGGCTGTGCACAGGTGATGAAAATTTTATATCCTAACAAGAGTAGTTTGCTGGAGACACTTAGCAACAAAGAGAACCCATTATCCTAATAAACTCTACCATAAATGAAGACGGTTTAAAGAGCTAAGGTGAGATTTTAACTTTTTTGTCTTCTACGTGGGGTTATTTTAAAAAGAACAAGATGCAGTCAAAATTATAAATTTCTAAAAATTAAAAATTATCAATTCATTTATAAATGATCATTGCTGACCTAGGGTGAAAAATGGTTTCTGAAATGGTCCAAATGAAGAATACAGAGTGGGATTTACAAACCATAGAGCCTCCATCACAACTATTGAGTACTGCCATTTCAGTGTCAGGGAGAGGGGGGTGGGAGGGGAGAAAGAGAGAGAGAGAGGGAGAGGAAGAGGGAGAGGAATGAAACTTCATTTGTAAAAACAAGGCATGGGCAGATTTGGTCTGCAAGCCATAGTTTGTGACCCTTGCTGTAAATAAGAGCTAAGAATCCCATTACCATCATCATGCTCTTCTACTTCACATGCAGAAAACCTTTGATTCTCACCAGCCCTAGGCTGGAGCTGAGATGGTTCCTGAGGGGAGGTGGGGATCAATCAATAAATTCATGATTGCTAAATCCTTACGGTAGCAACTAAGCGACATTTGAAACTCATTTCCCAAGGAGAGCCACTTTTTCTGCTTTTTCTAAAGGATGACTGCCATTGTGTTTGAATCCAGACATCCAGTGACTCCAAGGCACAAGGGTTCTATTTGCTGAAGAATGTCCTCATGTGGCCTTTTGTTTTCAAATAACAAACTTCCCAGTTGCACATTAAATTATACAGCTGAGATATAGACTTTCTTCTAAGCCCCGATTCTAGCTGTTGGCACAGATTCTGGCCTTTTCATTTCGACCTGCCTTCTGAAAGCTACTCCTTCATTTTTCTGCTAAACAGATGTTGCAGCCAGGTACCTTATGCCTCTCTGCAAAGATTGGCATATGGCTCCCTCCAACCTATTGTCACCTTGTGCATGAATCTCCATCCCACGAAGCTGGAGTAAGGAGCTTTCTGGCAGACAGCCAGGCCCTGGGGATTCAGCACGATATCTCCTAGAATATGGGGGGAAGAGCCAGGGGAGAAGAGAAAAGGCAGCCAAGAGGAGTCCGCCAATGTTTAGGGTTTCACAAGGTTCCTTCGGGGAGTCCTTTTTGTGTCCTTCCCTGTGTGCAAGTTGAATTGACCGAGCAGAGGCAGAACTATGGAATAGAGCCACAAACGATTCCCTCCTCACTTTGTTCCTTAGGAAACGGGCCACCCACAGTGCTGGCAAAAGGAAGGGCAGCCAGAAGGACCTCCGCCCCCCTGATCTTTGGATCCATCATGAAGAAATGGAAATGAAAAATATTGAGAAGCCATCAGGCACTGACCCCGCAGGGAGGGACTCCCCCATCCAGAGCTGCCAAGATCTCACTCCAGTCAGCCACAGCCAATCAGAGGCCCAACTCGGAAGCAAAAGCACCTCTCATTCAGGTAATCATTCCCTTCTCACTGGCACCTGGGTCACAGAGGCCATTCTGGATCTCACAGGTAATTTTCTTCTTCTTGGAGGAGGTATCTCCCGGTCGATTTGCATGTCACTGGGGGAGGGGTGTCGTTTATCAATAATTAAAATATTGTGATATAAATTTGATTGATGAATGAGTTCTTTCCATCATCGCACTACCTGCCTTGTATAACTTTAATAACTCTTGATGGGAAAAGCCAAGACCAAAGAATTTTTTTTCTTAAATCTTGAACCAACATCAAGGCAATAAAGTTGGAAACTTCACGTCAATATTTTTAGTTCCTATTCTGTGTAGAGTCTAAATTTGTCAATCCCTCATGTTAAAAAAATATAATCATCTAATCAGGTCACTCTCTTAGTATATAAAGAACAATACTGTGTTTTGGCCTTTGTTACCATGGAGATCAACTCTCATCTCCAGATAATCACATTTTGTGACCCATTAGTTAGATAAAATCTGAAAGGAATCTGAAGAGGGAGAAGGCTTATCTTTTAATGAACTGGTACACAAACAACTATAGGTATCCAGGAATCGCTAAGAAATCTGTAAAGACTTCAGAAGATACTTTATTTTGTCTGGCTTATTATATTATCTGAGTGCTTATGGGAAGAAGAATGTTTACCAAATGTTTATGCAAAACTTCCTTGGTCTTCTCACATAGTGAATACAGAATGAACAGCTGCTGGTTTTTAGAAGCAAAGATGTCTGTTATTTGAATGTAGAACTTGTTTGCTGAACTTTTCCATCTCAGAGTTCCGTGAACAAGGATTTCAAATATGGATATTCAACCATAGGCTAAAAGTCCTTTTCTAGCCATTAGATGAGAGCTCAAGCCAATTTTAACTTTCCTTTTGTCACTTGTGGTATGTAAAGGGAAGTCTAGTTCTGTTGAAAACTATAATCTGAAATTTTAAATGAAAGATTCTGCTTGATCATGGCTGGCTAGACCTTTGGATTTGGGGACTGGATTATACAAGTTGTTCTTTACATCTTTTTTTACCTTCAGATAGAGTGCAGTGGTGTAGTTTCAGGAACATGTGCACAGCTTTCCTTCATAACCTAATCAGCTTTCTATCATCCTGACATAATAGCTAAGATAATGGGCCTAAGAGAAGCAAAAGGCTTCTTTTTCTCCTTTTGGTTTACTCTTTCAGTCGATAGTAACCTGTTGCTTTGTACCTAAGGCAACCTAGTCTGTGACTGCAGGAGTATGTGGGTAAGAAGGTATGTTCATCCCATAGTGATCTCTAATCAGAGAGAGAGAGAGAGAGAGAGAGAGGATTACATAGTGGCCTGTGAATAGAGAGAAATACACAGACAGACAGAGAAAGAGGAGAGGGAGACAGAGACAGAAAGTGACTGAGTAACAATGTTCCACTCAAGGTCACACCCCCAACGTCCCAGCTTTCTCCAATTAAGGGCGCACCTTCTAAAGGTTCTACCACAGGCTGATGCCCTTGCCTTTAACATAACCTTTGGGCAACAAGTAAGATCCCAACCTGCACACCACACCTCTCTACTCTTCCTGTATATACAAAAGAAGAGGGAGTTTATGAAGAGGAGAAGAGGGAGGGACAAAAGGACTCTAAAAGTTCTTCCTTGCTTTTTGGGACACATGAGCTACTCACTGCAGAGAATTCAAATTTGGGGTCTCTTATGCAGCGCAAGTATGAATTCTCTTTTTATTCCACCCTTTTATAGGCCTGCTTTCGTAAGTTTCACGACATGCGACACAGGTGTATAGCATCCTTGCATCATATTCACCTCCCGTTAGGTTTCCTCACCTCCCATCGGACCCTCCCTCTTCGCCAAAGCTTCCTTTCTGACCTTCATGTCCCTTCTCCCCCCTTTCATATCTACATCCTGTGAATAAGAGCAAATGTGAAATATTTGTCTTTTTGCATCTTCCTTATTCTACTTTACATGATGATCTCCAGCTCCATTGACCTTCCTGCAACTTACATAGTTTTCTTCTTTGTGGCTAAATGAAACCCCCTGTTGCTTTATGCATTCATCGGTTTGTGGTTTGTGGACATCTGGACTATTCCATACCTTGTCTATGCAAGTAGTGGTGCAATGCACAAGAATGAGCAGCTATCTCTAAGACATGCTGACTCGGACTCCTTTGGATTACTTAGACACCCAGTGGTGATTTAGCTAGATCATATCAGAGTTCTGGTTTGAGTTTTTGAGGAACCACTGGAATGATTTTCCTAGTGGCTGTGCTGACAACTCTAGAAATAGTGTATGAGGGTTCCTTTTATTTTCTATAATTGCCAGTATGATGGTTGTTTGTTTTCTCATTGTTAGACATTCTGAGATGGGATGGAATGTCAGTGTAGTTTTGAGGGTTATGATGAAGGTATCACAATTCTAGATCTCATATTCTATTACAGAGTAACAGTAATAAAAACAGCATGGTACTGGCACAAAAACAGACACATAGTAGACCAGTAGGATAAAACGGAGGACCCAACAGTTAACTCACTCTATGACAGGCACATGAATTTTTGAAACCTACTTTGAAGAGAAGACAGTCTCTCCCACGAAGTACACCTTGGAAAGCTGTCTGTTCACATGCAGAAGTGGAAACTCGATCCATGTCTCCTACCTTGTACTAAAGTCAATTCAAATCAATCAAAGACTCCAAGTCCAGAAAGTTGGAAGCTACTAGAAGAAAACAGGGAAAATAATTAACGTTCTAAACAGTTTAGGAAATAATAGCAAAAATGAACACATGGAATTTCATAAAGCAGAACAAAGGAAGCAATGACCAAAGAGAAGAAACAGCCTACAGAATGGGACAAGAGTGAGGTTTTGACATGGCCCCAGGTGATTGGCTGCTCATTTCCTCTGTGAGAGACGTCAGATGAGGAGGGCTGGTCCCACCAGGTTCAGCTCTTCCTGTCAAATACGGAGGTCTTCTGGGGAGTTTTCAGCACTTGAGTAAATTCCAACCAGAGAACCAAGCTTTACCAACTTTCCACATGCCAATTTGACACACAGCAAGAAAAGGTCTTGTCAGGCCTCTGTAGTAGATCTTATCCTCAGGCATTGGCCTTTCCTGGCCTTGCTCTCCTCAATTCCGTTGGCCTCTGTTTCAACAGATACAGAGTAGACCAACCAGCTGGTTGCCTAGAAAGGCTTCCACTGCTGTAAGGAAAGGAAAGGAAAAGCTCTTTTTCAGGAACGTCTCTGCACTTCCTGAGTGATTCTTCCAGTAGCTGTATGCTTGATGCCAAGGACAGGAAAGCAGCCCTGCCTCCCAGTTCAAGGAAGGTGCCTCTCAGCGCTCAGAAGGCCTCCCAGTCGCTTCTAGTACACAACGTTCATCCATGCGTTTTAACCCTTTGACATACTGAGATGATCTGTGGGGCAGTCAAACTAGATTGAATATCTCTCAATAATTACTGACAGGCTAAATGCCAAAAGATAGCTGTTTTCTTTACAATCAGGGGATAGTTGCAGTGGTTTCTTTGCTGTTTAGGATCCAGTTACTTATTTTGTAATACAAAGGGAAGTGACCCGCACTTGTAAGTTCCATTGCATTTAGTTTTCTCTGTGTTGCTTAAGAGAATAAAACTTAACATGAATGAATTTTACCAGAATGATGGATGTTCAAACAGACCAAAATTGCCTAAAGAAAGAATATAGTCCTTAAGCTCTGTGTTTGTATTTTCATGCATTATCTTATTTAATCCCTACAAAATACTTTGGGATATGTGTTGACATCATCATAAAATCATTGAGGCAACCAAAGTTAAGATAATTAAATAACCTCCCCTGAGTTTCACAGTTAGTTTTTAGCTATGAAACAATAATTTATCTGTGGAGTGGTTGAATAGACAGAAATCATTTTCAAGTAGTATTTATTTTTTGATTTTATGCACTTCTTTCTTCCTTCTTACCTGAAGAATATTAGCTGCTTAAATTAAATCTATTCTATTTCCTAACCACTGTAAAATAGCAGCCTACTAAAATAACAAAGATCTAAGATGATAAAAATAATCTCTTTATGATATACCTTCTACACACAAAGTGAGTTTCAATATTCTGCCCTTCATTTAAAAATACATAATAGAGAAAGGCAAGAGTTCATGTCTGTTTGATGCCCAGGACTTATAAATAGAATTTTCTTTCTTGAAATAAAGTTCTAGTGGGAAAAAAAAAACCTCATGGGGTCAGTTAAAGTGGCTTACACCTGCACCTCAGCTGTTCAGGAGAGTAGGAAGATCTTGGTCTGAGACCACCCCTGGAACAACAACAACAAAAAGCACATGAATCAATCTTAAAAAGAAATAAAACATAATAAAACATGGTTGAACTTGTAGAGCACTCAAGCATAAGGATTAGAGTGATACTGTTCAAAAAGAAATGCACTCAATACCTGACTTATGTAACTATAACCCCTCTTACATCAGCTTTACAACAAAATGAAAAAGAAAAGACAAACGTGCAACAAAAAAAGCACAAGGACACACACACACACACACACACACACACACACACACACACACACACACACACCACAGAAACAAAATGATCAGCTCAGCTTTGGTGCCTTTCTTTAATTTTAGAAGCATGAACAAGTAAATTAAATTGCAATGTTATGGCATTTGGAGACATTTGAGTTTTTTTTTTTAAAGCTGATCAGTTTTCACAAATAGTATCTTTTAAAAGATTGCACAACATATAATGGGTGTGTAGAATCCTTAACTATTTTATGATTTATTTTGAATTTAACTGTATACTTACTAAGCCCTATTTGGATATCCAAGCCCTATTTGGACCAATAGGGAATAATGTCAGAGGCTCTCTTTAAGAGAAAAATTAGAAAATGTTCCTCCTTGCTGTGGTTTGGATAAATGCTGTTTGTGCATAAAGCCTGAACCCTCTGAATATTATGCTGCTGGGAAGAGTGGAGCCTTCAGGAAATGGGGCTTAGAAGAGAGGTCTGTAGGTGACCGGAGGGATGTTCTTGAAAGGGATTTTTGATCTCCAGTCCCTTTCTCACTCTTTTACTTACTATCTATACATTAAATGGTTTTCTCCATCACGTCTTTCCATCATGATGTTTTTCTTCTTCACAGGCCCAAAGCAATAGGGCCAATCAAGCACGAACCAAAACCTCTAAAATTGAGCCCAAATAAAACTTTCCCCTCATAAGTTGATTGTCTCAGTTAATTGTTACAGTAATAGGAAGTGAACATATTACAAAAATGTTTATGCTTCAAAATAACAGAATTTTTAAAAAAATCATGTACAATAGATTGTCAGTAGACAATCTATTTTGAGAACAAAACGTAATGGCACAATCAGATGCAAATAGAAAAGGAAGTGTGTGTATACAAGGCCTGATATGAAATAGTATATTAGAAAATTATTTCACCAGAGTTTGGTCTGGAATTACATTTTTCCTTCTCTCCCTCCTTCCTTCATTGATTCCTTGTTTTCTTCTTTCTGCCCTCCTCTCTCCCTTCTCCCTTTCTCTCCTTTATCCACCATACTTTTTCTCTCTCCCTCTCTCATTCTCTCTCACTCTCTCTTTCTTATTGTGAAGAACGATATCAGTGTTCTAACTTCTACTTCTACTGCCAAACGTAATTTTAAATATTGAACAAAAGGAAAGACTAGTGTAATTACTTTCTTTTACTTCTTTTACTCATTGTTTCTAGTTTTCCAAGATTCTTGTTTTTTATTCTTTCCTACCTGTTTAGAAAAATAGGCATTCTAGTAGCTGTTTTTGAAGGACTGATCTTAAGACAAACCTCTTTTCATTTCTTTTATTAGGAAGTCACTTGATTATCTCTTCACTCTTGCAGTTTATTATTGCTGGATATTTCTAGAAAGAAGAGTAATATTGACTAGTTTTGTCACCTTCCTATGTATGCTACGTATTTTCCTTCTTATGTATGTTATATATACATGCATTTGACACACTGCGTATACATAGAGGCAAACATGTATGTGTAAAGCCATTTTGTATGTGTATTACTGAAATGAGTATAAAGGAGAATTTAGCTTTTCTCTTAACACATTTTATCAAATTAATTTTCTAACTCATTGCATCATTCTCATTATTTTTTATCAAGACTTAAGTGTAGTATTTTATTTCTGGTGGAGTATTTTATTTTTCATCATCTTTAAGTAGATTGGTGTACAGTGATTTCATTTCAACATGTCAGTTTATGTGTATAGTGCATCTTCATTAATGTTGTCCCCCTTCATAATCCTTTTTTTATTGTCAGGAAGATTAAATGTCTTTGAGCTGAAAATATCAGTTGTATAGATTTTAGTAAATTAACACACTTGAATATTATTTAGCTGTGAAAAGACTAATATTTATTGACATGGTATTTTTCAGCAGATTATAAATAGTATGTATGCTTTTTGAAAAAAAATAAAATATATATAAATGCAAATATATGAGAATGAAAGTAATAAACCTATCCTAGTTCTTTCTGGCTAATGAAATAGTTATTTTTATTAATTGTTTTGAACAATGAAGATTTGTTGTCTGGAAGGAAGTATATGCTATCTTTTTTTTTTTTTTTTAATCTGTGGACTAGAAAGACATTCTCATGCTTGACTAGAAATCCTGGAAGTGTTGCATCTTTAAAGATGTTGTATTATTAAGAGTGTTTTTGGTTTTCAGGTCAAGACACGGAGGAAGCGGGGAGCTCTATGTCCACCCTGGAGAGGTCGCTGGCTGCTCGCCGGGCGACACGGACCAAGCTCATGATTCCCATGGAGGCCCAGTCCAGCAATCCTGGTACGTAAAGCCGGGTCCCATGGAGGCCCAGTCCAGCAATCCTGGTACGTAAAGCTGTGGCCTCTGTGAAAAAGCCAAATGCTTTCCATGTGTTGCTTTTGTATTGAATTGTATTGAATTATCAGAAATAATTAGAATCTTTTTCTGAACTTTCCAGGCAAAGCAAAGTAATGAAAAGTAACGAGAGCCATATCATTTGTAATTGGAAGTCATAATACTTACTCCATAATTATACTTTTATCCAATTACATAGTCTGCTAGCAAACAGATGGTACATAGTTAAGAAAGCCTTTGGTTGAATTTAGATAGAAAGAGCCAAAGGCCCACTCACATTATTGATCTTTTCATCATTTATAAATGATTTTTAAAAACTTGCTAACAATTCTGAGTGATAATTTTATTCAAAGTATAATTTGAAAATATAAATTTATAAAAATCACATCATGATGTATAAATAATTCTAAAAATAGATAATACTAATTATTTTGTCTTTTCTTCACGGTTCCAATTTTAATACTTAAGTAGTCTAGCTCTATGGAAGCAAAGATTGTCTAGCATTCCCTTACGAGCTCCTCTTTATTGAAGGTTTCTGTCTCCCTCCCACATTCATAGGAGATATTAGCATCTGGGGATCACTTCCTTCCCAATTACCTCCACCATTAATCTTGGTAATTACACCCCTCCTGAAGATAATCCATCTCATACTCTGAACTGTTAGTTCCCTAATTTCACCTGCACTGATATTGGCCCCTTCCCTCTTCAATTTGTCAATTCCATGTCAAACCAAACTGGTACCAAGTGTCACCTCATTATTAGCTTCCTGCTCATGTATTTTATTGCCAACAGTTCTTCAACCCCTCTAGACCTAGACTACCAATTCATTAACTGCTACCTTCACTCTCTGGTCCATATCTTTCATGTCCTCATGTCCTTTCAGACTCCAACTCTGTAATTATTTATTATCATCTGTCTCATCTCCTTTGGTCATCCTTCTACACCTTCCTCATCTGAAAAAAAAATCCAACCACGGTTGAATTAGTAAGTCCACTAATTCCTATAGTGTGTCTAGAGAAAAGAAAAACAACACTTGGCCTGCCTTGGGTGTAGTCCTAGATTGGCATCCATCTATATGGAAATAGATGTTTTTTCAGCAGTGCCCAGTGTTTCATTTTATAGCATAAATATTTTATTTTTTTCTGATTTTTCACATTTCATTACTTCTACTCTTTACTCCTCTTGATTAATGGTCTTTCTCCTTGCCTTACCAAGAAAAGAGAATCACTCAGAAAATAGCATGAAAATCTGGTGGACCGCTCAACCTCCCCCCTGAGGATGGAATGGCCAGCCCTTGTCATTCTCTTATGGATTCACCTGTAATTAACCCTCTGCCTGTACTCAAGTTCTTTCTTACTTGATCACTGAACTGCAACAGCAAGCACTCATGTCCTAACTCTTATTTTAAAACGTGCCACTTTGGTTTCAGTGCTTCAAAAGTTATGTGTCTATCTGTGTTATACACAAGTAATATCACAAATGAATATACCTTCACTTGCTTATAAGTATTCAACATACTCAGGCTAAGGCCAGTGTAATTTTTCATATGTACATGTTTCTGTAACAATGCAATTTTTCATCCGCTCAAGTAACTTGAACCTCAGAGCTGCTGTTTTCCAACACTAACACATGCACCCATCTGACTTGGGAGGAATTTTTTTCTAAAACATGGTATTTCAGAGGATTTTTAAAGAAAATCATAATTAGTGAGAGAGTAAATGGCTGATATGGATAGCATTGTATTATAAGACTGTGGCCATATATTAAATGTGCATTTTATCATTTGATTCTGTTTATGATTTGTTTGATTCAAGAATAACCCAGGAGCTGGGAAGATGGCTTAGTGGTAGAGCGCTTGCCTTGCATGCCTGAGGCCCTGGGTTCGATTCCTCAGCACCACATAAGCAAAAAGAAAAAAGCCGGAAGTGGCGCTGTGGCTCAAGTGGTAAAGTGTTAGCCTTGAGCTGAAGAGCTGAGGGACAGTGCCCAGGCCCAGGCCCAGAGTTCAGGCCACACGACCGGACCCCCCCCCCCCCATAAAAAAGAATAACCCAGTAATCCACCATATAAGCCTTAAGAGAGATCTCAGTACACTTTAAAATAAGAGATGTTTTATGTTACTTATTTCTCCAGCCAGAAATAAAGACCACGTAGAATTAAGCCATGTATAAATAAAAACCATGTGGAATTTAAAACTTTGAAAAAAAAAACACAGATGCACTGGAGACTACTTCTCTCCCTAGCTACAACTCACTCCCTCATTTTACCACAAAAAAAAAAAAACAAAACACCAAGTTGCCTATACTTTCTACTTTCTGTGGGTTGCAGGATTTTTATTAGTTTCCTTAGGGTTTTCACGATCACACTCATCTGAAAAGACCCATGATTATCAAGGCTACCAGTATCCCCATGTCTTCAAGTCTTATGGCACAGGTTCTCCACTTTCTCCTGAAGTATTTTCACTGTGCATAATATTCAAAATGCAACTAATTTTCTCCCTCTTCACCAGCTGCCCCCCCATCAGCATCAATTTCCTTATTTCTCTCTTTGTGATATGTAATAATCAGAATGACCCAAGGCTGAGACTTCTGCTTTCTAGTACCAATGGCCTTTCTGCTATGTATATTCTTATGGTTTGCCAATACCATCTCCAGTCATATCCATTCCCAGAATCCACTCAGCTTCCTTAGCAACTGTCTCTTCTTCCTCCACATGGCAGACAGCTATGCACACTACAGTAATCTTGATTTCCTGTAATTCCCTCTCCCTACCTCCAAACCTGGTCATGGTCTATTTTCTTCTTTACTCTCACCAGAGATCTAGTTTTATTCTTCAGTATTCTAATTTCCTCACATCTCACATTCACTTTTCATTAAATCCTGTGCTTCCTGATTTCAAAATGTAAACAACACCCTTCCTTTCCTCCTTTTCCCTTTACCAACTCCTTCTTCTTCCTCCCTTTGTCCCTCCTTCCACTCTCTCTATGTATGTGTTTGCTGTTTGGATACTACAGAGTCTAGCTCTATAGTAAAATTTGGCCTGTACCTGAGGCTGGTCTCAAGTTCACAATCCTGCTTTAGCCAACTGAGTGCTGGTATTATAGGTGCGAGCAAGACATCTTTGGTTTTACCATTCTTGTTCTGCTTCATTCATCTTTGTGAATATCTGTCACCATCCTACTTGCATTTTTGTGTTTATATTTTTCTTTGCATAAGGCCTATGAGGGCAAGAATTTTCCTGGTTTTAATCACTTCATATCCCCAATTCTTCCAACAGTACCCAGTACATAATTGGCACTCAGTCAAACAAATGAATGAATAGTTTCAGATTACTCCCTGTCACATCTCCAAAGTAGCATGCATGTCTTGTTCAATGAATGCCAACTGTTTTTGCCTCGTGGAGTAAATACTATGATTATACCTGATTTACTGATGCGAGAACTGAGGCCTGGCAAAACTGAGTAACTAGCTTTAGTCACACAGCTGGTAAATGGGACCATCACACTGCACATTGAAGAAAGGCTTTCAGAATTCAGGGCTCCTAGGCATGGCAAGTCAGGCCTGGATTCTTAGATACTCACAGGACTCAGATTGCATGGATTGTAGTTGCAGACCAGCCTGAGCAAAAAAAGCTCCCAAGACTCTATCTCAACAGAGAAAAGGTGAGCCCAGTGGTACATGCCTGTCATCTCAGTTATGGGCAGGTAAAATAGGAATAATGTGATCCAGGGATGGGCATGGGAGAAAAGAGAAACCTTAGCTCCTAATAACCACGGCAGGGAAAAGCTGGCATCATGACTCAATGATGCAGAGACTACTTGGCAAGTGTAAGGCTCTTAGTTCAAGCCTCAGTACCACCAGAATGAATGAATGATGCTCTGCTCTTCATCATTATTCTCTTAGCTGTAATTCTCCTTTTCTTTCATAGGATTGGCTACACAGAATGATACTGTTCACTCTCTTCTGTTAACATCTAGTTACTTTCTTGAGATAATGACTTTCTTCTTCAAAAGAGCTGCATTGCTGAATCTTTATGGGACTTACTATCTCACATAAAATGACTTCATTCACAACTTCTCATATCTCACTGAGTTTTCTTTCCCAGTATCTTGTGCATCCCTAGCTTTTTGACCTCTACCAAGAACCTTTAAGACGTCTCCAGTACTGACCTTTACAGCTTCTGCATCTTCCATACTCTTGCAAGATTTGCTTATCCAATTGTCTGCCTAGGAAAAAAATAATTCAGGCTCCACAGCCTATCAGACAGGTTTCTTATTGTTAAATGATTTTATGCACCTCCAACCTTTGCCAAGCCAGCCTAACTGGCATTTCATAAATACACGTTGCTCTTCATTTCCTTTTGCTCTGCTGACTTCTGTCCTTTTGGACCAAGTCAATGGAGAATCCAGCACAGCCTTACAAAGTTTGAATGCATCTTTCAAAGACCATGGCAGATACTGATGTTCTGACAAATTATATTCTAATTATTCCATCCAGGAAGTATGACTCTCTTTTTCATATATGAATGACAGTGTTTATACCATTTTGTGGCCTTTATTACATCCACTACTGCCTTCTATGCTTAGCTATTCAAGTCCAACTCTACCCTTCACTAACAAATTGTAAATTATTACATGATGGGAAGGTAATGTAGCTAATTCATCTTCATATTCACCCACTGTATAGCTCAGTGCCTAGCACATAATTGGTGCTTGTCAAATATTCATCACATTCTTGAAAGGATGAGTAAATATATTATAAGAATGTCTTCTTTGGATTTGCTCCACATTTGAGAGTTTCTTTTCTTTCCTCAGGTTTTGCTATTGAATCCATGGCCTTGCGCCTGCTAGGCCAGGACTCTACTCCTTGAGCTACAGCCCAGCACATTTTTACTACCATAATACATACACTGTAGTGCATCCATGCAATAAATAACATGCCACCATAAACACAAACAAGCTAACATGGCACAAAGCAGTATGGAGAGCCTCAGAAATACAATATTGCATGACAAAAAGCCAATAATATTCTATCTATAGTTCTGGGTGCTGAGTACCAGGCATTCTAGTTTGGAAAATCATTAAGCACTATCTTTGGCATAGTCTCAAATTTCTATATGCATTCTATACTTCTCTAAGGAATGAAAAAACAATAGAATGCACACTTTTAAATTACTTTTTACATATTACATTCTTCCTTATTTCCTGCAACTTCTTCATTGGCAAAACTATATCTAGCAAAAGGAAATTACTTCCATACATAACCACAGTCGATTTTAAATAAATCGATAAGCACCTTTATAAAGAAAATACCCATTTTTTCTATTAAGCAACTGACAGGGTCTCACATACTCTTATATAGTTCAAAAATTTGTAGGCCTACATCTTACCAGAGTGTGATTTCATTATGAACAGTAGATAAATTTATGAGTAGTCCCATTTGTAACTGTTTAGTTTAATTGAAATATATCTGAAAATATCAGATTTCTAGTCATAGCTACATAGATTCTCTTTCATATTTTTTGATTATGGGAGGGAAAAATCTTCTTATCTGTCAATGATCATATGTCTGCCTCTAAACACACATCCCAGATAAGTTGACTGATTCTCCTGAAAGATTCACCAGCTACTAGCACAAGCTGGCGAACACCCCAAATAACCTGACTCCCCCTTCGAGTACTAATGCATGAAAGAGAGTAGTACTGGTTGCTTCTTATATAGTGGATAAAGGAGCATTTTTAATATTTCTTACTCTATTAACATTTCTTACTATAATATAATTATTTACTAGAAAATAATTAGAAGCATCAGATATGATTTTCCTGAAATTCTAAAGGATTTATAAAGGTCATATGCTACCTTCCCCAGTGACCAGACCCTCTGACAGATTTGAGAACAGGAGAGGAGTCAAGGAACATGTTTTGGAATAACAAATAACACCTGTGAGGATGAGCGATATGGGACTGTGGGCTGTGGGCTAGTGGAGGTCTTAGTTGATCTAGGTGTATCCGTAGAGTTGTTCTAAATGATTTGTTCAAATGATCTTTGATGAGGTAGGTCTATTCTCAAGAAGTAAGGGGGTGAGGTAACCTTGAGTAAACAGCTTCCTTTCCAGAGTATTCCTGGCCCTCTCCTCCTTCCTCAGCTACTGGGGACTGAGCGTTGGGACTTCCATATGCCAGACAAACAATCCCCTACCACTTGAGCTCTGTCTGCCCTCAGCCTTTTTTTAAAGGCAGGAACTTGCAATGTCTTTTGAATAGGCTGACATTGAACTCATGATTCTCCTTTCTCTAGTCTTGAGTAGCTGACATTACAGGCAGGTACTGCCATTCCCCAGTTAGCAATTCATGGAGACATTGCATCTCAAGAATTTTATGACACAATGGAATATAACTATCTGTATGGCTATTTCTTACTCATTTTCTTTTACAAATTTCTGAGGTAGAGGAGGGGAATCAGAACTGAGAAACAAATGATCTGTAAAATCACCTCAGCCATAAAACTCCAATCATTTGAGTATAAAAATTCCTGTTGAACAGAATACATTTACAGTTCATTCCATTTACTTTGTTCACTTTCCCTGTAAATATTAGAGGTGGAAAAACATCATATGAAATCACATTTAAAAGAAAAAAGCTTAGAAATGTAGCCTGAAAAGTCTAGTAAAATATACAGTCAATAGAAATCCCTCCATTTTATGTTGTGATAGATTTTGAGTTACTTTCTGATTGTGAGCTCACACCTACATTCACAGTGAGAGTTGTCTCTCCATTTCCACCAGCTATTTTAGTCACTTGTCTACAGAATACAAATGGTAAGTTGAAGAAACTGTGGAGAAATAAAGACTTATGAGTAAACTCGGATTTTCAAAGTGAGTTCTGTTGGCTGTTGGTATTATTCTACTAGAAGGCCTACTTGGACATAGATGGACATGAAGAGCTATTGGATAATGAGGAGATCAGCTAAGCCCCTTGGGACATGTAATCTCAAATCGGAATCCTTGTTTGATCCTTGAATGCATGGTAGAGACTGGTCCTCGCTCAATGAACTACCTCAACTAGGTACTCATACCTCACACAACCTATCTGTCTGCCTATAACCAAACAAAGGTGCTTTCCTAAGAGCAAGAAATGCAATCAACTGCTCTAGCACCATGCATAACAACATAAAAATTTTCACTAACCAAAGCAGTGAGAGACAAGGAGTGTAGAGTTCAAAGCTCACTTGAATTTGCATTCCAACTCATATCATCTAACAGATGACTCTAAAAAGTCTATATTAACTACAGCATTCCTAAAAGAAGCTTTGATTGAATCATGATGGCATACTTCTTTCCTTTCTATAAACTGTGATTAGTTCAAGAGACAGTGCATTCTATGCACCTTTGCAAACCCACTGTGTCACACACACACATACACACACACACACACACACACACACACACACACACACACACACACACACCCCATGCAATGTTTTGTTCAGTGCAAGAATATGCACAAGAATGGGCTTTTATATATACGTGTGACTTAATTGGAGTTGAAAACAGTTTGTTTCTTGCCTATTTTATAAACAAGTGACTTTTCAAATAAAATTAATTGGTTACTAAACTTAATTATTAAAATCAGTAGGTTAGAAGGATTGTGTTGACTAAGCTAGCTATGTCTTTACATCTTGCTGAGCTCACACACTCTTGGACTGAGGACTACTTGGGTCAGTATTCCTCCAAGGCAAAGCACTCTGGCTTTTCAACCAGAAAGATCAGGGCCTAATAATCTTCCAGCCTCAGAAGTAAACAACTATTTCTTCTTCAACATTCTACTACTCAGCAGGTCAACCCCGGTAGAATGTGTGAAGGAATACTACAGACACATAACCTATAATGGGTGAGGTCTTTAGGGGCTTTCTTAGAACCTTTCTATGACATTATCCCTAACAGATGAAGAACCAGACATTGACCCAGGCAGATTCCCTTGAGCACTTGCTTTCCCACCCCATGTTAAAGGTAACTACAGAGCACATATTTATGAATGTGGATACTTTTCTGAAAGGAGTCCTCTGAGCTTGAGGATGGGACGCCATTCCATAACATCACTTGTCAAAGGACACCTGAAACAAACACAAAGAGAGCATAGGTATTTATCAGGAGCCATAAACCCTAAATTCCTAGATGTTGTAGGTTATATACAGGTTATTATGGACAGGAAAAGAAAGGCAGAATGGGAAATCATTTCACATCAACTCTTCTTACTTCAACAAATTACTCGTCTTGCATGTATCTCCTGACTTCTGCAACACATCTCTCCATTTTGTCAAGTATCATATTGAGAAGTATCTAGGGAGGATTTTTAGTTCTTAACATTTGTAGCATTTAAAATAATAATAATAGAAGTGTTCACTTGAGATTTCCTGTAGGTTGCGTCTAGTGCTAACATTTTAAAGACTGTTGTTAAAGTTTTCAAATACCACTGTGACCTGTTCAGGGAGCAATGTAATTTGGCAAGGGAATTTCTGTTTGAGAAATCTTTGTACATCAATGTCAGTTGTAATTTCAATTGTCAGCAAGCTGTGTCAGAAGAGATCTCTTGTCATATTCGGCCATGGAACTGAGATTCATAGAAAATGTTTGAAGATATCACTCTCCAAGCTGTTTAACATAAACAAAGTAATGCGATGCATACTTTAAATCGTGTGTATGTATGTGTGAGTACGTGTGTGAGTGAGTGTGTACAGGTACACATGCACACACCTGCTTCTCTGGCTCCAAACACTGGTAGCTAGGGAAAAATTACAAAAATATGCTTCAAAAATGCTTTCTATAGCTTATTTTAGAATGACTATTGCATGCCTATGTTCTAAGTAAGTTTCAACTTCCCATCCCTTCAGAAATTAATAATAGACTAAAAAACCAGAGCTTTGGAATATGATTCTTTGTAAGGAAATAAGACAATGGGTATTGTCAAGGTGCAGAAACATAATAGATTTGTTCTTTTTCAAAGAACTCTTACTAATTACAAGCCCTTGTACTCAGGTCAGCAGTGAAATATAAAAATATCAGAAAGCAAAGTTGCTGTCTTCAGCAAATGAAGGACCTGGAACTGGAAAGGATATTCAGGTTCTTGAACTCTCCCAGTTATCCAACTTACAGTTTCTGTGGCTTGCCAAGTTGTTTTATGTTTCTTCATCCAAATTTATTTGGCTCTGTACCAAAAGATACTTTTGAAACTTTTTATAAATGCAATTGTGAAAGATGGGCTCATAATAATATTGTTTATATTATGATGATAATATTATAATATTGATGAGGAATATGTATAATGTATGCAGGCAGTGAGTGTTGTCTTTTAGCTAATCATTGTCACAGTAACTTAGGAGAAACAGTTGTCTGTGGAGGGACACATACATTGCCACTTGTCTATCAACACATGGCTACTCAGTGCTCTTATTTGATTAATGACATGAATGAAATAATAACTAAATTGACTGTCTCGAAGACTGAGAATTTGATTGTATAAAAATAGATTTTATGCATGGTCGTAACCAAGTTATTCAAGTCTATTATCATTATTATAACCATATAACTATACACCCCAGGGTACTAAATAATACATCAAATCACTCTAAAAGTCTCCAAGGAGTTAAAATGTCATGTTTCCAAATAATACTTTTAGAAAATCCTTGTTATTAACTCACTGGATAAAATTAAGGTATCTCTAACATACTACTATGAAAGGCATAACGACAGCCAAATTATAACCTTTTTCTTTAAGGAATTTGTAATCATTTTACCTACAACCTGGCTTTAACCTAACTCTTCTTTTTTTTTTTTTTTTTTCAAAAAAAAGAGTCGTTTTTAGTGTTCTTTTTCCTAAAGATGTCCATGTCTTTGTCTATCATAATTATGCCTTTTAGCTTATTCTTATTGAAGCATTATGTCATTTATCATTCCCAAGTTTTCATTTGTGTCTCCTCTAAAATAATTTACGAGATCTATGTTTCCTCATATGTATTTTAAATTTTAAGATTTTAAAATTTTGTTATAAATTAAATTTCTGTGGGAGAAGAGATTTTTCTGATTTACTGTCCTTTTTAGTAAATCTCAAGGCACACAATAACCATTGGACCTTGGTGTTCTCCCGCTGACCACCTCTCCACTTTTTGAAACTCATGAGGAAGCTCCTCCTTAATAAAAGTTTAGATCACTCCATTCTCACTGAGTTTCCATCCAGATGATGCTTTGTATAACTTACCTTAGAATGACTGTTGCACTATCCATGTCCTAAGTAAATGTCGACTTCCCATCCCATAGAAAAATGTGCAGAAATGGTCCACTTATGCAAATGAGGGTTTTGTTGATTATTTACAGCAAAAAGTAAACGGAATTTTTATGTTATGTTTTTGCTTCCTGTGACTATAATTCTTTGACTTTTAATGTTTTCCCTTGGGTTGAGTTAAAATTGTCATTAGTATTTCTTTACACTTGAATATAAAGCTAATGTTTTATTGGAATTTTATCATTCAATGATGTGAATGGGTTTTTTAATTAATTTCTTTATTGTTATTATAGAGGTAATGTACAAAGGGATTACAATTACATGAGTCAGAGAATGAGTACATTTCTTTTCATGCAGAGAATTCTGTTCCCTTGATCTCTTCCAGTCCCTCCCTCTCTTCTCCACCCACAAGTTGTACAGTTGACTTTCATCCATGTCCAGTGAGCTCCACTGCTATACTTTTCACCCTTTCCCTCCAGTTCTGTGCCCTCCCCCCACAAAGATATACACATAAAAACACCATATATAAGGTAAAGAAGACAGGATCATCAAAAACTAAAAATTAATTTTACAAAGAGAAATCGTCTCCTTCCATATATTTGGAGTTCATCCAGTTTGTGTATTACTTTATATAAATATGAAGGAATTTCTGATTCATTAATTAGAAATTTCCATGAACAACTGCCAATTGTTGCCTACCTTCATTTCATTGATATAAACACGGAGGAACTTTGCATGTATATATGGGTGATATCATAGCAATGAGTTTTTATAGCAATCATCTAATGATTTCAGTTTCTCGTAACTCATTTGCCAAAAGAACACTGTGAAATCACACCCATCCATTTTTAATAATCTCTTTATTCATTACTAAATGAAGTCTTGCATTGTCTTTGCTGAAAGTGAAAGCTTTAGTAACTTCCTATAGAAAGGAATTTGTCATTCATTCTTTCAAATATAAAACTATACCAATGTTTAATAACTCCTCATTATAATAAGAGACCTTACTTAGACCAATGGTGCAATGTAATTTATATCCAGAATAATGAGGTTATTAATAAAATAATTAATATGGTTTTTATAAGTAAAGGAACATTTTTTTCTTTCCTAAATATGCAAGTATTTATATACTGAATTCCAGTGAGTACTACTAGAATGTAACTAAATTAAAAATTATATGTATGAAAGAAATATTATTAATTCTATAGAATATACCACCAAAATGAATAGTTGCATAATTTGATAATAAGAGGCAGAGAATACTAAACATTTTATAAGGTGATATGAAATGATTAACTTCAGTGAGATAAATATTTCATATTATAATGTAATTGAATTTCTGGTGGATAATGGAATTGAACAAAACTGTCTAAACCTAGAAGATAAAACTACGATTTTATCTGTGGGTTTCAGTCCTTGTAACAAAAAAATAGTTGGTATTCCTAGAAAACATTGTTACCCTTAAAATAATGTGTCACTTGCCTGCACAACTTTGGCTCATCAAAGGATTTTCTATTTAAAGATAAATCTCAGGTTGAGTATTGACATAACTTTGCTTTTGTGTTTTCAGGCTGTCTCTCAACCAAGGTCTATTCATTTACAGAATTTAAAAAGAAAAATCCCAGAACTTCCTAAGACCACTCTACATAGCATACGCCTTTTGTGAACAACCGTACATTTCTAAATCCATTTCTAATACATTTCTAAATCTTTATAAGGCAAGCGTGCAAGACTGAACGTATTGAGTGGGCTTTATAGTAACTAGATTAGTCATTTCTTTGGAAGCTTTAGCCTCCAGGGTGAAGTTCTGAAAGTGAAATATTGGAGGAGTGGTCTGTCATTTCCAAAGTAAAAATAACGAACTAAATAAATAAATTATATATGTTGTATGTTTAAGAACTTGCATCATGACCAGGAAAGGTGTACATGAGTGTGAGTAATTTTAATTTTAGCCCTTTCCTCTCAAGCTGGTTAGGGTGTAAAGTAGCAATAATGCTAACGATAACAATAATTAATAATAATAATAAATACCTTTGTTTTGCAGCTGTTGTGAGCGCCATCCCTGTGCCAACCCTAGAAAGTGCCCAGTACCCAGGAATCCTCCCATCACCCACGTGTGGCTATGCGCACCCACAGTTCACACTCCGGCCTGTACCGTTCCCAACGCTATCAGTGGACCGAGGGTTTGGAGCAGGAAGAAGTCAGTGTAATGCACTTTCCTTTCCTTTTCATAAGAAAATATGAATAAGAGCAAGATTTTTGAGAGTCAAGTCTGTAACATTTATCTCTACTTAGCCTTCGGATAGATATGTTGAACTATGACCTTGGCACTGGAATTTTCTTTTCCACTATCGCTGTCTGTGGAATTCAGCTGCTGGGCTTTCAGACTGCTTTCTAGGAGACTTTCCACAGCATCCTTCTTTGAAAATATGAAACGTTGGTGGCCAATGAAGACCATATTATTCAAAAAAAAATGTTATAGTAGATGCTTGGAAATCATATGCCCTGTTAACTTGGAACTTTATCCAGAATCTCTTGGTTAAATTGTCATATTTTTCATTGATTCCCAATGAGCCAATATTTGATGAATCCTGTGCCTTTCTTTAATTACTTGAGCAATATATTTTGTCACTTAACTATTGTGGGGCGGGACAGAAATATTTCCAAAGTAGTATTTCAGCTATCAGAAAGAAAGCAGAGATGGAGGGAGACTGTAAGCCGTTAAACACTCCCTGATGATTTCTCTTGTGCTTTATTTATTTCTTCTTTTTTTTTTCCATTTGAGCACAGCATTTTTTAAAATCAATTTTATGGCTTTCATCTCTTAGTTAAGAATAGGTGACTCAGCAGCTTCTGTGAGAGAGAATGTTTTGCAATAGATATGATGGTAACAGCAATAAGATCTATTTGTGAGATGAGCTGTATTTTCTCCAACTCAACAGGGGAAGCTCTAGGAAATCATAAATCGTCTAGCTATAGAAAAGATGGAATTAAAAGGCATCAAAAATCTGCTCAGGGAGAATTAGATTCATTTTCCCTTTTTCTCACTGCCGATAGTATCCACAGAATAGAGTTGTGTGCAGAAACTCAAGGGAAAATAGACCCCCAAGCCATGTTGAAGGACATTAAATGAGAAATGTGTGGAAAGTCTAACCACCAAAAAAATCCAATCTCAAACAACTCTCATTAGACTTAAGGATTCCAGTTAAAAACTTCAGAATCAACCAGTCCCTTCTTCCCTTCTGCAGAGAGGTGTTTTTATTTTTGTCTTCTCTTCATTAGGTCATTGCACGCTACATTAGTTTGATTGCATCTATCTATCTCTCTATGATTTTAAAGGAACATAGTAGAGTAGATGTGAAATTATCTTTGTCAGGCCCCTCTAGGCACCGTCTCTTAGCTTTTTCATTCAAGGCTAGTGCTCTACCACTAGCTAGGATTACCGATGTAAACCACTAGCACCTGGAGATTATTTGTTCTGATTTATTATATATCCTTATTTCTTTTCTCCCTTCTGAAAACGTATTTACTGTGCCCCAATATTTCCTTCATACTTTCTAGTTTTACTTTTGAGTTGGCAAAGTATGTGATACTGTCCTATTGAATAATGGGAGAGCTAATTCCAAAAAATCAAAGCTTGAAGAAAAATAAATAGGCTGGTATAAACTTTATAACTTATCTGTGGATAAAATGTATTTATTCTCACATAATCTTCTAGAGTAAGACTTTGATCACAGAAAGACCGTGAATAGAGTAACTTTGTGGAAAATCTCTATATGTTCTATGCAGTTTTACTGTGGACCTAAAATGCCTCTGAAAATGAACTAATTAAAGCAAAAAAAAATTATCTCTCAGTAGACCCTTTGACTTTTAATAATTTTAAGTAATGATTATTAAGTAAAAGTGATACTATAGATAGTATACAGCATAAAGTTATGCAACAGCTACTATATGATGATATATAAATAAAACACTCATCAAATACTTATTAGTTTCACTTAACTTTATCTAAAATCATAAGGCAAAAAACATTCTTGACCAAGATTATATGATGCTTAAAAATATATGTATATTTGGTCATTCAACAAGTATTTTTTGAACAGAATGTGTGCAAAGAGAAAAACATAATATCTAATATGCATTTCAAGTGATCACTTTGAAAAGAAATGGATAAGCACCCTCTCTCCTAGGAAAGAAAATGTTCTCTAATTCTCTGTCGGTAGCACTTAACTTCCAGCCGCCCACTATTGGTTTCTATATATCTCGGAGAACATTAAACATCACTGTTCTCTCTCAAGCAGAAAACATTTCATGACTCTGGGTGGAGATGTCTAGTTAGTCACCTTGAGAAACAGAGAAAGGCCCAGTTAGAAAAAGAAAGAATTGACTTTGCTAAGTGTTGAGAGTCTGTTTCCTCCAAAGTTATCTGAAAGATCTTTGAGTTCCTGAAGAGATGAATCACTAAACTTGTGCCCCAAAGACCTGCTGCTTCCTGAAGTCATAAATAAAGCTGAAATGCTCTCCTTCTGTAAGAAAAAGGGAAGATGCACTAGGCATATTCTCACTACACCCATTTGCTGACCTACAGCAGAGTTTGATAATATTGCAATGGACACACATTTTTCTCTTCCTACTGAGTAACTACAATTCTGGGAAGCAGCAAAAAGGACTGTACTTTGAAAACCCTCAAAACAAGCATTCTTGAGCTCTCCATTCCACAAATCATTACAAAATGGGTGCCTTCATTTCCTCATCTTTGAGTCAACTATGTGGTATAAAGAAATTGGTGATTTCCACCTTTTCTTTCAGTTCTGACACTGTCTTAGGTGATGGGAAGGTCTGACAGATCCATCCATGCCATAGTTCTGACACAATTCTCCCTCAAATTGGAAATCAAATAGTAAGTCGAACTAGATAAAAAGCAAGCATGCAATGGATTTCGTGGTGGTGTGTTCACTAGAGTATTTTCAAGAACCCCGGAACATTAAGAACTGAGATAACTCAGGAGTGTTGCATGGTACTGCTCTTCTGAGATAAATGAGTGTGTTGGGTTTCTAGAAGTGCTCACTTCCCAGAGTCTTGTCTTAGAGCTACTGTTGTATAATATAGCTATCAAATTTACCCTTTTTAGCTAGGAAGAAACAAAAATTCCTCATTTCCTTTTTTTGCAATATTATTCCCAGCTATTCTGTAGCTCTTATTTATGTGTGTTGACATTAATTATTACAAAGTACCTTGAGATTTCAGTCTGCTGTGTAATTGGATGCCACTTGTACAATGAATTCCAACTATTCCATCATTTAAAAATGAGAGCTTTGCCTTTGATTCTCTCTCTATACTCTCATTTGCAGCGAGTCTGCCGATCATGGTGAAAAGAACTTGTCTTCGCTTTCCAAGCTCTTAGAAAAGCTAAATGTCATGTTGCTGAGCCAATTTGCTTCACATAGGTGTCCTAGAGCTGATGAGCAAACCAGCCAAATGGGCTCATCTGAAAGGAGAGGATTTCTCTGGTGGAACAGTTGCTATTGTGTTTGTTTAAGGGTTTACACTGCTCTAAATGTCATCCAGTTTTGAGAAGCATAAATTTTGCTCCATTTGAAATACGAGAATTATAAATTTTCTGTGGAGATCTTGCCCATTTTATTCATGTTGAACAGAACAAAACCATTCCCTTATGGATTAGGAATCTGTTCAGTCTCAAGGATAAGCCTTCCCACTTCTACCTAGGGCTTTGACCATTTTGCTGTCTCACTGTGTGTTAAAAATGGATTTCACCAGGGAGTTGGTCCACCTAGTTAGTGAACCCAGGGGGTGTCATAGTACTTAGCTGAAAGGTTGTGAATACAGGACTGAACATGTAGTGGTAAATTGTGGTGGTTGTTTTAAAGATGCTGATGAGAGGTAATGCCACAAGAGTAAGGAGAATTGTGCATGACCAAACAAATTTAGTGATCTCATCAGAATTCATGTGCTGATATGGCATATGAAGTCTGTCAAACTAGAATACAGACTAAAGGCACAAGTAAATTATATTAAATTCATTATCACAATACTATGTGACCATAGATCTCATTCATTTGAAAACTACAGAAGCAAAAGTAAAGAAGAAAAGAATAAAGTAAGACATTGCAAATGTATTATTGTCCCTTTTATGCTAACACAGGTTTTTTAAAATTTAGTCTGGATTAATTGAAGTCCCTTTCTAATAGAAAGAATTACCAATGGCAGATTTCTAAAGAAAATTATGAAACTGTGTCTCCTGGACATAATTTTTTCATATATTTTTAATCTGATGATGTGAATCCATTAATAAGAGCCAATTCACTGAAAATGTAAAGGGACCAGAGATAAGCAGCTTTAGGAACCTGATTTATGAGTTCATAGTTCACAGAAAAACAGAGAGAGAGAGAGAGACAGACAGACAGACAGAGACAGACAGACAGACAGATAGAGAGAGATCTTCAGTTAAGTGAAAGCAATTGAATTTCCTCCAGGAGATTCTAAACCCTTTGTGGTGAATAATTTTCTCCATCCAGAGGATTATCTCTAGAGATCTTCCTGAAAGAGCTTGGCATTGCGTCCTAAGTTTTTTCTGCAATCTAACAATTCATAAGTATCCTCTGTGGCCCGTGCTTAGAAATAATTATAGACAAAATGATCCATATTAAAGTTGACTTTCCAGGAAAAACTCGTTTAGTATAGAATTCAGCCATCGCTTTCAGACCAGTGGCAGGCACAACGATGCCAATATTAAAAATTGGCTAAGTCATCAAGTCTTTATTTGGAACCTGGCCTTCAGTCATTCTCTCATTGACATGAGATAAAAGTATAAATTAAAATCTGTTAATTTTCTTTGTCTGTAAATCTATATTACTCTTCACCATCTTACCAGACAACACCAGATACAGAAATGCAAGGGTTTCTTTACTCTTCAGGTTCTTGTAGTTTGGAGTCCTAATCACACTTTCCCCTGTTTGAAAAAATCTTCTGTGACATCTCTGTCTATTGTGTGTGTCTCTGATTGCTATACAGCTATATCCTATTCTCAGTCAGCCCTACATTTTCCTTCCTCTGTCTTTGACAGATGTTGAGTCTGGAGGTTGCTTCATGATCCAGAGGACCTCTGACTCCTTCTCCATGAAGAAGAATGAGTACAAATACCCTTGGAAGACACTTTCCACTTCTGCATACCTTTAATATAATGTCAGGATCTTTTGTATCTTTCATCTCTAATCCCTTCACCATTATCAGATTTCCATTCTAGCACCTCTACCTCCTGTTGAGTTTATGGGCCTCCTAGAAAGTTGTTTTAAAATGTTCGCCCAAACTCATTATCTGGAAATATTTTCTGATTTTTTTAAAAAAAAATCCTCTTTAGGAAGTGAGATGTTATCTTCTATCATTGCATTTTTTTCTAATCTACTCAATAAAACTTTCTTAGGACATAAATCATCAGATAACCTCATACACATGGTTAAGCTTTCTACCTACTAAGGAGCCCTGTTCATTTGCACTTTAACCCTTGAATATAAATCAAGAGTTAAAACTGGGCCACAGCATCCTTAGTGAGAGAAATTCCCTGAGTAATATTTTAGTCTTACTCAACAGTACACTCCAGAGGGGGGAAAAATGCATTTCTTTATACAAAGCTGTCCAAATGCCCATAGGCTGTCACAAATGACTGTGTGAGACCTCTTCAACTACAATAATCTGCCTGAAAATTACAAGGTTTGCTATGAAAGAGGAAAAAATCATAATTCTGTATTCAGGCAACTTGCTCCAGCAGAGTCTTCTCTCATATAACTTTTAGCTAGATGTGCTTCTATTTTGTTATGGGAGATAATGATAGTGGTTATTATTTGTATCATTTTATTAGCAATGCCTCTGAGCACCCTGTAACTCTGATTTGTTTGACAGTTGACATGGCATGTTTAAATCACAGGAAAATTGGCATATTGGCTGGTAGATAATAATGCAGCTGTAACCGGGTTTGGTACATTGAATTTCACTGACATTGCTACTTATGAAAGGAGAAATAACTCTTTTTTCCTGCTTCATCACTTATGATTATAGGGCCTAGACAGTTTAGGCTATATAGTCTATGCTGAATACATTTTACTACCCTTCCTGAAAGATAGATCCCTGTCCTGGAAGACCTTTCTCTCCTGTTTAAAGGGGGATGTGCTAACTATGTTCCATGAATATAGAATGGTAGAGGAATAACAATGTTCATAGCCTGCCTAAGAGATTGGCTAGATCCTGTCATTTCTCTCTGAACTGGTTCAGGAGACCTAGGGACAGTAAGCTTTGTCTGGAATAACTGAGTTTCTTTTCTCCGTTGCAGCTGTGAGTGAAGGACCAACCACACAGCAGCCACCCATGCTGCCCCCAGCCCAGCCTGAACACCCTAACGGTGAGGAGGCACCAAGCAGAACCATCCCCACCGCCTGTGTTCGACCAACTCATCCACTCCGCAGCTTTGCTAACCCTTTGCTACCTCCACCAATGAGTGCAATAGAACCGAAAGTCCCTTACACACCGCTTTTGTCTCAACCAGGTAAAGTACCAGCCGTTCCCATTTCAAACCATTCTTATCCTTGATGACTCTACTCAAAAGTGCGTGACGGTATGTGAGGAGATCCAATGTCATATCTGTTTTCGGTGAGAAATACCTTCCAGTACGTTTACATTTGTCACTGGTATTTGTTGTGCTGCTCTAAATTATCTACTTTAGGGGGGAAAAAGAAATTAGTGGATGCTTGTAGGTGCTGGATACTCATTTTGAAAGTTGTCCATGAATCGTAGAGATCAATCCATGACTTTCCGTGTGTGTTGTAGGTAAGCTCAATAGAGAATGTTGACAACATTTTGGATTCCCTGGCTTTTCTTTTCTAGCCATATGGAGTCCTAAGACTAAAATTAAATTTTAAAGGAGAAAGAAAAACATGTCTAGTACTAACAAAACTTCTGGTATTAGGAACAGAAAGAAGAGTCAGTGTCTAGTTTCCTAATTTTTGAAATATACCAACATTTAATAGAAATCAACATACCTATGATGTCTTTCTAGGAAAGTCAGATGACAGGGATGAGAAACAAAACCATGTGTTGTCAATGCTGTAATATTTTAATTCAGTAATTATCACCTCCATTTATGTCCGCTAGGACTGAACTGGGACTGGGGAAAGGGAAAGGGAAATGGAGACAGGGGCAAAGAACAAAAAAGGGAGGAAGTGAAGGGTAAGACAGCATGTGAATGAATGGTAAGATAATAGATCAGAAGATACATACTAATAAGGAACGATGTAGTACTTACAATTATTTGAAAGTTTAAAATAATTCTAAGCAACCCCATTACACCAGGGATAAGATGAAAAAATTCAGTATTCTCAGTAACCAGGCAGCTAGAATGGGCCACTCTACATTGTAGGTATTTCTTTTTCTTGTTTAGGTCCATGTCTATAGCAATGCACTTGCATTATCACACAAACATCATGACAACTGTAAAACGCAGAGAAATGATTGGCAACGAACTATAAGCATTCACTGTCTTAATGGTAATAGTAAGAATCCAGCTTGCTCTTCACATCACCTTAGTTGTTTACATCCTCTCTGATGTTCTCCACATGGTGTATGGAGCAGATGACCAGCTACTGGCCCTAGGAAGTAGTAATGAGCCCCAAGGCAAGTTGGAGTCCCTTGCTTAGCATGAAGGCCTCGTGACAGTCTGGCCTGAAACAGTCTCAACACAAATCATGACTTCATTCCACAGGAGATAGCCCTTCTAACATCAACACCAAGCTTTCAACCAGATCTGGTCCACACTGTATTCCATGGACATACACCTTCTTTCCATAGACATTAAGAAGAATATCTGCTACTTTATATCAACCAGCAACCCTGAGATTCTAGATAATTAAAACAATTTGAAGCAAGGGAGCACGTTTGAGGAACTCTTGTCTCCAGGGTATGCTTTTTGGTAATGCTGCTATTTCTCCATTGCAATACTAACCAAAGGAAAAGACCAGAAGGAAGCTGGCTGATAGGTAACAGGACAGATGGCAGGTTGATTTCACTTTCTAACAACAGCGATCCTTTTATAAACCTTTAGTGAACCTGCTCAGAGGACAAGCAAGCATTATTTCATCGGCACCGCAGAGCAACTTTTGTGAGGCAGCTGTCACTCATTACTGTATTTTATGGGTGAGGAAACTGAGACCCAGAAAATGGAAGTAGCTTGTTTCAGTATACAAAGCTAAGTGCTCAACCAAGCCGCACTTTTAACTTCAGAGACAAGGAGTCCTCAAAATTGTCCAAACTTATTTATGCCATTCAGTTTATATCTGACTTATTTAATGAAACAAAGCAAAAAAAAACCCCATTATATTATATTATCCCAAAGTTGATACCAAGACAAAGGAAGCATTTTCATTCATCATGAGATAAGGCATAAAGTACTATAGCCCTTCATACTATTCCATCTGCTCGGAAGTTATGTCAGTCACTCTATTGCTATTGCAATACCTGTGATGATCAGCTTAGAGAAAAGCTTTATTTGGGCTCATAGTTTTAGAGGTTCTACTTCGTTTGGACCTGTGGCAAGGCAGCACACATCATGATGGGAATGTGTGGTAGAGCAAGCTTCTTATCACTAGTAACAGAGACAAGGAAGGGACTGGAGTGACCCTGTCCTCTTTGAGGACATGTCTACTGTGACCTAAACCCCTCCCGCTAAGCCACACCTCCCAATACTACCAGGCTGGGGATCAAGACTTCAGCACAGGGGCTTTAGGGTATATTCAAAATCCAAACTCTTGCAGTCATTATTTTTATATACAGCAAAAATGAGATTTTTGAATGCTATGTTAAGTGAGTTTTTTTTAATTCCCACAAGAGTAGTGTTGTTTAGTTTGAAATATAAGGTTTGGGACTCAACCTGCCATAAGAAAGAAAGGAACTTGAAGTTTAAGAAAGAACATCCATTATTAGATGCATTCCAAGATGTTATTTTCTCCTGGTCACAATAATACCAAAGCTATGTTAAAACAAAATCCGATACAATGTAACATAAGCAAAGAGATGAGGTCCTGCAAGAGGAGGAGCAGTCACTTGAATTGTCTCTGCACCAATTCAATGAAATCCTAAGCATTTCTGAAAAGCCATTCTCTGATCAAATGTCATGCAGACAGAATCTCATTTTCTTTTATTTCCATTGTACACCTAGGAGCTGCCTTTGTTTGACTCTTTTTCATAAGCCATCGCTTCTTTCATATGTTCCCATACCTCTGGCTAGAGATCATGATTTTTTTTTCACCATCCCCCTTTAAATACCCTCCTCCCCCACTCAACATGAGGCATGTGCTACCATCACTTTGGAATTATTAAATTCCTTCCCCTTTTATGTCTCTCCTTCATTGTCTGCCTGTGATTCCTGTGCATCTCATAATGCCTTACCTCATGATTTTCAAATAAGTCTTTCTGCATTGCTCTTGACACATGGTAAATAGTATGCTTTTAAAGGGGGCTGGTGTTTACTTATTCTAATAGAAAAAGAAAATTAGCAGACTGACAAATGTATTAGCAGTGACATTAACTACATGCTTCTTAGCCCCAAAGATGAAATACTTAGAGCTTTCAACAAAATTTAATTCTAAGAAAATCATTACTTTAGTCAAACTGATTGATGAAGTAAAGGCATTCGCTTGTCAGCTTAAAAAAGAAAATACCTCAAATAATCTTACTCTGGATTTCACAATAAAGCACTGTGTAATTAGTCATAAATTTATCTTTACTTACTGTAAGTAATTACTTCAGAATATGATAATGTGAAGTATTGCTCTAATTTTTAAGGATCATACTAAATGAGAAGCTGCTTCTACTTTGAGAGCTTTGAAATCTGGATTAATGGAGAAATTCACTCTACTATCAAAAGTCCTTTTGTGTGTGGCTTTTTCTAGTCAGTGCAAAGGATATATGCCTCAGTTTGCCTGACACTTAGAACTATATTTGTAACAACTTTAAATATGAGGCATAGGGCAACACATACTATCCAGTAACAATCTCCCAGGGATTAAAGAGCATTTTGCATATTGCTATAGTAGGCGGTAATTAGAAAGTCATTCTGTTGTCATAACGACTGAAATTCTGTCTACCTGCAAACACAGATTCATTCCTTTACTTTTCCTTCTTCCACCTACTGAGTTGGAAATTTGTTTTACAGTGCACCAAAGTACTTACAGTGTTTCTTATAATTTCATCATTATCTTATGATGAAGTGGTTCTGTTTCTTACTGCTTCATCTTGGAATATGAATAACTGTGTGGTCTTTACACATTTTGGGAAATAATTCATGACACTTTTCAAATCACAAGCATGGACATATAAGTGATTTGGCTTAGTCCCCTTTCAGGTTAACTAGAAAATGTTTGATGGAGTGTTGGACTTAGCGCATTATAGGTCTATCATAAATTACACAAAGATCTAAGGTGTGTGTGTGTGTGTGTGTGTGTGTGTTTCTTTACTGGTGAAAATTCCTTTTAGCTTTGAAATGATCAGCTGCACTTTAAATGAACTTGGATCACGAGGCTCTTTGTCTTCTGGAGCTGTAATTGTACAAGTAAAGAAAACGTGACCTCTTAAATGGTGACTTTGCATTGCAACACTCCTTTAGAGCACTGGCCTCCTACACCTCCTGCATCTTTGTAACAGAGTAGGTTCTAAATTGCTCTCCATTTACACAACTTAGATAGATAGATAGATAGATAGATAGATAGATAGATAGATAGATAGATAGATAGATAGATAGATAGATAGATAGATAGATAGATAAACATATACACACACACATACACACACACAGATACTTAAAATGAAAACCCCAGAGCATTCTGGTCTTTAGTGTTGGAGGGATCAATATGTCAGTGGACATGATAAGACCAAAATTCTCTTCATTGTACTGTGAAATAGAGTTTGATTTTCCTTCTGGAAATGGTAGCCTAGGCTTCCATCTGTTGAGGGATTGTGAACAAGGTGTAGGTGTGTGTGTGGCTGACACAGTGGACAGAAAAGGCATATGATTTATATTTTATGACTGGTTGGGAAATCATGTATTCCTGGTGTAGCCTGATCTTTTCGGCAGGCCTCATTTCAGTAAATATGTTATCACACCAGACTGCCAATAAGTTACTACAATACATTAATATGATTGCTTTTGCTGAGCTATGCATAGGTCACCAATGGGAGTGTGCATCACAGATCCCACCTTCGTGTTGTATTCCACTAAAATCAGTCACAGGCAGAGGTCATGGGAGATCAGACTTCCTTCAGCAGCTGAAATAGATGGTCATTTTTAAGACAAGTCAGAGCAAATCAATCATTGGTGCAGCTGAGTAGAAGAGATGTGTTATTTGGTGTTATTGGAGCCAGTATTTCCAATCAATTCAAGAGTAGAAAATTACACTGCATCTTATTACAGACATTTCATCTCATGCAGAAGCCCATCTGTTTCTTTTATGTAGCTGTCTCCTTGAAACTCTCCTCTCTTCATTTGTAGCAGATTTTTTTTTAATGGATGAAATTTGATTTGATTTTGTCTGGTCATCCTAAATTATCCTTTGGTAAAATGTAATTAAGGCCGATTTGCTTAGATATTACTAATATTGTTGATTCTAAACTACTTGGTGTTTAATACAGATATGCTAATTTCCCCTAGTGTGGCATATTAGAATATAATTAGGAAAGCCCTCTGTTAACTACCTCAAAGAGGAAAATAATTTCTAGAGGGGTCTTTACGAATAAATCAGCTGACTGAGGCCTCATTATAGATGAGTCTTGAAAAGTTAATGAATTTACTTACTTATGGTTAACAACTGAGCAAACAGCTTTAAGAAATTCAGAGAACTATTAGGTGGACCCACTGCAACAATGAAATGTACAAGTCGTTATGTCGAAAACGAACTACAGCTTTCGTGCGGGAGGAGGGAGGAGAATTGGGGGGTTGGGGGGAGGATGGGAAGTGATGGGAAGGGGAAACAAAGGAGGAGGCAGCAATGCTTGGTAAGAAATGTACTCATTATCTTGCCCCTGTAATTGTAACTCCTCTGTACAACATTTTCACAATAAAAAAAATTTTTAAAGAAATTCAGAGAAATATAATATTTAAGGTAAACATATGTTTTATGTGTGTGTATGTGTGTGTGTGTGTGTGTGTGTGTGTGTATGTGCCCATACTGACGCTTGAATTGGGGGCCTCACACTTCTGCTTAGCTTTCTTGCTCAATGCTGGTGCTATAGTACTTGAGCTGTAGTGCTTGGCCTCTTGCTGTTTACTTGGAAATAAGAATCTGGCATCAAACCTCAATTCTCAGATCTCAGCTAGTGAGTAGCTAGGATTACAGGCTTGAGCCTCCAGTGCCTGGTTTAGAGTTTTCTTTGGAATTTTAGTTCTGTCAAGATTTATTCTTAGATAAGTTTATTCCCTTATAAGGTGGAAAGTTAAAGTTAATTAATTTTAAATATTAATGATTTAACTAATTTTAATTTTACATATTACATATCCTCAAAGAATAATTATGAAGGTAGGTTGAGTCATTTAGATTTATGAGTCAATATTTGATTCCTTTATGCTGGTGTTAGATGGGGGAAAAGTTATTGCAAAGTGCCAACGAGCCAGCGAACTCTGAAATAGCTGCCGTCTGTCTTAAACCCACCTGTCCAATGTGCTGGTTATCCTCCTATCATAAGGCAGGAAGCCAAGGCCTGACATCTGTGGCTCTTAGCCCCACGGATGCCCGGGGCTTTGGAATCCAACATGGAAAAATAGAGATGAGCAGAAGGAAGTACAAAATACAATAGAAGTGAAGGCACATGGGAATAGTATGCTCACGAGAGGTCTACAGAATGGGAGAGCAGCAATTGAGAGGAATATTAAATGAGTGGCTAGTATTTTCAGGATAACAAAAGGCCAGTTGGGAGAGGAAAAAGACAGTGAATATGATAGAGTCAAAACTTGAATCTCTTTGATGATGGGTTTGCCCAACTGAAACATAAGAGGAAATTATCAAAAATTTTCTCTTTTTATTAACAAGTTTTTTATTGTGAAAGTACTGTATAAAGGGGTTACAATTACGTTTCTTGAAAATTAATCCAAGAATTATTACATCATGAACAGGGTGCTGGTGGCTCACATCTTTAATCCTAGCTACTCAGGAAGCTGAGATCAAAAGATTCGGGTTAGAAATTAGGTCAGAAAAGAAAAGTTTGTGAGCCTCTTATCTCCAATTAATGAGAAAAATGCTGGAAAATGAGGTATGGCTCAAATGTTGAAGTACCAACCTTAGTGCAAAAGCCAAGTGAGAGCCTGAGACTCTGAGTTCAACCCAGAGTGCTAGCACAAGAAATAAATAATAAATAAATAAATGTGCTACATCATTAAATCGGTCATTAATTATCAACTTAATACAAGTGAACTTTAGGGTTAAAATATGACTGACTATTCACTTTAGAAAGTCATAAGAGAAAATAAAAATATCTGTCCTCAGAACATTGTGATTAGATGTATGGTAAGCTCTGAAAATGCACTTGTATTATACATGAGTGGGAGACTAGTGAGAGTCAGAGAATAGTGAAGAAAGTGATGATCAGTAACTGCTTTTCAGAGCAGTATATAATCTGTCAGGTTTCTTACAAACTTGATAGGTCACCTGGTAAACTCCTGCTGTATAGATTTTATCATTATTTATAAGACATCTTAGAGATCAAAATGTGAATATTAACTTAGATTAAATGAATAAGGTTGATGATTTCTATTTTATCATCCTTCGAAGTTCATGAAGCATTACCAAATAAACTCAGGTCAACCCAAGGAGGTGACTATGGTCACCATTTAGTGACATAGAGATGAAATCTGTGGTCATTTTTTCCCCCAGACCAAGGGGCATTATTCTTGAGAACTTCATCCAAATTCTTACATGTAATGGGTACTCAAATACTTTCTGAGTTGATCAGGATAAAGTAATGAAGGTGAGATCCAGAATTTGAATACAGTTATTCAATTGATGATGATTCCAGGTAAAATAAAGTAACTTGAGAGTTAGTGGAAAGATTAAGTATTGATGAGAAAGATGAAATAACTTCTAAATTCATAACCATTTAGGTTATAAAGTGCTAAGTGATCTTACCAAAACTCAGCTGAATTATAGAGCGAAAGACAATTTGAAGTCACAGCCCTTGGAAATTCTATTTGATAGTTTGTTTTCGTGAGAATAAATGACTTGTAATGGCAAGCCATGAACTTGGGGCCAATGCCCTGTCCCTGGGCTTCTTTTCCACAAGGCTAGCACTGTACCACTAGAACCACAGCTCCACTTCTGGTTTTTAGTAGTTAATCAGAGATCAGAGTCTCATGGACTTTTCTGCCCAGGCTGGCTTTGACCCAGGATCCTCAGATCTCAGCTTCCTGAGTAGCTAGGATTACAGGTATGAGCTATTACAGGTGTGAACAGAGCATGCTATTTTTGTGAAAGAAAGTGTAGGACTGTGGAAGTCAGTGCTTTTGAGGTCTAGTCTCTGTTGTGCCAACTAAGGAAATGTGGGGGGGGGGGTTGTTTTTTTTTTGTTGTTGCTGATTTTTTTTTTTACTCCTTTGAGTCCTACTATACTCATTTGTGAAATATGTTACAGAACCTGTGAACTTGTACAAACTTAACTAGTGTGTAAATAAATGTATTTCTTCTTTCTGGGTTCTTCTTTCTCTGGTTTGTAAGACTATGAGTCAAGAAATGCATGTTCCTTGTTTTTATTACTCTTCAAGTCATTGTAAAAAGGGGGTTCAGCTCCACATGTTAGCTTATGGGTACAATGCATCATGATCAATGTTTCTGCTTTCTATTGTTCTTCCTGATCTGTTCCTTCTAATTATTCTAAGTAGTTGATAGAATTCTTTATAATTTGTTGCTGTTCATTAATTACTCTCAGGTTTTAGTACTTTCTTTTGGAGAAGGAGAGAAGTTAAAATAAAAAAAAATATTCACCAAAATACTCTACTAATGATATTGTGCTACAGAAAAAAATTCTAGCACACTGAAAACAGACAAAAAAAAAATCTCTGTGATGTTAAAAAATAAACTGAGCAACTAACAATCAACAAGTATTATTACTAAAGATAGAACCTATAATATCTTAAAGATTATAAAAAGATGTGGGCAGGTCCTATTTCTTCTGACCATTTATAACTTTTATCTTACTGGTAGGGCTTTTATTGAATTATGTGTCATATTAAATATGGCACTTTCATCTTAGACTTGAAGGAGGAATGAAATTCTTTTGTCAGAATCTCTTTACTACCAGATTGCCAGGGTTCTCAGATGACAATTCCTTGATCTTTTGTCACAAAAAGAATTCCAGCTATTTTGTGTGTGAAAAAAAAAGTGGTAAGTAAGCCCAATTTCAAACTGAAAGGCTTATTATGACATGATTATACATGGAAACTTATAAGAATAATAGAATTACTATGATTGTTCTTTTTTAATGTCTTTTCCAAATTGCCATTCTTAAATATCCTGTCTTCAGATTTCCTAATTTTCAACTCTGTGAGTTCTACGTACCTTCTTTTCTCTCTGGCCAACTGGGTCATAATTTCCTAACCCAGTCTATACAAATCACAAATAAATATAAATGTCATATGTTTTGAAAGTCCAAATTGCTGGTTTAACCTTTATTTCTGTTCAGTCTTGCATTTAAATTATAGTTATTTGTTTCTTTTCTCTTTGACTGTTGACTACAGTGGTACCTCAGTTAACAGGAAAAAAAAAAATATTTTTTTGCACAGAGGTCTGAGCCAACATTTGCCAAAGTATAGAGCCAAAACCGGGCATTCCAGCATAATGAAGGCCCCCATACAGACTCATGTTGACCAACTTCATAGACTGGATAGGCACATGCCTGCTTATCCACACTGATCTCCCCAGATGCTCCTGAAGAAGGACCAATTTAATGTGACTAAAGTTTGTGGAATTTCTGAGCCCTTGCAACTAATTTCCACCTCCACTGTTCTCTTGCTAAAACCTCAAAGATAGAGCAAGGCAAAGAGGAGGAAGTAAGAGCAGAAGTAAGCTGGTGGAAATAGAGATTATTTCTCATCAAACTTACGTAAACATTGCAGAGACCGTTTTATTCTCCTTGGTTTAATATGAATGTTAGACTAGGAGTCCTTTTCACCTGGGAATTGAAACAATTTTAATTCTGAACTCCCTCTTAGATAATGGCTACTAAGCGGCAGGGAATTTTACATGTGATGTGGCTGAGAATCACATGCAAATCTTATTAAAATACAAATTTTAATTCATGGATCTACAATACCACCTGGGACTTGGAATTTCTTAAAATATACTAGGTGATTCAAAGGCTGCCCTTCGGCAAGACCCACTTTGAAAGACTCTGGTTTCAGAACAATCATGTTCTTATAACCTGGTGATCATGGAAGAACTTGTGAGTTTGGTAACTCACATGATGTTAAATTCATGTCTCTGTGTGTGTGTGTGTGTGTGTGTGTGTGTGTGTGTGTGTGTGTGTGTGTGTGTGTACTTGAATGTTCAAAGCTATACATATTTTGTAGCAAGTAGGTTTGTAGCTTTCATTAAAATTCCAAAATGCTCATGATTTTAAATAAGTAAAGCTGCTTTAACTTGACTTGGGACATCATATTCTATTTAGGCTCAGTTGTGAACATCAGTACTGAAGGCTGTTTTGCTTTTGCTTTGTTTTCATTTTGTCTTGTTGTTGTTTACTTTTATGTTTCTCATTTTCAAGGCTAGGTCTTTGCCTCCAGCCTCATTGATTATGTGTGTGTGTGTGTGTGTGTGTGTGTCTGTGTGTATGTGTGTGTGCAGTAGATATAGGTATATATATATATATATATATGATCCAGTAAATGATTTATGATAATAACTTTTAGGGGATTATAAAGTAATTTAGCTTCCTGAGTGCTGAAATTAATAGTTTTAATTGCCTCTCATTTGCTGAGATGTACATTAGCACTTTTATATTCACTTACCTTCAGCACTATTAGGGAAAAATATTGTATTTTACAGGTTGCATATACTATTCGTCCTGGTGTGCAGCTCGTGGAATTAAAATGTTCATTGAATGGTTTATCTTTGCTTGGTAATGTGTGTGTGTGAGTCATTTAGCCTTTGTCAGAGGTGCTCATTGGTTCCCCACTGAATTATGGGGAGTCCGTAAGAGGCTCCCAGAAATGAGAATACACCCAATTTCCTACATGAGTTCATATTTTGGAGCAAATTTACCTGTAAGTTGTAGACCATATCTATCTTCATTTTGTCAACAAAAATTAAAGAGAGTTTGAGAAGTAAGATCCCCTGTACTCATTCATAAATACTGTCCTATGGGGCTGGGAAGATGGCTCAGTGGTAAAGTGCTTGCCTTGCATGCATGAGGCCCTGGGTTTGATTCCTCAACACCACATAAGTGGGGGGGGGGGAGCCGGAAGTGGCGCTGTGGCTCATGTGGTAGAGCGCTAGCCTTGAGCTGAAGAGCTGAGGGACAGCGCCCAGGCCCAGAGTTCAGGCCCCACAACCAGACCCCCCCACCAAAAATACTGTCCTATTACTCTAAAGGCTCAATGGTTGTATGAATAGTGATGTCATAACTGATGAACATTCAATCTGTATTTTGGCCTCACCTTTTAAAGGTATGTACTTGTAACCTCCCTTTTGCTCCCCAAGGTATCTAGAATTTGTAGAACAATACAAAATACAATACTTCAAGTTCTGCATTTCCTAAGTGAAACAAGAATTTCTTTATTTCTATTTTCACTATTATTTACATTTTCACTGGTTTTTATTTTTTTCATATTTTTAGTTTTAGTTTTCTTTCTAAATATACATCAACTGTTTTTATATTTGCAGCAGCTCAACACATCCAACGGATGAAAGCTTACTTCTTATTGGAAGTCTAAAATAAACATCTTTATAAATGTTAAAACTCCAAAGATATGAGCTTATTTCTAAGCCTGGCAGAAGATAGCCAAAAGCCCATGTTTTCAGAATTAGTTTGCAATCCTTTTATAGATATGAAATATTCAGAAACTCCTTGCAGCAGAGTATGTTGAATATTGAAGAGTTTATGAAACATTGCATGAAAACATACTTTCCTCATGAATAATTTCCCACATGTGAACTTGAGGAATTTTTTTGACCCAGAATGAAAAGGATTAAGTCAAATTTTCCATCGACATTTAGTTCCACTGCAACTACAGAAGGACATAGTCTTAAAGGACTACAATCTTTAAAGAACACATCACTCTAAGGAAATCACATTTCTAGGCAAAAGTGGAAATCATTTTGAATATGAATACTTATTAGTTGCCAGTTGTACCATTTGTGAACTGGAACAGACAGTAGTAGCCCTGCTGGTATTAAAACCTGGTTCATTTTTGCCTAACACAACCCTTTACGTGAAAGGCCAGAAAGTTTGCAGTTTTCTGCCAACCACGTAGAGGTTCAAAGGCTTGAATAATGACCATTGCCTGTCACTTACCAAAGAGATGGCCCAGCAAGAGAAAACATAGTTGTGCTCCACAGCAGCTCTGTCTTCTACTGCTAAGAAAGAGGAGGAAAAGGTGAGAAAATTGAAGAGTCCTATGAGTAGGCCCCAGTGGGCAGATGTGTTGCTTTTTATATCTTAAGAGAAGAAATAGGAAAATTAGATGACAACAAAGCTTTTCTTTCCAGGAGCATCATTTGGATTTCTATCACCCTAAAAATGCAATGTGCTCAAGGGGTTTAAGAGTGATGCTGAAACTTATATATTTGAAATTCAATCATTTATGGGGAATGCCTGTGGCTGTTCAGGATAGATAAATGCCTCTCTCCTTCTTCTTCAATATTTTGTGAACACAAAATTTTAAGAAGGATTACAGAGCTCCCCATACATATTTCATATTTCTCCTAGAGCCTCAGAAGCTCTTGGGATATGAGTTTAAATGGGAAAAACATGTGACATCCCGTATTCCACCAGATAACCTGAGTATAAACTAATTGCTTAATAATAGATACATAGAAGAATAATGTGGTTCCCCTGGTTGCTAGTGTGTGAGAGATCATTTCCTTTGGCATCACAAAATGGGCAAGAGATGTAAAGACATACAGCCAGTCTTCTATCCATTTTCAGTTTATTCTTAAAGATGAAACAGTGAAAAGTGAAATGGGATGTAATGAAAAGTAAGCCACGGTTTACTAATGAAAAAATCAAAACCCTGCTACCTACTGGGTTCTTACGTGACTTCCATCCATTCCTGCTTCACCCTCATGTGATGTTTCTCACCCAAACTGCGTGTAACAGGGAACAACTTTTGCAGGGTGATGCATACTAGCAGAATTCTGCACCTCGCAGTCATTTATTGGGTAGCTAATAAGCAAATGAAATGTTTAATAACTGCACTGTGAAAATGAAGCTTCACACAGTGAATTCCTGCTGAGGTGGCTCTTCTACCCCTGATTCACATGGCTCCCCCATCTCAGATCTTTAACACTTTTGTATTTCTCTGTTCTCTGGGTCCTACAGAGGAGACAACATTAACATCAAAGAGATGCTCACTTAATTAGTTGTAGATCTGTGTAAAAGCATTTGCTTAGCACATGGACGTGCAGTGTTCCACCAACAGGTTGCCCCAAACATTTCTCCGATATGCACCTCAAGCAAGGAGAATTTTGCTGTGGTTTCAGCAAGAGATTTTTTTTTTCTTCAGTTAACCATGCATGGATCACTTAAACTCGTAGAAATTTACTAGAGCCTATTTTCTTTAGTTAAACTATCTATGGTTCAAAATAAAAACAGCCAAACCTTAAGCAGTGTTGTGGAATTTCATTCAGATTTTGAGGAAAGAAGATAGAATGTCTTTTCTAGAAAGCACCAATTGAAAGTGCAACTATTAGCCCCAAGCAAGGGTGTCTCATGCCTGTAAACCTAGCAACTCTGGAGGCTGAGATCTGAGGATGGCTGTTTGAAGCTAACCTGGGCAGAGACTTTTATCTCCAACTAAGCACAGAAAAGCTAGAAGTGGAACTATGGCTTCAGTGAGGAGTGCTAGCCTTGAGCCCTTGTTTTAAAGGCTTGGTCACCAGTGTATATGGCACTATTGGGAAATGGTGGAAACTTGAAGAAATGAGTCCTAATGAGATAAAGTTAAGCCACTTGGAAGTGTGTCCCTAAAGGGAGTATTGGGACCTTGGCTGCTTTCTGTATCATATCTTTGTTAGTTCCGGTAGCTCACAATCTCATTGTTGTGTACTGCCTCACAAAATGCCCAAGGTTGTGAGGTTAGGTGACCAGGGACTAAAGCACTGAAATCCTGAGCCAATGTACAGTTTTCTCCTATTCCCCAGCCCTCCCTCCTCTCCCCTCTTGTCTCTCTCCATACGTCTCCTCCTCTCTCCTCTCCTCTCCTCCAACTCTGTTTTTCTCTCTCTTACTTGATCATATTCTGAAGCTATTAGGAAAGATCTCAGAGGATCTTGACTAATTCCTACTCTTTCATGAGTGCTTCACGAGGGTAGAATTTCAGTTCTCCTTCAGTATGTCAAAATTGCCTAGAGCACAGCAAAGGTTATCAAGTCTAAGACATTCCATTATGGAGAAATTACTCAGAATGAATGGCTTAGGCTAGATTGGTGGTGAATGCCTATAATCTCAGTATCCAGGAGGTTCTTACTTTAAGGCTGGCATAAGGTCAAAGTTCAAGAAACTATTTGGAAAATAAGCTAATGCAAAAAGGGTTGGGTCAGGGCTCAAATAGATTCCTGGCTTCAATAGGTTTTTGCCTAACAAGCACAAGGGCCTAAATCAAATCCCAGTACACAGAGAGAGACAGAGACGGAGACAGAGAGACAGAGAGACAAAAACATGTGCCCAGGAATACAAGAGTGAAGTCATCTTTTAAGCTGGCTTCTGCAACCAGTATAGAAAACCTAGATAGTATCTACTACAGAAGTATAGTAAAGCCCTATCTGCAATTGAAATCTCAGAATGTTCACTGAGAGAATAGGTTCTGGGTAAATGATCACCCAACAGTCCTAATCCATCATCAGGTGAGAGGCAGCAAAGTGGTTCTCAGTGCCATTTTTTGGTTTAAGTGAAGGTCCCAGACATCACTTATTAATCCTAATGCCAGATGATTGTACTGTTTTCTCACTTGAATATAGAACATACCATGAGACTAGTTATTTTATATAATAATACCTGGCTTCATGTAAATAGCGTAGAAAAATCCTGTCAGAATTTAGGCCTTGGTGGTGAAGGCAGCTAGCTGGTAAAAATGTCAGAACTAGTTGAAGGATTAATCATGATTCAGTCCATGGAAGAATTGGGATGCAGTCTGGAAAATCAAGACCAAAATCAGTCACATACCACATTCTCAATATATAAGCTAAGGGGAAAACATAGCTTAGAAAACTTTTAAGACCTAGGCTTCCAACAACCAGACTTAAAACGTGAAGTTCAGAGCAAAAGATTCTGAATCTATTTCATTACAGAGAAAGCATAGGAGTGGAATAAATAAATGAACACTCAAAAGAAATACTTTCTTGGAAATGTTTGTTTTAAAACATCTTTTCTTCCTTAGTAAAGAGCAATTTTGAGACCAACTTCATCTAATTGGCTGTTTTAAAAGAATCTGTCCTAGGAAATTGTCCTTATATTCTTTAACTCTCTTTTAAGGAAAAGAAAGCAAAAATCATTTAAAACCGTCAAGGACACCAGTCAAATCTGCTGATAATGAACTCTGGGAAACAGCTCAGCTTCTTCTTGTCTACTAGAATTGTATTGAAATTAATTGTATCTTGGTGTTTTGGTCTCCACGGACCTCAACGTTCTCCTCAGCTGCAGAAAGAAGGGGCCCAAGTGCCCTTGAGGATCTGCATTGTGAGGGTCTGTGATGCTCTGAATACTTCTGGCGCACAGGCAGTCACTTGCGGTTTATACACTCTGTGTGGCCTTTGAGCCAAGACAATGTCTTCAGTTCCCTTTGTACAGCTCAGTGTCTTTTGCATTGTTCAACACCCACAGCTGTTGCCTGGTCACCAGAGAAAAATCAATTGTTGCAACAATCTTCTTTTCAATAAGCTTGACTTGAGGTGCTCTTTAAGCACCCCTGATGGAATATAGGCAAGATAATCTGCAGGAGATGTGCCAAGTGGTAGAGATCATGGGCACAAAATATATCATGAGTGTATTTTACATCAGTAACTTAAATCTATGCCTAAGCATTCAATTCCTTTTCCTTATAAGCTGCCAAAGTTTTTTTGTAAGAAAATAAATATTAGGGATTAAATGCATGAGTCTTGTAAATTCTAAAAGGGTATTTATTCTTGTAGGTTTCTTAGAATAAAAATGGCACTAGGCCTACTAAAATTTCCTCCATAATAAGCCATGCTGGTGCCATTTACCTTGTCTTCTTGCTACATTGACTTTTTCTTTGTAAATACCTATGCTAGAGAGCACTGATTCTTAGTATGTATTAAATATATTCCATGTGTCTGATTAAATTTTCAAAATATAGGTAAGTTGCTTAATTTTTAAAGCCTAAAAATTAAAATTACATAATGAATGTAATGGTAAAAAGTACATAAATATGTAAAAAAGGATATATACAGTGAAATGTTAATATACAACCCTCTATTAAAGAGGGGTAATCCTGGAGGGTGTAAGGGACAGCTCGTATGACAATTAAGGAAATTCAGGTTTAACTACAATCCCAAGGGCCTTCTTGAAGAATAAACAAAATTCAGGAGCTGTCATTCAAACTAGGGGTTCAACAAATACATTTTCAAGGTTCTACGGTCTTCTTTCTGGCTTCAGCTTTTTTTTTTTCCCATCAGTTGTAGGGCTTGAACTCTGGGTCTGGGTGCTGTCCCTGAGCTCTTCAGCTCAAGGCTAGCACTCTACCACTTGAGCCACAGTGCCACTTCTGGTTTTCTAGTGGCTGATTGGAAATAAGAGTCTCATAGACTTTCCTGCCTAGGCTGGTATTGAACTATGATCCTCAGATCTCAGCCTCCTGAGTAGCTAGGATTACAGGCGTGAGCCACCAGCACCCAGCTGGCTTCAACTTTTAATAAACTTAGTGAATTCTTTAAAAAAACTTTACTAAATAATAATCTGAAATAATAGTGAGAATTACATACCCTGGGTCACCTGGTGGATAATCTGGTAGCATGGCTCTGCTAGCGTAGTATGTGGTAGGTGTGTGTGTGTGTGTGTGTGTGTGTGTGTGTATGTGTGTGTGTGCATGCATGCATCTGCACATGTACACATGCACACATGCACAGGCCAGTATCATAACTTGAACTTGGAGGGGGAGGCTCACTCTCATTTAACTTATTTGCTTATGGCTGGTGCTCTACCACTTGAGTCATACCTCCAATGGGGTCTCGTACTTTGCTGCCAGAGGTGGGTTTGAACTGTAATTCTCTAGGTCTCAGCCTCTTGAATAGCTAGGATTTCAGGCATACATCATTAATGCCCAGTTCTCCCAGAGCATTTTAGCCATTTAGCATTGTAGCCAGTCTCAGGGGCTAAAGAAAGGATAGAGATGCACATGGTATGCATGTGGATTGTACATCTGTACACATGTGCATGTGTACATGCAAATCTAAAATGATTGATGCAGTCATACCAAACTCATTGGGCAATTTTGTTTTATCTACCAAAACCTTCTTTATCATATTAAATTAATGATTATCTTTCACATCAGACTACTTTTAAAGGTACTTTCCAGTTAACTTTGAATACGTTTTGGTTTTTATGGCCCAGCATCAGAGCATAAGAGTTTTGAAGACTATGACCATGGCGAACTGTAGGTTTATATATTTAAATGACATTGTGATAAAAAGATGACTCAAATCCACATTTGAGTTTTATTATAATAAAGTCTTGTTTTTCCTTTTAACTGATGACAACTCAGTTTCAAGATCAGTGATGTAGTTAGTAGTTTTATTCCTCAAATTAAATAGTCTTTGAACTAGACTTCAAGTTCATTCACATGGCTTCCTGGAAAAGTTCATTTGGGTTAGCTACATTGACATATTTGTCAATGTAAAAATTGACAAATTTTTACAATTTGTCAAATTGTAAAAAACTTCATTTGCTGAGCTGAGCGAGATGTAGTAGTGCAAACTGATACCTTCCTTTCCTTTTTTAAGTGTGTGAGCCTTGGCAAAATTTTCTCTATTCTTTGAATCCATAGGTGTAAACTTGGAAAATAATACTTATGATTGTTTTAATAATTAAATCAAAATAATAGCCATGTTTGTACAAGGAATACAATCTCTTGTAATCCTCATAAATTACTGTTATCAACCTTATTTTACAAATGGAAAACCAGGTCAAGACAGGTGTAGTTAATCAAGGGATTGAACAACTTATATGGAGCAGACTTCTTGGATCTGATCATACACACACTGGCTAAAAAGTCCAAAGTCTTTTGCACTGCAGTTGTAGACTTTTTTTTGGTGGGGAGGATCCGGTCATGGGGCCTGAACTCTGGGCCTGGGCACTGTCCCTCAGCTCTTCAGCTCAAGGCTAGCACTCTACCACTTGAGCTACAGCACCACTTCCGGCTTTTTTCTTATGTGGTGCTGAGGAATAGAACCCAGGTCTCAGGCATGCAAGGCAAGCGCTCTACCACTGAGCCACCTTCCCAGCCCCAGTTGTAGACTTTTGATACCCAAGTGTCAAGAGAAAAGAGATGCACATGTACATTTGTGACCCAGATTACAGTGACTAGCATCTAGCAGATGGTTGATATATTGGATTATTTACATCATTTCCCTATATAGAAAGGACCCCTATTTCTCTGATTGTAGATGTATTAATCTTTCGATGTGATTGACTAGCATTCTGTTTTCCAAAGTTTACTCAAAACAATTTGGGAAGTACCCCTTAGCATTTTCAGTCTGTAATTGATGGGTAGCCGAAGAGAACTGTGAACAATTTACATGTCTTACATCCATGGTCTGCCTGAGTTCATGCTTACCACACTAATAATGACACAACTCCTTCATTATGTGGGGAGTGTTCGCTTAGTCAGTAAGTCTTTATAAAGTTTTATCTTAGATTATTGAGGACAAAATTATAAGACTTCTGTAATTCAAGATCAATGTTTATAGTAGCCTTTGTTTATAGTAGATAGAAAGGGCCTCCAATAGAAATTCTGCATCTGCTCACCTGATTATTGTCAGCATCAAAATGTCTTCTACTGACCTAAGGTATACCAATGAAAGTAGAACTTTACAATTTTTTTCTAAAAAAAAACAAAACAAATAATGAGGTTCTCTCAGATTAACTAGAAAGGACTTTGTTTTACTATTACGTTTTATATTCTTTCGTGGACCATAGCAAACTCTGCTAAGTTCACAGATCTCTTTGACTCTCTTAGATACCTTAGAACTTCACTGTATAGTCCAACACCAGTCCATCTGGGCCACAGTGAGTCAATACTCACTGTGAAAGAGGTCACCTGACCCTTTATAGGGTGCTGTGAGCATCCAGAACTCCAAACGAAGTTTTGCAGCCTGGCTTGGAGCCTACTTAAAATTTGGAAGGGGCGAATCATCTGCTGTCTATTTCTACTTAGTAGAAATAAAAGGAGCTCATTTATTGTGACTGAATTACTCTCTACCTTACAGAATGAACAATAACCAAAAATCAATGCCAACCTACTAGATTGGATTTATGTGCCTGAGAGATTGCTCCTTGAATTGCTTCATGCACTACTTCCCTCACTCTGTGTTTTCTATTCCAGGACCTACTCTTCCCAAGACTCACGTTAAAACAGCCTCTCTTGGTTTGGCTGGAAAAGCACGATCCCCTTTGCTTCCTGTGTCTGTGCCAACAGCTCCCGAAGTGTCTGAGGAGAGCCACAAACCAACAGAAGACCCAGCTAATGTAAGGGAATCTTTCAAATTCATGTTCCAAGAGCTGTGCAACACATCTAAACCAGTTAGCTTCCAACACATATGCATATATGCACATGTGTGCATATTCTTCATATATATAAATTTATGTGTACTTACATATACAAATACATTTTTTCCAATGGAGTGAAATACCTAGGCATCCATGGAAGATGATATAATCATCTTTAACATGAAAGAGTAAACAAAAGTTATTGATTTTTGTCTAAGGAATTACACTATTTGAGTTTTCCCTAGAATCTATCAGATTTCAGTTAATACATTTGTAACTTCTTCCATACCACCCAACATGTGTATTTATGGATTTCTAGGCCAATTCTAGATACCACACATGAGGGAAACCTTTGTCTTTGTGAGTCTAACTTACTTCGCTTAACACAGTTTTTCCAAGTCTTGCCATTTCCTTATGAATAGTACAAGATCATTCTTTCTAATGGATGAGTAGAATTCCACTGTGCATATGTATAGCACATTTTCTCGATTCATTCATCCATTGAGGGACATCTGGGCTGATTCCTTGTCTTGGCTATGGTGAATATGGTTAATACTGGGGGTTTTACTGTAATCTTGTTCGTGATAGTTTGGATAAATGCCCAGGAGTATAATTGCTGGATCATAGAGTAGTTGTATGTTTCATTTTTTTTTTAGAAATCTTATTTGTTTTCCAGAGTGATTGAACAAGTTTTCTTCTTTTCTAATGAGCATCTTCTTTCAGATAATACACGGAGGATAGCCTTGAATAACCTGCCACTATGTCAAATTCAAGAACAATATCCACTGATCCAAGAGCCTAGAGTCCCTACCTTAGCAAAATGAATGTACAAATATTTGTGTGTGTGTGTGTGTGTGTGTGTGTGTGTGTGTGTGTCTACACATGCATGTATGCCAGTACTGGGGCTTGAACTCTGGGACTCACACTTTTACTTGGCTCAAGATTAATAGTCTACCATTTGAACCACATGTCTGCTTTGGGCTTTTTGCTAGTTAATTGGAGATAAGAGTCTCATGGACCTTTCTGTCCAAGCTGGCTTTGAACCATTGTCTTCAACTGTCAGCTTCTGGAGTAGCTAGGATTACAGGCATGAGTCACAGCACCTGGTTGAATGTTCCGATATGTACTACTAAACTTTTGTCTCATTCTCTCTACAGGTATATGAACAGGATGACTTGAGTGAACAAATGGCAAGTTTGGAAGGGTTAATGAAGCAACTCAATGCCATCACAGGCTCAGCCTTTTAATGTGGATGCCAAATTCATTGGGTGAATTTTCCAGGAACTCTGCAGTGTACCCATTACTCATAAACAGCACACCTGTGTCCAAGAACTCTAACCAGTGTACAGGTTAACCATCTGGACCACTTTGTCTAGGAATGTCTGAAGCAGTCCAGGAGGAATAAGCATCCCTTCCTTCATAGGCATCAGAAATTGCAAAGTGATGTCTACGAGGGCCCAAACAAAAGCAAAGATGCATCTTCACAGCAAAGTCAAAGTTGAAGCTGCTAGACTAGTCCTGGGTCTTTGCCCCTCAGTGACCACACTGTCCAAACTAAATGCCTGTGTTTGCTTTCATTGAGGCCTGTTGTTGTATGTGTAGATCTAGTCTTACAAAATGCAAGTGCATTATTTAAGCCTGTATCATGCCATGGCAAATCAGTACAAGCTCACTATTTTTTTTTCACCTTTAAAATCCAAAGCTCCCATAGAAATCTGCCTATTCCATAGCATCAAAAGATTGGATGTTTTCTTGACAGCACAAAAAGTAAATAAGCAAACAAGAGGCACCACCTGCTTATGTTTATAACTTAGTTGTTCATCCTGCACAAGTGGCATATATTAGCAAGTGGCTGCAAAAGCCCCCATTTTAGCAAGTATTTGCAAATCCATCCTTGGTAAACATTTATCTCTGAAGTACAGGAACATAACAATCTGATGGTAGCCTGCCAGCAGCAGTGCATTTCCAACAGAAGATATGTTAAGTGCAATCTTCTCAGATGCATGGTCACGTGTCTTGTACTAGGACACTTTTCTACTTGGGTGGCTTTCATGCCACAACACACTGTGATGACACGTAAAAAGTTTCACTGAGGCATCTTCTTCAGGAATTGGCCAAGAGAGTTCACACACACATACACACACACACACACACACACACACACACACACACACTTCCTCTATCCCATCCCCCCCCCCCGACTTCTTGGAAATTATCTGTGGGGAAAATGGCCAGTTCCATGCATTGTATGGCCTCCCAGTCAGTACCTGCTATATTGCTCTGTGGAAATAAAAGACTTCCTGAGAGCAGGCCCTGGAGAGGGACAGGAACACAATCGATCATTTCAAGAGTACCTTCTCTTGTGTGCTGCTGCTTCTAATATAGCAGCCTTCCTGCGTTATGCCAGGGAGTACTGACCCCCAGGGTCTTTTGCCAAGGGGGAACTTTCACACCAAGCCTCTGGCAGAACCAAGAAGAGGCAGAGGGGTTGGGTGCCACTTGACATTGAACACATCATAATATCAGTGGACACCTTCCAAAAGAGCATCTTAAACTATGGGCAAAGAGTTTTAAATTTCTATTGCCATGTTATTATCTACAGCTTGGAACTAGCTGAAATTAAGAATACTTGGTGTGCACCCTTTGAGTTTCTGAATTTTCAGCCTGCATTTGGAGTTAATCCCTGTTTATGCAGCTGAGTTGCCAAAAGGGAGCCAGTTTGCATATTTATCAGTTAGGTGACTTGAAAACCCAATGGGAGAGTTTCAGCTGAATTATTCCTTTCAGCTCTGCCTTTGATTTCAAGCTTCAGTAGGTCATAATTTTAAAAGAGCGTGGAAAGGATAGGATCTTTACAACCTAATAGCTCCTTTTATTAGGTGGGTAATTATATATGAATCCCTGAATGAAATATTTTGAGCAAAATGGCACTGTAACAGAAGTAATAATTCAGATTATTTTTTTACAGTTTTATGTCAGGAAGGAAATCTGATGTCAAAGAGAGAGGTTGTTCAGATGGTTCATTAGAAAGTCTGGTCCATTTGCAAAATTGTTCCTTCAACAAGAGTGCTTGTTCAATTTTCCAAGATTTGCTGGAAGTCCTTTCAAAACCCTATGTCATGTGCTTCAATGGGATAGAATTTTTTTGTTCGATATCCAGGCACATAGGAAGACAAACCTGCACTAACCAGGAAAATAAAAGGCATTTCCTAAGACAATATTTTTTTCAGATACAATACATTGTTTTAAAAATAAAAAAATGTTTATTAAGCTAGTCTATGCTCAAAGCCCTAGAATAGCTTCCTCTTGCGAAGGATGCTTGTTCACAAACAAGTGACATTCTTGTATAGCCTTTGATCTATGAGGACTATCTCAGTTTGGAATGGGCTAGAAATCCCAGATTCCTCTGACTGAGTTGCAACTTCAGTCTGTTCTGTACAGAATGAGCACTTGTAAAATTGTCCAAGTTAGACCAGATGCTGGAGGCTTACATGTGTAATCTGAACTATTCAGGAGGCTGAGATCTGAGGTTCATGATCAAAGCCAGGCCAGGCAGAAATGTCCACGAGACACTTAGCTCCAGCAAAGAGCCAGAAAGGGAGGTGTGGCTCAAGTGGTAGAGCGCCAGCCTTGAACAAAAAAGCCAAATGAAAGGGCCGAGCCCCCACCTGTACTCATACAAAAAAGAAAAATATCCAAGACATTAATTTTAGAAAATGAAATCTTAAAAATCTTTAAAATTGCAGTCATGTTAACTATTTTTAGTAGGAGTTACAAATCTGCTACATACTTTGAAAGTTTCTTCAGCAAACAAATACTACAATGTTTTACTTTAGCAATTGGCAAGTCTTCTTGCCATTACTCCAATGTAGAACAGCTTCCATTTAATCATCTACAGGCGACTCTGTTGTCTCTATTGATGATCTGATTATGCAATTAGCTCCCCATCACGTCTGTATCTTTAGCTCCCGAGACCCTCAAATGATTCACATGTACAATGAACCTGCCCAAGTTTTCTGTAACTTTTTAATTTCAGGATGATCTGATTTCTTGACAAGAAAGAATCCATGAATATGATGAGGTAGCCTCTGATTTTGCTCCTTCTCTGAGTTTAGTTCAGGGCATGCTGGGCTCTTTAAGCTCATAAATCTCTCTGACTCCCACAGGGCAAAGCTTGACAACCAACCACGAGCCTCTGCCTCCAGCAGTCATTTCTCTCTGAGAAAGAAGAGAATCAAACTTGACAGGGCCTGCTCAGCTCTTCCCTGCTCGGTGCTGAACTGTCTGTCAGGCAGGAGCGCCCTCCTGTTTGGTATTTTTCTTTGTATTTCATTCTGATAGTAATGCTTTTTTCAATCCAGTAGAAATCTCTGCATTTGTTAAACTCATATAAATGCAGATAGCACAAATGTGGACAGAATGTTTGAGTGCTCCTCTAGCCAAAAAGTTGAATATTTCTCTGCAATTCGCCTTCAATAAGAAAATTGGTCATAGTGACCCCTTTATCTAGCCAATCTATATTTAAATAATAGAGCTTTACATTTGGATATTATAAAATGCATACTCAACTGAAGAATCTAAAAAAAAAAAAAAAAACCCCAAACCAGAGATGTATGAGTGGATTTATTAAGGATTTCAGACATTTGGCGTAATACTACCTTCTTCAAAATAAGAATTAAAAAAACCATGTATGGCTCATGTGTCTGCCTTGATCAGAGCCACAAAAGGAGAGCCAGTGTTAGACAGATGTCCAGATGTCCAAAACCTAAAGTTTGTCAACCATTGGCTTTCCCAATAAAGACTCTCTTAACCTCTGGTCTTTCTGGAACCTAGCAATGCTTGAGAAGGGTCATGGAAACTCATATACTGTTTGGATCCTTCTGCTCAGTCTGTTTAAGACACTGCCTAAGGTTAACTCTGAGTGAGACAGAGTCTCTCAGAGAAGGCAGACAGACTGTCCTCCCTAAATCAGAAGGCTATCTCTAAAGAAGGTTATCTTACCATCTTAGATAAGATTGTGTCCCTGACTTAGAGTCTTTGTGGTTTTGGAATATCCATTTCCAGCCATAGGATCTAAGAGATAGATGTGGAGGAGAGTGGCCTTCCTCCCTTCCTCCTCGGCCAGTGCACTCATTGTGAGCCCAGGCTGTGTCAAAGGCTAGCGCATGGTATGCTGGCCTGTTTATCCTCCTCTGTTCAATTGAATAGTAGAGAGCTACAGAAGCAACCCCAGACTCACACCCCTACTTTCTCTCTCCTTCAGAATCCCACTCAAAGCAACATCTTACTCAGAATCTGTCCTTTCCTGTTGGTTCTCATCAATCATTTTAATAATGCAAACAAGCTTGTTTTTAAAGTAAATCAGATACTTGGGGAAATTACAAGTAACTGTTTTATATGATATTCTATCCCATTGAAAAACATGCATACTGTCAACCTTCTGATCTAAATACCTGCTTGCCAAGAGAACTGATTTTGCAAAGCAGTGGTAGCTTCATTAGTCAATGAGGTTAGGTAGAAGTGTAAATACCATGCCCATGTCAGCCAATAAATATGACTATGGTGTTCCCCATTGACGTACTGGATAACATTCCCTTAGAGGACTTCCAGTTGCACTCTGAAGGACTTTTTTTTTTCTTGCTCTCAGTAGAGAGCTTTTGTACATTGCCATCCTAAGCTTTTTGTTGTTGTTGTTGGTAGAAGAGCCACACAGAGCTCTACAAGAAGTCATATACACAGAGTCATGGGCCAAGGAATCTCACTGTGTGCTGAACGTGTATTTTGAGATGCAAGAAAGGAGTGTTGGAGAGGGGGAGAAATGCTGTTTTTTTATTATTGTAGGGTAAACCTGACGATTCTGAACTTTGTGAATTGTCAGCTTGTTTGGGGGATGGGTGGGGTGGGTTTGGGGTGTACTTTTTATAAGTAATATTTAATTTATTATTTAGAGTGGCTTCTTTTTTGGATAATTTATGATAAATAAAAAAGGGAGATCTGGTTGGTTGGTATCTAGGCTAGGTATGGCTGTTAAAGCTGCAGTGTTCCGTGTCTCAGAGGGACAATGTTGGAAAATGAACTGTCCATTGCTGAGTAGGAGGGACCCTCCTGTTCAGGCAAAGCCTTCACTGAAATTCCATCACCAATGCCTTCTCCCTTTCTAGGGCTATTCAAAGAAGATAAACACCAAACCTAAAATAATTTGGATAGCATTTTCAGATTCTCTCAAGGGCTTTGCAATTCAAGACAATTGTTAGTGTGATAGTGGTATGTTTATATGGTAGAAATGGGTATACTACAGCTTTAACTAGCCTTAGTGGAAAAAGAAAAGAACATTTTTGTTGTTTCAAAATACCTTTAACTCAAAGGTATTCTGATCCCACAAAGAGTTTCTTTACCTTGTCAGACTCTAGCATTGTTAACCAAATTAGACTAGTGATTGCAATATTTAAGTGTAAATCTTGTTCTATGAAAAAGGAAACTTGCTTACAGTTTAAAACAATGACTGTTTCTACACATGATCTTGTATACTACTACACAAGGAAAAAGGGGTTTTGTAATCACTGTAGAACAGTCCCATATCCATTTTTTATAGAAATGTTATTCCAATGGTGCATTTTTGTTTAATAAATAAAGTTTTGATACAAAATTATTCTTTCACATTATTTATAGCAACTGACTAATTCTACCCCACAATCAGCACCAACATTTAGCTGGTCTGTCCTTATCTGAAAGATATATATTGCATTGTATTCATATGTGTGATAGAAGGCTCCATATTCCATCATGTTCCCCTTGGATCCTTTTTCTCATTTTCTGCACACTCCCAAATATATTTTCAATTCTATCAGTCAATACCCACATCCTTTTATTGGAGCACTGCCTAGGGCTGCCAGAACTTGTTTTGTGTGCCTGCATAGAGACCTGGAAGTAGTTGATTCTACCATATCCACAGCAGCTAGACAGTTCAGCCTATTTGTTCCTGATGGCAACAGCTCTTCAGAAAAATTCCAGTTTAATACCAGTACACTCCTGAAAGGTTGAGCCAAATTCACTCTCAGGAGATAATGCTCCACAATGTTGTAGCCATGAGAACACGGACCAAACTTGACTGACCTTTTCCTTCTCCTCTTATGTCCTTCCCCTAAAGGTTTCAAATGGGCACACTTTACAACAAATCACTTTCCCAGACACCTACTTGTTGGAGTTTGTTTCTAGAAAATTCATCTAAGACAAAAACCATTGATATTCATCCCAACCTTCAATGGTAAATCTATGAATTGCCATATCTCAGATATCTCATTCTCACAATGACGTAGGGACATGGGAACATATATATGTTGTGTAATATATAGATTTGAATATTGAAAGATGAACTTGGACGTCTAACCTATTTTTAAGAAAAAGTCATATAGTATCACAAGTTTTAGTCTTTTGGGTAAACAAGTTATTTTCTAGGTAAAGAATTCTATTCAGTTCTTGTTTCGAGGGTCATATGGCACTTACATTTTCATCAATGTGTTATCATTCTATATGAAAAAAGTGTGTTTAAGCCATGTACGTGAGTCATACCTATAATATTAGCTACTTGGGACACTAAAAGTAGAAGAATCATGATTACAGACCAGAAAAATTAATTAATTACATCTCATCTCACACAGTAGTATGCTTCTGACATTCCACGTACACACAAAAAGGTATAAATAGTAAGATAATGATTCAAAATGGCAAAAAGTGAGACCCCATTAGAAGAATACTAACAGCAAAAAGAATTGAGAGAGTGGCTCAAATAGTAGACTTGCAAAGCCCCTGTATTCAAAACTCAATACTGAAAAGAAAAGTTAAAAATACGTTTCAAAATCTCTATTGATGTGAAGACATTAGAACCCTTGTTCATTGTTATTAAACTATTTTAATTGCTGTGGATATAACACACAGTCCTAAAACATAGACTACCATATAATCTTGTAATTCTGCTTCTGAGACACAGATGTTCTGATACTCATTTTATACAGGGATTTTATTGGCAATATCTAAGAAAAAAGTGGAAACAATTCAAGTATCTACAGGCAGAATATTGATACGAACAAAGACAACAAAAACATTTGTGAATTCTTCAGAGAGAGTATGCTTTTCAGAAATTATTTCTTCTCTTCCCCCAACTGCCATCTTTCTCCTGCTATATTGTCAAAATATATCAGTGTTTTAATGGGAAATTTGACACAAGACAATGTGATTGTTGAATTCTACATATTTTTGAAAGTAATTTTTATCCTACTTTCTATTTGCCTAAGCCTAAACTTAATCTGTGCTTATTTACCAATTGCTAGTTTTTATACTTTTCTCTTTCATTTGCAACTAATCTCTCTCACCCCAACTTCAGAAATTCATAATTTGATTCAATAAATACCAAAGCAATTATTCCTGAGATAATCCAAATGTTCTCATTAGCAGTTCAAAAGGTTTCTTGAAATAAATAACAGAAGTAATTTCTCCAAGACTCCTTTCAGGTTTTAATTAACATTCCTCTTTATAAATTAATGACAGTTCTTTAATTTCCCTGTCTTTGTTAATATCTATTCTGGCTATGTAAGTTTGACAAAATACCAGTTAGTAGAACAATTTTTCACCTTCTTAATATTTCTTAAGGTTTTAATTCTTGCACTATTCTTTGAGTCTGTATTGGGTTTCCTGAGCTACTTTCTTTTTCTTTTTATTCAAGCTAAAATTGTTCTGGTGTGGAGCTTTCTTAACAATAGTACCATTTCAGTTTTGTTGGTGTGAGTCATTTGTCATGAATTATTCCTATTTCTTCCCAAATAGGATGCTTCAAAAAATTAACTCTAGCATATACTTCATGGGGTTTTGTAGACTTGAATTTAAATTCAGCCATGTATATAAAGCCCTCTGTAGAATTGCTGGTTCTGAGCACAAAGCCTTAATTAATTCTACTTCTCTTCTTTTGCGTCTACACTCACAATCTCCCCACTGATGTTTATAAATCTTTTCACACATGTTTAAAAATACAGATATGTCCTGGGCCTGGCTCTAATTATATACATATAATTTTCAACACATAGGCAGATTAAAGAAACAGATTCAAAGAGATTGATATTGTACTACAATATCTTGCCTTTTAAAAGTACCCCTAACCATTATTTAGTGTCTTTTGTTCCTATGCAAGGCACTGTGCTGGGCTATCAGTGGGCTACCATAGACCACTACATCTTCAACCTTTATGCACAACCCACATATGCGTGTATATTGAACACATTTCGAATGGGAGGTGGGTATTTTCAGACAGGAAGGAGAAAATTCCACCACCATCAATCAGAGTTCTTAAAAGACTCGTAGTGAAACTGGTATTGGTAAAAGGCTTTTAATAGTAACTAAGTTGAAAACCTTTAAAGATATAAATAGGTAATTCAGGTAAGAGAAGTTATGGGAGCAGGAAGATACATAGGCTAGAAATTATGAGACAAATACTATGGTAGTGAACATATGGGATGTTTTTGAACCAAGTATATTGTATGTAAGGGAAAGTACAGGAAGTACATTTGGGAAACTCAGAGGAGGTTTGTAAAGCCATCTAAAATATTTAACTATGTCAAAAACAAGTAACCACTGAACATAAAAGTCTTATTCGTTAATTCACAAATGTCTGTAGAATAGTTACAGTGAACCAAGGACCAAACTAATACTGTAAAGAAAGCATCAGTGTGGGTACAATTCCTACCACCTTGTGAAGTTGATCATTTGTAGACACCAAGAACAGACAGGTGGCCAGGCCAGTGCAATAACTGTGGTTGTAATGAGTCCTAAAATGTAAAATTACAATATAGAAATGTCTTATCTTTAAAGACTGTTAACCATTACCATTGGAGAATAAAGGCATTTAATTTGAGTAAATTAAAAAAAAATTTATGAGCCTTATTTAAACTGAAACCAGGGGATAATACAAGGAGTCATCTAGGCAAATATTAGAAATGTAGAACATTCCAGAAGAAAGAGAAAGCATGCTTGGGCAAGAAAAGAGCGCAACTTATCTAAGGAAGAAACAGATGGTTAGCATAGCTGTGCTTCATTGTACAAGGTGTGAAGAGGATGGAATAAGAGAGCTTAGAGTGTTAAAATTGGAGCAGTTCATGCTGAATCTCATAATGCTGTCTATAGTCCATAAAACAAGAGGCATTTGGCAGATCTAAGAAGAGAATTCAGGTGTAACTCCTTCATATCAAGGTAAAAAATATACATGCTACTCCAGTATGTAAAATTATGTAGCATTCTTTATTGCATATAATTACTCTTATCTTGCTCACAATGATCAACTCTGTTGTGTGATGGGGTAAATCTCAATATTGCAGAAGCAAGATATTTTCTTTTAGGTTTTTCTTAAGTCCCTCAGCCTCTTTCTGTTATAGGAGTCCATTTTGGGTAAAGTCTTGAGCTTCACAGCTCTCATTTCTCACTACAAAGTCCTTACCCTCAAGTTGGCTTCTGAGACAGCACACATGTTTCTCAAAATGTGCTTGTCCACCTAGAGATCCTCATGGAAGCCAAAGTAGTCATCTTTAATCCATCTCCTCACTGGTAATTTCACCACCAATGTTACAGCTAAGATACTGCTCAGGATCTTTTTTTTTTTTTTGTGAAAATACTGTACAGAGGAGTTACAATTACATGGGCAAGATAATGAGTACATTTCTCTTTTTTTTATTGTGAAAATACTGTACAGAGGGGTTACAATTACATGGGCGAGATAATGAGTATATTTCTTTTCAAGCATTGTAGCCTCCTCCTTTGTTTCCCCTTCCCATCTCTTTCTTCCCATCCTCCCCCTGACCCCCTACCCAATCCTCCCCGCTCCCCTCCTGCTCAGGATCTTTTTTCTCTCAGTAGAGTAGCACCTTGTGAGCCTCCTACTCACTTGGCCATATCTTATTCTTTCTATAGAACCATTAACATAATATGTGTTTCAACTTGTTCCTGCAGCTGGTCACCAGTTTGATTATTTATTATGAAATTTTGTTTTAGCTGGGGTGCTGGTAGCTCACGCCTGTTATCGTAGTTACTCAAGAAGCTGAAATCTAAGGCTGGTTCAAAGTCAGCCAAGGCAGGAAAGTCCATCTTTATCTCCAATAAACTCCTCAAAACTACTGGAAGTTTAGCTGTGGCTCAAGTGTTAAGAGTCCTAACCTTGAGCAAAATAACCTCAGGGACAGCAGTCAGGCCCTGAGTTCAAGCCCCAGGGCCAACACAATAAAAATAGGAGTCTCTTTTTCCCTTGTCCCTGACAATTCCCTGGCTCTCAGCTTAATCTCATAGCAGCCTAGTGAGAACATGCTAGAATAACCAGGGTCCTCACTTGTCACGGTGTTTTCGGGCATCCTCTGGTTTTCCTGGGAGAGTCCCCGTGTTTTTGACATTGCTAAGTGCAGTCAGTACTAGTTTCTATCCACCTTCACTCTCCAAAGAGTCTTCCTTTAAATGATCATTTATACAGTCATGTTGGCCTTTGGCGAACAAAAGAGGAGAAGTTATGGCAAAGGCTGAAGTTTTCAGGCAGATTAGAATGGTCAAAGATGAAATAAATATACGGTACCTTTGCCTTTTGGAAAAAATAAACAATGAAAAAACCAGTAGAAGAACATAAAAGTAAATGAAAGGATAAATAAATTTTAGATTCTTGGGGGATGAATTTTAAGTTTGCTCACAATGTTATTTTTGGTGACCAGAAATTCCCAAGTCAAATTTATCTACTGCATAGAATCTCAGAGAAAACAGCCATGTGGTTTAAGGAAAATACCTTCATGCTAGGCACAATTACCAAACACGCCAGGCAGTGCAGTGTGAAGGGGAAGGCAGCCCCACTTTGAAGCAGACAATGAAACCTGCCAGGGTCTGCAAGCAGAAGGATGCTTAATGTACTCATTCAAGAGAACCGAGGTGTTGGAGGCTGACAATGGCACACAAAGATATCGACTTCTAATCCCTAAAGTCTTTGCCTGTCATTTTATTTGTAATGGGGAAATAGTGTTTGATTATTGTTTGATTTAATTAATGATGAGCGTGAGTGGTTATCTTGGTGTATCTGGATGACATGAACTAAAACTTATGGGCAAAGCAGGAGGTCTGACACAGTGACATAACAGGAAGAAGCAATGGGACTGTGGAGGTAGAAATGGATGATGGAACCACATGCCAGGAGACCTTGGACATTTCTGTTGTTTTTAAGATACTACATGTAATCAGTAAAATGGGACTATAACAGCTACAACAAATGAATATGCCAGGAATGAAGAAAGCTCAATCCACCCAGGATGATGAAGTCTTCAATATCATGAAGAGAAAGGATTAAGACCCAAATGCAAGATTCTAGAGGGTATGTCTTTGTGGCAATGAGGAGACAGAGTCGTGGTTTTCAGAGCTATTTCACAAATGCGCCTCAATTCATATTATAATGTGGGTGGAGAGGAGATGGCAATCCTGGAGTAGTGTCTTGAAAGATCAGCTCACAGTCCTGGGATTTTGTGGACCCTTCAGATTTGGCAAATAAAACAATGTCCCTGGGGAAGATGCTGGGGTTTCCAGTCACTAAAGCTGGCCTGGCAGTTAGTAGTCCCTGGGCCTTGGGCAGATGGCCCAATTTCCCTTTTACCTCCCCTTCATTCACTTTCTTTTCATCTGTAACACACGGGCAGTAATATCTGGCTTGCACACTTCGCAGATTTCTTATGTGGATGAATCCGATAGCACATATAAAAGCACTTTATATGTTACAAAGGGCTGCTTTATAGCTTACAACACAATCATGACATTGTCAGAATACATACCAGAAAGCTGTAAGCCACTCTTCCCACAGGAGGGAGGGTTTTCTGGAGATTCTCCAAGCAGTTCCACGCCAGATGAGGGTATATGGCCCTCCCTAAGAATTCTGAATACTTCTGAAGGTTGAGGTAGAATTATCAGCTCAAGTTCTTGCTTCTGGGAAGTCAGATTCTTGTTGAGTGCTTCATTTACTCACTTGTTTTCTATTAAAAATAAGCAAATGTGCCAGGCACCAGTGGCTCACACCTGTAATCCTGGCTACTAAAGAGGCTAAAATCTGAGGATCAAGGTTCAAACTCAATCAGGGCAGGAAAGTCCATGAGACTCTTCACCACCCTAATTAACCACCAAAAAGCTGGAAGTGGAGCTGTGGCTCCAAAGGTAGAGTGTTAGCCTTAAGCAAGAAAAAACTCAGGAACAGTGCCAAAGCCCTAAGTTCAAGCCCAGGACCGTGGTGTACAAAATAAATAAATGAATAAATGAATGAATAAATAAATAAATGTTTGTAAGCAAATGAAAGAAAAGATATATGCAATAGACTGCTGGAAACTGGGATGAATTCTCAACAGAGAACTAGGTCCTATGTTTTCTACTAACTGCAGCAATGTAAATATTCCTATTTTAAAATACCCCAGGTATTTTTTAAATACCAGCTAGGAATCTTTGGTACATGTCTATAAGCCCAGCTTCAGGGGATGGAGGGGAAGATGGTTCATGTAGAAGGATTTTGAGTTCTTGTCCAGCCTGAGCAATGGACACATGATTCTATCTCAAAAACAAAACAAAAAGGCTGGGACCTGGCTGAAGTCAGGCACATTCTGGACAAATCCGGGACCGTGCATTCAGTCCTCATGACTGCAAAATTAAGTAGATAAATAAATAAACAAATACTATTAAGTCACTTTCTAGAAAGGAAAATGCCTTAAAACCTGGAAACTTATTCTTTCACAATCTCTCATGTGCCTGCTTCTTTCTGATCCCTTTATTGTGTCTGTGTTTTGTTCTGTTCCTCCAGGGAACATCTCAAAAATACAAATATATGTTATTCTTTCAGGAAAGAATCACGGTTTGGATTGTCGTTCAGCCTACAGCTGACACCCAATGCTTTAGGCTCTCACTTCACTTCGTAAGCCAAGTATTTCATTAAGTTGCTCTCTGTCCAAAGATTGTTTTGTTGAGAGAAGGCATCGGTGGACATCAGCTACCGTGTGTGTCTCTTTACACAGTCACACTAAATGAAGACTTTAGCCGGTATTCTCTTCCCACCTTTATCTAGCGAGACGAGTGGAAAGACCTTTATGAACACTTCAGAGTAGGTAACAGCAGCATTTCTTCTTCACCAGGATTTCCTTGGATCAAATAGAATTTTTTTCAATGCAGTTACAAAAGGTGATCCTTGCTGGACTCAATTTTGGGCCTTTCCAATATAAGCATTTCCTTTTATACACCAAAGGGAAATTGACTGAATTAATTTGTTGAGGGAATAGAACTTAATTACATTTACAGTTGTATTATAAGGGTTAAATATTTGGCAATAGTAATGATGATTAAGAATAAATTAAGCAATGCTGTGTACAGCGCATTACTTGATTTATTTACAATTGTGAGACCGTGAGTAAAGCGTCTTCAGTATGAACTCTTCCAAATGTTTCAGGAAAGATTCACTTGTACTGATAATCAAATCAATAAAATAATAAGAACCAACGAGATGAAGCACTCACGTACTTCATGTACAACATGTTGTTTTAGGCCCTGCATAAATGATCTACTATGCAAAATCTTCTGACATATAAAGCTCAGTTGTTGTGAGTTTATGGAGGAAAAAAACTGAAACCAGACCCAGTTAAGTGCCTTGCCAAATGTCACCACGCTAGTAGGTATAAAGCTAGGCCTTGAATCTACTCTGTCAGATCTAAAATACATATTTTTTATCACCACTTTGGGCAGTAGGCAACTGGTAGTCTTAATTAATTCTTAATTAATTAATTCTCAAAACTTGCGTGCTTATCAAAACTGCCTGGAACTCTTGTGAAGGTATCAAATCTTGGGCCTCTATTCTACATGATATTGGTTCAAATGGTCTTGAGGTGGTCTGAGAATCCAGATTTTAACAAGCTTCCCATTTAATTTCTGCTTGCCTATAGTCTGTCATTAGGAAAAAAAAGTCTGCTGCACTGTCTGAAAAATGCAATTCCAAAGGGATCATATTGGTACCTGAACAACACAGGACTGGATTTGTTTCAGGTGTATCTACATTCTCAGGGTGCTAGGGAAGCTCCAATGAAAGAAATCTATTTCCCAGATAATGGGAAATATACTCCAGAAACGGAACCCATAGGCCCCAGCTGGATAAATGTGGATTATGGCTCCACGGCTGTCTCAGTCACGGTGATTATAGCTGTGATTGGTTATTCCCTTAGACTGTCCCCTCATCTTTATTGAACCTAGGGGATGAAAATAGAGAAGAGGTAGGAGCTGTGGGTTCACCACCAGAAGGTAAGAGAAATGGGTGGCAGAGTTACACCAGACTCCCCTAAGATAAAATGAACAGTTCCGAAGAATAAATTATACCAAGAACGTATCAAAATCAGACAGCTGAAAACATGTCCTGATCTGGGCAAAGATATTTGATGGTGAGTCACCGCTCTCAATTCTGTCACTCAGGCATATTATTCCATAAAACAACTGGTATTTTTTTACATTTTTTTATGTCTCAAGTAGATACATTTTATTATATTCTTGACTAGTTTTATCCCATGCAGGAGACAGAAAACTGCAAAGTCTTCTCCTGGACAATTCTCTGTTGCTTTAAAAAATGTTTTAAGAAACTATTTCTTGTGAAGTTTTCTAGACTAAATTATCAAGTAAGCTTTTTGGAAATACATATCTGGGAGGTTTTGCTTCTGCTTTAAGAAGGAATTGTTTACTAAATTAAGACGAAAGAACTTTACTGCCTCTTTACAAGTCTCATTTAAAATTGGATATACTTTATCACTAAATATTTCCTGAAATAAAACTTTGTAACCATCTGGAGTCACTGCTTTCTTGCTGATATTTCTTGTAGATAAATGGTTTCTTAATGACTCTTTTGATTTCAAAGGGTATATTAGACTCCAAAATTATGTGTTTAGATAACAACACAAAAGGAGCCAATTTGATTTCTGCAGCTCTTTTACCTATAACGTGCTTCAGAATGCAAAGTATATCAAGGTACTTCTCTTAGAAGTTATTCATCCTGAGACAAATCAGTAAATCAGTTTCCTTACTATTATTGTACATATAACAATATATTTTATTGCTTTTTGTTGTCCTATTTTTCTTTTCTTAATGACTGATTGCTAAATATTCCCCTTGCTCTGCAATTCCATCTTGTACCAGAGACTGGGGGAATATTAATTTTTCACACATGGAAGAGAGCTAATTATCAATTAGTGTTTTTCCTTCCAGCCCTAACATGAACTCAGATATAGAATAAAAGCTCAGTGTTCTGGAACTCATCCCAAGATATCTCATAGAGGAGAGAATATCTGATGATTATCTTTTCTGTGAATTTGTTTTTATATAAGTATTTAATCAAATATTAATACATGTTATTTAAAATAGTTCATAAGACTAGGCTACAGATATAAAATATGAATGTATATATCCACAGTAGTACAGAATACTAGGTATGTAAATTTCACCTTCTAATTTATAGTTATTTTAAATTAAATTAAATTTAATTGTAAAGATGATACAGAGGGGTTACAGTTACATATATAAGGTAATGAGTACGTTTCTTGTTAAACATTAGTACCCCCTTCCTCATTTTTCTCCCACTTCCTCTCCTCCCTACCCCCTGCAAGTTGTGAAGTTCATTTACAACATAGTGCCTTCGGAATATTGCTGTTGCACTGGCTCATAGATGCCCCTCAGTAGATGAATGGATCAAGAAAATGTGGTATATATTGGAAGTGGTGCTGTGGCTCAAGTGGTAGAGTGCTGTCCATGAGCTGAAAAGCTCAAGCCTAGGCCCACAGTTCAAGCTCCATGACCAACAACAACAACAACAACAAAAATGTCACACACACAATGGAATTCTATGCTTCCATCAGAAAGAATGATCCTGCCCTATTATAAGGAAATGGAAAGACTTAGGGAAAAAAATCATATTAAGTGAAGTAAGCCAGACACAAAGAATCATAGACTCCATGATTTCCCTCATCTGTAATAATTAGTATATGTCTGGGATATGTCTAGCAGAGGATCACAATAGCTCAATTAGCTATGTACATATGACCATAAAAAATGATGCTTTCTAAATGAACTCCAAGATATGAAAACAAGAGAGTTTGTTAGCTAGTTTGCTTGTTTAATAGAGTTACTGTAGTGTTAATAGTAAATGCAGTAATATGCTAGGGAGACCATATTAGATAATTACTTTGAACACAGATGAATATCAGATTGTAAGCCACTAAAATCTAAGCCACTGAAAGTTGAAAATGCAATCTATTTTCCAGATCTTTCTGAGCTTGGAATCTAGGAGAACATTCATGGCACAGAATACTCAGTCTACACTTAGCTGTCAAACATCCTTCACCCTCATTCCTTCTGCTGTACCTATTCGCATTCTGTACCTGGCTGCTTCATCATGCAAAAAACAAATTTCACCCAAAATAGAATGGCAAAAAGGTTAAAAATAAGCTCTGATGATGACACGTGAAATGCAAAGGATAAAATGGAACAAGATGAAGTGGCCTTGAACTCTAATTGTAGACCAATTTTCTTGAAGACCCAAAGAGAGTTCATTTATCTTCTAAGACTTCTATCAACAGTTTAATAGGGTCTCTGCTAGTGCCAAGGAATCAATATAAAACTTGAGCAATGTCATTAAATTATTAGTTCACATACGATCAGATATTAATAACACTATGAACCAGGCATACTTATGTGAAAAGCATTCTTCAGCCTGCCCGTTGGGACAGTTGGAACTTGCCTATTGCTAGTGGGTCCAGGGCACTGGACCAGGTCTATGCAATCCCTGGGAAGAGTTTAACCTAAGGCATGAGACCTTATTTGGACACAATGCTGGGAGCAGATGCATAGAGTAATAATTGACTCAGTCTGAAGCAAGTCTTGTGCTTGGTTGACAATTACAATCAGAACAGTATTTGGAGTGGGCTCAGTTACAGAGTAGAGAAGGAAGAGGAGAACAAAATGTGAATGCACAGGGATGTATTCTATGTTGTCTTTCTAGAAGTAAGCCTTCTGCCAGAAAATAATCAACATTGTCAACATTGCCATTTTTAGAGTTAAAGCCTTGTGCCACAAAGATATAAAATTGAACCTTCAAGAAAAAAAAAAAATCCAGTTTAGTTGAGAGGTAGAGATGGAAAGGATCAGGTTTCAACACCAGCCTGAGGGAAGGGAGTTAACAAGCCAGCCCAGGCAGGAAAGTCCATGAGACTCTTATCTCCAATAAAACCACTAGAAAACTGGAAGGGGCTCTGTGGCTCAAGTGGGAGAGCACTCTCCTTGAGCTGAAGAGCTGAGGGACAGTGCCCAAGCCCAGGGTTCAAGCTCTACCACTGACAAAAAAAAAAAAAAGACATCCAGAGATCTTGGGCTTTGCTCTTCTGATTTCTTATTGTTTCCTGACTCACGAAAGAAACAATCTGTTCCCCAATATGCTCCTACCCTGATGCTCTGTCCTCAAACAAAGACCTCAAGTAATGAATGGGTCTTCCACTAAAACTCAAGAACCTCGAAACCAAATGAACATTTTCTTTTTGGTAAATTAATCCTCTCAGGCATTTTGTTATGATAGCACAAAAACCATTTTCACCGCACGCTATGAGCCTCCAAAATCACATTCAAAAGCGGCACCTTCTGTCAAGAAAAGTACAATATGCTTTGAGGCTCTCTGTGTCCAAGATTTCTTCTTCGGGATTCAAATAGTCATGCTAGAGGAAGTTTGTGTTCAGTGATTTCCAATAGTTGTTTGTAACTTATTCCCCAGAATGCCATACTCATCCCATAAATAGTTGCACATTTTAACATCCCTGGGAGATTTCAGACATTATTTATTAGTTGCCCATTGCTTGGGTTTGCTTGATCACTTGAGATAGACATTTTTTTTTTGAATCTATGAAACTTCTGTTCATTGGATTCCATCCAGATTTAGTCAAATTGGATTTTTCAAAATGTAAGTGGACGGAGACCTAGGAGATGAGTTCTGTATTAAGCATAGCAGTTCTCATATCCGCGCTGGGAAGGAAACACTGAAGAAAATATCAGCTGGGCAAAATTTTAAATTTGTATTTTGGTGTTAGAATGGAATAACATAAAAAAAACCACATGTCATATCCTTGTTCATCTGCTCTTTTTCAAGTATTTTTTATTATTTTTAAGCTTTTTCACAAAGGAATTGCCATTCAACAAAGCAGTTTATGAATACAAGGCCTCGTCCTTCCCAACCCTCCCCCTCCTCCCCTCCATTTTCTTAATTTTATAGAACAGGCATTGCTTTCCATGAGCCCATTCTCCCCTGGTTCCTCTCTTCAGTCATCTACCTTTGAAACTGTTTCTCTGAAAGGTGGATTGAAAACAATATCCACTCATTTCAAAAGCATTTGCTAAGCTATTAGCATAAATGTCATCTACATGACACATAAGCAAAGCTTGACTTCCCTCACCAGGGCTTCCTGACAGAAATGCTGTTTTAATGAAGAAAGAATATTGCGAATACTGTTGACAATCCATACATTCATTTAAACATTTCTTGAGGAGGTCCTCAGTGGGAGGTGACTTAGTAGCCAGCAGGGGGACCATCATAATCTTAGCAATAACGGTAATCAAGTTATTCGGCACAATCAGAGGGGTCTTCACTACTGTTAGCTAGTTGCTTCTCTCACCTTCTTTCCCTCCAAAATGCAGCCATAGACTCTGCGAACTCATGAGTTTATTGCAAGCATGTCTTTTAAAACTAAAAAGCAATGCCTAAGTTGCAGAATTTCATGCTCATTACTGGTCTGATATGATTGTCAATATACTACTTTATACTTCTGAAGTATTCACCTTCTCTTCCCACTCTTCTGTGTGTCACTTATAAATAGAAAAATCTATCTTGTGTCTGTGCTGTATGCAGAGAAGTGACTAGACTGCTTCAACATCTTCCTCGTAGGAGCTGACTCACTCTGAGTTTTATTGCTCCCCTCTTAGCCCTTCGTGCAAGTAATTTGCTTTGTGGGATTTGAACAACTGTCCTCTGGTCTTATGCCTTCTGCTAAGCGGCCATGAGCCAAGTTACTCAGGCAGAATTTCTCTATGAGGTCATGCAGAAAATGTAGAGAAGGATGGGGGGAGGGGCGGCAGCTCTCAGCCACAGCCAGGAAGCAGAGCGAGACACCTGAGGGCTCTATTAAACTTACCATTAACTCTGTTGATATGCCCCTACTTGACCTTTCCACAGCTGTGTCTCCTTGCTGCCCCTCGGTCAAGAAAGTCTATGAAGCTTCTCAGTGGCTCTACATGTTCACTGTGGGTTGAGATATAATCAAGAGTTGGCTATGCTCCTATCAAAAAAGTAGCCATTCATAGGCAGTAAACAGAATAGACTTGAACTCTATGAATCACTGGCCTGTTGACTTATTAGACATGAGTTTCATTAGTAACTAAGTTCAACTCATTGCTTTAATTAGACAATGTGGTTAGCAATTCGAGAATCCAAATATTTTCCTGTAACAAGTGATAATCATTTTGCCTCAAAAAAATAAATATCTGGACCAGGCATTAGTGGCTCATGCCTATTATCCTAGATACTTAGGAGATTGAGTTCTGATGATCACAGTTCAAAGTTCCTTAGGAGGAAAGTCCTGTGAAATATGTATCTCCTCCAATTAACCACCAAAAAAGCAGATATGGAGCTGTGGCTCAAATAGTAGAGTGCTAGCTTTGAGCACAAAGCTCAAGGACAGCTCCCAGGGCCTGAGTTTAAGCCTTAACTTCCCCTTCTCTCTGTCTCTCTGTCTCTCTGTCTCTGTCTGTCTGTCTGTCTGTCTGTCTGTCTGTCTGTCTCTCTCTCTCTCTCTCTCTCTCTCTCTCTCTCACACACACACACACACACACACACACACAATGTACCTGATTAAGTTCGTGCATGTGGTGGTAATTTTTTAAAATGAGACTTTTTTTCTTCTTTTTAACTCAATTTGATGAGGTAACTTGCTTCACTGAAGTAAATTAGGTTCCAAACCCTATGCCCCAACCCCTTCTCCAAAACCTTTCTCTACTCAGTCTCTGAATGTAATCTGGACTGAAATAAGGTCTTTAAAATGTGAGGAAGGAAAAGGCCATGTGAAGAAAGTAGTGGACTGTTATGTTGCCACCAACCAAGGAACTGCTAAGAATACCAGAAGTTAGGAAGAAGCAAGGAAGGGTTCTTTCTCAGAATCACCAAAGGACAGGGTCCAGCAGGATGAGGTGGTAGCTTGATTCCACATGTCCACAATCCTGAACTGTAAAAATATAAATGCCACTGTGCTAAGCCATCAAACCGTGCTGCTCTGCTTACCTAGTTATTGTTATTGTCTTATCTGCCAAATTTGTCAATTTCAACTGGAGTTGTAGATATAGATTCATTAAACATCACACATGAAGCTCAGTACTGTCCACTGTTTCATGCATCTCCTGGATGTCTTAGAACATAGTCTCCATAGACAAGGGCTGCCATATTTAGCCTTTGATGCACATTGGTGTTGCTTGCAGTATGGCATACTATGGATAAAGATCCTAGAAATCTTTGCATGAAGACATCTTGTGAGTGTTAAAAATTATCTAGAAACATAGGGTCAGATGGCTCATGTGGTAAATAAATGTGTGCCATATGCAATGCATTTGATTGAAGCATTAACAGGTGACACTTATTTTCTATGAGGGCCCTGTTTCACCAGCTCTTTACTAATTCATTCAATATGGCTGTTTATGTTCTTTTTAATAGGTTAAGAATTTTAAAAATAAATTCTTGATACAAGTATATTTTTCTTCATACCTGTAGCAGAATAATTTCTCCCACTTGGTAGCTTTGCATTTTATTTTTCATTTGTTCTTGGGAAACCAAAAAAAAATTTTTTTTTCTTTTTGGTCCAGTCGTGGGGCCTGAACTCTGGGCCTGGGCGCTGTCCCTCAGCTCTTCAGCTCAAGGCTAGCGCTCTACCACTTGAGCCACAGCGCCACTTCTGGGTTTTTTTTTTCTGCTTATGTGGTGCTGAGGAATCGAACCCAGGGCCTCAGGCATGCAAGGCAAGCGCTCTACCACTGAGCCACCTTCCCAGCCCCCAAGGGAAACCAAAAATTTTTAATTCATGTAAATCTAACTTATCAGTGTGCTTTGTAATTCTTTTATGTACTATGTGTCCTAATAAATTATTTCTTCTCCAAATCCGCAAGTATTTTCACCTGTGTTTTCTTCTAGGAATTTTATTGTTGTAGCTTCCTTTTGTAGTTCTATCCTTCACCTAAAGGTGATTTGTATGACTTGTGTGAGTAGTGGTTAGGTTAACTTTTTCCCATATGAATATCCAATTCTTACAGCACATTTGTGAAGCAAATATACTTTCCTTACTGATTGGCATTAGTCCCTTTTACTGAAACTTGTTTTACCTATGTCTGGATTCTATTCTGTTTCAGAAGTCACTGTATCATTTTCTTTAAATGTAATTGTTTTGGCAAGGGACAGGTAAAAATAACCCCACCTTATTTGTTTGATGGTCAGTTCAACAAATATATAAGAACCACATTCTTTCTGTTCAGAGTATAAATCAAATTCAGTGAACACAAACTAGATTGAAATGGACTCAAAAACTAAATGCTTTTAGGATAAGGTCCAAGATCTTTCCACTGAGATTATGTCTATAGTGTAAAGGGATTAAAAGAGGAGCTTGTTTTTGCTTTTTGTCTGTTGTAGCTTTTCGGCATTTCCCCCCCTTGTTTTATTTTTGGCTTGTTTGTTCATTTTTCTGTCATTTGGTAGGACAGAGAAGTACAGAAATGCAGGGGACAGTGGGTGAATAAATGTAGCAGTGGTACTCACTAGACATTATTGAAAATGAACTACACAACTTGTAGGTGGGGAGGGAAACTAGGAGAGAGTGGAAGAAAAAGAAGTACATTTTTTTACCTGAAAAGAAATGCACTCAAGTGGGGCGCCAGTGGCTCACACCTGTAATCCTAGCTACTCAGGAGGCTGAGATCTGAGGATCACGGTTCAAAGCCAGCCTGGGCAGGAAAGACTGTGAGACTCTTATCTCCAATAAACCACTAGAAAACCAGAAGTGGTGCTGTGGCTCAAGCCTTGAGCACTCACCTTGAGCTGAAGACCACAGAAACAGTGCCCAGGCCCAGAGCTCAAGCCCCACGACCGACCCCCCACCCCAGAAAAAGAAATGCACTCATTGTTGGACTTATGAAATGCTAGCTCTCTGTACATCACCTTAATAAGAACAAAATTCTTTTAAAGGGGATTCTTGTAACCTCCTGGAGTTATCTTCAAATTTTGATAGTATTTTTGCTATTTCTTAGGTTCTCAGAGACATATGGCAGAAGTCTCCCGAAGATCAACTACTGCAGTAATAAGGAAGGAGAAGAAAATGTTACTGTCGGCACTCTCAAGATATATAATGATAGGATTAGTAACAGAATTATGACTTACAGAAAACCAGTTAGTTAACGTGATGCCGTCAAAAAAATCAACTCTCCGACTAAAATACTTTTTGCTTTATCATAGACTTTCATCTAAATGGCTTATCCTTACAAAGAGGTAACCTAATTCCATACTTTAACATTATGAGATGTTTGTAATCAATGTATACTCTCAGACACCTTCTCTTTGAGTCACAATAGAAGTTTTCTCAGAGCTAATATTCCTTTAATATATTTATAAAACACAAATATGAACAAGCCCAGTGTCATGTTAAAACCAAATCCAGAAATGAATATTTAATAGATGGTGGAAAAAAAGGGAGCAATAACAAGTTTAATGCTATTTACTTTGAAAATGACATTGAGACATTCAATGACAATAACAGTGATCAGAAACCACAGAGGTTACAATATACATACATATTTACTACACACACACACATACACACACACACACACACACACACACACACACAATAGCAACGTATAGCTCATTGAAATGCATCTCAAAGCAGAGTACTATTGTATACTACATGTCCAACCATAAAAAACACCAAGGTACTTCAAGGAAGCATCTATATACAAATATTGGTTTGGGAGGGGGGAAGCAAGTTGAATACATAATTTGGATCTATACAGCTATGTTGTCTTTTATACTTAATATGGCATTAAAAATTTCTCTCTCCGTGTCCTTCACTGGAAGCCCCTTCCAACTTCCTGCCAACTTGCATTACTATAAGCTCCACATTCTCCTACTTTAATAGATGAACCTGTTAACCTTCTTACTTCTTGTGGAAGTTTACTCTATTGTCTACAAATGATTATCAGCTGTACAGTGCACATAGAGTCTGTGTCATTTAGGTGAGCACTTGGGCATGAAGATGATTCCAAGCCATGCTGCCATTACTGAGATATGCTCCTCTGCCCATGGATGGATTCCCAGGTATTAGAAAGGGAATAGAACAGATCTTCTACCTAACTTATCTCTTGCAGGCTGTGCTCTCTTGTTCACCAAGTTTTTGTATGTGAATCTGTTTTGTAGTGGCAATAGGATGGTGTTTGGAAGTAAATTATGAAAAATTAGGGTAAAATTAGAATGTTCTTATGTAATAATTACATTTTTAATATGGTAACAAAGATTTCAGAGATGAATGTGAGTTACCATGTTTTTTTTAATCCTCACTTATTTCATGGCTTTTGTTTTAATTAGGGTAATCACAATATCTAGCTATAATAACCTTGGTTTGAATTGTGATGTCTATAAGTAGCCCCATAGCTCCAGGAGCCATTGATAACCATAAAGTCATGTATCAAAAACAAAAAAAACAGCATTTTTTTTATATTTAGGTATCTCAAAAAGATATTCTCCTGGAAGCAATAATAAATAAGCACTGCATATTACCTAAGCATATTCTAGATATAGATAAAACCACTGATTAGGGACACTTGGAGAAAATAACCATTATGAATATGAAACTGAAGCACTTACATAATGTTTGTAAAAGAGTTCAGGTTAATGGCTTTCAAGTAAATATAGAAACTTGAAGAAGGTTAATGAATCATTATCAAGCAGAATTCTTTGATCATTGGCCGTAATGAATGGATAATAAGTAGACCTCTTTCAAAGAAGCACAGCAATTATTTACATGTTAATGGTCCTTCTATGGTGCTTTAAATCAGCCAGTCCTACAAAATAGGCTAAACATTTGCCCTACAATCTTAATTGTGCAATTAATTTCCATAGACATCATTTGATTCTAAATACATGCATAGTACAAAACTGGATTTTATTTCATTTAAAAGATCTTATATACAGTTGTTGAAGACCTCAAAACAGTATTTTTTTGTTCATGATATTTCCCTATACATTGCATGGGTAGTTTCTACACATGACTGTTCATCTGAAGAAAAGATGACTTCTTAAGATTGCCTGCTTTGAGAATCACTACTCTCCTGGGATCTATATTTTTATATAGACAAATAATATATCACACTAATAAATGAGGTAATGAGAATTCATATTTAGAAACATGTAGCTAGTTCAGATGAAGGAATCTGTGTGATTATAAGCCAGGTGTTTATTTTCCTAAAGTCTTAATTTCCTCATCTGTTGAGTGATTAATACAAGGCCCTAAGTTCAAACCCCAGTACCACCAAAATAAAAAACCTCACATGCTATCATTTTCTATTAAGTCAGAATAATTCCTTTCACACATGATAGTCTTCTTTTTATGCCAATTATATTTAGTATAGATTAAGTATCTATTATATAAATCATTAATATGAATATGTGTTTTTGTAAATTTGTGGGATTACAACATTAAACTCTGATCTTTTTTCTTTCAATCTGATTACATAGGATCTCGCTCTAATCTAAAATAAGCCTTTCTTTCCTATTCAGTTCATTCTTAAGTCTTCTGGTGCCTTTATCAACTTGAAATGTTTTAAAAAATAATACCATTAAGCCAGGAGTGTTGGCCATAATGTCATTCAACAGTCAACAGGTAGAGGCATAACACATGATTTTGAGGCCAGCCCGAGCCATATATAGTAAGACCTTGTATGTGTGCATGCTGGTTACTGAGGCTTGAACTCGGGGTCTGGGTACTGTCCCTTAGCTTTTTTTCACCCAAGGTGAATGTTCTACCACTTGAGCCAGAGCTCTATTTCTGGCTTTTTTGGTGGTTAATTGGAAATCAGTTTCATGGTGTTTCCTGTTAAACTGTGATCCTTGGATCTCAGCCTCCTAAGTAGATACAATTACAGGCATGAGCCACTCAAGCACTGGGCTTGAGACCTTCTCTTAAAAAGAAAAATATCCACTCACAAGACAATATTTTGGAAATGACTTGTACAACTTGGGGGAAAGGATTGGGGGAGGGGAGGGAAAAAGGGAGAAAAGTGAGGAAAGGGGTAACAAGTTAGACAAGAAATGTAATCACTACCTTACTTAGCAACTGTAACCCCTCTGTACATCACCTTGACAATAATATAAACAAGAATAAAAAAATGGGAAAAAAGACTTAGTTTCCTCATCTGTAAAATGAGGACAATCTCATCGGGTGATAAGGAAAGAATTGGAAGAGAATATGTGAAGTTCCTAGCATAGTGTGTGACAAATGACAAATGACAAAAAGCAGCTAACCATTCTCTGGTGTTGTTGATTTTATACTACATTATAGAATAAAAAGAATTATAATAAAATAAAAATAAATAAAAATATGATCCATCTTTCTGCCATGCAGAGATATGAAGATTATCACATGTAATACAAATACTCTGAACTAAGAAGGAAGGACACAGAGAGAACAGATTTGTCATATCATCAATGTCAATAAGTAGCAAAATCTAATAAATGCCACAATAGTTTGCTTTTATAATTCAAATAACTAGAAAGTTAATATATACAGGAAAGAACTTCAGGGTTATCAGATGTGAAAAATCTCTGATATGTCAATCAGTCCGATTTCAGGAGGCAGAAACAAGTATCCACTTGTTATAATTTTTAAATGCTGACCTGCAAAAAAAATCAACAGCATTTGGCCACAAGAATGTCTGAAATGGATAGAATTTATTATCACCAGGGAGGAATGTCATCTTTTTTGTATATAAAGCATAATATTCCCCCTCGACCAATAAAACATTTCCCATGGTGAATTTATTGGAAATCCACCATTTTCAATTCAGACTAGAGCCTTAGTGCATGCTATTTATCATGAGTTCGTTTACTTTCCTCTCATCTCTCTCTGTGTTTAAATGTGACATAAGAGATATGCTTTCATTGATCCCTGACATGTTCCAATAAAATTTCCAAGATCTCTGAAACATAGGGAGAAAAGTGGCCATTTAGAACACATTCCCGGGTCTATCCCTGGATCATCATTTAGAGATAATGCCAACAAAATAGAACATTTGTACAGGATAATAGTAACCAGATGTTAGATTAGGGTTCAGATAAAAAGAGATTTTTTTTTAACTCAAAAAGGCAAAAAAAAGAGATGCTTATTTAAAAGTACAGACAAGGCAAAAAAAAGATGCTTATTTAAAAGTACAGATTAAGCATCTTTGAGAATGTTTTCTTCATCACCTATATAACACATTTTTTCACAAATTTCACAAAGAGCTAAATAAAAGTGTGTCTCCTTAATTTGTTCTATTAGAATTGGACCATTGATTTTTTTTTAAGGGTTCACCAAATTATGTTCATCCCTAAAACCTTAGATTTACTTTGTAGGATGAATAATATCTGCATATCTGTGATGAGTTTTGTTTGTTGTTGTTTTATTTTGCAGCAATCAAGGTCTTGTTTGAAGGTTTTTAAAAATGTGATTAAAATCTATAATCAGTTGGCTTTAATAAGAGTGAGTCTGATACAATCAATAAAAGTAAAACTGGCATTTTCCTGAAGAGGTAGAAATTAGGATTGTGGATAGACTTTGTTCCATGTCCAAAAGTTCCAGCCTCCATTGACTATTCTAAACCTATAGATTTCAAGTTTTGATGGCCAGAACCACAGCATGTGACCCATTCTTTGAAACAAGCCTGTTAACATATATCTCTGACTGAGCCTACTTTCCTCCTTGAATTCTGACTGGTAACAGCCTCCCTTTTGAAAAAATCAACATTTAAAGATGCAATTTAAAGGGCTCTGTTTTTAATATTTTATTGCAGAAGGCCTATAAGTTTACAAAAACATTCACTTAGCATGTATTTAAAGTCAGACAGGATTGATTAGCCGCAATCTGCTGAATATTTAAGTGCATGAAATAGAGTATCCCCATAATTAGAATTCTAAGTTGTTCCTTTAAATATTGGGAAACATAATATGAAGATTGGCAAGAAATTTACTTGTTACTAAAATTGATATTTGTTTCAATGGACGTCATCAAGTTATACAAACTTTCTAAACTGAAAACTTAGTGTTCATCTGATTTTGTTAGTCTGACATTCCATTCTTTCATGCTCTTTTGTACTGGGAGTAGACTGGTTAAAGTATAGTTTACAACTGTAAAATAAAAGAAATCCTTAGCTAACCTATAGACAGTGTAACCCTTGACTAGTAGCACCACTTCTAATATTCACAGATAATTCCACTTTCTTTAATTATGGAACAGATGGTAAAAGGTAGGAGTAATCATTAAGTAAGAAAATGGAATGTGACGTTTTAAGTAAATACTGTGTCACACTTGGTGATACTCTTTGTAACTCTAGAAAGACAAATCCCTACAGAAGACCATTTTACAGTCAACTGTCCATATTTACAGGTTCTGTATTTGAGGTTTTAACTAAAATAGGTTGAACTTACCCCCAAAAATGTTCTGTCCCTACTGAATATTTTCAGACTGAGGATATAACTCAGTGATACAGTATTAGCCTACTTTTTAAGGCCCTGGGTTTAATCTGCATCTAAGCATCTAGCACTACAAGAAAACCAAACAAAAATGTACCATCATTTCTTAAAGTATACAGTAAAATGTCTACATGCAAAGCATTAACATTACTTACATAACTAATATAGACATGGTTTAAAACACACCTGAATATGTTGGTAGGGTATATGCAAATGTTCATTTTTATATAAAGAACTCAAGTATCCAAGGATTTTTGTTTTCTGGTGGATCTGCTTCACCCAAGAAACACATGTTCCCCAGAGACTCCCCTCTGGATCCAGATAGTCACTTTAATATTGAAGATCTATTGTCTAGATAAACAAGGGCATTTTCATTCATGGGTACAATTTATCCATCCTGTTTAAGGTAGAAAGTGGTGGACTTTCTTGTTTTCTCTCATTTTTAACTTAAATTTTGAGAACTTGGTCTCCTTGAATTTTAGCAAATGCTCAGAACCTTTAAGGAATTGATAAAACCAGAAAGGACAATTTAGATTCAAAGGAGTAATGAACAAAAATAAGAAAAAAAGAAAAAACGTAGAGAGGCTATTCCAACTGCCTTCTTACCTGGTGCATGTTTTGTCTGGAAGGAATACGTCAGCAGAGCTCTGAAGCAAAGCAAACCAGCTCGAAAATTAGATTTCTGGTACTGTTACTTCCATCAAGGCTAATTATATGTCAATTCAAAAATAAGGCATATTTTAATTGGTGTTCAAATTCCAGGAGGAAATTAAAGCATATTTACTTTTAATAAGGATTTTTAATTTCCTTATATTAAAATTAAAATTAAAGTAAATTAAAATTCATTACAGAGACCAAAGCTTAACCAAGTTTTACAGAATTCATAGGGGTATAGAGGAAGAGAATTTCTTAAACTAATGGATACCTTCACTGGAAATATTAGGTTTCAAGCTAGAGGGACAACATCAACTACCTTAGCCCAAAATATGACTTCATTGTGAGGATGTTTACATGCATAACATTCCGAGGTACACCATGAAATTCAGAACCGGGAAAAGCTACAACTCCAACCCATTTTCATTTGCTTCTTCTCTGAAGAGGATGGAATTCATTTGCTTCATTCTTCATGTTTGTTTCTCAATCTTTTTTCTTCCCGGAAACAATTTTCCTATGTCTGCATTCCCTTGGTCATTTTGGAGTTGGTCTCCATGATTTTTCAGCATAAAATATCAAAATGGGAAGGAGGATCTCAAAATCCCCATTTAAGTTACTGGCCCACCGTGGTCTGATGCTGTCTCTACTTCAGTCTATCTCCAGTTCTAGTTTTTCCCAGGATAAAAATGAGGCTTTCCCCATCCTCACCCCCATCTCTACTACCACTCATCATAGCAAGGGCGAGGACAGGATTCTCCAAGATAAGGCCAGTTTTCAGAGAAGGAAATATTTAACAAGCCAAGATGTGAACCCCACATTTCTATATTCTGTAAAGTATAACGAAAATCACATTTCCTAAACTTGGGAAATCTTATGTCCTTTATTCCTGACAAAACTTGAATCTGGCCCCTTGTTGCAGTGTGAAAGTAGGGATGGCTTTCATTCCCCAAATTATGCACGTTTGTAAGATTAGCATAGATACAACAGGTATTTGCCAGAATCAAGCACATTGCTTTTTATTGCAAGGTGGTGATTTTGTTAGAATCCTGCACTAGACTGATACCATCCCAGTGCAGCTGTATTTAAATCCATAATTAAACCCATAAAAGGATGGGCTTTATAATGTGGCCAGAAAATCAGTAGAAATGCCATAAATGACACAGAAATGAAACAAGTTATAGCAATAAAGGACTTACAAGGAGAAATGGGCTCAAACTAGCAAAATAGGTAGGAGGGAAATCTTGTTGCAAGAAGAACTGTTGTCATTCTTTTCTATTCTTCTCTTTTCTTTTTCTAATCCTGGGGCTGGAACTCTGGGCTTGGGTGCTGTTCCTAAACTCTTTTATGTTCAAAGCTACCACTCTACTGCTTGAGCCACAGCACCACTTATGGCTTTTTCTGTGATTATTTGAAGGTAAGAGTCTCACGGACTTTCCTGCCCAGGCTGGCTTTGAACCGTGACTCTCAGATCTCAGTCTTCTGAGTAGTTAAGATTGTAGCTATGAGTCACTGGTGCCCAGCCGGGTCCCTGAATTTCCAAGCTTAGCTCTTTTTGCAGAGGCTCGAAAATAAGTGTTCAAGCAGTAGGTAATATACTTGAGGTTGTATACCCTCAATTGAATGGGGGGAAAATGTTCCAAATGTATTCACCTGATCCATTTGTTTCTGAAATAGTTTCTGTAATGAGATTTCCTTATAAATTCATAGAGATAGCCAATTTCCCCAGTGCAGAGGACTCTTAGGAGCCTATTCTAGCATATTCTCTAATTAGAGAATATGTTTTGCCACCAATTGAATTTTTCACATTCAGAAGGTCAACTAACTCAATCTTTCCCTAGGAAAGTACTGAGTCATCATACAAAGAACAAGATCACATTATTTAATAGTAAATGTTAAATGAGCAATTTGGGCACAATTTGTTTCTCATACAAGAAAAGAAAAAAAAACAAAGAACTTGCATAGATTTACTGTGAATTACATCTGAATTTTCTCACAAATGTGATATAAGGGAAATTATTTCCACTGTCTTTGGAGACATTTCTATCAGATGAGATTCTAAGTCTTAATAAAGCTGAAGCCTAAACCTACTTTGCAAATAGAAATGAACCTCCAGTAATGAAAGGGAATGAATACATGTCATCATTCTGACAAACTGCATTCTCAAATAAGTTGAAAAAAAGAAACCTTGGGCACATTACCACTGATTATGGCGGGAAAAGACGACTCTGGAAGTCAAGCAGGAAGTAGCCCTGTCTGATGACCTTCTCACTACTGCTTTGGTGCAACTACTTCTTTCTCGTTCCCCTGCATTCTTCCTCCAATGTTCTTAGGTTTCTCTAACCCCAACGGAAGAAAACGAGAACTGTGCATACATGGTCAGAAGCTATAGACTTACTATTTTTTTTTCTACAAGGTATGTCTGTGGTAAAGATGCAAGAATAGAACCAAACCATGTTGATGGGATATCTGTGTGTCAATGAAGACTTTTAGCTCCTCAGGTTATCAACGTAAGTTTTCCTACATGAACCATAAAAGAAAAAGCATATTCTAAAGAGTAGGATATGTAAAATAAATTAGCAGTATCTTTTGCAATGGCCAGAACTTCTATTACCTTAGGATCAAGGAAAGTCCAAGATAGAAAAGCTGAAAAGCTCACTACTGCTCTCTAGAGCCTCAGATTCTCTGAAGGCAAGCTGGCTCTCTTCATATGCGAGATAATATGGCGGCTGACATTTCCCAAACATGACTGATCGACATTCCCTCTTGATTTCTAAGCTTAAACAAGTATCAGATCCTTTCTGCTGTATCATCCACGATAGCCTATAAGAGATGGCTGTTATCATTTTTTGTTCCTTGTAATTACCTTACAGATATAAGGCACATGGAATATTTTCCCAAAAGGACATAGTTTGTTGGCCTCCAAAACTAGTATGGCGTGCTATGTAGACACCATTATATACAAGTCTCTTTAGCAAAACACACTGAAACACTTGGGGATACAAGCAACAATTAAAAAGTAAATGGGGGTAGGAGAAGGGATATTAATTCCTAAAAAGAATATCAGATAGTCTGATATATTCAGTGACTATGGCACTAGTTTCTGTAGCCTCTACCACTAGCCTGGAAAATAAGAGAAACGTGTCTGGAATTATCTGGATGGAGGCTTAGTTCAGGGTGATTCCAATCTGTGTAAGTCTCAATGTTAGAATACAGCGTTGGGAGGTTACCATCCAGGATCTATCTCATCATCAGTCATTTGCAGGTTGAGAACAAATGGTCGTCATTATCTTTGATGTTCTGCCGTCTGGCCTTCCTTCTTACACACACAAGCACGTGTGTATAGACGTGAAGTTCCTCCTCCCAGGCAAACTGTGCTCTTAGAATTGCAAATGGGAGGATTTTAGGCACTGTAGGTGGTAGGTAATGAATCCCTTTCCAATTCTGAAGGATAGTTCTGTTAAGGAAAGATTCTTCATAGGTTAAAGGAAGAAATTATTTTGAGGGAGCCCAGAGGAATTCTAGGATTCAAACCTACATTTTTCACTCTGTATGATGATGGTCATTAGACCCCAGGATCAGAATTTTTAATTCATAAAACACCAGGAGGTAATGCACATTTCTAATTTACTGAAGTCTATTTTATGGTATTTCACCACAGTTAATAAGGTGAAACAAAAGATCACTTAATCTATGAATCTCTAAGATATAAACTCAAGTGAGCTAAGCTCCCTTTTTAACCATAACTTAACATTTCCAAGAACCCCTGTTGAAAAGTAGACACCAATGGCGTCTTTCTGGATAATTCACTCATAGCTCAGATACGGGCATGCTGACATGGATATTCATCTCTAGACCCATAAAGAAATAGTCTTGATTATTCCCATTGTTCAGCTTGCTCCCAGTATAAATCAGAGATCTTTCTCAGGTTAGATTTTTGCCACACAAAAACATTCATTGCACATTCTTAGACACAGGCACCTCCCCCAACTCCCTAAAAAAGGAGAGCTGGGAAGCTAGCTTGCATCTGGCTATTTGGTAACACACGTGTATTTCAGTCTTACAAGATTTCCTGTAGGAAATCTGGGATCGAAATAAGACGTCAAGATTCCCCTCACACAATCCTTTCACACCTCCTCCCAGGGAAGCAGGTTGCTAAGAAAGATAAATATGTGTTCTTGACTCTTTTTCTCCTTAAGATCACAAGATTTCCTCTCTCAAAGTGTATGGTGTTATCTATCCTAGTGTTTGTTTAATGGCTGCAATTATAGTCAATACCACCAGATGGCAAAAAGACTAAAAATCACATAACTCTATACAATAAAAGTGCTTTTCTTTGAGAATTTCCTTTTGTTATTCAAAGCTTTTGCCTGAGAGAGACTTCATAGCGCTGGCTGGTCCAGGACTGGTAATTGTCTGGCTTTGCTTTAGCCATTGCAGCCATGTGTTCTCATGGCTCTGGAGCAAGTCTCTCTCACAGTAAAATAAAATCACAGAAGCGATTCCTCAACAGGAAATGACTGGAAAAGGGAGGATGGTAAGTTTCAGAACATTGGCACATCAGTTAGTATTTGGAGGACTCAAAAGGGTCGATTAGGGCAGAAAACAGGAAATACAAACTCCAGCCTCCAAAATAGCATTATTAAAAGACTCTGTTTAGTTCTTTCCTCCAAAATTCCATTTCCATCTTAAGTCATTCTCTCCTCCTGGCATTTGTCTCCATGACTGATTGAATCCTCTCCTTTCTTTGCAGTTTACTGGAGGCTTTGAAAAATAAGCACTTGTAAAAAATTATTCACAAGGACCTTGGTAGACTACCTAGCATCCAAGTTCCAAATCAGAAGTATTCATTTTCCCATATTTTACATACATCTTTTGAGTATTACAAAATGGAAAATGATTCTAGAGTTATACGCAAATCACACAATTTGTATCACAAACAAAGTAACACTACTATTGCTCAAGATTTTTACTGAATGTATTTCAGCTTTAGGAGAACATTGTATTTGGTTTAAATGGGATAATAAAAATAAGGAGCAGCTCTGACATAATTCTCTTAACCATAAATTTTAAAGCAGCTTTTAAGACTTTCTTACTCCCTCAATTTTGCAAGCTGGCTTATTCAGATTAGTAGTGATTTTACACTAATGAATTAGTGAATCTATTTTCATTATTTGAACAAGGGAAACTGAAACTGAACAGTTACTAAGAACAGGCTTCTGTCATAGAACCTTTAAAAATTTTTCCTGCTTTGGCATAGAATTATGTCAGCTCAATTCAGTGTGGAAAAATGATGATAATAATATTATAATAGCTAGCAGATATTAGCTGACAGCCATGGTGCTAAATCACTTAATATTAGAGTCAGGATGCTCTTGCTTTATAGATGGGGTAACTGAGGCTTATAAGCCTTTTATTAAGTAATTTACATATGGTTTTAATGCTCCTGCTCCTAACATTTAATTCTATTCCCCTAAGTGTATTTTGGGGGAAAAAATGACTCATCAACTCTTTTACAGATATATGTGAGTTTAAATACACATTTTATAACATTATTTAGTGAAAATTGCATTTCAGAAGAATCATACATGTCTATGTATAAAATAAATCAGAGTGAATTTTAAAAACATATTTAATTTGGAAACATCTGGAAATTCTAGTTGAGGCAGTGAAGAGACAGAGTTCAAGGAGAGGATATTGACTTATGAAAACTTTCTCACACTCCCTCATGTGCTATTGAGTTGGTTAGAAATCATGTGGCTTACCATGTTAATTTTCCTGTTTAGATGATGGAAAAACCATAGCTTCTAATATTAAAGAGACAAAATGTAGCACAACTCCAATTTATATATTACCTATCACAAGACAAACACTACACTATCTTTCCCTTCTAATTTTTTATCTTTTCTTTCATTCTATTTTTTATTAGTGGACATTAATTGTCTGCGAATCCAATTTTTAAGTAGCATTTTCTTACTTGCATTTAATATGCCGTGATCAAATTCAGCCACTCATTACTCTGTCTTGACCTTCTTCTCCCTCTCACTGGTCATTTTCCCAAATAGTCAACGTTTGTGCTTTCATTTTTTTAAAAACCTAGATTGTGCATCATTTGTCTTTCAGATTCTGGCTTATTTTGCTTAACATTTTGAAATTCAGTTCTATCCATTTTCCCGAAAACATTTTCTCCCACTTTATGCCTAAATAACACTTAACTATGTGCATGCATGTGTTTATATGTGAGACATAGACACAAAAGTGTTCTTATCTGTTCATTTCTTAATGCACATCTAGGGCCTATTCCATACTTAACTATTGTAAATAGGATACTGTAAGTATAGGTATGAGGATATCTCCACTGTGTGCCAACTCACATCCTGATGGATATAGTCTGACCAGTGTATAGATGGGTCACATGATAGGTTAAGTTGTGAGAAATCTCTATAATGATTTCCAAGTGGCAGCACTAATGTATACTCCTACTAACTCATAGTGGATAAAAGTTAGCTTTACACTGGGTATTGTTTACTCACACTTGTAATTCTACTTACTCTGGCGCCTGAGTTCTGAAGACAATGGTTTAAAGACTCAGAAGAAAAGCCATGAGACTTTTAATTTCAATTAACCACAAAAAGTCACACCCACCTCCTTCCCTAACCCCCACTTGCCTTAAGCCAAAGGGCTCATGTACAGGGCCCAGGCTCTGATTTCAAGCCTCAGTACCAAAAAAAGTTAGCTTTCCTTTGCATCCTCATCAACATTTGTTGTTGCCTTGTTACATGCCATTCTGGCAGGAGATATGATATGATATCTGAATATTGTTTTATTTTACATTTCCATGATGTCTAACAATGTTGAACATTTTTCTGTGTATTTATTGGCCCTTTGTACTTCAGAATTGTCGCTTCAATTTATGTGCCTATTTATGGATTGGATTGTTTATTTGTGTAGTGTTTAATTTTCAGGTCTTCATATTTTGAATATTAATTCCCTATCAGATAAATAGTTGGCAAAGATTTCTCTCCTTTTCTTCGGGCTGTCTCCTCACTTTGGTAATTGTTTACTTTGCTGTGAAGAAGTTTTTTTTGTTTTTTGTTTTTTTGTCGGTCGTGGGGTTTGAACTCTGGGCTTGGGTGCTGTTCCTGCACTCTTCAGCTCAAGGCGAGAGCTCTACCACTTGAGCTACAACACCACTTCCGGTTTTCTGGTGGTTTATTGGAGATAAGAGTTTCATGGACTTTCCTGCCCGGGCTGGTTTTGAACCGTGATCCTCAGATCTCAGCCTCCTGAATAACTAGGATGACAGGCATGAGCCACCAGTGCCTGGCTCATGAAGAAGTTTTTTAATTTGATGCATCCCATTTATCAATTCTTACTCTTATTTCCTGAACTGTTGGAGTCCTTTTCCGAAAGTCATTGTCCATGTCCAAATCTTGAGGTGTTTTGTTGTAGTAGTTTCAGTTTCAGGTTTAACATTAGGCTGTTACTTATTTTGAATTGATTTTAGTACAGAGTAAGAAATAAGAATTTAGTTTTACTCTTCTACATGTGAATCTAATTTCTCAGCACTCCTTGTTGAAGATGTCCCTTCTTCATTGTAAGATAATGGCTAGCAGTAGCTGTAAGCGATTATTTTTAAGACTCTATTTCATTGGTTGACATATGTTTTCTGTTAGTTATCATAATGCTTTTGTTATGATTTTTCAGGAATGAAGTTTGAAATCAGATATCAACTTCTAGCTTCGTTCATATGGTAGCTTTGGATATTTGAGCTCTTTGATGCTTTGCATATGAATTTTAGAATTATTTTCCAATCTCTGTAAAGAATAATGCTGGAATTTTGATGGGGGTTGCATTGAATCCTGAAATTGCTTCCCATAAAATAGTTATTTTTGCAATATCAATTTGCAGCTTCATGAATATGGGAGGACTTCATATCTCCTACTTTCTTCTTCAGTGTTTTTTTTTCTGCTCGTTTTATTTTAGATGTCTTTCACCTTGTTAATTAGTTTTATTCCTAAGTATTTATTTGAGGCTATTCTGAGTAGGGTTGTTTTGCATATTTCTTTCTCAGAATGCTGGCTATTTGGATTATAGAAAAGCTGCTGTTTGGGGATATTGGTATTGTATCTTGCTATATCTCTGAGAGTGTTTACAGGTCTTAGAGCCTTCTTGTTGACTGTTTAAGATATTTAAAGTATGAGATCATATCATCTTAATATAGAGATAATTCAACTTGTTTCTTTCCCCTCCATTTTATTGTCCTCTCTTGTCATTCTTTCCTGGTTAAGAATTCAAATACTCTGTTGAATAAGAATGAAGAATGCTGAATACCTTAGTTTTGAACTAGAAAGGCAAAACTGGAGAAACCTGGTACTCTTGCTGCTGATGTCAGCATATTCCCATGTGTGGAAGGGAAGAAGTAGGGGATGGTCAATGATCTGCTGGCCCAAGGCTCAGAGCTGTTAGTCTTCCCCGAAATCCACAAGTAGTGGAACCTCACTTTTCACTTCAGAATTTGGATCCACTGATCCTTCTGCCAGCTTCCGTGCCTAAACTTCATGGTGGGTCAGGGTCTGATCCTAGGTCAGGTTTCTGCAGACTCTCTGACTTGTGATTCTCCACCCCCTACACAGGTTTCTAGACCCCCTTTAAAGCTACAGTGCGGTTGCAGTGGATTTCTACTCCATAGCCACATAGGCACAGGTGGAGTCACTATTACCAAATCCCCATGCTGGGGATTTACAATAACTACAGATTTCTCCTTCTGTCAGTACCTTCAGCTACCTGTTAGCAGGCCTGCCTGGCTTACCTGGTGTTTGCCCTCACCTCCAGAGAGCCAGAGCTGGATCATTAAAATGACCTTTTAACATTTTTCTACGCATGAACCTTTGTTTCCCTCATTCCTTTAACCATCCTTTGATGCCTTACCTTTCTTTTGGTTGTCCAATTTTAGCCTGTCCTTTCTCACATACTTCTTCTTACCCACAGAATCCCACGGAGGAAACTTTTAGTCCATCATCTTATCTGCCATTTGACTTTTCTCCTTTTCTAATTTTGAAGATATGTTCATTCTCCAACATATCTCCCATATTTCTTTAAAATACATTCGCTAGAAAATTTCCAATTGAAAGTATCTTGTCAATTTCCAAACTTACCTTCTTAGTACATAGTCTTTTATTTTTGTGAGTGAAGTATAGTATTTCATCCTTAAGATATGAATAAGTTTTGTAGAAATTTTCTCCAGTCCTATAAATATGAAAATTCCATATATATATATATATAAATTCTATGTATTCCATATATTCCATATATATTCCAAATATTCCAATATATTCCATATAGTCTCTATATATTCCATATATATTCCAAATTTCCTTTCCTTTTCTATGTATTTATTTATTTGCCTCTTTGGCAGTACTAGTACTAGTCAAGCAGTATAACACTTAAGCCACACTTTAAGTCCCTTTTTAAAATTATTTTATTTTATGTTTTTATTTTTTGCTGGTTGTGGTGCCTGAATTCTGGGCCTGGGCGCTGTCCCTCAGCTCTTCATCTCAAGGCTAGCGCTCTTCTACTTGAGCCACAGCGCCACTTCCGGCTTTTTCTGCTTATGTGGTGCTGAGGAATCGAACCCATGGTCTCACGCATGCAAGTTTAAGCCCTTTTTGCTTTAGATGTTTTCAGGGTCATATATTTTTTGCCTTATACTATGATACTCTGTTTCCTGCATGGCTTGGAATTCATATATACAGTTCCATGCCTCGCATATTGGTTGGAATGGACTAAGTATCTTTATGTCTTCAGACTCTATATCCCCAAGTCGAACACACCTAAGACGCACATTGTTGGTTAATAACTTGAAGTAAAGACATCAGATGAGTAACTGCTCCATATTGAGACCTGGGACTTTCTATTTCATAGGCAGTTAAATGTAAACTCTGTTGACTCTCTTAAATCAGTTAACTTGCAACATGCTGCAATACCAAAATGACTGCATTTTCACTATCAAAGCTTTACATTAGAAGCATCTATGTAATGTTAACACCTTTTTTCCTCCTTTCTCTCCAGTGGAGTTATGCTTTATCTTTTATTACTATTTTGGAAAATATCTTGATTAAGCAGACATAAAAACATGTGGGCATTTAAGCATATTGAACTGGAAGTCCCTAAATCTCTACTGTAAAATCATATGCCTTAAAACAAATCATTATAATTCCATTAAACATAAACTGCTAATTGTTTCTAGAATGGAAATGGTAATAAAGCAAACCATACTGCTCATTAGCCATAGAAATAGATGGACATAAAAATGAGGCTAAAAGTTATCTCAGAAAATTAAGTAAGCATTATAAGGGACTGTAGTGAAATGATTCCCTTTGTATTTGTCTTTAATCTGGTATAGTAGGGTTTCTTTTGCAATGAAACATGGTACCACAAACTGAGAAACTTAAAACAGCATGCTTATTACCTTATAGTTTGTAGGTCAGGCATTGGGCAAGGGGTAGCTCTATCCTCTGGGCTTCACTGGGCTGCAGTGTAGACTCTTCTTGGATGTAATGTCATCGAGACTCAAGTGGGGAGGACTCCAGCATTTGTAGAAACATTCCCTTAACTTCTTGCTAGAGGCCATTGTCAGCTCCTATGGTCCTTTATCAGATGGGATTCTCAGAATGGCTCTTACTTCATGTTGGCTTGCCATTCAAAACCCATGAAAGAAAAAATCACAATCGTGGATATTTTAACAAGCAAGAGTCATGAAATGTAAAAATTATGGGAATAGCTGCTTATCATCTTTGATATTCTTCTGTTAAAACAAGTCCAGAGTTTTGGTTTATACAAAAGCATGAACACCAGGAAGTGAAAATCATGGGAACCTCCTTAAAATCAGTCTACCACAGCAAGATGAAGGACTATAACGATGGATTACTGTCGCAGTTTTAATGTAATGCTTTGTGCTTTAGAAATGTCTTCAAATACACATTTGTTTCCATGAATACATGTCCAGATGTGTCAAGTCAAGCTTAAGCTGTTCAGTCTGCAACTTAAAATTTCCTGGACAAGTTCAGAATGCTAAAATACTCTGTGAGTAGCACCCCACAGAGCCTGTTACTTTAAGGATGAAGAATGAATCCCCCATTAAATGACACGCACACAGTATGGTGATAATTGGGCAGTGCTGATAAGATGAGATGATTAAAAAAACAGCACACCAGTGCAACTATTCATAGCTCCATGATCTAATACACAACGCAGGGAATGTCAATAAAATGCGAAAAGGAAATAAAAGCCCATTTTTCTTAATCATTTGTTTGTGACCTTTGGAATGTAAGTTATCGGTAATGGTGGATATGAAGGTAACATTGGAGTGGCATTCATGACTGTTTCTTCAGTCACTCCCGTGGTACCCCCAGCACAAGAAATCTGTGCCTTTGGGCAGTGATTTTTATCTCAGGCTGGAGTATCAGCACCCTCAGATGAACGTATCAGTGATACGGATAATAGCCTTACTTTGGTAAGCTCAAATATCACTTACTCCGTGACAACAAATATCAAAGATAGACTGCTTAAGAAGAGGCACCTAGCACTGAGTAAATCTGGTTACTACTCATTGGTATGAACTCAAAACTTACAATAGTCCCAGAATAACCTGCAAAAGAAAGTTATTACAGTTCTCAAAGCATGCTACATTACCATAAGAGGAAAATGCAATTTAATATCTTATTCTTGTCTTTCGAGCTATTATTTCCAGGAAAGAAAACATTAAGTAAGTGATCTCAATTTCAATTTACACTGAAGTAAATGTTTTTATTCTCATTCTCATTTGCCCGATAGGAAAATGAAGTTTCCGACAGAATAAAGAATTTGTTTAGTGACAAGAAAGCTATTAACCAGCTGACTTAATAAGTTTTGCCCAAAAACAACAAGGTCGAAGAGACAGATCCTGGAACTAAAACTTAGGGTCTATGACATACAGTGTGGACCAGCCATGTTAAGCAGAGGTGTGAAGGTTGCACATTGCCTCTCTCCATTCACCTAGTCCAGAATTCATTTCCTTTCTTCTGAACTTTTTTAAATCTCATATGTCTTCAATTCTTTGTGAAAAGTAGAATCCAATTCCTTTCTTATGTAATTTACAATTACTTAATAGCAGAGCATTTTTTTCTTTCTTCAGAGAAAGAATTAGTAATTTGTTCCCCAAAGTGTTTTTTTAAAATTAGAAGCAAAGAATTCATAAAGAAAATGTATACAAAAGGGAAGTAATCTGCTGAGAATTTCAAGCCTCATCCATGGCTCAGAGCAATGATTCTCAAACTTCAGAGGACGTAAAAACCACTGAGAGATCTGGGGTGGGAAGACCTGAAACCTGGTTCTTCTAGTTAATGTAATTGCTCTCTGCTAATCTACATTTGGTTCCACTTTTCCTCTTCTTAATTTTTACCTTGCATTTCTTTTAAAGATAATCTTAACAAAATGAGAACCAAGAATGTCTGTTTCCAATGTAAACATTTAGTTGGAGAGAGCAGCACAAAAAACAAAAAATCTTCTGGGCACTGGTGGCTCAGACCTGTAATCCTAACTACTCAGAAGGCTGAGGCCTGAAGATTGCAGTTCAAAGCCAGCTTGGGCATATAAGTCCATAAGACTCTTTTTTTTTTTTTTTGCTGGATGTGGGTCCTGAACTCTGGGCCTAGGTGCTGTCCCTCAGTTCTTCAGCTCAAGGCTAGCACTCTACCACTTGAGCCACAGCACCACTTCCAGCTTTTTCTGCTTATGTAGTGTTGAGGAATCGAACCCAGGGCCTCATGCATGCAAGGCAAGCACTCTGCCACTGAGCCACCTTCCCAGCCCTAAGTCCATAAGACTCTTATCTCCAATTAACCACCAGAAAACTGGAAGTGGCACTGTGGCTCAAGTGTAGAGCACTTGCCTTATGCTGAAGAGCTCAGGGACAATACTCAGGCCCAGAGTTCAAGCCCCATGACCAACACCAAAATTTTTTTTATTTAGAAAATAAATAAGATTGGTCTATTCTAGTGGAAAGAAATCATTCTTTTTAAAGAATCCAAAGGGGGATTTTAAGGTTGGAATCTGAAATGTTCCCCAAACCAAGTTCCAAAGCTATAGACTTGGTTGCTAGTTGCTAGTAAGCAGAGCTTCTGGGAAGTAATGCATGAGTTTTAGGAAGTAGAGACTACTAGAAGGAAGTGAGGTCATTAGGAGCCAGGACCTGAAAGTGGGATATTAAGACATTAGCTGTAGCTGTTAATTCTCTGCCTCGCCCTCCTCCTTTTCTCCTTGCTCTCTCTCTCTCCTCTTTTTCTCTTCCATCACGTTCATACATACATATGTGTGTGTGTATATATATATATATATATATACATATACATATATATGAATGTATATATGTACATATAGGGTTGTGTGTGTGTGTGTGTGTGTATCTGTTTGGCCAACATAAGATAAGCAGCTTTCCTTCATCTCCTCCTTCCACCATGCCTCCTAATAGAACAAGGCAAAATTGCCAAATGATCAAAGATTGAAATCCTCTGACACTGTGAACCAAAGAAAGCTGTATAGCATACAAAAGGAAAGGACCAAGGCATGTTTCCGTTTAGGTCACTGACTGGTCAACTCTAGAATCACTTAAAGTCAGGTTAACTAAAAGCAAAACATCTACTAATTGGTTTGAAGATCATGTTTAGCTTTCTCTGATAGGTTATGAACTGGAAACAAGAGCAGAAAGTGAACAAGGGAGATGGCAGAGATTGACAAAGTCTTGACCATTTGGGCCCCATTCTGAAGAAATTATTGAGTTTAAGGGTAACTTTAAAGGGCAAACCTATATACTAGGTGGCATAGGCCTAATGTTGGGGGTGTATGATACTTTTGGTAAAATATAGACCTGTTTAAATTTATTTTAAATCAAAAAAATAAATGAATTTATAGGTTAAAAATAGTTGAATGTATAAAAATATTTGAATGTACAGTTGTCTGGTACTTGGCTCAGGAGACAATTTAGGGCAAGGAAAATACTTGTCTGGAGTCGGCAATAGGTTCATTCACATAGCCTTGATCTCTTAGGCAAATTTGCTACCTTTAGGAATTAGCTAATCCTGGGAGGAGTCTGTCCCTGAGTCTCTAAAGATCCCAAATGCCAAAGCCACCAACAATATGGAAAATAGGAAAATACAATTAATATAACAATGGTCCCATGATGAGTGGATAACAAATAATCATATACAAAATTTAAGGAAGTACAGTTAGAACATTTTGATGTGAAATACAGATTTCCATTCTGGTGAGTGGATTTAGGACACTCATGAAAGCCATATATGGTACAGCCCTTCCTGGCCATAAAATCTAGACAATAATCTGGCTCAAAAGGTTTGGGTGAGGGGCTGGGAAGGTGGCTCAGTGGTAGAGCACTTGCCTTGCATGCTTGAGGCCCTGGGTTCGATTCCTCAGCACCACATAAGAAAAAAAAAGCCAGAAGTGGCGCTGTGGCACAAGTGGTAGAGTGCTAGCCTTGAGCTGAAGAGCTGAGGGACAGCGCCCATGCCCAGAGTTCAGGCCCCACGACCGGACCCAACAAAAAAAAAAAAAAGGTTTGGGTGAGAAGTCAGAGAGCAACATCTAAGCAGTAGCTGGACTGACATCAGCTCCTTAGTACAGGCTTTCCACCTCTCGGTTCCTAAAAGTCAATGAGCTTCCTCCTTGGTTCTGTTAATCTCCTGCTCCTCCGGGAACCTATGTAGATGCTGATTTTTCTGACCTTTACATTGTTCTGGTTCACAAATTCCTTGTTTAAAACGTGACATTTGTCTTGACATCATTGCTCTGGACAGACAGGTATTCTGAGTACTACCTGATAGGAAGAGAAGGAAGGACTTGTGATTGACTTTTCTTTTTTAACAGAGCTTAAAACTTTCTGAACTTAGATTTAACATTTCTTGAGTTACTCAACAAACCATATTCATTAGTCCAACCAATTTTGCTTGTTTTCTTTCATTTTAATTATCTGTTCACCCCTTTTTTAAAATTTATTTCATTTTATTTTTTGGTCCAGTCGTGGGGCCTGAACTCTGGGCTTGGGCACCATCCCTCAGCTCTTCAGCTCAAGGCTAGCCACAGCGCCACTTCTGGCTTTTTTTTTTTCCTGCTTATGTGGTGCTGAGGAATTGAAGCCAGGGCCTCATGCGTACTAGGCAAGCACTCTACCACTGAGCCACCTTCCCAGCCCTGTTAACCTATTAATATAGTATAAATACATGATCCAAAGCAATAAGCATTTGTGGAGAGACATTTTTTTGAAGATTTTTCAAAATGTTCATTGTCTATTTTTTTCATTCGATCTATGTGATTGTCTTCACATTGTAATTTATCTAGCTTTTCTGTTTTATGGAATGTATCAATTATCAGTTTGAGATTCTTAAGAAAATACTTTGTGAATTCCAGCTCAGACACTCTTCTTTATGGTGGCCACAAAGCAATAGTCACTCACTGTGAGCTTAAAAGTCATTCATTTCTCTTTTGCTCTTGCCGAAAATGTCAAGTTACTCTTCTTTACTCTGCAGGCTTCAGAGAGTATTTGTTTTCTGATAAGTAGACTGAAGTTTACCCTTTAGATATTCAAATGAATACAACAATGTTTTCAATCTTTCAGTGTTTTTCCTCAGTAGCTCAATAGCAGGGGGTACTCAGTTTTTGGAGAAGACATTTGAATATTTTAGATGCCCTTGGAGGTTTGAGATCCTCAGGGTTTCTACATCTTAGAAAGGCTTGCCAATTCTCTGAAAGGAGTTGCAGTTTGTAATCAATCCCAGTGGGACTGGGAAAGGCAGTCTTAAAGAAGCAAAAAATATTTTAATGACTTTATGAACTCTTAGGAATGTATTTAAGATCTACTGGTAATCAAAATTTTGGATAGACAGAAAATAGTTCTCTAATTCCAAAGAAATCCCAGAAAATGGGAAGTCAGCATGGATTTAGGGCGAAAAGATCAACTGAGAAAGATCCAGTTATAATGTTTTCCAAGTGTTCTACTCCTTGTAGCCATTGTTGATATTTTAGAAACTGAAAATATCAAATAAAAAGAAAATGTATGCAGATCGATGCTGAATTAGGATGATATTGAATATTTTAACATTCCAAATGTAGCCACATAACTTTGAAATATTTTCATAAAACGGTTCAAGAAAAAGATAGTTTTAAAAAGGTTTTTAAAAAACCTCCACACTACCATTTAACGTATTTTTATGCCTAATTAGAAGTTTTGACAATATATCTGTAGTACCCTTTTGTAAGAACTTTTCTGACTTTCTTTGATAGCAAACTTTTAACTTTAGAAGCAGAAAAGTAGTTTTTTCCCCTCTCTGAAACTCCTGTAGTGTTAGCAATGCATTGAAGTTTGATTAAAAGGAGAGTTAATGGAAACATAAATCCCTTAAAATATTTAGCTCACACAAGTCTCAACCCATCTTGTATTTATAAGACAACCTTTTAAAATGAATATCTCTTTTAAAAGGAGGCTATTAAGTTGAGCAATTCCTCCCCTTCCCCATTGAGTATTAGACAGGCAGAATATATAAATCTACTTTATGTTACTGTATCATTGGTGGATGCCCAATGGACTTTTGGTATTAGGACCATAAATATCTGACAAAGGAATAAACATCATATGGAAGGAAATTGACTGTAACCATAGAAGGTGTTCTGAATAGGACTCCATTGAGTTATCTGTGTAATCTTTGCTCCTATGGTTTGGGCTTTGTGAGCTTTGAGAATGTAATGAGTTTCCTTATGCAGGTGGCAGTTTGGAAGGACTTCAGGAGTGAGTTTGTATTCTCATCATCCCCACTGGTAACTCCTAAGCCTCTTTCTAAAGCTCCCTTTTGATGCTGATCCAGAAATACATTATACATGTTAAAACAATAATGGTGATGCCAGTATTTGTAGCTATCCTATTTCCCCAATGAAATTACTACACATATCTTCTTGTTATGTCTTGGACATTACAAACAATCAGAATACACAAGTTCACACGTCTCTTCCTTCTCTTAACTCATTTCCTTTATTCTTTTTCTGCATTTATTTCTCATTTGATTTATGGTAGGGCATGTTTATTACTGACTGCCAATAGCACAATTAAAAGACTATTCATGATGATCAAATGATAATTGCCACATGGATACAAGGATGGTTCACTAACACCTATCAATAACTATGATATATTTAAAATAGAATAAGGGACAAAAACTATATGACCAGCTCAATATAGGCAGAGAAGGCATTTGGTAGTATTCAACATTCATTTATGATATAAATTTCCAACATATGAAGTGTCCAAGAAGTATGCTTAAATATAATAAAGGCTATATATAAAAGGTCAACAGTTAACATAATACTGAAAGTGAAAAATCTGAGGAGCTTTCTCTATAAAATCTGGAACAAGGTGGGAATGGCCACTTTCACCACTTTTACTAAACACAGTACTAGGAACTATACCCACATCAAACAGGCAAGAGGAAAAAAAGGATATCCTAACTGGGACATCAAATTTTCACTATTTACTGATGACATGGTCCTATATACAAAGCCTCAGAGAATTCACCAAAAGTTATTACAACCAATACATGCAGTTAATAAATTTTCAAGATACTAAATCAATATACAAAAATTAATAATAATTATTATATTGCTACATGCTAATAGAAAATCATCAGAATTCCAAATCAAGAAAGCAATCCAAGGTCAGATAAGTTGATGTTAGTGGAATGAACCCCAAGATAAGTATTCAAATGTGGGTTTTTTTTTGTTTTTTTCCTTTCATGCAATTGTTTCTAACATATTTATAAGATGATTTCTTTGTTGCTTTGTATGTCCCTTCCCCACAATATAACCATACTTTCACTGTATTTGATGTTGGTATAATTTGTGGAGGGGAAGGGGAAAAAAAAACAAATCGTTTAACTAGGGATACAGGTGGACCCATTGCAACAATGAGATGTACAAGTCGTTATGTCAAAAAACAAGCTTAACAACTTGGTGGGGGGGAGGGGAGGAGTATGGGAAGGGATGGAAAGGGGAAACAATGAGGAGGCAACAATGCTTGATAAGAAATGTACTCGTTATCTTGCCCATGTAATTGTAAATCCTCTGTACGTTATTCTCACAATAAATAAATAAATAAATACATTAAGCATGAAAAGAAAAAAGAAAGCAATCCAATTTATAGTAGCTGCAAAGAAAATCCTAGAAATAAGAAATGATGTAAAATATTTTTTACAACTAAACTGTAAACTTAATAAAAGAAATTGAAAAGGTAAAAAGAAAAGTCATCTTATGTTCATGGATTAAAAAATCAATTTTATTAGACTATTTATACTAATCAAAATTATATACATATTTAATACATTGCTCAGAAAATTCTAAGGATATCCTTCATAAAACTAAGAAAAACAATCTGTATAACAAGTAACTTAAACATCAAAATCATTTAATAATCAAAGCAATACTGAGCAAAAAACAGCAAAGTTAAAGGCCTTATACTATCTGATGTCAAAATATACTAGCAATTTGTTGGCCTAAAACCAAAGTTTAGGTAAATACAAATAAGCAAATAATACAAAACTCACTTGCTTCTGACTAACCAAGGGATCAATGAAAAATTAGGAAATAAATGTATTAAATTAAAATGGATATATACCATACTAGGAAGACATAATGAGGGTACAAACATGCTGAATATAGCAAAACACAAAATTCCAGCCTAGAAGCTAGCACACACATCTACAACAGATTGATTTGCAACCAAAGTTTCCAAAACCATATGTTAAAGAAAAGACAAGACTTTCAAGAACCAATAATAGGAACAATGGGTATCTCTTTGCATAAGAATGAAATCACACATCCCATCTCTCTTATCAGTTACAAAACTCAACTCAAAATGAATTAAAGACTTACATGTCAAACTAGAAACTGCAAATTTACTAGAAGAGAACATACAGGAAATATTGCTGACTCTTGCATGAACTTCTTAGTGCAGTTGTTAAAAATGTACCACACATTCGGTAACTTAAAACAACAAAAGATACTTTCTTGGACAGAAGCAAAGACAAGAATCTGAAGTCAAGATGTTCCTTTCAGACTCTGGGCAGAATTCTTCCTTGCTTCTTTTTAGCCTCTGGTGGTGAATATTAATTCTAATCATTCTTTATAGTTGCTCCTCTCTAGTCTCAGCATCTGTTATCAAATAGCTTTCTCCCCAGTATTACATGGCTTTTTGCATGAGGACAATAGTCATGTTAAATTAGGGCCTACCTTGATGACTGTAACTTTGTAACTGCCAAGATTAAAATCTGACTCACAGATACAGGAAGCCAGAACATACTTTTTTTAAGGAAGGAGACATAATTTTACTCACAAATTTACCTGTCATTTTTCTTTGTACAACTATTATTCCAAAATTAAATGAATTCATCCTACTCAAAGTTGTTCAACTGAGTTTTAGGTCAAACTTTTTTTTCCCTAAATTATCAGCAAATCATTCTGAATTTTAAGAACATAGGATATGCCATTGTTCCCTGTTGGGAACAGTAGCTGAACCTGAAGAGCTCCTTAAATGGGTTCTGATATGTTGACTCTGAATCACTGATAACTGATCTCATGGATCTCCACATCTCTGACATCTGACATAAATAAAATACTACATTTTCTGGCTTGTTTATGAGTATATCTTGGAGAGCAATGCCAAAGCCTCTCTGAAGGAAAGATATATTACACCTATTGCTTTTCCAGTCTATAAACCTGGTCACTCTGTCATAAAAAAAAAAAAAAAGATTGGTCTGACATTATTTCTTCTTCCTATGACCAACCTGCCTATTACCCAATTCTCTTTGCTAGTTTTAAAATCTAAAGAATTATAACATGCCCACGAATATAATATTTTGCTTAAAATGTAGGGCAGCCAAAATTTTATGCACTGTTTCATATGAAGATGCCTATTTTAAACCTCTTGGATAAACACTTTTTTTTTCTTTTTTCTTTTGGATAACCACTTTTGTCCTTAGTATTTAAAAAAAATACCTCCATGATTCTCTTAGAAAAGTACAAATTTCAGACCATCTTAATTTCTCCCAAATGTTTTTAAAAAGCATTCATTGAACTGTACCATAAAAACGAATAAAAGAATGGAGCATTAAATCTAAAGTTAGAACAAGCAAACTAGACTAAATAAAAAAAGTTTCCTGTTCTGTTTTTATAACAGAAATGTTGTATATAAATGTTTGACCTTATCATCTTCAATTTGGGAAATGAATTTCACTTTCATGTTGAATGAAGTAATGTCAATTTTTGCTCACAGCTGATTTGATCTTAAAATAGATGATTATCTCTGAATCCAAGTATTTACTAGTAAGTAAAATCAAATTCCTCTACTTACTTAAATGTTTTGGAACACTTAAGTTACCTAGAAGGACATTAGTAGCTTGCCACCATGGGTTACATTTGTCTTTACACATAGCTGAATGTGAAGGAGTCTTGATAAATTTGCCTTGAAAGGTAATCTAAACTATTTAGTTTTACATTAGCAGTCAGCTCTCTGTTTCTTGCCAGCTTTTTATAACAGAATTTTACTGTCTTAGCCTTTGATTCAAAATTATTTATCAACCTTTCCTATTCTGAGTCCATTTCTCAACTTTTCATAGGTGATATGAACTTCCACATTTACCTCAAGGCTTACTTCACTGTTAAGTCTTCTTCAACCAACTTGGCCTTTTAAACAATTCCACTCAACCCAAATCTGGAAAAGCCCTCCTGGGGTTATCTTCAACTGTCATTAAGTTACTGGATACTCAATTTTGACTGCATGCTCCAATAATTGCTATTAACAGATGGCTGGAAACTGAGCTGTCTGAAATGTTTAAACCTTGTTTCATTTTTCAAACCCCACATGTACAACAGGTGTAGCACTAATCTAAGGCACTTGGTTCCATTTTTTTTGTTGTTGTTTGTTTATTTTTTGGTGGTTTTTTTTTTTCTGATCTAAAGCTGTCTGAAATATCACAGGGATGATTTCTCAGCAATCCGAATAAACATGAGTTTGGCTTTTGCAAGGATTCAAAGATGTTTTCTATATGTGTTCCAAAATGTGAATTGAAAATTAGTGAATGAGTGATGTATTCTAATGTACATGTATACAAAATAATTCATTGACAGTGCTTTCATTCAAAGATTTGTTCAGAAAAGAAACATGTCTATTTAAGTGGGAAAAGTCTCTCATATTAGTTTTTGACATTGAATGGATAAAACATTCAGGATTTTGTTGTTTCTTGTTTTTCAGTTTTTTGTTTTTATTTTGCTTTCGCTTTCCCTGCCCTGTTTTTTAGTACTAGAGTATGAACTCATAGTTTCTCCCTTTTAGACAGATGCTTTATCCCTTGAGCCATGGCCCCAGACTTACTTTTTTTGTCAGCCGTGGGCCTGACTCTAGGCTTGGGTGCTGTTCCTCAGCTCTTCAGCTCAAGGCTAGCACTCTACCACTTGAGTCACAGCGCCACTTCCGGCTTTTTCTGCTTATGTGTTTCTGAGGAACCGAACCCAGGGCCTCATGTATGCAAGGCAAGCACTCTACCACTGAGCCACCTTCCCAGCCCCGCCAGACTTACTTTTACTCTATAAAGATGGAATATTGTCAGTGTTTCTTTTGCCACCAGCCTTCAACTTTATACTCTCTCCAAGAAAACTGGGCTTCTTACATTTTCTCAATTACAGAAGTGTTTTATTTCTCTCACACAGATTGTTTTAAATTGCCTAAAATAGTTTTCCTCTCTGTCTGTACAGGTCTATTTTCCACTCCTCTTTCAGATCTCATTTAATGCTTTTTTTTCCTGCAGAAGCTTTTCCTGACTCATTAACTCTAAGTGTGCATTAACTGTACATTGCTGCCTAACCACCAGACTCCAAACTCCAAGGACCTTTCACCCGCTTACGACTGGGCTTGATACCATGTATTGTGACATTCCAGCTCCTCACGTACTCCTTTGCTGGACAACTACAGGAGAGCACAACACTCATGTAAGTATACTGCCCTTAAAGTACCCTAGAGACAGCCAGTTGTAGTGGCTTGATTTTGTAAGCCTAGCTACTGGGGAGCCAGAGGTCAAAGGATCATGACCCAAGGGAGCGGGGAGGGGGGGGGGGGAACGGGGGGGGGGAGATCTTGGGCCTCAATCTCTCAATCTCAAACAATGCCTATTTATTGTGGAGCCTGGTGCATGCCTAATCATCCCAGCCAAGGAGAAGCACAATGCAGGGCACAGTGCTGTACACCTGTTACAGCAGCTACACGGGAAGCACCGATAGGAAAATTGTGGTCCAGGGCCACCCAGGCATAAAGTGAGACCTTATTTAAAACAATAACAAACACAAAAGGGCTAACAGAATGGCACAAATAGTACCACTAGCAAGTATAAGGCCCCAAGTTCAGTACAATATAGCCAAAATTTGACAATCTCTTTTTTCCTAAGCTATCTCTTTCTCACATTTACTTTTTTTTGGTCCGTCATTTGGCCTGAACTCTGGGCCTGGGCGCTGTCCCTCAGCTCTTCAGCTCAAGGCTAGCGCTCTACCACTTGAGCCACAGCACCACTTCTGGCTTTTTCTGCTTATGTGGTGCTGAGGAATCGAACCCAGGGCCTCATGCATGCAAGGCAAGCACTCTACCACTGAGCCACCTCCCCAGCCCCTCTTTCTCACGCTTGTTATGGTGGTCTCCATTGGCTTTCATGATTCTCTAGCTATGGCTTACTCTCTCAGAAGAGTAATGGATCAAGAAAATGTAATATTATATATATACATATATATATTATACAGATGCAATGGGATTTTACGCAGGCATTAGAAAGAATGATATTGCATCATTTGCAAAAAAAAAAAAAAAATTGGAAAGACCTGGCAAAATATTATGTTAGGTGAAGTCAGGCCAGAGAGACAAAGGTTGCGTATTTTCTCTCATACGTACCAGCCAGAATAAATAGGGGTTTTATAAAACTGTACACAAATGTGTTCCCTAAAATCTAGTCGATGCATAGAAGAAATCAAATAGTGTAAATCCTTAGAAACGCTAAATCAAAGTTCAACAAAATAAACATCAGGAAATAGGTACTTAAAGGGTGAGGTAGGTGGAAGATTGAAGACAAATGGGGAGAATGCACAGCCTACAAAATTAAGAAAAGTGAGGGAAGGGTTGGGTTGGGAGGGATGGGTGAACATGTTGAAAGGGGTGGTCTTGGTAGAGCTACTTCCTGTTCATAAACTGTGTTGTTGAGGGGCGATTCCTTTGCACAACTATTTAATGATAATAAAAATACTTTTTAAATAAAATAAAAAGTGAAAAAAGTGCTTTTCTTTAACATGAAGCAATTCATGTCTTTCCTCTACTCACAAATGTCCAGTGGTGGGGCCTGGGAAAGTGGCTCAGTGGTAGAGTGCTTGCCTTGCATGCATGAGGCCCTGGGTTCGATTCCTCAACACCACATAAGCAGAAAAAGCCGGAAGTGGCCCCGTAGCTCAAGTGGTAGAGTGCTAGCCTTGAGCTGAAGAGCTGAGGGACAGTGCCCAGGCTTAGAGTTCAGGACCTGCGACCTACAGAAAAAAAACAAAACAAAACAAAAAACAAATGTCCAACGGCTCCTAAAGACATTGAATATCCCACAGTGGTCTATAAGAGCCAGCATCCACAACTTTCCTGGCTTTTCCCACATTCATTCCTGACCGAATTCTATTGCAATTGATTCTCTTGCTGATCCTTCAGTGGATCCTATTCTGGGGACTTTGTCTATTGTATACATGTCCTAGTAGTGTTCTACCCTCAGATTTTACACAGCTTCAATTCCTCCAGTCCTTGGCTTAAATATTACCTTGTCAGGGAGAACTTCCTACACCATCTTTTTTTAAAAATTTTTTTGCCAGTCCTGGGGCTTGAACTCAGGGCCTGGGCACTGTACCTAAGAATTATGCTCAAGACCAGCACTCTACCACTTGAGCTACAACGCCACTTCTGGCCTTTTCTGTTTATGTGGTAGTGAGCAATTGAACCCAGGGCCTCATGCATGCTAGGCAAGCCACATTCCCAGCCCGTCTTTTAAAAATTGTCCTTACCATTAGAAATTGCTTGTCTATCATTTTTGTTTTCCTTTCTTTCTTTTTCTTTTCCATACTACTTTTTTACTTCTACTACATTACTTTATTTACTTTTCATCTTACTTTCCATCTGTGTTTGTTTTGTTTTTCCCAGTGGAACATAAATTCCATGGGTCTGGGTTGGTTTGTTTCCAGTGACTAGAGTAGGCTTAGTATTTAGGCATTCAACAATATTTGTTGAAAAATGTTTGACTCTGTATGGCTAAAACCTAAATAAGATTTTCTCCATTCTTGCATCAAGTTCATAGTAAAAACAAAACAAAGGAATGATGCTTACTAGTCCCAATGAGACAATAGGTTTTCTTTTTTTAGAGGCTCACATTCTAGTGTTTCTACAAAACTAATTTGTTTTAACTTTTAAGCCATAAATATTTAATATAGCATCCAGGTTTCAGCTGACCCATGACATACACCAACTGGAGTGCATGCTTGCCAAGAAAATTCTGCCTAATCACATCAAACGGATCTTAAATTTTAAATTTCTCTAAAATTTAAAGCATCTCAGGCCAAGTGATTTTTAAAAATATGTAGCCTGTAAGTTGTTTCTCCATTTTTCCATAGGACTCTCTTTCAAAGGGAAAATTTGGGGACTTTTGTATGCTTCCTGATTTTTTTTCCAATCCTGAAATGCTATAATCCTCTTATTCTAGGGATGTATATGGATATTTATGCAAGAAATGCATAATTTAATATAACCTACTCTGCTTCTTGTGGGCCTCAGCTTAATGCTTTCCTCCATGGTTCCTGGAAGAGAAACAAGCATTGCCTGGCCACAGGTGTTCTGTGCCATGGCTTAGTAATGAGGAAGGAGGAATTCTCCAGACAGGAGAAGTAGAAAGTAAATTATCTGGTTTTGTTCAGAGACCATAGCTCAAATAAGAGGCACCATCTGTGCAGCTTACTCCCTACTTCTCACTGTTGAAACCCTATTAAAAGAGCCACTAGAGCATTGGCATAAATATTTCAAATAGAAGGAAGACGATATTGTCGGAAAACAATGGGCGTGAAAACTTGATCAAGCCCTAAGGTTGTTCATTTAAGCCAAGATATTTTTCAATACAATTTGTTGGGCAAGGATTGTCTTGCTTCATTTTGTTTAAGCCGTATGACTCTCTTAAAATCCATGCATTTAGTGTCTAGGAACTAACTGAATTTATAACCACAGAACCAATCTTTTCTGATTTTGTTTCCAAGAGTCTCGCAATTTGTAAACATTGCTTCTAAATTGGGCTGTGTAGGGGAGCTGGTTGAAGCCATTAGGGAATTTAACCCTAGATAAATCCTTTGCCACCACAGCCAGCAATAAAAACACTATAAATTGAATAGAGATTTGTCATTTTTGCGATTCGTTCTCTAATGGGCTTAGCGCTTGTTGCAACGAGTCCTCAGGGGCCCTCTGGAGTGTAATTGCAAAAAAGGCACTGGCCCAGTGTTAAGGCCAAGCTAAGGCAGCCAAGGGACAAGTCAGGTCAGGCCACTGTGCTCTCTTGGAGGGCTCACGGTAATCTGGTTCTGCTGTCACACAAATATAGATACTGTTCTCTGACACTCTGCCATTGGTAATCTCACTCTCCCAAACAGTCTGCTACACTGTAGAAAATGCACGGTGAAAATCACTGTGTACATCGATACGACACAAGAGAAAAGAATATGAGCTGTTACAGTCAAATCAATGACTTCCCGTTTGGACATTTAAGCATGTTCTTTCCAGCATTAGCTTTTCTGCCTTCAGGGCATTACATTAAATATTTCTTTCCTACATGATATTCCACAAATTAAACTGGGGTTATCTAAGCAAAGTTTGGGATTCAGAGGAAGAAAACAAACAGCAAGCGTATTTTACTGGTGTCCTTTCTCATGCAGAACTAACTGTAAGTCATCAGATCTTTCCAGAACCAAGTTTGGAAGAGGACTCACTGCCCACCAGTGCCCATCCCAAGGCTGAACCAGGTGCCTTAGTGTAGGATTCACTAGGAGCAATTAGAGCTGAGATCTCACAGCTGAAATGCCCCCCCCACACACACACCTTGAAACAGCATCCCTTCCAAATAGAATTGCCCATGCAACACAATTTTCAATCATGACACATACATGAGAGTGTGCTGGGCATTTCCCAGGAAACTTCTGTGGTTTTTCATGGAAGAAAACAGGTCTGGCTAGAACTTAGCTCTCTTCCTTCTTCCTACCATCAGCTGCGGTTTGATATCTGAAACCACATCAGTGTTGTTTGCTTGCTTGTTGGTTTTTGACCAGATGTCCAGCCTGAGAGGAAAACAGAGTACAACGCTGTTGCTTGTGGTGGCTGATGAAAATGCCTGAGTGTTCCGTCCCTCACTGGCAGAGGCACACCAGCAGCAGATGCTGGAAGAGAAAGGAAGAGATGGGCTCCTGCTGACACGATAAACCATTTTAGACAAAATAAATAACGTCTATGGTTCCTGGGAGTTTATCCTAGAGATACACTCCTATGCACAAAGATATTATTTCTCCATACTCTGTTTTTTGTTTGTTTGTTTTGGGGTGTGTGTGTGTGTGTGTGTGTATGTGTGTGTGCACACATGCATGCTTGAACTCGGGGCCTGATCATTGTCCCTTACTGTATGTAGCATTTTTGTTCAAGGGTGGGGCTCTACCACTTGAGCAGTTAAGCCACAGCACCACTTCCTCCATTTCCAGCTTGTTTATTTTTTGGTGGTTAATTGGAGATAAGCGTCCTGTGGACTTTCCAGCCTGGGCTAGCTTCAAGCTGCAATCCTCAGCTCTCAGCCTCCAGAGGAGCTACAGGCATGAGCCAGCCATTGGCTCCCAGCTACACATGCTCTGTGTTAAGAGAAGTAAGTTTGGAAGGATATGGCTGATAGTCTTGGCCATAAGGAAGGATGAAAGAGCTCTGACTTTGAAATATTCCTGGCATGAGACTGAAGTCTTCCTTTGCCTGTCATCACTGTGGGGGCTTGGACACATGCGTTTCCAGACTCACTCACATCATCTCCATGATGTGTTCAGTAATACCGCTTCACAGCAAAATTGCTGAAGCTGCAGATAAGGTATGTAACACATTCAGACAATGATGCGGCATGGCAGCCACTACAAATATACAGGCCTTCACTTTCAGGCATTTACCATGTTTACTATTGATTTGACTTACCAGTTTGTTGTCAAGAAAGCATATATAAAAGGTCTGACTTCATTATGCATTGAATTTCTACATGACATAGCAATTATTAAAATTTCTAAAATATTTGCATTGCAGGAGCTATAAATATTAAAAGACATTGCATTTTATTGCATTTTCTTAAATTTAATAGCTCATATTTTAAGTTCCACTTAAAAGAACAAATACTCTCTATCCTTGGCAATTCGCACTTGAATTTGGAAAGTTATTAGACTATAAGGGATATGGGTCCTCTTTGTACAAACCTATTATTCAGATAAACATTGTCATAAATCATAGATTTGCTCCATTCACTCTGTTCTTATTCATGGTGATTAAAGTCCTTCAGGAAATACATTTCTGTCATAGCAAAGAGAGATGTACCTTATTCTATCCCAAATTTAGTTTCTTATATGGCTGTCTTTAAGCATTAATATTTTCAGCTTAATTGTGCAAAATAATATATAGATTAAAAAAATATTATGAATAAACAGATTAAAAAGGATATTATGAATTAATTCTGTAATATAGTGGCTTGCAAGAAGCTTTGGTAGGTAGCATTATTGTCAGCCTAAGAGTGACTAGCAGCATCTTCATGCCCCTACCACATGGTGTCATAGTTGGATGTCAACACTACTTCTTGACCTCAAAATAACAACTGTTAATCATTCATCTTATTGCATAGACATTGTTCTAAGTCACTTCAAGCATTCTCGAAAGCTCAATTTCATTTTAAAACAGGTCAATAATGAATGTGGTTGTTAACCTCAAATGCAAGCACATAAGAAGTTTAAAAAAAGATTCAGCACACTATTTTATGTGGTGGCATTACTGTTAAAAGGCAAATAAACTCTCTCAAGTCACATATTGAGAACACGAAGTGAATCAAATAGGAAACAATATATAAAAGTTAATAAACTGAATTCAACTACCTTTTTCTCCTATGATCTACCCGTATGAATTTAAAGAAAATAAGGGAGCTTATCTGGAAGGTACTGCCTCAAATAGCCACAAGTGAAATAGAATGAGACAGCTACAGGAACCAACTACCAAAGCATGTCTATACTTGAACAGAAAAAAAAATGTACATTGGATTGGCCATGAGGAAAACTAGACTGGTGGCAAAGCCTTACTGTCAGCAGCAGAGACTGCTAATTCATTGTTCTTGATTCTTGAAGTATGCTGAAAATAGAGAAAACCTACCATTTAGTACTAAACCAACAGCGCATGAACCCTAAGGACAAATACGGCCACCGATGCCCAGCTAATCATAATTTTAACTTCAATATTTTCCTCTTACATTCCCATGTAGCAGAACAAAGAAGACTTTGTATTTTAATTTTACAAAAAATATATATTCTAAATAATGTCTTATCCTAGTATGAGATGCCCGGAAATATTTTCTAGTGATTGCATGTAGTGTATTATCTGTCACTGAGCATTTTAATGCACCATTGATCTGTATATTGTTGGATATTCTTCTCATGGAAAAGTCAACAAAACATCAAAGTTAATTGACTTGACTTTCTTCAGATATAGTTACATAAGGTAACTCCTCTTAATGAACATATACTCTTCAAATAGTCTACCATAGCACTGAGATGATCATCAAATGGGAAAAGCAACTAAAAGGAACTAAATAGAAAATATAAGTCTTAAAGATTGTCAGTGAGTTATCAGTCATCTAACTTTTCCCAATGGTCTAAGCATGGTCTGTCCCATATGAAGAACTTGTTTGAGTTCAATTTAATTTAATTTTAATTTTCATTCCACTATGCATATTTCAGGTGCTCAGTAGCCACATATGACCAGAGGCCACAGAATTGGACAGAGCTGATATAAAAGCGTGATCACCCCCACACCCTGAATTTCAATCTACTTCTCAACACAAGCCCCGGATGATCTAGGAACTCAAAGTTTGAAAAACACTGGCAAACCCACTGAATTACTTATCATTGCCTTCACTCTTATTGTGGCACAAAACACTGAGTTGATTTGCAGCATGCTGAAATATTCACTTCTGGGCCAGAGACAAAAAGGCAAACTTAAATTACTTGATAGTAGTAAGAAGAACACAGTCTTCTTAAAAAGAAAAAAAACTACAAATTTCCTATTTTTCTCTGGTTTCCTATCAGCCAGTATGTATTGTTACTGCTCTTATAAGGACTTGTAAGAAAGTTAGTAGAAATTAAATGTGAAGTCTGTGTTCTCCTCCTTGCTATTGATCTACTGGATGTTTTGTTGTTTTGTTGCATATTCTTTTTTTCTTTTTTCTTTTTTTTTTGTCAGTCGTGGGGCTCAAACTCTAGGCCTGGGTGCTGTCCCTGAGCTCTTCAGCTCAAGGCAAGAGCTCTACCACTTGAGCCACAGCACCACTTGCAGTTTTCTAGTGTTTATTGGAGATAAGAGCCTCACAGACCTTCCTGACCTGGATGACTTTGAACCATGATCCTCAGATCTCAGTCTCCTATGTAGCTAGGATTACAGGTGTGAGCCACCAGTGCCCAGATTATTGGGCATTCTTTATGTTAAAAGTTGTTCACATGTTTAGAAATAATACTCCTATAAAAGTGCATGTAAGTTTAAGAAGGCTAAGAAAGTCTGGGAATGTAGAAAATGGTGGTGACCCATAGGAAGTTTTGAAGCAAAACATAGGCACCTTACTCAAGGAAAATATTGACATAGATTCCCATCAAGACATTTTCAGAGCTTGGATTTTCTGCTGTTCTAGGAAGCCAGGGAGAAAAGAGCTGGTGAGTTCTTTTTGCCAATATAAGGATATTAATCCAAATTTGAAAGTAGAAATGGTTTAAAAATCAAAACTGATAATGTTGATGTTCTAAGAAACACAAACTCTTACAAGCCAGGCATTCTTCCAAGAGACAGATGTCTTTGAGGATAGCTTCTATATATCAAGTGCCCATGCTAGTGCTTATAGCAGAGCAGACATAGATTAAATACCATTGTCTCCTCTAGAAAGAACTTGCTACTCTATCTTGTATATTCACATAAAAGACAGACATAATCAAGCATTTGTTTTCAAATATTCTAAAATAAAATTAGTTTCCTAGGGTAAAAACTGAAAACTTCTGTAGCTCAGAAAACGGAGTAAAAAGTGAACTACTAGCCCTTAACCAATATAGTTGAGATGCATCATTTACAACCGTGAACACTTCTGATTTATGTCCAATATATAAAACTCACTGAAAATTTGTTGGAGTTCCTGCCCTTCCTTAAAGAAAAACATTGAGAAAATATTATTAGGGAATTTATTCTTGATAAAGTAAGGTTTGAATTTTTAAGCAAAAGTTCAGTGCCTTCTACTACAAATTTGACTTTTACTATGAGATGTATTTAGATATTCTCTAAATATGTGAGCATCTGTTGTTTTTCTATTTTTACTGACTACAGTGCTAGACACGTAGAAAGGTTAAACATGAGGCCAAATGTCAGCACCAAAGACAGGACTGTGATGCATCGCCTTTGCTTGGTTTGTTATTGATGTTTCCCTCTTGACATATATGATAATACCTTCCCTATGGATTCCCTTGGAGACCTTGGAAAAGTCACAATTACTTTAATTTCCTCATCTGGTGAAGAATACATGACAGATTGGACAAGGAAATGATAAGAGGAGAGGACAACATACAGTAATCACCTGTGGAATGGAAGAAGGTGGGTCCAACTAATTTTTCAAATGGTTCATTAATACCATTATCTTATTTATGTTACAGGTTCTAAGAGTCTAGAGTCTAGACAGACATTATCACCTCCCTGGGTTCTGGTCCTATCTTATATTCTTTTTGAAAATGTAACACAGAAGGTAAACAGACAGATGGAATTCTGCAAAGAAGAATAATGAACATTAGTAGAACTGGCTCTCAGTTCCCCTAAAGCAGATTACCCTTGACAAATCTTCACTGCAAAAACAATATTCCACTTCACTGCTTACTTTGCTAACAGCTCACATCTATTTACCCTTAACTTGGCATGTAGCCGGCATTCAAGCTCCAAAGTCGCTTAGAAATGTGAAACTCATAGAGTGGAAAGGAAAGAGCTTTTTAAAAATCAACTTGGCCTATCATCAATCCAAATGACTCTCAGATGCTTGAACAATCCCACGGATGTACAACTCACTACCTCCTCAGGCAACTATTCTATCTCTGGACCAAGTCCTTGCTCTGGGAAGAATAAAAGTAATAGCTGTTCTTAAACTTTATTTTTATGTTAGATTGATAAACTCTCCTCCCCCAATCCATGGTAGGTTTCATGGAGGAGTTGTCAGCATTCTGTGAAGAAATGAATAGTTTCCAATTCAGATTGCTTTGACAAAAATCCAAGTCATCCAAAACAATCACATTGTAAATGAAATTTTCATAATATTACAAGCAATCATTTATCAATAATAATAAAAATTATTGCCCATAACTGACATCAAGAATTATTGAAGACATTACGTGTGGCTAGTGATAGTTTAGTTTCATTCTGCCACTTTTAGCAGGCCTTAAGATACGTCTTCTCAAACCAGCTTGGGCAGACAGGTAACTGGAAACTAATCTCTTCTTTCTAGGCTTCTGCAAGAATTCTTTGTCTACTTGCTGTAGATTTCAAAACTCAAAATTTGTCCCTTTTTGGTGGCATAGCTGTTACCAGTGAACGTTGTCTAGACAATAGCCTAGATAAAAATTGTGTCTTTACTTGTCCTATACACTTGCGTCTTCCACACTGATTTGTTTTGAGAAGTTGAACATACAAGCCAACAATGACCAGAACCTATGTAGGAATAGAAGTAACTCATAATCTTCAGCAAGTTGTCATGGGAGCCAAGCTAGTATGCACACAGCCAAGTTGTAGAAAGCCAGATAGTTCATTAAAAGTAGGGAGCTAGTAATCTTCTACCAGTTAGTGAGGAAGTCTGTAACAATCAGAGTCAAATAGGTAAGTCTTGGTTAATAACAGAAATCTTAGCTTTGTCCTTGCTTACAAATGAAGACCAACATGAGTAAGTACCCCCTCTCTAATGGTATGTAATGACTCTTCTAGTTGGCCTCCCTCAGGTTCATGATGACCATAGTATCCCAGGAGGTCATGTCTGCTGCCTGCCATTTTTCCCCCTACCATCAAGTTTTCCACTCCTCCAACTGTGCTATATTTCTACAACAAAGCACAGTGATGTTAATAGCTCCCTTCTCATAGCAGACTGTTTATATACAGACTTTATATGTTCTTCATTTGGTTGATAGAATTGTACTAGTGAATTTCTAAATCTCTTGGCATAAGTAGTAACATCACAAACCATGAATGATATTATCAAAACAATTTAGCTTCTATAAGTGGTAAAGTACTTACTCTAGCTCTTTTGCCTATATCCTAATCAATATATGTAATGTAATATTTTCCAAGGCATATAGCACATGATAAGTAAATGATGGAAATTAGGTCTAGAAGCTCAATTCTTTGATTCCTTTTTTTCCAAATATTTATCTGGATCTAATTATTTATTCCCAATAACTGCTTGGCAGGAGTTCTTATCTCTGTTGTACCAGTGCATATTTTTTCAGTGAAATTGGCAGGATGTTGTATCATCATGTTTTTCAACAGATTAATATAATTTACTAATGAATAAGCATTAGTGTAGATCACTTCTTATTGAACCTCCAAATGCTTTCATTCAATAATTTTCCATAGATATCTATCTATGAACCAACCAGTTTTTTGAGTGGGGGGAGAGTTCTTGAGCTCAGGGCCTTAATGCTGTCCCTGAGCTCTTTTTGTTCAAAGCTAGTGCTCTCACATTTGAGCCACAACTCCATTTTCGGGTATTTGGTAGTTAACTAGAGATCAGAGTCTCCTGGACTTTTGTGCCCAGGCTGGTCTTTGAACCTCAACTTTCAGATTTCAGGCTCCTGAATAGCTAGGATTACAGCTATAAGCCACTAGTACCTGGTGCAACAACCTTTTTTTTTTTTGACAATCTCAAGGAAGTACCTTGTTTCAACAGTATTATACCAAATCTGTTCTCCACTGTTTCAAACTTTGCAAGATCAAGTTCTTGCCACAGAAAGAAGGACATTCATTTCATTGCTTCTTTTCTTGGTTGCCTACTGTGACAGTTCTGCCTGATTTCAAATGGAAGATTAAACGATGATAGGAGCAATAACCCCCATCATGCTAGCAGAGCAGCATCTGTTGAATTTCCTCTAGCTTCTCCGAAGCTCTAAGAGAAGGATATGTCGATCACATATCCTGTGTTCATTTCCACTTTGCATATATCACATATATCTATTAAAATGTCTACAGCTAATAAATTGGTAAAAAGACGAAGAAACTGCACGATCAATGACATTTAATTTTTTTATCTAAGTGTTTTTCTACATTTCAGAAAATATTAACAATAAAGACTTTACCATCTTCATTTTCAGTCAATTTACATCCCAACAGGTCGCTGTTTTAGGAAATTGATGTAACCAAGTTGTTTGGGGTGTTCAAGTTGGAAAAGCAATAGAGAAAGACTTTGAACAATAGCTTGAAGTGGCATGAAAATAGACTTAGAACATTTCTATTGCTGTATAAGTGCATGTCTTGGTGGAAATGTCAGCCAAAGTTCCTGCGGGGAAGAATCAATTATATGCATCTATAGATGGGTCAGACATCTACATTTACTTGTGAAAGTCAGGGAGGCCAAGATTTCTGGAAGAAGTAGCTATTATCCAAAACATTTTCTCTATTAAAAAAAAAAGTTCTAATTATTATGCTCATACTCACTCTTTTCAGTAGTAGGTTCACCAACTCAATAATAAACTAAATCAACTCATTTCTTTGATTCCTTTTCTTCAAATGTTTACTTCCATCAAATGATGCATTTCCAATAAATGACAGGAATGCTTTGGTGGGAATTTTGATTCTCAAATTTGGTTCTTAGATGTTTAAATCCTATGGCATGCTTTCCTACTTGTTTAAATGTTTTTTTTTAATTATCTTTTGGTAGTTGTAAGCACAAAGTGTAAACTCTGTGGACCAGTGCCTACACTCTCCTTTTTGCTTGTTTTCAGAGCCTATATGACATTTATTTGTACTAGTAACAGAGGAAGAAACCACCTTGTGCTCAGAGCAGCCCAGAGATCACGCTAGTCCCTGTGCTCACATTGGCTGGCAGAGATCTGTATACTGGAACCTACCTGAGGGACTAGGGACCTTTAGGAACTGAAGAGCTGATGCTGAAGAGACAGCCACAGCCAAAGCCAGAGACTTGGTTTTACTGAGCCTCAGCCTTTAGCTGGCAGAGCCTGAGACCACTAATGACGTGGACATAAGCAGGCTCCTCAAGCTTGAGGTGGGCAATTGAGGCAAACTGGTCAAACTCAAGGCTGATGTCCATTGATTCCTTGGATGTGGCCTCTTTACAAGAGCCTGCACAGCCTTAGCACTAGTACTCCTGGCCTTGGCATGGTTTGTCTGTTGTTTTTACTTCTCCTGTTATTCCTCTTCCCCCTTCCCCTCCTCCTCTGCCTCCCCCTCCCTCTCCTCCCCCCCTCCCCCCCCTCCCCCTCCCCCTCCTCCTCTTCTCCTTCTCCTCCTTCTTCTCCTTCTCCTCCTTTTTCTCTACTGCTCTTCCTCCTCCTTCTTTCTCTCCTCCTTCTTCCCCTCCTCCTCCTTCTCCTTCCCCTCCTCCCCCTCTTCCCCCTCCCCTCCTCCCCCTCTTCCCCCTCTTCCCCCTCCTCCCCCTCCTCCCCCTCCTCCCCCTCCTCCTCCTCCTCCTCCTCCTCCTCCTCCTCCTCCTCCTCCTCCTCCTCCTCCTCCTCCTCCTCCTCTTCCTCTTCTTCTTCTTCTTCTTCTTCTTCTTCTTCTTCTTCTTCTTCTTCTTCTTCTTCTTCTTCTTCTTCTTCTTCTTCTTCTTCTTCTTCTTCTTCTTTCTTCTTCTTCATTTAACAAAGCAGTTTATGAATATAAATATCCTGATCAATGCCACTCTGTACACTTTCTCATCCATCCCTCCCCTACCTACCTTTACCCTCACTCTTCTTAATTTTGCACGATATATATTGGATTCTTGTCTCCATTTCACCACTCTCTTCTTCATCCTCTGTGATGAGATTCACTTTTTAAAGTGAATTTGTGATTGAGATTTCTTGATGCTGTTACTGGGTCATTTCTAAGACTAATTGTGTATGATTTTATCTTTGGACTAGGTCTTTTCAGCATTCTACCCTGTGGCTTATATATATCACATCGGAGAATGACATATTTAAATAAAAATAAGGCATAGGATATGTTTATATCCAGTGAAAAGCAATTGAAGAGCATAACATTCTAATATAATCAGAATAGAGGATAAACCAGTATAGTTTCAGTTGTACAATAGGAAAAGAGTTTTAGAGACTGGGTGAAGAACAAGGTAAATATATTTAAAATCATTGAACTCAAAATTTATGAAAGTGGTAGTTTTAAATTTCATATACTTTACCACATAAAACGTAAGAAAATAAATAAAACAATTAGAATGTAGTATTTAATAACTACTGGCTTAATAAAGCTCTTCGATATAACTCTCCCTGGCACACATGCAAATGGCCAGGAGACCATGTCAAGTCCTAGCCGTCACCTGTCTCAATCTTCATTAATCCTGAAAATCATCTTTTTCCAAACCACTATCAAATAAACTATTCAATTGACATATGCAGGTTATCCAGCAATTGGGGAAAATTCCTTTTAACCCAGATCAGCTACGTTTTTCTCTTTGAGAATATCTTTCTGCCCTCTGTGAAGTTACTGGGTTATTGATGAGAAAGAAAATGAAATTGTAGTAGAAAGAAGAGCAAGGGTGCAGGGAGATTTAATAAAACACTCAAAGAGTTTCTTCTTTCCTTTTGGGTTCCCATCTGGCTTATCCAGAGAAAGAGAGACTCATTAAAAAGTTTATTTCCCACAGAGTTTAAAGTCCTGGGGAGCTACACTCTATCTTTCTTACCCAAAGACAGAAGATAAATGTGTAGAAAAACTGGGTTATAGCACTCATTACTCTGGTTTTTCTTCAGGTTATACTATTTCTATTTTGTGGTCACATATTTTATAAACTACATTTGCAATCTGTTATTTCAATTGATTTCATAGCTTCTTTATCACAATCTTGAGAGATAGATAGTATTGCCTTTATCTTACAGATAAGGTAACCTACACTCTAAAGAATTACTTATGTGACTTAGATCTAGGGAGTGGCAGAAGAATCATTTTGGGTGTTTTAATTCCAAACACCCTTTGTTTCTAATCAGCTAAAAATAACGCATGTTGATTTAGCCTTAGTTTTTAACATTTCCCAGAAACTGCAAAAATGGCCTGTTCCTTAGTTTGTTTATTTTTCATAAACTCCTAATACCTTTGCTGGTAAAAATGAATTTTCTATTCAAACAAATAAATTAACAGGTTGGGGAGGGGGCTAGGTACAAATCACCATGCATTTAATGTAGCATAAATTAAGAGTAGTTAATGCAAAGCCTTCAGAGAGAGTGTCCAGGTATCAGTTACAAAAGGTATGTGTTACCTATCAAAATTCCACCCTCATTCTTCAAGGAAATAGAAGAGGCAATCCAAAAATTCAAATGGAACAATAAAAGACCCTGAATAGCAAAAACGCTCCTCAACGGAAAGAACACTGCTGGAGGAATATCAATACCCAAATTTCAAACTCTACTATAAAGCCATAGTAATCAAAACAGCTTGGTATTGGCATAAGAACAGACCTCAGGACCAATGGAATAGAATTGAAAACCCAGAAATGAACCTACAGACCTATAGCCATCTAATCTTCGATAAGGGAGCTAAAACAATAGAATGGAAGACAGACAGCCTCTTCAGTAAATGGTGCTGGCAAAACTGGTTAACTACATGTAGAAAACTAAAGCTAGATCCTTATATATCACCCTGCACCAGAATCAACTCCAAATGGATCAAAGACCTTGAACTCAAAGCAGACACTCTGAAAACATTACAGGATGGAATAGGAGAAACCCTGGGTCTCCTTGGCTCAGGCCGAAATTTTCTGAATAGAGACCCGGAAACACAACAAATCAAAGAAAGGTTGGACAAATGGGATTGTATAAGGTTGTAGAGCTTCTGCAGGGCAAATGACATAGCTAGCAAGATCAATAGAAAGCCCACGGACTGGGAGAAGATCTTTACTAGCCATACAACGGACAAGGGTCTCATATCTAAAATATACTTGGAACTCAAAAAATTAAACCACCCAACAACAAATCCTCAAAGAAACAACTGCCCAATAAGTAAGTGGGCGAAAGACTTAAAGAGAAGCTTCTCTGAAGAAGAAAGAAGGATGGCCAATAGACACATGAAGAAATGTTCAACATCCCTAGCCATAAAAGAAATGCAAATCAAAACAACATTGAGATATCACCTCACTCCAGTTAGAACGGCAAAAATCAAGAACTCTAACAACAACAGATGCTGGAGGGGATGTGGACAGAAAGGAACCTTACTTCATTGTTGGTGGGAATGTAAACTTGGTTCAACCACTTTGGAAAGCAGTATGGAGGTTCTTCAAAAGACTTCACATAGAGCTCCCCTATGACCCAGCAATCCCACTTTTGGGCATTTACCCTAATGTTCACAAACAAGACCACACTAAAGCTACCAGCACAACTATGTTTATTGCAGCATTATTTACCATAGCTAAGATATGGAACCAACCCAGATGCCCCTCAGTAGATGAATGGATCAAGAAAATGTGGTATATATACACAATGGAATTCTATGCCTCCATCAGAAAGAATGACATTGCCCCATTTGTTAGGAAATGGAAAAACTTGGAAAAAATTATATTAAGTGAAGTAAGCCAGGCCCAAAGAAACGTAGGTCCCATGGTTTCCCTTATTTGTAATATCTAGTATATGTATGAGTCAAGCGGAAAAGGTCAGATAATGTGATGTCACGAAAATGAACCCTTAGATGTGTATTTTAATGTTTTTTCTTTCCTGCATTTGTTTCTAACACATTTATAAGATTATCTCTTTGTTGCTTTGTATGTCCCTCCTCCACAGTATAACCCCTGCTTTCACTATATTTGATGTCAGTATAACTTGTGGAGGAGATGGGGAAAAACCAGTTGTTTCAGGATACAGGTGGACCTGTTGCAACAATGAGAAGTACAAGTTGTCATGTCCAAAACGAGCTTTACAACGTTGGTGCGGGAGGGGGGGGGGGGGGAGAAGGATTGGGATTAGGGGGGGGAGGGGGGAGGCTGGGAAGGGATGTGAAGGATAAACAAAGGAGGAGGCTGCAATGCTTGGTAAGAAATGTACGCATTATCCTGCCCATGTAACTGTAACTCCTCTGTACAGTATGTTCACAAATAAAATTAAATTAAATTAAAAAAAAAAAAAAGGTATGTGTTATAGCTGGGCTGTGCCTAGAATTGGAGCTTGAAGGACTCTTGGTGCCCCTGACTTGACTGTGCCTAGGGACTACCAGGATGGAGGTGGAGCTCCATTCCAAGCATTGACATACAAGTTTAGTACTCACAATGAGAGACATGTGCTTATCATGTTCTAATCCTCCATTTCAGAGAGAAGGAAGTCCTAAGAACTAGCTCGCACTGAGACTCAACAACTCACTCAATATGTGTTGACCATCGTGATCACAGTAGATATTTCACTTGTTGGTAAGTAAGCAGGTGAACAGAATGAATGTGCCTTCTGTGTTATGGCTTGTTTCTACATCTGTGTATCAATTTAAGCTGACGTGCAGGTAGCTCTTAAAAATGAAACAAAAAGTCTCTGCTAAAATAAACATCAGAAATATGCAAGTTGAAGAATCCTACTTAACAAGCATCACTTTGGCATACACAGAGAAGTCTAAATATGTCGAGCATGCAGGGAGATGGAAAAGGCAGGAACTTTAAACAATGATGCATCATGTTAACAAGACATTTCCCTATAACTATAAAGCTGCAAACCAAAAACATTCCTTCTGATTGTAGTCCCTGGTAAAATCTTGCTCCTGTGCTTTGCATGCATAGGCTAAATCTCTCGGAATGGTGCCTCACGAAGCGGAGACTTTGGAAGTTGAGGATGAATAAAGGACACAAGTGTTTCATTTTACACTTTTCATAAGTAAACTATTTGAAGATATAATACTAAGATATTAATGTACTAATTGGATAGTGAACATGAAATCCTTGATGTTGTCAATATATACTTCAGCATTTTGTAAAGTTGAAGATAAAGATAATGGTAAAAAAAAAAAAAAAGCAAGTAAAATAAACAGACAACACTTTCCCTTTCAGAAAACAAAGAAGTTATGTTTTCTCATCCATCAATAATTTATCAAGCATGATCCCCCTCCCCAAACCTGAAGCTTCATCATTAGGACCACCCCCAAGGAATTTCAACATGCAATTACGCATCAGGAGTAAAAAGGACCTGTAAAGAGCCCATTGTTCTGGCTTGCTTTTGGGAGGAGGTTGGGGTGCACGATCCACTGATTGGTATCTGGATACCACAACTAGTAGGAACTAGCTTACAAGACCAAGCTTCTAATGTATATTTTGCATTGGTGCCAGTGGGATTTCTAGCTGCCCCAAGCCTGAGTTCCAGGCAGCATGTATGAAGTCCTCTATATGAAGTCCTTCATTTGGGTATGAATACTTCTCTGTCAGTTAGTTCTGCCATACAGTCTTAACACTGCTTTTGGACATGTAGCCTCAAATCTAGAACTTCCCTTCTCTCAAAAATTAATGAATCATACAATTGTCATTTAAACTTTTCTATTGCACAATATAATACAGATTCAAGAAAGCAAAAATCAAACTAGAGTTTAGTGAATTATTACTTTTCAAAATACACTTAGCCACCACTACCTCAGTGAGAAGAAGTGCCATTCTTCCCTGGCAGCCAATCACTACCTCTCTTAATTAAGAGTTACAGCCAATGTGGCTTTTAAAGTAATTACTTGCTTCCTTTCCTTTATAGATTTATCACCAATGTTTATCCTCTATGTACAGTATATGTGTGTGTATATGCTGGTACTGGCACTTGAGGTTCGGGCCTGGGCACTGTCTCTGAGCATTTTTGCTCAAGACTAGTGCTCTATCACTTGAACTGCAGTACCACTTCCAGCTTTTTTGGTAGTTAGAGATAAAGATCTCATGGACTTTTCCTGCTTGGACTGGCTTTGAACTGACATTCTCAGATCTCAGCCCCCTAAATAGATAGGATTACAGGCATGAGCCACCAGAGCCTGGCATCTCTGGATTTTGAATGCTTGACCCAGACCTCAGGAATCTGACATTATTCCAACATGCCTTTGTTTGTTCATTTGTTGTAAGAGGAAAATCGTGTTTGGTAAACTCGACCTGGGTTCCTTCAATGGGCAAGTTCAGATGTTCTCTCTCTCTTTCTTTCCCTCTCTTTCTCCCCCCTCTCTCTCAGTGAGGAAACACACCTCATGTTGTAGTTTGAATATATCATGTTTCCTATGAAACTTAGTGTGTAACAGTGTAGTCGTGTTTGAAAATGGAGCCTTTTAAAGATGATTAAGTTACTAAGATTGTACACAATTAGTTACCAAGAGAGCTTCACCATACAAGTAGCTCCTCCTCCTTGTATTTTGTCTCTTCTGAATATTCCTCCTTGTGTTTTGTCTCTTCTGCATGCATCCTCTTTCTCTTCCACCATGAGGTCTGCACCAGAAACATAACAAATGCTGCTCCCACATTGCACTTCCCAGGCAAGTAAACTTATTTTCTTAATAATGAGCCAAATCTTAAGTCTTTTGTTATAGCAACAGAGAACACTCTATGAAATCTAATTATTCCAAAATAATATTGTCAATGCAATTTCAAGAAGAGAGGGTGTTGACAAAAGTTTATTTTAAGTGTATATCTCATTTCTCTATCCTGAGGAGTTGGTTTTTATTTTTATTTTTATTTTTTTTTTTAAATCTCAATGTCATTCTTTTTTTTTTTTTTTAAATTTTATTTTATTTTATTTGAGAACATACTGTACAGAGGGGTTACAATTACATGGGCAGGATAATGCATACATTTCTTACCAAGCATTGCAGCCTCCTCCTTTGTTTACCCTTCACCTCCCTTCCCAGCCTCCCCCCTCCCTCCCAACCAATCATACCCCCCCTCCCCCCCCACCAACATTGTAAAGCTGGTTTTGACATGACATTTTGTACTTCTCATTGTTGCAACAGGTCCACCTGAATCCTTAAACGACTTGTTTGTCCCCATCTCCTCCACATGTTATACTGACATCAAATATAGTGAAAGCGGGGGTTACACTGTGGGGGAGGGACATACAAAGCAACAAAGAAATAATCTTATAAATGCGTTAGAAACACATGCATGAAAGAAACAAAAACATTAAAATACATATTTGAGGTTTTGTTTTCCTAACATCACATTATCTGACTTTTTCCGCTTGACTCATACTTATACTAGATATTGCAAATAAGGGAAACCATGGGACCTATGTTTCTTTGGGCCTGGCTTACTTCTGGAGTTGGTTTTTAGATCATGAGGAAAGAGAAATAAAATGTAACATTTTTATATTTCTTGTTCAAATTGACATTGTATTTACAAATATCCCTGAGGAACAATATGAATAGCAATATGAGCAATCAAAACAGTTGCTGTTATAATCCTCTACTCAGGAGGCTGAGATCTAAGGATCACAGTTTGAAGCCCACCTGAGCAGAAAAGCCCATAAGACTCTATCCTCCATCACAAGAAAAGCAGTGAAGTTGAGCCACAGCTCAACTGTGGTAGAGCACTAGCTTTGAGCAAAAAAATGCTCCGGGTTAATGTGTAGATTTGTAGACATATTCTAGTTATTATGAATGAGGAAAACTATGTAGCCTATGTATCTTTGGGTCTGTCTTACTTTGCTTAATAAATTTTTTCCAAGTCTTTCCATTTCCTTACAAATGGGGCAATGCCATTCTTTCTGATGGAAGCATAGAATTCCATTGTGTATATATACCACATTTTCTTAATCCATTCATCCACTGAGAGGTATTTGGGTTGATTCCATATCTATGGTAAATAATGCTGCAATAAACATGGTTGTACTGGTGGCATTAGAGTAGACTGGTTTGTGATCATTTAGGTAAATGCCCACAAGTGGGACTGCTGAGTCCTAGGGGAGCTCTGTGTGGAGTCTTTTGAGGAACCTCCATACTGCTTTCCAGAGTGGTTGAACAAGTTTGCATTAACACCAACAGTGTAGTAGTGCTATTCCCTTTAGATGACATTCCTGCCAGCATCTGTTATTATTAGTTTTCTTGATAATGGCCATTCTAACTGGGATGAGGTAGAATCTCCATGTTGTTTGGATTTGCATTTCTTTTATGTGAACAATTCTCATGTGTCTATTGGCTGCAATTAACTAAACAGTACTCTAAGCATTTACACAAATGTGTAACAAAGGGGGACAGTGAGAACAAAGGGGGACAATCTTAGGAGAGGATTGCAATAGCTTAATAGCTATGTGTATATGAATATAAAATGATGTTTATTGAAATGAACTCCAAGAAATGGAAATAAGAGCTTTTTTATTGAACTGCTTGCAGTTATTTCTTTTTCCTTTCTTTTTATTCTTTTAGTTTATTCCCTATTGTCTCTGTTTTTGATGTTTGCACCCTTAGTCTTTTTTTTTTTTTTTGGTCCGGTCGTGGGGCCTGAACTCTGGGCCTGGGCACTGTCCCTCAGCTCTTCGGCTCAATGCTAGCGCTCTACCAGAGCCACAGAGCCACTTCCGGCTTTTTTCTTTTTGCTTATGTTTTGCTGAGGAATTGAACCCAGGGCCTCAGGCATGCAAGGCAAGCACTCTACCACTGAGACACCTTCCCAGCCCCAAACACCCTTAGTCTTGTATATAAGTTTATCTGATTTGGGGAAGGAAGGGGGAATCACAGAAACTGTGGGACAAAGAGTGAACCAATTCAGTAGTGACACTCACTAGACACTATGCTGGAAATCAACTTTACAACTCTGGGGAGGGGTGTTAGTTGGGGAGCATGTGGAAGAAAATGAGCGAGGGCATAGCACTGTTCAAAAAGAAAGGTACTCATTACCTGACTTATGTAACTGCAAGCCCCCTGTACACCACCCTTACCATAAAATTTAAATTAAAAAAAATTTTTTTAAAGGAGCTCAGGGACAGTGTCCAAGCCCAAAGTTCAAGCCCCAGGATGGTACAGAAAGGGAAATTACTTATAGAAACCTAAAAATCATCACAGAGAACACAGCATACATCTAAGCTTATTTTTTTAAAAAAACTTTATTTTAACCTCATTGCCCTGTTAACTAGTTTATTTGGTCACAAATTTAATTTCCTTATCACAGGAGAAATTGGATATACCAGATTCTGAATAAACAAATTACTTGGAGATCTAAGGAAACTGATAATAATTTCCCTTATCTATGAGCTAATTCTCTTCTTTAACATGTCTCACATTCCCGATTAAGTATTTTCTCTCTAAAATGAGAGGCCTCTGTTACTTGTTTTATTACAACACTGTGTGCCGTGAGGGATGGGCAAGGGCTTGGAATTCATCTGGAACCTTGCTCTGTACTCAGCCTCAGGTCTGCTTGTCCCTGACAGCCTCCCTCCTTGTCCGAATCTAGTTCTTCTGGATTGACTATGGACAGATTTAAATATCACTATTTCTGTGCTTTCAAGTTTGCATTTGCTAAGTTCTAGTGGGGGGGTCACTCTCAGAGTGGGAAATATGAATCTGTACTTTGTGTGGTCATTGAGTCATGTCTGCTTTCTGTTCTTTTTTCTTTCTTTCTTTCTTTCTTTCCTTTCTTTCTTTCTTTCTTTCTTTCTTTCTTTCTTTCTTTCTTTCTTTCTTTCTTTCTTTCTTTCTTTCTTTCTTCCTTCCTTCCTTCCTTCCTTCCTTTCTTTCTTTCTTTCTTTTCCTGGTCGTGGTGCTTGAACTCAGGATCTAGACACTGTAGTTGAGCTGTTTTGCTTAAGGCTAACACTCTACCACTTTGAGCTATATAGTAACTTTGGGTTTTTTTGAGTGGTTAATTGGGTATAGGCATCTCACAGAGGCTGGGAATGTGGCTTAGTGGTAGAGTGCTTGCCTAGCATTCATGAAGCCTTGGGTTCAATTCCGAAGTACTACATAAATAGAAAAGGCTGGAAGTGGCATTGTGGCCCAAGTGGTTGAGTGCCAGCCTTGAGCAAAAAGCAACTCAGGGACAATGCTCAGGCCCTGACTTTAAGACCCAGGACTGTTTTATTTTTTTTAAAGAGTCTCACAGCTTCTGCTCAAGCTGTCTTTGAACTATGATCCTCAGATCTCAGCCTCCTGAGTAGCTAGGATTATAGGTGTGAGCCACCAGTGCCCAGTGAGCAATGTCTTTTTAAGTCTCCTTTCTTGACCGGATGTGGCACTCTAAACCTAACAGAAGTGATCACAGAAATAACCTTAACTTAGTGTATTTGTTATTTCCATTCCTCCTCTGCAATTTCAAATTGCTCTATTTCAAAATTTGCAACAGTGGTCTTTCATCTGTAGTATTTCCTGGGTATCTCATCCTAGCAGGGCTCAGAATGTTTGTTCATTGTTCATTGTTCTTTTGTGAATCTTCAAATTGCAGATAATAGTTGCTGTTATCAGGAGTTATAGGACACAGTCCCGGTTTCTAACACATCAGCTCTAGCCCCTGGCTATACTAAGCCAAACAAAGAAAAAAGTAGGAATGACAATCAGAGAAAGGAGAGTTATTATACACTCTGGGCAGGAGAATCATGATTGGAGACCAGTAGAGGCAGAAATGTTCATGAGACTTCTTAAATGATAGTTTGATGGTGTGCTATGCTTCAGTCATCATACTTACATTGGGAAGCATGCAATAGGAAGACTGGTTCAGGTGTATACCCAGATAGGAAAGAAGACCACATTTCAAAACATAACCAGTTCAAAAAAGAGCAAGAAGGGCTAGAAGCCTGGTTCAGAGGTAAAATACGTGAGTTTAAACCCTCTAAAAAAATTTTAAAACATACTATTCTGCGGATGCAGATGTTCAATTCAAAATGCAATGAAATATGACAGAGTAAACAGGTCTCAAGAAACAAAGGACTTCTTTTTAACTTGTCACATGGTTTTTAGATGACTCTGTTCTTGACGCTACATATAATATATACATGTCCATGTAAGAGGGAAGGTAGGTAGAGGGAGGGCACAGAATCAGAGGAAAATACAGCAGAGAGGCCCATCAGCTGCACTGGACATTGATGAAAGTGAACTAAGCAACTTAAGGGCAGCAAAGGGAGAGAGGGAATGAGAGAGACAGAGGGAACAGCTTACACTAAGCAAAAGGAAAGAAATGTACGTATCACCCAATTTGGAAGAGATGGTTGTGTTGTCAAAGTTCATAGAGTTCATAAGCTTTATATACCAAGAGAATGACAATCTACCTTGTGACAGTTAAAATGTGTTTTTAACTTTAGCTAAGTATCACTATCACTAAGTATCACAATACTGTAAAATTTATGTAATTACTTAATCTCAGTAAATGGAAAAAACACACACTATGTTGTAGCTATACCCCTATAATTTTAAGAAATGTTGAATAAGAGAAGAATAAACAATTTTCTAGCTCGTGTGTGTGTGTGTGTGTGTGTGTGTGTGTGTGTGTGTGTGTTACTGGTCTTGGGGCTTTAACTCAGTACCTAAGTGCTGTCCCTGAGTTTTTCTTACTCAAAGCTAACTCTACCATTTGAGTCACAGCTCCACTTCTTCATAGCTAGTGGGAGATAAGGGTCTCATGAACTTACCTGCCTGGACTGGCTTTGAACCATGAGCCTCAAATCTCAGCTTCCTGAATAGCTAAGATTATAGATGTGAGCCTTTGGTGCCTGGCTAACTGTAGTATTTTTTTAAAGTTATGGTTACTAAATTGTCCCTACTCAAGGGCATTACAACTTTCATTGCTATATATTCATGGTCTAAAGCTTCATTATATGAATTAAATAAATGTTTGGTTAGTTAAATCATGAATTTACAACTTTATAGTAGGTTTATGACTACCTACAACATTAAAAAATGACTCACACCTGCAATCGTAATCAGGAGGCTACGTTTTGAGGACCATCGTCCAGAGCTTGACTAGGCAGAAACGTCCAGGAAGCCCTTATCTCCAATTAACCAGCAAAACCTGGAATGGAGACTTGGCTCAAATACTTGAGAACCAGGCATGAGTGAGAAAAAATAAAGGTAAGCATAAGTTCAAAGCCCTGTATTCAAGGCTTGGTACCAGGAGAAAAAAAGCATAAACAGAAACAAAAATATTTTGTTCTTTATTTTCAGCTTAAAGTTTCCTGGGGTTAATGAGGTAAGAATATCTCATTTCCTGGGATTGTGAGATAGGAGTCTCACAAACTTTCCTGCCTTGGCTGGCTTCAAACTGCAATCCTCAGATGTCAGCCTCCTGAGTAGGATTACAGGCATGAACCACCAGTGCCTGGTTCCATGAAACTCTTTTCTCCAATTAACTACCAAAATAGCTGGGAGTTGCAAGCTGTGGCTCAAGTGGTAGAGCTTTAGACTTGAGCACAAAAACTCAGGGACCCAGTCCCTGAGTTTAAAGCCACTATCCAACACTGGACAAAGAAGAAGAAGGGAGGAGGAGGAGGAGGAGGAGGAGGAGGAGGAGGAGGAGGAGGAGGAGGAGGAGGAGGAGGAGGAGGAGGAGGAGGAGGAGGAGGAGGAGGAGGAGGAGGAGGAGGAGGAGGAGGAGGAGGAGGAGGAGGAGGAGGAGGAGGAGGAGGAGGAGGAGGGGGGGGGGAAGGAAGGAAAAACTGTGAGAATCAATGAAAAGAACAGTATTGAATTATTTCCTTGAGGAAACAGAAGGTAACTGGAGGCAGGGACCTATTCCTTTGTTCTGGTTAAGTTAAATAGTATCTTGTCTATTCTCTACTACTACAAAGGCATTTCATTTTGTCTTTTTCATAAGTAACATTTTAGAACTAAACTCAGAAGTCTTTCTCCCTCCCCTCTTAGCGAAACCTTCTGCTTAGTTTCTCCTGGGAGAGTTTGTGTGAAGAGACTGGCATGAACCCAACAGGTAAATCTGGCTGACTTGTCACCAGTCAAGATGATTAAACGCTTTAATCTGACATGAACATTATGTTTAACTTTGTAGTGTAAAAATTCCATATTTTCTGTGGTAAACCAACAGAGATGTGAGGTTTTTTTTGAGTATGTATTGGGGAGCCCTCTTGCACAAACCACTCTTTTGGGTTCTAACATTGTCACTACATTAACAACATCTGTACAACTTAACTGATTGTATTAATAAAAGAAGAAGGAGGAGAAATGGATAATAGTAAGATCTGAAATAAATACTAAAATTCTAACTGCAGAAAAATCTGTCTTGTCAACATCAGAAGAGTTATCAATCTTATTTGTAGCACATCAAAAGTAACATACAACCAGAGGTAACTATTCCTATAAATATGATATTAAAAGGTGGTTTCCAGGCCCAGCACCTGTGGCTTACATCTGTCATCTTTAGCTAATCATGAGGCTGAGACTTGGAGGACTGGAATTCAAATACAGCCCAGGTAGAATTTTTTTTTCATCTTAAATAAATCAGCAAAAAGTCAGACTGGAGACATCATTCAAGTGGTAGAGCATCAAGCATGAGCAAGTAAGCTAAATGAGAACAGAAGGCCCCAAGTACACATCATAGACTTAGCAAAAAAAAATTAAGAAGCTTCCAGAAAATATTAAAATCGTGATCTCATAAAGATATAAAAATTAATGTGTTAAAGATTGTATTTTACTCACTTACTATAAATGAACCAAACTAATAGTGTTACTTGTTAAAAGAAAATGAAACTAACACAAATTCACATGAAATAAAGGAATGCTAATTTTGATTTACAAAAGTGAAATGGTCCAAATAAAATCACTACTGAAGCCAGGTGACAGTGCTCACACCTGTAATCCTAGCTGCTCAGGAGACTGAGATCTGAGGATTGTGATTGGAAACCAGCCCAGGAATGAAAGTCTATGAGACTCTTATGTCCAATTAATCACCAAAAAAGGGCAGAAGTGGAGCTGTGGCTCAACAAGAACTTAGAGACAGTACCCAGGTCCTGAGTTCCCAGTACGCATGACTGGCACAGAAAAGAAATTAAAAATAAAAATCACTCTAAAACAGACCAGCAGTTAGAAATTAACCAGACATCTGAAAGTAATAAATAATTGCAAAAAATATTTCAAACAAAACGTGCAGGAGTAAAATCAGAAGTCCTGGAAGTTGATGCTGTAGATAATGTATCATTTTCTATTGAAACATATACAAGATCATTCTACAGTATTTACTTATATTAAGAAAATGGTACAAACAAGGGCCATTGATACCCACTTCTCAGTTTTAATGTGCTAAACACACTCAATTATGGATATTTTCAAAGAACAAAAGATGTTTTAATGTTTTATTCATTCTTATCTTCATTTTTATCACTACCTCCATGTTTCCATATTTGGCTTCATTATTTCTTCTTCTATAATATGAGGGAAGGGAAACTAAGAGAGAGGAAGATAATCTGAAATAAAATTGACATGAGAACGTATCTAAGTAATAATTAATGCAAATACATAGGGTTATTGCAATGTTCTGGATTCAAAACATTCTTCAGGATAAGGCTTTGTCAAATCTTATCTCTTAACCACCAAAAGGAACTCATTTTAAAAATTAACCAAAACACAGGGATAATTAAAACTTAGCCATGCTAAACTATGAGGGAATTTAATATTAACTGAAACTAGATGAGTTTACACAAGATCATGGCTTATTCAGTTGGATGATTTGTTATAGGTTTTTTTCTACCATAAAAAAAAAAATCTGTGCCTGGGCTCCCATTTTACTTAATAACTTCAAAGATATAAGCTAAGGAAATTGGAATACATGGAGAGAATTCGAAAAAAACCAAGATGTATGCTAAAATAGTAATTTTATTGTGGAGAGCATAAAAAATCAGGCTCAGAAAGAATTTAGCTTTTCTTCAAACAGGTCATTCAGACTACTTCACAACTGATGTGACAAGGCCTGTGTTAGTGGAGGAAGCAGAGGGTGAGGAGAAAAGCACAGGCATGAGTCCATAGGTTGAAGATGGTTTCCCAAACGGATCATCACAAGTAGAGCGATCGTGACCTTGTAGTATTTTATTTTCTGTGACTCACAGATGATTTCAACAAAGCATCTGAAATATGAGAATTTCTGAGTGAAATTTTACATACTTCATTTTACTCTTACCATAGAAATGATATGAAAAATAATCTATTTCTCTGCCTGGAAATAGGGGAGGATTCTTAGAAATAGAATGGCAACATGGTCCACATGGTTCAAAGCACGTATTCTTCATAGATATAGGGTTCTGTATTGGTTAGCTGAGATGTGGTATCAGTCTATTATCTTTTGCAAGGTCCCAGGCTGTTTCTACAAATTTGGGGGTGAATTAACAACCAAGATGACGCCTATTTGCCACCATGGATTTAGATGATCAATTATTGATTCTGTACTGCAGAGACAAGAAGTTCAAGGAAATGGTAACTCAAAACCTAACTGGGGGGAAAATGAGTTCTCTTTGCTACATTTCCATGAACAGTTTTTTACTGGCTTCATATCACCTTTGGTTTAGGGTTCATTTGGCTGCTCGAACAATTATGACTGATCCCATGGGATCTCCTGAAGGGGTCTTTGAGTATCTTAGGAAACTTGAAAAAGAACTCAATTGATGTAAGCGGGTAAAGTTGACAGCTCCTACACCGTTAATACCTATATTTAGCTTCTCATAATGGGAGACCACATCTTCTAAAACTACTCAATTTCACACTTAAGTGCTTTCCCTTGCTCTGTGTCTTTCTTTCAAACTATAGTCAGACTCTGTCTGATGCTAGCAGATATTGTCACATTAAGTCAGCCCCTTGTAATCACTGTGCTGATAAAGTCTGTCTTTAGCACAGTGCCTACAGCACACTTCTTCATCTCCTAAACTGTGAAAAACATGGTATCCAACTTGATTTATTTGCTGCCACCTTTATAAAGCCATTTCTTGACTTTAGAGCAAAGCAGCTCAGCCGTTATGTTTCTCTCTTATCGTTTTCAATTCTACAGTACCATTCCTATATGGTATAGATAATTGTAAGCATAATTGTAGTAGCTCATAAAGACTTTTCTCCCATGTTCATTTTCCAGTCCTACATTTCCCAACAATTACAGATATTATGAGACATGAATCTGGGGCTCAGTCCTGAGACAAGGGGCCTGACAGAGAGATCAGCCATGATGGAGGGCTGGAGTAAGCTAGTGGATATCCTCATTGCATAATACTCAGGTTCAAGCTTTGTCACTGAAGAATAATTCAGGCCTTGGGTGTGTCTCAGGAGATTTTGCCTTGCATCCCCTTCTTACACTCTTCCATGCTCAGCTCTTTCTTTTCTCCATTCATTTGTTCATCTTCCTCATTGTAAACATTTATAAGGATATAGAATGTGCTAAACATTTATAAAGATATAGAATGTGCTACACACCCACTACATAGAGGAGATAATGATGTCTTTGCTTCTATCATGCCATCGTTCAGTGGAAGAACACAGGTTTAAAAAAAAAAAAAAACACACAACTAGAACTTGAGGCAACTGATGCATTGCTCTCATAGAAACCCTAAAAATCCTAAGATTACAATGCTGTAAGTCCTCGAATCGACTAAAAAACCATTTAAACAAAGCACTTCTATGTGGGGTTTTTTCCCCAAGAGTGAGTATGGCCAAAGGGAGGGAGGAGATAAGGGCAGAGAGGAAGGTTGGTGAATACAGTAATTATATTCGGTGTATACAGGTAAGAAGGAGCCACGTGACATGATGGCGTGGGTGTGTTCGGGAAAGATGAGGGAGGACAATCAAAGGAATCAAGAGATGCATGGTACTCCCAAACGAGTTTGTTGAATCATGTTCCTTTTGTCCTGTTGTGTAAAGATCATAATTAAAAATGATATAAATATATAAGTGGAACTATTTGAGTGGGAGGCCACAGAGAGAGGGCAAAAGAAGAAAGCCGTAGCCATGGGTAGAGTAGAGGGCACATACTCACACTCACAGACGTGGGCACACGCACACAAGCCAGGGGTGGCTCAGAGTAGATAACTGAAAAAAGCGAATGTCCCTCAGGCAGAGGATCACCGGCCTTCCCCTGTTGTAGAGCTCTTTTTCTGGGAAATCACTGTTTCTTTAGGCAAGAAAAGATGGAAAAGCTTCATTCCGCTTCCATTCTGGGATATTAGTTAATTGCCCCTAAGTATTCAATGCAAAAACAGCTATAAGTAGCTGAATGCCAGTGGCTCAGGCCTATACTTCTAGCTGCTCAGGAGGGTGAGATCTGAGCATCACGGTTTGAAGCCAGCAGGGACAGAAAAGTAGCCATGAGACTCTTATCTCCAATAAACTACTCAGAAAAAGCCAGAAGTGGAGCTGTGGCTCAAGTGGTAGAGCACTAGCCTTGAGCACAAAGAGGCTCAGGGATAGCACCCAGGCCCTGAGTTCAAGCCCCACGATCAGCAAAACAAATAAAAATAAAAAATAAAAATAAAAATGAGCATACAGCTATAAATTGAAGTAACTGTGACACAAAGAACTGAACCAACAAGCAGGGAAACAGCCCTGAGTTGTTAAGTTCTACTCAGGGAACCCTTGTAGATGTCCCAGACTGCTGGTATTAATACACAAATACAGCCCAGCAAATGTAGAAAAAAAAATGATATCACAAACTGAAGAGCCCTTGGACACCTTTAAGAGTTCTTTGAAACATGTAATGAAGCCAGCTAGCTTGACTGGGACAAGGATTCTGTGAAGGCTCAGAAGCAAACAAAGGCAAAAAAGCCTTCCCAGTACCACAGTGCATTAAGGTGTTTCGTATTCAAGTGTTGTCAACAGGAAATTACTACTGATCTCATGTAAAATGAAAACAATGTGAATCATCAACCATCATTAAAGCCAAAGAAGATGGAAATAGATTTTTTTTTTTTTGGCAGAATCAAAGAGCCATTTACAACCTGAAAAATACACCTGGCCATCTCATCCCGCGGAGGAGGTTTAAGGTGAAGAGGATCTATGATTGTGAAGTATGGGTTCTCCACTTTACCACCAGCCAAGTCGACCCCTAACCTGGATTTGCAATTACAAATTAGGTTGATGGAATGGATAAATTGCAGAAAGCAGGTTCTTTTTCCTTCAGCTTTACTACTGGATGGGTTGAGGCCAATCATTTCATCTATGTCTCCCAGTTATTTCACGAGAAAAAAAAAATACTGACTCCTACACTATAAATTGGAAAGTTCTAAGGCATTATGATTTTCCTCTGATTATATACATTTATTTAAAAAATAAAATCAGGTTATTTGGATTTAGAAAAAGGCATACATTATGTTATTTAATAACTTTCTAATCTCTTAAAGCAATTCTAAGCTTTTCATAGCTCTGTGACATCTTTCAACAAATCTTGTTTCTCTACTGGCTACCAGGCACTGTAGGAAGGAATCTAGAAGAATAATCTCATATCTGGAAGTTGAGATCAAATAGTTCAGTAAGCTTTAATTATTATGAAAGGTGGAAGAGGCAAAAAGGCAATGTAAGTTTGGAGGGAGTAAGACAGCAGACATGGCATTCAATTATTTTCTGTAAGAGATATATGTGTATATTACATGTGATTTCATATTTTTTCTCAAGCACTCTGTGCATATTAACCTTGATTCTCTCATTGGCATTAGTTCCTTAGTAACTGAGAATAAATTGCACACAGTGAGGGTGACAGCAGACTTTTAGGTTCTAGGCCCAAATTCTTAGAATTTCACATGTCAGGTCTAACCGCTCAACACAGTATTTCAGACCTATGAAGACAGAAAAAGAAAGGAGGTTTGTTGCAAGGCACAGCCATGGGAAGAGGCAAAGAAAGCACTTCAATTCTGTTGCAATCTTTGTGGTAGAGACACAAGCATTAGGCTGAAGTAGACAAAGAACTGAGGAAAGAAAGGAGAAAGATGCATAATTATTATACACTCCTGGTCAAAGTGTGGTCTGCTTGATCACTATGAAGGGGTTCTGAGAAGTTTCTTGTACTTCCATTGCTGGCTAGGATAAAGAAGTCATCATTGCCTAGTGGGTGATCTGTGCTATGGACCTCTGCTCTTTCTTGCCTGGGAGGCAGTTTTCTCCATCCCTGATTATAAACGTGCCATCAATAAGGCTTGTCCTTCCTGAATCCCACAGTGATTACAAAGTGATTGCAGAAAGGATGGTTTGGGGCAATGACAGACACAAAATGTAGGCAGAGATGTCAAGCTTTTCTCGTGCTTTTAGTTCACTCATGGGCCCAAGTAAGGAGTCAGTGCTTTTCAGCAAAAGTACCTGTTATAATAGATAAGTATTTCCTGAGTTATCAACTAATGATCTAGCTTTCATCTCAGAATATCACAAAAGTGAACACATACCTCCTATAGCTCCTTTGACAATACCCACTCTTTTTCCTTTTCCTTTTCTCTTTTGCGCCTCACAGGATGACCCCCTCTACCATCCTTCTCAGGCATGGATGAACCATGCAGCTGAGATTGATTGAAGTCAGCGCCCTGCTGTGAAGAAACCATTCTGGGGAGGTTCTCTTTCACCACGTGGCCACTCAGGATGGCTGACATTACCCATACATTTCACATTGCAATAAAAAAGTAAAGATTTCATTGCATTTAAGTCTCATACTGATTTGTAAATCTATAAGATTCACCAGTTGCTAAATGAGTAAACAAAATCTTTTCTCTAATTTAACATACATTTCAGGGCCATGTGTCTGCACTGGTTGTGAAGCCCCAGAAGTCATTCTCCCAGCTTTTCATTGTGATGTTTGACACAAAGAAAAGAAAAAAGAACAGTACAATGGACTACTGATATACTACTGCTTCAAATGAAACTTGGTTTACATTTTATTGTATGACACAGAACCTATTTTTACTATATGACATATTTTGCTATATGACACAGAACATATTTTTTCTGCACTATTCAAAAGTATGTTTCAGACATCATGATATTTCAATTCTAAATACTGGAACACGCATCTCCCAAAATAAGTTACTTTCCTAGTAAACTGAGGAAGCAATTTTCTCCACATATCCAATGTATCACTCAGTACCCATTGTAACACACATTGAGTGTTACCTGTAACACCCAAAATTCCTCTTATACTGTTTTTTATGGTTTTTATTGTAAAAATACTGTACAGAGGGGTTGCAGTTATATGAGTAAGGTAATGAGGACATTTCCTATTGAGTATTGTTACCTCTTCCTTTGTTTATCCCCTTCCATCCCTTCCCTCCCACCTCCTCCACTCCTCCCTCCTTCCCCAAGTTGTGAAGTTCATTTTCAACATAGTGTCTTATACTGTTTTGCACACTAGTTTTGTATACCATTACACTCTAGTTACACTTTGAGTGTCATCTGAGATGATATTCATCCATATCCTCATTCCTTTCAAGATAATGAGTCCGGAGCTTCTTCCAGGTTCTCGTTCTTGAGCACTGTGACCCTTCTCCTCAATACCTCTCATCCAGAGTCCCTAACAAAACTAAGAACTTCACGCAGGCATTTGGTTGGGCTTATTATTTACACAGAGGCAGTTAGTTTTGTCTGAATAAGGATGCAATAAACCACACTTAGATTTGATAGTGCGACTGACTTAACATTAAGTTGAAGAAGTGGCTGAAAGAAAATACGTGTCCATAGGTGGAGGGTGTGTTGCACCCTTCAGCTTCTAGTTAGAGTCCACGCTGTAGGTTTATGGACTTTGTGTAGCAAGTGTGTCGGGTCTGTGTGGAGCCACAGCTCAGCACTGATGATATTCTTAAATAAAATGAAATCCTACAAGCCAGAAGCAAGACATAACAGATCGCCAGCTGTGAGCATACTGTTTCCAGACTGAACTTGGGACTGAAACCATAATATAGCATAATTTATTACAGGACTCAACAAAGTATGTTTCAACAAACCAGAGATTATAAACACAAGAAGAAAGGAAAAAAATCTAACTGTATCAATAACAACATAAAAACAAGTAGCGAACATTGCTCAGGAGAATAGACATTCTACAATGCTTGTCTGTCTTCCAATCACCTCAAAGCTTAGATCTCACACTGTATCAATGTTTTGTTTTGTTTCTTCTCTAGAAATAAACAAGGGCTAAGACAAAAAGCAGCTTCAATCTATACATAATTGCTTCAGGCTTTCTGGAAATACAACCTCATTTCAAATTGCCAGGGACAATGTTAAGGCTTAAAATCTTAATACATTTTATTAGTCTTGCCTCAGAATAATTTGCCACATAAATAAATATCACTAAGCACTTTAAAAATTAAAGAGCTGTAAGTTATTTTGTAGTAATTCTAAACTCAGGGGTTGAATCTACGTAGCAAGACCAAAACTGAAGCCTTAGAGGCATTACATGAATAATTATGGTAATTTCATCAACTATTTGTGTAGTTCATGTTTCAATAAATGTACATTCAGTGCTTTAAAATTGGCTCTTGTTGCTGGACACTGGTGGCTCGTGCTGTAATCCTAGCTACTCAGGAGGCTGAGATCTGAGGATCATGGTTTGAAGACATCCCAGCAGAAAAGTCCATGGGACTCTTATCTCCAATAAACTACTCAGAAAAATCCAGAAGTGGTGCTGTGGTTTAAGTAGTAGAGAGCTAGCCTTGAGCATGAAGAGGCTCAGGGACAGCACCCCAGCCCTGAGTTCAAGTCTCAGGATTGGCAAAAACAAACAAAATGTCCCTGGTAATGAACATGTTGATTCAGGAAAGCAAGAACAATTTTCATTAGTTACCTACTTCCACATTTGTACTAAGTGAAGCACTAGGAACACAAAGATGTGTAAGATGCTGCCTTTGTTGTGGTAGCTCAGAGTCTACTGAGTTATTTTCATAAGTCACTCTGTATTTCAAAAAAATCCTACAGGCAATGTTTTTAAAAGTCATAGAAACTTAGAATTTAGAGCCAACTCAGTAACAGTTTTAATGTTTCAGGGCACAGATTATAAAAAGGGGGAGAATTTATTGCTGAAAATAAAATTAAAGACATCTACTATCTTCTATACAGAGTGAAAACATATTGAGAGAATAAGAAAAATGGGCATTGTCATCTTCTTCATTATATCAGTTGTTTGCATATGCCATTAAGTGACTGAAAGCCACTAGTTATATTTGAGTGACTCCATTTCTTTCCACGTTACATGGACACATATAAGATGGCTAAATATCACAGTATGTTGCAGACAACTTTTTCATTCATGATCTCTCGCTACTTTCTTTAGTACAACTCCAAGACTTTCTTCAAGAACGAATAACCAACTACAGCAGGGGATGATTTCATAATTCACTAAAAAAACACCAGAATTTACAAATATTTTATACCTTTAAAAATTAATACAAATTGCTGGGTACAGTAATGTCTGTAATCCTAGCTAGTCAGGAGGCTGAGAGCTGAGGGTTGTGGTTCGAAGCCAGCTTGGGCAGGAAAGTCCAAGAGGCTCTTATCTTTAATAAACTACTCCAAAAAAGCTGAAAGTGGCACTGTGGCTCAAGTGGTAGAGCATTAGCCTTGAGCAAAAGAAGCCTTGGGACAGCTCCCAGGCCTTGAGTTCAAGCCCCAAGACAGGGAAAAAAGTAATACTGTAGAACTTAGAAATTGGGTAGATGTTCTGCAGAATTACTTCCCTTAGTGATATGAGTGGAAGTAAGGACTTTAATATCATGAATGTAGGAAATTTCCCCAGACACCAGCATTTCAAGTTGTGCTTTTATTTGAGAATCATTTAGTATTAGGAGTATGTGCTAGTAGAAGAGGGGTGGGTAGGTCCATAGGAAAGGAAAAAGAATGTGGAGATGGACAGATGATTGACATTTCAACTCGAGGCACTAGTACAAATACATTTTAGAAGAGAAGACATAGGGAAATTGAAGTGCTAAAAATGCATTCTGTTAACACTACTAACATCAGGGTACCCTAAAGAGGGGCCTCAAGTATACCCAGACATAAGGATTCCTCAGTTTGAACTGCTTCATAAGGTATAACCTAGGAGGTTATTCTGCCCATTTTCGTTGTTAAGAATGGTTGGTATTGGCTGAAGACCAAAACCAAATGTGAAATGGTTCAAAAAGGAGGTAGGTACCAAGAAAGAAGAAGTTCCATTAAAGGAAATTCCAATAATTATCACAGATGTACCATGTTTGAATAAGATGGGTGCAAGTTTCTCATACAATTATTCATTTGGAAATCCTAAACATAAAAACGAGTGAAACTCTTGCAGTCTTTGAGAAGAATTTGATAAAAATAATCTCAGATGTAGAAGGGAAAACATAAAATCAGGGGAAATTCTCCTTAGAGAAATAGTCTGGGAATAGTCTTTGTTTGGTGAATCGTTTATTAGAGTTGTTGTTTACGATACTGGATTTTTTTTTCATATAAAGAAATACCAGAGGGCTTGGAGCGAATCATCATTTATCTTATGTCTTGTCACACTAGACTTAATTATCTTTCTGTCAATTATTTTAAAACTACTTTGCCCTCCAGCTTTGTATGTAAGTTGTGTTGGCATGGCTACTGAACACGTTATTCCAAGTGTATTGATCCTATAACTCTTCAAAACAATAAATTCCTTTTCCAATACCAGTCTGATCAAGGTTCAAAATTACAGGCCATGATATAAGTTTCTGGGTTTAGAAATTCATTACTATGATGAGGTTGTTGTAACTAATGGCTAATTTCTTCAAATGGCTATTAGCGATTCAACAAAAAAAATTCAAGAGGAAGTGGCGCTGTAGCTCAAGTGGTAGAGCGCTCGCCTTGAGCTGAAGAGCTGAGGGACAGCGCCCAGGCCCAGAGTTCAAGCCCCACGACCGACAAAAAAAAAAAAAAATTCAAGAGATAACATAAGATGATATTGAATCTTGTAAACAGCTGAATTAATAGTTAACAAAAGAATAGTTGCTTATAAATACATCAACTGTCAAGTAAGTCCAGCATCCTCAAAAAGCCCTGGGCTCAATTCTCTAACAATAATTCTTCAAACAAGGAGTGTTAGCACAGTATATGTCGAACTCTATCCTTTCTATCCTTGCCTCAAATGTACCTCGGCTGACAGAGCTCTATCTCTCTCTGTCTCTCTGTCTCTGCCTCTGTCTCTCTATCTCTCTGTCTCTCTGTCTCTCTGTCTCTGTCTCTCTCCCACACTCTCTCTGTGTGGAGGTAAACAAGTTTCAAATATTTATTTTGGTGGAAAGGATATGAAAAGTCTGGTGAGATCACTGTTGCCAGAATGAGATCTATCACTAGAATAAGAACACACAGTTCTGTTTGAATCCTATTACACAAGGAGAGACCCTGGAATTTGGAATAAACAACATGGCAGCTGCTAGATTTCAGTCAAATCTCAGCGCTTCCTGCAAATCTGTTATTTTATGTGAACCAGAAATGTTCATTTTTGGAAATGAAAGGGGACATTTGCCAATATCTGGAGTTAATGGTTGTGACAACTTGGTAGTAAGTTTGCTGGTATCTCGTGTGCACAGACCAGGCCTGCGGCTCGGCACTTTGCAATGGGCAGCATGGTAACCACAGCTAAGACAACCTGGTCCACATATCAACAGTACTGAAACTCAGCAACTCTAAAGAAACAGGTAGAGAGATGTCCAGCCCATCCTGCATGTATAGAAAGCGATGAAACTTTTAGCAATCCCAACCAACAAATCACGTCATTGATAGTATTAGAATCTGAATACTGTTTAATCCTGGCTAGGCTTAGAATCTTTTTCCCTTTGACAAAAATCACCAAGCTCACCCATTCTTCCCTTTCAGGAGGTTTGTTCTCTTTAACCCAACTCCTTGTTTAGGTCCTTCTCTTCAAATCCTAAGTCTCCTAACTCGGAGGATTTATTAAAATAGCTTTGTTAAATGCCTCCAAATATTTTTAAATAATACTTTTTTTTCTGAGAATCCAATTTTAATTGACGGCTCAAAAAGTAATTGTTAATGGTCAATTCCACTTGGAATTGGAAGACTTGCTAAATGAGCAGGGCTCAGAGTCCACTACTTTAAAATGATTTTCTAAATCATATGGCAGAATCCTTGGAAAGAATCACAGTGGAAATTTGAGAGGTAAAAGACAAGGGAGAATAGGCTTTTCCCCAAGTCCTTAGTCACTTTTAAAGTTGAAACAACTCAACCTTTTATTTATTTGGCATGCTGTAGACTTGGGAAAGTTTTAGTTGACAAAAGAATTACACTTCTGAGTAAATGTCCAGATATTCACTAAGCTTCATCCCTTTCCTTTTTTTTTTTTAATAAAGAAAGAATCCAAGGCTTGAGAGAAAAGCAAGAAGAAGATGAGAATATTAAGTCCTAGAACTAGGTTTTCTGATTACCACTCAATTACCTTTGTGGTGCTCTTTGTTGGCTCAGAGATCACCATTGCATTTCAGCATAAAAAATAGAAGGAAGCCAGGTGCCACTAGCTCACAACTGTAAACCTAGCTACTTAGGAGGCTGAGATATGGAGGACTGTAGTTTGAGGCCAGTCCAGGACTCCTTCTCAACCAAACAAACCCATCATTTTAGGTGTGTGAGAAACACACTCCTCCATCCAAGCTCAAAGGATGGACTCAGAGACAAGAGGTACAAGGAAAGCAAGGTAGGGTGTTAAGGGTGGGCCTGCAAGATCGAGTGTTTGGTAGTGCAGAGTGCCCAGAGCAGTCACAGCCAGCACTTTATCCATTTTCTAGGTAGTGGGCCTTGGCTCCTCACTGGGTGAGTGGATGGTGGGATGTGCAGCCTTCCCAGACTTCACCTGACTTTCAATGCCTTCCTATCAGTTACCTAGCTTAAGACTTCATTTCTTTACAATGCCATTTTGATTTTCATTGTCACTTGGCCCTTCCCTGACATCCTGTTTGCTGAGGGGCTTTCGAAGGGCTTGAACATGACAGCTTTAACTATGCAAGCAAGCTCCTAGGAACTTTTAACTCAGGGTCTGGTCAGATTTGAAAATGGATCACTGAGGAAGTTGGTTGAAGCGTTATCAGAATCTATGCCTGAAAAGCAGCGTTAGAATCTCCATGGTGATGGCTCAGAAATGTATGTTTTTGTCTTATGCAATCATGAGCATCATGGGTAATAATGCATTGGTTGAAAGGGTAAATTTTGAAGTGGGGAAATGTAAATAGTTGATGTGATCAGTCATTTATTGGGAATGTCATTTAATCAATGAGAGATTTTAGTAATCCACAGGCAATATTATGTGCTGTATGCTCAATGTAAAGGACAGGTTTTCACCCATGAGAAATGTCCACCAGGTGGCCAGTGTGTCCTTCAGAGTCCTTAAAATGTGGGGCCAATCATACTAATGAAATGATCACCCCTCCTTTCTGCTTTTCCTCCCTCTAGAATTTAAAACCTACAACTGCAAATGTTGAGTATCCATATGGCACTTTATGTCTTCACAGTGCTTTATTTCTATTTTTATTGGTCATTTTAGCAAACAACTCTCCAAGGTAGGTTTGTGTCACCACTGTTAGGTGACAGATAAAGAAATAGAGCCACCATGGAAGGTCTGGGTCAAACAGCAGGAAGAAGACTGATCTTATCTCCAGGTTCCTGCAGCTCCTGTCTGATATACTGTCTCTTGCTGGGCTGCATAGCTTCTGTTGGCCCATAGCCTTTCTCTTCTGCCCGGAAGACTCCCCTCTTTTAATAAACTTTATTGACACTAGCTGGCATTTGAATTTGGCTTTTGCTGAGGACCAGAGAATTTAATGGAGAGAGGAGATTAGGAATGATTATATATACATATATATATATACACATATGTATGTGTATATATGTATATATACATATACATGTGTGTATATATATGTATATATACATATACATGTGTGTGTGTGTGTATATATATATATATATATATATATATATATATATATATCCCCAGTTCTCTTCCTGAAGGGTCATGTAGAAATAGATGTAACCTTGTCCCAAATGTTACTGTTTCTTTGAAGGTCATGATGGTGTCCTTGAAAATATAGTAATGACTCCTCCTCATTTCTTCCTTAAGCCTGAACATGGTAATGAGTGCTTTGTCCTCATTAAAAGCCTAAGAATGCTACATTATTCCTTGTTCTCCTTTACCATACAAACAAATTTGTAAATTATTCCATGTTAAACATTCACCAAATGACACTGAGTTTGTAATGTACTTTTGTCTAGGCTCCCAGTGACTCAAGAATTCACAATTCATATAAGGACACCACGAATTTGCAGGTATAACTTGTTTTAAGAATCTCCAATATAATAAAATTTATCAAATGAAAGTTTTTAAGATAAATGAATGCATCTTCTCTAGAATTCCTTGAAAGCTATATCGTTTCATTCCCAAGGCTCACACACACACACACACACACACACACACACTTACGTTAGGTTTAAAACAATAGTTTACAGACTACTTGAAGCTCATCTGATGAAGGTTAGGAAAACAAACTCAAGAGATTGTATTTAATGCACAAAGAATGAGAGGCATATGTTTCAGAACAATAGACAGTTGCTGGCAGAAATGAGACTAAAAGTCAGACTTACCCTGAATACTCAGTCTAATGCCTCTCCTCTATCATGCATATAAATGTTAAACTGATATTGGTTATTTCAAAAAATTATTGAGGGATTTGTGCAAGCAACATGCTTCCCTTGTGTTTTTTTCCATTACCCTTAAATGGATGTGGTAGTTCATAAAATCAGGCACACTGGAAGCACCTCCCTCACAAGAAATACATAGAGCTGAGGCGAGTATGAAGATAAGGGAAGTTGGCATTTTATTTTCTGGGTTATTTAGATGATCAGCAAAACTCAACCATGACTTTTATTTTTGATAAATGTAAGATTATCAAAGAGGCAAAGAGACATTTATTGGCCCAGGGTCCACACTAGAATCTGTCAAAAGAGAGGGAGAAAGAGAGAGAGAGGGAAAGAGAGAGAGAGGGAGAGGAGAAAGAGAGATTTTGAAGAAAGGTAAAATATGTTCCTCTGAAATTGTGTCACAGTTTTGTAATGGTTGATGACATTCAGGAACTGGGGTGGATAATCCTTTCCCACTATACTTACAGTCACCTGGACTGTACCCATGATTAGCTCTGCATTCCTAGAGGGTGAGATCCATAAAGATCATTGGCCAGAGAGTTGTTACTTGGCCTTACATCACGAAATGAGAAAGACTATGCAGCTTCTATTAGCAACTGGCTGATTGCCTAAAGCCAGTTTACAAGCAGGGTGGTGTGAGAAGACATTTTGCTAAAAGACTTAAGGAACACAATTTTATTATATTGCTATTTTTGTATGGCATTTTATCATATTAAAATCTACCCTAAATTGGACTGAAGCTATTTGTAAGCCTAGTGTGACTGAACATAATTTTCACTGCAAACTATTATCTCGATTTCTGAATATTTCTTCAGTCCTTGCTAATAATACTATAATATGTAATATATATGTGATTGATGTATTATATTGCTTTTCTAAAAATGCTGACTTCTGAAAAACACCTGTTTCTAAGGCTTCATATAATGTAAGGTAGAATTGTATTTTCTATGAGATATGGAGCTGGAAGTCCCTAGAATGGAAAGGGCAAAGAAGAATTGCCTGCTTGCCAGGCTTAGGAAAGCAATCCTGTGAGTATGAGCTGGCTTAGAGCCTTGGTCCTCACAGTCTCAGCCATGCATTTCTAACGCTGGAAATTCAATGACTCACTCTAATTCTTAAAGGGCATAGGGTTATTTGTGTATGCATTGTAAAACAATGCAAGCTGTCCATGAGGACATCTAATGACTGAAAGAGTACAAGACATTATGTTGAACAATGAACTTTACAATTTAGGCAGGGAGGCAGGGAGGGGGAGAGGGGAGTGTAGTTGTGGAGGTGGGAGGGAAGGGGAAAAACAAAGGAGGAGGCAACAATGCTTGATAGGAAATGTACTCATTACCTTGCTCATGTAACTGTAACCCCTCTGTAAAATATTGTTACAATAAAAAACGTAATTAAAAAGAAAAGAGTAGAGCAAGTGGCTTTGTAAAAGACAGCACTGTGCTAAATTGGAAAACTATTTCATCTGTGAGCATCTGTAAATCTGCCCAGGATGAAGCATGACCTAATATCAAAAGGAAAAGCATCTCAACTCCACATGTATATATGACAAGGGTCAAGAATACCCTTGAGGATGCTCTGTGCCATTTCTTTTTGGAGTCCCAAGATCAGATAGCTTGTCTCAATATGTCGAAGAAGATAGTATTGAAAGACCCCCGACTTCGGGTATCTCCCAAATCAGGACCTCCCTGCCCCAAGCACCAGTCAGACGACACCAGATGCAAAGGCAAGAGGATTTTATTTGGGCATGCCTAGGCTCCCAGGTGCAGGTGACCTCGAGATCCGCAAGGTTCGGGTCAGTGGCTGGGAGCCCCGAGCAGTCTCGGGGCTGGTCCTTTTATAGGACCCCTCAGTCCGTTACAGTAGAGTCCGCGCTTTTTCAGCCAGTAAATTTAAAGTATTACAACCAGGTCTGCACGCAGGCAGCCAATCCTTTTAAAAATAAATCTTACACCTTGACCAATTATTGTTTAGGTGGGGTTCAACAGGGTGTACGGGCCGAGTTGCATACCTCCGGCCGAGTTGCATACCTCCGGCCCTTGGTATGAGGAAATGACCTCTATCCGAGTCAGCACCTGGGGTTTGTTTCTGCCAGCTGCAGGGTCGGCTAGCAGGATGTGAGCTTATCGATTAACTTGGGTGGTTACTACTTAATTACTAAAGGGAAAGTATGGGGTAATTTTCTTAGCAAAGCATGTTACAGAAGCCAGAAATTGCTTGGTTAGACATAAAACTGTTCTCTTTCAAAAGGGACTCAGGGCCTGGTAGGTTGGGGAGGGGGTCTTTCAGTATCAAGATATAAGCTAATGCTAAGACTGCTACTTTTCAGAGTGATTTTATTCACATGTATATAAATTGTTTCCAATTTTGCCTGATGAGTGATAGTAGAGTGGACCACGCTGTTCCTCTGATTTGTGTATCAAAATTCTAATATGCTCCAACATTTCACAAAGGTCCCATTTCTAGTATGGTAATGTAATGACTTTTGCTTAACGAAGTTTACAATTAGCTTTATATTGTTGCATGTAATGAAAATGACAGGCTCCACCATCCTTAACTGAAGTTGGCGAAAAAACAGTCAGGTGAAATTCCTGATTTTATCTTATTGTGTTTGCTTTAAGTGAGTTGTGTGAGTTAAGTTGAGGTTTATTTGTTTGAGGAATGATCTTACCCTGGATCCAGGCTGGCTTCAGGCTTTTGATTTTCTGTGTTAACTTCCTGAGAACTTGGATTATGGACACGTACCCCTACACCTTGTGTTAGCTGATGATTCTGAGTATATGAAGTATGGCATACATAGCAAAGGTGACCATCCAAGTGATCGTGTCCTAGCTTTTCCAGAGCATTTCCAGATGGAAAAATGGGCAAGGCAGAGTAGTAAGAATTTAGAAACAACATTGATTCTCAGAGTTGCAACATACTGGAAGGAATTTTGCCTAAAGCATGGGACAGCAGGTTAATTCCCTCAGGAATAACCCAACAAAACCCAATAATGATCTATATAATCACCAATAATCTAAATAAGCAAAGGGAAGTCATGTAGGAAGAAAATTCTGAACTGGCTCTTTGAATATGAGTCAGAATAAGCTTTGCATTTTAACTCAGTTTTGAAATAATCCCAAAGATCAGAAAGGTACATTTAAATAAAATTTAAACCAGAGCAGAAGAGGATAGTGTATATTTTTACCATTTTGAAGTCTTTCTTCTTTTCTAAATGCACCAATACTCTTTGCCATTATCGTTTATATTTCCTGTAAAGCTCCAGTTTATCTCATAATATAGTGTGAAATCTATACCACTGAAAGGAAATACATTTCCTAGAAGTGTTCACTTATTTACTCTAAGTAGGACACAATCAAAAAGTGCCCAAGGACAAATCCCTTTGAAGTGTTGGTTTCAGATTGGGTTCCTACTGGAAGTCACAAGTCAAAACCTCATAAAAATAAAGAGAAAAAGAGAAAACGGAATTGCTTTCTGTGAAAGTGTATCCAATTTTCTTCCCAACAGAGGAGCAAATGAATGAAGGTTCTCTTTGACAAGATCCATTCCCTGCAAACTAAATGAAACCAGAGAAGGGAACAGATGATTGATTGTATTACGACATCATCTAGAATGGACTATACAAAATACTTTTCCAGAATGAAAAGTGTGGAGTAAACATGCTTCATTCAGTGTCGTCCATTCTGTTGAAGTTCCATGAACTTTTCAAAAACTTGCCATCTATCTATCTATAAGAGCAAGCTTATGGTCTATTGACTGAATAAATATGTAGTACTTTTTATAAACACACACATAAAAATGCTCTTGAAATGCCAAACCCAAGACATATTAACTTGCCAGATGAGACTGAGAAGAGATAGATAAGATACAGATGGCCTGAGTTAGTGGAAATCACAGAAAATCAAGCTTTTCAGAGCTGGAGTGACAACTCAGGTGCAATCCTTGAGAAGATTTCTTGGCTGTTGTTTTCAGAGATTCTGTTTTCAAGCCTGTTGTAGCAACCACCCAAAATGTTTCTTAAAGGCAGAATATATTTTATCTTGTTGATCTAGCCTTCAGTGAGCATGTCTGATGGTATTAGGATGCCACTCTGTAATTATAATATCAGAATGAATTACAATTATACTTCTGTACATCCCAGCTGGTCTATATAATGGTAGCTAGCTTGAAAAGACATAATTTCTGATTCCTGTCACCAGGCTAGTCCTGGTAACAGCTGTGTTTAATGTTAGGTTGAAATTCAAGAAGAGTCTTCTCCAATTGTTCCTGTCATTTAAAATGGAACTTATTTATCATTTCTTGGGAGAAAAGACCACAAATAAGAACACAAGTGACAAGAGAAAGCAAACATACTGTAACCCTATTCCTTTAAGCCCTAAGAAAGAAGTTAAAAATGTTTTTACAATCTAATACCAGGAAAGAATGCAGGGTTAAGAATAACAAAGCTATTAAAGATACCCATTTTAAGTACCACTGGCATTTCCTCCACCTCTTGCTTAAAAACATTTCCCATCTGCTGTTTTTATTTGGGTGTATAACGGTGAACTTCACTTCTGAAGAATTCACCTTTTCCTTGTGTTTTAAGAACAATCACAAATTTGGTTGTAACTGCGACATTTGTTTTTTAATTTTTCTGTAGCTGGAGGGGACAAAAAATCAAAAGCGATTCAGATGGTGTTCAGATGGTGCTCACACTTCAGGAAAGCCAGGATTTTTTTTTTTAATCCCTGAGAAGCCTGTTGTCCTATTAGTTATTAAAGCAATGTCAGTGGCAAGATAAACAGCCACCGGATGTATTGGTTTGGCACTGTCTCTTGAATCCTGGAATGGATAACTAAAAATGTTACTAAGTTTATTTGGTCTACCAGTATTAGTTTGGCAGAATTTGAACCTGGAATGAAGAATATTAAAAAATACTACTAAATTTTCTTGCCCTACCTATGCAAAAACAAACCTGTAAAACCTACAGATTAAATACTTGAAAGTGACATTTAGGAAATACCTTGAATAAAATATTTTTAATGGATAATTTAGGGCAGCTAACTATAAGTATTGGCACATTGAAAGAAAAGCCTTCTAGTGGAAGAAACATGCCATTCTATAGTCAAACTTGCAAATACAAATATTCAGATCTGGTTTCTTGGTTTTTGAAAAAATATTCTTTCATGAAAATTAATACCCAGGAAGGGTTTTATTTTATGTAAATAAAATCTGTAATATGCTGGAAAAAGCCAAATTTTAAATAATAAAATGAAATATCAAACTTTAATATTAAGGAGAACACTCAGAAAACTTTGGATATTACAAAAGACACAAGAAAATGAAAAAATGCTTTAGAAAAGTATAAAGAAATTAACTGTTTAAGGATTCAAAATAATTAATTTAAGGCTGTGCTGGTGGTGTGTGATTATCATCCTAGCACCAGGGAAGTAGAAATTGGAAAGATTCTGGTTTGAGGCTATTTTGCCCAGAAAGTTCCCAAGATCCATCTCAACAAGAAAGGCTGGACAGGGTGACATGCATCTGACATCCTAGCTATCTATGATGGGTATTATCTAAGGTGGAGGATTATAGGTCTAGATAGGCCTGAGGGAAAAGTATTGCCAAAACAAAACGTAAATAAAATTTTAGGAAATAGTCTAGAATGTAATAAGGTGATGTAGATGTCGATCATATTTTCTTCTCAAAGGAAATGGGGTCACTTTCAAAGTTCTGATGTGTTGGTGTTATCAAGTGTCTTGTAATAGTTTTGGATTTTGGACGTAATAAGTTTTCTATTGTTTGTCTGTTTGCTGGTTGTGGGGCTTGAACTCTGGGGCCTGGGAACTGTCCCTGAGCCTCTTTGTGCCCAAGGCTACTGCTCTACCACTTGAGCCACAGTACCACTTCTGGTTTTTGAGTGGTTCATTGGAGATAAGAGTCTCACAGGGACTTTTCTGCCCCAGCTGGATTTGAACTGTCATCTTCAGATCCAGCCTCCTGAGTAGCTAGGATTACAGGCGTGAACCACCAGCTCCTGGCTCTCTATTGTTGAGTCAAGATGGAGAGGATGGTCTGCAGACTTAAGGTAAAAATGAAGATTGATGATGTGTACCTGGTACTAAGTTTGGGGTCCATATTGTGGATGAACATGTTTCCTCTCAAGAAGGCCTGACCTCAGGATTGTAGTGGACTTCCCCAGGGAAAAGCCATCCTGTACACTGTGGGAACCCTGGAGCCCAGTGGGGACTGTGATTGGTGGCAGGAGATTCCTGTCAGGACCATACTTGTCAAACATTCAACTTGTTCTACCATTTCCTCACCTATGTGATCTTCAATTAGTTCGCATCCTGACTCATGGCTCATTCATCTTCCTAGTCCCCTTAGTTTGAGGATTATCAACAATCTCCAGATAATGAAAGACTAGGGATTTTCCCCTAGTTCTCATCTTACTTCACTTCTAATCATCCTTCAGGGTGGATTGAGTATTGCTTCGTAATTAAAATTAACTTTTGGAGGATTCTTTGCTAAATAGTTTGCAGGCTTTGTTTATTAGCACTCTGATTGTCTTTGCCAAATTTAGATGCTGCTTCTCTTCAGCTTAGGCTATTAAATAGTGAAATTCATTGAGACTCAACCTTGAGTTCTCATATCTTTTCACTCAATGCTCTGTGCCTGGGAAATCTCATTTGTTTGCACATTTAATTACTGTTTACCAACAGGCAACTCATAAGTACTTATTTTCAGTCTAAGCTTCTTTTCTCAGTTACAGACTGCAAATCTGAATGCCAACTTGAAATCCCTTTTCAAGAACTCAGAGAAATATCAAAGTAAACAAGGTCAAAATAAACTGTTTTCTTTTTTCAACCTTTTTTCCAGTTTTCCATAAGAAAAAGTGACTACAATTTATCCAGTTTTACAAATCAGCTCTGTCATATGTTTGGAGGACTATACTTGATTTAGATCTCTTTTCCTTATAATATTAATTGTAAAAAAGCCCTAAGCACAACCCCTTTCCTGTTTGTTACTAATATGTAACATAGTATTATTGCTAGTATTTAATATAGAGTTAAAACACTCAGCTGACTTTCTTTAATTCAACAAATATTCCACGCTTATATTGGATATAAAAATACCCCAAAGTCAATTATCTTATACGTGAAGGTACAGAAATATACACACATTCACATCAACTTACTATTCACAACAAATACCAGTCATATTTTATAACATAGACAAGCAGAATTTGTATCCCTTTGCTATGGTGCTTAGTAACCCTGGTTTCATGTTGGGATCACTTGATCAAGTTAAAGAAAATAGTAAGAGTAGGTTCTGATTCCTTGAGACTCACCTGGAGTACAGTGATTTAGGGCAATAGCTTTTTCCACTAGTGACTCCAACAGCCACTTTCCAAAGACCCCGTGAGGATGGCTGATGTCAGTCAGGATGAATGAAGAAGACTTGACTGAAACTTTAGCACCCCAGTTAAGGCCGAACTGAAAATTTCTTAGATTGTCACTTTCTAACATTTTTTAAATGGATAACACTTCAGGAATTATCACCTTAAAAAGTAATTCAAGATAACTAATTTGATAGCTTCACACATTAAGAAAATGCAGTTCATTTCTTCAAGAAAACATGAAACAGTCTTTATTAAAGCCCTCATTGTTATAGAAGAGTAATGCTACTGTGATCAATTTTTTTTTTACAATATCTTCCATGGGATTAGAAATATTGAGACAGAGACAGAGATATAGCTCAGTAAGAGATTACTATCTAACCGTCCATATGGAAGGCCTTGGCTTTGGTTCCTAGCACCACAATAAAGGAAAAACAAATAACAACAAAAGAATAAAAAACGAAAGTATATGCCTTCTTATCTGTGACCATTTCCTTAATCTCATATTTATGGCTCTGCTATTCATTTATGATCTCAAGACAAATAATTCTTTAGGTGTCAGCTGTAGGTACAATTAAACAGTTATATCTTTATAGCTTATTTAAAAGAGTGATTCCTCAAAGAACAAATTTATAGACTAAATTTTCCATACATGAGAGTCTTTCAATCCCCTTCCATTCTGAAGTGATCGATTCTCAAGATTACAGTATCCACATACTCACACCTCAGAATCCATAACTAATGATGCTCTCATTAACATTTGTATATTTAATCTCAGGCATTTTCTCTTATGTTAGAACCTTAAATCACACTAATTCACATTTATTAATTTATTACTCATCTTTCTAATTAATCAAGTAAATGTTCATTAGACTCCATTCCTTGTCAAGATTTATACTACCTGACAACATAAATAATTCTTACTTTGACATGCTTTTAAAACCTGCTTAGTATTGAAAATCAGATAAATGCACTGCTTCTATATAATCAGTGCTATAGAATCCGAAATGGTGAGAAAATCATGAACACAAAAATTCCTTCAAATACAAAATAAATAACAAAATATAAAACCAGGCTACTTCTGTCAGAACTGAAGATAATTTTCTTGGCTATCTCTCACTTGCTAATAAAAACACATTCTCTGTGAAGACGAGACTGGAGTGATTGATGAGAAAGGTTCCCAAATCCTAGAAGAGATGAAATTCTGGAGATAACATAGGCAGGATGAAAAGATAGATAGGAATAAGGCAACTGACTCAGGACATGTCAGACATGATCCTTAATGAAAGGACATCTAATCATAGAAAAGAGAGAGTCCTATCTTGAGAAGAATATTAGAGTGGCTCTGTGGATCAAGTGGTAGAGCGCTGGCCTTGAGCACAGAGGCTCAAGGACAGCACGCAGGCCCTGAATTCAAGCCCCAGGATTGGGGGAAGAGGAAGAGAGGGGAGAGAGAGATGGAGAATAATATTAAGAGATTGGGAGGTCTAGTAGGAAAAGTACCCAGTTTCCATCTTTTTCTTGAAGAAGACTGATTTGGTTGTCTTGATTATTGATTGAAATGATAGGTACATTTGAAACTGAAAAAATAACTTCAAAACAATGCTTGAACTTGTAGAAACATATATAACATGTATGTATATATGTATGTATGTATGTATATTCACTTTATAGGAAAAATTGATATGAATGAAAAGATATTAATTTAAGGATTAGGCAAAGTAATGATCTGAGTCAAGATTAAAGTATAACACGTTAGACTCTTTCCATCTGGCACATAGAAATATTGTGCCCAAAAAGTTAATAGTCTTTCTGAGAATATGAGGATAGAAATAGACTACATATTTAATTTCTGTTCTTTATTATTTTTAAAAATATATGGAAGCTTGGCATATTGTCAACATTCTTCATGCTGTCTTTTACGCTGTTTCGCCTTTTTCTTTCTGTTTAAAAATATTTTATTATCTTTAAGTAGTTGTGCAAAGGAGCTGCCACTCCACACGGCAGTGCATGAACATGAGTCTTGATCAATGCCACTCCTTCTGTCATTCTCTCCCATCCCCCAACCCACCCCTCCCCCACTTTTCTTAATTTTATAGGATATGTATTGAATTTATTGACATTTAACAAAGCAGTTTGTGAATATAATGCACCTTGATCTGTGTCACCCCTTTCAACTTTCATCCCCTTTCTACTCATCCTTTCCTTTATTTTTTCTTAATTTTGTGGCATATACAATGAATTATTGACTGTATTCTCTCCCTTCTCCCTTTCATTCCCCCCTCTTTCCCTCCTCCATCCCCTCCCCTTTTTCACACATACACACATACACACACACACACACACACACACACACACACACACACACACACTCGGTTCCCTTCTCCTCCCCCCCAATAACTATCCATTTCCTGGTGCTTATTTTGTGGAGTTTGTTGTTTTTTGTTTTTTTTAATGCCCTGACCTTTTAAAACCAGCACCAATGAGCTAATCACTATTGAGTAGTGATTATCCAACTCTCCTTTATAGACACATTTGTATGACAAACAAATTAATCAGAGTGAATTACACCTTTGCCTCCTGAAGGTCTTACAGGGAGCTACAGGGAGTTCTTTTTGTTGCTGCTGCTGTTGTTGTTGTTGTTTTGTTTTTTTGTTAGGTCCTGGGGCCTGAACTTTGGGCCTGGGTGCTGTCCCTCAGCTCTTCAGCTCAAGGCTAGTGCTGTACCACTTGAGCCAGAGTGCTACTTCTGGATTTTTCTGCTTATGTGGTGCTGACAAATCTAACCCAGGGATTCATGCCTACAAAGCAAGCACTCTATCACTGAGCCACCTTCCCAACACCTAAGGAGTTCTGCCTTAATACACTCAAAAGGAAACTATCTTCCAACACACACACACACACATAAGCGCGCACGCACACACACACACACACACACACACACACAGACGGAGAGAGACAGAGAGAAAGAGAAAGGGAAAGAGACTGTTATAGACAAAAAAAGAGAATATTTCTCTCCTCTTATGTCAGTAGGATTCATTACAGTATATTTGGCTACTCAAGTTAGAAATCTGAGTCAACTGTAACATTTTCTTATCTCATCTAATTATTCCTGTAAAGTTTCTGTTTTTTCTCTTTGAAAATCATGCCAACCAAGAGTTAAAAAAATCACAGAGTTATCTGCTTCTATTGCCCTGCCTTCCCATACAGATTCAAAAATCACAATATGCTTTCCTGCTGCTCCTGATTTCACTACTACATAATACCTCAAAATAGCACCACTTATAGACAGCAGCAACTGACTGAGTTAACGCTCCAAAATTTCTCTTTCCTCCTCTCTCTCCTTTCTTCCTTCCTTCTGGGTATCACTTCCTTTCTGAGTTACTGAAATGACTCCATAGCCAGCCTCCTTGCCTCTAGCCTGACCATTTCCATCTTATCCTCAACACCACTGGCAGAGAATTTTTCTTTCCCCCATTAAAACTCTCCCTTGACACCTATTTCTCCATCAAAGAACTAGAAATCTTCAGTACAGCTCGCCAACTTCTCCAAATCACCTCACCTTGCCCCCTCCTTCCCACCCGCCATCTATCTTCCAGTGTGGCCAAACAATGTGCAGTACCTTGAAGCTGTCGTGGTTGTGTTGGTCGTGCCTTTGTCCATATTCTCTCTAGACACATCCCCCTCCACGTAGGCTCCAATTCATTGCTTCTTTGTCTTTCACTCTCTGCTAGAGAACTGATTTCTCAAAGGAGCTTCTCAGCTCTGCTCCACTCCATCCCTTCCTCACAAATACTGTTTGATGTGCCCCCCACATACCCACCCTATGGTGCATAGATCAACATTTTCTAGTGATTATTAAATTAGCATCTTTTGGGCAACTATCCTATAAGGATACAATGATTCCTTTATCAATGATCCAATAAATGTTGATAAGCATATTTATAAGCATGACCTAACTGGAAATGAAGGTAAGTGGTCTATTCTTCAGCTTCATATATAGAAGTTTATAATCTGTTAGTATTCATTGCTAAGCATTACATTATAGCCTGGGAGATCACCGATTTCACTTGAGGCAGTATTACCCAGAGCAGAGGCTCCGACTGAGATTTTCCAGTTGACATCAGGAAGAGAAGCCGCACATGGTGACAAATTATAGCAGCTAAGGTTACAGTATTTTATTTTTAAAGTATAGATAGCTGAAATAACACACATTTATTTTCTCACAGTTTTACAAGTTAAAATTCCAAAGTCAGGATGCCAGTCAGCTTTATTTCTCTTGCTTATGATGCTGTCATAACGTTACCTCATGGGTGTGTGTGTGTGTGTGTGTGTGTGTGTGTGTGTGTGTGTGCATTTTAATCTCTGCTTATCAAAGCTAGACTCTATTAAATTATGCCTTGCTCATAGGGCCTTATTTTAATTTAATCATCTTAGCAAAGATGCTGCGGGGTGAAGGCTTTGATATATGAATTTGGGGAGAACACAATTCAGCTCATAACACAAGGCATTGTAAAAACCAAGAGTATCCTTTAATAATCTCATTCCTAAAAGGATAGATTCTCTGTGATTCCATTTAGCCGACACTCTGGGAGAGGAACCGCTACAAGGAAGAAACATTATTGAGAACTAAAAATTAAAAGCTGATAGAGGATATGATGGCACGAGTCAGCCTGGGGAATATTCTCGGGGACAGGATGATTGAATTGTTCTGTATTTTTATTTTGTTGTTTCTATGAGTCTATTTGCCACTACTCACAGTTCTGTACATCGGAAGGATGAATTATAGAAAGTGGAAGTTTAAAAAAACAGAACACATGCAAAAATGTGGATAATACATGTTCCCCATCATATTTTGTTTTAACATATATAATCTGTTTCTGTAATATATATCATCAAATTTGCACAATTATGCATGTGTGTTCTTTTCTATAAACCATTTCTGATAATATATAAGAAACTACATAGAATGGCCACCCCTCAGGAAATAGAGACCTCGAGTTGGAAAACTTGATTTTCATTGTGTATTTCTTATGTTGTTTGAATTGCTTGTGGTTTCTTACATTGCTCAAATAGAGTACTAGACCAAAAATACATAAATGGTGTGATGTTGTAATTTTGGAGTTTAAGTAAATTTTATTTCTTACCAACCTCTAAATATCCTCTTTCTTTGAATATGAGGACAATTTCTCAACAAAAATGTTCTCAAAGTTACTTGGCAATGGTAGTAGGTGAATGCCCAGGTTGCCATCTTTCTGTGCTTTATATGAGAATCTAGAAATTGCTCCCAGGTGGGCAGCCAAAGCCCAAAATCAATGAAGGTAAACACAGCAGGTGTTCCATGGTGGAATGGCCCCAGTTTTTATCAGTAGCAGTCAGCATAACCTTTAAAAGTAGAGGAGACTCAGAAAGAAATACGTAGGAATTTAGTTCATAGAATGTGCAATGTGGGAGAAGCCAAAGTTATGTGTATACATACATAGCATATATATATATTGCATACTTAAATATGAATATATTCTTAAATATATATTGTATACTTAAATCTTGTGAGACCTGGAATTTAACAGACACAAAAAGGTCAAAATGAGTGTTCGCTTCGGCAACACATATACTAAAATTGGAACAATACAGAGAAGATTAGCATGGCCCCTGCACAAGGATGACACGCAAATTGGTGAAGCATTCCATATTTTATGATAGGAAGAGAAAGGAGGCAAAACAAAGGTTAATACAGAAATATCATGAGCATGAGGAAGCTACTCAAAGATTGATACAGGAATTGCGTGACCAGCTCAAAGAGAAATAAAGGAATGACATGAGCAGGCTGAGAACACTCAAAGAGAAAGTCAGGATTGGTGTGAGCAGGCTGAGAACACTCAAAGAGAACTACAGGAACTGCATGAATGTGAAGAAGCTAATCAAAGAGTACTACAGGAATTGAGAGAGGGGGATGAGAATAGAGAAAGATCACTAAAGTCATTCATGGGATCCATAAGCAGAGAGCTGAAAGAAGTCAGGGAGACCACAAAGGGAATGCTGAATGGAACCCAACAGAAGGAATGGGAGTCCAAGGAAACTATAACCAATCAACTAAGTGATTTGAGAATAAACACTGAACACCAAATTAAGGAAGTAAAAAAGTTCATACAAGATCTAAAACAAAGCTCCAACAAAGAATTTGAAGCCATCAAAGCAGACCAACTAGAAGGAAAAGAAATAAAAAACAAAGTAGAAAGTCTTGATAGTAGGTTAGACCATGCAGAAGATCGAATTTTGGGGATTGAAGACAGCCTAGATATTATAGAGAAAGAACATATAACCATCCAAGACAAATCCAAGAAATATGATAGATCTATTCAACACTTGGAAGACACCATCAGAAGGCCTAAGCTGAGGATAATGAGTGTAGAGGAGCACCTAGAGACAGAAGTTAATGGTCTAGGAAAGTTGTTTAACAGGATCCTATCAGAGAACTTCCCAAACATGCAAAAAGATAGACCTATTCAGATACAAGAAGCTTTTAGAACTCCAAATAGACCAGACCAGAATAGGACATCCCACTGTCACATCATAACCCACACAGGATCAATTCAGACCAAGGAAAAGATCCTTAAAGCTGTCAAGGAAAAAAGATCAATCACCAATTAGAATCAGCTCAGATTTCTCAGCAGAGACAATCAAAGCAAGAAGAGCCTGGAATGATGCCATGCCCTAAAGACAAACAACTATCAACCAAGAATTCTTTACCCAGCTAAGCTGTCCTTCATAACCGAAGGTCAAATAAAAACCTTCCATAGCAAAGAAAAATTGAAACACTATATTTCCACCAAACCAGCCCTACAAAAGGTTGTTAAAGATGTCCTACACATAGAAAACCAACAAGACCACAATAAAGGCCAAGAAACCACACCCAAACTGAGAATCCAAGAACCAAAGGAAGAACCCAGTTGCCGCAGCCCCTAAAAAGGTGGATAAAATGGTAAGAACTCTCAAATACCTCTCAGTCCTATCTCTCAACATTAACAGAGTTAACTCTCCAATTAAGTGACATAGACTGTCTAGTTGGATTAAAAAGCAAGATCCTTCTATCTGCTGCCTTCAGGAGTCACATCTTGCCCATAAAAACAAACACATTTTCAATGTGAAAGACTGGAACAAAATCTGCCAAGCAAATGGCCCCCATAAACAGGCGGGAGTTGCAATCCTAATATCAGATAAAATAGACTTCAAATTAAAATTCGTGAGAAGAGATAAAGAAGGTCCTCCTTCAGCAGGATATTACAATTCTAAATATCTATTCGCCAAACAATAGAGCACCCAAATTTATCCAAGAAACACTACTTTCCCTCAAATCCCACACAGATCCAAAGACATTAATTGTTAGGGACTTTAACACACCACTTTCTCCATTAGATAGATCAACTCGGCAAAAATTCAACAGAGAAACCGCAGATCTAAACGACTGCATAGATGAACTAGATTTAACAGACATCTACCAAATATTTCACCCAGCAGCATCAGAATACATGTTTTTCTCAGCAGCACATGGAATATTTTCCAAAATAGACCACATTTAGGCCACAAAGCAAACTTGTCCAAATTCAGAAACATTGAAGTTATACCTTGCATTCTCTCAGACCACAAGGGAATAAAATTAGAACTCAACACCAAAGCCACCAAAGAAAGCCCGGTAACACATGGAGGCTGAACAACACACTGCTGAATCATGAGTGGGTCATGGAAGAGATTAGAAAGGAAATTCAAATGTTCATGATATTCAACAAAAATGAACACATAAATTACCAGCTCCTCTGGGACACAGCAAAGGCAGTACTCAGGGGCAAGTTTATAGCTCTGAGTTCCTACATCAAAAAATTCGAGAGATCTGAAACCAACAATTTAATGAGACATCTGAGCCTCCTTGAAAAAGAACAGCAAGCTAAGCCCCAATCCAGTAGATGGAAAGAAATAATTAAAATTAAATCAGAATTAAATGAATTAGAATCCAAAATAACCATAGGAAGCATCAACAAAACAAAGAGTTGGTTCTTCAAAAAAATTAACAAAATTGACAGACCCTTAGCAAATCTTATCAGAAAAAGAAAAGAACACACACAAATAAATAAACTCAGAGATGAGAATGGAAACATCACCACAGAAACAACCAAGATTCAGAACATCATAAGGGAATACTTCTCAAAACTCTATGCTAATAAGTTTGAGAACTTGGGAGAAATGGACCTTTTCCTAGCAAATATTGACATGCCTAAACTAACCAAGATGAGTTAAACCATCTTAACAAGCCCATATCAAGTATTGAAATAGAAAGAGCAATGAGACCTCCCATCTAAGAAAAGCCCAAGACCAGATGGCTTTACAGCGGAATTCTACAAGGCCTTCAAAGCAGAGCTCACACCAATACTCCTCCAACTCTTCAATGAAATTGAGAGAGAAAGTTCACTACTGAACTCATTCTATGAAGCCATCATAACCCTCATCCCAAAACCAGGCAGGGACTCATCAAAGAAAGAGAACTATAGATCCATTTCTTTGATGAATATTGATGCAAAACTTCTCAACAAAATTCTGGCCAATTGACTTCAACAATTCATCCAAAAAATCATCACCACAATCAAACAGGATTCATTTCAGGGATGCAAAGCTGGTTCAATATACGCAAATCAATTAATATTATTCATCACATCAACAGGAGCAAGAATAAGAACCACATGGTTATCTCAATAGATGCAGAAAAAGCATTTGACAAGATCCAACACCCCTTTATGATGAAGGTTCTGGAAAAATTAGGAATCCATGGAACATTCCTCAATACAATAAAGGCTGTATATGACAAACCTACAGCCAGCATTATATTTAATGGTGAAAAACTAAAGCCATTTCCTCTTAACTCAGGAATGTCCACTCTCTCCACTTCTCTTCAATCTAGTATTAGAACGCCTAGCTACAGCAATAAGACAAGATGCAAACATAAAGGGGATCCAAATAGAGAAAGAAGAAGTAAAACTCCCCCTCTTTGCAGATGACATGATCTTGTATTTAGAGAAGCCCATAGATTCCACTCCCAAATTACTCAAGCTGATTCAAAACTTTGGCAAAGTAGCAGAGTATAAAATTAACCCTCAAAAATCAATGGCTTTTCTGTACGCCAACAATGAGAAAAGTGTGACTGAAATTAGGAAAGCGACTCCATTCATAATAGCCCTACAAAAAATAAAATATCTAGGAATTAGCTTAACCAAAGAAGTGAAGGACCTCTATGATGAAAACTTTAAAAACTTTAAAAACTTGAAAAAGGAAATCAAAACAGAACTTAGCAAGTGGCAAAAACTCCCATGCTCCTGGATTGGAAAGATTAACATTGTGAAAATGGCAATACTTCCCAAGGCTATCTACAAATTCAGTGCGATACCTATCAAAATTCCAACCTCATTCTTCAAGGAAATAGAAGAGGCAATCCAAAAATTCATATGGAACAATAAAAGACCCCGAATAGCAAAAACGATCCTCAACAGAAAGAACATTGCTGGAGGAATATCAATACCAAATTTCAAACTTTACTCTAAAGCCATAGAAATCAAAACAGCTTGGTACTGGCACAAGAACAGACCTCAGGACCAATGGAATAGAATTGAAAACCCAGAAATGAACCTACAGACCTATAGCCATCTAATCTTTGATAAGGGAGCTAAAAAAATAGAATGGAAGAAAGACAGCCTCTTCAGTAAATGGTGCTGGCAAAATTGGTTAACTACTTGTAGAAAATTAAAGCTAGATCCTTATATATCACCCTGCACCAGAATCAACTCCAAATGGATCAAAGACCTCGGAGTCAAAGCAGACACTCTGAGAACATTACAGGATGGAATAGGAGAAACCCTAGGTCTTGTTGGCATAGGCCGAAATTTTCTTAATAGAGACCCAGAAACACAACAAATCAAAGAAAGGTTGGACAAATGGGATTGCATGAAATTGCAGAGCTTCTGCATGACAAAGGACATAGCTAGCAAGATCAATAGAAAGCCCACGGATTGGGAGAAGATCTTCACTAGCCATACAACAGACAAGGGTCTCATATCTAAAATATACTTGGAACTCAAAAAATTAAACCCCCCCAACAACAAATCTTCAAAGAGACAACTGCCCAATAAATAAATGGGCTAAAGACTTAAAGAGAAACTTCTCTGAAGAGGAAAGAAGGATGGCCCATAGACACATGAAGAAATGCTCAACCTCTCTAGCCATAAAAGAAATGCAAATCAAAGCAACATTGAGATACCACCTCACCCCAGTTAGAATGGCAAAAATCAAGAACTCTAATAACAACAGATGCTGGAGGGGATGTGGCCAGAAGGGAACCTTACTGCATTGTTGGTGGGAGTGTAAACTTGTACAACCAGTCTGGAAAGTAGTATGGAGGTTCCTCAAAAGATTCCACATAGAGCTCCCCTATGACTCCACAATCCCACTTTTGGGCATTTACCCAAATGTTCACAAACAAGACCACAATAAAGCTACCAGCACGACGACTATGTTTATTGCAGCCTTATTTACCATAGCTAAGATATGGAACCAACCCAGATGTCCCTCAGTAGATGAATGGATCAAGAAAATGTGGTATATATACACAATGGAATTCTATGCCTCCATGAGAAAGAATGAGATTGCCCCATTTGTTAGGAAATGGAAAGGCTTGGAAAAAATTATATTAAATGAAGTAAGCCAGGCCCAAAGAAACATAGGTCCCATGGTTTCCCTTATTTGCAATAGCTAGTATATGTCTGAGTCAAGCAGAAAAGGTCAGATAAGTTGATGTTCGGGAAATGAACCCTAAGGTATGTATTCAAATGTTTTTTTCTTTCATGTGATTGTTTCTAACACAATTTATATAAGATTATTTCTTTGTTGCTTTGTATGTCCCTCCCTCATGGTATTTCACTGTATTTGATGTTGGTATAATTTGTGGAGGGGAAGGGAAAAAACAAATCATTTAAATAGGGATACAGGTGGACCCATTGCAACAATGAGACGTACAAGTCTAGGTGGAAAATGAACTTTACAACTTTGGTGGGAGGGAGAGAAGGGTTGGGTGGGGGGGCGGAGGAAGGATAGGATGGGAAGGGGAAACAAAGGAGGAGGCTACAATGCTTGATGAAGAAATGTTCTCATTGTCTTGCCCATATAATTGTAACCCCTCTGTACAGTATTTTCTCAATAAAATTTTTTTAAAAAAGGTCAAAATGAATCCTTTCTGGCCTTTGTCATGATTCTTTCCCTTTATTCTTAATTACTGTAAAAGTATGCCTTAGTAGTTTCAATAATTATGCATAATATTAGTGGAGAGTGTATGCAAAAGAGAATACACCAAGAAGATTGTAAAAAAATCATAAACACATATATATCTTTAGAGAAAGAGTAAGAGATTATATTCTATTAAATCTAGCAAGTTTCCTATTTAAACTACCACTGAAGCATTACCATAATACAGGATAAATTTCAATATTATAATTATACTATGTGTAATAAATGTAGAATTATACTGTAAATGTAGAATTCACTTGTTATTAAGGAAACTTAAGCTAACGGCTGGGCAAGGAGGATGTGCAAAGTCTCTGAGTAATGACTGAGTAATGACCTTGTCCAAGGTTATGGTGTATTTCAGACACCTGTGCTATCCAAAGCAATAGAAATGATTCCAACCTCAGGAGAAAGTATTAGTACAATGCCTTAATAAAAATATTTAAACAAGATTTATTCTTTTAAAGAACTTTGTATCTGTAAGCATAGTCACATAATTTATAGAGACTAATTGTGTATGAAGTTTTTAAGGGAAATCTCTATTCTCTTTTGCCTTTTTCTAAAAGCAGACTAGTTTGGTGGGATATGAAATTGGCTAATTATCCCAGTATGAAATGTCACTATTTTTGTGCAGATACACATCAATCTATACATCATACCCAAAGCAACTCTAACAATTTTACTAGTTGGAATTGTTCCTTCACTTTTTGTTTGTTTAGTTTATTCTCTTCTTTGGAACTTGTCACATAGGAAAGCGCACAGCATGTGGACTACAAATGATCAGCTTTACATCATTTTTTAGTCTTTTGTTCATTTCCTTAGAATCTGGAATTTGATCTGTGACTACTTGTTACAAAACAATACCACTAAGGAAACAGTGAGGGAAGAAAGTAACTATGAAGCTACTCACTAATTATAGCTTTTTAAAGTTGTCATCTTTGCATAAACTTGAAAGCCTGAGTGCTGTGGAGTCAATGATGTAAGTTTCCACCCAAATCTGTAGGCCTGTGACTCACGAGAGCTGATACACCAAGGAAGGGACGGACGGCCCAGCTCTGACACAAAAAGGTGTGTTTTTTTTTTTCTTTGTCGCTGTTGTTTTAATGCACTATGTGATTTTTTTTGTTTCTTTTGTATGTTCTTCCCCCATGGTATAACCCCTGTTTTCACTATATTTGATTCCGGTGCCCTGCATCTTGTATATACATTTTTCTAATTTGGGGAGGGGAAGGGAAATAACAAAATGCTGAAACAAGGACACAGGTTGACCCATTGTATCGATGAAATGTACAAGACACCACAACTTTACAACTTCGGGGGATGGAGGAGGGAGGAGTTGGGGAGGTGGGAAGGGAAGGGATGGTAGGAGAAAAACAAAGGAGGGGATAACAATGCTCGATAGGAAACGTACTCATTACCTTACTCATGTAACTGTAACCCCTCTATACAGTATCTTGAAGGTGGCTCAGTGGTAGAGCTCTTGCCTTGCATGCCTGAGGCCCTGGGTTCAATTCCTCAGCACCACATAAGCAAAAAGAAAAAAGCCAGAAGTGGTGCTGTGGCTCAAGTGGTAGAGCGCTAGCCTTAAGATGAAGAGTGGTAGACCACTAGCCTTGAGCTGAAGAGCTGAGGGACAGCGCCCAGGCCCAGAGTTCAGGCCCCACGACCGGACCCCCAAAAGAAAAAAAAATCAAATTCATCCTCCATGCTTTTTCCTCTAATTAAGTCCTCAGAGAATGTAAGAGTACCTGCTTGTTTTCTTGAGGAAAATCTTTCCTCAGTCTAATAATTCAACTACTCATCTCTTCTAGAAACTTTCTTACCAAAAGAAAAGTTTTACTAGCTATCTAGACACTACTTAGTCCAGTCAAAATGACACATAAAATCTACCATCATGCAAAAACAATCTTAAAAATGGTTGGAGAGATAATATCTTCATCAGAGGAACTACAAAATCTCCTTGTAAAGGTTGTGAATAAAATAATGAGTAGTGGACCTGGGACATTGTTTGCAACCAGCCTATTACATCCTTAAATCTTGTTAGACCTGGAATGTAACAGACACAAAAAGGTCAAAATGAATTTTTTCTGGCCTTTCTCATGACTCTTTCCCCTTTATTTTTAATCACTGCAAAAGCATGCCTTATAGTTTCAATAATTATGCATATTATTAGTGGAGAATGTGTGGTAAAGAGAATACATAAAGAAGATTGTAGAAGTATAAAATCATAAATCTATTTTTGTTGCAAAATAAACTCTAGGAATGCCTTCCTGCCTTCCCTAGCATGCTAATATTTACTGTCTAATTCTTCTATGAGGAAAAGATTACCTACTGCTACATTAAACTTAGCCTGGGCCAGCTACTGAATTTCATGGGGACTATGTTAAGAATTCAAATACATAAAATGTTCCAGAGTATGAAAATGCTTAGAAATTCTGTGTGTATTAAGAGAATTGGGCAGAATGGCACTTGAAACTACCCTAAAAAGGATTTTGTCTTTTCCTATTCCATAATCCTCACAAGACCACTATCTCTAAATCTCTAATTGCCTGTAAATGACCAATTATGACTCAATCATTAAGGGATTTTTCTAAAAGCTTCCTTAACCCATTTAAACTTTAAGCCAATACAATCTTCAGGGAGTTTCAAGTTTCATACGTGTCTGGAGAGTTCCTAGCTCTTCAGATGTAATTATGTTTTGTAGGGTGCAATAGGGAAGTGTTTGGTACTTGCGGTTTAAAAACCCATTTACAGAAAAATTGCAGTCTGCTGGTTTCTGTTTGACATAGGAATTCTTTTAAGTATATATCTATGTCTCTGTCTGTATAATTGCTAATGTATTTTGTCAGATAAATTAAGGATGACATCATTTTCACCTTAAGGCGCTTTCTTAATTTTGCTCGTTTACTCATATTCCAATAAATTTAGTAAGACTTTTTATTCTTTACTCCAAATGAGCAAAATTGTTTATCAACTGGGTTTTCCCCCAGTTCTGGTACATGAAAATAATACAGCAACTTTCCATCTCATAACTGAGCTTTTATTCCTCTTTTAGAGTTACTTTTCATTTTTCTCCTATTGGAAATATACAAAGAAAAAAATCTCATAATTTCTTTCCTTCATATGGGAGTTAATGGTTGCTAAGGATAATAACCAGGCAGAGTACTGTAGAGTATAATAGTGCTTCCATAGTTTCAGGGATGAAAAATTTAATTGGATAGTCAGGAATTTGAACTATGGAGTTATAATAGTAAGAACTAAATGCAAAAAGCTTCAACACGTGACGATTATTGATAGAGAAGAAACAAGACCTTGAGTTCAATCCCCACCAGGGGGGGAAAATTCAAACAAAAAAATTAAGAAATATATGTCATGATTGCAGACATGACTTTGCTTATGACATATTTTGAAGAAAAGAGCAATAGTTCCCTTACTACCTTATCTCCTCTGCCATAATCATGCAGGGGTAAAGGGTCAGGGAATGAGCTGTTACCTATACAAGCTGCTATATCTCAGAGATAAAAATCATGCCCCACGGGCTTAATGAAAGTGTGTCAGAAGATTGGTTGCCTGTAACTAAATCCTGTCACCAGCCAGAAGTTGAGTCTAGTGGGAATTAACATCTCAGATGTGGGTCATGGGACTCTTTCACTCTGTACAAACATTAGAATGGCCCAAAATAACAAAACATCTGCATTACAGACCAACTTATGTACTGATGTTTCACCTACATTGCCCAAGCTTACTTGATAAGCTACCAGTTCCCTTTGTTCTTCTCAAAGCTGTCGGAAACCTTTTTGTGCAAAGAAGGGTTGTTAGCAGAAATACAAATGTATCAGCTTTATTTCAATTATGCTTGCATTCTGCAAAGATTACCTTTTCAACATGGAAATAAAGAGAATTAAGATGAAAGTGATAAGCCCTTCATTTGATTTGTAATTCTAAATCCAAAATGCAATGTTTAGTAAGTACACATACCATTCCTTAGAAATATGGCTTTGAAGGAAAAAGAATGCCCCATTCCTGAATTAGTTATACAGTGCAGTTATACAGGCAGATATTAAACTTCTACTCTCAATGTTTGGTGTAGTCATAGTTACAGGATTCATCTTGATTAGAACATTTCCTGATCGTTTTCGCACCATTTTTCATCCTTTATCAAAACTGATGATGTTGACAGTCAAGATTCAGGTGAAGGTCCACACTGTAATGGATTTACAAACCTCAAGTGTTCCCTAGAGTATAATAATACAGCACTAGGAATACCCAGCTTGCCAAGTTCACAAGAAGAGAGCTCATCCTTTCCAGTTGAAAAGCAAAATGTATGTATGTATATAACAATCAGAATATTTCTTCTTTCCAGATAGACAGGATTAGGAGAATGTAATCAAGCATGTCCATATGTGCCATTGTCTTTGGTGTGAATGTAAAATATCACCAGCTGATAGGAAGGAGGACGCCTTGTTTTGTTCAGGTATCCTTCCTTGACAGGTGCTTTTTATCTGGATTGTAGAGCTGGTGAGGAGTTTTTATAACCCATTATCAAATACTTAAAGCTGGCAGAAAATAAACAAATGAACAAATCAAAAGCTCATTAGAAGCTAACACATTGAGGAGTTATCTGTACAATATTAATTAACAAAACATATGTACTTTTATACATTCAAAGGAAAGGACACACAGGATTTTGTGTATGTGTGTTTTCATGAGCATATCCGTGTTCATACAGAGAGATTTGGTAGAGAATGCAATCAACTTGTGAAGTTATCAATAATAAATATTTTTTCTGAAACTTAAATTTTTTTTGTCTTTACAATGACATTCAAATATTTTTCTTAAGTTCTAGTTATTTAGTTTAGTTGCTTCTGAAGTTAGACATTTCTCCCATGAGGAAATGTAAACATATCTAATTTCCTCCAAAATGGGCCTTGATGCATAACGTGTCTCATATAATTGACCATTATTTTATCAACGATATCTTTCACCAGAAAAATCACCTTATAATATTTTAATTCATTAACCAAGGGCATTTTTGACCAACTTGAAGTTCTCTGTCTCTGTCCCTCTGTCTCTTTGTCTCTCTCCTTCTTCTCCCTCTCCCATTTCCCATTTTTCTCCTTCTCTTTTGCTCTTCCTCCTTCCTTCCTTGCTCCCTTCTCTCCAAAGAAATATTCCAAAGAAACCATCTCTGTTTATTGATGCTAAGCAAACACAGGTGCTGATTCCAATCTATCAACATAGAGCCCCATTGTAAACTGTCACTGTTTCTCTTCAAAATTTGTCTTACAAAGCTTTGAAGATTTGAAACAAATCCCAGTATTGGAGCTGGCAGGATGTTAGTTAGTTTGTTTGGTCTGTTGATCATTTTGTTGATTTGGATGGTTGGTTTGGGTGGTTTATTTATTGGTTTGCTATACTTTTGGATTAGAGGAAAAATGATCACAACACTTTTAATATTACATTCCATTAAGGAATTATTCTATTCAACTACTAGGTAAGAATTCACACTTTATCCCTATATGTGTTTGCATTATGTATATACATATAGTACATTTAAATATACAAATATTATATAAATATGCATACTATACATCAATAATAAATATAAATAAATAAATGTACATAGCTTTATCTATAGTTATATATTATAACTTATTATTTTTTATTTGTTATAAGTACATTTCTTTTTTGTATTTTGGGGGGGTCCGGTCGTAGGGCCCAAACTCTGGGCCTGGGCGCTGTCCCTCAGCTCTTCAGCTCAAGGCTAGCGCTCTACCAATATTATAACTTATTATTAAATATTAGCTTCTAACTCAAAGCATTTAAATCAGGAAAGCTCTTCTGCTTTGAAAAATATTGGACCTAAATAATTCCTCTCTTCATGACTTAGGTAGTCATTAATCCCGGTCACAAAACTATATTTTTGTTTCTAATAAAAATGAATTCCTCCTCAGAATCAATAAAGAACTTAATTGGAGCCATGTTAATCCATCACAGAAGTTCATTATAATAAAAATGAACCTCCAATGAGAATTAGGCAGAGATTTTGCTCACTTCCTTCCAAAGAGGAATCCTATGCTTTATGTATATGTATCCACTTCTTCCCACAGACACATCTGTATTCCAAGGAATGATGAGAGACCCTTGGTGTGAAACCACACAAAGATATTTCTGTTACGTAGCAATGGGCACCTATTTATCTTAAAAGTATTTTTAAGAGAAAATTCACAAGACTCTGGCCATTATAACACACATTTGTTCTATGAAATGGATAGCATGATTTTAAAATTAGTGAGGAAGGAAGTGCAGGGAAAGGCTGATTAATGTCTCCTAAGTTGTAGTTAGAATTGCTATTGCTACTGTGCTATTGCACAGTAAGGTGCCTGTCATGGAAAACAAAAAGTGTTCTGCATATCTCAAAGTGAGAAGAAAGTATACTAAATTTTTCATCCCGAAGAAATGATAAGCGTTTGAGTTCATATAGTTAATTTGCACAATTATGTATTGTATAACATGTTTCTATCAAAACATCACATGCTACCCATAACTGCACACTTTTTGTGCATACATGTACCAGTTTAAATTTTAATTATTTTCAATAAGTACATAAAAATAAAGCAAAATAAAATTCCATTTTGCTCATCAGCATTCAATGGCAATCATAGGAGTGCCCATCAATCAATTCCAAGGTAAAAAATCATTCTCGCAACATAACCCCCTAGGATAAACTTGAGTAGACAAGGTCGGACTTATATTGGGCTTTGGGAAAATAGTTATTACCTTTTTAATGTAACATAACAATGTTAGCAAAATAGAATAAAAGTAACAGAAGGGTATTAAGTATTGAATTTATATAAAACTCCAATAGTCTTTTCAATTTTTTCTTTAACAAGGAACCTGAGCTTGCTTGTGTGAGAATGAGATTTTATGTTTGATTTTATGAATGAGCTGCCTACAGGCAATTCCTAATCATGATTTTTAATGATAATCTTCCCTCATATCCTTGAGAGTCACATCAAAAAACACTCTTTTCATATATAGATAATAAAAAATTTTAAGACCATTTTCTGCTTTTATGGCTGCTTAAGAACTAGTAAATTGAAATTACATTTTTAAAAAATCTGAAAGTACTTCCTTTTCTCTCACTAATGTGATTTTGAATTTTCTTAGAGCAAGGAAAATGTATTTCAAACACAAATAAACATTTGCATATGAAACATTTCAAAATAATGCAAAGCTAATTTGCAGAATATACATCCATTCTGCAAGTGGTCATATTGCAGCTATATGGGGGACCACTTTGTCCCATGCCTATATTCCCAGCCATTCAGAATGGGGCCATAGCAGAATCAGTGCTAGGCTAGCCTGGGCAACAGCATGAGGCACTATCTGAAAAAGTAACTAAAACAAGGAGGACTTGGGAATATGACTCAAGTATTCAGTGTTTTCCCAGCAAGCAAGAGGCCCCGCATTCAATCCCCAGTATAATAGACCCTTGGTATCCTGGTATATGATTCCATGGCATGAGCATTGAGGAAAACTTGCATACTCAGGATGTAGATTTAAGTGATGTAATGTAGATTGTGGATAAATGATTCATTTTCCCTATAATCCAATCCAACTTCCTCTAATGACATACTTCCTTTCAACACATCTAAAAATTTATACTTTATCACTTAAATTAAGCCTACTACATATCCTTTATGGTTTGGGAGGATTACTGTAATGTGCACCTTGCTTGAGGGGTATGATTTGCTTTTGCAGTGGTATGTTTTCATGAATTAAGAGAACCACTCAGCAAATCACACATGATTTCAAAACATTGTCAATACCACCCAACAGGCTGAGAGCCCCACTGCATCAACTGAGCTGCGTGATGAGTGATTTAAAGATTTTATTTTTGAAAATTTATTTAAGTTTTCGTAGAAATTATTATTGTATTTAACCATGCTTAGTGAAAAACACATGTAATAAATTTGCAAATAAGCAAGCAGGCCAGGTTGCCAACAAAAATTTATAAAGATAGATATACATTCTGTAAATGGAGATAAATATGCTTACTGAATATCAAAAAAGTCCTAAACTTCAATCACAGCATAAATAGCTCTTGAATATGATGTAGAAAACACTAAAAGTAGTACATGCTAGGACAAAGTGCACTAGTTTAGCCACTTGGAGAACTTGGTTGGAGTTCTATCCAATTCACTGGATGATATTGCAGAAAGAATCCTATTATTTCAAATAATCAGATTTTCTTCTGTAAGAAAACCTGTCATTCACTGAAAATTATCCTCAAGTATGTTAAGTAAAAGTTTCTTACGAAAAAAGATAGACAGACAGATAGAAAAGGAACAAAGAGAAAGCAGAAGGAAAAACGAAGAAGGAAGAAAGGGAGGGAGGGAGGGAGGGAGAGAGGGAGGAAGGAAGGAAGGAAGGAAGGAAGGAAGGAAGGAAGGAAGGAAGGAAGGAAGGAAGGAAGGAAGGAAGGAAGGAAGGAAGGGAGGAAGGGAGGAAGGAAGGAAGGGAGGGAGGAAGGAAGGAAGGAAGGGAGGGAGGGAGGGAGAGAGAGAGGGAGGGAGGGAGGAAGGGAGGGAGGGAGGGAGGGAGGGAGGGAGGGAGGAAAAGAAATCCTTTATTCCAAGCTGTTTGGTGATGTTATACCAACTTTGGACCAAAAAATAAAGGTGGAAAATCTTTAATAGTCAATATTAGGTGGCATTAAGTGTCTCTCTAACATTGAGAGAATTGTTTTCCTTTCTTCTGTACCCTGAGATTTCCCACATGATAAAAGTCTTCAGGTTTGTCCTCGTTGTTAGAATTGCAGCCCAAGCCCTTGGAGGCTGGGGAATGACACAACCATGACAAGGTGTAGTGGGCATACAACTGACATATTGTGATGCAGCATTTTCACCGACCCTAACTGCACAAGCATAGATCAGAGTTGCATTCAATTTTCCCATCATTGAAGAAACCAGCAGTACATATCCAAGCCCAAGACATAATGATTTTTGAAGATGATGAAAAGCAAGATTCCTAGAATTGTTAAAAAGTTTCAATAACAGAGGTTTCTTACTTCACATTAAAGCAGGTGGTATTGTCTCAGAAAATGCCCTGAAGAATAAGCTTGAGTAGGTAGAGGACTTTTGTTTACTCAACATCAGACTATGCCCAAGACTAGTTCTTCCTTAGTACAACTGAGGCCCTGTTTATACCCAACTCTATATTCCTTCTCATGGTTAATTTCTTGTTCAGTTGTACTAAGTTGCTTGTTGTCCATCACTGTGTGGTTTCTGAGGGTGTACTTTGTTTAGACTATGCCTACGGACAGCTCTTCATCACCACCACATCCTCAATTGCATCAGGGTCTTGACATTCAGTTCCTCCTTACTACTACCTGCCACACTCCGGATTGTGTCCTGTTCTTGATCATTGTCTTCCTAGGAAGTTTCTTTGCTCCTTATGTACACTTAGTTAACTTCTTCCCCAGTAGCTTTTGAGCTCTATGCTACAAGGTGAAAGGAAAGAAGGCTGTGACATGAGGGGAAATAATTCTTTTATATTCCCCATTGGCCTGTACATTTCCCCTTTCTGTGATTTGCTTGAGAACTTTTCCTCAGTGAAAACAGTAACTGAGCATGTGCTCCAAAGCATGGACGCCCACAGCACACAAGTAGAGTGTAGCTAAATTCTACTTAAAATTGACAAGATATAAGATAAATAGCCAGCTAAAGAAAATCTCTCTGCCTTTATGTTTCTCCTACATACATACATACACATATGTGCACATGCGTGCACATAAAAAGATATTAAAATTTTTAAAAAGGAGACATAGTTGAGAAAGGAAAAATGTTCTTGAGAACTGTTGGGTGACTAGGTAAGTGAGATTCTTGAAATTACATTTAAGTTTCACTTTTGCCAGGGGGGGGCGGGGAGGAGTCAGTCATCGGGCTTCTTGCACTCTGGACATGGGAGCTGTCCCTGCACTCTTCAGTTCAAGGTTAACACTCTAACACTTGAGCTACACCGCCCCTTCCGGTTTTCTGGTGGTTAGTTGGAGATAAGAGTGTCATGGACTTTCCTGCCTGGGCTGGCTTTGAACTGAGATCCTCAGATCTCAGCTTCCTGAGTAGCTAGGATTGCAGACATGAGCCACCTGTGCCCAGCAAATATCACATTTTTTAAAATGAGGAAAATACACATATTTTAAGATCTCTATCTTTTAAAAGATTGTTTCTACCTTTTTTTCTTTTTTTGTGAAAATACCATACAGAGGGGTTACAATTACATGGGCAAGATAATGAGTACATTTCTTATCAAGCATTGTTGCCTCCTCCTTTGTTTCCCCTTCCCATCCCCATCTCCATCCCCCCTCCCGGCCAAAGTTATAAAGTTCATTTTCAACATAACAACTTGTACATCTCATTGTTGCAATGGGTCCACCTGTATCCCTATTAAACAATTTGTTTTTTTCCCTTCCCCTCCACAAATTATACCAACATCAAATATAGTGAAAACAGGAGTTATACCATGGGAGAGGGACATACAAAGCAACAAAGAAATCATCTTTTAAATATGTTAGAAACAATTGCAAGAAAGAAAAAACATTTGAATCCTTATTACATCAACTATGTCACAAAGTTTTGGCTTGGTAAACACTTCTGCTTCAGAATTTGTCTTACATGGTCCTGATGGGTAGAATGTTTCTGCACCTGTACAATCCAAATTGGACTCTCCATCAGTTTGTAAGGCACAAATTGGGGTGTTCCCACCTCCCCAACAGGTACTTAGTTTCAAAAATGGTAGAGCTTCCAGATCCCTCCAGTCCCAGGCCTAGGCTATCTGTGATTACGATAGTGCTTTCTGGTCCTCACTCTAGTATTCTCTTTGAGGAGGGTTTGTGGTCAAGGTCATCCTTCAACAGCCACCTTGAACACTATTCTGGCATCCCGATCTCACATACAGATTTCTCATTAGAGCTTGGCAGTATTTTATAACTCTAGTTGTTTCGACCTTGTTAAAGTTACCATTTTCGGATGAATTCACATGGATCATGTCACATCTACTTAAGGACAAAAGTTGTCATTATTAATTTTTATTGCTATCTTCCCAAGAGAAAAAATTACTCAAGATGTTAGGGGTATTGGGAGTTTGAAGTCATAAAAGGAAATTTAAACATTTAGTGCAACATTTCACAGTGATTTTTTTTCTTGACATTGGGAATTAATAATGAAGATTATTTATGGAGATAACTCCTTTATTCTGTGTTCTATTTTGAACCCTTTTCTATAAGATATACCTTTTCTAACTTTGCTCAATCCTTTGCTCAAATGTCACCTTTAAATGACATAAACATAGCTTGAGGACATCATCTAAATTTGCACACATCTTACATTACTTGAAATTTACCAGTGGGAGAGAAGGAAGGAGGGAGGGAGGGAGGCAGAGATGGATGAATGGATGGATTGATGGAGGAGAAAAAAAGTGGGGGTGAATTATTATTTACCTAGAACAATTCAATGTTATGAAATTACTAGTAATCTGCTGAAAAAACATAAATATTTTGCTTAGGAAAATAAGTCAGACTTAACTGAAGCTATCTTGTGTTTTGTTAGCTTATAGACCATCATTTGAAAGTAAGGTAAAGGTGAATTCTTGCTTGGTATATCATTTTTCTCTTTGTTGGTGTTAATTCATAATTTTGAGTTTCTTTATTTTTAACAAGAGGTAAGTTATACATAAATTCAGTCTTTTGAATACAGAAAATACATTTATGTTCCTCATGAGTCTTGACTTAAAAAGATGTTATTTTACATAATAAATGTTACTATTAATTAGAATCTTTATATATGCTGAGACTTTGACAAGTTTCTGTTAGTTCTAGATACTCTTTAAAAACATATGATTATTTGATACCATGTTGTAATCTTTTTTTCTAGACTAGATATAGTGATTGTAAGTTATTTTGTTGATCATTTGTGTCATTCACATTACTTTAAGTATCATGCACAGGTAGTATACTGCTCAAGGGAAACAAGGGTGGCAATGGGGAAGTACTTAGGGTTGTTTTTGCTATAAGCAATAATTTGTCACTTGGCCAGCAAGTGCCTTATGGTAGGTAAAAACAGAATAAAAGGATAGAATCTCTGCCTTCATTGTATACTTTACCACATTAAATTTCAGTTTAGACCCCTGAACAACTCTATGTGTAGAGATTTTGCTAATATAGAAAGTATACATCTGAAGTTGGCAATTCTCTATTCTCAAGGCTGTAATCGTCAAAAGTAAGATGTCATAGGGACATCAAAATTAACAGATTATCAAACACCAGCTTTTACATTATGAGATTTTTTTTTCTCTTTTAGACCTCTAGAATGGTTCCTCAAAATCTCCAGTCATTGCCCTTAGGTTTACTAAGAAGAAACCAGCTCCATGTTTACTTTCAGACTGTACTTTCCTCTTAGGCTTTTCTACCTCAAGTCATTTTAAATTACAGGAACAATAGGTCTGATCAATAATTATCATGTGACAAATTTGAACCCCCCCCCCCCCTCAAGCATCAGCATTGCTCTTACCCAAAGGTCTGCATGGCTAATTTTGTTTTAACCATTTCAATCAATTAATTACAATCTGCCAATTATCTGTCAACATAATTATCAGTTTGACCAAGGCTGCTTACCTATGCATACTTCTTGCTCCCTGATTTTATTTCTTCCCTATTTAAAGTGGGGACACTTGCAAGTATCCTGGAAGAAGGTTTTATTAGGTCAGCAGACATCTATATTTATCCCAGTATGGCCACACTGACAGTAAAGCTCCTTTACTGTCTAAAATCCTAACTATACCTCTCAGGACATGTGGTTGATTGAACCTGTGTGTTGAGACTTCTAGAATCTTAGCTTTTCCCCTAATTCCAGTACATTAAAATAAGTGTTATTATTATTATTATTATTAGTGTGTGTATTTGTGTGTGTGTGTGTGTGTGTGTGTGTGTGTGTGTGTGTAGACAGAGAGCAAGGAAAGGGAAGGAGAGATTATATGGAATTGATTCATTTGATTACTGAGGCTGAGAAGTATCAATAACAGTAACTGCAAGATGAAGACCTAGAATATCCAATGTCATAAGTTCTACTCTTATCTCAAAGAAGATCAATATCTATCTCATGTCAAGGTCATGAAGAGAGAGAGAGAAAAAGAGAGAGAGAGAGAATATGAATGAATGAATTCCTTTACTTAATTCTTTTACTACATCTTCAATAGACTCAATGAGGTCCATCCCCATTGCAAAAGGTAACCAATCAGCTTTGATATCTCTACTATTTCAAGTGCTAGACACATCAGGATGGTGTTTAACCAAATATCTGGGTACTTCATAGCCCACTAAAGTTGATCCATAAAATTAACCATCACAGTCAGTTTGTAACTCAGCCTGGCACACCCAACAGTCAGGTTCCAGCAGGTTGATTACATACACGAAGCCACAGCTCACCAAGCAGGCCCACAACACCTTACCTCTAATCAGAAACTGCTGTTTTACCTCAAATTGTGGTCCTTAACAACATCCATATCATGTCGTCACTTTTAAATTTACAGGTGGAGAACAATTTAGAGGCTCAAACATTTAACCTTTATATATGAAGTATATGCTGTCCAATTACTTTATTAAAACTCTTTTGGTAAGATATCTACTTTACTAATTTTATAGATTTAAAGATTTTACATTAGTGTGACATTGCTAAATTTTTATTTATTTTATTGTGAAAATACCATACAGAGGGGTTACAGTTACATGGGCAAGATAGTGAGTACATTTCTTATCAAGCATTGTCACCTCCTCCTTTGTTTCTCCATACCATCCCTTCCCCTCTCCACCCCTACACCCCCCTACCACCACCTCCCCTCAGCCCCCACCCCACCAAAGTTGTAAAGTTCATTTTTTCGACATAACGTCTTGTACATCTCATTGTTGCAATGGGTCCACCTGCATCCCTAGTTAAATGATTTGTTTTTTTCCCTTCCCCTCCACAAATTATACCAACATCAAATACAGTGAAAGTATGGGTTATACTGTGGGGGAGGGACATACAAAGCAACAAAGAAATCATCTTATAAATATGATAGAAACAATTGCATGAAAGGAAAAAAAAACAAAAAAACATTTGAATAGTTATCTTGGGGTTCATTTTGCCTAACATCAACTTGTCTGACCTTTTCTGCTTGACTCAGACATATGCTAGTTATTGCAAATAAGGGAAACCATGGGACCTATGTTTCTTTGGGCCTGGCTTTCTTCACTTAATATAATTTTTCCAAGTCTTTCCATTTCCTAACAAATGGGGCAGACATTGCTAAATTTCTTAATGATAAACATATTTAAATATATTAATTACAACACTAATATAATACTTGTGCTATACAGTGAACAATTAACATGCAGTTGAGGATACTGCTTACAAGGCACAATTTAAATGTTTGTTCATCATCAGAGCCTACAGGTTACAAAACCTTTATTGTATAAATTTTGGAAATTTAACATATTTATGTTAACATAAAATAAAATAAAAATGTAACATATTTATGAACATTATTAGAAACTTATACACCTCTTTCTCTCAGAACTTTTTACACTACTTGCTCCTTTAGAGTAGAGTAGAGTAGGCAAATGAGTTTCCAAAAGTTTCAATTGTTCTGTCTGCAAATCTAATTATTACTAGTTGGCCAGGGGAGGCCAATCAAGTCTCATTCCTTTGTCAATCAGATGTACTATTTGGATATCTTAAAAGAATTTGGAAAGGAAGATAATGCTTTTGGAATTAAACTATACATTCAGAAATCATGAGTGTTAATTAGTAGAAAATGATCTTTAAATCAAAATAAGGATGGTAGGAGTTCTAGTTTTTTAGATAACATTTCCACAGTTTTAAGAGAAAATAGAAATAAAAGTGAACAGCTCTATTCACGCTTTTAAAATGTCATCTATATGCTCCATTAAGTTTCACTTTGCAAAAGATATAAACTATGGCACAAGTTACTGTGTGTGCTTGAATTAGAATGCATATCTAATATATAGCCACATATCTATTATACACAGACACACAGACACACAATGCTGTGCTCAACTCAGGAACCAGGAAGCATTAACATTTGGAAAGAAATTTAAATTGGAAGGATCAACATTTTACTAGAAAAAGTTTTGTGTTGAAGGGCACTAACATTTTGTCCTCAAAAAAGTTGCCTTATCTAACACATGTAATCGGTCTCAGCCAAAGGCAAAAGGTTGAGAATAAAGGGGGGAAAAAAACTAACAAGGTTTCTTCTTGCTCGTTGTTAGCAACAAGATCACACAAAAGATGTCTACGCTTCCTGGGAGAGATATAAGAGTCATGAGGGTCAGCTTTGATAATAAGGTACATTTCTTGTATCTCCAGCCAGCTCTGAAAGACTAGCAGCAGAGTTCATGTGTACTAAGGTCCTGACCATGCTTTGTTCCTGCCCTGTTAACACATTGTAGACAGCTGTCTATGTTCTCTAAATCTGATCTAATTAATGATCATTAATGCCAGCAATACAGCAGAAATGTCTAGATACTGGGGGACCAAAGAAGCCAGTTTAATTGCTGTTCTGGTGGCTCTGATAATTTCTGTGAAAATATTATATAACATTTTGATAATCCGAATGATATCACTGCCTTTCTACAGAATCTGACAAATAGTTCTGCTTCTTGAATCAGTTTTTATGGTTTTTATCCTACCTACTCTCTCTGGGCTCTTCTTCAAGGCTAGCTGGTTTACCTCATCATCTTAAACGATAAAGATTTAAGTGCTTCAGGCTCAGTCCTCAGATCATCTCTCGCTGTGAATTCATTCCTGAGGTAGTCTAATGAATCCGTGGCTGCAAAGTGTATCTATACTCTCTGACACAAATTGGATTTACTTCACAAACACTCCCTAAAACCCTGGGCATCATTTTATTTAAAAGTACCAACCTTTTCCCTGGAATGGCCAATAGGTCAGGACTTGTAGGAACTCACTGACGTCCAGTGAGTTCCTACAAACATGCCTTCCCCACACCTGCCACACCTTCCCAAGGGTTTCCCCTTTTAGTTGCTCAAGCCAGAACACATTCTGTTCATCATCAGCTCCCTTTCTTCTGCCACCCAACCCATGAGCACACTTGTTGTCACTATGGTCAACATCCAAATGCTCCTTGTCTTATGACATACTGTTTCCAGAAAAACCCACTGTTCACTGCAAATACTCTAAATCACAAATGAATATGAATCCATACGACTGACCAAAAATCAGAGCTTAGCAACACTGAGGCTGCAGAATATTGGTTGTGGGCCTCATAATCCTATGCCTGACTCAGAGCCAGGGCTTGCTGCTGCTGCACAGTGCCAAAAGGAAGTCACTAGCCAAAGGGAAGATCAAAACTCATCATTAGAAGTACAGCTTCTCCTGGATATTTTGTAACACCACCATAAAGTTGAGAAATCATGAAGGTGAACTGGTGTTAATGAATGGAGCATCCTCGGTGCACTGAGAAAGCAATGCTTCTCAGTCCATCACTACCAAATGGCATAACCCTCCCAGCTGATGGCAGACTGGTCTCTCCTTGCCCATTTTTGCTCACTATCCATTCCATTCCCATTGGGTGATCTTTCCTTTCACTCAGTACTGGAATGTTCACAGGATCCTGGGAAATTTTCCTCTATCTTTTCTCTCCGGTTTTATCTCCCACAGCTCCCCATTTGTTCTACTACACTTGACAAAAGGATTACTCATGAAATTAGGCTATATGATGACTGAACAATTATGTGTGCCTATGTGGGTATGCGTAACGACATCCTAATTTTGAATTTTAAAATGTGTGAAAATTATTGGAAACAAATCCACCAAATATTACCAAATGAATATTACATGTGGTTTTATTGTGTTTTAGCTATATTATTTTATTTTCTACAATTAACTTGAATTGTTAGCTGTTATATGAGGAAAACAATTTGCTGAAGAAGAATATGTTCCAAATCCTAATTCCAAATATGATAGGGAATTTGGAAGGAACTTAGGTGAATGTTGAGACTCTTATGAATGAAATCAGTGCCCTTCTAAAGGGACCTATATCCATGAAGAAGATGTACCATTCCATAAACAGAGATCGATAGAATAGATGGACATTTGGGTGGTTTCAAACATTGCTTTCCAAACTTATTATATATGAACATATATAATTAACATATGTAGTATTAACTGCCACATATTTGGACAACTTCCAAAGTAAACACTTTGGTAGTCTACAGCTTAATGATAAGAACACAAAGGAAATGTTTAAGAATTTTTAAGAAACTCCTTTTAGTATCTTGGGAAGTCATGCTGTGGTTTGTTGCTAATACAAGTATTATTATGTACTTTAAAATAAACAGCAGCATACTTCTAATGGAATATATCCCAAGATTTTCATGAACTTTGAATTTCAGAACACACAACTTGAGATGACATTGCAAGTCTTAAATGTCAATGTATATGTTTTAATTAATACAAAAAGTGACTCTCAACCACCAATATTGCAATGGGTTTTACTAAATCATCACTAACTAGATCAAAACACCCAATTACCACATGTCATGAAACCTAGGAATGACAAAAATTTAAACTGAAACCTACAAGCAGTATCTTTACTTTATATGATTATACAAGTTTTCATAGTAACAACCAAGGACAGCCCCATAATACTAATAGTGGAAACAGTAATTAACACTACTAGTGTGTGTGCTAACATTGGCATTCTTCTTCAGAAAAGCCTTAATCTCAAAGATATTGTCAGATAATTTACAGATATGCAAAATAAAACACAAAGAATTTCTCAGGATCAGAGAGTAAACCTCTTAGACATGGCAGGAAATGGCTAAAGGGACACGGCTGAATTTGAAGGTTGTATATTAAGATATAAGGCTGCTACACTCATGTTCTAGGGCTGCTGTAATGAAGTTCCAAATCTTGGAAGCTTCCAACAACAGATATTTATGGCATCACAGCTCAGATCAGAAGTCTGAAACCAGGCTTGGGTAGAGCTATGCTTTCTATGGAAAATCTGGGGAGAAATCATAGTTGCAGCCATTGGCCAGCAATGCTCAGTATTCCTTGTTTGTGGATACATCATTGCAATCACATGTCTCTAGGTCCAAACTATCGCTTTTTACAAGAGTACAATTTTTTTTATATTAGCACTCAATCTAAAATGAGGGCATTAACCTCATTTAAACTAGATGAGTTTTCGAAAGACCACATTTTTTTCTCTTTTTTGTGGGAGAGGTAGAGGTAGAATTAGAGTTCTGGGGATTGAACCTAGAATGTGTACATACTAAGCACACACTGTACTACTGAGCATTAAGACTGTAAGGAAGCCAGGCACTAGTGGTTCACAAGCCTGTAGTCATAGCTACTTAGAAGGCTGAGATCTGAGGGTCGAAATTAAAAGCCAGCCTTGAGACAAAATCCATGAGATCTATCTCCAAATAATCACCAAATGCTTGGAAGTAGAACTGTGGCTCAAGTAGTAGAGTGCTCCTCTTGAGCAAAAAAGCTCAAGGACAGTGACCAGGCTCTGACTTCAAGCCCCAAGACCATTAAAAAAAGCAAACAAACAAACAAAATGACAACAACAAAATAAATTAACATGATTTCTAAAGAAGGATACATTTTGTGCTCCACTGGATTTAGATTCCAACATTCAGCTATCTGATAAGGATTTTTCTTCTCTAAATATCCAAAACTATATTTAAATGTGGAACATTGGCAGAAATATTTTTATAATATGATATCCCAATATAATTATACACATATGATTATAATTATATATGAACATATATACATTTATATGTATATAATTATATGTATGAACCCATTAACTATTCTAAGAAGGGAGAACGAAAAAAAAGTTGACACTACATCCTTATTTTCCTGGTGATTAGCTAGCCCTTTCACATTCATTTAAGAAAGCAAAAGCTGAAGTGTGCATAACTACCATGTCTAGCTAAGACTTTGGAATTCTCTCTACTTCTCAAGAAAGTCTTGCACTGGGAGTATTTCTCATTAACAGCCCCATGAATGTTAATTATCTCAGTGCCTGAAAGAGTGAATTCTGAGAACAATTTATATATATATATGCATATATATGTATATATGTATATCAAACCTTCTTCATTAAATTGATCCTCATGACTTGTTATAAGTTTGTTTAATATTCTCTCCTAAATGGTATACTTGACATTAGGAGAAACTCCTCACTCCCTGGTAGGCTATATTTAGAATGCTACTGCAATGTCTTGGCATTAATAATATGATATGTCATTGAAGGGCAAAAGCAAATATACAGTATTTTGTAGAAAGTGGAAAATATTAATTTTATAAGAAGTTAATGGTGACTTATGGTAAATGGGTTGCAGAGCCAATAGGATTGGGAGGAGAACCCTGGCCATCTCCACTGAGAGATTTACATAGCTTTAGGCAACTGAGAGTTGAAAGACTCCATAGTGAAGATATTGTACTCATATACTACTTTGTTGAATGGCAACTCCTGTGTACCACTACTTAAAAATAAAACTCAAAGTAAAGAAGAAATCAATTTCTCTCTCTCCCACTTCTGACAGCTATTCCGCTTTTCTGCTCTCCTCTTGTCTCCTCACCAACACATAATCCTAGTGCTTTCAAAACCTGTTCAGCTGAAGCCAAATGTTCTAAGTGTAAAAGCTGTGGACATATTTTATATTGGTAATCAGCATCCATTATTTGTAAAGATTTTATTTTGACATGTCACATATGCACATAACAGACCTTGATCAGACATCTTCTCTGTTACTCTTTCTTTTCCCTTCCCAAACCAGTCTTATATTTTTAAAATAGAAGCTAGCATACTTTCTTTTTCATTTTTAAACACGGTCTCAAGCTTGTTCCAATCCAAGAATAGATGAATGTGGCGTCTACTTCTGAATCTAGATTTCATGTGACTTCATGTTTCTTATATGCTATGTACATTAGGAACTTGTCACACTAAAGCAGGAAAGAATCTTCTATTGCAATTTATACTTTGCCAAGAGTTTAGTATAACCAAGGTAAAGACTCAGAGAGAAAAGACTCAGAGAAATGTGCACTTGAAGTACTTGATCTCAAAATAACATACCCACTATTTTAGCCACTTTAGGCAATGTCAACAGGAATGTGACATTTGATGTGTTTTCAGGGGAAAAAGAGGAGAATGAGAGAAATCATGTGATAAAGTTTCATGTGATAAAGTTTCTCCTCTTCCTCTATCCGTGATTTCCTAATACACACCAATATTATTCCCCTGGCTAATTTTGAGTTGTCCTTTGAGATCTCAACAGAAATGCCATGTTCTTCAGGATAACACCCTTCAACCCTTGAATCTGAGTTAGATTCCCTCCATCTTCCTATTCATTCTCAACATAGAACTATTTTCCCCATTTTGACAGCACTCATGCTCAGTTATTGTGTGTTTCTGTCTCCTCTGTGTCCTGCCTCATATGACTTGGTTTTGATAACTGTTTGCCCCAGGGACCCATACGCAGGTTAAACACAATATGGCCATAAGATGCCAATTGAATTTAACTTTCTGTGGAATTCCATGAGAGCTAGAGCTGGCTCTAGAAGTAAACATGAGAAACGGGGCAGAGTTGTCAGGGCAGCTTGGGTAAATGTCTTTGCTTCTTTTACCTCAGTTTTCCCTACTATCCCCCTTTGTCAAAAGTAGATATGACTGGCATCAATTTTTCTGGGTGGACACATCATCCCTCCATCTTCTAGCAAATTCCAGAGCTGTCTTTATAAATGTATCACTATATGCCTCCCTCTGAACTCCAGGTGTGGAACTGAGGCAGAAGAGGTTTCTCAAGAATCCTTTAAGGGGGAAAGAGACTCATGAAATTAGAACTATAAGGTCAAAATAAGAGAATTGCTATTTAAGAGGGCTTTGGGCAAAGAAACTGAAAGAGAAGCTGTTATTTTTAAAATATGTGGGTACCATGGTGGGTGCTGGCTTGCAGATTATTACAGAGAGTACATCCAGTCAAAGAGATCAAAAGTAGACTACCATAGAAATAGCCTACCAAAACTAGAAAAACTCAAGAGTTAATACCTCAATGTAAAAGTAACATTATACTATTGGCATTAACCTACATTAATTATGATACAATGGAAGTTTGGTTTCCTTATATTACTGTAGCATTAAACATTCAGACAAAGTACTGAATTTGACTTACTAGTTATCTTACTTAGGTTATAATTATGCATACCATTATATACAGGAATATAGAAGTGCGTGTAAATAGTACATCTTTTGATGTTTATACAGAAATGTATTTTTTAAATGTGTCATTGCACAAACATTTGTTGTATATGTCCAGGATCGAACAGTGACTACTGTATCTGAATTAGGAAGGCAGCTGTCTAGCTCAGGAGGAAGAATCAAATATCATACGTGCTTTCCCATTTTTCAAAAATAATAGATAGTACTATACGTAGGCCAACATCTGTGTCTTGGAAGACTTAGTGTGAGAGTTTAACTCTCCACATGGAGATTGGATGGCCAAGGTTAAAAAAAAATGCTCACAGTGGTGAGCACAAAGGATTAGATCTTGACAACAAGACCCTATCAGTTGCCTGCCTTACATTATCTATACCAAATGTAACCCTTTCCTAGGCGGTTCTCTTGGCATGTGAGAAATAAAGAAGCAAGCAAATAAAGGATAATTAAAAGCCCACCCAACTTAAGCTATATGATACTCCAAATATTGTGTATCTGAGTCTACATTATGCTTCCCATAAGGAAACTTTAATTGCATTGTGTGGCAGGTGCTAAAGTAAGAATCATGAAGAGAAAATGTATACACATGAGATTTTTGAGAATTATTTGTTTGAGATGGAAGGAAATAAATGATGCTTTAGCATTCTTGGCCACACATCTTGTCTAGTTATTTTTAACTCACAGAGGATACTGACAAGAATGAGAGAAGAAGGGTATGAAAATTTAGATAGTTTACATGGATGAAGAGCTCAGGGATTTCAAAAACTTAGCAAATTGAAAGAGAAGAATGAAGAAGTCAATGTATGACAGGTGAAAATTATGTACATAGGACACAGGTTAATCAAGAGGAAGGGCAGAGTATTGACAGACTGAACAGAAAAAATTAAAATATGGGCAGATGTACACATAGATTTAAAAAGATAAAAACTATAATTATTAAAGAAGTTCCATAGCAAGACATTTTTCCCTTAATAGACAAAAAATAAATTTCCAATGATGAAGCTGAGTTGCTCACTAGCACAGATTAGAGCTTTTCCAGGATATGTGGAGACATTAACACAAAAGATAGAGATTCCAGATCTTTTCTGCTTGTATGTTTAAAGTGAGTATAAACAAGTAATCTGCTGGGCTCCAGTAGCTCACGGCTATAATCGTAGCTACTCAGGAGGCTAAGAGCTGAAGATCAAAGTTTAAAGCCAGTCTGGGCTTATCTTCAATTAACCACCAAAAAAGCTGGAAATGGAACTGTGGCTCAAAGTGGCAGAATACTAGCCTTTAGCTCAAAAGCTCAAGGACAGAACCCAGGCCTTGTGTTTAAGTCCCTGGATTGGCCCTAATTTTTTTTTTAAGTAATTTCTCTCATCTGACCTGCAACAATGATGGAGCCTGTTCAAAATATTGGAAGCAAACCCATATTTTCCTTTAAATTCTGAAGCCCTGTCACCTGTCACCTGGTTTAACAATACAAATGCTAGGGAGAAACCCCAATAATAATGCATACTGGAATCAATCTACAAGTATACATATTAGATGGTGAACGAAAAAAATACACTGGGACATGATAAATTGCACAGCCATTCACACAGGAAAAGATCACCTAGGTATAATAGCTTTGTGCCTCTGATCATACAAAATAATATTTATTGAAATGAACCCTAGGAAGTAGAAACAAGAGGTTTATTCTTTTAATTTTTTTCTTTGTTGCTGTTTTGATTTTTATTTCCTTTGTCTTGTTTGTTCATTCATCTGTCTTGGGGAGGGTAAAAGGGTAACACAGAAGTAGTGATGCAAATAGTGAACAAATACAGCAGTTTTACTCACCAGACCCTATGTTGAAAATGAACTATACAGCATGTGGGGTGGGGATGGAAGGGGAAAGTGGGAGAGAGCAAGGTGACAATGTTCAAAAAGAAATGTACTCTTTGTTTGACTCAAGTAACCATACCCCTTCTATATATCAACTTTACAATAACAATAAATTTAAAAAATAAATACAATGTCACAGTCTATTCATATTATTAAATTTAACTTCTAGTACAGATGTTGCTAGCAGATTGTAATACATTTTGTTTCTTTTTAGTAAAGTTTTTTTGACGAGAACAGGTTATATTTTCCTTTACTTTTTCTTGAACTGGAACAGGAGGAAAAACAGAAAATGAGGGAAAAAACAGCTTAGCTAGATATAAGCTCTGAGTTTTAGCAAGCAATTAATCAGAAAGCGCTATATTGTTTAAAGTCTAAATTACTTGGCTTGACCTTTGAATAAGCTAGGGTACATTTGTTTCCTAACCTTCAAATCCCCAGAAAAGGGAAGCAAAAAAGATTTTTATAAAAGGAACATAATTATGTTTTGGATTATAATTCATTTAAGTATTTTAATTTTGAGAAATAGCTGAGACAAACAGTTTTTCTTTCCTTTGCTACTTTTTTGCTTTTTAAAATGGTTGAAAACAGAAAATCTAAGCCACCCAATGATGTTCAGTTTTTCTCTTTATTAATTAGTGTATATTAATTGTACAAAGGGTTCCATGGTGATGTTTTCATATGTGCATATAAAGCACTTTGAGCAAATTGACTCCCTCTGTTGCTTTTTCTTAGCCTTCCTTTTAAAAATAATTCCATTTGCTGACATAGCTAGCAAGATCAATAGAAAGCCCACGGATTGGGAGAAGATCTTTACTAGCCATACAACGGACAAGGGTCTCATATCTAAAATATACTTGGAACTCAAAAAATTAAACCCACCAACAACAAATCCTCAAAGAAACAACTGCCCAATAAATAAGTGGGCAAAAGAGTTAAAGAGAAACTTCTCTGAAGAAGAAAGAAGGATGGCCAATAGACACATGAAGAAATGTTCAACATCCCTAGCCATAAAAGAAATGCAAATCAAAACAACATTGAGATATCACCTCACTCCAGTTAGAACGGCAAAAATCAAGAACTCTAACAACAACAGATGCTGGAGGGGATGTGGACAGAAAGGAACCTTACTCCATTGTTGGTGGGAATGTAAACTTTTTCAACCACTTTGGAAAGCAGTATGGAGGTTCCTCAAAAGACTTCACATAGAACTCCCCTATGACCCAGCAATCCCACTCTTGGGCATTTACCCAAATGTTTACAAACAAGACCACACTAAAGCTACTAGCACAACTATGTTTATTGCAGCATTATTTACCATAGCTAAGATATGGAACCAACCCAGATGCCCCTCAGTAGATGAATGGATCAAGAAAATGTGGCATATATTCACAATGGAATTCTATGCCTCCATCAGAAAGAATGACATTTCCCCATTTGTTAGGAAATGGAAAGGCTTGGAAAAAATTATATTAAGTGAAGTAAGCCAGGCCCAAAGAAACTTAGGTCCCATGGTTTCCCTTATTTGCAATATCTAGTATGTGTACGAGTCAAGCGGAAAAGGTCAGATAATGTGATGTTAGGAAAATGAACCCTTAAATATGTATTTTAATGTTTTTTTTCTTTCATGCATGTGTTTCCAATGCATTTATAAGATTATTTCTTTGTTGCTTTGTATGTCCCTCCCCCACAGTGTAACCCCTGCTTTCACTATATTTGATGTCAGAATAACTTGTGGAGGAGACGGGGACAAACAAGTCGTTTAAGGATTCAGGTGGACCTGTTGCAACAATGAGAAGTAGAAAATGTCATGTCAAAAACGAGCTTTACAATGTCGGTGCGGGGGGGGGGGGGGGGGGGGGGGAGGATTGGGTGGGGGGGAGGGAGGAGGCTGGGAAGGGAGGTGTAGGGTAAACAAAGGAGGAGGCTGCAATGCTTGGTAAGAAATGTATGCATTATCCTGCCCATGTAATTGTAACCCCTCTGTACAGTATGTTATCAAATAAAATAAAATAAAACTAAAAAAAAATAATAATTCCATTTGCATATATTGAACCAGCTTTACATCCCTGAAATGAATCCTGTTTGATTGTGGTGTATGATTTTCTTGGATGAATTGTTGAAGTCGATTGACTAAAATTTTTTTAAGAAGTGTCGCATCAATGTTCATCAAAGAAATGGGTTTATAGCTCTCTTTCTTTGATGAGTCCCTGCCTGGTTTTGGGATGAGGTTATGGCTTCATAGAATGAGTTCCGTAGTGAACTGTCTCTTTCAATTTCATTGAAGAGATGGAGGAGTATTGGTATGAGCTCTGCTTTGAAGGCCTTGGAGAATTCTACTGTAAATCCATCTGGTCCTTTTGGGCATTTACCCAAATGATCACAAGCAAGATCATGCTAAAGCTAGCAGCACAACTATGTTTATTGAAGCATTATTTACCATAGCTAAGATATGGAACCAACCCAGATGCCCTTCAGTAGATGAATGGATCAAGAAAATGTGGTATATATACAAAATGGAATTCTATGCCTCCATCAGAAAGAATGACATTGCCCCATTTGTTAGGAAATGGAAAGACTTGGAAAAAATTGTATTAAGTGAAGTAAGCCAGTCCCAAAGAAACATAGGTCCCGTGGCTTCCCTTATTTGCAATAACTAGTATATGTCTGAGACAAACAGAAATGGTCAGATAAGTTGATGTTATGAGAAATGAACCCTAAGACAAGGATTCAAATGTTTTTTCTTTCATGCTATTGTTTCTAACATATTTATGAGATGATTTCTTTGTTGCTTTGTATGTCCCTTCCCCACAGTATAACCCCTGTTTTCACTGTATTTGAGGTTGGTAGGGAAGGGGATAAAATAGTTTAAATAGGGATACAGGTGGACCCATTGCAACAATGAGATGTACAAGTCGTTATGTCAAAAAATGAACTTTACAACTTTGATGGAGAGGGCAGGGGTAAGGGGGGGAGATGGGAAGGGATGGGAAGGGGAAACAAAGGAGGAGGCAACATTATGCTTGATAAGAAATGTACTGAATACCTTGCCCATGTAATTGTAACCCCTCTGTATGATATTTTCACAATAAAAATAAATAAATAGACCAAGTTTCTTTTAAAAAATAATAATTCCATTTGCATTGCCTTAATGGCCAGAGATAATGAGCATTTCTTCATGTGTTGGTTGGCCATTTTTACTTCTTCTGAGAAGTCTCTCTTCAGCCCATTAGCCCATTTATTAATTGGATTGTTGATTCTTTGACTATTCAATTTTTAAGTTTTCTGTATATTCTGAATAAAAGGCCCTTGTCTGATGTCTGGTTGACAAAAATGTCCTCCAGTTCTCTAGACTGTCTTTTTTACTTGTTGGCAATGTCCCTTGCCATGCAGGAATGTTGCCATTTATCAAAACTTTTTGATTTGTTGTGCTTTTGGGCCTTTACTCACATAGTTCCCAACTATGTGACAGAGTCCTACTCCTTTCTGAAATAGTCTCATGGTTTCCACTGAGGTCCTGGTCCATTTTGAATTGATGCTGGTACAAGGTGATATGTAAGGATTTAGTTTTAGTTTTTTTACATGTGGATATCCAGTTTTACCAGCACCATTTGTTTAAAATGGTGTCAGTTTTCCAGCCTATGTTATTGGCTCCCTTATCAACTATTAGATGGCTATAGGTCTATGAGTTTCTGGGTCTTCTATTGTGTGCCATTTGTCTACAGGCCTGTTTTTGTACCAGTATTAATCTGTTTTCATTACTATAGCTCCATAGAGTTTGAAGAAAATTTTGAAGTTTGATATTGTTACACCTCCAGCACTACTTTCCCTGCTAATAACCAGGTTACAGTAAAGCCACCATCCCAACCACGTTCACTGCAGCACTATTCACCATAGCCAAGGTTTGGAATCAGCCCAGAAACTTTTCAGTGAACAAATGGATGAAGAAAATGTAGTATTTATACACAATGGACTTTTACTCATCCATTAGAATGACATTGTACCATTTGCAAAGAAATGTAAAGACTTGGAAAACATCATATTAAGTGATTTAAGTCAGGCACAGAGAGACAAAGGTTACGTGGTTTCTTTCATATGTGGAAGTGAGAATTAGACTAGAAATCTGTAAGTAAATACACTGGGTAGTATGCAAATGTTTACAAATGTATTAACTGAAATATGGTAAATTCAAGGGAGAACCCAAATACTGTAATTCAATTGGTAGACAAAGTTAAAGCCTAACAAAATAAGCACCAGGAAATGGGTACTTGCAAGGGTAGGGGTGGTGTCAAGAGGAGAGAGGTAGATGAATACAGAGGAGAAGGGGGGGGCAGGGAATACAGTCAAGAGTTCAATGTATATCTTAGAAAATTAAGAAAAATGAGGGAAGGAATGGGTTTGGAGGGATGGGTGAGAATGTTTAAAGGGGTGACAGCGATCATGATGCATGGTTAAGTGTCATGGTTAGGCTATTACAACTACTTAAAGATAACAAAATAAATTAAAAAATACTTTTAGTGAGTTTCATCATTCTACTTTCATACATGTATATGAAGAATTTTGATCATATTCACTCCCCTACAGAATTCTTCACTCTTCCTATGGAATTCCTTTCTTAAACAATAGTCCCATTTTACTTTTGTTCATTCATTCATTCATTCATTCTTTTGGGATCTAAATTCCATATGTGAGCTACCTTGCAATACTTTGTCTTACTTAACACTGATTTTTTTTTAAATTTAATTAATTAATTTATTTTTTTGTGAACATACTGTACAGAGGGGTTACAATTACATGGGCAAGATAATGAGTACATTTCTTATCAAGCATTGCAGCCTCCTCCTTTGTTTACCCTTCACATCCCTTCCCAGCCTCCCCCCACCCCCACTGATTTTTGCTAGCTATTTTCTTTTCTATAAAACCAAGAAATTTGCAATTAGTTCTAGACCATTTCACTAAGAAATGACTTTCAGACACAAGGTTCTAGATCAGGAATTGTCACTGATGGCTGTTACATGGAGGGTAACTTGGTGAATTTAGAATAAAGACAGATGCCAGTGTCCTTTATCCTGACCTGGTTGGTCTAGCAGGTGTGGAGTTATGGAAAGTGTTGGTATATTGATAAAGAAGCTAGAATCTTTGCTTTCATTATAAGGTCTTTGTTTTCTGTCTGGGAAGGCCTGGACTATGATCCTCCTATTTATACTTTCTACACAGCTGACAAATGTGTGTCATGTACCCACTCCCCCACCTCATTTGGTTGACATAGGGGGTCTCACCAACCTTTTTCCACAGCTGCCCTCAAACTGCAATTCTCCTGATCTTGGCCTTTGAACAAATTTGAATCACAAGATGTGATCCTCTGCACTGGATTTCACACGGTTTTTAACTTTAGTCATACAAGAAGGATTGTAGTGATTTCTCATCTTAGTCTTCCTTTTTACTTCCTTGCTAACTGGTGATGCTGAGCATCTTGTATTCATTAATGATTCTTGTATTTCATGAGTTTATCCACATCCTTTTTCCCATTTTGCATTGGTTTATCTTTGTATTACTGTTTTCTTAGAATCTTTAATGAGCTCAGAATATAAGATCATTATCAGGTGTGGTTTGTAAATATTTTTTTCCAGGTTGTGGTTTGCCTCTTTTTCTTAGTTTTGTAGTGTGAAGGCTTTCATTTTTAATGAGATCTCATCACAGTAATTCTTTCATAAATTCATGTTTTTATATTTATGGAATCTTTGCCTAGTTCTGTGTCACAAAGATATTATCCTATGAATCCTTTGTATTGATAATGTTAGCTACTGCATAACATCTATAATCAATGCACAAGGTCTCCAAATAGTTATTATGACATTTTTATTGAGTTTTATTATTTTGAATGAAGGGAAATTTTACTATATTCCTTTGTACTATTTTGGAAATCTAATCACAAATCATTTAATTTTACATTATGATAACTTTCTATTCACTGACATAGTATTTTAGTGGTTATTTAAAATTAAGGTGAAAATTTTCGATGTTAAGAAATATGTATAGTTCTTTTTAATTGTTTAAGAAGTCTACTAGTAAAATTGACTGAAACAGATTGTGTGTGTGTGTGTGTGTGTGTGTGTGTGTGTGTGTGTGTGTGTGTGTGAGACTGCCCACATGTGCTCCGGCACTGTTTCTAGGGTTTCAGCCCAAGGTCTATCACTGTCTCTTAAGGCTCTACCACTTGAGCCACACCTCCACTTCTGGATTTTCCCAGTTAAGTGAATATAAAAGTCTTACAGCCAGGCGCCAGTGTCTCACACCTATAATCCTAGCTACCCAGGAGGCTGAGATCTGAGGATCATGGTTCAAAGCCAGCCCAGTTTAAACATTTTGTTTTTTCCCTTCCCCTCCCCAAATTATACCAACATCAAATACAGTGAAAACAGGGTTTATACCATGGGGGAGGGACATAGGACACAGATTGACCCATTGTAACAATGATATGTACAAGACACTATGTTGAAAAATGAACTTTACAATTTAGGAAGTGGTGTAGTTGTGGAGGTAGAAGGGATGGGGATGGTAGGGGAAAAACAAAGGAGGAGGCAACATTGCTGGATAAGAAATGTACTCATTACCTTGCTCATATAACTGTAACCCCCTCGTACAGTATTTTCACAATAAAAAAAACTTATTTTTAAAATAAAAAAATAAAATAAAGCCAGCTGAGACAGGAAAAGTCCGTGAGACTCTTATCTCTAATAAACCACTCAGAAAACTGGAAGTGGCACTGTGACTCAAGTTGTAGAGCACCAGCCTTGAGCTGAAGAGCTGAGGGACAGTGCCCAGGCCCAGAGTTCAAGTCCCATGACTGACCAAAAAAAGAAAAAAGAGTCTTACGGATATTTCTGCCTGGGCCAGCTTCAAATCTCAATCCTCAGATCTCAGCAACCTGAGTAGCTAGAGTTGCAAGTGCGAGATACTGGCATCCATCGGGATTTTTGTTTTCATGAGTGCAGTACAGCATTGTTGAATCTTCTTTCTTTATTATTTCCCTTTCCTTTCTTGATCCATTCTGATCTGCTAAAAGTTTCAGAACCAGAAGTTTATATTAAATGCAAGCACAGGAGACTCTACACTGGATAAAGTTAAAAGCTCTGATATAAAAACTTATTTCCAATATAATGTGGAAACTGTATAAATCTCAGTTCATTATGGATTATAAAACTCTCCATGAAATAGGAAACAATCTGTGAGACCATCTGTAAGTAAACTAGGATTATGAAAACTTAGTGCTTAGGACCATCTGGGCCAACTCTTATTTTGTGAGGCTCTAACATAGAGGTCATCAGAGTTGTTGTTTTTTCCTCCTTTGTATTCCCATACTCTGAAACTACTGCCCATTAGAAAAATTCTTTCCTTATTTATCATACATTAATTGCACAGAATAATAGCTTTTATTCACAACATTTTCATGCAAGCATGTAATAGGCTTGGATGATTTTTTACCTTTTCTTTTGTTCTCTCTCATTTTCTTCCCCACTTCTCCTCTTCCATAGCCCCCATAGATATGCTTCAATGTCCATATCCTCCCTTTTTCCCTAGGTTCCACACATCAGAGAAAACATGTGATACTTGCCTTTGAGCCACGCCTAGCACAACTATACTGTGAATACACATCACATTTTCTTTGTTCATTTTTTATGGGCATGTAAGTGGCTTCCATATCTTTGTTTTTGTTAACAGTGTCAGGTAGACATAAGAATGCTATTATCTCTATAATAAGATGGCTTTGGTTCTTTGTGGGAATATGACCTGAAATAATATAACTACATTATTAGTTTTATTGTTAAAATAATACTAATTTCCAAAGTGGTTGAACTAATATCCACCAGTTGTGCATAAGAGTAATATTATTCCTATTTATAAAACATCATTTAGGGGTCTTATTTTGTTTTCTTTCTGATAGACATTCTGGCTGGGTTAAAACAGAATTTTTAAAGAGTTTTGATTTTTAACACATTTTTATTGTAAAAATACTGTACAAAGGGGTTACAGTTACATGAGCAAGGCAATGAGTACATTTCCTATCAAGCATTGTTTTGATTTTTATTTCTACTATAGTCAGATACCAGATGTTTATACTTCTTTTTTGAGAAGAGTTTATTGGGCCATTTTTTCATTATTGATTAAATTAATTGAGTTTTCACAGTTTAATTTTTTTGTTCCTTATGTATTCTGGACATTAATCCTCTGTCAGATAAACAGGTGGCAAAGAATTTCTCCCTTCCTGTTGAATGTCTCTTCACTTTATTTGCAGAAGTTTCTTCATTTGAGGCAATCCAAGTGATAATTTCTACCATTATTCCCTGAGCTATTAGAATTCTGTTCAGAAAGTCTATGCCTATATCTTAATGTGCTTCCCCTGTGGTTTGCTCTAGTAATTTCAAAGTTTCTATCTTACATTAGAGTCAGTGGTCCACTTGGAGTTGTCTTTTGCACACAGCTAGATAAAGGGATCTAGTCTGCCTTCCATTTATCCATATCTAACTTTCCTTGCTCCACTTTTTAAGGAGGCTATCTTTATTTTTTTACCAGTATGTGATCTAAAGCATGTCTACTTCTAAGTTTCTGTCCACTAATTCAAGTCAGAGTATCGTATTCTTAATTTCTATAGGCACAAACTCAATTTCAATTTCTTCCTTATTCCGCATCTTTCTAATATTTTAAGATGGTATCATATCTACAGATGCCCAGTGGTTCTTTAACTATTCTTTGTGCAGTTAGTTTCAAGGAATAGTATCACCAACTAATCTCATAAAGATGGCTCTTATTTTGATCTACTGTACTTCAATTTTCATATTGGTTCCCTAAATTGTGTCCTACCAGATACTGCTATTTCTTTTCATTTCAGCCTCCTTTTTGGTACATTTTAGTTATATTATAAAGCCAGTGAAAATGCTCCATGCCTCATTAGCCATCATCATGGCTTTGCTTCATATGGACCTAGAATATTTTTAACATTTAACAGAGATCAATGCAATGTGTCCTTCTCCAGGATTCAAAACTGACACTCGATAAATACATAAGTAAGAAAGCACACTATTCATGCAACAAAAATAAGCCCAGAGGATATTCTGATGAAACATTTCCCCAAAGGAACAAACTCCCAGAGATTCTAGTTATCAGTTAATTTTTTCCATTTTTTCCAGACATTGTGTCCCCTACACCTTGGATGGACTATACTGAGCAGAGAGCCAAAATTAAAGAACTTATACACTAAGGGAATGTTGGTGTTTTCTTACTTTCTTGTAATAAGCCTAATTCATGTGATCATATGACTACCACATGAAAAATAATAACATTCATTTGAATTGATTAAATGACAAGACCCAGATTCCTTATACACTTAACGTAAAAGGATTTACTTACTTCAAAAACATAGACCATCAATGCAATCAGAAGGCATGACAGAAACACAGGCATTTTAAGATCAGCAGCATATAATTTCAAAATCTACATTAGAGGTTACACAGATTAGAAGTTCCTATCTGAATGAGAAGGGTTATGAAAGTTTGCTAGTTGCCCATCTTTTTTCCACCCATCAAGGTACATATTGCACTTAGTCTGCATTTCAGCTGAGGATTAGCCCACCTGATCTTGGAAATATGTAATCAGCACAGAAATGGATTGTGGAGAACAAAACCATTCACTCAGTATAACATTTATCATCCTCAGCCTTCACTGACTACAAGTACAGCTCTCAACATTGTATACTAGAAGTAGACAAAGCACCAATTACCTGTACTTTTCAGAGAGTTCTTCCACAATTCCTGTCAATAGTCTCTAAGATCTGTTCCAATACTTCTTATTTTGCTAAATTGTAAATGTTCATGCTTTCATTTAGTGCCACAGGCAAGATAAAATTAGTAATTCTCCTAAGATTTTGAGTCTTTTTCTGCTGGTTATTGTTCACAGTACTTTGTTTCCTTATGTTCTTAGTTATTATAGTGGGAAATATTTACAACTAAAGATGAAAGTGGGTTACTTGAAGGCCTTAATTTGTTTCTATCAAATGACTAGGGAAACTACCAGTTAAAAAACACTTCAATTTTTTGAATCTCCAAAGTAGAATAAAGTTAAACTGTGAAAATACATGAAAGTGTGATAATATATCCAAATGTTCATTCATGGTATTTTTCACATGAAATCTAGTCCACTGTTTCATTCTTTTTCCTTTGGGCTCCTGCCTTCAATTATATTTTTATCTCATATACTTTCCATTCCTTGAAACTCATCAGTTCATTGCAAATCATTAATAGTTATTCAAATATATTCTTTCTCAAATTAGTATCTATCCAGTTACCGGTGCCATTTTATAACTGGAAATGATTAAAAAAGATTTCTAGAATATTCTGAAGTCTGTAATTCTGCCATTTTATAAAGTTTTCATTCTTTTCTCCCATACTTACTCAAATTAGGAGAGTGGAAATTTGGCAGGCAAAAGAGAATATTTTGTAGTTTGACTGTCAAAAGGAAAAGTTGTGTAGATACTTAATATGCCTCATATATGTACACATTCCATCATTCTCAATAAAATTTGTTTTCCAGTTTTCTGAATCTCTACCATTTATCCTTCCTCAACTTTTCATGAATTAATAAATTACTAAAAGATATATTTTTAAGACTCCCTCAATTAATCATTCCAAATCTTTTGGGACCATACTTAACTTCCTTCATAATGATATCATGTGGTGAAAATTGAAATACTCTGCTTTGGTTTCATTTTAAAGAGCACAAAAATTCCAAAGTCCTTTCATCTTTCATAAATTCTCTTTAGTTTGTTCTAAGGTTTACTTAGAATAAACATATTCTTACAATCCTCTTCCTCATCCATTTATTAGCTGAATTATCGATTCACTCAATTATTGCTGACAGCAATTTAAACCACAATTTATTTGTGGCACTGCTAAATTATGTGAGGGAGGTATTCTGTTAAGATTGATTGATTCAACTGAACTCTAGCTAATATTTTACTGAGAAAAAGAGAAATTTGAAATTTTAAGTTTGAAGACTTCATTAAAATTGTGTAACTTCCAAGTCAAGATGCTGAGGTTACTCAATCCAGAGAGCACTCACATGTCTTCACATTGCAGCAACAGTAAAATAAGAGCTTACTCCAAATCAAATGAACAACAGAAATCACTTAAGGTAGAATTTTTAAAAAATAAGCATTCATTCCATGCCTTCCTTGATTTCAGTGCAAGACTCATTATTTGAGCAAAGGAATCACATTAGGAGATATTGTCTGCTCTACGTCAAGCATGAGGAATAATATACCTGATCTAGTTAGAGGAATGTCCTTTCCATTTCTGAACCCAAGGTCTTCTGGTCCTTGGAATTCAAGATCCTTTTATACTTCGCTGAAAGTCTGATGTTCAAAGGAGACAGAATCTCACATCTTTTCAGGACTTTTGCAGAATCTATTATCAAATTCCAGAATAGTATTCTAATAGGCAATGGGCAGGAGGAAATTAATTAGGGTAGTTACACAAGTAGATATTTGTATCCACATTTGTGACATTTGTTGGACAAATCCTTTCCTTTTTCTCTTTCTGTTTCTTTTCCTTTTGTTCTAATGATTGTTCATTAAGAAAAGTAACTTAGAGGCATCACTATATAATAGGAACTTTCTTAGCTTTAAATTCATTTATTCAAATATCAACACTAATAGTGATTTGTGTGCATGGTTGTTATCTCTGAATTAGTTCCTTGATACAGAATTTTTCCTTCATTCTGAAGGTGCAGGTCACTTTTCCTGAGTAAAACAATGGCATTAGGGAAACAATTTAAATTGCAATCTGAAATTAGGTTTAGAAGGTTGATGACAGAGCACTGTTAGCTTTGTCACACCCCAAATCATTGAGTACCTAAAGATCCCATGAATGGGGCCGAATGTCTTTAAGTTAGTTTATCAAGAGATGTGGTACAGCCATGAGCTAGTAGCTCATGCCTGTAATACTCACTACTCAGGAGGATGAACTTTGAGGATCATAGTTGGAAGCTAGCCTGGGTAGGAAAGTACATGAGACTCTTAAATCCAATAAATTACTCAGAAAAAAAAGCCAGAAGTGGTGTTGTGGCTCAAGTGGTAGAGTGGTAGGCCCTGAGTTCAAGGCCAGGACTGGCAAAAAAAAAAAAAAAGAAACATGGCACAATTCAGTTGCCTCTTTTCTCTTATTTAGTTTCTATTATTGTTCTTTTTTTACATTTTTATTAGTGCCAATTAGTTACACAAGGGGTTTCATTTTGTCATGTCTATGTATGCATAAAATCTACCTTAATCAGTCTTCCCATCTCTCTTTCTCTCTCTTCCCCTCCTTGCCTTTCAAAAACCCAATCTCAACAAACTTTATTGTTCCATTGTGCATCAAGTACTTTGACTATACTCAGATGCATCTTTCTCATTTCTAAGAAGTTGATGCCAGGCAAACTTACATAATTAAATATTGTATTTCTGTTCCTAAAATCAATGTGACTAAGTTTTTGCCAGAAAACTACCCATTTTCAATTTGCTTTTTTCTGAGTCCTAAAACTCTGTCCTCTTGGATTCAACAATATCAAGCCTTTTGCAATATTCCAGTGTTCTGTGTTATTCCTAACACCAGGTCTTTAAGTGTAGCTTAGGGTTTTTTTTTTTAATTACAAAGCAATACACACACACACACACACACACACACACACACACACACACACACACAATGCTGATATTTCTCTGCATCCAATTTTAAAATATTAGAACATTGATTTGATGAATTGGTTTCTTCTATTTTGTCACTTATATTAAAACTTCAATATAATGTTAGTTATTTTCTTTCCTCTAAATAGAAGTAGAGTTGATAAATCTTCTTAGAATGAATGAGAATTATTGGTAAGATATTCAGTGTTGCCACCCTAACATTTAGGACTGGAAAGTCAATTTTACAAGCTATTTTCTAAATGCCTTTATCATAAATACTTCATTTCTTAGATTAATTTTCTACTTAGCTCTTTTTTCCTTTTTGACATTCTTATTGACATTAGACTCAGGGAAATAAAATATGCTGAGAACGAGACATTAATCCTCATATAAGCAAGATCCATGGGAACTGGATTTATCATGATAAATTTTATAGGTTCACGTGCCAGGTCTTCAAATTGGTTTGCTACAAAAACAGGTATATCTCTGATGTTTTAAGAGTTCCACCTAAGTTTGTGGTGACTGGAACGGAATGGGACCCTCCCCGCCCCCACAATTACTTTTGGAAAACAATGGGGAATTTTAATCACTAAGAAGGGATTATAGAAATTAACATGTATTCTTTCTTATGCTCATCTCTAATTATTTCTCTTCCATAAGACTTTATGTATGTATATTTGTTTTCTGGTACTGCAGTAACAAAATATCACAAATCTGAAAGTTTACAGCAACAGAAATTGGCTCATTGGTTTGAAAATTTTAAGTCCAAAGGCAAGGTGTTCATAGAGATTGTTCATTGTGAAGGAGAGTTGTTTATTCCATACCTTTCTCTTTGGGGGGTTCCTGCTGGCTGTACTTGGGTTTCCTTGCTGTGCTGAGGGAGTCCTTGGTCTCTGCCTCTGTCTATACACAGTGTCTCTGAAGTGTCTGTGTCTAACTCATCCTCTGCTTATAGACATTCATCATTGGCGTCAAGAACAATTTAATCCACTACAATCTTAATTTGACTACATCTGCAGGAGGCCCAGGGCTGAACACTAATGTCTTGCCTTATATTCATAAGGTACCCTGCTCCAGAGCACCTTTATTTACATGTTGTTTGTTTTACGTCATTAGATGTAGGAGGTACCATTCCGCAGGTCAATTTATGAATACCAGGCATCCTAAGCGATGTCAGTCTTGTTGTTATTCTCTCTCATCCCTCTCTCCTCAATTGTCTTAATTTCATAGGATATGCATTGAGTAATCTCCCCCTTCCCCTCTTCTTTGTCTGCCCCCATCCTCCTCCCTCCATCTACCAAACAACTTTCAAGTACCAGTACCAGTTTCCTGGTATTTGTTTTGTTGGACTGTGAGTTTATTGTTCTAAGGAATTACACCATTTCAGTTCTTCCCTGTAAACACCATACTTCAGTTAATGCATTCAAAAGCACTTGCGTGCAACCCCCTGTTGTTTACTGGTACGTTTATACATTTGAACTAGCTTCTACATATGAGAGAAGATATAAGTCCTTTTTCTCTCTGTACCTGACGTGCTTCCATTAACCTAACTTTTTTCAGGTCCATGCATTTCTTTATAAATGATATGATATGACTCTTCCTAACAGACTCTTAGAGTTTACTTTTAGTTTTATTTTCAATCACATATGTCCACTTAAAACACTTTCCTCTATTCCATGAGGAGTACATAGTTTGCATTTACTCAATTTCCCAAAATGACAGCCAAGGAAGCATCTTTTCAGCAATCCCTATAGCATGTGATAAAATCTAGAGGTACTTCAGAACAAATGGGAGTGCTTGCCATTTTATGATACTGATTTTCACAAATATTTATTTATCCCTAGGTACCGTCAGGGGATTGGTTACAGGCCATCCACCTCCAATGGATACCAGACTCCTTTAATGTTCAGTAGCTAACATAACATGACATAGCACTTACATGAAACCTAAGCATACCCTTCCCTATGCTTTATATCTTTCTAGATTACTTACAGTGTATAATGCAAAATGAATGTTTTGTAAGCAGTTTTTATAATGGATTGTTTAGAGAATAAAGACAAGAACAAAGCCTGTACATAATCAACACAGATACAGTTATTTTCCTTGAATATCTTCTTCCTTCAGAAACTGTGAATATACAGAGACAAAATGTATGGTATTCATTTTCTTTCTTCCTTCAGCTTCTGTTAAACTTATTCCAATTTTCTAACAAATGGTTATCAACAAAAGCTTCCAAGACCACACCGGCAAAAATACATCCAAATTTAAAAATCAAAGTTGTATTGGGTTATATTTTAATATACCAATGACTTGTCCAACACAGTAGCATAAACTTCACTTCGTCAGGAAAACCAAGATATTTTATAGTATATTTGGTGCCACCTGCCGTACCCAAACATTTTTCAACACAAACTACAATCAGTAAGCAATTGCATTTCAGTGTTCTGTCATTTCCTGTCCCGGCTGAGCTCTTCTCTTGTCAGTAGTCCCTTGCTTGCTGAGAAAACACTTAGGCCTAGCACTCATGTCCATTAAAAAACTGGCTTGCAAAATTCCACTCGCAAAGACACCAGAAAGGCACCAAAGAAACTGCCTCCTGTGGCAATTATTTTTATAACCCATTTATTTAAAGGAGCTTGTATTAACCAGTTCTCCCATGGCTATTATATGACTTACATTTTAGAAAGTTCATTCTTTTGAAATGAACTTTAAAAGGAAGTAAATAGATTCACCTTAAACAATTGATAATGACTTTGGTCTTTATGTTTCATCTCTAGACCATCCAATTTCTATCTTCCTCCTACCCTCCCCCATACTGAAACAACTACCGGCATGCACACATATATATTTTTATATACAAGATCATTTGGTAATCAAATATTATAAAAAAGCTAGCTTTCTGAAGCATGAAATGAATATATAAATGCAGATCTGTGACCTGTAACATCCAATTTCAAATCTTTTATCCAGAAATAATGTCCTAACAGGTAACTCAAGATTGAATTGTAAGCATTCAAACACATTAGACACGTAGAGTGAATTTGAGAAAATTCAATCATCTTACACAGTTAGGGAAGATAACAGCTTAACCACCTTTTACAAAGTTGTGTCCCTAAATTTGTAACTTTGGGTCTTTTAAAAATAATGTCTACTCTTAGAAGAAATAAGAAAATAGCAAAAAAGACATCAATATGTAAACATTTTGAAAGTTCTAATAATATATTTGCTTTGTCATTTTAGTTAGCCTTGCTTAGGAGTCTAAAGAAACAGAGCTCAAATCAACTGAACATGTAATCCATACAAGCAGATGACAGGACAGCTGTCCCTTAAACCAAGAGGTGTGTATTCTCAGTCCTCCATCCTTATTGTGAAGACGGAAATGTCCTTGCTTCACCTCTCTTTGCATTTAGCCTGTCCTGGAGGCAGAAAAGGCTAGTTTCAATTTTCATTTTAAAAATGGGCAGCATTAGGCACTCAAATATGGTAATTGAGCCTTTAAGTTACTATGGCAACTGACCATATCAGTAGCATGGGCATACTTGTATTTCCTACCACCAAGAAAAAGTTTACCTAGCCATCTTCTTTTTTTTATTTTATTTTATTTTTTTATTGTGAAAATACTGTACATAGGAGTTACAATTACACGGGCAAGGTAATGAGTACATTTCTTATCAAGTATTGCAGCCTCCTCCTTTGTTTCCCATCCCATCCCTTCCCATCCTCCCCCCTCCCAATCCTCCCCCCCACCACCAAAGTTGTAAAGTTCGTTTTCGACATAATGACTTGTATGTCTCATTGTTGCAATGGGTCCACTTGTATCCCTATTTAAACAATTTGTTTTTTCCCTTCCCCTCCACAAATTATACCAACCTCAAATACAGTGAAAGCAGGGGTTATACCATCGGGGAGGGATATACAAAGCAACAAAGAAATCATCTTATAAATGTGTTAGAAACAATCACCTGAAAGAAAAAAACATTTGAATACACATCTTAGGGTTCATTTCCCTAACATCAACTTATCTGACCTTTTCTGCTTGACTCAGACATATACTAGTTATTGCAAATAAGGGAAACCATGGGACCTGTGTTTTTTTGGGCCTGGCTTACTTCACTTAATATAATTTTTTCCAAGTCTTTCCATTTCCTAACAAATGGGGCAATGTCATTCTTTCTCATAGAGGCATAGAATTCCATTGTGTATATATACCACATTTTCTTGATCCATTCATCTACTGAGGGGCATCTGGGTTGGTTCCATATCTTAGCTATGGTAAATAATGCTGCGATAAACATAGTTGTGTTGGTAGCTTTAGTGTGGCCTTGTTTGTGATCATTTGGGTAAATGCCCAAAATTGGAATTGCTGGGTCATAGGGAAGCTGTATGTGGAGTCTTTTGAGGAACCTCCATACTGCTTTCCAGAGTGGTTGAACAAGTTTACACTCCCACCAACAATGCAGTAAGGTTCCCTTCTGGCCACATCCCCTCCAGTATCTGTAGTTATTAGAGTTCTTGATTATAGCCATTCTAACTGGGGTGAGGTGGTATCTCAATGTTGTTTTGATTTGCATTTCTTTTGTGGCTTACCTAGCCATCCTCTTGAGAACCAGCTTGCCTGACAGAAACTAATATATCACTTTTAATGTAAAGTTTATGTATCAAACTTATTTGCCATCTTTGCTATAGCATGTAAGTTTTTATAGTGGTCCCAAAAGCCTCAAGAGACTCAAATTGATGTACCCTGTGAACATCTCAGGCAACAGGATTTGACTAGCAGTGAGATAATCAAAAGACAGAGTTATTGGACTCCACTCTTCATTGGGGAGTGAGAAGGGCATTAATATACCTATCATAAACATTTTCTGGAATTGGAAAGGTCAAAGGCAAACAGTTCACCAATTCTTTAATATTTGTTCTTATAACTGTATTTAAAATTATACAACCATCCACTCTCACTGCTCTTGTCTTCAGAGATTGTAGAGGGGGAAAAGATATTGCCAAAAAGCTGAAATAAACTATCTCAAAAGAAACCTTCTCCTTAGGTTTTAGCTAGTGACAATTATATGGTCAGTGGGTCAGGATAAGCAGGATAATGCATATTTCCAATCAGCAGTAAGTCACAAATAGTGCTCTGTGTGTGTGTGTGTGTGTGTGTGTGTGTGTGTGTGTGTGCATATATACAATAGAAGAGAACTACAAATAAAAGGAGCCAGTATGGCTGAGCTCATTGACTCCTTTGGGTTTTTGCCCACACATGATTTTATTTACCCATTTATTTGTGTGTAAACCAGGGAATATGGTTTTTTCTCTGCACAAATCACAATGAAGTCCTTATAAATAAATTGTCACCTTGCTTATGCAACCTAATTCCTCAATCCATTGGGAATTCACCTTATTGTCCCAAGCAATTCAGAATTTTCTCATTCTGTTCAGTCCAAGTGCCATCTAATTGCTGCCTCCCTAACACAGATTCAAGCTCCAATCAAAAGCTTGATATTACCTTTGAAGCAGTGCTGGAAGTCAGACGGTGACTGAAATACATGTATCTGTGTTAAAACACTGAGCTACTTTTGGAAATACATTTAGGAGTTACTGTTTGACGTTTTTGTCCTTCATTTATCCCACCCAGAGCAACCTTCCTGTGATCTCTGAAACCTCACACAGTCCTCAAGAATAGGTGAATGTCTAGCCCCAGCAGAAGGCCTTGGAAAAGTGCTATTTTTGTCCACGCTAATCTTTTTAAATATTTTACACATCACCTCATTTTGATGGATTACATATAGTAGAATCTAAATTATTTGAGAAAAACATTGAGAAGAACAAAAGCTATTGGAACACTTGACATTGATGCCTCCCAAGGCCAAAGTCATTTGTTCTTTTGCCAATATTTTACCTTTAAACAACTACTTAATTTGTTATCTTTCATTCTGAAATCAGCATGAACTGAACTGATCTTTAGGTAGCTTTGACTTTCTACTTTAAAAAAGTTGGCAGCATTATGCATTCAAATATGGTAAATGAGCCTTTATGTTGCTGTGGCAACTTGATCACATCAGGAGAAAAAACTATTTAACTTCCTATTCTGAATCCACTCCACTTAGCTTAACATTTGATATGTTCCCAATCTGGGTGTCCATTTTTGAAAATTCACATATTCTGGCCCATCCTGAGGTTACCATTTACAAAGTATCTTATAACAACAGGATGGTAATGAAACCGAGCCAAGAGGAAAAAATAAATCAGTCTCCCATTGTATTAACCTAGAGAACACTGTCTTTTACCTGACCGTGTGGAACTATGTACTCTGCCAGTTTCCTTCCCTTAGTTTTCTTGGTATACACAAAATCCCTAAGCATAGATGGTGCCAATGTCTGAGCACTTCCTGTCAATACAGAGAAGAGTCTCTCCTCATGATGACTTTATCAACCAAATTCCAGACCAATGATTTCATTAAGCATCTGCAGGTTTTCCTTTAGTCCTGTGACACCATGAAGCAGCAAAGCCTCTTGCCCGAACAAATGAGAAATGAGTACTGACCAGAGCCAAGCTTTGAGACATCTCATGACTATCTTTTTTGTATGTCAACTTAAAATGGATGCAGTATAATTGATCTGGTTCCTGACTTCTAAATAACTCATACATATTTTCACTCCCTAAGGTCATCTTTATCAGCTCACAAGAGTTGTCTCAAATACTAGACTCATTTATTAATAAATAATCTCTTTGGCTGTTTACACAGTTGATTAATCTTATCCACCCTTGAACACTAGGACCCTATCTGTGTAACTATCATTGAGCATTTAAACTAGATTTGATATAGACCCTCGATTCCTATAATAAATATCCAGGAGAATTGTACCTACATATTCCATTAGTTTAATTCTAAAAGGTTCATTTCATGGGGCTGGGAAGGTGGCTCAATGGTAGAGTGCTAGCCTTGCATGCATGAGGCCCTGGGTTTGATTCCTCAGCACCACATAAGCAGAAAAAATAAAAAAGCCGCAAGTGGCGCTGTGGCTCAAGTGGTAGAGCGCTAGCCTTGAGCTGGAGAGCTGAGGGACAGCGCCCAAGCCCAGAGTCCAGGCCCCACGACCGGACCCAAAAAAAAAAAAAATTTAAAAAATAAAAATAAAAGTTCATTTCATTTCTCTTAAACTCCACATTTTGCATGGAGGTCATAGCGTTTTTCTCACATATGCACAACATCAATCAGTTAATTGAGTTGACTCTAAGTAAATTGGTGGAGAGAAAACAGCAGTGAATTCAATAAGAGAGTCAGTTATGTAACACTAGCAAATTCTATTTCTTAATTTGTTGCTATATTGGGATAAGTATAGATATAAACACACTTAGATAAAAAGTAGGAATATTACCCAGGTACATTTTCTTTATAACATATGTAATATCAAATCAATTAAGAAAATAAGCAAAAAAAGATGATGAGAGCCTAAAATTTTAATAGCAAATAATTGATTAAGTGAATTATGGTATATCCCATGCAACATTATATAGTTATTAAAATTTTATCAAGGGCATACTATAAAATCAAAATGTATGCCACAAAATGATAAACATTAAGCAATGTTTACAAAGTAATACAATATTTAGTTCACAGATAAAGGACTTGTCACAGAGAAAAGGATATAAAAGCAATAGTTGTGCTGGGATGAGAAAATCATATGTATTTTTCTGAAGGTGTTTGCAAGCCATTAAAAGACATCAGCAAATTGCCAGATCATTCTCCATTGTCAAGACCTTCCATTTTTTTTCAGCTGAGTAGATTAGGTTGAATTGTCCTTCACCAGCTCCAGGAAAGAGCCATGTTTAGGTTAAATCTTTGGCATGTTCTATTCTAACCAGAGTTATTAGCTCAGGAATAAACACACTTACTTGAAATTATTCTGAAAATTGCTTTCTTTAACCTTGTGCTGGGTAGCAGTTATCTTAGCCTAGATTTTCTTGAAGCCATTACCAAAAGCAAGTGTTGATATTTTATTGGTGACGATTAAGCCCTTAGTAGGCAAGAGAGAAAAAAGGAAAAGCAAACAAAAACCAGTATATGCACTTTATGACATAGCAGATCACTTGGCATGCTGCACACTGGGACAAGACAGACTTCCTCTGTGCAGTTAGTTCTTTAGAAGATGGGTTCTTGTTGAATGCCATATTTCTCTGTAGCAATTCCTAAGCAAAAGCTAGACCACCCCACAATCGCCTCACATTATTCTGCACTTTGTCTGACTTTAGTTCCCCTCCCTGCTGTATTTAAGGGGTGAGGTTGAGGGGGGAAATTGCATTATAATCAGCATCAAGCTTCTTACATTTTAATTTCTTTTCTTGACTGATACCTCTTGAAATCCTTATCTCAGAATTTTGGCCCCCAAGACCTTTGCCCTTTAGGACTAAATCTGTGGCTACATTATATGATATGGTAGGAGGAAATCCTCAAGCATGATTAAGCTTGCTTAACAGTTAACTTAATGTAGCTTATCCTAGATTGTCATGTTGTAATATTACATGAGGCCATAAGGTAAAAGAGGAAGCCTGAGAGCTGTGGAACAGTGAGAAAAACTCAACTCACTGTTGCTGGCTGAGAGATGGAGAAGTCATGTGGAAAACATGATGAGGAATTGAATTCTGGCAGCATCTTAAATAAGCTCTCAAACAAATCTTCCCCAGATCCTATGATACTGAACACGCCTCTACTCATACCATGATTTGGGCCTCACAGCATGTTTGCAAAGAAGACCCTGTGCCTGGACTTAGGATCCATGGAAAATGAGATTAGAAATATATGTTGCTTTAAGCTATTGTCTTTGTGATAAAAATCCTTGTAATAATTACAGAAAACTCATACTAAAACAAAAAAAAAGCTTGCATTAGCCTACAGAAAAGGTAGAGCTTGCAATCAACACCTCAGATCTATAAAGAGACCAATGTCCTTAGTCATTCTCTTGAAGTAAAAAATCTTAAAAGCCAGGTGCTGGTGGCTCACACCTGTACTCCTAGCTACTCAGGAGGCTGAGATCTGAGGATCATGGTTCAAAGCCAGCCTGGGCAGGAAAGATCGTGAGACTCCTATCTCCCATTAACCACCAGAAAACCGGAAGTGGCTCAAGTGGTAGAGGACTAACCTTGAGTTGAAGAGCTCAGGGACAGCGCCAGGCCCAGAATTCAAGCCCCACGACCAAAACAAAACAAAATAAAAGTTCTTGAAGTCATTCCACAATGCAACAGATCATTTTTAAGTCAGCAATGATTTATTACCTCAATTAAAAATAAAGTGGCTCAGTTGTAGAGCGCTTGCCTTGCATGCCTGAGGCCCTGGGTTCGATTCCTCAGCCCCACATAAGCAAAAAGTAAAAAAGCCAGAAGTGGCACTGTGGCTCAAGTGGTAGAGCACTAGCCTTGAGCTGAAGAGCTGAGGGACAGCACTCAGGCCCAGAGTTCAGGCCCCATGACCGGACCCAAAAAAAAAAAAAATCAAGCCAACCTCTGCCAGGCACCAATGACTCATTCCTATCATCCTAGTAACTTAAGAGGCTGAGATCTAAGGGTTACATTTCAAAACCAGCTGGAGCAGAAAAGACTGTGAGACTCTCTTGTCTCCATTTAGCCATCAAAAAGCCAGAAATGGAACTGTGACTCAAATAGTAGGGTGCTAGCCTTGAGAAAAGAAAGGAAAAAAAAAAACCCTCAGGTACAGCACCAAGACTCTGAGATCAAGCCCCAGGACTACCACATCACATACACACACACACACAAACACACACACACACACACAATCAAGCCAGTCTGAGAAAGAAAGACTATTATTATTTGTATCCATGTATATATGTGTGTGAGAGAGAGAGAGAAAGAGAGAGAGTAGAGACAGACGGAGACAGAGAGAGATAGAGAGAAACAGAGAGAAAAAGTATCTATAGTTAAGCAATGGGCCTTATAAAATCTTTTTTATTATGCATATTTCATTTGTTTTAACTGAGATTCTTGGATTGCTCTCCACATTTGCCAATTATCTAACAGAATGCTAAATTTCATTGCAATCGGAAGCATTGCACTGAATTGCAAACAAACTCAAGTTTCAGCCATAAAAAATTTTGTTACTGAAAACAACTAAGATTACAATGCTGCTTGCTATAGACAAGGAAATTATATCTCTTTTCAGTATGTTTTGTGATTAACAGCTATCTTCCACATAATTTTGGAAAATACATTAGAAGCAAATATGTAGCTAATTGTTTTTAATCTTCTTAAAGATACAACAACAACAGCAACTCAAAAACTGACACCTAAAAAAACCCATAAGTATTCTGAATCAGATAGGACATTACAAATTATAATTAGGTTCTCTAGTAATTAGACTTTAGTAATAGTCTTAATTATTGGACTAGGGCCTTCAATTATACTGTCCCTTTCCATTTTTTTTGTTCATAAATGAAAGGCTATCCTTTTCTACTCTGCCATGATTTCTCATGAAAACTAAAATTTTTTCTCAATTTCTGATTTTTTTTCTCATTAAGTGCTTAATAAAGGGAAAAGCTAGTTTTCAAATGATATCAGACTCTTCAAGTGCCATCGCTGTAAATCACATTTCCATATTCAACTATTCTTCCATCTAAAATAACAGGTTACCCAGATGAAGCAGAAGTATTCCTAATGAAAATGTAGGAGGGTCACTACCATGATAAATAATGCTCCTTCCTTGTTACTTTGTATGATTAGTAAGTGAATTTCCTTTTATTTGTCAAGAACTTGCCTCTAAGGATCCCAAAGATCTGAATTTCAGGTCATCAGCACAAGGAGAATGCAGAGATAATTCGTATAATTTTGGTCTCTAGATTAAATAGTTGGGGATACAGAGGTCAGGGACAGAGTATTCCAAGAAAAATCCTGCTTTCATTCTTGTGCTTGAAAGAAAACAGAGTCCAACCCAGATCTTTTTTTTTTTTTAACATCTGGTTCCACAGACTAAATTCCTTTGATCATTGCCAGTCAATCTCTGGAGTGCCTCTCACTGATATTAGTTCCTCCTCTGGGATTTTAAGGTGCTTTCCACCTGAGCCATTCATTCAACAGATGTGGCTTTCTATTTGCGTTTATGGAAAGATGTATGTTCATTCCTAGTGAGTTGTAAGTAGGTGCAAAGGGAGGAATGAGGAAATAACATTTTCTTGATCCATTCATTCACTGAGGGGCATCTGAGTTGATTCCATATCTTAGCTATGGGAAATAAGGTGGTAATGGACATGGCTGTGCTGGTGGAATTAGCACGGGCTGATTTGTGATTATTGGGGTAAATGCCCAGGAGTGGGATTGCTGGGTCATAGGAGAGCTCTATGTTTAGTATTTTGAGGAACCTCCATACTGCTTTCCAGAATGGTTGAACAAGTTTACATTATTACCAACTGTGAAGTAGTCTTCCCTTTTGGCCACATACCCACCAGCATTTGTTATTATTAGTTTTCTTGACAATAGCCATTCTAACTGGAGTGGGATGGAATCTCAATTTTTTTTTAATTTGCATTTCTTTTATGACAAGAGATGTTGAGCATTTCTTCATGTGTCTATTGGCCATTCTTATTTCTTCTTCAGAGAAGTCTCTCTTTAAGTCTTTAGCTCACTTCTTAATGGGGCTGGTATTTCTTTGAGGATTTCTTTTTAGAAGGTTTAATTGTTTGAGCTCTAAGTATATTTTAGATATGAGGCCCTTGTCTGATGTAAAGATCTCGCATTCTGTGCTCTGAGGCTCACAATGGCTCAATCTCTATATGCATATGACCATATATTGGGTACAAAGACTTACAATAACTGGCTGAAGTTCATCTGGCTGGTCTGAGTGGACATGTGAGGGTTTAATCTATTTCTATTCTCCCACCCTTTGGATTTGCAGGAGGGGGCAGAATTTTCTATGTTGTCCAGGATGATCTCCAACTTGCGGGTCACAGTCATCCTCCTGCCTCAACCTGCTGAGTAGTGGAAACTACAGATGCACAACATTCCAAAACATTTCTAAATGTGAGAATAAAAACATAATGAGTACTCAAGGAACCTGCGTTGAATGACTCATCAATTCATCATGTCAAATATTGAACTCGAAATAAGATAAAACAGCACACGTTTTCTCTCCTAGGTGGAAGCCAGATCTAAAGATAGTAAATTATACAGGAAGTATATAGTAAATTATACAGGTCTCTAGGCATTCATACACAGTGAGACCAAAGGAGGATACTCAGGAGAGGAGCAGAAAGATGCAATACCTACGTCCATCTGATTATACAAAATAATATTTATCAAAATGAACTCCAGGAAAGGAAACAAAGGCTTTTTCTCATTTTCTGTTTTTGTTTTCTTTGCTTTTTGTTCTGTTTGTTCATGCATGTATCTTTGGGCGTGTAAGGAGAGGCACGGAAATGGAGGGACAAAGAGTGACAAAATGCAACAATGGCACTCGCTGGACCTTGCGTTGAAAATGAACTACTCAGCCTGTGGGTGGAGATGGGAGGGAAAAGCTGGGAGAGAGTGATATGAGAGGTGGCATTGTCCAAAAAGAAATACATTCTTTTGGTTATTGTTTTCTTTTTTTAAAAAAATGTTACTGTAAAGTTGATGCACAGAGGGGTTACAGTTACAAAGTCAGGTAATGAGTACTCTGCTTTCTTCTGTCATTTTCTCCCACATCCCCCCTCCCCCACCCCTGCTCCTCTCCCCTCCAAGTCGCAAAGTTCATTCCCAACATAGCCTCTAGTGAGTATATAATTTCCCATACATAGACTTGACATAAGACAGAGATCCATTAGTCTCAGTCATTCACTCTATCTGTGTTATGTATGATCTGAATATGATGAAATTCATGTTGAAATCTAATCCTCATGAAGGGAGAAACATAGGCTCCAGCCTATGAATGAGCATAGTGCCGTATGAATGAGGTTAAAGGGTACTGTTTTGTCCTTTTTGCCATGTGAGGCAGCAGAAGAGACACCACCTCGAAGGAAGACACACTTATCCAGCCAGAGCATTGATCTAGATCTCCCCAGCTTCCAGAATGGTAGAGATGCATTTCCATTCTACATATATCACTCAATCCAACATACTATGTTATAGGAATACATATATATCTAAACAATCTGCCTGAGGCATCTCTGTTATTTTCTAGGCTTCTTTTTGACCTCCTGGTTATGTGAGTTCCACACAGTGGTGTTAGGCTATCCTAAATCTCCATCATCTGCAACTTACATGAGCCGTAATCACACAAAACCAAATATGACGTACTACTATAACCAATTCTTTCAATTCTGTGTGGACCAAGTATGTGAGATGAAATATTATTCATATCTAAAATTATTAGTAGTAAAAGGAATACAAAATGCTGGCCTTATTAGAATGCCAGCAACTGCTCTGGCTGTTCCATGTGCATTAGCGATTTAATCCTAACAATAAGGGGAATCTGAATTGAATCCACTTCAGAAATGAGCAGATTCACATTTATGAAGCTTAGCAGTTGTACACTGTCAAAGCCGATGAGCTAAAGAAGGAAATCTTCATCCTAGACTTCTACTTCTGCCTATAATGATGTACCTGGTGTCATATAAAAAAATTCCACCCCAAAACAATTGCAAAAGCAGAGTGAAACTCAAAGCAACAAAATGAAAGCAGTGGCGAGGAACCAAGGCATGCAGACATTGCTATTTTGCTCTTGAGATGAATAGCAATACTGCACCAGAGAAGGCAGAGAAGCTAAAAGAAAGGAAGTGGCCCAGAGAGGTTGCTAGTCTCACAAGGCAGGAAAAGCAAACTCTTTAATCTAGGAGTTACCAAAGCAATCGGGACTTGAGAACCCATGTTCTGAAGAAAAGAGAACACCTGGGAAATAAACCAGACATTCTATGCACATTGTCACCTTCATATATCTGCCACAAAGGGCTACGAATGTATCTGTCAAGATATAGGAACTAAAGAACCAAGGAAATGTGTGTTTTTTCCTCACAAATCCTGGAGAGGAGGCAAAAATCAAAATAAGGAATTCATCAAAGACAAGGCATATTAAGGGCATCTATGGCAATACGCATCTGTAATGCTTGCTACTCGAGAAGAACAAGGACAGCGACTCCAAAACACTAAAATAAATGCGACTCCAAGCACAGTGGTATCCACATCGAACCCCAGATAGGTGGGATGCATAAGCAGAAGGGGAGCAGTCCAAAGCCAAACACTGCAACAACACAAAACCCTGCTGAAATAAATCACAGAAGATTCGAGGTGTTTGACAAGAGGTAAAGTATTTACTAGGCAAGCATGAGGCCCTGAGTTCAAACTCCAGTACTGCCAAAGGGTGGGAGGACACTATGAAGCACTTCCAACTGTGCAGCTGGAATAATGAAAGGCAAGCCCAGGAACTCAGGGCAAGTCTGGACTAGACGCATCCAGACTAGGCCAAAGGGGTCGAAATAGTCTCTGACTACCTTCCAGGAAAACAAGACAAAGAAACACTCTGTGGAAAAGATAATGGCATCTGAATCCTCTGCAAATTTTTATACCCACCTCAGACATTTGATTCAAACAATAGCTATGCCAGCAAACAAAACTGAATGAAAAATTATGAGAAAAATGTAGGGAAAGAAATTCAGTAGTTCTAGGGATGTTATAAAGAACTCAGTGTAGCTCACTGGTAAAGCAATAGCCTAATGTGCACAAGGCTCAAGGTTCAATTCCCAATTCCTTAAAAATGAAAAAATATGATAGATGGGCACTAAGGGATTGTGATCTATACACATATAAAATCAATTAAAGAATAGATGGAAAATTCACCAGTAAATTGGAACACATTTTACAAAATTAAATAGAAATTCCAGCAATAGAAAATAAAAGAAATTAAGAACACAATAACAGATTTACTAGCAGACTAGATGGTTAACTGTCATAGTGAATAATACCTCACACAGATGGAACTGGAATTCTAAAGGGCAAAGAGTACCTCAGAAATGTGTGAAAAGATGTGGTAATAGTGAACCTGACCTTAACTGCTGAGATCAGAAACAAGGCATTGAGCTATACTGAAGTCATTGCAATGAGAACCGCAAGTGAACAAGAGAGAGGAGAAGGGAAGGAAAGAGTGAGGGAAAAGGACACATGATCAAAAACATGGAAACCTTAGTATACATATACACACAAACATAAACACGCACACGAACATAAACACACACCAGGAATAGCTTTGCACTATCATTTGAAATGGTCAACACTGGGAACAACTCAAATGCCCACCAAAAGAATACAGAAGAATAGCAATGGAATCCAATAATGTGATTCCAGATAGCCGTAGAAAATGACCTGATACGTGTCACCAGGTAGATGAAATTCAAAGACAGGAAACAACAAAAAATAAAAGGATAGCCACAATGTGATTCCATTCACACTGTATTAAAACCAGCTTGAATATTTTGAGAGCTATGGAATGGCAGGTAGCACAAGGAAATTCTGGGATAGCAGTAGCTAATATATAGTCTTGTTTACAGCCCTATTTTTCAGGAAGATGGATATTCTTGGTGGATGGTAGTAGGAGAGTTGACTCTGGAAGAAGCCTGGGGAGTTGGAAAGCCCATCTGAGCAGCCCTGTCCCTTCATGGGATTTCAAGTTTCTCCTCAAGTGCGCTCATCTGGCATCTCATAACTGCACACATAGCAGCCTTGTTCCAGCCACCAGCAATGCAGTCCACGGTCTAGGGACAATTTTGTTCCCTTTGTTCATACTACCTAATTTCAGGCTTACTTGATCCGTCCTGAAGTTATCTTTATCATATCAATTTCCTTCCTTCCAGGATTCAGGATATAGGCATGCCATACAGTGCAGAGGTCATGCACTACGGGGGTTCACATCTCATTTCTAACACTATGCAATCTCATGTCAGTTGCTCAACCTCTCTGAACTTACATTTCTCCATGAAAACAATGGACAATACAGAATTATTGTAAGAATTTGTTGTTATGTTTTCTAATACTGGGATCTGAACTCACAGCTTTGTGCTTACTTGAGCCACACCCCGTCCGGCTTCAGTTAATGTTAAGATGCGATCTTGCTTTTGGTCGGCTTATTTATGTTTCCTACAGTAGCTGGAATGACAGGTATATACCACCACACTCAGCTTTGGCCATTGAGATACGGGGTGGGAAGGAGTCTAAACTTTATATTTCCCCCAGGCTATCCTGGAACCTCTATCCTCCTGATCTCAGCCTCTGAAGTAACTCGGATTATAGAGGCATAATACTGCACCAAGCTGTTGGGTGATATGAGGGGCCCAGACTAGCTTCAAACTGTAGTCCTTTTAACATCTACTTCCCAGGGAGCTGGGATTAGACATGAGAGCCTGCCATGCTCAACTAGGATTACTTCTTAATATTACTGAAATTTGCTAACATGAAACCTAAGGATTTCACATATTTACAAGATACCATGAGATGTTTCATTATATAATATGTAAATTAAGAAAAACATCTCATCATACATTCCTAATTCTTTATGGTGAAAACACTCAACTTTTCTATAGCTTTTTGAAATCCATAATTGTTCTCTATAATTTATTGTCATCAATCTATCCAATACTCCCACTAGTCTCCGCTGAATACTATTCTACTCTCAAATGTCTATGAGGTATTTTTTTTAGTTTCCACCAATGAGTGAGATATTCTTTGTTCTATTCATGTTGTTACAAATAACAAGATTTTGAACACTTTTTGGCTGAATAATATTCCTTTTTGTTTATGTACCACGTTTTCTTTGTCCACTAATTAGATGATAGACAATATATTGTTCCATTTTCTGACTATTGCAAATACTGCTCACAAGTAAATAAATTCACAAGTATAGATGCCTCTTTGACATACTGATCTCATTTCCTTTGGTTTAGGTACTCAGTAGCGAGATGGCTGAATCATTAAGTAGCTTCATTTTTTAAATTTTATTTTATTGTAAAGATGCTATACAGTGGAGTTACATTTACATGAGTAAGGTACATTTCTCCTTGAATATTATTACCCATTCCATTGAACTCCTCAAAGGAAGCCTCCATACTGTTTTCCATAATGGTGGTACAAATGATCATTTCCTCCACCAGTGTGTAAGAGTTCTCTTTTCTCCGCATTTTTGTCAGCTCTTCTTATCTTTAGACTTTTTGATAATAATCATTCTTGCTGGTTTGGGTTGATATCTCATTCTGGTTTTGATTTGCACTTTCCTAATGAGTAATGAAGTTGGGTATTTTTTTCACAATACTGTTGACCAGTTATAGGTCTTTGGAGAAATGTCTATTTTGATCTGTTGCCTGTTTAAAATGAGGTTGATTTTGTTTGTTTTTGACACTGAATATTTTTATATACACTAGATATTAACCCCATGTTAGAGGAGTAGTTTGCATCTATTTTCTCCAGTTCTTTGGGTTTATATTCCGTTGAGTCTTCCATTTGGTGTGTAGTAGTTTCATATTTTGACCTGGTTAACATATATATATATATATATATATATATATATATACACATATACATATATATAATTCTCTTTGTGAAAATTCATCAGATAGCACCCTATAAACCTGCACATTTATTGTATGTGTGTTATATTCAACAATAAAATTCCCCAAGTCAGAACATCAGCCTCACCCCTGCTCCATTACTGAGTCATATCCTCTCTGGTCCTTGACCTGAACAACCAAGGCTTCGACTCAACTGCTTCTCTGTGTGCCTAGTGTCTTCTGCCTTATCAAATCTTCTTGGAGAGATGTCAGCTTTGCTATAATTAATTATCATTCACTCTTTGCATCTGTTCCCATGGCCAACTCCTGTTCCTGCTTCCTTTCAGTTCTTGTTATAAACACAACCTTAGGGCTAAGCAGAACTAACAGAGCAAGTACTGATCTTCGGATGAAATGAAAAAAAAACAAGAATTCTCTCCTTGTCCTCCTGGCAAAATACCAGCCACCATCTCCAAGGGGAAGATTCATTTCAAAGTGCTTTCCAGATCAATCCAAATAATACTTCAACTGGAAGAACACACACTACAGAACACAATGAAGTCAATTTACAAATCCTTCATGGCTAAGCCAGTGCATTGACAGTAAATTTTTTTAATTCTTTTCTTCTTTTATTTCATCTTGTACCTCTAATACTAGGGGACTTCCCCCTCAGTTCCAGTTGATTCAAGCTGCAATATCACTAACTGGGGATTTAACCATAGAACAGAGAAATGGTGTAGTAATTATGCCTGAGTTCCTGTTAAGAGGGACCACAACCATTGCATTTTTTATTTAGTTGGAGTAGTTTGCCTTAAATTTGCTTCTGTATTAAAAACCGTGCCTGTTCCTAATACAACTGGAAGAACCAGAGGTGAAGGAAGGAGAAGTTAGTAGGAACACAATATTATTCAACTAAATTAGAACTCTGTGGGAAAGTGTTGCTGATTGGGGATGGTAAAGTCACTCCAGGTGAACTCAGCAATTTAACCCAGGGAACTGTGTGCCTGCACACTAATTGCCTCTGATAAAATATTACTGATAAAATGATTAATCTCAAATCTAATTCACTGAGCCTGCCACATCATACAGAGACCCTCAGTCAGTACAGTCGCAGACCCCTACTGTCTTATTATGTCTTTACCATCCAGAGACCCCACTGAAGCAAAGCCTATAATGGAATTATCACAGCTTGCTGTCTCTGAATTTCCCATTTATGCTTCCTTCTTCCGTGTCATATCCACATACTAATCACCTGCACTCACCACTTCATTTAATAATACCCCAAACAAAGAGGCCACATTAAAAGAAGCAAGTGGGGATAGAGGAAGAGAGGTGGAAGAAAACATATGCGTTTTGTGGGTGTGATGATGAATGATGATTTAATCAATCTGGACTGCATGCCCAGCCAAACAGCAAAGCAAAAGCTGTCTACTACTAAGACAAATAAAATGCATGGATGCATTCAGTCTAATTTTGGCTTCTTGTTCTACTCATTATAACCTCTTTGAACAGCTGGAGGGACCACTCAATGGATATGTCCAACAGTTTTGTTGTTGTTGGTTTTACTCTGTGATATTTTTGACCATGCACCCTACATTTTACCCTGGCAGTTAGGTGAGGCTTGTTCAAGCTGGGCCTGAAATTGCACCTGTCATTTTCCCAACTAGAAAAGTCATCGTTCTACCTAAAGAAACCTGAGTTTAAAGCATATTCATCACTAGTCTGCACACCCCTTAGTATTCAATTCTGTCAGGTAGTCCTGACTCCTTGTTTTCATTCCACTATGCGTTGACGATGATTTCTAGGGTGCAGTATCTTAATTACACTTCATGTTGTGACATTCTTCCTTCCATTACAAATTTGATCCTGTATTCTTAAGTGTGTTCTTGTCTTTGGAACTTCTGTCTCATGGACAGAGTAGTGGCCTCTGCTGATTGTCTTCTAACTAATGTTTAATTGGACAGCTTTTTGGCTTTTCACACTTTATCTTTTTCTCAGGATACCGTCCATATGTACATATAAGTCTCTGTCCCAATGAAACTATTGAAAAAGTCTTGACCTACTCTGTACAATTTCTTATAGTAATGCAACCTGGCCTTGGACCAATCTCGTTAGCTCCAGAACTCAGCTTGGACTTACGTCCCTAATATCTCTTCGAAATAGTCATGTCACATGATGCAGACATACTGAATACAAAATGCATGCCAGCCAAAATACCTGTATCCTGCCTTTTGTGGAACAAATGTCACTATGCCCCAATGCAGGTTTCCAAGTTCTAAATTCTGGTAGCATAAATATGAGATATTTGGGGCACATTAAAAGGAGCTCTTGTAATGAATTTGGTGAAGAGGAAAAGAGACTTCGTTCTCTCTCCACATACCAAAGAAAAGCATTTTCCAGAACTCAGAGAGAAGCAGCCATATAAAAGCAAGGAAGAAAGGCTCATCAAGAACTGAATAAAGAGCACTTTGCCCTTGACTTTCCAGCCTCCAGAACTATGAAAAATGGATTTCTGGACCTCTGTTTCCCAGCCATCTCATCTAGAAAGTTAACTTCAATCTCTCCCTGTTTCTGTCTCTGTCTCTCTCTCCCTCTCTCTCTGATGACCTCCATACTAGAGATTGTTTAAAACTCTCTCGCTCTGTCTTGCTTTGAGAGTTCCCACACTCTAAGAGTGTGCCCCTTCCTTCCTGTTTGCCTGTTTGCTGTGTATCTGCTTGTCTGCTTGCGTGCTTACTCAATAACACTCTGCCAAGTTTTCTTACCATCATGACTTGTTCAGAAATTCACCATCTTGGCCAGGTGGTGGCTTAAGGGTTTAGCCTCACCAGATCCTCACCCTTCCACCAAGCTTACTACTCCTCTACTCATTTGAAAGGCATTCAATGATCCATTCATTTGCTCATATGTCTTGTTAACAAAGTTGCCACCTCTCTTTGCAGGCCCTGGAAACTGAGATTCTCCTATCTAATGTCCTTTGCTACCAAAAATATCTAAACATGCTCTGTTCTTGGCTATCTAGGTCTGGGTTATTCTGTTTGTTGTTGTCAAAAATTTTGTTTTGAGTTTTGCCTTGTATGTTGTTTGGTGTTGCCTGTTTTTTCTTGCATTGACCACATGGTTCTATCATCCAATGGGTAAAAATGTCTTCTGCCCCTGGAATTCCAAAAAATTTATGGCCATTTCTTTTCTTTTTTTGTAAACCTAAGCACACCTTACAACTTGTGTACAAGTATGTGAGTGTGTGTGTGAACATGTTCAAAACAAACTCATTTTGATGCATAAAATCTGTCATGGTTTTAAAAATTTTTTTTCTATCAAACTAACATGCTTCTGCCTTAAATATTGATTTTTTGGGGTCTTGGTATTTCCTAAAATTTTTTGCTTCAATTGTAACTACTTAACTGACTACACAGGCAAAAAAAAAAAAAAAAAGGACAGGTTTAAACTTAAACTTAAAGAAGGTTATCAGATTTGGGCTTTACCAAATGTTTCAAATGATTATTATATTGTATTAAAGAGGTTTTATTTTTTTGTGTGGGGGGGTCCGGTCGTGGGGCCTGAAACTGGGCTTGGGCGCTGTCCCTTAGCAATTCAGCTCAAGGCTAGCACTCTACCACTTGAGCCACAGTGCCACTTCTGGCTTTTTTCTTTTTGCTTATGTGGTGCTGAGGAATTGAACCCAGGGCCTCATGCATGCAAGGCAAGCACTCTACCACTGAGCCACCTTCCCAGACCCTTAAAGAGGTTTTCTAAGGGTTATTTTAAATGCAAATTAAACCAAAGGAAGTGCAAAGTAAAAAGGAAAAGTTAGTAGAGAGTGACTTTGGAGAGGAAATTTAAAAATGACTTTCTTTGGATAAAAAGAATTTGAGAAGTAAGAATTATCCTAAATATTTGTTTCAAAGTGAGAAAAAGAGGAAAATTAAGACTATCAAAGTTCTCTTAAGTATTTGTTTATGTCAAAGTCTTTCAAATGAACACTTTTTTAACACAAATGCTATTGTTGGCTGTCTAATTTGTTTCCCAAGTATGTAAGCTGCCCTGGATACAGAGCTGACAATGGTTTTGATCTTAATCAGTACCCTAAAGTGTTATATTTAATTAAAAATTATCTAAATCATTTAATCAGTTGCTGCTTCAAAACTCAATAGTAGTTTTGTCATTACAGATTTTATCCTCTTCTTTATTTAGTCAGACCCAAAGAGGGAAAATTTAACTCTTCCAGTATTTACTGTTGACAAGTTCCAGGTAAGCCCTGCTTAACTATATGTCTATTGATCTCCTTGTTGCTTCAATTGGAAGTAAAGGGGGCAAAGTTTCATTTAATCTGGGGATCAAAGTTCAAAACAGGCCAGGGCAGAAAAATCCTTATGAGGCTTTTATCTCTAATTAACCAGCAGGATGCTGGAAGTGACACTGTGGCTCAAAGTGGTAGAGCATTACCCTTGGGCAAAAGAACTCAGGAACAGTGCCCAGGCCCTGAGTTTAAGCCCTGCGACTGACAAAAGCCATGTCAACTGGGACAAGCCATCTCAGCAATAAGCACCTACGCCCCTGGACAAAGCTATTCCTGGTGGAGAGGGATCATGGGAAGGTGTAAGAGGGGATGGAATCCCATCCTAAATGAAATCACTTTGTGCCTGCCCTTTCAAAACTAACCAGACCTGGGAGATCAAAAGAAAATAATTAATAAGCATGCCTATCTAATGTTTATACCTGTCTTCTAACTGGACAGAAACTTAAAGTAAGTCAGGACAAAGAACAGTTGACACTTGCTGCCTTCTCCCAGACTAGACAACAATTCCACCTTCTACCCCTAAAGTTGATGCCCCTTGCCAGCAGGAGGTAGCCAAAGAGAACCATCACCCATTACAACTATCAAAAGCCTGGAATGTTAGATCAGCTGGGGAGAAAAGCCCCTCCCCCTTTCTCTTCACCTGCATGAAACCAGTAATTACCTGATTGCTAATTACCTGACAGTGAGTCAGCAAAAGACCCCAGACTCTGAAGTCACTTCCTCATCTCTGAGGTCATTTCCTCCCTCAGAGAGTGAGAGGTTTCCCAAGTTCTGAGATCACTTCTGCATCTGCTGAGATCCTGCCTCCCACCTTTCCCTATATAATCCAGCTCAACACAGTTCCTCCCTTTTTTTTCCTTCCAGTCTCTCTCCACATACCTCCATCTCATGCAGACAGGCAGTTTGCTCCCCCCCCCCAATAAACTTTTTTCTGCCTATAAAAGAAAAATAGATTTCTGTTGTTTCAACCACCCCATCTATTACATTTTGTTATAGTCTGTCAACTGAAGAATATGCTGCCTTTCATTAAAGAATACACAACACTAAGTAATTCATAAAGGATAGAAAATTACTTCTCATGATTCTAGAGACTTAGAAGTCCCAAACCATGTGGCTGGTAAGGTCTGCTCACTGAGTTTTTAGGCAAGAAAAAAGCAGAGGGCAACCAGCTGCCTCAAGCTTTCTGTATAGTGTCACTGCCCAGAAAAGCAAACCCCTCATAACTGGAATGCCTCCCTTAGGCTCCACCTCCTAATACTATGAAAATAGCAATTAAATTTTGACCTCAGATTTTGCAAGAGCCATAGTCCCGAAACGTGCCTTTTCTGGACACCTTGTGAAACTGCCTGCTGCATTGTCTTTGTAGCTTTCTTACCCCAATATTGCCCAAGAGAACTTGGTAGGGACTTTTCTTCTGTCTGGAAAGAAATACATTGTATAACTGGAGATGTATAACGCACTGTGGACTTTAACTATGGACTCCTAGGGGGGGTGTAGAGTCTCAAAGCATCATGACTGCTTTCACATAGAATCTAGTGATGAGGATCTGACTGATTCAAATCCAAAAAAGTGGCTGGAACAATGGAAGCACTGAGGATCTCATTGTGAGAGCAGGTTGTTTCCCCTCTAACCTTGGCCTGTGATGATGAATGGGTGAACAGCTGTATGCTAATCACATCACATAAAACATGGCCAGTTCCTTCTGTGTCTGCTTAATGAGCAGATTTAAATGTTTGGGTAGGAGCTTTCTACTCTTGTTGATCAGATTCTTCCTCTTTCTCTAGGAGGAAGGCAATGATACATTATATGGGCTCTAAATCTCTCAAAATATCCTATGTGTCTTTTAGTTCATTGATTGGAAAATATTTTCCTTTATTTCAGATCCTTGAATAATGGCATTTCGGAGTCCATGTTTCTTATATCTGCCCATACTAAAACCATTATTAGCTAAGACACAGATTCATTAGGCCTTACTTAAAACTTGGTGTATCTATGAATATATATTCAAAATAAAAACATCTGTTCTCTCATTCACTTTGAACAGTTTTCTTATTTTAGTATCCACAATTTCTAAGAATCAAGGAAAGGACATAAAATAGAGAGGGAAAGGGTGAACAAATGCAGCAGTGGTACTCTAAGAATAGTTTGGCATGAATTAAATTCATATGCTATTCCATTTGCTGTTAAAATTGCCACATAAATTGGATTTATCTTCACTTTATAGATAAGACTGGGCAGTACATGATTTTAAAGAAAAGATCCATTCAGCAGCACATGTAGTGAATTAGCCTAGACCTCTCACTTCCAAATTCATGTTTCTTTCTTTTCAACTAGTTTTCAAGCCTTCACAGATGCCCTGAGATCTTTTGTGAAGCTACTTTGTTTTTTTTTTTAGTCCCAGGAGCATGTCTGTAGAGATTTGAATTTGGAAATTGTATTAATCTGTTTCTGCTGCTGTAGACAAATACCAAAGACTTGATAATTTATAAGCACCAAAAATGGATTTCTAATAGTGCTAGCAAGTAGGTAGTCTAATGTCAAGACATCAGTAGACTTAATGTCTTGTAAGTGCTCATTATCTTCTCACAGTGTAGAAAAGTGGTAAAGTGGACTTATGATGTGTTCCCACATGGTGAAATGAACACTCTCTTGATAGCTCTTTGGTAAGAACTTCAGTTCTATCCCTCCCCACCTTTTAATGCTACCACAAATAGGATTAATCCTGGAGACACAAAAACATTCAAGTCTTTATAGTGTTTGTTTATATATAAGATCTAAACGAGTTTGAATACAGGTTATCTAATTCTCTTTCTCCTGCTAATTAATTCACTGTATAGCCTCTAATTCATTTCTTTTATCTCTCTATCCACAATTTTCTCTCACATCTCTTTTGTAACTCTTTTCCAAATAAGATTATTCAAGTCTCCCCATTACATTAATTTGACTGTTGGTATACCCCAGCCTGACTCCCTTTAGTACCTAGCTGTCTCCAATTCTACTCATCTTAATCGCTCATTATGATCCAGATAAATCTGCTCAGAGTAGCTCTGATATAAATTTTTTTATCTAAAACTTTCAGTAGCTATTAAGGAAAAAACCCGTTCAGTGTTACTTATGGAAGAGTGGTAAGGAAAATTTTAATCAGGATCACAAATGGGATTTTGTAGTGGTAGAGAGATTGGGTTGAACTCTGGATACAGTTTAGGCAAATGGAAATTTATTGCCAAGAGGCACTCTGGAGACCAGTGAATGAAAAACAATACTAAAAGGATATATCAGAGATAATGGGGGATTCTGACTCATCTACCCTAATAGGATGACTAAACATTACTGGTAGACTGTGAGAGGATGGGGAACCTGATCAGACAAAGAGAGTAACCATACATCAAGCATCGGGTGCTCTTGCTAAACAATGTAGTAGAGCTCTTGGGTAATGCTAAGTTACATGAAAGTGTGCTTGTGGGTCCAAGGTCTAAGGTCAAAAGCCTGACTAGATTTTGGTCAAGCAATGAAACTTGTCATAGCTTAAAAGTTGAATTCTACTTCCAACTTTCCATCTTCTGATATAAGCCTTCTGATTTTGCCCTGGCTGAGCAACCTCTCCCATTTATCACCAGAAAATCTAGTGATTTTCTCATTCATGCTATTATAACATTATATCCCCAATCTTATCTCCCAGAAAACTTTAATAATCTCTTCACCCCTGGCAACTCAAACTTACCTACTTTGGTTCTGATACTTTATTTTCTCCTCTTGAATGTTAGTTCCTCTTTGGGGCCTACTAAAAGACTTTTCTTCTTAAACTATAACTTTTCATATAAGTTATATCTCACTTAAGAATTTTTCTAGACAAAAATGACCCTCCCTTCTCTGAACACACAGTACTTATTGCCTTCTTTGACAATTAAACATATACTTCCATTGTATACTTTATAATGCTGTCTGTGTCATTACTTGATTTTCCAGATTTTTTTAAAAGACTATTTGTCTAAATTACCTGTGTATTATGGAAATATGTCTTTTGGTCCAGAAAATCTGAATAATACTTAGACTCAGCACTTAACATAGATGTATCACTTTTCTTTTAATGACTATTCAATTTACCACGTTAGTCATTAGACAAATATTATCTACTCAGATTAATTTATGTAACATAACATAGATCTAGTCACACCCTATTCATCTCTGCATAATTAGCTCCTAATTTGTGATCTTCTCATTAGAATATTAGAAGCTAATTTATACACACAGGAAAAACAGTAGGAGACAATGTCTCTGCACTCAAAGGTAATAAGTGCCCTTAATTGCAGAATGTATGGCTTTCATGAACTTCTGTCATTGCTCTTTAAACTTATCTTCAATACCACTTTCTCCTTATGAAAGTGCCTTTTGTAACTAAGAGACAAAATCATGTCTGATGGGCATGTAAATTTCAAATAAAAAACATTTATTTTGAATATAGACTATAAAAGAATCTTTCCAAAGTTGAAGTTATGCTCTCAGTAATCATTATAATTTTCCTTCAGCAAGGTCAGTAGTGGGACTAGGGCTCTTTGGGTTTCCCCAGAGAAGGTATAGAGAGAATAGTCCTGATACAAGGTATAAAGACTCCTGTGATAGGAGTTTAATTGGATCATTAAGACACCAGAGAATTCATGCAAACTAATTAATTATAAGAAATTGATATTTTACCACCTACAATCTGACTCAATTCCTTGGGACAACTAGAGCCTCTCTGAAGAACATCCAGCCATTAAATAGACACTGATACTCATAGCTAATAGAATCTTTAAATACTCTCTCTCATTAGAAATTTAATTCTATGTTAAAATAATGTCCTATTCTGAACCATAAGCCATCTAACCATGATAATGAAATATCTCAAAACTCATAATCGAGTATAGAAATTCCTTTTGAATGATGTTTGAAAAACCTGTCTTTAATAGGGAAAAATAGCCATTATCCAGTCTTGATATAAATGAACTCGATTGACCATTTTTCACATCTTTTTTTCTGTTTTCTCAGACTCTGGAGGCTAGCTTGATGTTTACTGGCCCTGGAATCTTCTCTCCAGATGTCGTTGACATATACTCCTGGCCACTTGAAAGCAGAGTGATTCTTACTTAGACTTCCACCATTCACGGCTCTCCCTTCATGGTATTACTTAGCAGTATTAGCGACAGTAACAATGCCAACAAAAGAAAAAACTCACAAAATATTTCATTATTGACTCAGAGCCTCTTTTGTTGTTGTTGTTGTTTCGGGGTTGGGTTGGTTTTGTGTTTTCTTTCCTTTATTTATTTTTTTATTTTTTTTTTTGGTGGTCCTGGGGATTGAACTTTGGGCCTGGGTGCTGCTCCTGATCTTTTTTGCTCAAGGCTAGTGCTCTACCACTTTGAGCCACAACTTCTCTTCATTGTTTTTTTTTCCCCCCCTGGTGGTTAATTGGAGATAAGAGTCTGGTGGACTTTGCTGTCCCCGTTGGCTTTGAACTGTGATCCTCAGATCTCAGCCTCTTGAATAGCTAGGATTACAGGAGTGAGCCAGGCTTTTATTTCTCTTTCATGTCGATTCCAAGAGAAATGTTCTCAGACTGGAAAAAGTACTTAGTCCGTTTACAAGCACGGATTTGGGGACGCGGCTCCTTCCAGCTAACGGATGCACCATTTCAACACTTGGCTTCCAGTGATGCTATGCTTCTCTACACCAGTGGTCCAGGAGGCAGTGTGTGGGAGTCCCACCTGCTCCTACAGTTACCCCATGTGGATGTGCATCTGGACATAGCCCAGAACTAGTCGCATGGCTAAAGCTAGAGACGAGACAGCTGGGAAATAGAGTCCCCAATAGGGAGCCCGACTACTTCTTTCATATAATTATATACAAAGGAAGAGAAGGCACAAAAGTTGGCAGATAGTCGTTTCCATGCATCCCATTTAACTTTTAATGGGGGGGGGGTGATAAATTGATCATAAATTTCTTTTCAAAACCCACCATTTTTTTTCATCCAAAAAGTAACTTCTTGAATATGTATGTGCCTTTGACAACTCTTTTTCTTGTCTATTGATTGTCCTCAATGTTCAGGCTAGCTTGTCACTCCATGGTTTAATCTACACTACTGTTTTACCAACCCACTTATCTGTATCTATTTTTGGTCGTAGCATGTCCTAGATTCAGAAATATGCTCATTAAGAATCATGAGAAATGCATTCCCCAAAACAGTATTTAAAGAAGAGAAGTGTGTGCTATATGTGTATTGTTGAATTCAATCGCATCAAAACTACAGAAATATTAGAAATAAGAAGAATCAGTGCACACTTTCTAGTGACTTAGGACTATTGAGACAAAAGTAAGCAGCAAACAGGAATACATATCATTTAATTATCCAAGCAGTTATGAGACTGACCATAAGTAAGATTTTTCAAGTACTATATACCAATGAAACACTCATTTGAATATGTAAGTGATATAAAGAGCATCTTCACATTTAGTATTACTAATCACTTAGCCTACTGAAATTTAGAAAAAAAAGTATGACTGTTAGAAACAAATGAGGTAGGAGAGACAGAAGAGAGAGAGGGAGAGAGACAGGAGGAATGGAGAGGGAGAGAATGGTGGCTGTTCTGTCACATATGGGTACATGAAGGTTTTAGTTAATAGGAGATAATGATTAACCCCAAGGCTAAAAGTCCAAAGTGAAATTTGGGATGGCAGTACTTCTCAGTGATAGAGCACTTGCCTAATGCTATCCTGAGTTCAATCTTCAGCATCAGGTGAAAAAAGTAAAGTTGTAAAATGTTATTTGCTGTCTATTACTCATCCAAGATTTCTTTATTCGAGAAGAAGTTGGTGGAAAGAACTCAGAGCCTAGCATATACTTCATTTCCCACTTTCATTTGAAAGAACTATGAAGGGCATCAGAAACTGGAAACGCAAGTTCCATGAACAATTTTTTTTTAATGACACGTGCAAGAAAATAATAACACATGCAAAAAGACAGACACAGGAAAGGAGAAAGCATTAAACCATAGACTCCTCTGAGCTTCCCAGGGTTCTGGGAAAATGTACTTGGCTACCTAAAGGAAACACCAAGAAAATTTAGAAGACAAAACATGCTCCAATGCAGTCTCTGAAAGATCAAAGAGGAATGGGAAAAGTATGGGGAGTGGAAAGGATGGAGACCATAAAAGTCCATCTACCTAGAACATAAAAGTCCTCATTATCACATGTAATAAGAGAAGTAGATTTCCCCAAGTGACTGGAGTCATGTCTCCCTTGTCCTTCCCCATTATTTACACAGACAAATATTCGGGATTGGATTCTACTAAGAATTTTCTTCACAAAAATATTATATCTGACATTTAAGCTACAAAAATACAAAGAGATCCTGAACCTATCTGGGTTAATCCTAGTCTATACATCCATAACCTCCAACTGCTTCATCATTTTCTTCATTGGGTATAAGAATTCTAAGGACATAATGTTTATTCTTCAGATAATATTTTCCTGAAATTGCTTTTGGCACTGACTTTAATACTCAACAAAATGCTATGGGAGGCTGGGCGCTGATGGTTCACAAACGTAATCTAGATACTCAGGATGCTAAAATCTGAGGATTATGGTTCAAAGCCAGCCCAGGCAGGAAAATACATGAGACTTTCAATTTTTTTTAAAGCCAAATGTAGAGGTATGGCTCAGATGGCAGAGTACTATCTTAGGGGGGGAAAAAAGCAGAAAACCAAACAAACAAAAAACCTCAAGGTCATTGCCCAGGCCATGGGTTCAAGCCTTGGGACACTAGCCAGGCTTCTCAGAACTAAATGAACCATCACTTCCTATAACACCTAGTTGGCCTAATTCATTTCATTTTTTGTTTCTAATAAGCCATGATCACAGAAGCCCCAAGACTTTCACAACTCATGTGGCTACTCATGAGCTACAGCTGCCTAGTTAGCTGCGCCTTCTCTAACTTAAAGGAAACGTCATAACCCAATTCTCCCTATCTTTAGCTTTTTCTTTGTTCTCCTGTAATGCTTAAAATCCCCACTGGCTTCTTCTAGTGTCTTCCAGAATTATAGTCTCCACACCTATGATCTGAAGAAAAATGTTGGCACTGGAAAGTTCTAGGATCTCCTTTAAAATAAGCATCCCAGAAAGGGTTGATTCTGTGAGCAAATTCCATTTCATCTATCATGTGCATTGCATATGCAGCATATTTTCTATATTTACAAATGATGAACAAGTAATCTGAGATAATGTTAAGATTTTTCTTATTATTCAAGAGTTCAGACAGGAATGACATTCTTACTCAAAGTCAAATTTAGGTAAATAGCATCCCTCTACTTGTGACTGAACTTTACCCATGCAGGGCATAAAAGAAGCTGCCAAATATCTGAAGTTATTCTCAATTTAAAGCTGCAAAGGAAAGTAATTAGGTTGAATAGGAGCTATGGCTTCTAAACAAAGATAGATAGTTCGTTTCAAATAATAAAATGTCAATAGTTGCAGAAAATTGAGACTTTACAAATAATAAACAGTGTTAGTCCCTCCACAAATTATGGGCCAGCTATTATAAATATTGAAACACAACAATACATCACCAGAACTATCCTTATTTTAGCTAGTTTCATCTGGTAATAAATAGAAATTGTGTTTGGTGGATAAAGCTAGAAGAAGGAGAAACTGCTCTGCCCTTTCTTTTTCTTGATGAATTTGGCTCAGGGTAAGAATAGCAAATTATGTGTCAACAGAGAAAATAACTTGGCATCCTGAAAGACCAAAAAAAAAAAAAATGTTACAAAACAAGTCATCTCACTATCAGCACCACATGGAATATACTCAGACTGATTGTGGAAAAATCCCCTAAGATATAAAATCTAAACAGGTGATCTTGCCAATAAAATGATGTATCTGTATGCATCTTTAGAATGCTCAATTCCCCCTCCATGTTCCAATTTTTGGGGGAGATTTCGTATTTATTCATCCATCATCTTTTATTTTGCCATGCAGATGCAGTATATTTTCTTCCAATAATCTGGGCAAAGCATAAAGTCAGTACATGCTGACTGGTTTTAAAAGTTGTAACTTCATTTAAATGTTTGACCATAAAAAAGTAGAAAAAAATAGCATGATAACACTTATTTCAAATTGATAGCCAAAATGAAGAAAAAGAGTTCCCTATTGTGTAAATATCCCTTTCATATGCTTTGCACTGGGCACAGTTATATTACTGGGTAAGCCATGATATTAATGCAGAACTAAAGTTGTAGTTGCCATCTGTTGGCAGAAAAGCTATCAGAATCTTCTAGAATGTTTACCAACCATTGTCATCTAAAGTTTCCCCAATATACCCAGATTCAGGGCTACGATCTCTTTTTAAGTCTTAGAATTTTCAAGGTTTTACTTTTTTTTAACTTTTTTTTTTTTTACTATTTATTATTATTTAATTTTTTACTATTTTTTTTACTAGCTCTTTGTATGGCAATCCCAGTTTTCAGAATACACAGAAATGTGTACAGACTGAAGTACTGTTCTTATCACCACGGTGATGGCAAAAGTTAGGAAAAGGTGCTCAGCAGCTCTGTGGAGCCACCCTGGGCCCCAGAACCAGGCATAAGACAGCTACAGTATCAACTGTTGAGTTTAGGGTATGGAAAGATGCGTCCCCTGTTTAAGGCATGCTGCCAACTTGCCGGGGAGATATCCTGGCACGCACCAAGGACAGCTGTGGTACTTGCTTTATGGCTGAGAAAAAAGAAGCGGAAGTCACAGAGGAAGAATGTATCCCAGCAAGCACTATTTATACTATGGAACTTGGGGCAGACCAAAGGGGAAAAAAATGTATGGCCAAAGTGAATCAAGGAAAATATTAACATTCTGATTTATTTTGTGATTGTAATAGACAGTGCTACACTGCCCAAGACTCTGATCAGTCTTCATTACTCCATGACTCTTTCTACAATCAAGAAAAGTTTAAGATGTCAATATAACTTGTGGAGGAGATGGGGAAAAACCAGTTGTTTAAGGATACAGGTGGACCTGTTGCAACAATGAGAAGTACAAGTTGTCATGTCCAAAACGAGCTTTACAACGTCGTCGTTGCGGTGGGGGGGGGGGGGGGGGGGGGAAGGGGAGGGAAGGGGGGGAAGGAGAAGGATTGGGATTGGGGGGGAGGGGGGAGGCTGGGAAGGGAGGTGAAGGGTAAACAAAGGAGGAGGCTGCAATGCTTGGTAAGAAATGTACGCATTATCCTGCCCTTGTAATTGTAACCCCTCTGTACAGTATGTTCACAAATAAAATAAAATTAAAGTAAAAAAAAAAAAAAAAGACAGGTGCTAAAGCCTCTACCTTCCACTTCTCTTCCTTCCTTTCTCCATTTTGCCCAGAGGAGCAATACTCTACTCTCTGAAAAGTCCAAACTCCTCTCCTAGGAAGTTATGGTTGGTCATTGTGTAGACATAATCACTTACATGGTAATGTTTCAGGCCTCAGCTACAAAATCTGGTAATAAGAATAATGTGAACAATTGTTTTGGAATGCAGCATTTTCCAGACTGGACGAAGGGATTAGCAATGACTTCCTATCTCTGATCCATCCCAGGAAATGCCAGGCCTTCACTTTCTACCTGGTTGGGTAGCTCAGAAATGTGGACTTGGCCCACGACTTTATCTCTAAATCTAATCAGTCAAAGTTCCTTTCAATACCACAAAATCTTTTTTGTCTTTCCCTGTTTTGGCCTCCCTCTCCTTACTTCCTCCATGAAGCTTATCAGTAGCCTCTTCTCTATGGAGCTATTTTAGACTTTGGTTTACACTATCCTTCACTTTAGTTAATGGAGCCCACATGCATAGACTTTTAAGACATTCTGTTCTTAGATACGAGGCATTTGAGAAAAACATATAATTGGGAAGGCAGTGAACATAACAAACCAACAGGAAGAAATCAATTTGGAGGATCCCAGGATGATACAGAGAAAAAATACATACAAATAAAATTATCACCATCCCCAGCGATATGAGAACAAAGTTCTATAACAATAGCATTCTGATAAATAGAATTAAGAAACTCAACAGAAGAATTTGAGGAAATCTAACACAAAGAAGAAACAAGAAAAAAGAAAGAAATTATGGAACTAGCAAAAGAGTTTCCATTGTAAACCATTTGAAAAATCCAAGTCAGAAATATATATATATAGATAGAGATATACTTAATCTCTAACTTTCTGGCTAGTACACCAAAGATGTCATCAGAACGCTTAAGGCCACTAATCAAACTTGTCCCCTTGCATGTGGGAAGAAAAGAATTCAGGCTAACTGCAAATATGATAAAAATGATAGGAAAGTTTATTAGAAAAGAAATGTGGCAGGTAACTGAGAGCACATGACATAGACATGCTACTGGAAGACAACACTTCAGCCGTCAGGAACTCCTTACAGAGTTTGACCTTGGGTTAAATAGTGAGAATTAGAATCCTTGAGAATGGCTCTCTGATTGGTGAGTTTTATTCTGCTTCCTGTAAGGCTGGCCACAGATTTTTTGTCCTGTCCTTACTTTCTCATTCTTTTTTGGCATTGTCAGACAAGCTTTGGGTTATTAGCTTATCCTGACATCTGCATGTTCTTTAGATCACAATTCCTTGATTGACTGCCTTCTACCATTCTTAACAATAGCAATAGATTTCAAAGAAAAATAAGAAAGGCATCACTAGAGCTATTAAGCAAAAAAAGTGCCAAAATGGTAGTGTACATATTTTACATTTAATAGACCTGAACTATTATTAGAAAGGTCCATAAACTTAAAATTCACAAAGAACATTTTTGTGAAATTTAGAATATTCATAACAAGCGAAGGTGCAATAACCTTTTGGAGATATGTAAAAAACACAAACAAAACACCAGAATCACACAAGGAGTAAGTTTTCATGTGTCCTTTGATTTTTCCATAGTGATCATGACTAATAAAAAATTGAAAATGCTGTCAAAATTGTACAAGAGGTTTTTTAATAATATTTTCATTGTAAGATATTGTACAGAGGGATTGCAGTTACATAAGTAATGAATACATTTCCTAATATTTTTGCCCAAGACAAACTGTTAGTTAAGGTGAAAAGTAGAACAAGGACATTATAGGACCTAGAATATCTTTTAGTATGTATTTCTACCACAAGAATTTCTAGAAAGATATTGGAAAATGTACTCAAGGTAACCCCCCAAAAAGTGAAAGCATAGAATTTATCACCAAAGGTAAGCCATGGGAATTGCTAAGCTGGTGAGAAGAATTCTGCAAATGGAACTGGATAGCATGTCTAGAAAATTAACCATCCAAACAGAAATATGTAAGACAGAGGCTCTAAAAGAGAATGTTTCCAGTAGAATAAAATCGATAAATCTGTAAAGCATTTTAATCTATTGACTGGGAACTTAGTGTTGATTATGTAAAAGAAATTAGGTAAGTATCCAATGATGAAACATGGGTAGGAAGAAGATATTGCACATAGAAATAAAATGTAATCTCATTTTACCATGTCTCATGCAGGATGAGAATTTATCTGGGTAAATTTCACCCTTAATATTTACTGAAGTCATGGTTATCTTACATGGAGAGAATAAAGGACTATAAATACCCATATGTAAGTTGGGGAGGGGATAGCTAAATTATCATCATTAATAGAAGGAAATGTACAAGCCATGCTGAATATTATTCAGAAATAGAGTTAAATGGCAAAGCATCCAATAACACTGAAAGCAATTGCTTTGGAAAGCAGCAAATGGCAAAGTCATGAAAATGATCGTTTTCACCTCAAGCCTAGATAGCTTCTGACTAGCATGGACTTGGCAGTTTTAGGCATTACCTACTTTCTTTCTACTGTGGGAGTTGATATTGACCACTGGAAATTCACAGGTGCATATTCCACTCTGCTTTCTCTCCATTTGCAGACATCGGATCCAGGATGGCAAATGAAGCTTTTCAATATTTCAGTTACTCCTTTTTGTAATATTAAATGACTGAACATTTTATTTAGTTTGCCTCTAAGTCTTCTCTATGCTCCTAGATAATGATCAAATGATAGATAAGAATAAAGAACAAGTGCTTGTCAAGTGACAGATTGTATTTAAATCCAAACATAAGCTAGCTAATAAAGGAAACAAATACATCAATAAAACTATGTATGTGGCAACTGCACCTGACTGCAAGTTCAAACAAATATACCATTGTCTTTTCTTCTAAAATTTCTTCTAAAATTCCAAGCAAGGAATGGTCAGAGAGTTATAAATAATCTAGGGGAAATGATTAGCAAAAGCTTGTAAATTCTAGATGGTATAAACCAAACTTTATTAAACTGATTGATGGCGTAATGTTGATATGAGGATCTGATTTCTCAAATCTAAAAAAATAATTTCTCAAACCTAGATGAAATGATAAAATAGAAGAGAGAAGTACAGGGCACAGGGAAAATTTGTTTCTTTCCAACTCATTGTCAGTGCCTTCTTACTTTGAAACAATGTGTTTTTGATTCTCCTATTTGGATGGCACTTCTGCGCAGGGAATCGCTCACATTTTGATCTTTCATTTCTTTGGGGGACAGCCAGTGAAAAGTGCTTTTATAAGTTACAGTTATGACCTTTTTAGGATTCTGTTATTTGATTAAAAAGCATCAGAGGTGTGCTCTCTGGCAGTGTTTATTGCCTGTAACAATGCAATCAGAAATGCAACCAAAGAGTAATTTGTAAAGGGTGATGGATTCATTCACCACAAATATTTATTGTTACTGGTGCAATTCCACACCGAAAATGAAATACACCAGAGATGTGTTTGTCTTCCCCTCTTGGGTCCCGTGACAGTACACGATAGGTGAAAACAATTTATATAGATGACATTTGGCTCCTTGAGAGAATCAAAACCCTTGAATTAGATCCAAGTGAAACCTTGCTTAGTAAGCTCTCTCCAGAGAAGGGTGGCGCAGCAGAATGTAAGGGCTTTTCTATGTCACTCTGTATCTCTTCAACAGTGTAGTCGGCTGATGTTGCCAGGGGAGGGGGAGAGGATTGTCCCACCGCCTTTGCAGAAGATCCATGAGATCAAAACTATTTCACAGTAATATCATAAAATGTGTTTGTTCTCACTGTGTTATCATTGGCCTTGTTGGTACAAAGCGATAGCAGGTAAAATCTCAGCGCCTGAGACTAAATCAAAACACTGGCACCAACATTCTGTAGTTCATCTTTTACACAACCATTTTAGATGTGATTTGCATATAGTTCATTTAAGTATACAATTCAATGGCACATTAATAGATACACAAATACATGCAGTCACACCTCTATCATTGTTAGAACATTTCTTCCTCTCTAAGAAAACCTTTAACCTTTAGACCTCATCCCCTCTCCCTACCCACCAGTTCCCCAGTTCATCTTAGCTCTACTTTCTGTTCTGTAAAATTGTTTATACAGATATTTCATATACCTGATTTCTTTCCTCTACCACTGTGTTTTTATATGACATCCACATGTTAACATTTCATTTCTTTACAGGTGCAGATACTATTCCACTGACTATTCCATTCTATCTATCATTGTGTTTATCCATTCATCCATTGATGGACATGTGGGTTGTTTTAACCTTTTATCTATTGTGAATAATATTTCCATCAATATCTAAGTTGTTACATGAGCATATGTGTTCCTTTCTATTACAAATATACCTACGAGTGGATCTACTGCGCTGTATAACTATTCAGTCATTTGAGTAATTGCCAGTTTTCGAAAGTGACTATTCCATTTTATTCCTACCAGCAATAAAAGTAGATTCTGGTTCTCCACATCCTCACCAACAAACAATTCCATTATTTCATTTTGTGATTCTAAATGGACTAACATGAAATGTAATTCTACATGGTTTTTGTGGGTATGAAGTCTGGTCTAATTATGGTACTCATAATCTTACCCATGTAATTGTAACTCCTCTGTATGGTATTCTCACAATAAAAATAAAATAAAGAAAAATTTGGGCTGGGAAGGTGGCTCAGTGGTAGAGTGCTTGCCTTGCATGCCTGAGGCCCTGGGTTCGATTCCTCAGCACCACATAAGTAAACAGAAAAAAGCCGGAAGTGGCGCTGTGGCTAGAGTGGTAGAGCGCTAGCGTGGAGCTGAAGACCTGAGGGACAGCGCCCAGGCCCAGAGTTCAGGCCCCATGACCAGACCCAAAAAAAAAATTTTAAAAAAAGGAAAGGAAAGAAAAATTTTATATTATACCAAATATATTTTGTATGTTATAGGACCAATAATATCATATTGATTCATTCATTTGTTTTTTAATGTTAAGAAAAAGACAGATGAAAATACCACTTATATTGTCTTTTGAAATTATGTGATTAACTTGATTGGAACTGTGTGGAGGTTTTTTATGTAGATTTGAACTGTTCTTGGAAGGTTTTTTCCTTAAATCTGAATAATTTATTTCAGTATTTGTAGAAAGTGGGGTCTGCTAGCAACAAAAGCTTAATTTTTGTTTGTTTTGAAATGCCTTTATTTTGTTTTCACGTTTTTTGTGCCAGTCCTGGGGCTTGAACTCTGGGCCTGGGGAGATTGTCCCTGATCTTTTGTGCTCAAGGCTAGTGCTCCTCCACTTGATTGACAACTCTACTTTTGGCTCTGTGTGTGTGTGTGTGTGTGTGTGTGTGTGTGTGTGTGTGTGTGTGTGAGTGCTCCTCCACTTGATTGACAACTCTACTTTTGGCTCTGTGTGTGTGTGTGTGTGTGTGTGTGTGTGTGTGTGAGTGAGTGCTCCTCCACTTGATTGACAACTCTACTTTTGGCTCTGTGTGTGTGTGTGTGTGTGTGTGTGTGTGTGTGTGTGTGTGCTCCTCCACTTGATTGACAACTCTACTTTTGGCTCTGTGTGTGTGTGTGTGTGTGTGTGTGTGTGTGTGTGTGTGTGTGTGATTAATTGGAGATAAGTCTCATAAACTTCCCAGCCTGGCAGATTTTGAACCATGATCCTCAAATCTCAACCTCTTGGCATGAGCCAGAAGTGCCTGGCTTTTCACTTTCAAAAGGTAGATTTGCAGAATATACATAGAATTCTTGATGTCTTTCTTTGAGCATTTTAAATATGTTATGGCCTCAAATATTTTGCTAAATAAATAATCCACTCTTCATCTAATTGCGAGTGTCCCGAAAGTGATGAATTCTTTTTTCTGTTGCTGCTCATAAGATTCTCCTTCTTGTTTTTTGATTCCAAAACTTTTGGAGTAACCAATGCATCTTCTGTTTCTGGGTCACTTATGTGAATCTGAGTTTTTTAGATGTTCAATGTGTTGATTGATCTTTATCTAAAGCTTTTTGGTGTTTTCAACTAGCATTTTGTAGTTCTTCTGCTCTTTCCCCTGCTTATTGATCCTTGGATATTCAGCTATGTATTTTGATGCACTTGATGCTGTCGCACATTTCTGTGAGGCCCTAGGCATGCTTCTTCACCTTTTTCTTCACTCTTCTTCAAATTGTGTACTCATTAACAATCCCCCATTACGTCTGCTGTTTGTTGTTAGTGGAAATTTACTATTTAGCTCTTCTAAGGCAATTTTTATTTCTCGTATTTCAACTTCAAATTTTTGTATAGTCTCTTTTTATTGATATCAAATTGGATATCACATTTATCAGACCTTATCTCTTGAGTCATGAATACTCTTAGTTCTTGGAAGATAGCTAGAATTGATACTTGGAAATACTTTTCTACTAAATCTAATACCTGGTTTCTCTACCAGGCAATTTCACTGCTTCCATATTTCCTAGAATGGGTCATATTTTCTTGTTTCTTTGCATGTGTCTAAGTTTTCCTTCCAAATTTGACATTCTCAGTATCACTGTCACAACTCTCAGTATGAACCCAACCTCTGCTGGCTTGTTATTGCTGCTGTTTGTTTGTTTATTGGTATAGTGACTGCATTATTTTAAGAAGTCTCTGATCAGATGATGTCAGTCAGATCTAGCTTGTGCAGATGACTTGGGCACTGTGTGTGTGTGCGTGCACACACATGCATGTGTGCACACACATGTAGAAATGATTAGAAAGGGTATCCAGTGAAAACACTGTATATTAGGCTTAAGTAAGAACATATGTCGGGACTGGTGGGAGACAAATCTGCAAGAAATTAGAAGGTAAAATCAATGCTATAGGATATTATTGGTAAAGTAAATGAGAGAGGAGGTTATTAAGATTAACACAGCATAAGCTTTGTCATACCCGACTCACACTAGGGAGAGAAGATCTGGACTGAGGACATAATTAATCTTAGATGCAGTAGGTGATTAAACACAAACAAAAAATTCTTTGAGTTATCCTAAGATAAAGGAGTAGCAGATGGGTAGTAGGGTTTAGAAATCAAAGGGTAAGTCTAAAAAGTTAAAGAAAGAAAAGCAAAACCTGAAGGGTTGTCAATACTAGATAAGAGACAACTACTGAAGTTGTGTTTGTGGATATGATAAAGCAGAGTGAGAACAGTGTCCAAAACAGGACCTTGAGGAACCTGAAATTCAGTGAGGGGAAGAAAAGGAAGAGCTGGCTAAGGAAGCTAAGGAGTGGCTACCCTGGCAAAGCCAAGCATGAAGTAGCAACAACTCGCAACTATCATCATTAGAAAAATCTAGCTTGTTCAATCCTGTAGGAAACACCACCATTCACAATATCTCTGAAAGGGAAAACAGATCTACTCTATTATTTTAAACTGAGGATCATTGAAAAAATATCATTTTTGCTTTTTCATTTTATGATATCTTTCACCTATTACCACATAGAAATACATCTTCAAGCTGGGCCCCGAGGGCTCATGCCTGTAATCCTAGTTACTCAGGAGGCTGAGCTCTAAGGATCACAGTTCAAAGCCAGCCCGGGCAGGAAAGTGCGTGAGACTCTTATCTCCAATAAACTACTAGAAAACTGGAAGTGGTGCTGTGGCTCAAGCAGTAGAGCACACGCCTTGAGCTGAAGAGCTGCGGGACAGCACCCAAGCCCAGAGTTCAAGCCCCAGGACCAACCAAAAGAAAAAGAAAAGAAATACATCTTCATACTACAGTCCCTCAATTACCATTCCTATTTTATGAATAACTAAGGATATTCTCTTTCTTCCAATACATTAAAATAAAAGCATATCATCTTTAATCCCATTAAGAATGACATTTTAACCAAGGATATTTTTTTTTCTTTTTCTTTTTCTTTTTTAAATTTTATTTTATTTTATTTGAGAACATACTGTACAGAGGGGTTACAATTATATGGGCAGGATAATGCATACATTTCTTACCAAGCATTGCAGCCTCCTCCTTTGTTTACCCTTCACCTCCCTTCCCAGCCTCCCCCCTCCCCCCCACCCAATTCTTCCCCCCTCCCCCCCCACACCGACATTGTAAAGCTCGTTTTTGACATGACATTTTGTACTTCTCATTGTTGCAACAGGTCCACCTGAATCCTTAACGACTTGTTTGTCCCCATCTCCTCCACATGTTATACTGACATCAAATATAGTGAAAGCGGGGGTTACACTGTGGGGGAGGGACATACAAAGCAACAAAGAAATAATCTTATAAATGCGTTAGAAACACATGCATGAAAGAAAAAAAACATTAAAATACATATTTAAGGGTTCGTTTTCCTAACATCACATTATCTGACCTTTTCCGCTTGACTCATACATATACTAGATATTGCAAATAAGGGAAACCATGGGACCTATGTTTCTTTGGGCCTGGCTTACTTCACTTAATATAATTTTTTCCAAGCCTTTCCATTTCCTAACAAATGGGGAAATGTCATTCTTCCTGATGGAGGCATAGAATTCCATTGTGTATATATACCACACTTTCTTGATCCATTCATCTACTGAGGGGCATCTGGGTTGGTTCCATATCTTAGCTATGGTAAATAATGCTGCAATAAACATAGTTGTGCTGGTAGCTTTAGTGTGGTCTTGTTTGTAAACATTTGGGTAAACGCCCAAAAGTGGGATTGCTGGGTCATAGGGGAGTTCTATGTGAAGTTTTTTGAGGAACCTCCACTGCTTTCCAAAGTGGTTGAACAAGTTTACATTCCCACCAACAATGAAGTAAGGTTCCTTTCTGTCCACATCCCCTCCAGCATCTGTTGTTGTTAGAGTTCTTGATTTTTGCTGTTCTAACTGGAGTGAGGTGATATCTCAATGTTGTTTTGATTTGCATTTCTTTTATGGCTAGGGATGTTGAACATTTCTTCATGTGTCTATTGGCCATCCTTCTTTCTTCTTCAGAGAAGTTTCTCTTTAAGTCTTTCGACCACTTATTTATTGGGCAGTTTTTTCTTTGAGGATTTGTTGTTGGGGGGTTTAATTTTTTGAGTTCCAAGTATATTTTAGATATGAGATCCTTGTCCGTTGTATGGCTAGTAAAGATCTTCTCCCAGTCCGTGGGCTTTCTATTGATCTTGCTAGCTATGTCATTTGCCCTGCAGAAGCTCTGCAACTTTATGCAATCCCATTTGTCCAACCTTTCTTTGATTTGTTGTGTTTCCGTAACCAAGGATATTTAATTATTGAACAATTGGCTTCCTTTTTATATCCCATGCCTAAATCCTCTTAAATCAGGAAGTACCATACATGATGTCACTGGAAACTCAGTTTTTAAAGGGAAGGCATCATTTCTTTCATTTTATTACTTGATAAACTCAAATAAAACAGATAATTGTATTTGTTAAGCCCATTTTTAATATTTGTAGATATAATGATACATTATTTCTTAAAATTCTATACAGATGTAATAAATCAGTAATATGACAGATGATCTATGAATCTTTCCATATTGTAGGAATTTTCTGTTCTTTAGGATGGATAACCATTCTTAACTCCAAATTTCCAAGACAGAAATTCTTAATTTCCATCTCTTAGAATATACAATATGCATCTGGATTTTAAGTCCCAAAGATAATCTTTAGTCTCACTGTGTGAATGATCTATGTAAGTTAGGAGAGAATCACAAAGGCTCAATAGCTATGTGCATATGATCATATAAAATAATATTTATCAAAATGAACTCCAAGAAATGCAATTAAGAGTTTGTTGTTGTTGTTTTCTGAGCCTTGTAAGTTTATCTATTTGGGGGAAGTTATGGGAGAGACACAGAAAGGGTGAGACAAAGTATGAACAAATACAGCAGTGACACTCACTAGACAGTATGTTAAAAATGAAAAATACAACTTGTTGGAAGGGCAAGGAGGAGGGGTGACACTTTTCAAACAGAAATGTACCCATTACTTGGCGTATGTAACTGCAACCCCTCTGTACATCACCTTTCCAATAACAATAAAAATATAAATTTAGACATATTTGTTACAAACTGCTTGGCTGCAGAGTTCAACTTTAGAACTTTGTTCAACTCCTTTGTTTAGAATTATGTTCAACTGCTTTGTTTCATTCATTTTCCACATTTACTCTCAATTTTGGGGGGTGCACACTATAAATTTTATCATTTCTCATCGTATCTCTTGTTTCTTCCTTCACTTTTACGTGGGCACAATATTTTACCTGGACTATTGCTAGTGTCATCTTCTACTCTGCCCCCCTTCTCCTTTATTTCCTACAGCACAGAAGGACCAGGCCTCGCACTCTGAACCACAGCACCTCCTGGCAACTCCTTAGAGTACGCAATTAGCCCTGGTCATTTTCATCAGCTCAGAAAGCTCTTCAGCTGTATTATTCTCTTGCCTTTTCTCAAACATTCCCAGCCTGCACCTCTGTAAGGATCTTTAACAATTTCCCCACCTTGAATTCCCATTCTTTATGTTGCTCTGTATTTCTTCTTAGCTCTCTTTACTTGAGACGGTGCACATTTAAATGTTTATTTTCTGTGTTTCAGAAAACAAATAGTCTTGTGAAGTTGATGAGAGGAGGAATATTTTCCAACTGTTCACATTCTTGCTTTTTGCCCACTGCTACTCCATACTCTAGGTGAGTATTTGGTATAAATTAATCACGCAATAAATAAATATTTATTAAATCAAGAAATTAATGATCATAAATGGAGAATGACTTCCTCTGCTTTCCTTTTGAGTTTTGTGGAAATTCTTTGAGGAGAGCAATATTCAAAGAATCACATTTATAAGGACACAGGAGATGAACTCACAACAGGAAGACATATCTGGAACGTAATTGAGAAAGAGGAGATTGCAAATATAAACTTTGACTTAGGACCTAGATGGTTACAGAGTCAGTGTCATGATTTCTTGGCATGTTTGGATTTAAATTTGGCCTTTCAACCATCAATTGGGAACAAAATTAAAAATTCATGGTGGCTGGGTATAGTGGTTCATTCCTATAATCCTAGCTACTTAGGAGAAAAGGATCAGGGAATCAAGGTTCAAGACCACCCTGGGAAAGTCTGTGAAATTCTATCTGAATCAATGGCTCAACCTGATGATATGCACCTTTATCTCAGCTATGGGGAAAAACATAATGGCTGGGTGCAGGGAACACACCTGTCTTCCCCAAGGACACATGGAAACATAAGTAGAAGGGCTGCAACTCAGGCTGGCCTGAGCATTAAGTGCAGTCTACCTTACCTGGACTTAACACAAGACCCTCCCTGAAAAATAACTGACACTTAGCCAAGTGCTCACACCTGTAATCCTAAGTACTGAATGAGGCTGAGATCTGAGGGTTCAAAGCCAGCCCAGGCGGGAAAATCCATGAGACTCTTATCTCCAGTTAACCACCAGAAAACTGAAAGCGGTGCTATGGCTCAGGTGGCAGAGCACTCACTTTGAGCTGAAGAGTTCAGGGACAGCGACAAGGCCCAGAGTTCAAGCCCCACAACCAACAACAACAACAATAAAACCTGACACTTTGTAAGTGAGGTTTAGGTGTGGCTTGAAGTGGTAGAGCATCTGCCTAGAAATTTCAAGGCCTTGTGTTCAATCTACAGCACTGGGAAATAGAAAAGAATAATAATCATGGAAGTAGAGTTTAATTCAAAAAGGTATGATGAGGAAGTTTCCTTAGGCAAGATTGCTATTGAAATGCAATCCTGATAAAATAATGGAAAGTACTATAAAATAAAGCCATGGAACAGTTCCAGAGTAGAATTTTCCCCAGCTCCACTGCTAATGCCGTACTTTGGGCCAAATATTCAATTTCTCATTTTTCAGCAAATGCTTGCTGTCAAATGAGTGTTAACTTAAACAATCTATACATGTTTTTCAAACATATTATCTCAAAAAAAAAAAAGAAATTGTAAGTGTAAGAAGGGAATGTAACTGGTTTTTTTCTTTCTTGCTTTCTTTAAACGTATTTATAATGTACCATGTGATTTTTTTGTTTCTCTTGCATGTTCTTCCCCAATGGTATAACCCCTGTTTTCACTGTATTTGATTCTGGTGCCCTGCATCTTGTATATACACTTTTCTCATTTGAGAAGGGGAAGGGAAATAACCAAATGCTGAAAAAAGGGTACAAGTTGACCCATTGTAACAATGAGACGTACAAGACACTATGATGAAAACGAACTTTACAACTTGGGCGGGGAGGAGTTGGAGAGGTGGGAAGGGAAGGGATGGTAGGGGAAAAGCAAAGGAGGAGGTAACAATGCTCAATAGGAAATGTACTCATTACTTTACTCAAGTAACTATAACCTCTCTGTACAGTATTTTTAAAATTAAAAAAAAATTTAAAAAGAAGAGAGTGTAAACTTGTTCAACCACTTTGGAAAGCAGTATGGAGGTTCCTCAAAAGACTCCACATAGAGCTCCCTATGACCCAGCAATCCCACTTTTGGGCATTTACCCAAATGTTCACAAACAAGACCACACTAAAGCTACCAGCACAACTATGTTTATTGCAACATTATTTACCGTAGCTAAGATATGGAACCAACCCAGATGCCCCTCAGTAGATGAATGGATCAAGAAAGTGTGGCATATATACACAATGGAATTCTATGCCTCCATCAGAAAGAATGACATTGCTCCATTTGTTAGGAAATGGAAAGACTTGGAAAAAATTATATTAAGTGAAGTAAGACAGGCCCAAAGAAACATAGGTCCCATGGGTTCCCTCATTTGAAATAACTAATATAAGTCTAGGACAAGCAGAAAAGGTAAAAAACTATGTACAAATGACCATATAAGATGATGCTAAGAGAAATGAACCCCAAGTGGTTTTATCTTTCTCACTGTTGTTTGTTAATGCATTTATAATGTACCATATGATTTTTTGTTTCTTTTGTATATTCTTATCCAATGGTATAACCCTTGTTTTCACTGTATTTGATTCCGGTGCCCTGCATCTTGTATACATATTTTTCTAATTTGGGGAAGGGAAGGGACATAAAGCTGAAATAAGGATACTGGTTGACCCATTGTAACAATGAAATGTACAAGATACTATGATGAAATGAACTTTACAACTGGGGGGAGGGGAACAGAGGAGTTGTGGAGGTGGGAGGGAAGGGATGGTAGGGGAAAAACAAAAAAGGAGGTGACAATGCTGGGTGGGAAATGTACTCACTACCTTACTCATGTAACTGTAACCCCTGTGTATAGTATTTTTACAATAAAAAATACACACACACACACACAAAGAAAATTCTGCAAAATAAACTTCACTGTCAGGGATCATGTTAAATGCGATCCTCTGTGTTTACGAAGTGAGCGTCTTCATTATCACTCTACTGCTTGCTGCTCACGCAAATAGAGGCCATGTAAAGCAGGCTCCACTTAATCAAGTAGACTTATGAAAATTCCGTCTGATGAGCAGGTAACAGGTCCATCAATGAAAGGCCAATCCAATAGTTACCTCAAGATTAATTCTACAACCAGTCCGAGTTGACAAAAATACAGAATCTAAATAGAACCTGCATGTAAGAAGATGTGTGATCTCCAAATTGAAATAACAGGACCTGTTTTACCTCTATAAGTACAGGAAATAAAATACTTCCAAGGGAATTCTGATGACACCTGATACTCTCTCCACACTAAACAATATTCCAACTTTGCAAACTCATATTGTAGGATGTACACGACTAACACCATAGGTCAAAAATTCTACCAATTTAAAGAACTAATCCCTCCAGCTCCCCCTCACAGGTGATCACTCAGAAATTCCCTTCCCTGAAATACCTGCGCTAGGAAAGCGCATTTTCTGGAAGTAACATTGTTTTCATTAATAAGTGTTTCTTGTCCCATAAAAAAAATCAATGTCCTTTATGGTGTCTGAGATGTTACACTGACTGGCAAATAAAGGTAAGGTCTCAAATGTATACCCTTTGCTGACTTGCCTGTGGCTCTAAATATGGATATTCGAGCCAGTTTGGCTTCTGGTTAATTTGGTAATTTGTGCTATGCATGAGACCTTGCAGTTTTGTGTTTTGTTTTGTTTTGTTTTAAAATCTTCCTATCACTCCAGCAAAGCTAGGTTTGTTGTGATTGTTGGTTTCTTTACTCCCTTAGAGAATTCTAATTCTAATCATAAGGCAACTCACCTATTTGCATCATCTTCTACATTTACATTTCTCTCCATCAAAACAAGTGGATATTTCAGTCTATTAAAAACGGCACTGTTTTAAAAGAAGATACTAATGTTCATAAAAGTTGTCAGGTTGTATACATTCACTATTAGAACTGAATGTGTACATTCTATTACCTCAAACAACAAAACCAGAGATTATTCTCTGAGGGATTTGTTATTAGGTTGTCTTTTGGGAGGAAGTTTCTTAAAATCTTGGTGTATGCTCAGTATTTTTTAAAAGACTATTCCAGTAAGATATCCTTGAACTCATTAATCTAAACATAAATGTGCTTAAACCTTTAAATTGAAGTTGTTAGAAATGTGCTACAACCTCAGAAAGTAAGATGACCTCTGTCCTTCTCCACCTCTTCTAAGAATCTGACATCTTAAGTCGTGCCTTGACTCTGGCTGCTGAGGATCTGACATCTTAAGTCGTGCGTTGACTCTGGCTGCTGAGGAACTCTTCAGAGCAGCACACTGCTATCATCACAAGAGTGCAACATCTAGTCTCATGATGAAAGACTCAATAAGCTTTCTGAATTTAAAGATTTTTAAGTCATAGAACCAGGAGGGAACTAATTGGTTAGAGGGAGAACCAGTAGAAATGAGAAGGGAGACAGAGAGGTTGATGGTGGGGTAAATATAATCAACGCACACTGAATGGTATATAAAAATACAATCGTGAAGACCATCATTGCACAATTTAAGTGAGTTAATAAAAAATAAAATCTCAGAAGAGGTGCTGTGGCTCAAGCGGTAGAGTGCTCGCCTTGAGCTGAAGAGCTCAGGGACAGTGTCCAGGCCCAGAGTTCAAGCCCCATGACCAACAAAATAAATAAATAAAATAAAATCGCTTTCATTGGTTTGATAGGTAATTCCCTCGGGGCTTTAATATATTTGACACATTTTGACAAACTAGTAAAATAGAGGAAGTGAGTCAGAAATTTTCTAAAAGGATGAAATGGCTACATATTCTGTAAATGTGTATATGTGTGTTGTTTCATACATTTTAGTCTATTATTTAATAGGAAATTTTATTCACAATACTTGCTTATTCCATTACAACTTTATATGGGCAAGAATACAATGGTAGTTGTTAACAATAAACTGAGGCAAGAATCCTGGATAAGAAATGGACTCATTACCTTGCCCATGTAACTGTAACCCCTCTGTACAGTATTAACACAATAAAAACTTAAAAATAAGCGTTCTGAGGTCTTATGGAAAGTAATTTTGATTTTTATAAAACCCTCAGTTCTAGAAGTACCAATAATAATTTGTGTGTAAAAAATCACCATAATCATGATTATCCTCCTCATCCTCATCATGGTCATTAATTCACGACTTGGTTTTATTTTTCCCTTTCTTTGAATCTAGTCCGGTTTGGTATGTTTCATGGGGTGAAAAGGATAGACAGTAGTAGAAGTGGCTGTCTGGGATTCCTAAGCCTTCACTATGTCAAGCCGTACAACTTTGGCAGCTCCCACTCTTTCCCTCTTCCTGTCTGAGACACCATATAAAAGTCAAATATTGGTTTCTTGGCCAATAAGAGACCAGATAGGAAGGTGGGAGAGAGATACAGGCAACAGCCATTAGGTATAGTCAAACAACTTCCTTGGAATAGGAAGGACCACCAAACAAATTACACACCTGACCCCAACCTAAATGTCCAACCGTAAGCAAAGACATGGCTTTTGTCAGGATTTAAATACAAAAATGGACAATTGAAACACTTTTTTCTGATTGACTCTGCAATGGAAGACTGTATTCTCTCTAACCCATTCACCACATTGCTCTAGCATCTGTTTGTCAACTACTGACTCCACATATGTGCGCCCCACATTTTTCAAGACAAAGCCATAGATGCTACCTCAGAAAACTGAATGGAAGGAATGATGAATTGTCATGAAGCAGAAAGCTATATTGAAGTGTTTTGATTTTTGTCCTGGCTTGGCAGGTAGCAGGAAGGAAACAATCTGGATCTCGTTCTCTCTGATTTCCCTTTGCCTAACTATATGTATCAGGAAGCGGGGGGGGGGGGGGGGGGGGGAGGGGTGTAAGTCCTCAGACCATCACTACTTTAGACATCTGAGGCCGGCTATCCTATGCTGGGGACTCTTTGTCATGGCACTGGTCCACTGAAAGGGACATTACTTAAATGAAGAGGTTTATAATGCAGGTTGAGGAACTCCTCTAGTGAGCCACGATCCCTGGATAGAGAGGATCTGATAAGTAAAGACTAGGTCATACAAGTAGAGAATAATGGAGGAAAGAGATGAAGAACACTGCTTTGGAGATCTCCCAATGACAGCACGGGTGGAAATTTTTGTCATCATTCTTATAATTTTTTAATACATGAAATATATTCTTTCCTCTACCTCACTCTCCCAACTGCTTTGAGAACTTTCTCTTGTCTTCTTTTTCAAAGCAGTTGGAATATGTGTTTCTGTGTGTGTTTGTGTGTGTGTGTGTACAGGTGTGTTGGTGTGTTTTATTGACTTTTATGTAATTTTGTTATCTTTAGTTGTACAAAGGAGTTGTCATTCAACAAATCATTTTATGAATACAATGCATCTTGATCAATGTCACCCCATTCTATATTCTCATCTACCCCTCTCCACCTGCCTCTTCCCTCACTTTTCTTAATTTTGTAGAATATACATTGAATTTCTGACTGCATTCTTCCCCTTTCTCCTCTCTATTAGTCTACTCCCCTTCTCTTGATCCCACTCCGCCTTTCAAGTACCTGTTACTTTGTGTTTATTTTGTTGAGCTGTGATTTAGCCTTTCTATGGAATTACACTGAGCTCTCATTGAATCTACTCTACTTTACCATGTTTGGTATCCTCTGAATTTCTTATGTAAGTGTGGTTTGTTATTTTTCTTCCAAGCAATAGCTACTCATCTTGTAAAAGGTCTAAATATATCAGCCAACATAAAGTTGATTAGATAAAAACCAAAAAAAAAAAAAAAAGTTCTCCACAAGATAGCTACTTTAAGTGTAAAGACTTGGGAGGAAAGTTCTCCACAGGATAGCTACTTTAAGTGTAAAGACTTGGGAGGATGGATACACACACACACACACATACACACACACATGGAACCATTGTAAAATTCTCATATATGTAGGCTAAAAGTAGAAAGATAGAGAAGGCATACTAAATAAATTCGAGTAAAATAAATAAGGGTTGACTATTAATATTAAACAAAGATGATTATAAAATAAGGAAAATTACTGAAACAAAGGCAGGCATTACATAATAAGGGGTCCATTTGCCAGTAGAGTAAAGCAGTATTAGGTGCTTTGAAATATGGGAAAGGCTTTGAAATTACAGCACTGAATAGAGAAATAAAGCCATTATCACAGCAGATTTCTACACACTCTTAAAATTATCAAGAATACAGAAAATCTGCAAGCACTATCAACCATCTTCGTCACACTGACATTTGTAACACACATCACATTTTTTCACAACGGAATTTTCTCATGCAATATTCACAAGGATAGAATGTGTCATGAGCCATAAAACAACTTTAAAACTATAAAAGAATAGAAATAATGCAGAGACTGTTATTAGGCTTTATAGAATTAAGCTAGAAATCAATGTCAGAAAGATATTTGGGGAATTCACAAATATATAGAAATTCATTAAGTTCATGAAATATTTATTTTCCTTGTAGGTTCTCTAAGATAGAGTAGAATATTTGTAAAACAACACTATTTAAACATAATTGTTTAAGAATTTGTGATATTTCAGACTAATTCTGGGCTATTACTCATACTATCATTTAAATAAGAATTCAGCAATCTATAAAATTTTGAAACTACTGAAAAAATTTTCAGTAAAATGTACATTATATATGTTAGCTATTCATTTAATAATTTTAATAATACAAGTTATAAAAATTTTTGTGTATATCTGTAGCCAAAACTGTATGAGACCTAAGAAGAAATAATTATCACCAATTTTATTTGCAACAAAGTCAGTTCTTAATATTTCATTTAGCATCCACCAAGTCCCTATTAATTACTTATATTTTTTCAATTGTCTGTATTTTGTAATTGATTTGTGCCATTTGATACTTAATAAAACTGTATATCTTATACATGTATCCTTCTTACACATTCATCTTTAATATTAATAAACAAATGGTCTTCTTGAGGTTTATTTTGAATATTTAGGCTTCCACTATATTCAACCACTCAAGGAAGCTATTTGTAGTGCTTTGTGTTAGTCTCGTGACAGTGTGAGACAAGAGGAGGTCCAGTAGCCAATGTAGCCTGATTTATAGATGTGTATAAGAGCCTGCATTACAACTCTGTGCTTCCTTGGCTAATTTTCAATCACTAGCTTGTAGTTATTAGTTATCTACTTATAAGAAAGAAAATAAAGTCAACGAGATTAGTTAGTTTAGGCTTGTCACATAGCCAGGGGATCAGGTATTTTAAAAGGGTTGTCTGTTAACTAAGTCTATGATTCTAACTGGCCTCAACATATGTTTAGTTTCCTTATGAACACCAACTTTATTTGTGTGTATGTGTGTGTGTGTGTCTGTGTGTGTGTGTAGACAGAGAGAGACATACATACCTTCATTCATATATACACACATATGTATACCCATACATATGTGTGTATGTTTGTGTTGATAATTATATAAGGCAATTAAAATGGTGGACAAGTCCTAGAAAACATGCTTAGCAGTTACCTGCTTCAGTATACAGATGGCCTTTGGGATGTCACTTAAAGTCTCTAAGCTCAATTTTCTTCCCAGCTGTAAAATGGGGGAAATGTCAAATGCTATCATAAAAGTATGAACATAGTCCTATGTAAGGATTTTCCAAAGGCTTGTCAAACATAACTCTTGGCAGACTATAAATATGAGACAATATGAACATCTCTTCACTCTACTTGACTGAGAGAAGGGAAAGGATTGTCTAATTTACTTACCATTTTATCACTACCACCAAGCTCAAAATCAGAATTGTTCATCACAGGAAACAGGCAAATTTACAAGAAAGATAAAATGCAAGCCCATCCTGGAAACATTTAGATTTTTAAATAAATGGAGAGGAAGAGGAAAGCTGTTTCAAGAAGTGGCTGTCATTTGGAAAGCTAAGAAGCTGCAAACCAAAACCCATGTTTATAGGACAAATAAATAGACCAACCTTGCAGACACCAAGCAACCAGAGACTTCATAGAGGAAAGCCAAAAGGAGAGAGAGCTGGATGGGAAAAGAGGCTGGAACTGGGAAAGAGGCCTCAGGATGCCAGGAAAGATTCCCTTTCTCTCATCCTTTCAGCCTTTGCATCCAAAAAACAAAAGGTGTGCATTTGCTTCTTCGTCTTTCCCTTGAGGAAAAAAATATCATAAAGCTCCAAACGATGTTTTATTTGACGCCTGTAAGCTACCCAATGCTGCTAGAACAAGAAGATGTGAAGTCATGAAACACAGGTTCTGGGGTCAAGGCTAATAGGCTCCATTCTGCTAATGTGGAGCCCATGAGATCCCCACAGGCCCCCAATAACGTGGAGCATTAGGGCATTCTTCTCTGCCTCCTCTGAAAGACGCAGGGCTTAGGCAGCTCTGCAGGAGTTCAAATAAATCTCTTTCCTGTGACGTTGAAAATGAATGAGAGGTTGTGCCAAGATTCTTAATGATACTATTATAGGTATTACTAATGATAATACTCCACTCTGTCTCAAAATTGCCCAAGAAAAAGCCTGGCTATAAGCTTTCCCTATCAGGAAATGAGACAGGGAAGGGAATTTCAAATAATGTGAACAAATTCACTCTTAGAAAATCAGAAAACTCAGAACACAATTTACTGCAAGGCTAACCATTAAGAATGGAGGGATTGGAAGCATTCACTTGCATTTGCCTAGGCCTCGCCTGTAAACAACCAAGGAACAAGGAATGTGGAAAATCATCGCCAGGAGAGTTGCTTTTTTCCAAACATTGTGGTTTTTACATTATGGTTAGCTGTTAGCAAATGGAGTACTGTTTTGTTTTGTTTTCAAAGAAATAATCTCTTGTACCCTCAGAATCTTCTGATGAGTAGTGATTCTGTTTGATTTCCTTTTTCTGTCTCTCCAAAGCTTTCCAGAGTATTTATATGTTATTTGATGACGGGAAAGCATTCCAAGAAATTGGTTGTTAGCTGATTGTGTGGTTGTGCAAACACCCCACAGCGCGCTTACACAAATCTAAATTATGTAGACAGCTACACCCAAAGGCAATATGGAACACACTATTGGTCCTGCTACACCCCAGAAAGCATGTTGTTGCATGAGTGCAGGAAGGAATCGCAACAATGCATGTACATTGAAACCTATCACAAAGAAAGTGGAATGAAATATTAGACTACCAGAATTCTCAGTTTTATTATAAACTTATAAGACCTCTAACTTCTTTGTGGTCACTGTTAAGAGAAGCATTATTATGCAGTTCATGGCTGTATTTCAAACTTCAGTCATTAATTCTATCCCTTGCCTTCTAGACAATTGTTTTCCTTATGGGAACTGCAACATTACTGATATCTGCCAGTGAATGCCACAGCCATGCCCATAAAATCTGAGTTGAGGCATCAGGTTAAAGAAAGAACTAAGATAATGCATAGATAGCCAAGACTTCTAGACTCCTGACTCAGTCTTCTTTCCTCTATAAGACTTTACCTTTCATGGCATTAATAATTGAATGTGTTTCTCGCCAAAATTTTATGTTTTTCTAGGGCACCTAGGTAAGAGGGAAATGAATAACCCTCAAAAAAATGAATCACTAAAAATTGTTCGAGGAGACTTTCTGGACACTTAGTGCCTCTGTAAAAAGTCGTCCTCAGATCTGCCCTTCTTTATCTAGCTACTCAGAAAGAATTCCCAAAGATCTGAACCTGCAGAGTTTTCTTCACTATCGCTTCTTCATAGAGGTTCAGAATGCATAAACATTGGTCTGTGCAACAATATTAATAACCTATATTGCCACCTATATAAGATGGATCTATAAATTCTCACCAGCCTCATTTCTATTAGTATAAGACAAAGACAGTCTTGTATTAAAAGACCTCTTAGTCTGGTCTAGAAAACAGTCTAGACAATTATAGAGCCACATGGTACAGATGAAGCAGGACTTGGGCTTTATGAAAATAGGAAAACTCTCAGACCCAGGAAGGATGACGAAAAGGCTTTAAAGATGAGGTGACACCAAAACCAAGTCAGGAAGGATGGACTGGAATTAGCTAGGAAAGAAATGAGCTGACAATCAAAAGAGTAGAAGCAAAGACATGGACATATGGTAATATGTGGATATGTACCAATTATGTGGATGTCATAAGGTGTTAGGGGAACTACAAATGGCTAGATTACCACTGGCATATACATCAGGCAAAAGAGACAGGTACTGGGGAGGCTAAGAAACTAGGATGCAAGTTGTCTTAAATGAGAAACTGCGAAGCTCAAATTGTGTCCGGCTCAGAAGGCCCTAATATTTGCAGACCTCAAATTTAATTAAGTGGCTATTGGTGAATCAAGTTGTGGGGGGGAGGGGGAGGAATTAAAAATCATAGAAACCAAACTGAAGTACATAACATCCTACTACCATTTTTATTTAGATATATCCCAAAGGAACCTGGAATTCAATGTAAACAAAACAGAACAAAACTCTGCCTCTGTCTACCTCCTCTTCTTTCCTACCTCAGTTAACCACCCTACAAACAACGAGGTTCTTATTCCCAAAACTTAAGTTCACGTTCGATTTGTCAATTTTCCATATTCTACACATCCAAACCATCATGAATTCCAGCTTTCTCGTCTTTTAAAAATTCTTCAGAATCCACCCATCTTTGATCACCTTCTACACTTACAATTTATCCTGAGCTTCTAATTTTCCACCTGCATGCAGGTATAGCCTCGGAACTATGCATTACCCCATCCCTTTCCTCTTCACCATTTATCTATGTCTAAGTATATTATCTTACTCTTTCTATCATTCTCTCCACACAAACACATAAACTAGGATATGGTTCCAGATATAACTGCCTTGAAATCCTCTTTCAAGATGTCTTTCAATGGCACAGTCATTGCGAAGTTAAAGTCATTTTTCTTGTCAAACCCAAAATTATTTGTCAATCTATCACTGACACCTCATTTGATTTCATTACTGTGGAAATTAATTTAATGGCTGTATACAGTTTTGTATAGGTTGCCTTTGTATCCTATTGCTCTACAAATTAATTTGGCAATGCACCCATTAGATTGGTTTTGCTTGCACTTGGTGTAGCAATTTCTACTACTGTTTAATGGTTGTGAAGAGCAAAGGTAAGAATTATTTAATGCAGCTTCATAGCACTTCCCTATTTAGCCCTGAAGTAATATGAACCTTGTAGATAATCAGAGTCCAAATATACTAATAGGTTTTAGAAGGTGTAAAAAGAAGCTACATCCAAGTGGGTTCTAACACACAACACAAATGTTGGGGGTTTTTTTAGTCCTTTTGAGCCATTCATAAATTGCACATCATCATCCAAGTTTCCCATCCCAGGTCAAAATATTTTATACCCACAGTTTTCTGTGAGAATGTCACTGCTACATTTTTAAAGGTCAAATGTAAACTTGCTCACCTTGACAGTCACCCTTACAAGCTCAGAACTGCATTTTACATAATAAATAGGAAGCTTATTTTGCTTTCTAAATCAGTCTTTTGAAAGACCTTCCTCATTTTTGTCCAAGAATAGCTCTGCCATCTTCTCACAAATAATAACAACTAGTAATTACATGACTATTTTGATTCAAAAGAAACCTTTGTCACATTGTCTATTCATTTTGATCAATAAATCCCAATAGATGGTAAAGCTGAGATTTAAACAATGTATTTTATTCTAAGTCCTATGCCCCTTGCACTGGAGTTGCCTTATATAAAATTATATTAAGACTTTTGTTTCTAACATAATATAGAAGTAATGTGAAGGCGTAAGTAATATATGAACCTGTGTCAGAGCCCTCTAGTTGAAAGTGAAATATCTAGGTTATGAAACTTTGATGTTTGAAGCAACATTTCCATCCTCCATAGCAGAAATGTCTTACAGTTTCACTATAGATGATAGATAGATAGATAGATAGATAGATAGATAGATAGATAGATAGATAGATAGATAGATAGATAGATAGATTCACTATATTTCTTATAGATACACTATTTCAAAGCAAAGGATTGGTTAGGTTTGTCAGTTCACATTATTGTAGAAAACACTCTAGCCATCGTTAATGTAATACTAGACCAGCATAAATCATTTGGTTTAGAAACAATCTTTTTTTTCTGTTGAAGGTAGGGTACAGACTGGGAGGAGAATTTTTTTTCCTTTTAAAATAAGAAATTGATCTGAAAAAATCTTTTTGTTTTCTTCATATTACTTTAGATGGCTGTTTCTGAATGGTTTCTAGACCTTGTGGTGATGCCAGGAGTATTTTCATTATGTTTTGAGAATTGTCTGCACCAAAGAGAGTACAGAGCAGACATACATCTTTTACTGATGCCGCAGAATGTACCACAAAGGAATTAACATTTACATGACACTTTAGAGCTTACAGAAAAACGCTTTTGTTTACCAAATATTGTCTCACTGGATAATGTGAATTAAAATTTATACCCACTTTGTTCTGTGTTCTGAGAGATGTTCATTTCTCATATATAGAGTCTTTTCTACAACCCAGGACTTCTAATTCTACTTCCCTGTTGTCTGTGAACACAGGAGATGTTGCTGTGTACTTGAATTCACCAGTCATTTTTGTCCTTTAACTCTTAGACATCCACAGTGTACCCTGGCAAGTCTACACCGTATACTAAGTTCATTGGTGATGTCCAAGGCACTGTGCAGTATCCTCAAATGATGTTCATTCAGTCAGTCAAATATATATTGGGGGGCAGAGAAAGATCCCATGTAGTTCTACTTTTTCAAGTTGCTTCCACTCTCTTCTCAAACTGTTGTGGCAGGATCTGGAAATTCAGCTGTGGGCAAGGCCTCTACCACCTATATTTGATAACGTATCCTAGAAAAATAGACAACATTAAATAAAGCAATCTGGGGGCTGAGGCATAAATTTATGCAAATCATATATATTGCAGCTCTTCTTTGGTGCCTCTCCCAAAAGAATAATTTCTCTCAATGCAGTAGTATCTGCAAGAGCACATTACAAACATCAAAGTGCTTGTAATGGTCACTGCTAGCACTAGTTGAAAGTTCAGATATAATTGTAGTGGTTAATGACTTCATTTTGACAGTCAGGTTTAAACAACCAAGTATGGCTTCCTGTAGTTTTGTGTTAAGGATTTTGAGATTCCACTCAGGCTCCAAGGGCAAATATAGGTGACATTCATTTTGTGAAGACATGTGAATGGTGAGTGATCACCTGAATGGCAAATGCTGGCCAGATCTGCCATCAATAGGAAGGTTCAAAGTTTAGTTCATGTTTTACGACAAAAATTGCAATAATGACTTAAAGCCCTACCACATCTTCCAAGGGTTTAATCACCTCCTCCTATCATCCTGTGACTTGGGATATAACAACCAATAAAAGAACAAAAATTTTGGTCAGCTACAATTTAAAAAAAAAAAAAAAAAAAAAAAAAGCTGGGCACCAGTGGCTCACACCTGTAATCTTAGCTACTCAGGAGATTGAGATCTGAGGATCACAGTTCAAAGCCAGCCCAGGCAGGAAAGTCTGCGAGACTCTTATCTCCAAAAAACCACTCAGAAAACTGGAAGTGGGGGCTGGGAAGGTGGCTCAGTAGTAGAGCGCTTGCCTTGAATACCTGAGGCCCTGGGTTCGATTCCTCAGCACCACATAAGCAAAAAGAAAAAAGCCAGAAGTGGTGATGTGGCTCAAGTGGTAGAACACTAGCCTTGAGCTGAAGTGCTGAAGGACAGTGCCCAGGCCCACAGTTCAAGCCCCACAACCGGACCCCAAAAAAAGAGAAAGGAAAAAAAAAGAAAACTGGAAGTGGTGCTGTGGCTCAAGTGTTAGAGTGCTAGCTTTGAGCTAAAGAGCTGACGGACAGCGCCCAGGCTCAGAGTTCAAGCCCCATGATCCAAAAAAAAAAGGGGTTAATGAATTTTCAAATTAAAAAAAAAAGTTTAGATGAACTTAACCTCACAAGTGCCTTCTTCCAGTACCTTTTCCTTACATTTTGAACATCTGATCTGCATATTAGTGTCTAGATGAAACAAGGGTGATCATCTCAGCCTTGTAACCTCTCCCCATTCTCAAGTTTCAAGCCCCCCACTAAATTGGACTCAGATTAAACCATCCAACTCTTAATGTCCCTAGACTAAAGAAGTGAGTTCTTGTTTTCTCAAGATATAAATTTATGTCAACAGTACCCACTAGAAATAGTGGGTACAATACAGAGGCTGTCCCAATTCTTCAAACTCACCATTCTTATTGACAACACATTTATGGGGCAAATTAGAAGAACTTCTGAACACCACCAACTTCACCCCAGAGTTATCATCTGCCTCTGTCAGGTTGTATTTCAAGATATTAATTTACTACAGAGAGATTAAGTCACTCCTGTTACTCCTCTTCGCTGTCCAGAAAACCTTTGATAACGTTTGTGTACAGTTTTAGGTGGTATTCCTAGAGTTGGGTAGTAAGTTGTGAAACAACTTCTCCATCATTATTTCAATGTTTAATTTTTTTCTTACAAAATGATCTTTATTAAGACGTATTTTCTTCCAGTGTGACTTGGTCCAAGGCATTTCTCTAGGAGCAAAGTCACCTATCTGTTCCTTTCCCTGATTATTGAAATTCTTTGCTAGCAGAGATCATTGAAATGACCGTCACCTCAAATATCACCTATAGTCTGTTGAAAATTAATTTAGACCTGGATTTCAATAAAAGGAGATGAGAGGAACATGAACTGATTTCAGGTTAAAAACTAAACGTTCAGGAGGCGATGCCTGAGTAGATCAAAAGGAGCCATTCAATTCAATCTAATTTAAAATGAATGTACATCCTGCGTTGTCATACTTTGGCCTTATATTTTGAGATAATGAATAAAATTTCAATTTTTGTGCAAATCCAATATGAATATGTATGAATACCAAATTTGTCAACTTTCATATATGGAGTCAGAAATAGGTATCTTCCTATACACTGAGATCAATGGGATACTCATTTTCAATCCCAGATTAAGCATTTTATCTTTCTCATCAGTCAAACAAATTTTTTATACAAATAGACGGGTGCTCATTCACTAATGATGAGGTCCAATGTTAGCAGAACATATGTCACACTGTATTTAATACAGTTGACCTGTTCACATTATAGTTCAGTAGAGTCTAACTAAGATGTACTCAGAATATCACATGGATAAAGCATCTAACAGAAGTTAATTTTATAATAAAGTGTTGAAAATCTCCTAAAATTCATTGCAATACCTATCCCAAACTGCTATCACACATTATTCCATGGAGTGTCTGGTCTCTCCCCTTCATGATCTCTAGACTACCTGGGAGCTGCCTGTGTGTGCTCTGCAGCTGACCAGCATCCTGAGAAGATTCCAGTACATATCATCAACCTTGGCAAAGATCATGAGTCGGGGAGCAACACGACTCACACCATCAAAAAGTAAAGAAATAAAAATAATAAATTTCCATGAAACCAAGAGAACTGTCAAAAACTAACAGAATATAAAGTTGCAAAAGATGTACCTCAAGGAATACACAGTGAGATAGAGAGACATATTCAGCATATATGAAACTATTGGGGGGGTGAGCGAATATAATCACGTGTAGCCAGAAACTTTACAAAGACAAGAGACGTAGAAAGCTAAAGATCCAAGTTTTCATGGAGATGGGAGAAAAACATGAAACAGGGAAAAATAATTAAGATTTGAATAAGTAGAGGAACAAGGTTTGAAATAGTAGAAAAGAGACCATTGTACCATTTAGCTAGGCAAAGTTATTATCCTTTCCCCATTGTTTTTTATTGCTGGTAAGACAGCAAAGACTTTTAAAATTCTCATATTTTCTCTGATCTAATGGCTCAGAGAGTGGAGGCCTTGATCAACACCATATCATAATTCAATTGGCATTAATTTTTCTGCTGTGATGTCACCTAATGCACATGGCTGGTTTTCCCTTCCGTTGACAGTATCTTCACTCCATAGATGTAGAGTATATATAATTATTTTATAGTTTCCTTGATTGTCAAGGTCAGACTTATCACTGACTTACTCTGAGACAAACCATTCTACTTCATGATTTTCTTTTCTTCGTGATTCTACTACCTACTTACCTCATGTCACCAAATATAACAAGGAAGTGATAGTTGTCACTCTGTGGCCTTTCCATTCCAAACTACCTCTCATTGCTTATTTGTAATATGGAAGTATTTCTCCCTTGGCAGTTTGCATGATGTTAACCTTTGTCAGCAGAGGACACAGGAGGGAAAGTCTCTGGGCAAGAAAGGTGCCCTTTTGGTTCAGCCATGCTTTAATTTTTCCTGCTCCTGCTGTGCTAGGTTGGTACTCCAATTACCCAGCAAAGGCTTTCCCTGCGAGTTCATCAACACTCCTGAAGGCAGTTAAGCAAGTGAATTCACAGGTATGTATCCCCTACAAACTTTCACAAAGTGAGTTGCGTAATGTGCCCCAGCTAGTTACAGGCTTCTTCCTGGTGATCATTTTCCTACTGCGGATTTCACAGCCTAGCAATCTTGGCTCCATGACTTTAAAGAAGCCTTTACCTGAGATACTAAAAAAAAATCCAAAAAACAAAAACTGCTCTGCCTTCCAAGTAGCTCTAATCCTCCCCAGTTTAAGATCAGTTGAAGTGGGTAAAAGGGAACCAATGCTTAAAACCTGAGAGACATGTCAGCTTTCTCAGTTAGAATCCACAAAGTCAAAAGTATATGTAGGGTGAGGTGGGAAAGAATGGTGGACTGACTGGGAAAAATAAACTGTTATGTGCATATCTGTCGACGTGTTTCTGTTGATCTTAACCGGATCTTAATGGTCAGTTTCTCCTACTTCTGTTCTAGCAGATCAACATTATTAGCAGGGATAGAAATGCCTCTGGACCTGATCCTAAAAATAAATCATCCAAGTTAATTCAAAGACAACCTGAAAGTACAGTGCCTTCACTTCTAGTAAGTACCCAGATTCTTCCAAACAGCCAGATATTCAATTCTGAAGAAAAACACATTTCTGACAGTTGATTTAATGTTTCATTTTTTTATCCAGATGTTTTAGCATCTGGTACATATTTTACTGATTTCAATCTGATAGAGGTTGACATTTTGTACACAACATTGTCTTGCTATTGTGAAGCAAAATAATGTGAAAATAAGAGGAAGCGCAATAGTTTTCATTTCCGACTCAAAAAATATAAGCAGAATTTGTGGCCACAAAGAGAAGGGAAGGAAGAACCTAGTGACTTCATTCTGAGAGCTTAGACTTCGATTTTCAATTAATTTAGCATACTTTCCATTTAGATTTAAGTTTCTCCTGACATTGGTAGATTAGAATGTATAGTTTTTAAACTCCAATTGGTGAACTTTAAGAGGCATATCTAGATATTAAGTTACTTTCTTGCTTGTGACTTGTAAAATAGCAGAAAATACTTTGTGAAGTTTCTAAATGTGAAAGCTGATTAATATTAAAAATAGAATTATGCTTTAATCTCGGGGACCTTTCTTGAATTGATTTGAATTGAACTGAGTTACTCCTGTATTACTTTGTGTCTTTTTAGCAACTTTTTTCATTTCCTGAATGTAGATTCGTACTTTGTACTTTGACTTCCTTTTTTGTTGTTGTTGGTCACGGGGGCCTTAGTGCTGTCCTTGAGCTCTTCAGCTCAAGGCTAGCACACTGCCACGTTGCCACTTTGAGCCACAGCACCACTTTTGGTGAATGGTCTCATAAATGTATGGAGATAGTCTTCACCCACTGCTTTCTGCACCAAGAGAATTCTCTGAATTGTCATATGAATAGTATACTCTATGATCTCTAGCACTTAACAATTATGCTGCAATCATAAACACAGAACAGAAAAGAACAAAAAACAAATACTGGAGCATCCTGCCATACCTGCTAAGCAAAATTAAATGACGGCAGGTGACTTCCCCAAGTCCCCTAGAAAGCTGTGCAGAACTGGGCGCAGATCACTGCAACCTGCTGCTCTTTGCAACAATTGTGCTTTCGCTGTCTTTAGCTCTGAGTAATCTGTCTCTATTCTTTCAGTAATCTAATCATTCAAAGATTTCTTCCTCACCAAGTAGGTCTAATCTTTCCCAAATATTGACTATTTAAAAGAAATGAGCGGGGCACCCACCAGTGGCTCACGCCTGTAATCCTAGCTACTCAAGATCACAGTTCAAAGCCAGCCCAGGCAAGAAAATCCATGAGATTCTTACCTCCAATAAGCCGCCAGAAAACCGGAAGTGGCACTGTGGCTCAAGTGGTAGAGTGCTAGCTTTGAGCTGAAGAGCTGAGGGACAATGCCCAGGTCCAGAGTTCAAACCCCAGGACCAACCCCCCCCCCCAAATAATTGCTGTCACCAACAAATTAGGTGGGCTACTATTTGTAAGATGATTAGGAGAAAGGATGAAATGTGGTCAGTGACTTCTGATGGCAAAGGAATCTGAGCAAGGGAAGAGATGTCAGTGAAGTTGGGAAAGCCCCAGGTAGGCCATCATGTCCTGACCAGTCTGCTCACTGATGTGGAAATCTCGATATTAACGTCTCTTTTGAGGCATATAGTCCATCCCACCATCAGAAGTACTTTCTTCTGGGCAGGGAATTTGCAAGCCACTGGAACAGGGCAGGTCATTAGGCAGTGCTACATGACTGATTGTCAGTACACCCTTGAGCAATTGAGAAATGATCTATTATCTATCTACAAATACAGCAAAAATAAGGTGATAGAATGAGGAAGGTCATTTCCTCAACACATTTTTCCCCCCACAGGTAGCTTTAGGGAGACCCTCCTCTCCCCCAGCCCCTGCCTACAAGCACTCCACTATTTCATCTTCCCCAAAACAAAGAGATCCTACAGTGTAGGGTAAGAGTGAAGATGTTAAAGAATAAAACAATTGGAATACAAACAGGAAGCAAGCAGACATAATATTGTCATGAGATGTTAGTGGAATTTGCTTAATTCACTCCCATGAACTAAAGTAGATTTGCTCCCAATTGTCATGATGTATGCACTTTGAGTTCTTCCTGTTGTCCTAGCTCCTTACATACTAAATTTTACATTAAAAATTACTTACTGGCAACAGGATTATATGCTAACCATATACAATATAAATAAAACAGTTGAGAATTTCAAGCAGAATTTTGACTGAATGTAATTTGTATGTCCTCTGCCTTCGACATCATGAAAGGCATCTCTGTTTGGAGTCAGGGCTGGACACATGAAGTAATAACACAGAAACCCTAGTGTCAGGGTTGGGTCATTTACATTTGGCATGTAAAGTTGATGAGCTAATGACCAGCCTTGAGCAAGTAAATGACAGGAGAGAATGTTTTAAGAACATTAACCTTGTGATGTTGGAAGAGATGTTTTGAAGAATGAAAGTGTGGGTAGACTGCAAGAAAGAATAGCCTTTATGTGGCTTTGGAATAAAATAAAAAGAACCTACATCAAGACAGTTGTAAAAATGTAAAGAAAGCAAAAGGCAATACAAGGAAGTCTCTAGTGGAATAATGAAAGGCAACTATGTATGTAATAGAGCTATGGAAAGCAAAGACTTATAGTTGAATTCTAATTTCCGCTGCCATCTAACTGTGTAATCAAAAAACATTTACTTGCAACTTCTCTGTAAGGATTATTTGATTTTTAAGTTGACTGGACCTTAGATTGTGTAGCTATTAGGTGGAATATTGTTCTAGATGGGAATCCTAGAGGGTCTTGAAGAGATTAACATTTGAACAAGTAGACTGAAGGTAACAGATCATCCTTCCTGAGGCAATTCTCATCCCATCAACTGAAGCCCTGAAAAGGAAGGGGGGGGGGGGAAGCCCTGTAAAGAGGAACTCCTCAATCTGACAGTCTAGTGATGAACTTTGGTCTTTTAACTGAAAGACAAGCTCTTGGGCATTGAGCCTGCCATCTTTCTGACTAACATTTGTCCCATCGGCTTTCTCTGTTTGGAGGCCTTTGGTCACAGATTGAAACTGCATCTCTTTTCTCCTAAGCCTCTGGTTTAGCCGATTGCAGTTATTAGGAATGTTTAGTCTCTATCATCGTGCGAGAAAATCAATAAAGCTTCCTTTCAATAAAACTCCCTCTATATATACAACCTACTATTTCTGTTTCTCTAGAGAACTCTAACACATTCCCTGACCTTTGATTTTTTTTTTAACTTTTATTATAAACGTGATATGCAGGCTGACCCAACTTTGGTTGCCCGGCAAGGGGGGTGGGGAGGAGTAGTTGTGGAGGTGGGACAGAAGGGATGGTAGGGAGAAAACAAAGGAGGAGGCAACAATGCACAATAGGAAATGCACTCATTACATTGCTCATGTAACTGTAACCTCACTGTACAGCATTTTTATAATAAAAAAACATACTATATATATATAATTTTTTTTGTCAGTCATAGGGCTTGAACTCTGTCCCTCAGCTCTTCAGCTTAAGGCTAGCGCTCTACCATTTGAGCCACAGTGCCACTTCTGGCCTTTTCTGTTTATGTGGCACTAAGGAATCAAACCCAGAGCCTCATGCATGAGACGCAAGCACTCTAGCACTGAGCCACCTTTCCAGCCCATGTTCCGCTATATTTTAGATCCACATATGAGAGAAAACATGCCCGTTTATCCCTCTCAGCTTGGCTTATCTCACTGAACATGATTTGTTCTAGGCCCATCCATTTCCCTGAAAATGATATAATCATATTCTTTCTCCTGGCTGTGTAAAACTGCACCACATTTTTTGATCCATTCATCTATTTTAGAGCTGAGCTTTGGTTTTTACATGTGTATATTGGATTCAATAAATGAATGCATGGCTTCTCGAAAATTGACTTGGTGTTGACTACCATCTCAGTTCCAATCATATGCTTGTGAAATCACTGAAGCCTTTTATGTGTTTTGAAGAGCACCAGCTTTTCTCTACTACATTCCCTTATGGAGACTGCAGGAACGTTTCCTGTTTCTCTCTCTTGGTGTGAGACGTAGCATATTATTTCATATCCTCCTTTCTTTTCCAATTCCCCATTCTTCCCAGTCATCCCCTCTCTTTGTTAAAACTGAAGACTCCTAGTAATACCTTCTGTATTACAAACAAGAGGATTTTCATCATTCTTACCTTCCCTGGACATGGTGAGAAGGATCTATGAACCCTGTCCCCAGTTCTGAGCTGGACTGTAGATTCAGGCTTCCGCCCTAGGATAATCAACTATTCAACCCGTTCTCCTCAGCAGCATTACCCCCGCTTCTCACAGGCTCCTCATCAAGTCAAGGTGGGAAAAAGTACCTTCATCCTTACGCTTCTCATAACTAGCACAAGTTTTAGGACTTGATTCCTTTGGCCATGGATTTTGATACTCAAAACCAAGCTAGAGAAAATTGTAAAATTTGACTACCTTAACCTGTTTTCCTTGTATCAATCAGAAGCGTCATCATGTAGGACTATTGTCTTTGTCATACAATATAAAAGTTGAAAATGTCTTTGCTTCTTGTATTTTGTACTTTCTGTGATCATATTTGGTCAGACAGAGGCCTTTCCTCTTACACGGGCAAAGATGGGATAAAATAAAGTACAGAAAAAACATAAATTCCTAGCAAAATTTTGCTCTGACACAAATGGAAGACATAACATTCATCTTCAGTGTCTCCCATTCACCCTCTATCTTGTTTGTCAAGAGGCATAGTCTCTGAGGATCTTTCCTTCTACCAAATCAAGGACTGAGGTTACAAATAAAACTGAAGTATGGATACTAGAATTTCCAAATAAAAGTCCTATTTTAGACCAAAAGATATTCCTAGATTTCTAAAACTGACACAACAAGTGTTTCACTACAGGTACTTTAACTATAAATTAGGAGACATTTTATAACTCTGGTCCAAACTGATTGTTTCAAATATTAATTTCAAGTAGCATAAGAAGAATGCAAGTTGCATATGTTATAAATAGATATGTTAGAAAGCGTAATAAATAACAATGAAATTGACTTCTAATTAAGGGGTTTAAAACTAAAGTGCAATTGTGACTCATGTATCATTATTGAAAAGATTGCACCCAAGCATGGGATGTACAGGATGACAGTTGTATCTAAAGCAGCCAGTGAGTTGTAGGCATGCCATGGCTAGGAATGTTTCAAAAATCTACAGATTATAATATTATGCAGTAGTATAACTACAGTGATACATTGGAGAAATGTCTGGAATCAAATAAGGTTTGAGAGACTAAAGCAGAGAGCAAAAACGTAAAAAAAGAACAGTGTGGAATCATCTAAGCTAAGTCACAGAAATAATGATCCAAGCAGACTGCAATAAATGTAGATAGGCTGCAAATGTTGCCCTCTTTCCATATCTAAGAAGTAAGTAACAACAACAATTAGTACAAACAGAAATAGTATAGGATCCACACGTACTAATTATTTTGATGCCAACTATAGTATTTTCCAAGCAATATCCAAAACAAAATTAAAAGAACATTTAAGTAAGAGGCCACTTAAGACAAACTATTTGAGTATTTTAATTTGAAACCACTGAAAAAATTTGAATAAGAGACATTAGGTTCTGCCAATGGGGTAATTGAGGAAAGAAAAAATATAACTATTTTTTAAGTTGTAAATGATCACCTTCAAAAGCTAGGAGATTCAGATTTGAGGAATCATAATTTAGAGAGGTTTTGTTCTCTCAGATAATAAGATTAGGATATAGGCTTGGTTAATAACATGCTATGGATTTCCATCACAGCGACAAAATACATGAGAAGATCAATTTAACAGAGAAGACTTATGATGACTTCTTTACAGAGGTTTCAGATCATGGCCATTTGTTTCCATTGCTTTTGGCCAGAGAATGCACAGTAAACATTCCTTCTGGCTTACTTTTTTACAGCCAGAAAGCAAAAAAGAGATAGAAAGCATTTTTAGTAAGGTCCTCCCCCACCGAAGCTCATGAAGATAGGAATCCATGGACTGATGAATCTATTCATGAGGTCAGAGGACTTACCATCCATTCCCCCCCCCCACCAAGGTCTCACCTCTTAGCAGTGCTAAAGCCTTCAACACAGGAGCTCTGGGGATAAAAACTGTAATAATGGACAATTAAGCAAAAACGAAGACTTCTTGAATGCATGGAGAAAGGCAATCAATAAAAAAAATGACATTTACATTTTGGCAAAATAATTCTTTTGCAGCTACCTGGACTACAATAAAAAAAAATTACATTCATCCTGACAGTCTGAAGAAATCAAAGAAGACATTTTTAAGCATCAACTAATCAACCCAAATCCAGAAGAGTCTCACCTTGTCTGAAATCACAATCATGACCACCATAAACATTAGAGCTATTGCTTCCAAAAGTTGAAGATGTTGTTTCTTAAATATACCAGAGTATCCCATAACATTAAAATAATAATACGATAGCCATCTTCTTCTCTATTATTATAATTTAGTATGGCACATCACCAAATTTCAATTTAATTTTTTTTTGCTTGTGTCAGATGGCCAATAGCCAACATCTATCTTATTCTTTTCAAATCTGATATTATTCTCCTATTAGTCTCTATTTTGAGATCACATTAATCAATTAGCTTATTCAGCATTGGTTGTTACCCATGTATCATAAAACACTACTGGTTAATTTTGAGAACGGATCTCAATTCAAGCTTTGAAATGGCCTGCTGAAATGCTAATTACATTATCAAGGGATACTGCCAAGTTGTTGAAATAAAATTAATCTTACACTGTGAGATTAATACATACAGATTAGTGATGTACTTCAGGGATAGAACACTTGCCAGGCCTGGCTGAAGCCCTGGATTTAATCCCCACACCGCTTGACTGAAAAAAAAAAGCAAAAATAATAAACCTCTTAAGTACACTAGTTTTAGGCTTAATATTGCAATGTAGAAGATAAAAGATGTATTCATAAAATGGATGAATGAATGAGAAGGCAGCAAGGTCACAAGTCAATGAAGCATCACAACTCTATGGCAATGTATTTATTTCTTAAGGAAATTTTTAAAATAAAACTTCTATCACAAAGGAAATAGTTAAAGTAGGTTGAAGGCTAGTTTTTGTTTATCCATAAACTGAGTTTCATAGAACTACTGATACCAAGAAACACAATTATATTTTTAGCTTAGTTTATTTTTTGAGCCTCCATACTGATTTCCATAGTGGTTGCACCAGCAACCACGTTAAACATCACCACAAGCAATGTATAAGGTTTCTTTTTTCCCATATCCTCACTGTCATTCATTAATGTTTATTTTCTTGGTGACTGTCATTCTGACTTGGGTCAAGTGGAATATTAATGTAGTTTTAATTTGCATTTCCTTTATGGCTATGATGTTGAACATTTCTTTTTTTTTTTTTTTTTTTGTCGGTCGTGGGGCTTGAACTCTGGGCCTGGGCACTGTCCCTCAGCTCTTCAGCTCAAGGCGAGCGCTCTACCACTTGAGCTACAGCACCACTTCCGGTTTTCTGGTGGTTTATTGGAGATAGGAGTCTCACAGTCTTTCCTGCCCGGGCTGGCTTTGAACCGCGATCCTCAGATCTCAGCCTCCTGAGTAGCTAGGATTACAGGCGTGAGCCACCAGCGCCCGGCCATTTCTTTATGTATTTATTAGCAACATGTATTTCTTCTTCTGAGAACTGTTTGTTCAATTCATCTGTTAGCTGGATTATTTGTTCTTTCAGTGTTTAATTTTTTAGGCTTTCTAAATATTCTGTATAATAATCTCTTATTCATTAAATAGCTGACAATTCTATGTGTTGCCTCTTCATTCTACTAATTATGTTTTAATGTGCAAATTTTTTAATTGGTGTAGCCCCAATTATCCATTTTTGCTCTTATTTCCTGGGTGACTGGAGTCTTATTTAGAAATCATTACCTATGCCTATATTGGCATTGACATCAAGATCTGGTTTTATGCCAGCACCATTCTATCTTTGTTTCTATGATGGTAAGCATAATTTAAACTGATATTGTGATACTTTCAGTATTGCTTTTTTTGCCCAGGGTTGCTTTTTTACCTATGGCCCCACCATACCATTCTTGAGCAAATGCAAAAGAAAGTAAATCAATATTTAAGAAAGATACTGGTAAATCCATGTTGGCTGCAGCTCTGTTCACTATCAGCAAATTGTGGAATCAGCCAAAGTGACACAATGAATAGAGAGCAAAGATCTGTGTAAACCAAGTGGCACACACAGACACACAGGATGGGCACTACTTCCTATAGGAGAAGAAACTTGGACATAACAAAAACATCTTCAGAAAGCCAAGATGGTATCAGACTATGGAGGGTCAAGAAAACCTCACTTAGGCATGAGACAATGACAGAGTGAAATAGTTTTAGACTGATAAGGGAGGAAATAGCATGGTAAATGCCTTGCTAAAAAAAAACAAAAAACTAAAACTACCTATCCTATTCTTATAGAGAGATTTATTAAAGTCCTGAATTCAACTCTTGGTCTAGTCAAGTACCATTGTGCAAGCTAGATGAAATTGTCACATTGCCAAGGCCTGACAGTGTCCTTTGGGTCAGCCATGTGGAAGCCTTTTTCATTAAGATAATATTACTGAAAGTCATTCTTGGAACACATGCTTTGAATTATAGGAAATCACTCACAGCAGATCTGAGTGTAACACTCTAACATAGACAAGTTCCTGATGTGGCTGCCCACATACGCATTGGTGCAAATCCAGGGCTCTCTGCCCATTCCAAATTCCTTTTTTTTTTCTTTTTTTTGTCGGTTGTGGGGCTTGAACTCTGGGTCTGGGTTCTGTCCCTCAGCTCTTCAGCTCAAGGCCAGCATTCTACCTCTTGAGCCACAGTGCCACTTCCGGTTTTCTAGTGGTTTAGTGGAGATAAGTGTCTCACAGATGTTCCTGCCCGGGCTGGCTTTGAACCATGATCCCCAGATCTCAGCCTCCTGAGTGGCTAGGATTACAGGTGTGAGCCACCAGTGCCCGGCTCCATTCCAAATTTCTAACTGTGGTAATTCCATCAGGGGTCATTCCCCTCTGCTTCCACACAAGCACGGCATGTTAAGAAGCAGCACATCTCAGTGTAATTGTGTAAAACAAACTTGGAATGCCTATACTAATTTTCAAATCTTGACCAGAAAAGGGAGAAATTATAGCTTAAAGGATAGAACTCCATCTATATTTTTTCTCCTCATTTAGACATCTATGTTTTATGCCCCCATACCATTTATTCACAATATGTGAGATATATGTCACTGCCGTGTATACAAAATTTTAGTGTTAATCGTTCCTTAATTAAGTTCATTGGTCAGAAAAATTTAATAGCTGCTGTAAACAATTGTATTAGTACTAGCTTATTAAGGAATGGCTTCCCCTTGACTTTACTGACTTAGTCCCACAGATTTCAAGTGTTTGCTTGTAGCACACAATCTGCCTTCTGCTCTACCTGAACTTTAGGCTTTTCATGAGCCTCCATACTGATACTGTCTTTGCTTTCTGAGGGTGTTTCTGTTATATTCAGAAATTCTCTTCTACAGACAGACCTTACCTGCTCTCCACATCTCTGCATTCATTATTTGACTTACACTGATCCATCTTCCAACTTCCTCTTCTTTTGCTGGAGAGAGCGACTGTCAGATTGAAGTCTAACCTTAAAAATCACTCCTCCCATAGAAAGGAGCATCCCACAATTTATTTCCTATGTACTATTATTTAACACTTCTCTGATTTTAGTGGTTGAGACTTTGTTTCACATCCAATGTAGCATATATTTGTAAAATACATGAAACACATTAGAGTCAAATATGCTGCAAATCACAGCTGTCTCCTTAGCAACAGACTAATTCACCCACCGAATTGCCATATGGACTAACAAATGAACCATAAAATCATTTTAGGGCAATAGCATCCATACAATTTTTTTTTAAAGAGTAGCCTCAGCATTTCAATCATAAAAAGAAAAGAGTTCATTTGCACACACACACACAAACAAACAAACAAACACACACACACACACATTACTTTTGTGTAGCTGTTACAAATTCTCATGGGCCCATAGTTCCAGAGGATTCTGTTCATGGTTGCATAGGCCCATGCACTGGGACAGAACATGATGGGGGTGTGAACCATGGGTGAGGAAGGTTCTTTACCTCCTGGTGGACAGAGTCAAACAGAAAGGAAGGGAATGTGCAGCAAATTTAGAACCGTCAATGGTATCCCTCAGGGACCCACCTCCTCCAACTTAGTTGCAGTGCCCAAAGTGTCTACCACCTCTGAATATAGTGACATCAGCTAAGGACCAAGTTTACAAAGTATGAGCTTGTGAGGACATCTCATATCCTACCACAGCCACATTTCTTTACAATATCTTCATGCAAGAAGCTCTTTCACTAATTCAACCACTAATTAGTGGTTGAGTGTTTATTAAACAATGCACTAAGCACTGTGTATTAAGCACTACGACTAAAAATATCCCTAATATACAAATTCCTAACCTACAATCAGTTTCAGAATTGGAGAAAAAAAGAAATAGAGAGAAAGAAAAGGAAAGAGAAAAAGAGGAAGGAAGGAAAGAAAGAAAGAAAGAAAGAAAGAAAGAAAGAAAGAAAGAAAGAAAGAAAGAAAGAAAGAAAGAAAGAAAGAAAGAAAGAAAGAAAGAAAGAAAGAAAGAAAGAGGAAAGGGAGAAGAGGGGAGGAAAGGGGAGGGGAGAGGAAGGAAGAGGAGAAATGGAAAAAGAAATGGAAGGGGAAGGGAGGGAAGGGAAGGGGAAGGAAGGAAGGAAGGAGGGAGGGAGGGAGGGGAGGAATGGAAAAAATGGAAGAAAGCAAACTAGGAAGGAAAGAAGGGAACTAGCAGACATCTGGATTTAAAAAGAGTGCCTGTAGAGTGATGAAGTGATCCAGTGTTGCACTGCATTGAAAAGGGGAAAGGTTTTCTATTAGTTCATAATGCCCCCTCCAAGTCACACCTCCACGTTTCACATCCTTCCCAGTAACCAAGGTCACAGTCTCATCACAGAAATCAGTTATAAACCAGGTAGTAGCAGTGGATTGCATACAGAAGAAGTCAAGTTTGGGAACAGAGACACGTAATTATTTTGTAAAAAACTGAAATTCTGTGTCACATACAAACCACAGGGGTTCCTGGGTATGACAAGTCAGCCACTTAAAATTTTTATCTCATTTTAAGCATAATAAACAAGGTGCTCTCAAAGCTCTCAATTGTCAATTGGTCCACTTGAAAGCAAAGCTATACTCTGTTCGTTATGGCTGGATCTCTATTTGAAATGCATTAGCATTCACTTTTAAATGTTTAATCATGCAAAATTTCATTTCAAACTCAATAATTTAGCCTGAAACATTTCTAGTTGATGAAAATGTCAAACACAAAAAGATAAGAATGTTTAATTAGTTAAGTGCCCTAAGTTTTTTGACAAATACTAAGTGGATTTTTTAACACTTGCTGCCAGAACTCTGAGATTTATTAAATATAAAACCAGAAAAAAAAACAGCATCTCTATGTATATAATTCCTTGTGATCTAGGTCTATCCTTCCTCTTTTCTCATTCTGAGTCTCCCCTCTGTGAAGGGAACTGTTCTATTCTGTCTGTCCTTTACTGTGTTGATTCTGAAAAACAAGAACAACAGAAGAGAAATGTGGGTACAGGATTGTATGGTAGAGGTAAATCAGTGTAGGACTGAATAATCACACTTCTGCTCTGACGCTCTGACTTTTCATTGTGGAAAGTAGGAGAGTGAATCAAATGACTTCTCAAACTCAGTATAAGACAGAGTTCTAGACACTCATATTGCAAAGTTCTACCTAAATATTCAGTTAAATGTGTTAAACAGTGTTTCTTAAAGTCTTCAACTCCCTTAAAAGTATTGGTATGTTCACTTTGTCTTTGTACCATGAATCGCAGCAGCCCTTATCCACCAAGCTCCCCATATTAGAAAGCCAATACGTTCACATGCGGTATGCATCTTCTTCAACCACAACCACAATCAGTTAGAAGATCACTCACACTAATTTCTAAATACTCCTCTGATTTCCTTCGGGCTTGCCTAGATTTAATTCCTTACATGGGTCATCTTGCAGTAAGATGTTTATTTATATACGCTTTTTAACTCACTTTGTCCAATCAGAATCTAATGAAAAAAGGGACCATGTCTTTTCTTAAATTTGTGTCCTGAGCATCTGGTATGCAGCCAATATTCAATTAAACTGAGTTCTACTCTTAATAATTAAGTAGTTAATGAATAGGTAGCTACTAATCCCCTTTGAATTGATTATTTCCTCGAGTGAGTTTTGAACTTTGTAAAACCTCCAAGTTAGACTAGCATGTTCTAAACCAATGAGCTATTCACATCTTCTCTAACTAAAGTTTCTGCAACTGAGGAATCTGCCATCAGAAATTGCTCTTTTGAAATGCTGCATTGATACCCCTTTTCCCAAACTAGATTCTATCATTTCTTCTTGTGTGAAACATAGCAAGTGTAGGAGTTTATGGTATCCCACATGAAAGAGTAGATTTAAACCTTCCACAATGTACTAAGGGGTATTTGCTACTTGCCAGGAAATCATGTTGTGTGTAAAGTTCTGTTGAGGCTGCCTCTTCCCACAGAATAGCACCTAAAGGAGGTGATAGAATGCAAGAACATGTGGCATTATGCTTGGAATGTTTCTCTGCCTAATTGGCCTGAATTTACGAGTTCATAATAACCCTCTATGCATTTGCAAACCCAGGCAGCATTATAAAATAAGCCTGAGTAATAACCAGGCTGCTTTGTTTTATGGGGATCTTTACAACGTGAGCATGTTGTGTACAAATGCACAGGCCAGGCACAGATGTTTGCGTTCATTTATATTTCTCGGGGCAGCAGCAACAATGTGAATGTTGTTTGGACAGTATCATTAGGAATTACACTCAGACTCCCTTTATTAGGTTCAAAGGAAATGAGTTTCTTCCAATTTCCAATTCACTTTCAAAGTCGAGAGTTCAGCTGGCCAATGGGTGACCACCTCTCCCTCTTGAAACTCTTTTCTTAAATTATTATCATATTTGCTTTCACATTCCAGTCTCTGGGTTTCTCTGCTGTTTTGTGCTTTAAGTAGCTAATCAACTCCAGAAGCAGAACATTACTGCTGCTCACAGCTTGCTGCTTTATTTTTTTTCTTCTTCTTTCTGTCTGGTTACTTGAATTAAAGCTATAATATTTGGGATGCCATTACATTAGGCCGAAACAATCTTTTCTCTGCTATAAGGATCAGTGGAGAATAGTTTGTAAGTAATATTGTACTTTCCTGATTCAATAAGTGGGTAATTTGTTCCAGCGAGCAAACTTGCATGACTTTCTTATTATGAAAATAAATGAAATAAGACTCACCTGGCTTTTCAGAACTCTACTAGCAGGTTTGTTTTGGATTTTAAAAGACACAAAGAAAAGCAAAGAGGTTTGGAGAGAAATATCAGAGCTCTGGTATAAGCACAGTGGTAGCTAAGAAAGAGTTTGGTCACTCTGCTCTGTCATGAACTGGGCTTCTTGAACATTCTGAATATGAATAATTTCGGATGAATTAGCACACAAGTGAACAATCATTCTTACCTACATCCTTCCATGAAGGAAGAGATTCTGAAGAACATTCCCAGCACAGGCAGCCCATATATTCCAACTTGTTTTTTTAATCTAGAGATTTGTGGAATCACACAATGAGATTAATCTTATTTTAATCCTAACCCAGGCAACAGATTGGTCTAGAAATGTATCTAGCTAAAATTGCCACAAAAAAAGAACTATATTCTATTGTAGTGTATTGTTAAAATTGCATGAGATCGTAGCTGCTCTACATCAACACAAATGTCATGGGAGCTGCATAATTCTTCATTGGGGTAGGGAGGGAAATGCCCTATGACCTTGGCCTGTAACACCAGAGACTAGGAACACCTTCCCTGGAGAGAGGACAGCTGTTTCTAGGTATTGCCAAAGTTCTTCAGGTAGGCAAAACAAAAAACAAAAAAAACCACTCCTTTAAATAAAATGCGGACAAGAAAGCTTTTTAATATTACTTACGCATCCAGTGCCATACAATGTGAACACAGCTGCGGGTTTGGAGTCAGCTTGCTAGGGCTTTATATTTTCCTCATCATAAATAGTTGCTTTGGATGGCAGTTAAACAACAATAGATGCAAAAATACTAGCAAAGCCTTGTAGAGGTTTCAAAAGGGAGAGCTATTTTATTATCAGGAAGGGGAATGAATTTAGTAGTTAGACTTGACTTTCACTTTAAAGATCATCTTTAACATCTGTTTTAAAAGCCATTTTCATGTTTTTCATAAAAATGATATGGCATATTGGGCTGAATTTACATTCACTCCAGGTTGTTCTCCCAGTTTACTTTTCCAGGAAAGTTAATCATAGGTGCAGAGAGAGCGCTGGCAACTGTCTCCTGAGGTGGAGTGAGGTGTAAGGTTGGCAGACTCACTGACCAGAGCTTCACCCAGGGAAGAACAGCCTTGCAGTCAGAGATGGATCCTCCATTGGAGTCAGACAAGTGCTCACTAGAGGCAACTAGGGATCCAAGAGCACCGATAGTTCACAGCCAAGGGCCTTGGTTGTTAAGGAAGTGTCCTCATCATCCTTCAGTTTGGTGATTTCTTAGGAGCCCAGAAGAAAAATGGTCAGCACTCAGCAGCATATTAACCCATGGGTAATGAGCTAGAGACACTGCAAGACCGGAGTAAGAACTTAACAGTGGGAACCAAGGAAGAAATGGAAACTTGTTACCAAGAACAACTTGGCAACCTCCAGAATGGCAGGAAAATTATTTGCTGTCACTTTATAGGTTTGGGGCAAAAGGGTTCTGTCTTTATTTAGCTAGAAAGACGTTCTAAAGATTTTCCTTGAAAAGAACAAAGCGTGGAGGTATCTATTGCTATCTGGTCTTTCACTTAGGAGGGGTTAGGGCAGAGCAGTCGTTTCATAGCATGGATAGAACAGAGCTACGGGATGGACTGGAGCTTTCACTGAATAGCACACACCACGTCTCTTTAATTACATCAAATGTGTTGGGCATACCACTGACAGTTCTTTATTCTTCTTCCTCACAAATCCCTCAAGCTTATGTATTGGTAAGTCTTATTCTTCCTTCCTTGAATGAAAATCAGAGTAGGCGCTATAGTCTGATAATGAAATGTTTCTCCCTTTGCACCCTAAAACAATCACAGTTGAATCCCAGACAATCTTGTGTAGTACTATACCAAAACTTGAAACTCTATTCGAGGTAGATCTGAAGAGGTTTGGGAGTGAAAGACCTAAAACGTCCCCTGGAGCTGAGAAAAGGGTGAAGGAAGAGAATACTGATTGACAGCATCTTCCTCCCTGAAATCTTTCTGAACTGTAACTTCAGGGCCATGGTTTTAAGGTTGTTTCTCTCGTGTGTGTCTTTGTGTTTTGGCAGAGCCTTCGTTGTTTTAGATGGCATCCGTGGATGCCTCCGTTGCCAGTTTTGAACTCCTAGTTCACTGCAGTCCTCCTCTTCCTCCTTCTCACATAACCTGCTTGGGGGGTGGGATGCGGGGAGGCTCCCCTCTAGGAGGCCATCTTCGAAGAGTCCTGGCAAAGTGACTCTAACCCCAGGCAAGGATGGTACACTCTCTCTCTCTCTCTCTCTCTCTCTCTCTCTCTCTCTCTCTCTCTCTCTCTCCATCTCTCTCTCTCTCTTTCTCTCTCTCTCCCTCTCCCTCTCCCTCTCTCCCTCTCTTCCTCTCTCCCTCACTCCCTTCCTCTTCCTCTTTCCCTCCCTCCCTTCCTCTTCCCACTTTCCTGACCAACTCTGGTCATCTGGAAACACACTTCTCTAATCCAAGATTGATGACAATATGATGGAATTCCAAAGGTCAATTCAGTGCTCTTGCTGTCACCCACATGCTCTGCACAGCTGTCCATGCAAGAGCCAGAGCATTTCTTGCTCTCCCTCCAGTGTGGGATACACACATGCTCTCTGGGTGGGCTCCTCGAAGCCCCCTGATTAGTCCTGATATGAGGGGATGAGATAAGCGGAAAGCAGAGCGTGCTAAAACTCTCCAGTCTTCTACTGCTCCCAATGTCTACAATGCTAATCAATATATACCCACTCAGGGACGAGGGGACAAGGGTCAAGCTCCACACAGGGCTGGCCCTCTTGGAAGGTACAAAGCAATCAGGCCTAGACCTCAGCTGACGCTGAGAAGAAATGTCACCTCATCCACATTTTGTCGATTGGTAGCTGTAAATTTAAAGTTGTTGAAGACCTATCAGTAGGTGTGATTAATGATTCCCCACTGATGTTTCAGTGATGTCAAATTGAAGGACTGAGCTGGAAGGAGAAGGGAATAGTTGGAAAACGTCAACCTGTGTTCCAGGTACGGGCTACTCAGATTCGTGTATCCTCAGCTTAGTGTAGCTGCCAGCAGAAAAGGGGGAATTACAAATTTCTCTTTAAACAACTGAACCTACTTTGTGACTTAACTTCCACCCGAAGTCAAAACAGGCAGACTCCCCTTTGACTGGAGAGACAAGGCGTTGCCTCAAACATTCTCCCTAACTCCAAGGTGGTGCTGGATATTTTAAAGAGGCATTCAATAGATTGTCTCCACAGAGAAATAATCCAGCGAGTATGTGACAGAATGGTTCCTGAGAAAAAAGAAGACTTCATGCACAATGCCCTCTTCCCCAGGGGCAGACTGAATCCAAATAGATTAACAGGAGCTTGAGGCTTGCCTTATGGAATAAAAACAAGAGCCAGCGAAAGACAATGAATTTCTTTTTCTGCTGCTACCTCATCTCAATTGGACCAGAAACAAACTCACGTCCTTCCCAAACCAATGAAAGCGAATTGTCCTATAAGACAACGTCATAGCCCTACTAAAGAAATGTTCTTCTCTCAAAAATATGAGAATAAAGTATAACTCTTTATGAGAAAACCAAAAAAGCACTGCTTCCAGGGAATCTATTTATGTGTCAGGTTCCATAAAAAGAAAAACATCAGAGCTTATTTGACCAAACTCTATGGCTGAATTAGATATGAAGATCCACCAGTCTGTCAGCAGAGTTTTATAGAGAAATAGATAGTATTTGAGTAGCTCGAATGCTAATAGTTTGGGAAAGGGAGCTCCCAAAATTATCAAAAAATGTGTCTCTGATGGACCTCTTATAACAGTTCCAGTGGTAAAAAGGCTTCCCTTGTATCAAACAATTTTTTAAAATCCCAAGTAGCTGAAATCTCAACTACCAAATAGATCAAATTATAAGTGGCTAAATAAATGTTGTAGGTGGTACCATGTCTTCTAAAAGCATCGTTGCCCTTCAGGTCTAACTCCGGGACCTGGTTCACAGGGGACTGGTTGTTCAAGGAAAAGAACAAGCTGTTCCAGCTGAGTTTCTCCTCTATCCCTGTAGAGAAAAAGAGTGTTAATTTTTGATAAGCCACGATGTACAATTCTCAGTGGCAGTTAGCTGTCTCCAAGAGAGATCTGTGACCTTGAAAATGTGAAGGAGCAGAAACGAGAACGAGAGAGAACAAATCCGATCACCCCATGGAATAGCAAAAACAATTCCAACTGCACAAGGAAACTAGGTGACCTTCATCCAAATCCATGCTTTAAAATCCTAGTATGACATTTCCATTGCTCTTTGATTTTACCATATGTGAATACATGTCAATTACATCAGTGCCCCAGCAATCCCTTGGGACTTCCAATATGTGAGAAGACTTGCAGCCCAGGTTTCCTCCTGGAAATGATAGAAATGCAGGCCACATAAAATCAGAACACCCAGTCTGGCTCAAAAGAAGGAAAAGAGAACCTATAAAATAAAGGCTAGGTGATTCATAGGCAATTTTGATGGCTCTGTACATTAAATTGGACTGTTGGTTAAAACTATTTGGAAATCTCAGAGAGCTCTCTTTTGTTTCTTACCCCTGGAGTCTATAAAACCGATTCCCTGGCCCTTTTTTTTTCCAATTGCAATTTTATCACTCTGTTCTTATTCAAATAACCTTACACCACACAGCTATAACAGACTTTCTCAGATGAAGAACTATGTATCTGTGCGGGTGACGTGCACTGAGCTTGTGGGTGATGATTGGTAGCACAGTACAGATGGACAGGAAATTGGGTGCCTTCCCCAGCATGCAGCACACATATTTCACCACCGAGTAGAAAACACAAAGGGTAGGTTTGAAGCAAAGAAGCCTGGGTCTCTTCTAGCCCCTCACAGTATGAACTGGTTGCTAATAAATCTCCCCCGCCCTTCTCTCCAACAAGGAACATGAGGAAAATTTCATGTTTTATGGTTCTCAACTTATAATAAATTTGAAATCTCCCCCAACAAAAAAATCTCTGTCACTACCATCTTTTCTCTCGAGCAAGAGAAAAATGCCTAGCAATGATCCTAGTTGTCAAAAGTGGCAGCTTAGGTCTTTCTTCAGTACTTGCATACATTCATATTCAGCAACGTCATTCTGTGAGACAAATCATCCTGGTCACACACTGGATCAAGGCTGGCATTCTACTAATTGAGCCATATATGGTTCCACTATGATTCAATTTTTTGCTGGTTCATTAGAGATAGGGGTCTCGTGGACTCTTGTGTCCAGGCTGGCTTCAAACCTCAGTTCTCAGCTCTCAACATTCTGAGTAGCTAGGATTGCAGGAGTGAGCCACCAGAGCACTGCCCAAATGCTTCATGTTATGAAAGTGTTTGTGGATGTACTTCTTATGATGCTTTGACTTACTTTAAATAATGCATAACTGCCTAATCTTTGTGCATGTGTCTGGGTAAGTATAGCACTGTGAAAAGGTAAGTGATATTTCTGTGAATACTACAATTTGAGGAAGAAAAGAAAACTAGTGTTCACCTGGACAGCATATTCAATGAGACAGCTAAAGCTAGCTTTTACTATGCCAAATATTTAATAAGCCCTTTTACATACATACACATGTATCAGTGCATGTATATATATACATATATATAAACTGATACATATATATTCTTATCTATTCTTAAATATATATTTTATACTCATATATTATCCATTTGTATTATTCTTATCTATTCTTAAATAGATTGTAATTAGGAAACACTCTTGCCAACATGCTTTCAAAACCATTACTTTAGAAAGGAATGGAATGTAGAAATTGCATCTGTGGTTACCTAGATTTAGAAATGGTCATAGCCTATGGTGAACCTAGATTTATATACGCCAAAGCCTACAAAACTAAAAATGTCTTTTTGACTTATTTTGAATGTAATCTTGTCATTATAAGTGACTGTTTCATACTTTATTTATCATTTGTCAGTAGCTTTCCTGTACAACAATACAACCTTGAAGGAAAACAAGCCAGAGCCAGCTTAACCGCTGCTTATGGCTGTAATCCTAGCTACTAAGTAGGCTGAGACTGGAGGATCACAGTGTGAAGCTAGTCAAGTCTTCACTAGAATGTCTCTCCAAAGTAATCAGCAAAAAGCAGGGCTAAAGGCATGACTCAAGTGGTAGATCACCAATCTATAAGCTTGAGGCCCTGAGATTAAAGGTTGGTATTTTAAAAAAATTCTAAATATTGGGTCTGGGAAGGTGGCTCAGTGGTAGTGCCTCACATGCATGAGGCCCTGAGTTTGATCCCTCAGCACCACATAAGCAGAAAAATCTGGAAGTGGTACTGTGGCTCAAGTGCTAGAGCACTAGCCTTGAGCTGAAGAGCTGAGGGACAGTACCCAGGCCCAGAGTTCAAGCCCCATGACTGACAAAAAAAATTGTAAATATCATATATACTCTCTCAAACCAGTAGACTAGGCATAAACTTAACCAAAGATGTTAAAGACTTTTACAATTAAAACTATAAATCACTAAAGAAAAACAATGTGGAGGATACTAGAAAATGCAAACACTTCCTATGTTCATGGATCAGGAGAACTAATGTTTCCTAACATGGCCATAATACCAAAACAACCTACAGATTTGATGCAACCCCCATCAAAATTTCAATGACATTCTTCATATCAATAGAAAAGGAATCCAACAATTTATATTACAATGCTTGACGTCTAACTGAACTGCAGAGCCATAGTATTTTTAAAAATATAATCATAAGCCAAGGCAGTAACATGCACTTAATTCATTACAAAAGTGGGGGGAAATACATTGGAAAAAAGGTGGTAGCTTCTTGAACAAGTGATGTTGGAAAAACTGCCATGTCCTACATGTATGTGATCCAAACCACATTCCAATCTCTCACTGTGTCCAAAAAGTCATCTCAAAATTGAGACTGTAGTGTAAGACATGAAACTTTGAGACTATTAGAAGAAAACAAAGAGATAACATTTCAAGATCTATCCTTAGGCAAAGTCTTTGGGAATAGGACTCCTACAGCTCAGGAAAGAATAGCAAGAAATTAACCAACAGGATTGCATTAAATTAAAAGGCACGTGTATTGCAGTATTATTTACCCTAGCCAAGTTATGGAATCAGTCCAGATGACCCTTACACAATGTAGGGATTAAGAAAATGTGGCATGTATACACAATGGCATCATATTCATCCATCAGAAAGAATGATCTCGTACCATTCATAAGGAAATAGAAGGACTTAGAAAAAGTATTAAGTGAAGTAAGCCAGACCCTGAGAAACACAAGTTGCATGCTTTCCCTCATTTGTGGTAACTAGAATGTGCCTATAAATCTACCAGTAAATACATTGGGTGATATACAAACACTTACGCATGAATTAACTGAAGTACAATAGACATTCTATGGAGAGTGCAAATAGTGTAATTCTTTAGAAAGATTACATCAAAGCCCAACAAAATGTAAGTACCAGGAAATGGGTATGTACAAGGGAGTGTGAGGCAAAGGGAGAGGAATAGAAGTAGGAACAGGGGAAATAAGCAGGAGGCAGGGGAGCATGCATGATATACACCACAGAATTGAGAAAAATAAGGGCAGGAGTGGACTGAAGGTGTAAAGGGATAACACAGATCAAGACACATTGGACACATAAATTACTTTGCTAAATGGCAAAAAAAAACTCAATGCATAACCTAAAATGAGAAAAATGAAGGAAGGTGGTGGGGTGGGAATGGTGGGTAAGAATATCCAAAGGGGTGGCATTGATCAAGATGCGCTCCATTCATAAACTGCCCTGTCGAATGGCAGCTCCTTTGTACAACTGCTTAAAGAGAACTAAAAAGAGTTCCAAAACAGTTTTAAAGCTGCTGTACGCCTTTACTTTTTCTTTCTTTCTTTCTTATTTTTTTTACAACTCTTGGGAACTAACTGAAATCCCAGAAGGTTATGAATTGAACAGAGTTCAAGGTGCAACAAATTCTTAGACCTGTAGAAGCACTAGATGTACGCCCTAGGAGAGCAGAGGGCATCACTCCAATGCCTGAATCATTTTACACTCAGCTTCCCCTCTTCAGGAGCTCATGACCTCTCCACATTGCCCCAGTGAGGCTCCAACGTCCAGCACTTGAGCCTTTGGGGTTCACACTCAAACCACACCCAAATAATAACAATCATTTTGCTCGTACAATTAGAACCATGGTGATACAACTTCAGCACTGGAAATCAAGCCCATTTGAATTATGAGTCAACAGAAGGTTTACAGAGAAGATTAAAAACAGAGAGTAAGCCAGGCGCCAGTGGCTCATGCCTGTAATCCTAGCTACTCAAGAGGCTGAGATCTGAGCATCATGGTTCAAAGCCAGCCCAGGCAGGAAAGTCCGTGAGTCTCTTATCTCCAATAAACCACTAGAAAACTGGAAGTGGCACTGTGGCTCAAGTGGTAGAATACTAGCCTTGAGCTGAAGAGCAGAGGCACAATGCCCAGGGCCAGAGTTCAAGCCCCACGACCGACCAAAAAAACAAAGAGTAGGTATCGTTATATTTGGCATAAAAGAGAATTTACTGCAAGATGGAGAAGGAGAGATAAATATACACTGAATAAATAAGAATATATACATATATGTATACACACAGATATATTTATGTATATATGAATATAAATTGAATAGAGTTCAAATTGCAACAAACTCATAAACCTGTGAAAGCCCTCAAAAGTCCCTGAAGCTGCAGTAACACAAAATGCAGAGACAAGCCACTTCTGGTTACCACCAATATCAGTACCTATTCCATAGTTGTGCCTTCATTCCGGGCCTTTCTTGACCTCTCTAAAAAGTTACATTGAAGAAAACCTAAGTTTTTTACTGGCTTAGTCACAATCATACTATTCACTATCTCAAGAGATAAGACCATTTCACTTCAGAGCAACCTCTCTTCCCATATAAGGCCAAGTGGAAAATGGAGTAGAATCCTCAAGGGAAAAACATCACGTGAATGGTGAATGGCAGAAAGCTTTTCCTCTCAAGTCAGGAAAAAGATAAGAATGCCAGTTTTCTCTGTTTCTATTTTTTGACTTAATATGTACTAAATCTCAGCCAGAATAATTAAATGTGTAACAAAAACAAAAAGCAATCCAATTGGAAAGAAAAAAGTAAATGCATGTCTGATTATGCACAATAAAATTTTACATATGGAAAGCTATAAAGATCCTACGTAGTTAGAAATAAACTAATTCAGCAAGGTTACCAGATACAAAATCTATACTTAAAAGTAGGATGGTATTTATATATACCAGCAATGAACAATGCAGAAAACAACTCTATTTATAATAGTATCAAAAAACAAAACACTTAGGGATAAACTTTACCAATAAGAGGAAAGGCACATAGGCCCAAACCTATAAAGTCTTACTAAAAGAAATTGAAGATGCAAGTACATAGAAAGGCTAGATTGGAATATACAGTGTAGTTAAGATATCAGTATTACTCCAAGTGAGTTTTCAAATTTAATGCGATTCCTGTAAAAAAAAAATCTGTAATGTTTTCGAGAGGTATAAAACTCATCCTACAATTCATATGGAATCTGAAGTTGCCTCAAGTGACTAAAGCAATCTTCAAAAGGATTTGGAGTGTCTCACACTTCCTAATATCAAAACTGATTACAGAGTTGTAGCAGTCAAAACATTAGGCACTGCCACAAATACAAACACTGGCTGATGGAACAGAATGGAAAGGTCAGAAACAAACCCTTACATATAAAGTCAAATTACTTTCAACAGGCTGACAAGACAATTCAACGGGAGAAAAAGCAGCCTCTTCACAAAAGCATAGGCAGCAAAGGTAAAATAAAATAAATTGGACTATTTCAAAACTGGAAATGTCTGTGCATCATAGCACACAGTCAGCAGAGGGAAAAACATGTAGAGTGGAAGAGTATGCCCATACATCAAATAAGAAAAGGGGGCCAGGTATCTGAGTCACTTCTATAATCTGAGCTACTCAGGAGGCTGAGCTCTAAGGATTCGGGTTGGAAGCCAGCCTGGGCACAAATCTCCATGAGACTCTTATCTTCCAGCCTGGACACAAATCTCCCCGAGACTCTTATCTTCAATTAACAAGCAAAAAACTGGTAGTAGAAGTGTAACTCAAGTGGTATAGCACTAGCTTTAAGCTAAGCTGAGAAGTCTGGACAAGAAGTTAAGACCCAGGAAAAGTATTTCTAGAACTTAACAACAAAAACAAAACCTGCTTTTAAGAAAACCTGGATTTCAATAAGTATTCCTCAAAAACTATGGCCAAAGCATATGAGAATTTGTGTAACAGGTCTAATTATAATAGGAACACAATGAGACAATGGGTATCACTAGTATTCATTATGATGGCTGCTATCCAAGTGTTTAAAAAGAAAAATAAAACAAGTATTGGCTATGACATTGGTAAACTGAAATGAAAAATGATGCAGGTGAAAAATATCATAGAAATTTCTTTTTTGTTGTTTTTGTATGGTTTTTATTGTAAAAATACTGTACAGAGGGGTTACAGTTACATGAGCAAGGTAATGAGTACATTTCCTGTCGAGCACTGTTGCCTCCTCCTTTGATTTTCCCCTACCTTCCCTTCCCTCCCACCTCTACAACTACCCATCCCCCCACCAAAGTTGTAAAGTCATAGAAATGTCTTAAAATTTAAATGTGTGACCATATGAGCTATCAGTTACCAATCAATTACAATGCAGTACTGTATCATTTCATTTATAGGAGGTATCTGGAAGAGTCAAGTTCACATACATACACACACACACACACACACACACACACACAAATTTTTCAGGTGGTTGCCAGGAACTAAGTGGAGGGGGAATTGAGGTGTAGGGTAATATATTTGTATGCCAGGAAAGTTCTATAGATTGTAAAATATTGTGAGCATATCATTACTGAAGTGTACACTTAAAACTGTTCAAAGAGCCAGGCACTGATGACTCATGCTTGTAATCCTAGCAACTCAATAGGCTGAGATCTGGAGGATTACTTTTCAAAGCCAGCCTAGGCAGACAGAGTAGTCTATAAGACTCCATCTCCAATTAACCAGCAAAATGTTGAACTGAAGACATGGCTAAGGTGATATAGAGCCAGCTTGAGCAAGAAAGCTAAGTGAGAGCTCTGTGTTCAAACCCCAGTATAGCTATAGACAGACAGACAGACAGACAGACAGACAGACACACACACACACACACACACACACACACACACAAGGTAAATTGTAAATTTTATGCATTTTGACACAATTAAGAAAAAATTAAAGTAGAATTAATGGAGAAAATTTAAGAATCCAACTTAATGGTTTATTTATGCAACATTAATTTTCAGTTTATTAAAGTCCTACCTAAGAGGAGCTGTGGCTCAAAGTGATAGAGTACTAGCCTTAAGCAAAAAAGCTCAGGGATAGCTCCCACATCCTGAGTTCAAGTCCTATGACTAACACAAAAAAATCCTGCCTAACTAGTCCCAACTAATGTTTTGATATTTCAGTCTTATGTCTGATACCTAAGAATTCTGAATGTCTATCCCAAATCCAGCGTTCTATGTCAACATATTCATTTCGTCTTTAGGTAGCTTTATGTTCTAAAAACACCCCCCACATTAATCTATAAAACCATCAAATCCCAGGAATACCGCAACAAAGGACTAGTACTGATTGTACCCCAAAATTGAAAACAACAGCAATAGCAAACATCCTTGTTATTAATACTTTGCAACTACAGGGAAAAGTCACTGGTCATTAGTCAACTACTCTCTGGATTTTCACTTCTCAACCTTCCTGTTTTTCAAGATCCACATTCTCTGTCACACCACCTATTTCCTCCCTAAGTACAAAATTGAATTGATGCTTTTAATGTTGTCATGGAAGCCCTACATCATTATATGTTCCTTTAGATCACAAACATTGCTTTAAAATCACTGACTTTCTACCACACCCACAAGCATTTTATGAAATGTCTTAAATAAGATACTACTTGATTTATGAAGTCAGTTCTTAGCCAGTTTTCCCTCGCCTATTTGCCATGAAAGCTATTTCAACTCTCTCAGATCCCGCTTCAAATTTCACTTGCTTAATGAAGCCATTCCATGAAGGAGTGAATTGGGCTCCTGGGATGTAACAATGAAAATTGAGAGAGGCTGCCAACCGTGTCACTTTAGTGTAAATCATTCATCCTCCACTGGGTGTTTTCTACCCCTGCCATACCTCAGACTTACCTTGATTGTCAGCTCATGAAACGAATCTCAAAAAATTCTGTCTCTCTAGCTATGTCTTCATCAGAGGCTGGATAATTGATATCAGTTGTTACATATGTAATTCTACTTACAGAAAAGATTTCCCTGTACTCCTGTTTCTCTGGATTTGAAAATGTTTATTCAATATTGTCTAGTAATATGGATATGGGCAATGTGAAAAAATGAGGAGTGAGAAGAGAGATTTAACTGGGATTTGAATCTTCAGTTTTGCTATCTCTGAAATTATGGACAAGCCATTTCCTGATGGTTCTGTATTTACAATGGTTGGCTTCCATTCTTGAGGCTAGGTGTCTGCTCAAAAATGCCACCATTAGTTCTACAGTCCAGTCAGATGGTATGGAAGGAGGACCCAGGGAAGTGCATATCCATTCTTCATTATCATGATCTGAACAAGGTACCTCGCCCTTTAGCTCAGTGGTATTGGCCATAACTTGATCATTTACTTGTGAAAGGGTAGATGGGAAATTATTCAACTAGTCTTTAACAGTCAAGTGTGCTTTCATTAAATGAAGAGGGAAAAGTATTTTAACTTGATGTTAAATTCCATTGAGGAATGGACTTAACTGTACCTAATAGAATAAGAAGTCCTAAGTCTCAAATTGTACCCTAGTTGTTGTAAGGTAATAAGTTTCCCTGGCACAAGCACATGGATTCTTATAGAAAACATAGAACTCCTGGGTTGGGCAAAGGCTTGTCATTCATCAGAGTACATCATTACACTCACGTCACGGGAGGCTGGTGCACAGACTTGCTCAGATGACAAGACAGGAGCTTTCAGTGTGAAGAAGCCAATTCTTTTATAGAGGTGGCAACATGCTTCCCATTCCTCTGGAGAGAAATAAGGTCTGTAATTTCTTATGTATTTTGCTACACAGACATCTTGAAAAGATAGTCCAAAACAGGACAATTACTTCCTCACCCTTAGTATCTAAAGATATGCCAGAATCCCAAGGGGAATTGATGCTCCATGTAAGACATTATTAATTCAGACACAAAATGCTGTTATTGTTTATGTTAGAACAATAGACGGGAAGCAGGACCTTGCCAGGGAAATTGGAATATAGGTTGGCTACTAGATACTACAGTCTCTGCCACATTATCTGGTAATATAGTATCAACTATCTAAGGAGATAATATGTACTAGAAATTAAAGTATCAAGATGTCTATCTATTTTTTAAAAAAAGAAAAAAGAAAACTGTGCCCAATATCAGTGTTTTTCAGTTACCTAAAATGGCTTCTTAAGTCTAAAGTCCAAGTGGTCGTATCTTGAATATATTTACCTCATTGTGACATCAATGTTGTGTTACTTAGTATGAGAGCTCTTGACTGGCACACCAGGCACTTGAAAATCAAGGATCCGATTTTTCCACTAATTTGATTTCTGATCTTGAACATGTCACTTAACATTTAACCTCAATTTGTTTATCCAGTATAATGAGTTATAAATGCCTTTCTCTCTGTCTCAAGTTTGACTTGAGCTAAACCATGGATCACAGTCCAGTAACCTTGGATGAATCGAGGTCATTGAAGAACCTCATTGCCTGCGATTCTAATTATGAGTCTTCTGGCCTCGTTTTCATTTGTTCCATGAACCCAATGAAATATTCTTTTTCTTAACACTATAAAGTTTTGGCCTAATTTTGGAATAACTTTAACAGGATCTAAGGCATTTATTGATGCCTGTGATTCATGTGTGTATACCTCTACCGAAGTTTTCATCACCCACATCAATCCTAGCAACTACCTTAGCACACCAATTTTCCAAGGTTGTCTCCACATAGGCTTAGGAGGAGACACTGATGGCATTTGTGCCAAATATTTCTATACTTAATCTGAATGCTCCCTCCCTGTGTGCTACTATTTGATCCATTCCCTCTTATCTAATTACTTCAACAGACAATTAAAGAGTGAGAATCTCTTTAATCACATCTTCAATAAAGATATACCAAACAGTTCACCTTCTGTATTATCTCTTTTTTCATCCATGGTCCTCAGTTAGTGCCACTAATTCTCTCATGCTTTCTTGCCTTTCATGTTCTAATTATTTTTTCAATATTGGTTCTCAAGTTATTACAAAAGGCTTCATCAACTTTGGCAGTGGAAATGAAACAGAAGGCCCTATCTCTCTACCTAATTTCTGGTCTACCACTCTGCAGTATTTCCAATCTTTTCATTTCATTTTCAAAAATTCACTTTTTCTTTAAAAAAAAAAAAATACATCAGTCTTACAGGATTTCAGTTCCAAGAACTGTCTTAGGAAGAGCCTTTCAATTGTGGTATTTTGTTTTGTTTTGTTTTCAAACAAAGCTTGCAGACTTCCTGGTGTTTTCCTTAGAACAACTTTTCAGTATCATCCAAATGAATACCCTCATTTGAACAATTGCCTGCTTACAATTTAATTGTTTTTATTTTTATCCCAAGTCATCAATGCATATGGTTTAGGAGGCACAAAAAAAAAAAAAAAACCAGAGGGGTTCACAGAGAAACCCAACAATTCTCTTTTCCTTTCCTTCCCTCCTACTGCTTCCCATCCCCAGAGGCAAACAATGTTAACTGCTTGATTTTTGTTTTTCTGACACTAGCCTCCAAATACCTAATTAGCACATTTATACCCCTATTTCTTATCTATTGGCCTCCTGCTATGATAGCTGAGTATTTCTCTCATAGCCACACCACACCTCTCAACTTGCTCTCTATTTATAGTTTAACACCATAGTTTTTTCCTCTAAACAGCTCTGTCACAACAAAATTAGTTGAAACTCCATTTCTTGGCCAATACATTAATCCTGATTCTACTTTCTAAAGTTCCCACCCATATATTTAACTTTTTTTCCTTCCTTTCAACTCTAATCTCCTCTGTGGACTGAATCTATACTTGTAAATAGTAGGGATGTTACTTTTTACATATCATCTTACTAGTCTACTTTTCTCCAGTTTTTAGGCAAATACTCAACAATCAAAATCAGTGCTTAATTTTCTGTGACATGTCAGTAATGAGTTAGATGAGAAGATTTTACCATTGGTTTTCCAGTGTTGTGTTATTCACGTAAATACTCTATTGAATATCCTTTGAATCATATTCTCCTTTAAAAAAAATTCAACATTGTTTTTGTATTAGGAAGACCCCTACTCAAGCAGACAAGCCCACTTAGTCGTCGGAGTGACAGAGCTGTTAACAAAGAAGCAACTTCATTGAGACGTTTCCTACACTGACCGGTCAGGGCCGCTCGAGGTGGCAGTATCAGCTCTGAGCTGATACTTTGATTTTTAAAGGCAAAATTCACGAGGTCAAGCCCGGTCACGCAGATGACCAATGAGATTGTCACACAACCAAAAGAGTGCAGTCATACCAGACCACACGCAGGCGGCCAATGAGGTTACAGTTTGTCACATAATGGCTGTTTAAACCAGCCTATCGCTTTTGGTTTAAATGACTCATAAATTCAGTGGGTAAGGTGGAGCTTACACAAAATGTGGAGTTTACAGTAAGCATACACAAAGGAGGAGTTTAGTGGAGTTTACCGTGTGAAAAAAGCTCCTCTCATAGGCTTTCCTGCTCTGGCTGACTTCAAACCACAATCCTCAGATCTCAGTGTCCTAAGTAGATAGAATTATAGGCTCTTCCACTATTTTTAAGCACTTTTGTTGAAAGGTAGTTCAGTCTATTGGGACTTGGAAAAGGAAAATGTTCTGTTTTATAAAAAGCTCTATTAAAGTCATTTTGGGTAGGGAGGGAAAAAGCCATTCCAAGTGGGGAGGGGAATCATTTAGATGTGATGTAGCAGGATGTTGCTGTCTAATTTGATGGACTACACATTATAATTAATAAATTACACATAATAAATATCAAAAAAAAAAAGGCTCCTCTCTTGGTCCTCTCTTGGATGGCGAGCAGACTCCACCCTCCTCGCAGCAAAGTCTCCACCCAGTACCTGCATTACCTAGGCAACTGGGACACCTGGAAGAGGTCACATCTGCATCTGCGGAGGTCACATCTTAATCTGATGTGGCCACACCTTTCTCCCACCTGGTCCCACTTCCCTTTACCTGGACACACCCTTCCCTACCCCCCTACCCTATATAAGGCCTAACCCGGGGCCAGACGCTCTCTTTTGCCAGCCAACCTTGCCTGGTCCCAGCAGGTCTACTGAATAAACCTACCCCTTACCTGAATACCATGTGCGTGGTACTCGGCTACCTCTTTTTAAAAACTTTAAAAACCTAACACTGGTGTTGCCAGTTTGAGCCAGATTACAACCTATCTGTTGTTGTTGTTGTTTTATTGTGAGAATACAGTACAGAGGAGTTACAATTATATGGGCAAGATAATGAGTACATTTCTTATCAAGCATTTTTGCCTCCTCTTTGTTTCCCCTTCCATCCCTTCCCATACTCCCCCCACCTCCCCCCACCTAATCCCCCCCCCCACCTGTAAGGTCCATTCCTGGACGGCGAACAGACCTCACCCAGTACCTGCGTTACCTAGGCAACTGGGACACATGGAAGAGGTCACATCCGCATCCGCTGAGGTCACATCTTAACCTGATGTGGCCACACCTTTCCCCCACCTGATCCCACTTCCCTTTACCTGGACACACCCTTCCCCACCCCCTACCCTATATAAGGCCTAAACCGCGGCCAAACCGCCCTCTTTTTTCTTTTGCCAGCCGCGTGGAGTGCCAACCTTGCCTGGTCCCAGCAGGTCTACTGAATAAACCTACCCCTTACCTGAATACCACGTGCGTGGTGCAGTTCTTACTCGGCCACCTCTTTTTAAAAACCTAACACCACCAAAGTTGTAAAGTTCGTTTTTTGACATAACAACTTGCACATCTCATTGTTGCAATGGGTTCACCTGTGTCCCTGTTTAAACTATTTGTTTTTGCCCTTCCCCTCCACAAATTATACCAACATCAAATACAGTGAAAGCAGGGGTTATACCATGGGGGAGGGACATACAAAGCAACATAGAAATCATCTTATAAATATGTTAGAAATAATTGTATGAAAGAAAAAAAAAAACATTTGAATACTTGTCTTGGGGTTCATTCCCCTAACATCAACTTATCTGACCTTTTCTGCTTGACTCAGACATATACTAGTTATTGAAAATAAGGGAAACCATAGGAACTATGTTTCTTTGGGCCTGGCTTACTTCACTTAATAATTTTTCCAAGTCTTTCCATTTCCTAACAAATGGGGCAATGTCATATATACACAATGGAATTCTATGACTCCATCAGAAAGAACCTAACTGTTTTATCCATTGGTCCTTAACAGAACAATGAAGGTGGGTTAGGTTGTTAAGGGGAGGGGGGCCTAGGAGCATTCTTTCCCTTCCAGGAACTGGGCTGGTTGGAGCCAAGGTCTAGTTAACCTTGTTTAAAGGTTTTGTTTTTGTTTTTGTTTTTGTTTTCTAAAATCCCTAAAACAAAGGCAAAACCTGGAAAGAAGCTGTACCAGCTCAAGTCTCCTCTCCGGGCCTACTTCAGTTAAGTGATTAAACAAAATTATCTAAACTTCTCCATTTTTCCTTCCTTTCTCTTCTAGATACTTTTCTAAAAGAAGAGTCTTCCTTTCCCTACAAAATATGAATTGATTACTTTCTGGGCCTCATGGACAAACTCTCTTTCAGCACCATCTGGCTGGGAACTTCTGTTCCTTGCATCCTATATCTTCTTTCTTGATGTATTCTGCTTCTCTTCGGGAGTACATCCTCAAGTAACTTTCTAGGAGACATTATCTGAGCAGCTTGGTGAGTCTTAGACTTTTAACTCTACTCCTACGTTTGATGTAGGAGCCCTTTTCTGTAAGCATACAGTGCCATTGGTAAATGTAATCCTACACTACTAATCTAATCCCATGATCTACTTAGGGTATGTCATCATTATCTTTTTTTTGTTCAAAATTTGGTAGCTGTCTCTGGTATCTCCTTACATGTTCTTTGTGCTTCGAACTATTTAGCTCTGGTTCTCATTCAATTCAGAGAAATGTTCTTCAAATTTCTTTTTTTTTATGGATTTGCTGAGTCTTTTAGTTTCTGTCTGTCCTCTAAACTCAACACACAGGCCTCCCCTTATGTTACATTCTCTCTGCAACAGCTCCCTGCATAATTTCATCATCTTATGACCCCAAATTCACCCAGATCCTAATAAGTTACAAATTTGTATCTTTATCCTATGCTCAAACCAGACCTACAGAATCAATTACCTCGTTGACCTACATACTTGGACTTTAATTTATCTCCAATTTAGCAAGACTAATTAGATATGAATTATGGATTTAAATTTAAAGATCTAAAAGAAAATATAAATATTGGATTAGAAAAAGTTAACCTGGGCACCAGTGGCTCAAGTGTGTAATTCTAGCTACTTAGGAGGCTAAGGTTGGAGGCTGGTAGTTCAAAGCCAGACCTGGCAGGAAAAGTCTATGAGATTCTTATCTCCAATCAACCATCATAAAGCCAAAAGTAGAGCTGTGATTTAAGTGGTAGAGCACTATCCTTGAACAAAAATGCTCAGGGACAATACCTAGGCTCTGAGTTTCAGCAACAAGAATGGCACACACACACACACAAAAATTGAACAGGGATAGGATTTGAGACATATCATCAAAATCAGAAACTTCCATAGCAATGACTAATAGTTTTTAAGCCATTTTTAAAAGAAAGTATGTATGCATGTGTTTGGGGTGTTTTAACTATTTCCACATGCCAATTCGAATCAATGGCATGGGTAAAGTCAATAGGATTTTGTTTCCACATTTAGCTCATACAGGAAAGGGCACTAAGTGGAAGCTTAGACAATATTTATTGAAATGCGTTGACTGCTTTTCGTGTTTCCCTTCATAGTCCAAATTGCCTGATAGTTTTGGAAACAAATACTTTAAAACAGCAAATAAATAAATAAAGGCATAATGAATGAGCCACATCTCTTCACATTTCTTTCAAATTTAAAGGCATCAGAAAAACTTGACTTCAGAGGGATTTGACACCAAAAGGACACTGCCGTCTGTCACATTTCAATTATTTCTACTTCTTCACTGTCACATAATTAATACTGCAAATTCTCAGAGACACTGCCCATATATCAAATAGACATGACGTGTTCCCACACACTTCCCCCAGACGCAGGAAATGTAGTACATTAGCCCTAAAATCAGGACATTAAACGTGTATGAAAAAATATCATCACATCATTAGATGAGCAAAATAAATCTGGCCAGTAATGCTTGGCTCTGAGTTCCTTAAAATGATGCTGATTCTGCTAAGTCCTCTATTTCTTCAACTAAAGGTCACCACAAAATGAGACTTAGACAGACAAAGATCTCATTGGTCTTAAAATTTGAAATTAATGGCCTTTCCTTATTAAGTAACCCATTAATCTCAAATAAATGCAAATCCCAATATACACTAGGAGAAAACTTATATCCTAATTTCCTGCTATTGATGTTATCTCCTTACCTGCTATATTGCGTTTACTGAAACAGCTGGGCTCACAACTCAGTCTAAAAAGCTTCATTCCAATATAGCTTCATTCATTAATGTTGAAATTAAGTTATATTAGTCCTGGATTTGTCCATGTTAAAGTCCTCAAATATACATGAAAATGTTATTAGTCATCTGTAGTGTTTAAAGATTAATAATCATGGAAGTCCAATTTTTCAATTGGTCACATTGTAGAATTAGTTGGTAAATTGCACAGATTTTTAAGATCACACATCACTAGTAATTCTAGAACCTTTAAACTTAAAGTTAAGTCTAATATTCATACCAAATTCCCTATGTAACTATGGACTTGCAGGAGATGTCAGGAAAATCAGTTGAGTTAATCAAAGGGAGTGAGTTGTCATGGTGCTCACAAAAGTAAGCTAAGAGGCAAACCACTGATTACACTACTATGTAATAGCATACATACCGTATTCACTACAATAAAAGGAATTTTGGTAATTTGATTTTCTCCTCCTAGCATTAAAAAAAAAAAAAGAAAATTGTCTTATTCAGCTAGGCAACCAAGGCTCATGTCTGTAATCCTAGCTCCTCAGGAAGCTGAGATCTGAGGATCATGGTTTGGCACGAAAGTTCATGAGACTCTCATCGCCAATTTACCACACAAATAAAAAAAAAATAAAAAAGAAGCGGAGCTGTGGCTCAAGTTGTAGAGAATTAGCCTTGAGCAAAAAGCTCAGGGACAGCACCAAGGCCCTGAGTTTAATCTTCAGGAATCACACACACACACACACACACACACACACACACACACACATCTCTTATTTTATTTTGTAACCCCAATATATTGCAGAATTCCTGGCACAAATTGCGTATTTGCTAGGAGGAAGAAAGGAAGGGAGAAAAGGAGGGAGGGAGAGAGAAAAGGAAGAGAAAAAAAGACAATAAGGAGAAAGAGGAGGGAAAGGAGGAGATAGTATACAACTCTAAACTCTATGCATCCATAGGTGCTCCTTGTTTTCATTACTGTGACCATTAGTAAACAGGGCATGGCTGCCCTTTGAGGTGGCTGGTTGCACAGAGAGCATGTTCTCTGCAGGCCCATGTCTCTGATTCTCAGTAGAAGTTCCCCCTTTAAGGCATAATAATCTCTAAACCAGAACACCTCACTATAATCTTTTATTAAGCAAAAATTGGAAACAACCATCACTAACCTATACAGAGTTAACAGGAAAATAAGAAAACAAAATATAGCCTCTTATTTTCTTTCAGAGTTCACCCTCACTCAGACATGCATGTTGTTTTCTAGGCAGGATGCATGGCCAGCAGGTCATCTAAATAAATATCATGGAAAGGAAAAACAACAATACTTATAATCACTCTGCTTTCTTTGTCTTCATAGAGACTTACACTACTTTTTTATCCTCTCACATTCTACTCTCTTGAATTTAGAAAATCTTAAAATTACATTCAAAAACATGAGTACTCTGAGAAATCTGTCAAGATAGGTTGCTTTCTCCTAGTCATTATTGCCCAGTTTTATTAAAAAATAATAGTATGCCAGGCACTGGAATCCTATGTAATCTGGCATGACTGTAATCCTAACTACTCAGGAGAATGAGATCTGAGGATCCTGGTTCAAGCCAGCCGAGGCAGGAAAGGCCATGAGACTCTTATCTCTAATGAACTACTCAGAAAAAGCTGTAAGTGGTGCTGTGGCTCAACTGGTAGAGCACTAGCCTTGAGCACAGAGAGGCTCAGGGACAGAGCCCAGGCTCTGAGAACATGCCTTGGTACCGGCAAAGAAAGGAAGGAAGGAAGAAGGAAAGAAAGAAGGAAAGAAAGAAAGAAGGAAAGAAAGAAAGGAAAGAAGGAAGGAAGGAAGGAAGGAAGGAAGGAAGGAAAGAAGGAAGGAAGGAAGGAAAAAATAATGATAAAATAACATTGTTAACATGTACAAAAAAGTTCAATACAAGGACTGTAAAGAATGCATAAATTTTTATATAAAATATATATTTGTGGTGAAATTCTACCAGAGAGAGTGAGGGAGAGGGAGAGAGAGACACCCACACATGTGAAATCATCCACTTTGGCCAAAACTAAGAAATTTACATAGAATAGCATGACATATCTGTTCTTTCACATGAGGACATTTGAGTGACGCATGATTATTGAACCTGGATTCTAAAGAAACACTAGACAAAAACAAAATGACCATTTTTTAAAATCATCTGAATTGCTCTCCAATTGAAGAGACAAAAGATCTCCCTACACCCACCTCCTCTTCCTTGATGAGTAAACAAGGACCAATGTACTCACAATAAAAATCTGAAAATCTGGGCTGGGAAGGTGGCTCAGTGGTACAGTGCTTGCCTTGCATGCATGAGGCCCTGGGTTCGATTCCTCAGCACCACATCAACAGAAAAAGCTGGAAGTGGCGCTGTGGCTCCAGTGGTAGAGCACTAGCCTTGAGCTGAAGAGCTGAGGGACAGCGCCCAGACTGAGTTCAGGCCCCATGACTGGCAAAAAAAAAAAAAATCTGAAAATCTGAATGTTATGTGAAATGTTTAGTTCCCCCTTAGGGGGGAAAATTCAGGATTTGGTTGGGAAATGAAATCTAATTTTATTTTACAGTAGCTATGAAAGTAAAGATCTCAGTTAGGTATTTGAGGTTCTGAAAATGAAGCAGAGCTTGTAGTAAAATTTTGGATGATATGTAAAATCATAGGCTTCACTGAATTCACCTAGGAAATAAGTTAAAACCTGGGTACTGGTGGCTCATGCCTGTAATCCTAACTACTCAGGAGGCTGAGATCTGAGAGTTGTGGTTTGAAGCCAGTGTGGGCAGGAAAAGTCCATGAGAATCTTGTCTCCAATAATAATTTTAAAAAATATACTACTCAGAAAAGGCCAAAAGTGTTGCTGTGGCTCCAGTGGTAGAGTGCTAACTTTGAGCCAAAGAAGTTCAGGGACAGTGCCCAGGCCCTGACTTCAGGACCAGCACAGAAAGAAAGAAGGAAAGAGGGAAAGAGGGAAAGAGGGAAGGAGGGAAGGAAGGAAGGAAGGAAGGAAGGAGTAATAACTAAGGCCTTGATGACTCCAACATTTAGATGTACAGAAGATAAGGATTCAGAAAAAATTATAGATATCTTTTTTTTTTTGTCGGTCGTGGGGCTTGAACTCTGGGCCTGGGCGCTGTCCCTCAGCTCTTCAGCTCAAGGCGAGCGCTCTACCACTTGAGCTACAGCGCCACTTCCGGTTTTCTGGTAGTTTATTGGAGATAGGAGTCTCACGGTCTCTCCTGCCCGGGCTGGCTTTGAACCGCGATCCTCAGATCTCAGTCTCCTGAGTAGCTAGGATTACAGGCGTGAGCCACCAGCGCCCGGCTTATAGATATCTTAATTAGAGCTTCCCCAGAAGCAACCGTTTCCTTGTCTCTTAAAGGAAAGTTTTTAGCATAGTAGGAAGTAACTGGCTTATAACGATGACCTGAGAGGCATCTAAATTCAAGGAATCATGCCAACTGCATAAATATCTATTATCTTTATTGCACACAGAAAATCCTGTTTGGGGAAGGCAGCAGATATTACTTGTGCCAAAGATATTAATTGAGTAGTCACCAACAGTGTTTGTGATTGAGTGTATTTTACATTTTGTAACACCATGGGAATGTACTATTGGTTACTTTGTCCAGCTTAGCTTTCGCTAAAACTTAACATCTTCCCAAATTAAATGACTCTCCCAAGTGAAAGCTCTCAAGCCTCTTACTCCCTTACTCATTTCATATGTTTCTAATTAAAATGTTTTCTTCACTATTGAAAAATAGTGTGAGTATTCTTTATTTATTGTTCTTATATAAAAGAACAAGAAGATTTGGCCATAGAAAAACAAACAAGTATGACCTCTACTTGAGGACATTTTCTTGTTAAAAAAAAAGGTAACTCTTTGTGACTTTACCATAGGAAAAAAAAGAAGACAGGAAGGCATTATTCTGTATAAATAATGGTTTGGGCACAGCTAACAGCAGACAAATCCTCAAATACATTTTTTTTAGATAACTCATAAAAGTATATTCACCATCTGATCACTTGCCATTTTGTGCCGAAAGGACACTACTTCAACGTAATTCTACTGCCTGAGAAAGCATGAACTTGAAACTTTGGGTTTAAATATTTATTCTGCATATATCTATCCAATGAAAACCATGCTGCTCTTCTACAAGATTGACAGTGTTCCCTTGGTTGTTTGCCTTTAAGGATCATTTAAAGGACCAAGTGGGAAAGGGAAGTTGAAAAGAAAATTAAATGTCACAAGTGAAGGACTGTCACCTCAGATTTAATAATGTCATTATTGAAATTTAAATACCAGGTAATTATGAATATGAAGCTGTGTACAAAATCCACTGCATAATTACCAAAACATATAACCAAGATTCTCCGAGCTAAAAAGAATGAAACTTTCCCCATAAAATTTTCCAAATGACTAATACCTCATACACAGACTGTCATTTTTAGCCCATCATATCTAGGTTGTTAGAAGTTCCTTGGGTTATAAGGCTGAAGTTTAGTTTAATTTTACACCAATGCCACCGAAGAGATCTATTTTCTACATTGTAGTAGATTTCAGCTATGTGTAAATAGATGTGGTCCAGTGCGTTGTGTCTGTGTTCTCCTGGGTTTCTTCTAAATGGTTTCTTGTGAGGCAAACATCGTCTGATTATATTCTGATGTGTGCAGATAAAGATTCTGTCAGAGTTTTCCCAGGGATCATTCAACAATGCACAGCACACAGCGTCATCCCTCACCTTCATCCTTCCGTCCCTATTCTAATATACATCAGCAGAATGGTGACATCCAAGGCCATATTTCATCAACACATGTCTCTCTCCTGATGGATGGGGTTGCATGCCATCATTTTTAAAAGTGACATCGAATTCCTGGTGAGTGAAAATTCATAAATAATATTACAATTAAAAATAAAAGATTACCTAAGAAGGTAGCAAGTATATTTAGATGTGACTTTTAAAAGGCAGATGCATGGTATTTTTCAGATCTCAGAAAGATATATTATGTGGGCCAGGAAAGCTGGCTGGTGAGAGGATGGCTTCTCATCCTTTCTACATTTCCTTGGTTCTTTCCCAGAAGCACACACTCGGAGGGAAGAGTTACATCAAGATCTTAGGATATTAAGAATACATAAGGAAGTCATAAGTGCATCTTTCAGGTTGGCAACCTTCTCAAATTGTCAACAGTAGTGCTTGTATTAGGTTTCTCCTTTTTATTGTACTTTTTCACCCCTCTATCTTCTTTGTATCCTTCCTAATCAGTCATCAGGATGAGGATTAGCTGAGCATGGGGAAGAGTCCTGGGAAGTGTGATCTTCCTCAAGCCAATCCAATTGTCTGCCATTCCAAACCCTACTGAAGATGCGGCACTAATAGGAGATGATGAATTAAAAGGCAAAGAAACCCATGTAAATGACCCAGAGACTAGCAGACCAAGGACTAGCTATGGTATGGAAATGAACCCAGGACAAAGGTAGCAACTGGCTCTTTGGATTAGTTATCTTAACACAAGTGTGTCCCACCACTCGGCTTTTTATTGATTAAGATCAAATCTGATTTGAAGCTGCAACCCTCCATACCATGTGTCCAACATCATTTGTGAGACCTTTTTTTGTTGTGCCAGTACTAGCATTTGAACTAAGGGCCTGTTGCTTGGTCAGGAGGTACCATACCACTTAATTCATACCTACAGTTGGGAGCAAGTTGTGTGTGTGTGTGTGTGTGTGTGTGTGTGTGTGTGTGTGTGTACTCTTGTGCCAGTTCTGGGGCTTGAACTTGGGGCTTGGGCACTAGTCCTACACATTTTGCTCATGGCTAATGTTCTACCACTTGAGCCACTGCTTCCCTTTTGGCTGTTTTGGTATTTAATTGATTTAATTGCATTCTTATACCATGCTTCTGATTTCTGTTTTCATGAGAACCAATTGTTTTAGGTCATCTTCTTTTAGAAAATTGAGACCTGCATCTAATACGTATACCAAAGTCTCTATATAACTTCTGGCTTGCAGGGAGGTGTCATGAAAATCAACCAAATTAATCAAATGGAGTAAGTTGTCATAGTGTTCACAAAAGTCACCTAGAGGCAAACTACTGGTTAGACTACCTTGTGAGAGGACTATACTAAAGAAAGGCTTGGTAATTTTGATATTCTCCACCTGCCATGAAAAACATTTAAGTACCTGATAAGAAAAGTACCTGATAAAAACATTTAAGTACCTGATAAGAAAAGAGATAATAGTGTTCCCCATCCCTCCCTGGGCTGGGGAGGAATAGGGAACACTATAATCTAGAAATTTCATGCTATATATTGGAGTTAGAAAATAAGACTCCAACTAGAGTTGCACTGTCTACCACTAGGGGGCTTTGTTCTCCACTTGCTTAGGGGAAAGACTCACAGAGGAACTCATCCCCTTCCTTGGCCCTGGGCTCCTCCAGTCAGCATCCTTAAGCCCTGCACCTAATACAATGCTTCATACACATAAACTTCAGCCTTTTCCAGGGTTGATAACCACCACCTACAACCATCCTTTCACCTTTCTTACGCTCAATTTTCTCTCATAGCAGAACATGTCATCTAGGAAAACCACACAGAGGAAACTAGAAGGAAGCAAGATCCACCATTACCATAAATTTAATTCAAAATAATTTTTAGGCTGACGGAAAATATTGTTTAAAACATAATCAGTGGAATATTTCATCTCTAGCAAAATAAGCACATTGCTGATCAAGGTAAAATGTTTTCATTTGTCTTGGATTTTTTCCATAGTGATTTTTACAAGATTCTCAAACCAAGGAAATACAGTCTTAGAATCTGTATCTTTCAGGAATGAAAGCATCAGACAGAAATTCTCAAGTGCAAAAGAACTTAAAGAATATAACGCTGATGAGCTTTTCTTGAGAGGTCAAAAATGTCGATATTAAAATCTAACTGCAGCTGGATACCAGTGATGTATGCCTGTAATCCTAACTACTCAGGAGACTGAGATCTGAGCATCTGAGGTTGAAGCCACACAAACAGGAAAGTTCATGAGACTCTGATCCCCAATTAACCAGCAGAAAGCCAGAGTGGAGTTGTAGCCCAAGTGGTAGAGCTCTAGTGTTGAGCAAAATATCTCAGAGACAGTGCCTAGGCCCTGAGTACAGGCCCCAGGACTCATACAATCACATGCATATATACACACAAGATACAGTGTTCTTTTCTCTGATCAAGTGTACTTTGGGTCTGTTTTTTGTTTGTTTGTTTTTATTTTTTTTCAGGTCCTGCATGGAGCCTGAACTTTAGACTGGGCTCTATCCCTTTACCACTTGAACCACAGTTCCTCTTCCAGTTTTATGTGGTTAACTGGAGATAAAAGTCTCACAAACTTTCCTGCTGGGCTTCTAAATCTTGACCCTCAGATCTCAGCCTCCCGAATAGCTAGGATTACAGGCATGAGCCACCTGAACTCAGCTTGGGTCTATCTTTTTTATCCAAAATGTAGCTAAGTAGGAATAATGCAGGGAGGGTTTATGTACCTAACAGTAAAAGAAGAGCTAATAAGTAGTTAACTATAAATGTTTGGTTGCTCAGGATTATGAACTCCGAATTGGAGGTATCACCTTCCTCCCATGGACATAACTTGAAACAGAGTCAAGCCAATTGATGAGCCTATGGGAACACTGAGGGGACTGAGCTGAACCTGTCTCTGGCAATGTCATTAAGGCGATGACGTGTACGGAAGGCAATTGTGCCAGTAAGTCACTGCCAGATCAGACAGCGTGGCTGCCATTATTCCCAAACAGCAACCATCAATAAAAGCAGCAGATTTTTAAGGACATATTTCCTGCGGAACAAAATTGAAAGAAGGGGAAAACAGAAGACAATGCCAACAAAACAAGAATATTTCCACATACAGCTAAAACCTTTTTGTTGTTGTTGTTGTTGTTGTTGGCTTTGGGGCTTGAACTTAGGGCCTGGGCACTATCCATGAGTTCTTTTCCTCAAGGTTAACACTCTACCACTTTATGCCACAGCTCCACTTCCAGCTTTCTAGTGGTTAATTGGAGATCAGAGTCTCATGGACTTTCCTAGCTGGGCTGGCTTTGAACTGTGATCCTCAGCTCTCAGCCCCCTGAGTAGGTAAGATAACAGGCGTGAGCCACCAGCGCCCAGCCAGCCAATAAGTTTCTAATCTCTTGGATTTGCGTTTTGCAAATAATTAAGATATACATATGGTTATAGATAGATATCAGGCATGATCTTTGCTTGGAATATAAGGAGATCACATGTCCCAGGAAGGGTGAGTACAGCAAAGATGAAAAGCCTTGGATAAGAAATCAGCGTGTGTGAAATTGACTGCAGAAGCAGGGAGGTGAGGAAGCCACTTCAGCGCCAATGCCTTACTAGACAGTCAACAGTACATAGGCCCAAATGTGTGACCCTCCTGCCTCAGCCACCTAAGAGCTGGGCGTGCGCTGTGTACTGCCACCTCCAGTTGGAAATGTCCTTTTATGGAGGTAGTTTCTCCCTCAGACACTGACATGGTATATGGGTGGCACAGCAGAGAGCGGGCAGCTCACAGGGAGTTCCATAGCTGCCCTTTCCAATATGGTGGCCTCAGTCACAGACAGCTGTGGGAATGAGGATCATCCAAAATTAATACGCATTTCATAGATTTACTGGGGATGAAAAGAATGTAAAACAACATCTTAGTAATATTTTTGATCAATTATATGTTAAAATGTCATCTGGAGTTAGGAGTTAGGTAAAATAACATAGATTATTAAAATTAACTATATCTAATTTTTTAATGTTACTACAGAAGACTTTACAGTACATATAGGGTTTGTGATATATTTCTATTAGACAATGCTACTCTTTGGGATTTGGGGAGTAAGCAGAGCTACAGATCTAGTATAAGCAAAGAAGAGTAGAATTATGGACATGCCATTGTTGATCTGTTTTGCACAACCAGGCTGAAGCCAAAGGTGAACTTGATCACTCATTGCTACTCTAAATGGGGACTATACACTAACACCAGCCTGTACTGGTCTCTAAGAAGCATAGCTTTTGAAACTCTTATGTAACTGAAAAGAAAAACACAACATCGTGGATGTATGGGTTTGCGTTCTTTTATTTTTATTAATTTATTTCAATTACATTTTATGATATTTCTAATTACAGTGTTAGAATTGAAAGTTTAAAGAATTCGGGTGATGAAATATTTAATTCTGATTCCCATGGAAACAGAGATTTAGAAATTTCACACATACTTGCTACAAGCCAATGTTATATGAAAAGTAAATATATCACATACTACCCCAGCAGTAGCTCTGTCTAAATATCTTCGAAGGCATAGCCAAATTAATTATATATCAAACTAGTCTCAATTCTATTCAAATGATCCATTTTCTGTAAAATATAAAAGTTGGAAAGATTTACTTTAGCCAGCTTCATAACAACATAATTTGGGAAGGTCTATGTTTAGAATTGGAGCAGAACAACAGTTTCCATTACATTGGGAGCCTCTCACTGCCCTAAGTCAGGGTAAACTCAATCTGTTGAGATACTGTGACCTGGATATGAGAAGAACAAAAAATAAAATAAACGCTGTTTGATTAAAAAAAAAAAAAAACAAGCGAAGTTAAGCACAATTGAGTTTGGCAATGCTTTAGCACTGACTGAGATTCACTTTGCCAACAGCCAAAACAAAGCAAAGCAAAACTCCTGCTTGTAGCCAAGGACAAGTGTCCCTTATCTATAGTTCTACAGGCATAGAAGGCTGAAATCTGAGTGTCAGAGTTTGAATCCAGTCCATGCAGAAAAGTCTGCAAAACTCTTGTCTCCAATTAGTCTTCAAAAAGCCAGAAGTGGAGGTATGATTCAAGTGGTAGAACACCAGCCTTGAAAACGCTAAGTGAGAGTGTAAGTCCCTCGAGCCTGAGGATCAGCACACACACACACACACACACACACACAACACTAAAACTCTGGCTTGCCTATTTACCATAGCCTAGCTCTGGAAATAGCCCAGATACCCTTCAATGGAAGAACAAATCAAGAAAATGTGGTATACCTACTTGATATACTATCCATCCATTAGGAAGAATTATATTACATCATTTGCAAAGAAATGGATGAACCTGGAGAAAAAAATCACGTTAAGTAAGTCAGACCCAAAGAAATAAAGAATGAATGATTTTCGTAATGTGTAGAAGTTAGTTCTAATCTATAAATGTCTACATAAATTCACAACTATGCAAGTGTACAAAGGTATGTCTTAATTGAAGGGGATTATTTGCAGGGGAAAATTATAAAGGTATAACACCTTAAAAAAATGAAAAAGGAACACACAGTCCAACAGAATGAACACCAGGAAGCTGACACTTGAGGGGTGGGGGCAGGGAAGTCAAGTGGAGGTGGGTAATGAATAGAGACAGAAAGGGGTGTAGAATGCAGTCATAATATTTAATGCTCCTGTGAAACTAGGCAAATTGAGTGGAGGCTTGGGGTGGAGGAGAAATGGGAGAGAATGACGAAAGGGGGTGATATCGATCAAGATACACTGTACTTATGGAATGACATCTTTAATAATAATGCCTCTGTACAATTACTTAAAGATAATTCTTTTAAATCCTGCTTGGAGGAGTTAAAATTGCTCTCCTTCCCACTGAAACAAAGACTATGTTCAGCGTAGATGTTGGAATCCCTACTTCAAGGCATCAGAAAGTCAGATTTGTCTGGCAGCTTTCCAATCAGAGAAAGCTGATTGGACCCTTCAGTCTTTGACTTCATAAGATATTCCCAAATTCATGAGTTTATAATAAAGACATAAACAATAACGACTGAGATTTTATTAACTCAAGGGCATTTTCTCCTCAGATTCAATAATCCCAAATTTAGCAATTCACTCTGCTTGCTTGCTACAAATTCCAGAAAAGAGGCCCTTGATAAGTTCTCCTTTATCAGATGCTTAAAGGCCCTTTATGCTGATTTAACTTGACTTTCATAACTCTTAACATGATTTTCCTCAATGTTGCTGACATGGTTAAGTTTTTAAGAGACAAGTTTTTTTAGAGAATTCTGGTGTTTGAAAGATCTGAGGAAAGTGGAAAGAATATGAAAAAAGAAAAAAATGAAATAAACCTGCCAAGGCACCTTCGCATCACTCTATCTTTATGCTTCCCACTTCCTCTTCCATCCTAATAAAGGGTGGGTGGTGGTACCAAAATGCCAGCTGACCGCAGTTGTCAAACAATCTCATCTCAGGTTGGCAAAAATGCATGCCAGAAAAGGTGGTTTTCACCGTTCTCATAGTACCCAGTGAGTTACTGAAATAGATAACTACTCCAGTGTGGAATGGTCGCGAGTTCTATCAGCAAGAAAACCAAATTCCTCATTTGCATAGTCTCTATCCTCTTGGAATTTTCTTTTTCCTTTGGGGAAAGGAAGAAAGAAAGAAAGAAAGGAAGAAAGAAAGAAAGAAAAAGAAAGGAAGGAAGGAAGGAAGGAAGGAAGGAAGGAAGGAAGGGAAGAAAGAAAGAAAGTAGAAGCCTTTTCTTTGTCAGACTTCTCACTGCTCCTACTTTGTTCCCATTTTCAGAACAGGTATGGAAGGAAACTTTCCATAATGCTTTATTGGGATCGTCTAGTATTCCATTCATTTCTCTATGTCCCAAAATGCACAGATAGACTCTCCGTCAGGATCCATGTGTTCTGCTACCATTTATTCTGCTATTATTTATTCTGATCATCTGGAAAATCAGCTTTCATCTGTCTAAAGTTCCTTCTGGGCAGCCAGGATATCACTGCATAATTTACAATTTACATTGTGTGTGACTCAAACCATGGGAGAGGCCAGATGTGCAATGATGTATGATCTCATATGAATGGTCTTGAGTTCATCACGTCATGCCTATATAAACCATCTACCTCATGAATCCTCTTCATATTCCTCCCTAAATCACTGCCAAAGCTGGAGCTAGTTGGACCCCTGGTTCTCTGTCTTTGATTATAATACACTTAATTGGCCTGTGTCTAGTTTTTCCTTTAAATTGTCAGCATCATGAAACCTGCATGGAAATCTATACAATCAGCCTTTATTAAAATCTTAATTTCGCTAAACTGAATTGTGCTCTTGGTTCTACTCACTGGGAAGTCATTTGCTCTCTTGTCTGCTTCTCTGAAGCATATTAATGACTTACACATTTTCTGACCTTGAGAATTTCACTTTACCAATTCTGATACTATCTTGTCCTCCCAAACTCTAAGTTTTCTTGTAGAATCCTCGTGCTGATCCATAAGGCTCTCCCAACAAAAGGGAATACCACAACAGTAGGAAAGAGATGCTGGATCAGTTAGTCTACAGACTGCTACTTACATTCTAAATAGGTTTAAGGTTACCTCTGTGAAATCCTGCTTAAGAGCACTTCTCTTCTGATGGAGGAATAATGTTTCAAGCATTATCAATCAATGAATCTCATTGGGCATTTCCCACTGGTCCTTATATTGGTGATTTATGTATTGGTGATTTATGTATATTGGCTCATTTCACAACTATTAATCTTGTTCAGTCATTAATCTGTTTCTATCCATTAATCTTTTCCCATCCATTGAAGAACATGGTGATGTTATAATAATACATAAGACAAAAAAAGTTGTTTTTTAGAAGTCTGGAGTTTGGTTTAAGAAAAAAAGGAGCAATTTGTATATAGATTTATCTTCCCAAAGACACAAGTGTTAAAGAATGAAAAAAATGAAGATATTATTAGGATAAAATGGCATGTAATCTTTTCAAGTGGCAAATGATTCTAATAAATTTTTATAAAATGGCTCAAACTTTATTGTCAATTTCCCTGAAGAATTATTAGCAACAACTTCAAGTTCTAAGATCCTTTTTTTTTTCCTTTGCTGTGCTGACCAACCTTGCTTACTTCGGCAGATCTATTTCTGAGTACAGAAACAACTTGGCTCTTTTTCCAGCCACTAAGAAAAATAAATATTTTTCACCCTCTTTCCACCTCCACATCATCTCCACCCATCAGCTCCAACTACCTTAATGTCAGTTAGACTAAAATGTGATCCTAGAAGAAATTTTCAAATTGGCCTGCATCTTACATAGAGGATACAATAAGTTAAAAAAAAATCCTACTTCAAGGTCCATATCCTAAAATATTTCTAGGTTCAGACTAGTATCATTGATTGTGCCTTGCACCTACTCTGTATTTGTGACTAAGAAAAGATTTGGAAATTGTGGAATGATTTGGTTATATCTTTAAGCATCAAAAAAGACACAAGCACAACCATATTTTAATCCATCACTTCAGACATCAAGAAGCAGGAAAGATCCTACTGTGAAGGGCTCTGGTCCTTTGGTGATCGTGAAAGCCCAATTTTTGATATACCTATATAGTCAATGAATGTTAGAGAGAAAAATCACATGCTATCTTTCCAACTCTTCTTGTATTTTTGGTGGTACTGGTGTTGGAAACTAGGGCCTCATACCTACTTTGGCCTGTGTTACACCACTTGAGCCATACCCCTTTTCTAATCTTCGTTATTGCTCAGGTCATAGAAAAATTGGGAACTGAAAACTATCTCTCTGATTCTGACTATGAAAGGTTGAATTCAAGGCATTCTGGTCTACTCTCTCAGGGATACATGGAATGTCACAGGAAGTGTCGCTATCTCATTAATTCTGCTCTGTGTAGGATGAATATTCTCCTTGCTTCTCAATTCAAAAGGTATTCTCTACAAAATTAGTTATGCAAACACTGTCACATACTGTTCATTTTAGGGCACAATAGTGTAGTGCAGTCCTTCAAGTTGGGCTAGTCATAGTTGTAGAGATTGAATTTACCTTCCCTTCATATTGTAGAACATTCAAAAATCTGGAAACCGGAAGAAACAAAAGCTTGCTACTAATGCCCATCAGAACATCCTGTTAACCAAGAATCTAAGCCTTGCACACTAACCTTTCACCTGAGTACAGTCAGTCAGGGGTACTCTTGGCTTATTGGTATTTCTGTGACCCAAATCCTTTGTCAACACTGCTCCATGGAGGCAATAGAATTCTAGATTGCTTTTTGTACATTCTAGGATTGGCTCTAATAGAAATTGTGCCCATAATTCCAATCCTGCCTTATATAACCACCTTGTAAGCCCCACTCCTGTTCCAGAGGGTTTTCCTTCCACACTTCCTAAGATCTGTGCTCTGACCCTTTAAAACCCAAGCATTTGAGAATATCTGTGCATAATGCCCCTGGAAATGACTTGTGTTAACAGTAACTAAAATGAAGTTTCATCTGGCAGCCAAGAAGGGAAAGAGGCCTAGAAGAAGGGGGACAAAATCAAGGCTCCCTGAGATGGCTGGGAAATCACCATCAGCCACACAGTGGTCAAATCCATTTGTGAAATGGCCAATCACAAGTTGGTAATAGAGTCCTAGAAAAATTTCTAGCTCAAATGGATCCTGTTTCTTCCCCATGATTGACACTCATTAAGTGTTACAAAGCTTTCACGCTGGAAAAATCTCACCATGGTGATGCCTGAAAGAGAGGAAAAGTTTGCCAAATAGTTACATAAAGATAGCTAGGTCTGAGCTATGTCTGCTTAAAGGTCAAATTAAGCATATCCACACTGCTTCTGATTAACCAGACAAGTAAATACAAACCCCCGATCCCCTGGCTTAAAGGAGATTTCACCGTGACAAGCAGAATGTCATTTACTAGACTGCTTTCAGACAAATCCACTCAAATTTACCTAATTACAGGATATGCTCCGTCCAGGAGCTTCCTTGGCACTTCCCCATGAAGAAAAGCATCAGTAATTGGCCAAAGGATGTCAGATACACAGCCTTTCAAGTAGTGTCTCTAAACCCCATTTCACAGAACAATGGATTTGTTACTAAAAATTCCTGATGGACTATCAAGGAAATGCGAAGCCAAAAGGTAGCAAAGGAAAGAAAGAGCTCTGCTCACTGCCTGGATCCCATCTTTCAGTCATTGAGCATTAATAGGATTTAAAATGAGGCTGCTGATGCCCAGATGGTTTTAGTCATAGATGAGATTTTATCATGAATATAAATATAAATACATAGAAAGAGAGCTGGATGGAGAGGAGAAAGGGACCTCAAGGCTAGGGACAGAGAGAACTAAACAATACATTTGTCCCTCAGAAAGTCTCTCTTCCCTTAGGCAAGAGAGCATTCCTGTGCCTTAAGAATGAAAATTCACAATGGGGAAAGGCAGCAGGACCACCCAAAAGAACAAAGTCGCCAGCATGAGAAGTTAAGGTAGGAGAGAAAGGTTGAAGAGCAGTACTCAGAGCTCTAAAATAAGAATGGACAATAAAGGAAAAGGAGAAATAGATCCTTTCATGCTCATGTATTTTTTATTTGTTTGTTTTTTTAACTCAGGGCCTGGGCGCTGTCCCTGAGCTTCTTTTGCTCAAGGCTAGCACTCTACCACTTGAGCCACAGCATCATTTCTGGCTTTTTCTGTTTAGGTGGTACTGAGGAATCAAACCCAGGGCTTCATGTATGCTAGGCAAGCACTCTAAGCACCACTAAAGCCCCATTCCCAGTCTGCTCATGTGGTCTTTTGTACCATCTTCCACCAGCCAACTAAAGGCAGGGGAGAGTTACAGGGAGATCTTTCTCACTTCTGGTGACCAGTGTTTGTTCAAGTTAGCTCAGTGCTTGTGAGCCTAGGGGCCTCGCTGTAATTAGAAACCCTTTGAATGCTGTACGGCTAGTCACTGTAAGCTTTTTGAGAGATTTAGCCACATATCCAAGGACCATCATTTAAATATGCAACCATGTTCGCTACAAGAAAGACATCAATGTGGTAGGCACAAGAGAAATGTCAGTGGGAAAAAAAAACCACACAACATAGTATAGGAAGTGGAGCTGTGGCTCAAAGGAAATGAACAGGAGAGGGTACAAGAAGACAAGAATTAAACAGCTAACCCTTAGAGACCAGCCTGCCATTCAGGAACTATAGCAGAAAGCAGAGGTCAAGCATGGGTCACTCCTGCCTCCTCTATCCAAACGAGCCCACTTTGGTCATCCGATGAAAATGGCCTCACTGCTGTATCTCTGGGTCAAGACTCCAGTTCCAGACAAGCTCAGATTAGAACACTTTTTATTTCTGGACATTCTTCCATCTAAGTCTTTACCTTAAACTCTTCAGGTGTCCTCAGATGACCGAGTCACAAACACTCCTGTCAGGAGTACTTGACACTAACTAAACACATTGTACCAGAATGGAAATCTGTTGCACAGAAGGTGATGATGGTATCTCCTGACCTGGGGCAGGGGTTGGGCAGTGTGGAGGGATGGCGGGGGGGGGGGGGGGGGGGGGGGGCGTGGGAGTAAATGAAGGGAGGGAAGAAGGAGGGGGGGGACAGGATCTTCCTGCCTCCTATCCAGACTTCTCAAAATCAGTAGGAGCAGAGGGTAAAATTAGTATCTTTTAATACAAGGAGACTTGTCATTTTCTTCTTTATTGACATATAATGACCCACTTTCCACCAACATTGTCCAAAAGTACTTTCCAAGTGAACCAAGTTTCATATTTAATTAGAAGGATTCAAAACATATCCCACATGAATTATTATTTTTACATTAGTTTTTTTTTTACATATTTACATTTCCTTCCTGACAATTAGAAGTCTTTATCATTAAAACAATCAAGTATTGAGCATCTTGCTTTATACTCAGGCTGGGAAACGAAGGACTTAATGCAAAATATCTGATCTTAAAGTTTCTACTTTATAAATTGTCAAGGGTTATACTGTTTGTCTTCACAAACAGTATAATTTTAGAGAAATTAGAGACTAGGATGCATAGCATTTCGTAAGCTTCAAACTATGTGATAGAATAAAATGAAGAAGGGAATGATCAAGTCATTAATATTTCATCAAAGAAAGAAAATTATTTCTCGAGGGAGATGGTCCAATTTCAACATTTTGTGGGCCTAGGTGAAGCCTGATTCAAATCTACCTTACTGCACAGGTACTAGGTTTAGTAAGTCTTATGTCTTTGCTCCATGAGGACCTTGCGTAACTGTAGAAAGGCAATGGCTACATTTACAGTGTGGTCTCTCTCTAGATAAACAATTTCATTTAAAATTATATTTTAATTTTTCAATTAAGTTTTTTATTGTGAAAATACTGTACACAGGGGTTACAGTTACATGAGCAAGAAAAATTATATTTTAAAATTGTGAACCTCTTTAGTGTATACTGACAAAGATTTTCAATAGTAAAGGAGAGGCATTTTTATACTTGTTTCCTTCCCACTCCTCACAGAAAGACCCTTTAGAGTGATCAGGCACCATTTCATCTTTGTTCAGCTCCAGGAAATATCCCTTTGTGTTTTGCATTGTCAGATATGTCAAACTTGGCTAATATCTATCTCTCACTTCAAGAAAAAGAAAAAAAACATTGCTATTATTCAAAGTTCCATAAATCTTCAGAACCAATTTGTGCAGAAACAATATTGATCCTCTTGTCTCTGCAGTTGCATAGTAATTTTTATTTAATGCTGATTACGCCATTACTCAGGGTGCTATGCTATATATGGATGTTGGCTTCACACCTTCTCAGGTTATTACTGAGATTAGTTGATAATGGACACAAATTCAAGTCTTGCCCAAGTATACAGGAAACACGAATAATTCATTGTCTAGCCACATTGAACTCCCAGTTCAAAATTGTATAATGGGAATGTAGAACAACATGTTCTCCGAAGCATGTCTTTTCTTGAACTATTTATGCCATAATCACTGCATTCCTATAATAAGGGATTTAAATTCCACTTAGAGTTTATGGTGCCTCCATCTTCCAAATGCCTGATGTAGAAGTGTTGGAGAAGAGTGGGTCATTTATGTGAGTGTCTATTTCTTGTGGAGAAGCAAATACATGAGTCTGATCCAAGAAAGCTCCAGGATTGCACACTATTAGTTAACGACTCAAACAGAATATCTAATCTAAAGGGTTTATTGGGATTGGGAAAAATGTATTCCCGTACCCATCCCTAGAAAACTGGCCTGATGTATAAAGCTGGAAGAAGGGGTGAGGTAACTCCCCTGGGTACCAGTTCTGTGGACCCCACAGAACATTGCACGCCTTATGACATACTCTGTCTCTGTCTCTGTCTCTCTGTCTATGTTATTCTCAGTCTCTTTGTCTGTCTATCTGTTTCTCTCCCTCTCCTGCCCCCCTTTCTCTCTCTCTGGTCATCAGATTAAAATGGTGCTGCACACACAGACACATATGTAGCTTTAACCTAAGGGTCATCAGTACATCATTGGTAGCCAATGAATGACAGTCACCCAAATTGGCTTATGAGAACCACTCTAACATTCTAATGGCAATTTTATGAATGGCATTCTTCAGGGATTAGAAAGAGTGCTCATCTTACTACCAAATCACCCTGTTCAAAAGGGCACAGAACCTCAGAAAGATCCCATCCCCTTTCAGGTGGGGGCCATATCTTTTTGCCAAGGCAAAGTTATGTTCCCTAATATTGATGTGTATGTTGCCATGAGAAAAAAAATGTTTCTTGATTTATTGCATTCTGAGTCCATCCTGCAGTTACCTTGGCAGGGCTAGACCACATAATTTGGGGGACCTTACACAGGCCAGCCGCTAGATGTTCCCCATGTGTGTACTGCCCTAGTAGCTCTGACCAGTCATAAAAGGGCACTCACAAATGATTAAGAAAGGTGCTTGTCACAAGATCAATAGAAAGCCCACGGATTGGGAGAAGATCTTCACTAGCCATACAATGGACAATGGTCTCATATTTAAAATATACCTGGAACTCAAAAAATTAAATCCCGCAACAACAAATCCTCAAAGAAACAACTGCCCAATAAATAAGTGGGCTAAAGACTTAAAGAGAAACTTCTCTGAAGAGGAAAGAAGGATGGCCAATAGACACATGAAGAAATGCTCAACCTCCCTAGCCATAAAAGAAATGCAAATCAAAACAACATTGAGATTCTACCTCACTCCAGTTAGAATGGCTATAATCAAGAACACTAATAACAACAGATGCTGGAGGGGATGCAGACAGAAGGGAACCTTACTTCATTGTTGGTGGGAATGTAAACTTGTTCAACCACTTTGGAAAGCAGTATGGAGGCTCCTCAAAAGACTCCCCTATGACCCAGCAATCCCACTTTTGGGCATTTACCCAAATGATCACAAACAAGACCACACTAAGGCTACCAGCACAACTATGTTTATTGCAGCATTATTTACCATAGCTAAGATATGGAACCAACCCAGATGCCCCTCAGTAGATGAATGGATCAAGAAAATGTGGTATATATACACAAAGGAATTCTAAGCCTCCATTAGAAAGAATGACATTGCCCCATTTGTTAGGAAATGGAAAGACTTGGAAAAAATTATATAAAGTGAAGTAAGCCAGGCCCAAAGAAACATAGGTCCCATGGTTTCCCTTATTTGCAATAACTAGTATATGTCTGAGACTAGTAGAAAAAATCAGATAAGTTGATGTTAGGTGAAATGAACCCCAAGACAAGTATTCAAATGTTTTTTCTTTCATGCGATTGTTTCTAACATATTTATAAGATGATTTCTTTGTTGCTTTGTATGTCCCTCCCCCATGGTATAACCCCTGCTCTCACTGTATTTGATGTTGGTATAATTTGTGGAGGGGAAGGGCAAAAACAAATCATTTAAATAGGGATACAGGTGGACCCATTGCAACAATGAGATGTACAAGTCATTATGTCAAAAAATGAATTTTACAACTTTGGCCAGGTGTGGGGGGGGTGGGGGGGAGGAGGTGGGAGATGGGAAGGGATGGGAAGGGGAAACAAAGGAAGAGGCTACAATGCTTGATAAGAAATGTACTCATTATCTTGCCCATGTAATTGTAACTACTCTGTATGGTATTTTCACAATAAAAAAAAAAAGAAAAGAAAAAAAGAAAGGTGCCTGTCAGGACCAGGACCCCACACACAACTCGATCTTAGCTCTTGTCTGAATGACAGGACTGGGCCCAGATCATCTCACATGAAAGGCTTTCCCAGAGGAGGGAGCCTTGAGGAGCAGTCTTGGGCAAGAGCCTCAGTGCTACAATCTATGGGTAAAACTAGTGACTTAAGGCAAGCACTGCCACTGGCTGAATACAAGTCTCAGACCTGTCTCATATGTATAACCTGGAAAAGATACAAACCAAAGAGAGACATAGCGCGTCTTCCTTGTCCTCCGCTCCTTCCTAGTTAAGTGGAAGATTTGTTTCACTCTCACATACTCATTCAGAAGACTGAGAGCGGGGCTCCTTTTTCTCCACACCAGTCGAAAACTAGTCAGTACTATGTAAAATTCTCATTTTTACCCTGCTGAGCAGGGGCTAAGCCAGGTCACGTGGTGTGGGAGGCTAACACAATTTTGAGAGCCTTATTAAAGAAAGATAATGTCAAATATCAAAATACAAAACCTGGCTACAATAGTTAATGCTCTTCTACAACAAGAAAAGTCAGGATCAATAACATATTTCACAAGTTAACATACAACTTCATACACACTTGTTATTTATAAGACTGTTATTTATAATATTGTTTATGGTTTGATTTCCAACAAATGAAAAATTATTTTTTAAAAACGTTTTGTGCAATCCCCATTTAAAAAAAAAGATGATCAGTATCTAATTATAAGCACTGCATTTTCAACTACTCCTTGCAGAGAAAGCTCCTGAATTGACAAGGTGCTGATGAAAACTGAATTCCCCATTTGTAATAATTTTACACATCTGATCACTAGCTTCAGGCTTCATACAGTCATGCTTCCTTTTCTTCCACCTCTGATTATCTTGATTCATCCTATTTTGTGTCTTCTGAGCTGTCACGTTTTACTCATTACACCAGTGGAAAGAAGCTTGGTGGTGAAATTGCTAGAAACCATTATTTCATTAGGTCAGCAATAATTTATCTGGATACATGAAATTCTAGTTCCAATATAGAGCAGTCATTCAAAACTTAATATATCTTCTACTTTCTCTTGACCAGATTTAAAGTGTCTGTGGCCACTTCAAAGCTACCTGACCTGAAGAGAGTGTAGCAAAATGCATAAAAGTCAAAATACCTGACTATTTCAAACATCACAAAGCATGATACCATGCACACATATCGCTAAGACTCTCCTCTTGGCCTTGGACAATAGTCATATGCCACAGAAAGTTTTTGGCCATTGATAGACCATATATAACAACGGTGATCCCACAAGATTATAGAGATGCTAAGAAATTCCTATATCCTACGACATCACAGCCATGCTAAAAGCCAGTGTAATGTATTATACATAAACATTTGTGTGGATGTTTACATAAACGAACACATTATACTGAGCACCATATAAAAATATAACACATGCCCCAGATAGAGACACAAATATTTTTTTTCTTTCTTGCTATTGTTTCTAACATATTTATAATGTGCCATGTGATTTTTTTGTTTCTTTGTATGTTCCTCCCCCCACGGTATAACCCCTATTTTCACTGTATTTGATGTCAGTGCCCTGCATCTTCTATATATACTTCCCTAACTCGGGGAGGAGAAGGGAAATAACAAAATGCTGAAATAAGGATACAGGTTGACCCATTGTAACAATGAGATGTACAAAACACTGTTGAAAATGAGCTTCACAACTTTGCAGGGGCAGGGAGGGGGTGTGGTAGTTGTGGAGGTGGGAGAGAAGGGATGGTAGGGGGAAAACAAAGGAGGAGGCAACAATGCTCCATAGGATATGTACTCATTACCTTGCTCATGTAACTGTAACCCTTCTCTACAGAATTTTTACAATAAAAAAGTACGCAAAAATATATAACACATGCAATTATTTAACGTATATAATCCGGGATAATTTTCATAAACAGCTATGTTACTGATTTAGGTTTTTCCTGTGTTATACTTTTATATCAATTGCAGTGTGTGTTTCTTGCACTTAAATAAAAACATTGCTGCTGGGCATCAGTGGCGCATGCCTGTAATCCTAGCTACTCAGGAGGCTGAGATCAGAGGATCTGGTTCAAAGCCAGCCTAGGCAGGAACATCCATGACTCTTATCTCCAATTAACCATCAGAAAACCAGGCACTGTGGTTCAAGTGGTAGAGAACTAGCCTTGATCTGAAGAGCTCAGGGACAGCACCCAAGCTCAGAGTTCAAGACCCATGATCGAAAAAATAAAATGCCACAAAACAGCACTTTGTGTTTGGCCAGCAGTAACCCTATATATAAGATAATGTTCACCAGCTTCTTGATTGGATCCAAAAAGCCACATGAGTGATTACCCTACGCCATCTAGGCTTGTGTTCAACTGTGTATCATACATTTAATGATATGAACATAATAATGAAATCACCAACTGGTATATTTTGAGGATGAGTCCCCTTTGTTTGGTAACATATGACAGTGGTCCCATGAAATCAAGGGTCTCTGAAGTTTCAGCTCCATGAGCTCAATAAGTAATAGTAATAATCAGTAACAACACTGGTACTGAGATAAGTTTCTAGGATAAGGACCATAATGCAAACTTTTCATTTTCTAGATCTATAAACTGATAGAGAATGCGATGGGCTATATGGGCAAAATAATTTGAAAGGCAGATATTTCTAATATTTATAATTTGAGGATGGTGTACGTCTTCCTTTTAGATAAGAAAGGGTACTCAGAAAATTGTGCATCTCTTTCATTTGTCTGGTTGGATTTCTGTAAGAAAGGTGGCAAAAACCTGGGGTGACTTGATAAAGACCTTGCTCTTTTTAGTACAAACCTGATTCCATAATGCACTGCCATGGGCTTCTTTTACTTAACCACAGGTTTCTCCTACAGAGTGTCCATTCTTTCTAGACATATACAAGGTCTTTTTGTTTTCTAATGAAATTAACCTCTGTAGGCAAGAGAAACTAGCTTCTATTTTTCTCTAGTTTTTATTTTCTATCCAGTATAGAATTATGAGCTTTTACATACATAACTGCTTGCTCCATTACATTTCCAAAATTTCTTCATGATTTTCTATGTTAACATAGGTTACTTGCATTTTAATGACCTTTCTTATCATCTGATTGTGGTCCTGCATTATTGATACCAATATCTCAAATTCTAAAGATGGTAGAATTACAGTATAGAATTAAATTCATTAGTGGAAGATACTTGGTTCTAACTTTTTCCATTGTGATTTCTAAAAACCATTAAGAAAAAAAGAATATGAAAATGATCATTGTCTATAGAATTAGTAGACCAGGAAAATCTCAGACTCCAAATTAGAGTAAGTGCTTTCGAAAGCAGCCATGACTTTTCCTTACCACAATTCTGAGAGGATATAATAAGAGAAAAGACCTAGGAATAAGAATGTCACATGACCTCAAGTAAAAGAAGATCCCAAACAGTCTAGGTCCAAACACACTGAGAGAGGTGAGAAAATTACCTTAGAATTACCAGTCTGTATCTCTTGGCAGGGGTAGCCAGGAAAAGATCCTGGTAGAATGTAAGGCTAACGATAGTCTTGGAAAGACTACGCAGATATGACTAATAAAGGCATTGTATACGAAAGCTTCTATCATTAGAGCAACAGAAAAGAGACTCAGTCATTTAGAGACTCGAAAGGTTTTCCTATCTGCTTCCTTCCTAAACGTTTGTCTAGGAATTTTCAGTGCCATTCTATTTTGGGAATACAAATCTTAAAAATACATAGAACACAAGCAAAAAAGAAAAATATATGTATTTTTTAAACCTTTCTTATAACACACCAGAAAAAAAATAATACCCAAAGCAGAAGAATATTATATTAAAACATTCTACCATAATTTTAAGTTTATAATGAAGCAATTGTAACTATAAAGATCACAACAGGAAGCCACAGTCAGATTAAATAAAGAAATGAAATAGGAGTAAACAAATGTGAGGAAAACATCAAGCAAAAGGGAAAATTCATTATAGATTTAAATAAAATTGGAAAATAAACAAAAATAAGGGGTGTTGTGGAAAGTACTTTAGAGATAAACAAGACAGGAAGTCAAAACTTAACAAAACAAAACATTTTTGTAAATGAAAGTTATTACAAAGAAAATAACATATGGCAGAAAAGAAACAAGAGTTTTGTTATAGAAATACTTTGAGTTCCTGAAAAACAAAAACAATTGAAACTGCAGGATGAATATTTTAAAGTTCAAGAAAAATTTCCTGGAACAAAAAACTACTTAATTTCTACAAATAGAAAATAAATACATGAAAAGTTCAGCATCCTTAGCCATACAAGAAATGCAAATCAAAGCAGCACTGAGATTCCATCTCACCTTAGGCAAAAGGGCTAATGTCAAGATGACAATGAACAAATGCAAGCAAGGCTGTTGGTGGGGATGGAAATTAGTGTAGCCACTATGGAAATCAATATGGAGGTTTAGCAAGAAACAAGAAACAGAACCACATTATGATCTGCTATACCACTTTTGGGAATATGTATGAAGTAATATAAATCAACATACTAGAGAAATACCTGCATGTTCATGTTTATAGCAGCACTATTTGCAATAGCCAAGACATGAAACCAGCCTAAGTTCCCAAAAGCCATTGATTGGATACACAAAGTGAGAGAGAGAGACAGAGACAGAGACAGAGAGACAGAGAGAATGAAATATTATTTGGGCATAAGTTATGTCATTTGTAGAAAAATGAACGGAACTAGAGATCATCATGCTAAACAAAATAAGCCAAGCTCAAAAAGAGCTCATGTCTCCCTCAGATGTGGAATCCTGACAACATTAATAATAATAACTTAAGAATTAAAAATAATAAATGACTGTAAAGGTGGACTCCTTTGGGGAAAACGGTGGATTGAAGGGGGGAGAAGGAGCATGTGATGGGGTAGTTGTGTGTGCGTGTAAAAGTAGAGAATAAAACCCACCCAAAAATGTTAAAAAGGAGAAGGAAAAAGGAAGGATGATTAAGAAATGGTAAGATAGATGGGCTGAATTGGATCAAAGAGAATTATATGCAAGCTTTAAATATTATAATGAAACATTTTGTACAGTTAATTTGTGCTAATAATTTTAAAATAATTTATACATCAATCATGCATACTATTATGTGCATACTACTTATGAGCAAAATAATGACTCAGGTCAGTCTTCAAAAATGTATCCCATAAAGATATGATCATAGTAAAGGACTTTAACTATAAGGATCTGTCCTTCTACGTGTGGTCTGCTCACCCACACACGCGGTTCTTTCTACCAGGATCTAAGATGACTCTCTACACTACCCTCTTGGTCCTGTCTAGATCCCAAAAGCCCAAGAAGTCCACTGCAAAGACAGTGAGCTCCTTTTCTCTGCTAACCCTTTGGTAAGCTCAGGTGGAAATCAGACATGAGTTTCCTACTTCATGCACAGCTAGTAGAACACACAAAAAGCTCTCCCAGTTATCTCTCAGGAAACCCATTTCCCTAGTCTTCTGCTTTGAGCTCATATTTTGAGATAGTCACTTGTGTGCATATACACAAACAATACAACCCACACACACAGAAAGGAGGGAGGAAAACAAACAATACCACATACAAATACAAAGAGAGAGAGAGAGAGAATATATCCTTATTCCTGACTGAGAATGAGAGGTAACCAGGTAAACTAAAACACTTCATTAAAAACAGACACATACACACACACAACTAATCAAAACTTTAAAAATCCTTACTTCCCAAACTACATTTTACTTCCAATGCTTATTGCAAAAACCCAGAATGGAAGAATTGACAAGCCAGGTTTGCATTCCAATTTATTTAATGAGCTAAAAAAAAAAATCTCCAAATGTAAATTAGTAGTGAGATGTCTGATTAAACTGGACGGGTGACAGCGTCTGGCAGGCATGTAGGTCCTCCCTGCCTGCTTCAATGCATTTTTCTTGGCAGGAGCCTTGTGAGAGCCTGGATTGTTGACAGGAGAGGATCTGTGTACTTCACAACGTCTGCATGTCCACTAGGTGCAGTCACACTTTGGTAGCTGCCGTGTGTGAGGTGCTGTGTCATCACTATCTTCAATTCCAGCCTTGTGCTTCAGAAAAGGCCACTATACACAAAGAACTGGGAAGTGTGCTCACAAACTGAAACCTAATCAGACGAAGAAAATCCAAAATGATTTTTTTTTTCTGCTTTGAGCCTTTAGAGAGTGCAATGCAGAAGGTCGGTGCTGTATTACTTTTATTTCTCTCTTTTAATAACAACATCTAGAAATGTTTTAAAATAATAGGAATGCTTGCAGGTGCTTTGTGATTATTGCTGAGAAACTAGAACTACACCTACTGGGCTGTAAAATGTCATTTAACACCCATAGCTTGGATGCTCTCAGCCCCAGGTACAGTGACATAAATAAAAGCCCTTGTTTCCTCCTTTATTTAACTGGCTGGTGCCCACACAGATGCTTTATATTTCCTTTTCTTTATTATTTTTTTTTCAGATTGAGGTTTGAACTCTGGCTAGGTACTCTACCACATGATCCACTCTCCCAATCCTTCTACTTCTCAGTTTCTTTTAAAATAGAGCTCCACGCTCAATTTTCCTGGGATAATCTCAAATATCAATCCTCCTACCTCTCCCTTCAGAGGAGCTGGGGTCATAGGTATGGACCACCAGCCAGCCACACATGACTTGAATGGCAGTCCCTAACCCATCACCCCTTTCCCAGGTCCTGGGAACTCAACAATATGATGCTCTCTCCTTATACCCTTTGCTCAGTCAAAACCTGCACAGCCAGCTTCTCTTAGCAGGAAGAGGCTATTACAAGACAGCTTAGCTGTTCTGGTCCTCTGCATATAGCTAAAGTGAGTCACCTATCGCATCTTATTTCATCCTCACTTAATACTTCTTGTCGAAGGTAGGTTCTCTTGCTTTGTAACGCCTTCCAGTCTTTGATATCCTTTGAAACTTCAGAGAGAGGAGATTCACTGTGACCCTAATGACTCAACATTTCTGATCATTACTTCTGTCCTGGCCACGTGTCTCCTGAGCCTCACCTGGAGAGTGATCTCAGAAAACCTTGTTTTCTCACATTCACCCATTTGAACATTAAAAAGCAAAGAATTGTTTGGTTTCAACGGATAAATCAAGCACTCTTTCCCAAGTAAGCATGAACTTCATCTTTGAAAAATAAACTGAACTACAGGTGCAAGCCCAGCAGGGGTGCAAGGTAGGAGCGCATCTCACAGCTGCTACAATTCCATCATCAACCTTTGCCGGTCCTTGCCCCAGGACAGGACAGTCAAGTCCACCTGTTTTAGGTTCAGTGCAGACTCTCCCCTCAAAAACGATTTTATTCTTCTTTTATCACAAACAGCATCCTCTGCTGAACAGATGGGAGCAACTGTAACTGCGATATCAAAGCATATGGCTGTGAGAACAGATAGGAGTCGTCATTCCAAATATTGCTACAGTTCCTTTTAGGTTTTCATGAAAGTGACACACATGAATGTCAATAGGTAAAAATAACAGATATCATTTTCAATTATCTGAAAATCTACTTAGCTAAAGTCAACCGATTAGGAATCAGTTGGCTTGCATTCCTGGAGTAAGACTGTGCCATCTGCATTGTTTATTTGATGATAGGAAGAAAGATGTTAGGTTGAGCCTAACAGAAACCAGATGATATACTCATTCATTCATTTGTTCACTCAAAACATATATATATTTAGCACTGAGTGTGTGTGTGTGTGTGTGTCCAACATTATATAGATTTATGGGTTAAAACTGTAAACAAGTCACTGTCTTGGTCTAAATTGTCTTAACGAAAAGAAATAGATAACCTGAGAAATGCCATGCACTGTGTTCAGTGCCAAGAGAACATGGAGCAGATGTCATGAGATCTTGCAGAAAGGACTCCTGTCCCAATCTCTGTGGGCCATTTGGGATGATTCTTGGGAAATGACACCAAAGCTGACACCTGAATTCTCATCCTATATGCACTAGTTTATACCAGTTAGAGATGTAGAGGAGAAAAAACCAAGGATACAAATTAGCAAGTAGAAAGATTGTGAGTGGTATGATGGATTTCTCACGGTTCTCCAGGGAAACAGAGTCAGCAAGATATACATGCAAAGAGAGCAGGAGAAAGAAAGAAGTGTATCAGAAGGAATTGGTAATATAGTCACAGAGGCTTCGAGGCTCCAAGAGCTGCATTTGGAAAGGTGGGAACCTAACAGAGCCAATAATGAAAGCTCAGACTGAATTTTACAATATTCTCCTATGGAAATCAGTACAAATACTCCTCAAAAATTAAAAATTGAATTCATGATCCATTCACACCACCTTTTGGTAGATACCCAAAGGAATCAAAGTCAGCTTGCTATAGAAATACCTGCATATCCATGTCTACCGCAGCTCTTACCAATAATTAGTTTTGATGCCCAGAAACAGGCAAGTATGTGGAGTGTGGTGCATGTTCTCCATCACAACAACCAAAGCCACCCAGGTAAGTCATTGTTCCAAACTGCAGAAAATCAAACACAAGAAAAACATCTTGAAAGAAGTCAGAGGATTTTAAAATTTACCTATAAAGGAGCAAAAGAAAGACTTGCTACTTCTCAGAAACCATAAGAAGTTAATAATCCAAATCTATTTGAAAACAATATTATAAGTGTTATAGTATTGTTTTATAATAGCAATGAATAGCAATGTCCTCACTCTGATCCCTTGAACCAATCATTCTCATTTGTTTCCCTAATACATAAGTATTTATAATAAATAATATATTCCATGATCAGCTATTGAGTTGCTACAATTTTCAACCATTATCAAATTCATAAAAAAGGGACAGGAATAAGTTATCTTACTTTCACTTGTTCATTCTTCAAAGACTATTCTTTCTTAATGTCAATCCAAAATTCTAACCTATAATATGTTCCTTCTCTCTAAAGAATGTTTTTAACTTCTTGTTATTGTTACAAATCAAAGCTATTGGCAACAAATTTCCTCTTGGGGAGGGAGGGACAATTGTTGTCTTACTTGGGATTATTCCTGCTTTTACTTCTTTGTAAGTAAAGTTTTGCGGGGTTTTTTTAACCCTCTATTCTTTCAAAGTGCTTTTCTTTGTGTTTCATTTTCTGCAGTTGGAAAATGATTCACCTAAAGTGGTTTTGCTGTTGTTGTGATGATGATTGTGGTGATGGTGTTGGTGGTAGTGGTGGTGGTGATAATGGTGTTGGTGGTGGCTATGGTGGTGGTAGAGGAGATTTGAGCCCATGGTTTCATACATACTAGGCAAGCACTCTAACACTGAGCTACATCACCAGACCCAAAGTGGTTTGTTGTTTTGTTGTTTGATTTCTATTGTTGTATTTATCCTTCTTAGCATCCTTTGACTTTCCTAAATCTCTTGTATGTGTTATATAATCTTAGTCTGGGGCCGTCTCTGTCATCACCCCTCTTTGTTTATTCCTATACACTAAATGTTTTACCTTTAGTAGTTATGCTGCCATTCTTGGATATTCTCTTGTGGATACTTCAGTCTTTATTTCTTTGAATTTTTTTAGGTTTTTTTTCTGTTTCTCTCATCATTTCCTCAAAACTTAAAAGATTCCTTCCTCAATTCTGTTTAGTTTAGCAATGAGCCCAAAACCTTTCTTAAGTTTTGAAGTAATGAGTTGATTTCTATCAATTCTTTCAATATTTCTCGTAATTCCCATTTTTCAACTTATAATTGACCTCTGCACCTATACATCGTCTACTTTTTCCATTAGAATTCGTAGCATCATATCATTAATCAGGTTTTAAAACTTCCTAATCTGAAAACACCAATATTTCTTCTACATCTTTCTTGCTCTCTGCACAAGGTTTCTACCTTATCATAGACCTTGTAATTCTTCATTGTCCTGGGTAAAATAAACTATGGTCATAGTACCTGAGCCTATGATAATATAGAAATGTGGTGATGGGGAAGAATGTTCTATAGTCTGATGATTAGGTTTCAGCCTTTCAAGGGTCATATAATGACCCTTGGTACTGCTCAATTTTACCCCCTCTTACATGAGACAGGATGGCTAGAGGAAGCTTTAGTGAATATATCTCTTCCCCTAGATAGGTTAGGCTCTGATTAAAAAGCCTGCAAAACAATCCTGAAAAATAGATTATTCTGAGGGAAGATCTTTAGAGAGAGAGAGAGAACATGATGAAATATTTCAAAATGATTCTTCTTCCTCTCTGACTGTCAGAAAACGAAGGGGATATTTCTCTGATATTCACTGAGAATCTGGTACAAGTCATAAAGGGTAGAGGCTCCAATGACTGAATTATCTACTTTGAGTAGATAACTTTGAGAGCCATTCTCAATTAAAGTTTAGAAATTCTTTCCCTATCACCTGTTGCCATGTTATTTTCTGCTCTGATAAGTTGTGCTTTCCTACATCTACCTGCTCATCTCTCCAGCTTTAAGGGTAGCAATTGGTCCTGTGACCTCATTTCTCTGATGGATCAGAGAAGCAGAGTTGCTGATTTTTCAGTGTTGTTTTTCCCCTAGCTTTTTACTTGTTGTTAATATGGAATTTCCAAGCTACTTATAGGTCACACTGGAATCTATAGAAGTCTGATTATTTTTTAATCACAATTCCTGGTGGTTTGGGGGAGGGTTGATAATTGTAGAGGTGATGCTACAATGAGTGGATTCACATGGGCAGCAACCACAAACTAAGCAGATTTTATTTCACTGAAAGAACCATTGTGTCGTAAAATTCTAAACCTATCTTAGTGGCTTCACAAGTATAGGCCCATTGTACATCTCATTGTTACAATGGGTCATCCTGTATCCTTATTTCAGCATTTTGTTATTTCCCTACCCCTCCCCAAATTAGAAAAAAGTATATACAAGATGCAGGACACCGACATCAAATACAGTGAAAACAGGGGTTATGCCATGGGGAAAGAACACAAAAAGAAACAAAAAAAAAAATCACATAGTACATTATAAGTACATTAGAAAGAACAGCAAGAAAGATAAAATCTCTTGTGTCCTTATCTTGGGGTTCATTTCACTTAGCATCATCTTATATGGTCATATGTACATAGTTTTTGACCTCTTCTGCTTGTCCTAGACATATACTAGTTATTGCAGATAAGGGAAACCATGAGACCTATGTTTTTTGAGTCTGGCTTACTTCACTTAATATATTTTTTCTGAGTCTTTCCATTTCCTAACAAATGGGGCAGGGTCATTCTTTCTGATGGAGGCATAGAATTCCATTCTATGTATGTATGTATGTATGTATGTATGTATGCATGTATGCATGTATGCATGTATGTATATACATACATACCACATTTTCTTTGTTTGTTTTTTTTCTGTTTTTTAAGTAAGTTTTTTATTGTGAAAATACTGTACAGAGGGGTTACAATCACCTGAGCAAGGTAATGAGTACATTTCTTATCAAGCATTGTTGCCTCCTCCTTTGTTTTTCCCCTACCATCCCTTCCCTCCCATCTCCACAACTACATTCCCCTCTCTGCACCCCTCCCCCCTCCCCCACCTAATTGTAAAGTTCATTTTTTGACATAGCATCTTGTACATCTTATTGTTGCAATGGGTTATTTTCTTGATCAATTCATGTACTGAGGGCCTTCTGGGTTGGTTCCATAGCTTAGCTATGGTGAATAATGCTGCGATAAACATAGTTGTGTTGGTAGCTTTAGTATGGCCTTGTTTGTGATCATTTGGGTAAATGCCTAAGAGTGAGATTGCTGGGTCTTAGGGGAGCTCTCAAACTTCACAGCTTTGGAGGGGGGAGGAGTTGGAAAGGTGGGGAGGAAAGGGATGGGAGGGGAAGGAGGGAGTCACAACGCTCCATAGGAAGTGTACTCATTACCTTGCTCATGTAACTGTAACCTCTCTATACAGTACCTTTATAATAAAAAATATATATTTAAAAAAATTTTAAACATATAGGCCCCTTGTGACTGGTGAAGTTATACTCAGATTGAATAGTATCTTCCCTGATTTCTTGTAGTTCTATATCTAGAATATAGGTGGAGAACTTAATTCTAAAAACAGACCACCTGAACTTGAGTTCAAATCCAGCTCTGAAATAATGATATTGTTTGTGCTATAGATTTGAGAAAATTAAATCATTTAAGATTAATGAGTTAAGTAGTGCTTAACTAGTAAGTATGATAGATGGTTAATTCTGGTGGAACCATCAGAATGTCATGTCAGACTTCTGGAATTCTGGTGGACAGGAAAGGAATTGTCATAATGCCAAAGATTTTAATGTCACCGCTCTTTGGGTGACCAGCAGGGCACCAGGCCAATTATCTCTGGCCCAAAGCAACCACATGTGTCATTAAAAATCATTTTAAATTTCCTTGTATATCAAGAGGTGCCAGTAGATTAGGAATCACTGCATTTCTATTTCCCATAATGATTTACACATTACTATTGCCTCATAATATCTTTTTAATTCTATCTCCTTTAGTCTAAAGAAAATATCCTGGGAAACAGGCTCTGACTTTGCCATTCGAACACACCAGTATAGGGAGTCTGACAATTAGTCAACCATGACCTATAGCAGTTGAACAATGTTATACTAAACTAATTTTGTACCTTTGTCAGGGTTTGGATTTTAGGTTGTAGTGGCATAGCAATTAATCTTAGGTCATTTTGTCTAGACTCTGGAGCACTTATATTTATTCCCGCTCATTTTTCCTATGTCCAATCCTGCAAATAGCAAGGACCTAGTGAGTGCTGCGGAGTGTTAATATGAGCACTGGCCGCAGTTTACCCAGACAGTAGATAGACACTCCAATGTCTTGATCAAAGGCTAATTTCATAGGACCTGAATAAAGTTCAAGAATTCTTTTAAAGTGCCCTGGTATGGTGGGAAGAGCCCTTAGTCTCCCCTCACAGAACCTAAGGCTCCTCATTAAACAACTGTGCAATGCACTGTGCTGCTGTCACATTGCTTAGCAATGCTCCTTAATATTATGGCCTTTTAAACATTACAGAGGAAGTTGGTTGAGTAATGTATCCCTCATATCTCTTAAAAAGGAAATATTTTTTAAGCTTTCCCCAACTTTAGGATTCTTTTGATCACATATGGTAACATATAAAGAGTGTGAATCAGGGTACATGGATAGATAGAAAATAGATAAACAAACAGTGTGAGAGGATATTTATAAAGAACTGGCTCATATGACTACAGAGGCTGAGAAGTCCCAATACAAAGCATCTGTAAGCTAGAGAAGGTAGGGCACTAGTAGCCTGGTCCAGTCCTAATAGCTGGTCATTCTGATTGTGTAATTATCAGTCCAAACCAAAGTCTGAAAACTCAGGAAATACTGCTGGAAGTTCCAGAGTCCATAGACCAAAAAGCCTGGAGTTCTAAAGTCTAAGGGCAAAAGAAATGTGCCTCAACGTAAATAGGAAGAATGAAAGGAAATCACTTTTTCTTCTGCTTATATTGTTTGACCTGCTCCCCCAGCTTTTTGGCTGATCCCTCCATCCCGTCTGAGAGCAGATGTTTTCACCCATTTGTGGAAGCTGGACCTAAAGGACATACATATTAATGGACATATACATACAAATATACATGCATTAATTACCTATATACATACATGCAGACACACATCTATACCTATATCATGTGATTCTAACCATGCGACTGTTTATGGGGATAAAGAAATAGGGAAGGGGCTGGGAAGGTGGCTCGGTGGTAGAGCACTTGCCTTGTATGCCTGAGACCGTAGGTTCGATTCCTCAGCACCACATAAGCAAAAAGAAAAAAGCTGGAAGTGGCTCTGTGGCTCAAGTGGTAGAGCGCTAGCCTTGGGCTGAAGAGCCCAGGCCCAGAGTTCAGGCCCTATGATAGACACCCCCCACAAAAAAAAAAGCAATAGGGAAAAATAGAAGCTGGAAGGTGAATAATATTGAAATACATTGCAACTTTGAAGATGGCATAACAAATTTCAGTAAAAGCTGTTGATGAATGGTGAAGAGGATTTGCAAAACACAGAGCAATAGAGAAAGTTATTCTGATTAAAGTGTAATATACATGTGTGTGAAATATCATGGTGAAATGCAAAGGAACAATTAAGCCACTCTAAATAAAAATTAATGACAGGAAAGTAAAACAGACTTTACTGGCAAACAAGTATCAACAGAAGGGGAAAAGGTGACCAGAAAGAGTGAATGATGATGACTATGATCAAACGAACATTATCATTTATGAAAACAGAACAATCAAACTTGTTGGAATTATTTTATAAGATAGGAGTATGGTGGTAAGGAGAAAGATATAGGAGGTGAGTTTGATTGAGGTGCATTGTATGTGTATAGAATATGTCACAATGAACTCTCTCCCCTTGTACAACTAGTATATTTTAACTAAAAAATTTTAAAAGAAATTAATGGCATATGTAAAAAGTGCACTTCAAAGCACACCAGCCTAACTCCACTACGGTGCTATTACCCTGCTCTGGCACTCATTTTTGACCTCTTTTAGGATCTTAATTTCCTTATCTATAATATTAGGGAATAGATTAAATGGAACTTGGACCCCATCTAGAATGAGCAAGAATAAGATCTCTTTCTTTTTAAGATTTCGTGTATAAACATATTCGGGATCTGAACAAAAATTCAATAAAATAAAATAACATAAAATTTGCTAGAAGAGAAAACTTTCAAGGAAATGTTTTCAGCCACTTTTAAAGACTATCTTCATCACCACGCAGAAGTCTATCCTACAACAGGATGCAGTCTCCATTTTAAAGCTGGTGTTGGAAGTGAAGCTATTCCATCTCAGATATGTCTTGACCCACCAATTTCTGTACTTTTTTATCTTGTCAGGAAGGTCAAAATGTTTTGATTATAGACTATATTCTCTGTCTAGCAACAAATAAAATCTGTGCACTAACTTCACTCGAGCAAAAAAAAAAATCTTAATAAAGAGAATCAGTAACCACATTAAACCTAATCTCCTTCATAAAATTTTTTTCTCATGTTTTCTTCAAGAAATGTACTTTCTCATCTTTAAAATGGAAAAACTAAATTAGGTGACTCCTAGAGTCCTTTCTTCCTTTAATTATCTATTGACTGTAAGACTATGACGTTAAAAAAATGTTTTAAAAACTCAAAAGTGCTCTTGCTCTTTTACAAACTGATGGGATCATGAGCATTTTGGTGTTGGTAACTTGATGCATTTATTTTATTATGGCTGAGTGATTAAGCTCTAGCCTAATAAAGAAAACTAAAAACAATAAAGCCTTTTATACACTGCTGGTATATACTTCATGAAAAGTACTATGAGAATTCCTCACGTTTTTACAATAAAATTATAATATAGTCCAGTAATTTTACTTCTGGATATGTTTCCAGAAGTGAAAGGAATATCACAAAGAGGTTTCTAGCCTGGTGGGATGTCGCATGCTTATAATCCTAGCTACTCAGGAGAATCAAGGTTCAAAGGCAGTCCAGGTAGATAAATTCAAGACCCTTGCCTCCAAATACCCAGCAAAAAGCTAGAAGTAGAAGTGTAACTCAAGTTTAGAGTGCCAGACTTGAGCAAACAGCCAAGTAAAGGAGTATGAGACCGTGGTTTCAAGCCCAGTACCGAGAGAGAGAGACAGAGAGAGAGAGAGACAGAGAGAGAGAGAATGTTTATGTAGTATAACTCAAGAGTCAGAAAATGGAAGCAACCCAAACTACTGATGAGTGAATATATTAACAGATGGTAAAATATACTCTTAATGGAATGATATTCATCTATCATCATCTGACTCATACTACAAAATTGGTAATATGAGAACAATATGCTAGGTGAAATAAACTAGCAACAAAATAAATACTATATGATTCTAATTATATGGTACAATTTACCTAAACTAATCTGTTGTACAGATAGAATGTAGAATGGTGGAGTCTAGGAACTCGGGAAAGGAGAATGCATATTTAATGTGTATAGAGTTTTAATGTATATAGAGTCAGTGTTGCAAGACAAAAAGACTCCATGAGATTAGTTGTACAACACTATGAACATAATCAACACTACTGAACTATACAAGTAGATATTGTTAGGATGAGGATGGAATCATAACTCAAGAGGAAGAGCTTTGTCTAGCATGCATGATGCCCTGGGTTCAATCTGCTAATACTAGAAAAAAAGGGAAAGTGATAACTTTGATGCATATTTTCTGAAAGTAAAAATATCAAGATTTTTTAGAAGTGATCTAAAACTTTGAAAATCTATCTGGAAAGCATCACATCACTAATAGACAGAAATAAAATAACTATTCTAAAACTAAAAAAGGAAAGCCTGAATTAACCACTTCTTGCTCAGGATGGAGGACATGCAGAAAGGGAAGCTCAACATGAGATGATACACCTGATTCATCAGCCAGGTGCTCACCAGCAAGCCTGTAATTCTAACTACTCAGAAGGCTGAGATCTGAGGATCGTGGTTCGAAGCCAGGCTGCACATGAAAGTCCTTGAGACTCATATCTGCCATTAACCATCTGAAAACCAGAAGTACAGCTGTGACTTAAAGTGATAGAGCACTAGCCTTTAGCAAAAAGCTCAGGGACAGCACCCAGGTTCTGTCATGTGATGAGAGAAAATGGGAACATATGCGTCACTGCTTGGACCTTCCCATCCCATCCCACTTGAAGGGTCTCTCATGTATGCTTTGGAGTTTGAGAAAGTAGTTAAAAGGCAAAGCCGATCTGCTGGCCTTAGGAATGCACAGCTGCTGCCACATCGGATATCCTAACGTGAAATCTCTTGTGTCAGAACTCTGCCTCTGCAGCAGAGTTATGAATCAAGCAGGTTCAGAAGCTTGTTTATGAGATCCTCAGAGACTCAACCTTGTTCATGGACCCTGAACCTCAGATTCCTGGCAGAGTCAATGAAAAATTCTCTCTGAAGACAGTCGACATCACTCTAGGTATCAAATCTATATTAATAATTTCTCAAATATATGTCAAAGAATTCCTCCCTTCTGGGGGAGAAAACAACATGAAACAGAACCAACAGAAACACCCAGTAAAAGTCCATTTTAAAAGGGCAAAACAATCTTCGTCATTCGTACACTTAAAGCAGAAGTTGAAAGAACACAAAGTAAAAATACACAGAATCCAAAGAAATTAAACAAATCCATAATTATAATTGGGGATTTTTAGCATCTTCCTCTCCCAGCATTTGATAAGCATTTGTCTCTCCTTCTTCCCAAATGTGTCAAGAGAAAGTAGATTAAAAATTAGGCTCAAAATACAATAACTAAGATGTCTAAGCCTTTTCTGGAGGGGTGTGGGGTCCAGTCGTGGGCCTGAACTCTGGACCTCGGCGCTGTCCCTCAGTTCCTCACCTCAAGGCTAGCGCTCTACCACTTGTGCCACAGCACCACTTCCAGTTTTTTTTTCTGTTTATGTAGTGCTGAGGAATTGAACCCAGGGCCTCATACTTGCAAGGAAAGCGCTCTACCACTGAGCCACCTTCCCAGCCCCAAGATGTCTAAGTTTTAACAAAAACTTGATTATAAAATGAAAAATTAGGTGAATCTCATGTTTAATTTTAAAGACTAATCAATAGATGCTAACAGCAAGATAACAGTCACCTTCTGAAGATATGTCAAAACTTTCCAAATAGCCATCATTAAAAAAAAAATTAGGGGCTGGGAAGGTGGCTCAGTGGTAGAGCGCTTGCCTTGCATGCTCGAGGCCCTGGGTTCGATTCCTCAGCACCACATAAGCAAAAAGAAAAAAGCCGGAAGTGGCGCTGTGGCTCAAGTGGTAGAGCGCTAGCCTTGAGCTGAAGAGCTGAGGGACAGCGCCCAGGCCCAGAGTTCAGGCCCCACGACTGGATCAAAAAAAAAAAAAAAATTAATGACCTGTAACAACACTTGAAACAAATGAAAACACAGAAAATTTTTGAAGAAATATGTGAACAACAACTAAATGCAAATTGAATCCTGAAATAAAAACAACAACATCAACAAAAATACTGTTAATGAATTGGCTCAGCTGATTAATCAGATTAGAGTTACAGAAGAAAGGATCGGTAATCTTGAAAATAGAACGGTAGAAATTTACCCAACTGAACAAGACACAAAATAGACTGGGGAAAAAATAAACGTGCTTGACCATAATAAAATCACACATTTGTGTCACTAAACTTTCAAACAGTAAGAAAAGCCAGGCTCTGATGACTTGTTACTGCAACTCTAGCTACTCAAGAGGCTGAGATCTGAGGCTTCTGGTTTGTAGCCAGCTGGGGCAAATTCCTGAGATTCTTATCTCCAATTAACCAGCAAAAAGTAACATGTAAAAACCCTGGAAGCTGAGGTGTGACTCAAGTTGTAGACTAACAGCTGTGCAGGGAAAAAGCCAAGGCCCCTGAGTTCAAGCTCTAGTACTGGTATCAGGAGAAAACAAAAAAACAAAAAAACAAAAAACAGATAAAGAGGGCAAGATTGAACATGTATTCAAAGAAATAATGGCTGAAAATCCTCCAAATTTGGCTAAAGGGGGAAAAATCTACAGATTTAGCAAGCTGAGTAAACTTCAATGAAGATAAATCTAAAGAAATATATCTCAAGATGTATTATAGCCAAACTTTTGAAAGTTAAGGAAATAATATCCAGAGTAGCCAGAGAGCTGAGCACCAGTGGCTCATGCCTGTAATCCTAGCTATTCAGGAAGTCAAGAACTGAGGATCAAGGTTGAAAGCCAACTGGGCAGCAAAAGCCATACCTCTCTTAATTCAAATTAATGAGCAAAAAGTCAAAATGCAGCTGTGCTTAAGTAATGGAGCGCTAGCTTACATACAAAAAGCTCAGGGACAGTGCCCAAGTCTTGAGTTCAAGCCCCAGGACCAGCGCATGCATGCGCACGCACACACACACACACACACAGAGTAGCCAGAGAATTCAATTATATCTTACAATATTAAGAAAAGTAAGATAAAGGGATGGTTTGAGGGAGGGATGAGAAGGTTCAAAGGGGCAACATTGACCAAGATGCATTATATTCATAAAATGCTTTGTGGAATGGCAACTCCTTTGTAAGCTACAATAATTTTTTTAAGTAGTCAGAGAAAAGTAATTTGAATGACAGTGTATTTCTGATGAAAAACCATGAAGTCCAAAGAAAATGCCACAGTATTTTTTTTAGAGCCAAAAGAAGAAACTGTCAAGTCAGAATTCAAACTCTGGTACAAATATCCTCAAGGAATTTAAAGAAACTGTTATCAATTGTGGCAGTTTCATATATCATAATTATCCAACTACCTATATTTGTCAGAATTCTCATAGTGTGGCTAAAGTGGACCATTATTATATAAATTATATCTTAATGCTGACCAAAAACTAAGCAAGGAAAACAGAATAAAAATCATAGAATCAGGATAATGGGTATCTCTGTGGTTATGGTTATACTCTTGTTTTATATGACAGGTACAGAGGCATTCATTTTACAACGTATTACCATATTCATTTTTCCTCATGCATTAAATGAAATAAAAGATAAAATGAGATTCTCAAAACAAGATCTTGCTTCCTAACTTTCAAGAGGTGTAAAAAACACTCCAAGGTTTGTCACAGTGAAATTAACTATAATGTATCTTTCAGATGCATATATGTTATATCATAATAAAATTTTAAAAACATAAAACATCCAGGGAAATCTCAGTCAAACATACTCAAGTTCTCCCAGAAATAAATGAACACATTTTAAAAATTACTGTCTTCTTTGATCAAAACTGCATGAATCATCATCATCATCATCATCATCATCATCATCATCATCATCATCATCATTATCATCATCATCATCATCATCATCATCATCATCATCATCCTGGGATCACAATTTTGCTGCTAGGTCTTTAATCTATATTGTGATCAATTTGGTAAATGTTTCTTTCAAATTCTTAGCATATGCCCAATTGAAAATAGAATGGATAGAAGAGTCAACATTATGAAAAGTTCTATTGACTCATTTTCAGGTCTAAGTGACCAAGCTGTAATATTATCCATGAGATCTGTTTCCTAAGAAACCTGTTTCACCCAGAGGTCAAACAGAATGTCCCTCAAGAAGAAAGGGTTACTTGTTGCCAATGTTTTTACTAGAGAATGACACATGTAACTATAGGTAAGAATTTGTCTATCTGGCAGCTTTAGCTACATATTACTTGTTAGGCAAACAAGCAAATATCTATTTTAATGTTTTGAAACAACTAGACCAACCACACAGAAACAGGAGATGATCAGCTAAGATGATGTCCTCTCCTGTCAGATCTGGCCAAGTGTTTCTCTCTCAGCCTGTCTTGATGGAGCCTAAAGATTAACATGGAATGTTCCATTCCACTGGCTTAATTGAATATAGATATTTGTTTAGAACTACTTCGAAGAAGGTCTATCAAACCCCTTCCTGATTTTGATCTCTAGCATTTCTGCTAGATGAAACTAGGGACCAATCTTTATTGCTCCATTCTTACTGACAGTAGTGACATGCAACTGGTTCTGTTTGCTCACTGGGTCCTTGTCATTGAAATAGCACCAAGTCACCTGCACTGTTTCTTCCAATATAACCACTTGCCCATATTTAGAGATGTCTATCCCAAAGTTGTTTTTGTTTGTTTGTTTGTTTGGTCTTTTTAGTTTTTGCTGGTCCTGGGGCTTATCCTCAGGACCTGGACACTGTCCTTGATCTTCTTTTGCTCAAGGCTAGAGTTCTGCTACTTGAGCCACAGTAGTTTATTGGACATAAGAATCTCACAGACTTTCTTATCCAAGCTGGCTTTGAACTGTGATTCTCAGATCTCAGCTTCCTGACTAGCTAGTATTACAGGTGTCTGCCACTAGAATCTGACCCTAAGTTTGGGATTTTTTTTTAAAGTAATTTATATCAAGTCCTCAAAAGATCCTGTGCTAAAGTAAAATCTAGAATCCTAACAATGGATAAGAGTCACCCTGAGGCCAGGTTTTAGTGTTACGGTTATGGAGTATATTTCTGTGCAGGATGGCCCATCTATGGGCTTACGGGCCTCCTGCCCTTGGCTTTGCTCTTTAGACCATAGTTCACAACACTATGAGCATCACTGGAGCACGTGTTACAAATGATTACCAAATTAGAATCCAAGTATCTCGGAATAGCGTCAAGAATCTTATTCTAACAAGTTCCAGGTGATCTTCATTGATACTGAAGTTTGGGAAACATGGTATGAGGGGAAATTGCTCCAACACTACTGTGGTCATGCCTCTCCTCACCAAAGGACAAGTCCACCTGGAAAAAAATAATAAAAAGAAGCATGCACCTGGAATTGATATCCTTCTTTTAGGTCCAGTGCCCCGGTATCCATTCCTTCTCTTGCAAAACAGGAAAATGGTACTATAAGGAGCTAACTGAACCTCTTTCCTATACCTCTCCCAACATGGCCACAGATAGATGATCAAGGGCAAGCTCCTTAAGAAGGCCACGGATTGTGAGAAGATCTTCACTAGCCATACAACGGACAAGGGTCTCATATCTAAAATATACCTGGACTCAAAAAATTAAATCCCCCAACAACAAATCCTCAAAGAAACAACTGCCCAATAAATAAGTGGGCCAAAGACTTAAAGAGGGGCTGGGAAGGTGGCTCAGTGGTAGAGCACTTGGCCTTACACGCCTGAGGCCCTGGGTTCGATTCCTTAGCACCACATAAGCAAAAAAAAAAAAAAAATGGAAGTGGCGCAGTGGCTCAAGTGGTAGGGTGCTAGCCTTGAGCTGAAGAGCTGAGGGACAGGACCAAAGCCCAGAGTTCAGGCCCCACGACTGGACCCAAAAAAAAAAAAAAAGACTTAAAGAGAAACTTCTCTGAAGAGGAAAGAAGGATGGCCAATAGACACATGAAGAAATGCTCAACCTCCCTAGCCATAAAAGAAATGCAAATCAAAACAACATTGAGATACCACCTCACCCAGTTGGAATGGCTATAATCAAGAACTCTAACGACAACAGATGCTGGAGGGGATGTGGACAGAAGGGAACCTTACTGCATTGTTGGTGGGAGTGTAAACTTGTTCAACCACTTTGGAAAGCGATATGGAGGTTCCTCAAAAGACTCCACATAGAGCTCTCCTATGACCCAACAATCCAACTTTTGGGCATTTACCTAAATGACCACAAACAAGACCATACTAAAGCTACCAGCACAACTATGTTTATTGCAGCATTATTTACCATAGCTAAGATATGGAACCAACCCAGATGCCCCTCAGTAGATGAATGGATCAAGAAAATGTGGTATATATACACAATGGAATTCTATGCCTCTGTCAGAAAGAATGACATTGCCCCATTTGTTAGGAAATGGAAAGACCTGGAAAAAATTATATTGAGTGAAGCAAGCCAGGCCCAAAGAAACATAGGTCCCATGGTTTCCCTTATTTTCAATAACTAGTATATGTCTGAGACAAGCAGAAAAGGTCAGATAAGTTGATGTTAGGCTAAATGAACCCCAAGATAAGGACTTAAATGTTTTTTCTTTCATGTGATTGTTTCTGACATATTTATAAGATGATTTCTTTGTTGTTTTGTATGTCCCTCCCCCATGATATAACCTCTGCTTTTACTGTATTTGATGCTGGTATAATTTGTGGAGGGGAAGGGAAAAACAAATCATTTAAATAGGGATACAGGTGGACCCACTGCAACAATGAGATGTACAAGTCGCTATGTTGAAAAACGAACTTTACAACTTTGGTGGGGGGAGAGGGGGAGGCGAGGAGAGATGGGAAAGGATGGGAAGGGGAAACAAAGGAGGAGGCAACAATGCTTGATAAGAAATGTACTCATTATTTTCTCCATGTAATTGTATCTACTCTGTACAGTATTTTCACAATTTAAAAAAAAGGCAGCGGGATAAAAATCTGAGTGTGACCCTGTGTATATCCACAACCTGAAGTCCACTGTGAGTGTAAAATGAGGCTGGAGGTTTGTACCCTTTTCTGTGGCCTGTGAATAAAGTCCTACTTGAAGATTTACAAAGCCATAGTATATTGTGGCTAGAATGAAACCAGCATGATCATAGTACGTGATCTTTTTCATGCATTGTTGGATTTAGGTTGCAATTCTTTTATTGAGAATTTCATCCAGTTTATCAAGGATACTGATCTATAATTTCTTATGTCCTAATCCAATTATACGTTGAATAATTTGGGTAGCTTTCCTTCGCTTTCTATTTTATGGAATCATTTGAGGAGCATTGGTGCAAATTCTTTAAAAAGATGCTACAATTCAATGGATTCTGTCCACTCCTTGACTTTTCTTTTTAGGGATGATCTATATGACTGCTTTAATTTCAATGATTGTTTAGATACTTCATATTCTCTTGGTTCAACTTTGGTATAAAAACAAGACACTGCTTCCATTTTCAAAGCTATCTGCAGATAGCTTTGTCTTCAAATTTCTCTGGACTGACTCTGTTCTTCTGTTTACCTGCCCCATTATTTTTCATCGATTGGGTACCTTTGAGAGATGGCATCAGTCTAACACAGGGCCTTAAAACAAGTTATCTAATCTCATCGAGTCTTTTTTTTTTTCATCTATAGAAAGTGGACTACAATAGTTTACTGTGAAACACAAACTTTTTCTTGTGCCAAAACTGGGGCTTGAACTCAGGGCTTGGACTGTACCACTTGAGCCACAACTCCACTTCTGGATTTTTTTGTATATATGTGTATGTGTGTGGTTAATTGGAGATAAAGAGTCTCATTGATTTTCCTGCTTGTGCTGGCTTTGAACCATGACCTTTAGTATAAGCCTCCTGAGTAGCAAAGAAGGCAAGCATGGGCCACCAGTATCTAGCAACATCAGCATTTTTTAAAACCCAGAGCTATTGTTTGACATGAACTCAGTTCCTTCAGGACTCACACATAGCATTGCTCCTATTCAGCACAACCTTCTTCCCATCATACTGGCAAGATCTATTGGTGAGCATATAGCACCAGGTGTTCCATTAAAGACAAAATCAGAGCTGAAAAACAGAAAGGCACCCACTAGGCTTTAACAGTCATTTATATTAATGACTTCTTAGGATAAATTAAGTTTTATGAAATAACTTACTGAGAATAATTACCACAGAGAAAAGGTATGGAAGAGGACGGCTCTAAAAATCTCCCCTACTTGGACTTGATATTTTTTTTCAGAGACTCCAAATCCCATAACAAAAAAATAATCTAACTTGTTAGGCTTTAACTTAACGTAGCTGCTTAATTATTTAATACCTTTGTGTTGAAGATAGTCTAACAGGTCACAGATATAATGAGTAGATCTTGTCTGGGCACCATGGCTCACACCTGTAATCCTAACTACACAGGAGGCTGAGATCTGAGGATGGCGGTTCAAAGCCAGCCTGGGCAGGAAAAACCATGAGACTTATCAAAAAGCCAGAAGTGGCACTGTGGCTCAAGTGGTAGACTACTAGCCTTGAGCAAAAGAAGTTCGGGGACAATGCCCAGGTCCTGAGTTCAAGCCCAAGGAAAAGGGGGGAAAGCAGTAGATTTCATTTCATATTTGACAGAGAAAAGGTATATGCTTACCTTGATTAGCCTTAACATTTCTCAAACAATTTTAAAAATATTATTATTTTCTTCTCGGTATTAATGCTTCAGTATTAATATCAGTATTAATACCATTAATGCCCATGAGAAAAGAAAGAGATGGTGACAGAGGTAAGTCCCTTGCTTTGTTGCAGACAGGTGCTGTTGTCATAAAAAATGGACGACATCCTCTAAACAGAGTGGAATGGATAGATCCCATTCTTTATTAATATTTCTCCTATCATTCAGAATGTTCTATCATTTTCCTGGCATCTGAAGCCCTCTAAGTGTTGGGAAACTTCACCTAGTGACTCCTGAAGAAGGTGACACTGGCTACCCATGTCAGAGGCTGAAGCAGTGAGTTCATTACTGTCCTGGACTGTTCTGAAGCTCGGATATGAGCCTTTAATCCAGACCCCCCCACTGAAATCACTTTCTACAGACAATGCTTTAGAAACGAGCGACTGTGCAGAATGTGTGAGTGGTGGGTGCAGGTAGTGCTGACCTCCACACCTGGAGACCAGGGCCTGTGAAGGTTCCATCTGGTCTCCACATGCATGCCACCAGCAGGTCAAGCTACAGAGAAGCATGATGAGTAGTGACACAAGTATATCTTCATGTGCCCAACAATTTGGGAGGCCCTACGTCTTGTTTTCCAGCTATGCTCATATGAAAACACACACCCAGAAATAATAATAATCACCATTATGATCATCACCATCATATCATCATCATCATCATCATTATCATCTGGTTAAGGCCAGATATTTGGACATCTTCTGATCCAGTCGGGTTTACCATATAACATGATCCACTAGCCCCTAAACCAGTGTAAGCTGTTTCATCTGACTCCAAATTCCATAAATTTAAAGTAGCAGAGCTGGAAAGCTTATTATATACTGTCTAATTTCTTCATTGTGTAACTAAGAAACAGAAGGCTAAAGAGGGCAGGATAAAAGTAAGGTTACCCAGCAAGTTTCAGAAGCCTAATAGCACTTATAGATGCTTCCAGGGTAGAAACCACCTTGATTTAATTTAGCCCTCAATGTTCCTGATAGGCTATTGAATTTCTTAATTAAATTTTTCTGTGTTGTTTTGGCATCCTACATGTGAAATTCAATCACCAGACATGATATTGGACTCTCTAGCAAACAAGTCCCATCTACTTGGTGGTTAAATTAAATACTGTAAGTTTTCTCACAAAAGATACCCATAATGAGAAAAGAATTCAATTTATTTGCTTTTCTATTCATAGCAACTCTTGGATGGGAATTCGAGTTTCCTATAATCCTGCTTCATAAGTAGATTAAAGCATAATAGAAGAATGAATCCCCTTCTGTGAGAAAAAAGGTGGGGGGAAGCCGTTCTCAACCCATCACCCTTATCTCTCCTGACCTCACAGCTACCATTGTTGGACATTATTTTTTTCTAAAAGAACAGAACTCTTTCTTCTATACCTGGTTTAATCACCTAGCAAGATAGGACTGAAGAACAGAACAACCACTGAAACAAATATTGTTGTTCTCACTGCTTGTATTATTGTCACCATTCAAACCAATTAGTTCAGCATATCTGAGCTACAGATAATAATCTTCAATACAGAGCAGAGATAGCAAGGTAGAATTCAAATCCATTCTCTCTAGCCATCAAATCCTGGCTCCTTCCTTCTACTCCCAACTCTGTAACATATTTACTAGAAGCTGTTGATGGTTGTTTGTTTTGTTATTTTGTTGTTGTTGTTTTCTTTTTTGGTTTAATGACAAGTCTAAGTATTCCAAGCTGGCCTAGAATTATTCTGTTTCAGTAGAGTTCTAGAATTATAGCCATGCACCACCATCCAGTTTAAGACAAAAACCTCTGAAAATGACCAAATCAACCCAACATGTCTAGGTAAAAACTGGTAAAGTTTTAACAGAAATAGAGTCAAGGCTACATATTCATTGGGTCACCTCACACAGGGGATGCAGTGGACAGGATTAGCAATTTGGGACACTCATTAGGTCAGGCTAAGCAAGTCAGAAAAGATATATAAAAAACACACTAAGTGCCAGGTGCCAGGGGAACCTGTAAATCCTAGCTACTCAGGAGGTTGAGATCTGAGGATCATGATTCAAAGCCAGCTCAGGCAGGAAATTCCATGAGATTCTTATCTCCAATTAACTGCCAAAAATGGGGTTGTGGCTCAATTGGTAGAGCTTTAGCCTTGAGCTAAAAAAAGATCAGGGACAGTGGCAAGGACCTGAGTTCAAGCCCCAAAACAGAAGAAAGAGAAAGAAAGAAGGAGAGAGGAATACAGAGAGAGAGAGAGAGAGAGAGAGAGAGAGAGAGAGAGAGAGAGGCAGGTGTATGGCTCAATTAGGAAAGCTCTTGCCTAAAAAGGGTAAAGCCCCGAGTTTAAACTCAAACACCAGCTAGAAAAAACACTGAGCTAGGACTGTACGGTGTTGTGACTGTATCCTCAGAAATGGAGAACTTCTGTGAGAGCAGCCACTTGTGAAATAAGTAGCAAAGCCGAGTGTTGATGACACCAGGCTGGAGCTTGCTAAGCTTGACTGTTGTCAAGTGTGGAGTTTTCCACTCTTTGGCAGAGCTGCCACCTCGTGCACGAATTCCTCCCCATGACCACCTGTTCAGAGGCTGGTGGCATTGTGGGATGCTGTGAGGACCCTCCACAGATCAGCTCTCCCACAGGATTTACCATCCCGAGCTCATTTGCCCTATTCAAGTACACCCACCTCCACTGTGAGATAGTATTTTTAGCTCTGTCCTCAGATGTGTCCACCAAACTAACTCATGCCCAGATATAAATTGATTTCTGAGCAGATCGGAGTCGATTAAGAGAAGACTTTCAAGGTCATTCATACCAGACGATTATCCAGAACGACCTTGATATTCAGCCAGATGCTTGGACAGATGTTGTTGAAGCCCACCCATTTTCCCTCTTCACTTGCTGTTCTGTGTATACTTCACACAGATGTCCAAATACGAGTGCCAGCAACTGGAGACTTTCTTGAAGGGGACAAGGCAAACCAGACATTTCAGGGAGTTGACAGCAATATAAGTAGGCTTCAGTCCATGATTGATGAACATTGGTAAATAAACATACCATCAATCTCCTTTACTCTTCAATTGTGATCATTCTAAGTTATAGTCTATACTAACTTCCAAAGATTATTTTGGGGATCTAGGCCCAGTTGCTAATAGCAATCTGCTTCATAGTGTACCTGACTGGATTACTTCATTTCACATCTCACTTCCTTACTCCTTTTCTTTTTTATTTTTTTAATTTTAATTTATTTTTATGGTAAAGATACTGAACAGAGGGATTGCAGTTACATGAGCAAGGTAATGAGTCCATTTCCTATCGAGCATTGTTACCCCCTCCTTTGTTTTCCCCCTACTATCCCTTTCCTCCCTACTCCTTTTCTAATATGTCTTGCAATCATATTCAAATAATCTATTTTACATTCTTCTCTTGAGATCCACTTCTAGGAAACCCAACTTAAAATGAGGATGATTCTCATGTCATTGAAGTGGTTCTATTGGTTCAGCTTATCAAACATTGCTATTCTTAGAGTTTCAACATAGCCAAGAAGACTTGGATAAAATAAGTGGGAAATTACCTAACTAAGAAACTGGAGTTGTGCATGAAATTCAGATTATTCTGGGCCTCATGAAGCATGCTACATGATTCATTTCAGAAGGGCCATCTATGAGTACTTTAGGCAGAAAGCAACATTATCTAATTCTCACTCCTTAGAATAGTCATTCTAGCTGATTAAAAGGAAAGAAGAAAGTAAAATTAGGAGACAACTGGTAGAGTATTGCTGCAATAGGAATTTGAGTTGAAGTGGTAGATGATAGTTATATGTGTGTGTGTGTGTGTGTGTGTGTGCTGCAATTATATATATATACATATATATATATGCCATATATGTATATATATATATATATATATATATATATATATATTTGGAGTTACAAATTTGTGCATGTTAGAAGATCCAAATAAATAGGAAATTATAAGGTAGAATGGCAGGGAATTTAAGGAGTGGAAAGAAGAAAGCAAGATTGCTGTGTTTCTGGCTCAAAAGTAAGACTAAGAGTTCTTATTTTTTTAAGAGTTAAAGACAGTAATTAATGTTATTTGGAATACATTTTTAGAGTTCAGTTTTAGCTATGCTCAGTAGGTCATATACCTTTCTACATGGAGATGTCAAAAAGTGTGTTGGCTATAAAGCTTGGATATTAAAGGGATATGTAAATTTAACTTGGGAAAATCAATCATCTAGACTAGCTATATAATTAATTGAGCCTTCCTATAAGGAAGAGAAGGAAGAAAAGAAGATTCAGTGTAAGGTCCTAATAAACATCAACATTTGAACACCAATTAAAGAGAAGCAGCAGGCAAAACAGACTATACAGAGTGGGCAGAGACAGAAGAAAACCAAGAAAAGTATCTTGTAACTGAATTAAGAGTACAAAATTCATACCAGCGAAGAAAATGTCCACTATTTCATACTAGTGAATAATCAAGCAAAATGAGGGCAGAAATTCTCTGTGGGCTCTAGAAGAACAGAGGCCATCACTAAGATAAGCCTACTTTGTTAGTCTGTTTCTGCTGGATGTTGTGTAGGTAATGCCAATTATCCATGTAGGATTCCGAAAAGTACATTCTGTCACTCTCAGCAGTTCATTGGCAGCAAAGTACATGGACTTTTGTCATTGGTGACTTTGAAAAGAGCAGTTCTAATAGCAAGGTTGGGGTTGAAGCCCAAGTGAAGCATGACTAAAAGACAAGAAAGCTGACTCAACCTGGGCTGACAAGTCGTGGCCATCAACAAAAGCAGGAAATGGAGGAAGGTGGAGGGAAGTGGAAGATACTCTTGTGTGGAGGAGGACCACACGATCAGGATACAAGAGTAGGGAATGAACTTCTAGTGAGAATAAGACTCACAAGAAAGAAAAAGAAAGTTCTTAGGAGGAAAAGATTAAACAGGGATGAAATTTTTGTTGGAGATCAGAATTCTTGTTTTATATAATAGATAGGAATACCCATAACATGAATTGTAAACCATAAATTGAAACCATAAAATAATTCTAAAAATAGACAACGGTTTTTATTTTGTTGGTAATATCCTTTTTTAATAGTTTTCAACACTAGTCGATCATTTACTATTTTGAACCATTATTGTGGTTAGTATGATATAATAATACTTTAGGATCACATTGGCTCCAATAATAATAATAATTTGTATCAGCATTTTCACAATCTCCGAAATTGTGACACATAGGGTGCTAGTGTCATACTCCTTCTAATATTTCAGAACATCTACACTAGAAACCCACTTTAATTTTATTTAGGAAGAAGGTATGTGAATTCATTCCAAACTATATTCCTTTCTAAGTATCCATGCATGTTTTTATTCTAGTAGTCTCAAATAAACCAAACCAAACAGGAATTTGGAAAAGCAAGTTGCTACCTCTAATTTAGGCTGTAACTGATTACAATAAGTATCTTGTTTTTCTTTCTCTTAGAGACATGCCTCCTTATTGCTCCTTTCTTTTTCTGTGTGTTAAATTGGTAGCCACTTTGATCAAATAATATAGGCAATCCTAAAGTGACTCGACTTTTAATACATTTTTCATGCAAACATTGTCAAAGGCTTTAGCAAGTCTAAATATATTTTATTCGTATGTTCCCTTTTTATCCACATGCATATTTATTCCCTTGTAGACCTCTAGAAGATCAAAAGGCAGTCCCAATTTGAAGGGAAAAAAATTGTATAACTGAAAAAGGAGCCAAAGGCAATTCCTTCACAGAGCTGGAACTAAAATGGAATAAAATTAAATAGAAAGTTTCTTCACATGGCATATGCCCTACAACTTTGGATATTCCCTGGCAATTTGGGCCAGAAACATGTTTGAAGATGTTAAACATGAAAAAATTGGTGAGAAAAAAAGTAAATGCAGAATGATTAGATTGTGAAATTGCAAAAATAGATTCATACTTTATCTTTAAAAGTGTTTCCAAGGAAAATAAGATAATTTCAGACCACCTAAATTCATATTTTGTACAACACTGTAAAATATGATTTGGTTTTTAATACTGCAAAGGAAGTAGCTATAAACTTGATAGATTATGAGAGAAAAATGAATTGCAAAATATTTCAGGAGACTGAATCAAAATTTTACTTGTTACCAGAACAAAAATAGTTTTCATATAGCTGCTATTATGTTAGAATATTATATCACTTCCAGCTCATTGGCCATTTCTGGAGACAAAATATCCCATAGCAAGCATACTGAACATTACAATAAAACAGGATCAATACTCTTGAGTAAAATTCACCTTTGGGCAAGAAGCATCAGGGCAAAATTAAAACCTCAGAGCCTCTTTATCTACTTATTTAAATGTGGTCTAAAGGATTCGCAGTTCACTTGCATTAATATCTATGGAAAGTCAAAATGCCTTTTAATTAAGAACCAAGTCTAATCATCCCTAATGCTTTTGCAACGCCTTTGACTAAGGAGAAGCAAGGACGTGAAATTGAGTGATTTGCATGCCATATTTATTAAATCACCAGAGAATGATATTAGCATAACAGAGCAAACTGCTCATTCCCCCATTAAAACCCGAGAAGTAAATGTTTTCATAATCACCATGTTTGTACACTGTCCTCATTCATTCTGACAATCATTTCTAGTTTTAAGTAACAACACATTAGTAGAAGTGAATGATACTGACTCACACCAGTGACTGAATCTGAAATGATTTCCTGCTCATAGGACAAATTATCCCCAAAATCTTCATCCTTGAAGCATAAACACTGACCTCCAATATCCAGTAGCATAAAGCCTTGCTCCACAGCAGATCCCCAAAAATGTATTGACATGAATGTAACAAAAAGTAAGTAGTTGAAGCTGACACTCAATGACAGGCTAAACTCTTTGGTTCAGGGCAGGGTCTCCCGAGTAGTAGCAGTGGGATCTGCAGCAGTGCCATGAAGACTTTAAGCTTGCTGGTTCTCAGACTCCACCTGAAACCAAACTGAATCTAAAACTCTAAAGTGGGGCCAGGGGATGATTGTTCTAATAAGCTCCTCCGGAGATTCTGATGCTCACTAAAGTTTTCGGGACACCAGCAAGGACAAAGGATGGTAAATATTCTCAGAGGCAGAGGAGAGTACTGAACTCAGAGAGACAAGGGAAGGCTTCATTAAGGAAGCACTGAACCCTCACAGTTCAATTACCATCGTCCAAGAATTTACGTCATTGATTCTTGTCATCAGTATGATTACCTACATATATATGTCTGCATTCATGCTGACATCATTTTAACATGAGAATTAATTTGATCTAGATTATGAAAACAACATGAGTTAACAAAAAATAATTGTGTTTAGGAAGCACAATTGTTAGATATGGTCAGGTTTGGAGGAGGAGAGCAACGCTGAACCTAGAAGGTGTCTCCTGCGCTAAAACCATCTAGATGGACACTCTTAGCACAGAAGGCCAATTTCCTAGCCTCCTGGAAGACTAGGTCAGAATGGGATACCTGTGTTCTAGGCAACATAATGTGGGTTGCACTGATATTTACCATATTGAAGCCTGAAAACAAATCCCCTGTGTGGTCCTGTGCCTTTCTCACCCCATCAGTGGCAGCAATAGAAGTCCTAGGCTAGGGAATGATGTCCCTGCACCATGGAAGGACACAGGATCCATGTAATGTGGCTTAAAAGATGGCTGCCCCCCCCCAGCACCATGGCTCATGCCTATAATCCTAGCTACATACAGGCTGAGAACTGAGGATCGCAGTTCAAAGCCAGTCTAGGTAAGAAAGCCCAGGAAACTCCTGCCTCCAATCAACTACCAAAAAAAACTCCAGAAATGGAGTTGTGACTCATGTGTTACAGCATTAACTTCAAGCTAAAGAAGCTCGTGGACAGCAAATAGGCCCCGGGTTCAAGCCCCAGGAACAGGACCCCCCAAAAAGAAAAAAATAAATGAAAATAAATGAGTGCTACCCAGAAAATCCTCTCAGGCAGCAAGAGGAGACCAGGAGCAGCTCTGAAAAAAAAAACAAACTACTGTAGTTTAAATGTGAACTGTCTCCCAAGAGTCCATGTGTGAAAGGCTTAGACCTGAGGATCTGGCCCTATGGGGAAGAGGTAGAACCATTCGGAGCAGGAGCCCAATCACGTCATTTGAAACATGTCCTTGAACAGAGTACGGAGACCCCTAGGCCTTTCTCTTGGCCGTTGCTTCTAGGCCTCCATTAGGAAAGCAGGTTTCCTTCCCACATTCTTCCACCATAATGGGGCCTCACCACAGGCCCTGAAACTGATAGCATCAACTGACCATGGATTCAAGGCAGCACATCCCTTTTCTTTTTAAAGTTGGTTATCTCCAGTATTTTGTAATAGCAATGGAAAGCTGAATAATATACAGACATTTCATTTACGTCCTGAGATGTTGGGGTTGTTTGTTACAACATAGACTAACCTACTTGGATTAACACACTCTAGAGATTGCCTGTGGATAGCACTGGGATGGTCTGATATTCAAGAACGAGATTCAACAAAGCCAGGTAAACCCAGAAGGTTCTATGTACTAAGCAGTTAAACCAATCAAATTCCCACAGAGAGAGCACTATCTTTTTTTTTCTTTTAATTTGCAATTTGGAGCAATTGAACCTGTTTTTTCCCCTTCATTTACAACAGAATCCAATGGATGTGTATGCTGAGTGCTTCCAGTTCAGAGAAATAACACTCAGGATATGACCTTCTGAAAGACTCCACTCTAGCTTCTAAATGCATTCCCTCACATATTTCTGGAATGGGTTGGGTTTAGTAAAGAGAGACAGAAGTGGCTTCATCATCGGAGTTGGATCATAATTTTTACCATTACAGCAATGATCCTCTTATTAGCACTGAGCCCCAATCCCAATAAAATAATTTCATTTGGGTTGGTAAGAAAATCCAAAGCCATTCTAGGTGTGTTGATTCAGAAAGGATTCACAAAGAATCAGAGGGCTTTCACACTCCTTGGAGAGTTGCAGGAACGGTGGTCAGAAGGACAGCTAGCTTTCAGGAAATTAAGCATCCGAAGGCAGCTCCCACCAATTCCAGCTGCCCTCTGGTTCCTCCATTTCCTACTAGATGTTTGGAAGGCTGCCTGGAAGCAGCTGGAAGCTGTCATGGAAGATGTCAGATGTCAGAAGTACTAACATGAGGGTCTCTCCAGAGGAACCACGATTCCACTCACAAAACTCTACAGCTGCCATCTGGGGACCCCCACCCGCCTTCCACAGCTGGCACTGGAGTAGAATAGTTTATCCCTTCCATATGCCTTCCACACCTCACCAAACTGACTCTCGCACATCAATAACAAGAGATGAACTTGAGCCCTGGTAACTAGGAGTTGGAAGAATTTAATTTCCAGGAGTTTTTAGTCCCTAGTGTGTTTTTTTTTTTTTAAAAAGGGAGAAGTGCAGAGCTGAGTACTAAAAGCAAAAGCATTGTACTGAGTATTCACTGAAAAAAAAATGCGACAAAGAATGTTATTTAAACGAAAATAACCGTAGTAAAATCCAGACCATTTAACTCTCAATGTACCCCCATTCTGTGTGTGTGTGTGTGTGTGTGTGTGTGTGTGTGTGTGTGTGTGTGTGTGTTTCTAAGGATAGACTACTCCAGGGCTTTGCACAGGCTAGATATGCATTTGGCCAATGAATTCCACTCCATTCCCAAACATTCTTTATGAACACCTACTTAAGACTGTGTCTGAGTCTTGGAAGCATGGCTGGGTATAACACTGGTAATGTACTGAGGCAGAAGTCTCCATATCTATTGATCATGTTCTCATGTGGCCAACTAACCAAAATATAAAAATCTGAAGAAACTGAGAAAGGTTCTAACTCTAATTCTTTTGCTAATCAGATTACAATAGAAAGCCAAATGGATCAGTCAAAGCAGAAAGAAAATGTCTTGGCTCTGCTGTCTGTGAAATGCATGTCTGGAACAGGTGTTAGACTTGGCTACCAATCTAGAAATTCTGAAGGTGGTGTCTGAGTGGCTTTGTCTCTTTTTCCTTCTCACATCTGGTTTTCTTCTTTTTTTTTTTAATTCTTCAGTTTATGTTTCAGAACAACTTCTCTGTATGACAGGCAAGATGGCCATGCCAAATTCTTACCTCGCCTAGTTTGGCAACATGAGAAGAACTATAACTTATCTCCTTAAAACCTCTCCTAGGGAAGACATTGATTGGTCCACCCAAATCAAATGGCCACACACCCATCTCCAAAACCATCACTTTGATAAGTGAATGAGTTACTCTTATTGACCAGCCCAGGATGAATGCTTTCAACAGGTGAAAGCCCACCCAATACTAAACATCTTAGCATCCCTACAAATCAACCAAAGAAGACCAAGAAACTGGACTGAAGGAATGATCTATGAGCTATGTCAATTGGACTGACTGATGACAATGCACAGAGCAGGAGATAAACAAGAAAAGCATGATGAAAACACTATGATGAAGATGAGAAGGGAGAAGAAACAGAAAGTTCTCTTTCTTCTTTCCTTCTCTTCCTTTCTATGTAATTCATCTCCTTGCTCAAATACCCCATAAAATACCTGAGTCTCAGAAGTTCCTTCTGAGGAACTTTGAAGACTGTTCCATAGAACGGTGTGTCCATTATCATCATCGTATTAGTTCATGAAGTCTAGCTCCTAAGAGAACGAGTGAGTCTCTTCTCAGCTTTGGCCAGATAGCTAGCTCAGAACCATCAGTTGTCCACTGGTGGGTGGCAAGGTGGGTGGCAAGCAACATTTCAAGAGACACAGTCTGAGACACTGATGACTCTGGTTCTTTCCAGCATCCACACTTCATGTGGCTCTGCTGTCATGGTTTCTGGACCTTCCCTCTTGGAGCACTGAGTACAGAACATAGGAATAGCCACTGGGAAGGTAGGTCTGCCTCTCTGGAATGTTCAGTGTTCTCCTCTATTTGTGAAATTTTGACTTCTCAAACGTGCCTCACATGAAAGCAGGGGGAAAGAAAAGTAGATTGTCAATTCCAGATCCATTGTTGATAGGAAGATCATTTAAAATTAAACCCCACAAGGTAACATGGCATCCATATTCCATCCTGAGAGAGGATTTATTTCCAGCTCAGCCCTCACTCTTGCAACAGAACGAAGGTTTGAAAAGCTACCTCTGTGACCAGAGCACAGGGAGAATATAACACCCAGGGGAGCAGAAGACTAACCATGAGCAAAAGCAAGAGCTGCACAACCAGCAGGAAATCGTTCGTTCCCAGGGAAGAGCCTGCCAGCCGTTCTGTACTGCTACAGTGAACTAGGCTGCTGATTCTGCTCCATAATAGAGAGGCTCCAGATTAGACTGAGGCAGCACACTGGACCAGCTAATTTGCTTCTAGAACCTTCTATGTCAGTCACAGAGATCAGCCTTCCCTCTAACCTGCATTGAGTTAAGCTGCTCTGTAATTCATTGCCCAGTTTTCTAATGCAAAATCATGGAACCTGGGAGTGGAGAACAACTGGAGTTTATTACAGTATTTCATATGAGATGGCAGAAATATGTTAAATTACAAAAGAATAGAGTCTGCATCACACTCTTATGCCAGATCCAAGCAACCCCAACACTTGCGGAAGAACTTCCCCAGGACTGGCCACGGTCTGACTGTATTAGAATTTCTTATGCATGTGTTTGATCTCTAAACTTGGTAAAATACATAATAAACAAGAGTTTTATTTATCTTCATAACCTTAATAGTGCTGAGCGCAATGCTTTATTTATTCTGGTAGTTTGCTACACTGCATAGCAGGTGACTCACAGAAGCCAAATGGATTAGCTGTATAAACACGGGGTAATCTACTGATCCGGGCGGAAAATTCCAGTCCAAGTAGCTGAGCAGCAACACCTCGCAACAGAGGACAATGAGCTCCAGGCTACTGAAACCACCTGGATATTCTTCCCTCACTCCCCCCCCCCATCCCCACCCCAGCAATTCTCTTTTATGTCCCATACACCCCAAGTCTTGGACTTAACTGCATCAGCTTCCCACCTACAAAGGGGTCAACTCTTATTGGCCTCCTCTCAGAATGTTGAAAGGGGTGACAATGAGCAAGACATATTGTATTCATAAACTGCTTTCTCAAATGGCAAGTGCTTTTAGCAACTACTTAAATAGAATTTTTTAAAAAGATGACACGCATGCACACAACTCAGATTTTTCTACTCTTGTCGGTGGGTAACCGGTGCCCTCCAAATTCATTGCTAGTCTTTCAGATTCCTTCAGTACCAATGAGAGGGGAGGATTAGCTGTTCCCTGAAAGAGTTAAGGTACCTTCTCTACAGCAGAACCGTGGAGGAGCAGATGGCACATTTGCTCACCGAGAAGATGTTGCTCTCACTTGGGTCTGAGTTCCCTCCCTCCACCTGGCATCCCAGACAGCTCTGTCGGCTCCATCTGCCTACCTTGAATTCATCAGGTGAATGCTCCATTTTCTTAATTGAGGTTAAACTAACCCAAGTAATCAAAGACAGGTACGGAATGTTCCCTGTCATTACCGCGCCTCTGATACACACGATAACCAGCAACGCTTCCCGTGCTCCTAGGCCCCACTTGAATACATGAAAAGCTGAGCCCCGTGAATCAAAAGACAGATGAAAATGACAGGCAGGCCTCCTTTCAAAGGCGCCCTGGGCTGACTGCAGGCGCCATTTTCCTGTTTAAAAGAAATGTTAGCACCTTCCTACTGGCATTCAAGAATTCTGACAGATAGGGAGCACACCTCCATCCTTGTCCGGGGGAGAGGAAATTCTCAGACCACCATCACATGCATATCTGGGGGGAGCCAGCTGCCTGTGGGGAGATCTCAGGACCCTGCTGCAGACTGACAGCCTTCCTGGGGGGCCATCTGAGGTCTGCTGATCCTCCGCTGCATTATTCACTCAGGGCATGTTCCGTCTGCCCAACGCTGATCTGGGTACTGGGACCATGATGGGGAATGAGGCCGACAAAGTCCCTCACTCACATTTCAGTTCAAAGAAAGGCAATTAATAGTCCTACACATCTTACCACCGTTAGTGGTAAGAATTTTGAAGAATACAGATTAATGCAGTGCTGAGGACAGGTTGAGATTGGGTCGAGAGTGGTAGAAGGAAGCCAGGTCCCAGAAGCAGAAGGAAAATGGTTTGGTAGGGATGAAGAGGACACCCGTCTTTTGAGGACTGTGGGTTGATCACACACCCCCCCCCCATTGCAATTGAGGTCTTCCTCAGTGGAGCTGGAGCCACTGAGCGGAGCTGGAACCTTGGGAGATGCAGTCTCTCGTAGGAAGTCCTGGCAGGGGGGGCAGGGGAATCCTATCAGCAGATAGTTCTTGTGTGATCCCTTGAGTCCTCAGAAGAATATGATCGTAAAAAGGAACACCTCCCATTCCTTTTGCTTCCTGGCTGAGATGCCCGTGCTGCCCTGCATAGGCTCCTCCACAGTGCTCTGTGAGGTCCTCATCAAAGGCCAGACCCGTGGACACTTCTACCCTGCCTCCTTCCATGAAGAACCACTGTGGACTCGAACTTCCCTCCAGCATTGCACGCCTATTAGAAAGAGGCTCAGGTGATTCACTTTCAAACATGACTGAGGAGTCACTGTTTTTAAGAAAAAAAACACTTAAGGGAGAATTGGGGGGGGAGGCTGGGAAGGGATGTGAAGGGTAAACAAAGGAGGAGGCTGTAATGCTTGATAAGAAATGTACTCATTATCTTGCCCATGTAATTGTAACCCCTCTGTACAGCATGTTCACAAATAAAATAAAAATAATAAAAAAAATTAAGTTGAAACTAGGCTACTTTTTAATTTTGGAGAACTCTCTTTTATTAAATGGATAACTTCAAAAAAACACTTAAAAAAAACTTCCATAAACCTACAGATTGATAAATAGTCACAAACAGAGCATGCTAATGTAACACTCACACAGATCAGGAGGTTAAGTATTAGGAAAGACTGCAAAGTTTTTCATGCCTCCTTCCAGCTGCTACTCCCCAAAAGATATTCTTTAATTTTTTTGTTTTTTGTTTTAGAAGTACTGAGGTTTGAACTCAAAGCTTGCTAGTCAAGTGCTCTACTCCCAGCCATAGCTCCAGCCCTCTTCTTTTTAGCTGATTCCTCAGAAAGGGTCTCATGTTGTGCCTGATGTTGGTCTCAGACCACAAACCTCCTATCCATGTATCTTAAATTGGAAATATGAGCCACCATGCCCAACTTGTTAGCTGAGACAGAGACTTGCTAACTTTTTGCTCAGCTCGCCTTGGAAATGCGATCCTCCTGATCTCTGTCTCCTATGTAACTGGAACTCTAAGCACAAGGCACCACATCTGGCTCACTCTTCTTTTTATAGGTTACATAAATGGAATTATAAAATACCTGATCTTTTGAGTCTGTCTTCTTGTCATGAAATGATGCTTGTGAAATTAATCAATTCACTTGTGGAATTGGAGTTTATTTATTCTCATAGTAGTCTAAGAATCCATAATGTAAAAGCACCATGATTTAAGTGCATTCATTTTACCCCTGATAGCAAGTCTTCAGTAGTCTTCAGTTTTTGACTACAAGTATTTTGTTGGCACTCTTTTGATGGAAAAATCAATGGTTGAGATATAAATATCTAATTAATTTCACTTAAAGAACTTTCAAGAACCAACTCAAGAAATTGATAGCTAGTAGGAAAAAGAAGAAGAATGAACATTCAGCGGTTACCATCATAATTTGATGAAGAAATTTTTTCATTATAGAATCATCCCAATTAATAAAGCAAGGATTGTTCATTCAAATACTATTATTTCACATCATTGAAAGAATTCACTAATAATAACCAATTTGCAAACATGACTAAAACAGAAACAACCAGACATTAACATTGTTCCTAGTAGAGGTACAGGCTATGACTTACAAAGCTATTCTGGAACAAGAAATGAAACCTGAATCTGATTAATCCTCTACATTAAAAACCACCAATATTCTGTAATAAAGAAGACAAGTTGAGTGTCAATATCTAACACCTGTAATGCTAGCTACTCAAGAGACTGAGACCTAAGAACCATGGTTCCAAGTCACCCAGGCAGAGAAGTCTCAAGAAACCCCACTTCCAATTAACCAACAAAGCACCAGAACTAGAGGTGTATCTCAAGTAGTAGAGTGCCAGCAAAAAATGTACAGAAAAATTGAGTGAGAAGCATAAGGCTTTGATTTCAAGCCCCAGTATAGTAAAGGATGGAAAGAGGAGGGGGAGGGGGGAGGGAGGGAAGGAGGGAGGGAGAGAGGGAGGGAGGGAGGGAAAGACAGACAAAAGAACTTGTTAAACTACATAGTGTAGCTAATTAGCAAATTACTGGAAAATTCTAATGAAAAAAGACTCAGCTTATACAATAATATAAACAAATATGTAAAGAATGGAAAAAGAGAAACACAGATTAAAGAAGTAAGGGACTTTAGGCTCTTTCGAACTGCAAATAGTAAGCATGTTTGTTACTAAGTGATATTAAAGACTCATTGTTGCCGTGTAAACTTGTGTAATGAAAATGTGGTGGGTTTAAAAAAAAGAGGCTTTATTGTTATAGAAATAGCTTAAAATGTGACTTGTAAAAATAATGTATCGAAAATTTGCTTCAAAAACTCCAAGATTTGAGGTGAGCACTGGTGGCTCACACTTAAAATCCTACTTACTCAGGAGGCTGAGATCTGAGGATCGCAGTTCAAAGACAGCTGAGGCAGGAAAGTCCATGAGACTCTTTTTTTTTGGGGGGGGGGTCCGGTCGTGGGGCCTGAACTCTGGGCCTGGGTGCTGTCCCTCAGCTCTTCAGCTCAAGGCTAGCGCTCTACCACTTGAGCCACAGCGCCACTTCCGGCTTTTTTTCTTTTTGCTTATGTGGTGCTGAGGAATGGAACCCAGGGCCTCATGCATGCAAGGCAAGCGCTCTACCACTGAGCCACCTTCCCAACCCCTCCATGAGACTCTTATCTCCAATTAACCACCAGAAAACTGGAAGTGGCGCTATGGCTCAAGTAGCACACTCACCATAAGCTGAAGAGCAGAAGGACAGCACCCAGGCCCAGAGTTCAACCCCAAGACAAAAAAAAAACTCCAAGATTAGCCTGGACACTGGTAGCTCAAATCCCTAACTGTTTAGGAGACTGAGACCTGGAAGATTGAAGTTTGAGGCCAGCTCAGGCAAAAGCATTAGCTAGATTCCATTTCCAAAATAATCAGCAATAAGCAAGATTGCCAACAGAACAAATAATGGTAGAGCTCCAGCAGAGCAAGCAAGCCAAGCAAGTATGGAGCCCTAAGTTAGAACCTCAGTACTACCAGTACTTAAAGATAAATTTGAACAAACCATATAGGTACATAAAGTCACAGGAAAAATACATGATGAAAATTGCTACAGATCTGGGAGGTAAGTGCACACAGCAGTTCATAATATTGCTCTACTTGTGAATACATTGAAAATCCTTCATAATCAGAGGTAAAGATAACAAGGCTATGTGAAAGAAGCAAGATTTTGAGCTAGTACAAGAGAAGTAGAGGAACAACTCCCAATTTCTATCCCACTTCTGGAAAAATAATCAGGTTTTTAATGTGTCCCATTGCTCTTTTTATAGACTTCTAGATTGATATTAATCTTCAGTGCTGGGAACTGAACTCAGGGCCTTATATAAGCCATCTACCATGAGCAAGCTCTGCCCCTTTTCCCCCACTTTTTGGATGTGATTTTTTTTTAAGTTAATGCGAACTTTGCCTTGGGTGGTCTGGGGTCACAATCCTTCCACCACCTCTTGAGTGGCTAGGATTATAGGCATGCACTAGCATGCCTACCTAGGCCCTTGAACTTTTAGAGGCTTCATTTCTTCATTCCAGTACATTACTTTGCTTCCCCATGAACGAAAGCCAGCAACCTGATAGCATCTTTCCAGCTGAATACAGCCTGATGCTGTAGTCTTCCTTCTGAATTGATTCTCAGTTCAAAACACACTCAGGACTATGTCACACAAGACTATCTTCTTTCATTTTTCCCACCTCCCCTGCACCTGTCCAAAGTAACCATCCTTCTATATGCTACATCCACCTTTTCTTTACTTTCATCTCTTTTTTTTCTTTTTGGTGGTAGTAGGATTTGAACTCAGGACCTACTGCCTTCTAGAGTTCTACGAACTGAGTCATGCTCCAGCCCTGTTTTTTCACTGGTTGCTTTTAGGATAAGGTATCACTTCCAGTCTGTGCATTGCCTAAACTATGATCTACCACTACATCAAGCTTCTGTCTAGTGAGACAGGGTCTCGAAAACTTTCTACCTGGGCTGGCTTCAACCATAATCCTCCTGTTTTCAGGCTCCCAAGTAGCTAAAATTATGCTTTTCTTTTGGTATAACTCACATGTACCAATTTACATTGTCTATACCGTAATAGAAAAGAATATTATGCTATCAGGTAATAAGATTGACTGTCTTGCTACAGAATACATCACCAAAATCCATTCCTGTTTGGGGGATTTTCTGTTGTGTATTTGTTCCCAGCACACTATAATATGCCATTGCATGGATATTTTCCATTTATTCATCAGAGTTTACCGGGATGAGAGCTGCTATAAACTACCTTGCATATATTTCTAGTTGTGCAAGCGTATGTGTTTCTAGGGGATAGAGCCTGAAGAATGAAAGAGCTGAGCCAGAGCACCGGGAAGAGGCCTGCTTTCCACTCCTCTGTCATCTGAGAGACCACCCCCGCAGAAACACCAGTTTTGTGCCCTTACCCCAGAGGTGACTCTAGCAGGCTTTGATTGTCACTGGCTGTTTCTACCAGCTCTTTTTTTTTCCAGCCCTGGGGTAATTTAAACCTTTTGTTTTCTTTTCTTTTTTGCTTCTTTTGCATTTAGTACTTGGCATTTAGTACATTCTCAGCTTGGAATGCTTCAGACTTCTTTAATTGGCACAACTCTTTACAGTCAGTGATGAGAGTTAAACGAATTGCTAACTGCATTTCTTTAGGATGTTGCAATCAAGGAAAAAAGATATGACCTTCTGCATAGACACAGACATCACATTTACGGCAATTTTCATTCTAAAACATGACGTTGAAACAAATCCATTCCAGTCTTGGTTTTTAATGTTGTATTTATTATATTTCCCTGCTTAGGACAAATATTAAAATAAGCAACACTAGAAAGATACTGACAGTTGTGAATTTTTTTGAGACTAAAACATCTTCATAGGCTCTGAATAAGAAAAGCTACTTTGAAAAGACTAGAGGTCGATGCTGCTAGCTCATGCGTGAATCATAGCTACTCAGAAGGCTAAGATTGAGGACTATAGTTCAAAGCCAGCCCAGGCCAGACAGTCCATGAGATTCTTCTCTCTGATTAAACACCAAAAAGAAAAAGCCAGGAGTAGAGCTATGGTTGAAGTGATAGAGCAAAATAAAGCTTAGGGACAATAACCAGGGCCTGCATTCAAGCCCCAGGACTGGCACCAAAGAAAGAAAATAAAGAGAAGTAGAAAAAATAAAAGAGGAAGCAAGGAAGGAAGGAAGGAAGGAAGGAAGCAAGGAAGGAAGGAAGCAAGCAAGCAAGGAAGGAAGGAAGGAAGGAAGGAAGGAAGATTTGCTGTATGATGTGTATGAGAAACAGTAAAGAATTCAGGATTTTCCTATCAGCTACACAATATCCATAATCTTTCCTCTCAAGTTCATCATTAACCCTAAATTCAAGTACTAGCAGGATCATGTGAGGAGATTTTTATTCTCTTTCTTTTAATCAGAGAAAGAGATTGTGAATACTTGAAAATGTGTAATATTAACAGTCTAATTAGAGTTTCTTAAATGCTGCTTCAAATTAGGATAATTTTAAATTATTGGATGTGACAACTATAGAAACATAAAATGCATTAATGAGAGAGTTGTTTATGTGAGAAAAAATCCACTCATAGCATTATGCTGTCATTTAGCATTAACTTTCAGCAGGCATAAGTTCCCCCTGGACCACCACACTTCAACCTTCAGCCTGTACCCATTGTCTTCTCTCTAAAATTTAATCCTCCCCTACTTTGTGGCCAAGTCTCTGCTAGAAATAAGGAAGAAAGAAAAAAGGAAGTAGGAAGGAAGGAAGGAAGGAAAGAAGTGAGGGAGGGAGGGAAAGAAGGAAGGGAGAGAAAGAAAGAAGTTCCTGAAAGAAAGAAAAAGAGAGAAAGAAAAAAAAAGAAAGAGAAAGAGAGAGAAACAAATAGAGGAAGGAAGACAAAAAAGAGAAAAGGAAAGAGATTTTGAAAAAAGAAAGAGAGAAGAGATGAACTCAGACTGAATTTTTATTCAGATTCTCACCAATTCCTGTGTTTCTGTGTTTGCTTAATGAATCACGAAGCCCAATCCTTCTGGACCTTCATAAATACCATGTCATGTGACTGATAAAACAAGGTTTTGTGAGTAGTTCAACCTGAAAGGCTGATGAAACAAGCACAAATAAAATCTCGAAGGTTCCCTGAGGTTCTTATTAACCTTTGAAAATCCCTTTGTCCTTTTAGAAACTGATGAGAACTATGGACTTTTTCACTCAAAATCTATAATAATAACAAAACTGTGGGGGGGGGGGAACCCACAGAAGACTTGTACCCCTGCTGTGGCCAAACCCACCCTCCCTCCTTGAATCCACACACTCACCTTAAGGTTCAGATTCTGACTCGTGTGGTATAAAATCCTCACTAACTGATAAATATGTATGAGAGGTCCACAAAATGCCAACAGCTCTACTTGAGCCTAGAAAGGCCTAGGAAGATAGACAGGCCTGTTTCCTATCCTCATAGGTCTCATCCTCTCATGAAGGAAACATGGGCTAATTAAATCATATACCAATAAATGTAGATTTGGAAACAGTCTGAGAACCATCAAGTGAAGACGTGGTCTGAGGAGGAAGGTCTTAGAAGAAATTTCCAGAGATTGTAACATTGGAGGCCAAGTCAGAAGAGAGGCCAGGGGAATAGCAAGTTCAATGTCCTTGAATCTAGAAGGATCACAGTATGTCAGGAAGAATGACCAAGCACAAGAACCAGTGAGAAGAAGGTGATAATCTGATCGGCAAGGCTTGATCAGGCAGGTCTTAATAGCCATATTTAAGATTTTTTTCTTTATTTTAGAGTAATTGAAGCCAATAAATCACAACAGAAGTGTTATGAGTTGGATCTGAAACACTTGAGAAGTTGGCATTGTGGTCCAATGCAGCGCTGTTCAAAGAAGATTTTTAACAAGGATTTTAGGTTTGAAGAAAGTCCCCGTCACTAATGCTAATGATACCAGAAAGTCTGGATTTTTTTAGAAGTCAGAAACAAAAATAATGGAGTGACGTAATCACAATGTAGTGAATGTTTTTGGTTTTGGTTTATTTACTGGTAGATGGTCTATCTTGCATCAGGAAAAGAAATATTAAGCAATCTATTTTTCCATCTGGGCTATTTCTCTGAGTAGGAGTGGCTTTTAATTTCCTCCAAGGTTTAAGGGGTTTTAGGATTTATAGAGTAAAAGACTTAGTGACTACAAGACAGAACACAGAAACAAATCTCTGAATGAAGATGAATATAAGCTTTAATCTTAGAACGTATCAGAGAAAGAAAAGACACTCTCTGGCCACTGAGTCTTTACAAAAAGGAAAATGTTGGGGGCAGTGGGTGAGAAGATTGAAAGGAATGACATTGAGCAAGAGGCACTTTGTTGGATGGCAACACCTTTGTACAACTACTTCAAGACACTAAAAAAGAATTCAAAAAAACAGAAGAAAAAAGTCATAAACAATAAAAAAAAAATGATGTTGATTGACCTGCTAATTGGAGATTCCCAAAGAATGATTTCTTTGTTGTCTCTTTAAGTACTTGCTTGACCTTTAGGCAGGTTTGGAGCTCCCGACCAAACAAACTTTTACAGTGGAAATTGACACCAGTGAAAATAGAGTATATTTTTAGCACTCAGCTAGCACTCTTTGTAAACAGTTTCTTCAATCTTCACAAATAAGTAAATCCTCAAAGGTAGCTTAATTGCCATTATAAATGTTCCATGTATTTCTTACTTTCTCCACAACAGAGGTGTTTCATTCCACCTCTGTAATAGATGCTAATAAATGGCTCTATTTGAAGGGTGAAGATTAATATTACTTTAATATGCATATACAACTCTTAATTATCCACAGTATTGAAGGGATGAAGAGGATAAAGAGCTCAAAATAAAGTATAATACAAAAGTAATTCATATTTGAATTCAGTATTCATTATGTGATTTTAAGGGTAAGTAAATTAACTTTCTAATTATGATTTGGCTTTTAGAGTGAGTTCGTTTTCTCAAGTGGATTGTGTCAAAAAGCCAGCTAGTGGTGTACTGGAAGCCAAATAAAATTTCACCTAGAATTTATAATTTCCTGTAAGTGAATCATCTAGAAACTATCAAAGTCAATTTATCCTGTCATATGTAGAGGGTCTAGACCTTGTCAATAGTCTCCAGAGAGCAATGGTATAATATCATTTTTAGAGATATATAAGCTGACATACTATTAAACATAAAGGAACTCAAGAAAAGAATATTACTAAAGATAGTTATTTTAAAAGAAAGGCCTAACAATGCTAAATACAGGTCAAATTTCCTAGTCCCCAAACGTGTAAAGCCAAAAATATCTCAGAACTAGTGGAAGGAACAAATCTTCCATCATAAGTAAATACTTTGATCAGTTACTGAGAAAATTAGTCAATGAATCAGTAGGACAACTAAAGACTTGAGCAACCTATAAACAAATTGATCTAATTGACAACTATGGGAGACAACAATCAACAACTATTGCAGGGAGTTCTATCACGTCCACTTGCATTCATGAAGTAGTCAAATAATGCTGGAGATCAATTATCATTCTCACCAAGTAATATCTACAAATCATCACTTGCTGAATGGAACACAAAAAGCCAATAGTTATTTCACCATAGGACTTTCATCTTAGATTCTATAAACATGATATGATAAGAGGCAGTACTCAGTTACCTTGGACAATGATTATAGTAACCTATTCTTGAGCTTTTTCTTAAATTTGAATCTTTAATTTTTTAAATTGCCATCTAAAAGTTTATCTGAATACATTATGGTATATTCCTATATTTGTATATAGAAGTATATATGACTAATTGATTTTGTCCAGAAAATTGTTGTGAAGATAAAATATAAGGTAGAATTAAGAATGTTGTAATACTTAACTCAATGGAGTGTGTTCAGCTGAGTTATTGAGAATCTGCTTTGCCAGCTTTCCTACTGATACACACACACACACACACACACACACATACACACACACACAAACACACACACATGGGCACACACACGTGCATTGTGGAGAGGGCATATACAAAGTAGAAAACACCTAGAAGTGACTACATGTCTTAGATCCAAAGCAGATGGCAGTAAGAAGGCTTAGTAGTACACATTATAGAAATATTATTAAAATTATCCAAATTATGTAAAGTCCCAAGAGACACTTAAAGAAATAATTGGGAGAAAAAAAAGAAACAATTGGAAGGATACCAGTTGAAGGAGCAAGAGTTGAAAGTAATGGTTTACTTTGAGCTTCTAGACAACCAGCTGTTCAGAACAGTGATGGACTCTTAACAAGTTCTTTAGAAATATTTGTGTATTTGTTTTCCAATCAAAAGTTTGTCAGAATCAATTTGCTCTCCCCAGGCAATCAATGTTCTAGCAAAGTTTGAGGAGCTTTTTTTTTTTTTATCACTTTCAGTAATGTAAAGTTATGCTGTTGCCCAAGATTTAATGTCAAATAAATTCAACTTTGATCATTTACAAAGCATATGATAGGCTTGAGGGGGGCTGTAAGATGCATTTGATGTATTTAAAGGACTCTGATGATTTTAAGTTGCTACAAAACTCAAAATATGCCTAATTTCAGTCTTCATCCAATGAACTACACTTGGAACAGTAGTTTAAAGACAGAGAACTACAGTATCAGATCATCTTAGTCCATATTGTGTGGCTACAATAGAGTCCAAGAACATGGCATTGTCAAGTGTTGTGCTACATCATCACGTGGCAGAAAGAGAAAAGACAAAAGTGGCCAGTGAAGAGACAGTGATCTCCACAGCAGGCTGCTTTGGTAACAACCCACCAATGTAATATCTAACACACTCTCAGAACAATGCAATGAATCTGTTCCTGAGGCTTCTGCCCCTACAATCCACTCACTGCTATTAGACCTCTCTAGCAACACTGACACATTAGAAATTAAGTTTCTAGCTTCAACAGACACAGTCAAACCATACCACTGATTTATAGTTCAAATATAATTATGCCGCCTAGCAGCTTATTTGGAGCTTTATGTTTATACAGTGCTTTCTACAAATCTGCTATCACTCCCCACCATTCACTGGGAGTTGATTTCCTAGTTTTGCAATGTCTGCAATACAACTGGAGTGGTTAATGAATGGATACAGTTCTCAGAATTTTCTGACCACCATCTCTTTAAAGTCAGTGGAGGGTGAACCTTTAGAGTCTGTGAACATAATCAAAGAGGTGGAGGAAAATAAAACTCTATCAGTCTTTTCTTTTACCTTTACATTTTCCCCCAACATCTAGATGATATTCTATGTAGTGTGCAGAAACAACACATGCAAACAAATATGAAAATCATAGATTAAAAAACAGGCCGTTGCCAGGTGCTGGTGGCTTGTGGTTATAATGCTAGCTACTCAGGAGGCTGAGATCTGAGGATTGTGGTTCGAAGCCAGCCTGTGAGACTCTTATCTCCAATTAACTACCAAAAAAGCCAGAAGTAGTGCTGTGGCTCAAGTGATAGAGTCTATAGCTTTGAGCAAAAAAAGCTTAGAGATAGTAGCTAGGCCCCAGGACTCACAAAAAAGAAAAAAGAAAAAAAAGACAGGCCATTGCTGCAAAAGCCACTTTGCTTCAGTAGATAGATTTTACTGTCTTCTACAGAACAAACTAGACTAAATTAATTTAATCTGATAGTGGATAGCCTTTCTTAGGTGAGTTAATAGCAATGGTGATTATCTACATTGAGGTCATCCTCTGGGATTATTTATTGGAAATTGAGCTTGCTGTAGGAGCAAATGACTTGTACAAAAGGAGGAAAAGTAGGGGATTTGATGTCACACATTGGCTGCCATGTTGAATTCAAATCTGCAAGGCCATGTCCTAGACTTCCCAGTGGGAAATTTGATCAGTCCTAGAGCTGCATGAGAAACTGGCATGCTAAGATGAATAGTTCAAATAAAACCATCCATAATTTATGGTGCTTAAGAGGGAGAAGGAAAATCCTACAATGAACATCCACTCAGTCTTGTCCTTGAGTTGTTTGGAGCCAAAGGAAAACAGAGTATCAGGAAGACTGTAAGACTCCCACAAGGCATACATAATCAAATTAAATTTACTCCCCTACTGCTGTCCCCTGGGAAAAAGGAAATCCATACACTGTCATGCAAATAAACAAAAAGTTCATAAGCTTTGAAAATGTAAAAAAAAATGCAATAGAGTCAAAAGAGAGAAAATAAGTAATAAATTCTGAGACCACTGTAATGGTCACACATCATATAAACGAGGAATAGAAGATTTGAACCTCTATAATGTGTCAGTCTGTATCATTTGTTTCCCAACATCTTTTGTTTTAGGGTTTTATGAAGATTGGGATTTACCAGCATAACTGTCTGTACCTAGTTTTGGCAAGAAAAAAGAAAGATAGAAAGGAGTGTTGAATTCTCTATATTCAATCTCATTCATAGACTTAGCCAGTGTTTGCCAATATCAAGTTCTCTACTAGGTAGCACGGAAAGATTTTACTTCCCAACATTTGAAAATGACTCTATGTCTCTGTGCACTTTTTCCATTTTTGTGTATGTGTTTTGTTTTGTTTTGTTTGTTTTCTTTTGGCCAAGACCGGGGGAACTGGAGAGACTGCAAATGGTGCCATTTCTGTCAGAACTGAGTGCCATAGGAAAGCCCAAATTAACTTGACTGAGTTATAGTTGACAATTAGAAAGCTAAACATAATTAATATATACAAGGTGCAGGTAAGTATATACCCATGAAACCATCACCATATTCATCATCTCCAAAACTTTCCTTCCATCCTCCTTATTCATTATTCTGTAATTGATTTTGTATGGCAAAAGCATCTCGTGTAAAATCTACCCACTTAAATAGTTTAAAATGTTAGATTCAGTAGGGTTACCTCCAGTCAGAATGCTGTATCACTAGAACTAACTTATCCTGCATAACTTTATACCCTATGCTGAATGCCTTCCCATCCACCATTTCTTCAGCCCCTGGAAAACACTGACATTTTCTCTACTTCCATAGATAAATCTGTTCAGATTCTTCATATAAGTGGAATCATGTATAGGTGCATCTGGCTAATTGGCATTACAGGTCTCAGAGCAGCAGAAAATCCAGCTTAACCCCTCCCCCCCCACACACACACCATAGTCTGTTTGTAGTTTCGTTTACTTTCACAAACATTTTCACTGTAAAGATAATTCAAACAAGAATCAAGTTACAGTTAACACATAAATACCTGCCACCAAAATTCCATACTTAAAATCTACAATATTTGCCTTTTCCCATACCTATCCATTCAGCCATCCCTTCCCTCTCTTCATTAATTTGATCTTTTTTCTTTCTGATGAATTTCAAAGAAAGTTACAGATACTAGTGTATTAAAACTCATTTACTATCCATTTTCACCCTTCCTACATCATAAACTATGGCTTCAACTGAAATACCTAAGGGGTAATAGTTGATGTTTATCAACATCTACTGTCAGCATTTCATGTATACCATACACCACAGATAGAAATACATGCGTTTCAAGAGCCAGAGCAGCCCAGCACTTCCCAACAGTAATGTTCCCTCAGCAACCTGAACGTCAAAGCGATGAAGATGCTGAGCTGTCCATTTATAGCATCATTGGTCCTTTCACGATTGGTTGCAAAAAGTGCAGTCCTCAGCTTCAGACACTGAAACCCAATGAATCAAACATAATGAGCCCGACGTGGCATTGACTAGAACCTCAGAAAAATACTGTGGGTTCCACGTCATTGCTTCCATTAAAGTCATGTCTTTGGTTTTTTATTATTTTGTAGCGGTAGACATTTTAAAAGATTATTGGACATTACATTTCCAATATGAGTTTGCTTCAAGCTTTTGCTGTTTTCTCAGACTTCAGTAATAAAAGATTTTCTTTCATGACATCAATTCCCAAAAGTAAAATAAGTTGTGAAGATAATAAACAGCACTTACGTATTTTAACACACAAAAGTAAGCACATGTGTCATGTTAGCAGTACAATCTATATGCACTTCATGTTTCCCTAACATTAGACCCATTAAGTACAAAAAGTGAATGTAGGTATCATCACCATTTTTAAGAGAGGGTAGACTATCAAGGAAAGGATCCTGTGAACAATAAACTATAATCTGGAGTTCAAATCCCAGACTTGTAGTTCCAAATTCCATAATTTTCCCTCTGCATTGGATATAGCAGTAAACTAAAATTGTGCTTGCAATAACAGACAATCAAACATTATGTAAAATATGATCAGATATGTGCCTTTGAATCTTTAACTCAATGTTCTACATAGGAATTGCATTCAGTATGCATTTTTGTACACTTACCTGTAGACACATTACCTGTGTGCATATTACTGTAGATGTGTGTTTAGATATGTGTACATATATAGAGAAAACATAGATAGAACTAAATCATTTATTAGTTTTGTGCTAAAAACATGTCAGTCAATGTTCAAAGATCACTCTCTTGCAAATTGAGTATTAATACCACAAAAGAACAAAGAAAACTGAGGGTCTGTTCAGTTCAGAAATGAGTCAAAGCCACACTGGTGATATGGGGAAATGGGGACGACCAAGACTATCTGTCTATAAAGCTGATCATATCATTGATGGAAAAGTTCTGAATCTAGCTAAAAGTAAACTGGATAAATGTTAATACATACGATTTGTATACTCATTACCAGATTGATTCCATTTTTAAAAGAGATAGGGTGTTTGTCTGTCTATTCCTTGCCTTATTTATTTATGCCAACAGGAGGGTCCAAGTTGGGAATGCTATGATGAATACAGTTGGAATGATTCTCAACCACCCAGAGCTTGCAGTCTCATAAGCAGTGCTGGGGACCGGGCGTGGGGGGAGGAGGGGAGGAGGGAGGAGAAAGCTATCAGCACATTCCAAGTACGGTTCCTTCATCATGGGTCTTGGCACATCTATCTTTCCAGATGTTCTGGCTATCGATGTGGAGTCATTCTCTGCTTATTTATTTTTCTTACTCATATATCCAATGTGTCAACACACCCTGCTAGTTCTGCCTACAAAATGGATCAGGAGTCCAGACACTGATTCCACTGCTACTACACAAGGCCAAGTCACACTAACCTCTCAAGCAGATTCCTGCAATACTCTTTTCAGAGGTTCCATACTTCCTTACTATCCATTCTCAACACAATAATGAGAAATGGTTTTTGTTTTGTTTTGGGTTGTTTTATTTTTTGTGTGTGTTTTGTTTTGTTTTGTTTGCCAGCCCTGGGGCTTGAACTCAGGGCCTGAGCACTGTTCCTGAGCTGCTTTGTGCTCAATCCTAGTGCTCTACCACTTGAGCCACAGTACTACTTCTGGCTTTTTCTGAGTCATTTATTGGAGATAAGAGTCTTACAGATTTTTCTGCCTAGGCTGGCTTCGAACCGTGATCCTCAGATCTCAGCCTCCTAAGTAGCTAGAATTACAAGCATGAGCCACCTGCACGGGTAAGTGACGATCTTAAAATCATTAAGTCAAGTTCTTCCATTTGTCAGCTCAAAACTTTGGTGGATAACCATTTCTCTCAAGCCAAAGTTCTAAATCCAATTAAAAGATAGATAAAGGATCTATGTGGGCATTTCTTAAAAGAGCAAATAAAAATGACTAATAAGCACATAAAAGTGTATTCAACATTATCTGTCACCTAGGAATTGTAAATCAAAACCACACTAAGGTACCATTTCAAATCCATTAATGTGGCTAGAATAACCATCAGGTATTGATGAGAATGTGGAAACGCTGAAGAACTCCATCCATCTCTTGGAAACAAGAGAAAATTATGCAGCTGCTTTGGAAAAGAGTCTAGCAATTCCTCAAAATGTATTATATTTAAACCTAGCAATTCCACTTTTAAGTATCTATTAAGAAAACTTAAAATGCATTTCCACACCAAAAGTTCGACACTAATGTTAATAGTATAACTATTCCTAATCAATAAAATGTAGACAACCCAAATATCCACCAAATGAATAATGAGTAAATAGCTGGGCACCAGAGGCTTACACCTGTAATCCTAACTACTCAGTAGGCTGAGATCTGAGGATCATGGTTCAAAGCCAGCCAAAGCAATAAAGTCATGAGACTCTCATCTCTGATAAAAATAAACAAATAAATAAATACTCAGAAAAAGCTGGAAATGGCACTGTGGCTCAAATGGTAGAGCACTAGCCTTGAGCACAAAGAGGCTCAGGGCAGTGTTCAGGCCCTAAATTCAATTCCTAGAAAGGGAGAGAGAGGTGGGGGAGGGAGGGAGGAAGGAGGAAGAAGAGGAGAAGGAAGAGAATGAGGAGGTGAAGGAAGAGGAGAAAAAGGAGGAGGAGGAAGAAAAAAAAGAAGAAAGAAGACAAAATGTTATGCATCTGTACAATGGAATACAATCATTAAAGTGAATGAAGTCTCCATGCATACTACCACATAGGTAAACCATAGACATTATGCAAAGTTAACAAACCAGTTGGGAAATAAAAACACATATTAGGTGATTCTAATTAAATCATGTGTCTAGAACAGACATCTACAGAGGCAGATCTGGGGCATGGTCAAAATGGGGAATCATTTCTAATAACTGTGTTTCTTCTGTAAATTAGGACAATTATCTTCTAAAATGTGTTGTGGTAAGGGTTAAACAATTATAGACACTAAAAAGTATTGAGTTGTACTCTTTAAGAGGACTAATTTCATAATACGTAAAATACAACTCAGCAAAGTAATAGGTGTGTGTGTGTGCCTGCGTGCACTTACTTTCATATTTATGAAGTCCTCAAGGTAGATTCTTGCATCCTTTCATGGCTGCCCATACTAGTAAACCTGATTCATTCTTATTCTCTCTCTCGTGTTCACTAGCTAGTAGCCACACAGGTCTTCAGTATTCCTCAGACATTTAACTCATTTTTTGGCTTTAAGACCTTGGCAGAATTTACTGATTAATCTGTCTTTGGAATATCTTTCTCTGACATACTGACAAGCATCTTCCAACTTGCTTCAAATACTTGCTTAAATATCATCTTGTTTATGAAGGTTCCATTGTAACCTCCAAACACAATAAAGTCCACCTAGCGTTATCTTTCTGCATAATTATTTTGGAAGCTCACTCATCTAGGGGGTCTCCACTTCCACACATACTTAGTATCCATTATCTCTGACCTTCCCATGTGAATTTAGTCACATGATTAGATTGACCAATAGACTGTCAGCAGAATTGTCACATAGTATTTCTGTGCCCAAGTTTACCCACTAGAACCAGACTTTCCACTGATCTTTTCTACAACTGTAGCAATCATGGAGCTGAATTCACTGACAATTATGGTAATGGAGATCTAAGCATCCCAGATTGCAGAAGCACTATAGAAAGTTTTCTTTGAGAGTCATCCAAACATTTTTTTTTCAAAAATGTTCTTCCAAGAAATGGAAACAAGAGGTTTTGGTAGGTTTTTAGTATATAGTTTGCAGTTATTTATTTGTTCTTTTTCTCCTCTTTGGTTTATTCTCTGTTGTCACTGGTTTTCATTTCTGTGCTTTGTCTTATATACAAGTTTATCTGATTTGGGGTAGGGAAAGGGAATCACAGAAATGGTGGGACAAAGAGTGAACCAATTCAACAATGATACTCACTAGACACTATGTTGGAAATGAACTTCACCACTAGGGGGAGGAGTTGGGAGGGGGTATGGGAGAAAATGAGGGAGGGGTAACAGTTCAAAAAGAAATGTACTTACCTTATTATATAACTCTAACCTCTCTGTACACCACCTTTACAATAAAAATTCTTTTGGGGTGGGGGGGTCCAGTCGTGGGGCCTGAACTCTGGGTCTGGGTGCTGTCCCTCAGCTCTTCAGCTCAAGGCTAGCACTCTACCACTTGAGCCACAGCGCCAATTCCGGCTTTTTTCTTTTTGCTTATGTGGTGCTGAGGAATTGAACCCAGGGCCTCAGGCATGCAAGGCAAGCGCTCTACCACTGAGCCACCTTCCCAGCCCTACAATAAAATTTTTAAGAAAATATTTTGTTCTGACACTAACATTATGGGCTGGCATGTTAAGAGTATAATTTAGCGTATTCTGACTAATATACACTCTGGCATTACTTACTAATTCAGTGTTGCTACCTTGCTTTTCTTCTTTATTGTTTATGATCCCTACAAGAACATAAAGGTATGAAGGCTGAGCACTGGCTGTTTGGGGGGTTTTTTGTCACTCATATATCTCTATCCTTGAAACATTACCTAACATGTAAAGATAATCAATAGCTACCGACCAAATGAACAAAATGAATGAATCCAGAATTTTAAAAGACAAGTGTTATGAAAGAAGAATGCTAAAGCACGTTATTAGCAGTGAGACTTCAATGAGTACAGGTTAGAAAAGTCTTCTCTCCTGACAGGACTCATAATCTGAGACCTGAGAAAGCCATAGAAGTGAATCTGATAATGAGAATTAAACCATCGAGAGTCTTTGTTCTACAAGACTATGAGTGATTACAGCTTTGACCCGTGAGAGAAAAATGAGTAGTGTCAGGAATGACTATAAAGGAAGGATTTGGCCTCATCAGAACAAGCCAAGAGTGTAATAAAAGTCCTAACTAGAAGGGAAGCAAATTTATAAAACTTTAACAAAACTGTGACATCTTATACAGTGGGTAAGTGTAAGGTAAAATAGTATGTGCTAATAGGCAGACAGAGGTCATTGCAGCACATAGTAAAGCATTTGCAGGAGGCAACCCAGAAGAATGAGAAATGAGCTGGAAGATCAGAATGACAGAGCAAAAAGAAGGCGGAAGTAACTGCTCACTGGGTCTGATTTGTGAAGCTGATGCACAGGATAAGATGAAGTTGGACTTAAAAAAGCCTGGACTGAAAATGAGCAGATAAATAGAGGAAAGTACTGTTTACAAAGATGGCTCCCACCAGGCACTGGTAACTCACACCTGTAATCCTAGCTACTTAGGAGGCTGAGGTTTGAGGATCACAGTTCAAAGCTAGCTCAGGTAGGAAAAGTCCGTGAGACTCTTATCTCCAATAAGTCACTCAGAAAACTAGACGTAGCACTGTGGCTCAAATGGTATAGCACTAGCCTTGAGCTGAAGAACTGAGGGACAGCACCCAGGCCCAGAGTTCAAGCCCCATGACTGAATAAAAGAAAAGAAAAGAGATACGGCTCCCACAGCAGAGGCAGAGCCATTTACATGGATCAGACTTAAGAAGATTTTAATGAGAGGAAAGTTGGATGGTTCAAATCATTACTACCTTTAGTGGGGGTTTATCAAGTACCTACTATAGGTAAATGATAGAAGGAATGTTTAAATATGTATCATACAATCCTAACACTCTAATATTTATGACAAATGTGAATGATCACATATGCAAATAACTACTCGGACTCTTTGCTTGTCAAAGACTAAAACATAAACTAGCCTTCGATCAACTATCCAAAATATATCAAAACCCCTGAAATCTAATTGTTCCTAATCCCTTTACCCGATTCAATGCCTAAATAAATTCTTCACTTAGAATTAAGGATTTGGCTTGTTTTTTTTTATTTTATTTTATTTATTTATTTTTTTGTGAACACACTGTACAGAGGGGTTACAATTACATGGGCAGGATAATGCATACATTTCTTATCAAGCATTGCAGCCTCCTCCTTTGTTTACCCTTCACATCCCTTCCCAGCCTCTCCCCCACCCCCCCACCCAATCCTCCCCCCCCCCACCAACGTTGTAAAGCTCATTTTCGACATGACAACTTGTACTTCTCATTGTTGCAACAGGTCCACCTGTATCCTTAAACGACTTATTTTTCCCCATCTCCTCCACAAGTTATACTGACATCAAATATAGTGAAAGCAGGGGTTATACTGTGGGGGAGGGACATACAAAGCAACAAAGAGATAATCTTATAAATGTGTTAGAAACAAATGCATGAAAGAAAAAAACATTAAAATACATATCTAAGGGTTCATTTTCCTAACATCACATTATCTGACCTTTTCCGCTTGACTCATACATATACTAGATATTGCAAATAAGGGAAACCATGGGACCTATGTTTCTTTGGGCCTGGCTTACTTCACTTATGTTTGGAACTTTAGAGAGAATCTTTAAGAAAAACACATTGTTATTTTGGGGTGGGCAGAGAGGGTATTGGTCTGGGTACTGTCCCTGAGCTTCTTTTCCTCAAGGCTAGCCCCTACTACTTGAAACTTAGCTCCACTTCCAACTTTTTGGTAGTTTATTGAAAATAAGAGTATCACAGACTTGAATCACAATCTTCAGATCTCAGCCTTCTGAGTAGCTCTAATTCCAAGGTGTAAGCTACCAGCACTTAGAAGAACCTATCTAATTTTATGTATCTAACATAACTCCATTTCCACAAAGAAATATGAGAGTTATCATGACTTGGTAGAAAAGCAAGCCACAAAAAGAACAAAGAAGGCAAACAAGAATAAAATAATGTTTGATCAATAATATATAGTATGAATATCACAATCATTTTAGATGGATTATTTTAGAAGATTATATTTCAGCCCTTTCCACTTAGCAGTATCACAAAATTGCTCAACAATCATAAGTAATTCTTTTCAAGTCTTCCAGAAATGCCAAAATGATATATGGCTCCCGTCATCCAAACTGCCGGGGAATAGTGTTTTGAAAAATAAATATGTAAAGTAACACTTTTAAATTATGAGACAATTTCAGAAAGAACTACATACTTATCTTTTCTTGTCAAGAGTTGACCTATCGATTCATCCTTAAATACTCACCATGATGAAAGTCTTACTTTAAAACCACTTGGTGCAGACACTTATCCTTGACTACTGAATATTCTGAATAGCAATCCAAATTATGCACTGTAAGCCAGCCTGAAAATTATTATCATAAGTCAAAGGTAACATTGTATGAAGTCCACTGAAAGACACTGTATAGAATTTCCCCTGAAAAAGAAAATAGAGAGACATCCGGTTCTGCCAAGGTGAAGTAGGTCCTTTCCTCCTAAGTTCTCTCCCTCATCACTAAAACAAATGCACTGGACATAACAGAAGAACACAGCAAGACCCTGAAAGGCCACAAGAAGAAGGCAGAGAACCAAACATCAAGACTTGCAGAACTCTGCAGCAGCGACTGCCCAGGAATTCCATGTGGCTTTCTATATATCCTGGCTAGAAGGCTGCAGTTTCCACAGGACCAAGCAGGAAGCCAATCTTGCATGTAGCTTGGCATCCCTACCTTTCCCCAGAGGGAGCAAGCGGGGGTGGGAGTGGGGGTCCAATTTCCATACTGAGTGATTTCAGCATAACCATGAAGAGAGCTAAATCTTCTATCCCCAAAGATCAAAGCCAGGTCATATTTTATTCTCCTGGCAGGTCTGTGTCACTGAGGCTGAGCAAGGAATTGATCTTCCCCTGTGCTCTGATAACCCTTTCAGGTAGGTGACAGTGCAGTCCACCCCCGACGGAGCCTCCACTGCTACTTAGAAGCACAATCTCTGTATTTGAAACTTCATACTGAAACACACCCTACATGTTTTCAACTGTGTGATTGCGTTCACATGTATAAAATTCTTGAAATGACGAAATTATAAAAAATGGAGACAAGATCAGCAAGATCAGGAATTGGGAACAAGGTCAAAGAAGAAAAGAAAGTAGCCATAGCCATAAAAGACAACAGGAGAGATCTTTATGACAATTTTCCTTTGCATTTTGAAGTACAAAAGTATTTGTGAGCTCAGAAAATTAGACCTCAAAACATGCTACTTTGGGCTTCAGAGCACTCAGGATGAACAATATAAGTTTCTTAATGCTGGGATTGTAGTTCAGTGGCAAAATGCTTGCCTAGCAAGTGCAATATCCTGGGTTCGAGCCCCAGTACCAAAAAGAAAAAGAAAGTTTCTTTATCTAAAGACTGGATTAGCCAGAGAGGAACACAATTATCTCCAAGTCTCCCTAATGTTATTTCACTAATCCCAAAGGCTAAAGTTATATCATAGAGGAAGGGTCTGAAAATTAAATGGCATACCAAGAGCTCAGGAGAACTTTATCCCAAGCCATTGTCTGTTCAAGTCCATTCAACTCCCATGAAAAGTTATTTATGCACTCTCTGAAAATTCCTACATCTCCACTTCTCTTTCTCTTGTGAAAAAGAAAAAAAAAAAAAACACTTAAGCCTCAACTAAGTGGACCCTGCCTTGAATTCCCATTTTGTATGTCTCCTCCGCACATGCGCATATTGACAAATCTATTTGTCTTTTCCACTGTTAATCTGTCTTCTGTCATTTTTACTGAGCAGACTCAATTAACAAACCTTCAGAGGGAAAATTTGAGATTCCATGTAACTTTTCAACCTGGGCGGGTGTGGCAGCTATGCCAATATTTTGGAGGTTAGGCTAAAATATTTTCCTTCCCCTGATACATTATCTGGATATTAAAATTCTATCCCATTATGATTCACTCAATCATTCCACTAACATTTGTAAGAGCCTACTGTAGACTGTGGCTAAGTTATAGACATAAAGTAATAGATGAAACTGCCAGCTTCCTGGAGCTCAGCTTTGGTGAGAGAAGCATTGTCTCATTCATTCAAGTCAACACAGTCTTTTTCCATGGATTTGCCATTTGTGGAGACCTTTGTCACCATTTAAATCAATCATGCTGAAAGGTCTGTGCATTTCCTGTATTTTATTTTGTTAGGCTGAACTACTTCTTTCTCTATTATTAATCTTTAGTAGAGCTCAAATGTTTCTGAAGACAGAATAAGTGGAAAATTGCAAGAATGTGACTGTGAGAGGCAATTCAGTTTTGCTAGAAAAATGTTTAGAGCATAGGGTCAGTTCTCACACTGATTGTTTGGTTAATATCTATGCTCATGTTTGGGACATTATTAGATGTTGAGAAAATAGAAGTCAGTCCGGGCCTCTCATTGACACTGATGGCTTCAGTAACATCTCTCCTATGATCCTCCAAAGCATCACTTCATGTATCATCAGGATAAAGGCAGCATTAACACACAGTGATTTGGTTTTTTCTTTTGAAGAAACATCTAATTCTACTATGTCTAAAACAGTAAGGTTAATAGCTAAGATATGAAATCAACACAGTAGTAGATGAATGGATCACGAAAATATGAGATATATGTATATATATATATATATATATATATATATATATATATATATAATGGAATTCTATGCCTCCATCAGAAAGAATGGCACCACCCCATTTGTTAGTAAATGTAAAGACTTAGAAAAATTACATTAAGCAAAGCAAGCCAGATCCAAAGAAACAGGCTGCATGATCTCCCTCATTTGTAATAACTAGAATTTGTCTAGGATATTCTTAGCTGAGGATCACAGTAGCTCAGTTGCTATGTGCATATGACCATACAACATGATACTTGTTGAAATGAACTCCAAGAAATGGAAACAAGAGGTTTGTTTAGCATACTGGGTTTTTTTCTTTCTTTTTTCCTTTGATTTATTCCCTGTTGTCACTGTTTTTGATTTCTGTACCCTTTGTCTTGTGTGTAAGTGTATCTGATTTGGGGAAGGGAAAGCAATCACAGAAATGGTGGGACAAAGGGTGAACCAATGCAACAGTGATACTCACAAGACAGTATGTGGGAAATGAACTTTACAACTTGAGGGGAAGGGAGTCAGAGGGAAAGCAGGAGAAAATGAGGGAGGGGTAACACTGTTCAAAAAGAAATGTACTTGTTACCTTACTTGTGTGTTACTCTCTGTACATCACTTTTACAATAATTTTATTTTAGATGGTAAGGTTAGATACTTGTTTGGTTTCTGGTGCCAGTCCTGGGGCTGAACTCAGAACCTGAATGGATGATGTGGCCATTGTCACAGCTCTGATATATGCAAGTTAAAGTCACCCTGACTTTAGATGGTGCTTTCCCACATTATGGATTGAGCATCTCTCATCCAGAAATCTGAAGACCAGAATGCTCCAAAATCTGAAAAAAAAAATGTAAGTGCTAATAAGATATAAGTGGAAAATTTTACATATAGTCTCATGTAACAGGTCATAGCCAAAACACAGATGCATCATTACTATTGAATACAATTATCTTCAGGATATGTGCACAAGATATATAGGAAAGGATACATAAATCAATTTTGTGTTTAGATGGGGTTCTATCTGCAGGATACTTCATTCTGTATTTGCAAATATTCCAAAATCTCTGAAAATCTGAAATCACCAACACTTCTGGTTTCTAGCATTTTAGATAAAGGACACTTAACCTGTATTTTCTTTATACTTATTTCCTATGTAGTTAAACCTAATGTCACTGGATTACTCTTATGTTCTTCGTTGTTTTTTTTTTATCCAGTCTTGGGGCTTGAATTTAGGGCCTGGGTGCTGTCCTTGAGCTTTTTTGCTCAAGGCTAGTGCTCTACCTCTTAAGCCACAGCTCTACTTCTGGCTTTTACATTTTTGACAGTTAATTGAAGAGTATCACAGACTTTCTTGCCCCAACTGTCTTTGAACCGCAATCCTCAGATCTCATCTCCTGAGTAGTTAGGATTACAGGCTTGAGCCATTAGCACTCTGGCTAGATTCTTTTTTTTTAATCTGAATAAAATTCTTTATTAAAGACATAGAAATCAGCCAAAGTACATGAAACAACACTCAATATTAGTAATCATCAAGGAGATAGAAATTAAATCTAAATTAATAATCACTTAACTGACTGTATTCATCAGTTTCTCCAAACTCAACATCCTTACAGAGCACTATGAAGAATTCATGATTTCCATGAACACTTTGATTAATGAGCCCTTTATTAGTGATATTCACTTATCTAGTGTGAGCTATGTGTTGAAAAGATGACTTGTCACACCAGCTGAACTAGTCCCCCCATACAAAATCTTTCTTTAAGTGGTGCCAGTCATGGTTTCCAGTACATCCTTATGACATTTATCAATCAGATTAAGAAGCCAGATAAAAACAGGAAGATCAAACAAGGAATGTGGGGGGAAAAAACCACATGAAAGTGAGAGACAACAGAATTATTGAGTAATAGTGAGCTTTTCTCGTAGTTCTAAAACAGCAGCTTCTGGGTGGCACAGAAATGTGTGTACTTTGCCATTTTAATGTGTATGCCCTAGATAAGAACAATGAGTGTATGCCCCATTACCATTCAAATACCAACTGGAGACGCTATAGATTCTATCACTTGGTGTAGAGACAGCATAAACAGAAGATACACTTCAACTTTTCTATTTTCACACTGCAACCATAAAGAGATTGTTTACCCAGCTAAAATCATTCACGAAAGACACAAGAGTCCTATAACCAGATACCCAAACCCAATAGCAGGGCCTGACTCCTCACAGAAATACAGTGATTAGCAAGAAAGACCGTCGTCTATGCCCAGTTTAGTCATTCCGCTGGATAAATCAACCATAATACTGCATAGAAAGGAAAAACCACTTGTGTCCCTATCTTGGGGTTCATTTTGCTTAACATCATCTTATCTGGTCATATGTACATAGCTTTTGACCTTTTCTGCTTGTCCCAGACATATACTAGTTATTGCAAGTAAGGGAAACCATAGGTCCTATATTTCTTTGGGCCTGGCTTACTTGTGATTTTTTCTGTTGCTTTGTATGTTCCTCCCCCATGGTATAACCGGTATAATTTGGGGAGGGGAAAGGAAAAAAGAAAATGTTTAAATAGGGATACAGGTGGACCATTGCAACAATGAGATGTACAAGACACTGTTGAACAACAAACTTTACAATTTAGGTAAGGGGGTAGGGGGGAGTATAGCTGTGGAAGTGGGAGGGAAGAGATGGCAAGGGAAAAACAAAGGAGGAGGCAACAAGGCCTGATAAGAAATGTTCTCATTACCTTGTGCCCCTCTGTACAGTATTTTCACAATAAAAAACTTATAAAATAAAAAATACTGTATAAATAGGCTTTACCTCATCTTTTCAGAGTATGTTTTGTTTTGTTTTGTTTTTGGTCAGTCGTGGAGTCTGAACTCTGAGCCTACGTGCTGTCCCTCAGTTCTTCAGCTCAAGGCTAGCGCTCTACCACTTCAGCCACAGGGCCACTTCTGGCTTTTTCTGCTTATGTGGTACTGAGGAATTGAACCCAGGACCTCATGCATACAAGGCAAGCACTGTACCACTGAGCCACCTTCCTAGCCCTCAGAGTAAGTATTCTTAATAAGTTTCTAAATCCAACATTTGTATCCATCTTGGCTCTAATACTGAATCCTTCTAGAAGTGACAACTTACACACAAAACAAAAATAGTGCTGACTGATCAGTGTGAATCACAGATACTCTAATTAAGAGAATTTTGAATTCCTACTTCATTCAATTAGTTTAGCAATGCTTGGAAATAAAAATAATTAAATCAAATCAAAGTTGTACTAGAAAAATGCAATAAAAATGTAACATTATACTTATTTTGACAATACATCCTCTCATGCATTTTAACAGATCTTTCAAATTATAACATGCATTTTCTGGAAGTTCGGCTAAACTATTTTTCTTCCCTTGATATATTATCTGGATATTAAAATTCTATCACTTGGGGCTGGGAAGGTGGCTCAGTGGTAGAGCGCTTGCCTTGCATGCCTGAGGCCCTGGGTTCGATTCCTCAGTACCACATAAGCAAAAAGAAAAAATCCGAAGTGGCGCTGTGGCTCAAGTGGTAGAGCTCTAGCCTTGAGCTGAAGAGCTGAAGGACAGTGCCCAGGCCCAGAGTTCAGGCCCATGACCAGACCCCCCAAAAAAAAATAAAAAATGAAAATAAAAATAAAATTCTATCACCTAATTCACTCAGACAATCAACAGGAATTTGCGAGAACCTACTGTATGTGGTTCTAAGTTACAGACATAAAGTAAGGAATGAAACAGAGTGACTGCCAGCTTCCTGACACTCACCTGAGCACTCTGAGCTTTGCTATTAGAAAGGAACCAAGAGAGAACAGTGAGAGGTTTTCACAAGGAATGAGCAGTGACACCAGAAAGCCACTGATTGGTGGTGTTCTTCTCCAATGAGGAACCTGGCCCATCCCTTACTCTGTGTCCACTAGCTTTCAGTCACCTCAATGAGATCCATATCTTCTCTAGAAGATAATTATATTAATTGGGCCCACTTAAACATAAGAAAAAGGTGACAACATAGAATTTGAGACTTTGAATGACACTGGGCTGGAAATTCTATGGTAGAGAAGTCCAGTGCCTTCTAGTACCCCAAAACTAGGAGGACACAAAAAATTTAGACATGAAAGTGATATGGAAGTATAGAAGATTAAGGGAAAAACCAGTAACACAAAACATTACTCAGAGAAAATTATGACATCAGGCTGGCTGTGATTGATTCCCCCATTGGGAATAGTACAGCTACCTAACTGGTGATGCAAAAGTACTTCTTATTCACTGTTTAAAAACTGTTACATCTATTTGTGACAACGTGGATTGAACCTGAATGTTAAATGAGATTAGCCAAACACAGAAAAACAAATAGTACATGATCTCACTCTCATACAGAATTAACAACTTGAACTCATAGACTCAGAGAATAGAATAGTGAATACCATGATCTGGAGAACAGGAAGACTTGGGAAGCTGTTGGTCAAAGATTGCAAATCTTCAGTTAGATAGTGGGAGCGCATTCAAGATATCTGTGTAGTAGCCTGGTAACTAAAGTATTGTATTATTGAAAGCCACAAAAAGACCATATTTTAAAGTCTAAGATAACTATGCTAGACAATGTATATGTTAAGTAGTTCAATTTTTTAGGAGCTCAATTTAGCCATTTTCCAATGTATGTATACTTTAAAACATCATGTCATACATAAAAAGCATACAATTTTATATGCCTATTGAAATTTTTTTACATTTTTAAATTTGTGTGTGTGTGTGTGTGTGTTGTATGTGTGTGTGTGTTGTGTGCCAGTGCTGTGGTTTGAATATAGAGTCTCTCATTCCGCACTTGGTTCCTCCCATTCAGCAATTAAGCTGGTACTTGACCACTTCCGGTGTTTTTCCTGTTTACTGGAAACAGGAATATCTCTACTTTGTCTGCCCAAGCTGGGTTTGAACCTCAGTTCTCAAGTTCACATCCTCCTGAGTAGCTAGGATCATAGTCATAAGCTATCAGCATCCAGCTTTGTCTGTAAATAGTTGTACATTCAACATGTCAATTTATACATCCAATTCACCTTGATCATCATCACTCCATCCATAATTCTCCCACCACCACCTATCCCAACCCTACCAGCTCCTTCAAGGTTCTTTACAATTAATTAATTTTTTTTTTTAAAATAGCATTCTCAGATGTGAGTAGCACGGCTCCTAGGATATAATGAAGAGAAGAACACTTTGCATTCCATCCCTTCAAACTATTGATAACACCCAGATTGTCTCATCATTTTTTTAATTTATTTTATTATTTAAAGTAATTCTCAAATGCCAGTGTAAATGCCTAAACTTGGGTTGTTGGCAGCTAGCTGGTGAGTCTACCAACTAGAGAGTACTTTCCCAGTTCTAGAAGCGAAAATAAAGCATTGCAAGGCCCTGCACCCACTCTCCATTTGACAGATGACACTTTAGAATATTATGAAGGTGTGGACATGGCCAGACATTTCATTCACTCTGCATTCTACTAGTGAACTCAAGGGAGCGGGTGGGAAATAGACCACAGCCTATGGTGATTACAAGCACGTACATTCTCAGAGTCTGAGGCTGTGTTAAGAGGTTGTTACGGAGGCAACTCTGCTGAAGTCAGGGCTCTTGGGAGAAAGGAACACGCATAAAGCATTTCTATTGCTGAGCAAATCAGCCATGACTTACTATGCAGATCTGCAGGGAAATGAATGAATAAAGTTGAGCTTGAAAAATGCACTGGGCTTGCAAATGCTTCTCACATGTCAACACGAGCTGAGATTGGCACCTCAGGAAGAGGCTGGTCTCTGACAGATTGCTCATGGGTTCCTTAAGAAAATGAGAAGTTAGGATGAGCTTCAATCATAAATTATTCATTTGGAGCTTTTTTTTTCTTTTTCATTTCATTTCAGAACATTCTCTTGGTCATTTCTTAAGTGAATTTCTCCTTGGTCTCACCATTTACAAATGCAAGTGCTTATCAGTGATGGAGCCGCATCTTCAGCAGAGAGAGAGAGGGTCTTTCTTCTTCGGGGAAAGTGAATGATTCTCACTTAGTGTCCCCTTTCTAGACCCATGACACCTTCAACCCAGTTGGTGCTATTCATGTTTCTCTTGTTAACATTTGAAAAAAACTAAACCATCTTCACATAAAATTTGTAAGAAAAAATAGTATTTTTCTTTCATCACTGCCAGCTCTCAAACACACCAAGATCTTCTGTGAAACTGCTGGATGTTTTATGTTCTATATTTATGTCTCATTGTAAACCCTTTATTGGTTTATAGACCTTGGGTCCTCTAGGAAGCATCACAAATCCTTATTATACTCCTTGGTATTAAATTTGGTGTTAGGATCTCTGATTTATCTGCCAGGCTAGCTCACATGTAAACAGACATCTCTCTTAAAAAATGGTTCTGATTCAAGAACTAAAAAGTAGTTCATGCTAAAGCTCAGCCTTGAAGCTTATTACAGTTACATTACTGGCAATGGTGACGGAGGAGGAGGAGGAGGATGAAGGAAGTCTTTTTAGTTGTTTCCTCCCATTATTGGCTTTGCTTCACATGCACAAAAATAAATAAATAAATGTAGAAACTGGAAAAGTGCAATTTTTTTAATCCTTTCAAAGACAAGTAAAGGCTTTCTATATGACTACAGTAATCTTCTTTAAATGAAGACATGAATCAATCACCATGAAGTGTCAGTGAATTCCAATAACCAAGGCAATAAATAATGATCCTCTGATGAATGCAGATCAAAGACTTAGCCCAAGGACATTTCTGCCTAGAAGTTTTCACCTTTTCTAGGAATGCAAATGTTTTTAAAAATCTCCATAGTAGTGAATGTTGTGGTTTTCTTTCTACTTCTTTCACAAACTTGTGGGAGTTTGCTTAGGGAAAAAATGAATGATTTGGCTATCGTTTGAGAGAAAAGTAATTACATGTGTGCTACTTGAATGTCTTTGAAGATGTCAATGTCACCACTGCTCTCCTTTTCATAATCTTAGTCACCACAGTATTGCCCAGAGCAAAACTAAAACTGAGAAGAAACACTTTGTTCCTCTAAGATTTTCAAACTACTATAATACATAAGCAGTTGGCGTTCAAGGAAAAATTATGAGCTAATGAAAATACATTTCTAGGTATAAAACTTACGCTCTATATGGGAAAAGTTCATCAGAATTGACTTAATTCTCCCTCCATACAATTTACTGATGATAGTTTACTGTGTACCTGTGAGGTAAAAAGTGCAATACAGAGTAATAAAGAGGAAGAAAAGAATACGGCCTAGTTTTGTCTCAGGGAATTCAATTTGCTTTATTTTTATCCTAGATGGATTAAATTGTCTTTTACTTTCAAAATAGAAAAACAAAAGACAGGGTCTTACCAAGTAGCTTAGGCTGGATCAAATTCATGATCTTTCTGATTACACTGCCCAAGTGCTATGATTTTAGGTGTACACAACCATCACTAGCTAGAAATTTTCATATAAATCTCTTCATTAATCCCATGAGCAGTTTTCATGCTCAAGAATGAAAATAATAACCAGAAAAAAGAAATGGTATCCTCTTCAATAAATATTCAACTTTGCATGGGAGCCTGGATCAATCAAAATGCCACTTTCATAAACCATGCTAAGATATTCAGAATATGTTTGTTTTCATCCTAACTTTTAGTTGGACCTGAAGAGTATTACTTTTTTTTTTTTTTTTTTGGGTCCGGTCCTGGGGCCTGAACTCTGGGCCTGGGCGCTGTCCCTCAGCTCTTCAGCTCAAGGCTAGCACTCTACCACTTGAGCCACAGCGCCACTTCCGGCTTTTTTCTTTTTGCTTACATGGTGCTGAGGAATCGAACCCAGGGCCTCAGGCATGCAAGGCAAGCGCTCTACCACTGAGCCACCTTCCCAGCCCTGAAGAGTATTACTTTTAACCTACTAATTTTTATTTTAGTGAGCAGAAAATTTTGAACATTTAAAAACTCAGTTGGTCAGTTGGTATAATTGAGTTGCAGAACATTTGCTTAGTATGTTCAAGGCCCTCTGTTCAGACCCTAGCACTAGGAAAAAGAAGAAGAAGAAGAAAAGCTCACGTCAGTAGTCCAACAGAATCTTTAAAAATTGAAAGTATAATCACAGGACAAAATAATTTTTAATGGGTAAATTAATTTTTATGAAAAAACCCAGTGCATTTTTCCATTTCAATCTCTTGTCAGGAAAAACTGTCATAGACCAGCAGCTTCTGTGACTAGTTTGAAGAGTATTATTTTAAGTTATCCTAGATGTGATAATGCAAAGAAAATACTTTATTTATCAATCACAAGAAAGCTATTGATTTTGCAAGTTGAAATGTTTTAAAAAGAAAGGACATGCAACTGCAAAATATTAAATTTCTGGATTATTTGAATAAAAACTCATTTTGAGCTACTTTTTATAACATTCTTTTTACAATATATTAAGGGCACATTTCTTTGAAAATATAAGGCTAGGGGAAGGGGGAAAACAAATGGTTTAAATAGGGATACAGGTGGACCCATTGCAACAATGAGATGTACAAGTCGTTATGTTGAAAATGAACTTTACAACTTTGGTGTGGAAGAAGGGGAAGGGGAATGAGAGTGGGGGGGAGGATGGGAAAGGATGGGAAGGGGAAACAAAGGAGGAGGCTACAATGCTTGATAAGAAATGTACTCATTATCTTGTCCATGTAATTGTAACCCCTCTGTACAGTATTTTCACAATAAAAAAGAGAAAATGTGAGGCTAATTATTAAAAGATTGTTTCAGGATATTTTAAAAGATGAACTAAAAAGTATTTTAGAAGGTGATTATTGTCGGGCGCCCGCCTGTGGCTCACGCCTGTAATCCTAGTTTCTCAGGAGGCTGAGATCTGAGGATCTTGGTTCAAAGCCAACCCTTGCAGGAAAGTCTTATCTCCAATAAACCACTCACAAAACCAGAAGTGGCACTGTGGCCTTGAGCTGAATTGCTGAGAGATGGTGCCCAGGCCCAGAGTTCAAGCTCCATGACGGACCAAAAAACAAACAAACAAACAAAAAGGAATTATACTTTACTTACTATGTCTGTTGGATTCCTAAGGACTTTGAATCTTAGAGATTTGTAAAGCTATAGATCTCATATTATCTTATTTTAAAAAAGTTACAGGGCTGGGAAGGTGGCTCAGTGGTAGAGCACTTGCCTTGCATGCCTGAGGCCCTGGGTTCGATTCCTCAGCACCACATAAGCAAAAAGAAAAAAGCCAGAAGTGGCGCTGTGGCTCAAGTGGTAGAGCACTAGCCTTGAGCTGAAGAGCTGAGGGACAGCACCCAGGCCCAGAGTTCAGGCCCCAGGACCGGACCCAAAAAAAAAAAAAAGTTACAGGGGGCTGGGAAGGTGGCTCAGTGGTAGAGCACTTGCCTTGCATGCCTGAGGCCCTGGGTTCGATTCCTCAGCACCACATAAGAAAAAAGAAAAAAGCCAGAAGTGGCACTTTGGCTCAAGTGGTAGAGTGCTAGCCTTGAGCTGAAGAGCTGAGGGACAGCACCCAGGCCCAGAGTCAGGCCCCACAACCGGACCCCCAAAAAAAAAGTTACAGAAAATTAATATGGCACAATGGATTTGAAGCTGCCTACATCACAATTCCCAAAGAGTATTGAGTAGTAGACCAACTTCAGAGGTTGTTGTTCATGTTATGCTAAAGGATTCTGTTCAAATACTGAGTGACTCAGATGAAGACATAGACTAGACTATCTGCTTCTCTGATCCAGAAAACAGAATCAATCTGATAGAGTAAGTCTGATAGATTAAACAAGAGTTAATCAGAAGACAGCAATCCTACTAGATGATCAAATAAAGATTTAGTTGATTATGTAGGGTAGAATGATAGATCAGATTACATGAGAATAATACATCAATGTAAAAGGGCCTTACATGAATTTGTAAAAATGATTAAATGCCAATTAAATAGCATGATCTCATAGATGACAATTCACATTTGAAAACATTTATTTGAATGTGAGTAGGAATCAACACTCACTGAATGCCTTTAGCACAGGCCTGAAGTGGACATTGGCATCATCATCATCATCATCATCATCATCAATTATCATTGTTTCAATTTTACAGATTATGGAAATATAAAGCAATTTTCCTATCTCCTAAAGATTACAAAAAGACACATCTGCTAGAAACCTCTACTCCCTTCAATACATTATCATATACATAGTACAGTCTATAATAATGAACATAGACTTGGACTACATTAACAAAAGAGGTAGTACTCTTCTTCTAAAAAGTTACACATATTCCCTAAATACATTAAAATAAATGAGCAAACAAGTAGGTATATGTTCATACAATGAAATGCTACTCAGCACTAGAAGAAAAACAATTATCGACACATGTAACAAGACAGATGAATCTCAGAAAACATTACATTAAGCAAAAGAAGCCAAACACAAGCTAATTAATTCCACTAAAATAAACTTTTAACAGAGCAGAAATTGTCTATGTTGACAGAAATCAAAATAGCACTGCCTCTGGGAAAGTACATGGGGAATTCTCAAGGATGATGAAAATGTTTATTTTTTATTTGGTTGGTGATCACAGTGAGATACACTATTCTTAAACTCATCAACCACATACTTCAGATCTGTGCATTCTATCATGTGGAATGTATACCTCTGTTCAAAGTAAATCTAATGCATACAAACTGAAGATTATAAATGTAAATAGAAAGTGAGGTATCAGGAAATCATGACCTACGTGAGACATATAATGTAGAAAATATAACTACAGCCATTTATTACCAACAGTGAAATGTGTTATTTGTGTTTAAAATGATACCATCTTACAGTAGAGAAACAGACCTAAGTACATCGTAGGGATTGTATTTAGGAGAAGAATATAAGTTTCTGTAACAAGATTTTCAACAATTGTAGTGGTCCAAATATGGAATTAACTGCCAAACAAGTGATAATTCCCAGGGTTCTGAAGTTTTCAGGTGAAGCTGACTATTCTCCTATGAGACGGCCTGAGTGGGGGACACTTACCCCTAAGGCAGCTCCTTTTCTCATCCTGCAAGTTGCATAAAAGGCATGCATCTGTATTCTAAGATACTCATGGAGCCTGCATGGATGAAGCTCACAGCCTCCCACTGAGCTCAACTTCCAATCTACTTCCAACCCCAAGACGTGCCAGCACCCATGCTCCAAATCCATCTACCTATGACAAGCAGAAGAAACATTCACTCAACTTTTTCTGTTCCAACGGCTAGGACTAGATGCTCCAATCTCGGACTCTGAGGAATGGTGGTAAAATACCTTAACACTTTTAGATTGGGGACACCCTGTGTCCTTTGATAAACCAAAATAACATTTACTTGATCTTATTTATTATAGAGACACTACGACCATCTACCATGTGCTGGGTACTGAGAAGACATCAGAAACCAAACAAGAACAACTATCTTCATCGTAGAGGACTCTACATTCTTCTAAGGAGACATTAAGTGACTAAGGACGGGAGCATCCCTGTCCTTCAGAATGACCTTTGTATATTTAACTCTGCCAGCCACATAGTGGATGATGAATAACCACCCACCAGCTTAACTTGATGTGACAAATGCATATAGTGTGCATATATGGAGGCCTCAGGAAAGACAAAGCCTTCCCAGGACTTAGACACCGTATTTTGCTACTCAGCCCAGTGAAAATCTCTGTTAGATGTCAGCTGGCTGACAAAAAGTTCACTTTCTCTATGTTTCTACACTCGGTAACAAACCAGTGCTTTGTGGCTCAATGGGTTTACTCTGAATTTACAATTAGGCTAATGCTTTGTCCCCGAGGGACTCCATGAGCCTTAGCAGGGCTTAACAAAATTGACTTCAATAAAATAAAAGGAACAATGTTACTGAGCTATATCCAATAAATCACAGAGTCTATTAGCTGACATTAATTTATAATTTCAGGCACAGGGATAAAATTATTCACAATGGATACTTTAAATTCCATGCGAAGTCCAGGTCCCAAACACTGAATGCAGCAAATCCTTCCAGAATAAAAACACAGAAAAGAGTCACAATAGCAATAGCTTGAGAGACTTGCCTTTAACCCTACTTAATGAGCCAATATAAAATGCTTAAGGGCAATTCAAAAAGTGAAATTGATTAAATCCACATCTTCAGACTTTCTGAAACAGAAGGCCTGTGCTTCACCGCTTATTCTCTACCAAAAACAAACAAACAAAAAAAAACCCCTAGGTATTTGTTATACATATATCAGAAGAGGAGCAAGCCAGAATGAATTATATGTGTTTATATGTGCATATCTATGCATACATAAACTATGCATATAAGACAATGAGAATCACCAATTCTACTCGTGGCTCTCTATGCACTTGTTCCTCATGCAATCCATCTTGCTCCCCCCTGGTCTCTTCTTTTATCTGCTCACATTCTTTTTATGATCTCCAGTTACTGCCTGCCACATGCAGCCACATTAAATTTCCAACAGGAGAACATAAAAACACATTTCCTCAAAGGTAAAAAAATCATCTGGGAGCCGTGTGTGGGTGTGGCTAGGCGAGTATCGGTATGTACGCAAATCACCTGGGAAGGTGTGGAAAAGAGGCAGGGTAAAACCATGCAGAAAATACCAGTCCAAAGGTAATGTGGATGAGGAAAGGGCAACATCGACAAACAGAAGAGCCTGACACCAACAAGCACCTGGAAAGTCCATAAACACTGCAGCAGAAAGTTCAAGAATCTATCCAAAAATCCTGGCTATTTGGCATTTCAGAAACCTTCTATTTGAGTGATTTATCGCAAACGTTCAAACCATTTATAGCTAAAGGTTTAAACATCATGGGACAAAGGAGTAATAACAAGATGATAGAACTGTTTCCTGATAACGAGGCATGAGAAATAACTTTATTCACCTTTGGAAACTTTTCCTAAGTCACCTTGTATCATCTAAATCGCCCTATATTACCCCAAATGAATCCAAGCGAGAAATGGCTGGAGGGAGCTGTCATCCGGCCTTGAGGGCTTCCCCTGCAGAGATGACATTATGATAAGATGGTAATGTTAGGCACTGAGCGGGCCGGCTCCAATAATAACATTAGCGCCTTTGAATGAGGGAAGTTTGTGAATAGAAACTGAGAAACACATAGCATGTGTGTATATATGCAGATAGATGAAAAGGAAATGTCCTAATAGAAAACACAAAGATAGCTCAATACCTATAATAAATGCTTGATGGAGAACAGTAAAATAGTGCCCAAAAAAGGCAACTAATTAGAACTTTTTGTTGAAAAATGTATTTTTTTAAAGAAAGGGGGAAGATTGTCATCACACTTAACACAAAGAGCAGAGTCTTAATACAACTGGACATACATCTGTGTGTAAGGCTCTGTGTGAGGCGCCCATTAGGGTGTATAAAGGAAGTTTAAGCAAAAAGAATGCCTTGGAGAACTTGGCACTATAACAGGGGACATTAGGTAGACAGAGAGATCTTAGCCTTGCAAGGGCCACACACTGATATTACCTGGTCAATTGTGAGTGAACTCTTGAAACACAGCAGCTTGGGGATGGATGGGGTCATAGTTCAAGCCATAGAGCACCTGCCCAGCAAGTACAAAACACTGAGTTCAAACCACAGCATTGCCAAAAGAATCCTGTCAGGTGGTTGACAGGATTCCAGTCTCTTCTACCTCCCAAAGGAGATAGAAGAGACTGAAATCCTGTCAGCAATCTCTTCCCCCCGGTAAGCTATATTCTCCACGAACAGTTACTTCTCTATCACTCTGCCCAAAATAAAGACCAACAGAGATAAGCAAGCCCCTGTGCCCCTCAGGTACTGTTCACCTCAGAAGTCCCTTCTTCTGGAGTACTGAACCCCTAGGGAGTAAGACTTCAACCTGTCTTTTTGGACAGACACAAAGACAACCCATAATGCTGCTTGAGTTACATGTTGAGTGATGAAGTAAAATAGACACCTTATTGTGAGTCACAACCAAAACTCAAAAACTCTACCTTAGATCACTCTACTTAAGTAACTCCATCCTTCCAACATTTCCTCAAGTAAAACAAGCACCACCCCAATGCAAGGCCTTCATACTTGATGCTCCCTTAGCCTACAGGTCTCCATCCGCTTGGCCATGTTGCTCACTTCCTCCATTTATCCAGAAATATACCCAAGTACCACCTCTTCAGACAGGATTTTCCCATTATTTAGGTAGCCCTTTCTGTCATTATTCTTTAACTAGGTCCTATTTTCCTTCAGCACAAGAGCACTCTCTAACATTGTATTATAAAACATGTTATTTTTTCTCTGCCACAACATAAACATCATGAGGGCAAGCTTCAACAAACAGCAGGTGCTCCGATCCCTGGAGTGTTAAATGAAGGAACCAATCCATATCATTTGTGGAAATAAAGGCCAACCAAGTGAGAGCAAGCAAAAACTACTTCATCTGAGTTTGCTCTGTCAAAAGCATCAGCCATCTATCACTTGTACTTGGCAGACACTCAAAGGCAAACAGGGAAGTGGGAAAGACTAGCACACTGTCTCAGTCTGCTTGCTGCTACAACAAAAACTACAGAGGGTATAATAAATATATACATATATGGCAGTTTAGAGAGAGAAAGAGAAAGAAGAACACAGAAAAGGAATCACAGGAAGAGAAAGAGCAAGTGTGTTCTGCTGACACAAGGAAACCACAGGCAGCTGTCTGCAATGGATCCCTTTGTGGTTGCTTAGGGGTAGACAGACAATTGGCTTTCTCTGCTCAGTCTCAAAATGGAAGCGTGGTCACAAATGAAAGAGGCTGTGAGCAATCAAGTCCTGGCAATCTGAGGCTGATGGTTAACACAGGTTATTGTTTGGCTTCTTGGGCCACTTGGTAGAGATAGAAACCGACTCTACAAAGTCTGGCATAGAAGGCAGGCCAGCAAACCTAAAGCATGGATTGGATTCCTGCACTAGTTACCACAGATTGAGTCAAAGGTTGACTCTCATACATGATCTAGCCAATGGTCATTGAATACTGTTATATTATTTTTTATTTAAAAAAAAAACATGTGCTCGGCAAAAAGAATGGACAGATGTTGTTGTTGACTGCCAGAATCTGGTGGGGCTACACCTGGGTAAGGGATAAGGAAGAATTCATTTTCACTCTACATATATCTGTATTCTATGGTTTTTACTACAGCCGTTTATTGCTTTTAATCTAGAAAAATTAGAGAGTACAATCAAGCAAAGGCAAATGCAAATCATACAATGTCACTTGATATTTGCAAAATCTGATGAAAGTATTTGCTTATTCAGCTCCTTCTAATTATTGCTTACCATATTTTGTCTTTCTGAAAACAAAATAAATGCAAACATATACTAATTCCCATCTGGAGTGAACCTCAGAGAGCTCTTACTTTCCAGTGAAACTTTTAAAACTGTCTTTACCATTGTGCATTTATTCAGTAACTATGTTCCAGATATTTCTTTCCCTAAAAAGTGAGGAAATGTCATGATCCAAAAGAAAGTGGTTTGTTCAAATTGAGTTAGAGTTGTGTTTGAAACCTCTACTTCCCTCAGGGCATGTCTCCATCCTGTGGATATATTCAGTAACGGCAATTTTCATGTTGCATTTTTACAACAACCGTAATAAGTGTCATGAGGGCTAAAGGCCCACTTGAGTGGAAAATTCTGGTAACCAAAACAGTCTATCATCCAAGTGTTCTGGAGGTAGAAATTTTCACTAGTTCCTTAACAAGGGAAATACAATGTTAGGATCATTTCTTAATGTTTTGATTTCGGTATTGTCAATAGATGTCACTTATCCTACACCCACCTCCTATAAGCCTCCATATATTGTACTACAGTTGTTAGCACTGTGTGTCCAGTACTTGAACACTGGACCACATCTCTGTGTTCATCTTGTCCAGATGAACACCTACTATGCAGGAGATTTCCCAATGCCTTGAAATAAAGTGAATCAGAAGAAAATGTATTTAATTTACTTATAAAATAGTTATGTACAGTAGTCAGAGGTATAGTACATATACATATAACATATAGTACATATGTAGTGTATATATATATATATATATATATATATATATATATATTACACACACATACATGTACATATTCTCTCAGTTTAGGGAGAGAAAAAAGCACCCAATAACCATTTTAAAGCCAGAAATCTTACATTCAGAAAAAGGCTACAGACAAATTCTGTCACAGCTTATAGGGGTAAGGAATTACTTCGGTTTAATATGATTTTAAAAGCCTCGGGAAATCACAGAAACAGTGGGACAAAGGGTGAACCAATTCAACAGTGATACTCAGTAGACATTATGTTAGAAATGAGCTTTACAACTTGGGGGGAGGGAGGAAATGTGGGAGAAAGTGAGGGAGGGGGTAACACTTCCAAAAGAAATGTACTCATTACCGTACTGATGTAGCTGTAACCCTTCTGTACATCACCTTCATGATAAAATTTAAACTAAAAAATAAATAAAAGCCTCACATTTTATATTCATTTAAGAACATACCCTAAAACCATTCACAAAAGGATTAATACACCACATTCTGTTTGGAAAATAATTGCCCTCATATAAACAGAGTACACTTTTGGAGAAGATTTGGCTATTTTTAGATTTGGCTATTTTTAAATTTTTAGTTTCCACTATCAAGTATATCTCAAAAATGAAATATAAATATAAAATTCAAATTCTTTATTAACCAAGAGTACAAGTTTAGGGATGGATATGGCTTTGCTTACCCATGTCAGACTTCCCTGGAAGTTATAGTGCATTTTTGAAACTCACCTTTTCCTACAAAGTGAACTGGTGACTAACATCCTTTGTTTCTGTGCTTATTCCTAAATTAATATCTCTACCCTTTGATGACTTACATGAATATTTTAAAGATGGTAAATCAATATATAATCTTTTTGTTGGGTTTTTGTGTATATGTATGCCAATCCTGAGGCTTAAATTCAGGGCCTGGGTGCTACCCCTGACCTTCCTTTGTTTATGGCTAGTGCTCCATCATTTGAGCAACAACTCCACTTCTGGCTTTTTTGGGTAGTTTATTGGAGAAAAGGATCTCACAAATGTTCCTGCCCTGGCTGGCTTTGAACCATAATCCTCAGATCTCAGCCTCCTGAGCTGCTAGGATTACAGGCAAGAGCTACCAGAGTCTGGCTTGTGACAAATATTTTAAGTAGTTACTTTATATCATCCTTACATAGTCTATGAAACAAGAATTCTTATTTCTCCCATTTTACAAGTGACAGAATGAAGCTCAGAGGCTGAGTTATTCAAGGTCAAATAGCTAGGAAGTCTCAGGCAAGATTTAAACCCTTGTTCATTGCTCTTTATACCAACTCAAGCTGCTTTGAAGGCTCCTTGATTTCTCTAAGATTTCCTATTAATCACCAGTTCTGGTGTTTACAGGTATAGACTAATTAGCTCTGCTAGTTTAGAGAAGTCCCTCCAATTCCCTCTGCTCCCATGTACTCAACTACAACAAAGAGAAGAAAATTATACCTATCTGGCCTACTTTACAGGTCACTTTAAAAGCAAAATCAGCTTCAGGAGGCATAAGTATAGATGCTAGAGTCAGCTGCCTGGATGTAAACTCCACATGAATGAGGTATTAACTGTACAGCATGAATGGGTTATTTAATCTCCCTTGGTTTCTGTAGTTTCATACATAACATGCATCAATGAGGTCATTTTCCTAAAGTCCTTACTAGGGTTTATATAAGATAGTACTTGTAAATGTTAGCTATAGTTCTTGACATGTAATCTAAAAGCACCTGGGAAGGAAGAATTTATGGAACTATGAGATGATGATGATGATGATGATGATGGTAATGATGATGATTGCTTATCCTAAGCCAATTTAATAGGTCCTTCTTGGCCTCTCCTAAGTGGTAATTTGTTTTCCTCATTTATGTTTTACAAAATCATTCTAGAAACATCACATAGTTTTGTATGCTGGGGACTCCAGTACAGGACAATAAATGGACTCTCAGAAGAAGCTTTAATTGTCCGAAATCCTGCAGAAACAAATAATATACTCAAAGTGTTAAATTTCAATGAAGGGGCTATTTACAAATGTGTGAGCAGGGGCACAGAAAATCCCAGATATGATAAAACACCAGAACTTGGTGTTCAGCTTGAATTCTTCAGCTTGAATGAAGATGCAGACTGTAGCGCTACTGAAACTGAAGAGGTTCTGGGCAACCAAAACAACAGTACAGACTTTGATGAAGGGCTTGGCCTATAGCACCTCACACTGACCAAACTCAACTGGACGTTAAAGGCCAAAAAGCTGAGGACTATTAATATAAAGGATGAGCTTCTCTTGGCTCACTCAGGACAGAGAAAGGAGAATGACTTCGTACAGCAAGAGGACAGTTGCCTCTGTGTGTGTGTGTGTGTGTGTGTGTGTGTGTGTGTGTGTGTGTGTGTGTGTGTGTGTGTGTGTGTGTGTGTGTGTGTGTGTGTGTGTAGTAGACTTCCAGAGGAAGTGCTCACTCAAGTGTGCTCACTGAAGAAAAGAGAATCTACAAAGACTATATATGTGTGTGTGTATGTATATGTGAATATACATACATGTGTATATGTATATTTAAGCATATATGTGCATGCATATATATATGAATGTAAACAAATATGTATATATATGCACATATATACATATGTATATATGTGTATATATATGTACACATATATGTGGTCAACAAAGAATATAAGGATTACCTTTAGTACAATGGCTGGGCCTAGCTATTGAGACCTAGCATAAAATTGAAGTACTGTCTCTTTGCTTGCTGGCTCAGTGGCCTTGACAAGCTCTTTATTCTCTGTGTGCTGTAGTTTCCTCATCTGTAAAATGAGGACAACAGTAATATTTGCCTTCTGGTGTCGTTGTGGACATTAAAGTGAGGTAATATCTATATAGTATTCAGAGCAGTGTAAGTCATTTAATACTGCGCAAAATTTAGCTATTATTATCTTTTGTTCTGAGGCAGGATTTTAAGTGTTTGTGGAAGCTTATAACATGCATTAGTGAGCTCTCTGCTTAACAGAAAGAAGATATGATCATAATTTGTACGTGGTGCTTACACAAGGAAAATGCACTGTCCCCGACTGCCCTGTGGGGGAGGGCGGCCTTGGCAAATATAAACACAACTTGCATGCCAGTTCATCATTAAAATCCTTAAGTGTCATAGTTTGTAGACTTCCTGGACTTCAGTCTGTGCTCACTCAAGAAAAGAGTGCAAATCCACAAAGATTCTGTACACAGCTGTGCCTCCTCTGGAAGTTCACTTTATGCCTGAACATACATCAACACATACCACTGCCATTCTTCCCTGTGAAGCACCAAGCATGGTATTTCCTAAATGGGCTTCAACATGCGACTTTCCCAAGTTGCATTATTACAAGCTTTGCAGATGGTGTCAAGGTCCCTGTCAGCAAGACCAGATGGAATTCAGAGCCAGTAAACAATAGCAAAGGCCTGAGGTCCCTGAAAGTCAGCCGGATATTGTCATCATGTGGCATCCCAGACTCTATAAACACTAAAAGCTCTGCAGGCATCCAATCAGCAGGGCATCCGTAATCCAGAAACATAAGCACACCTAGGGTGGAGACATGGAGGAAGGTTGGCTTTTATGTGGAAGACATAAAATAGCAAAATTAAAGCAGGGGAAAAGGAGAATGAATGAACTCCTTAGAGGAGCAATAAGAGCAAAGTTGCAAAATATTTACTTTGGCAAAAGAAATACCAGGTGGATGTCAGAAGGCCACAGTTCTTAAAATAAAAAAACACCTGACTATTTCTTCAAACACATTTACCTCAGATACATAAATAAGCCTGTCTCTTCCCAAAAAACAGCCCTTGGGTCATGTTCAGCAATATAGTATATAAGAGACATATGTATCCCAACTCTCCCACCCAGGCCAACTGCAATTTTGTCAAGAAATAGTCACTTTAGATGACTCATACCTGTAATTCCATCTACTCAAAGGGCTGAGGTTTGAGGATGGAGGTTCAAAGCCAGGAAAGTCCATGAGACTCTTATCTCCAATTAACTACCAAAAAATCTGGAAGTGGAGCTGTGGTTTAAATGGCAGAGGGTTTGTCTTGAGAAAAAAAAACCCTCAGGACAGTGTCAAGGCCCTGAGTTCAAGCACAGAAAAAAAAAATGAGTCTCTTTAATTAAAGTTTACTTTATAATCTTGAGTCTGACTTAGTATAGGGGAATTGTTCTATTCTTCTATTTACAGAGGACAGACCTGGATGCCAAGCATTTGAATTTTCTTTGATTCAAATTAGAGATGTTAACGGTGTAGAATTCAAGATTTTGAAACTTTATAATATCATCCCACTGGACTCTCACAAATGTTATGCAAATAGGAACAATTTTTGTTTTTCACAAGAAGGCTAAGGATTAAGTTCATGAAACCCAGAGAATACATTGTAGCTATTTTTAATCTACAAAATATTAAGAGAAAACATGTAGAAAAGTAATGCCATATACTAGCAAGGGAAAAGAAATCTCTTAGCTGTTTCAAGATGGGTGAATTAAGTAGAGAACATTGAAAATTATTACGTGGTGAGATCGTCATCTTAGCAGAATAACCTGCCAGGTCGAGCCCATTATAAATTCATGTAACACTGAGGGACTCCTTCAAGTGCTCATTAACAACATGGAGGGGGACCTTCATGGCGATTTCTATTCAAGATGGTGACTGAATAGAGATCTTACGAGAGTCAGTGCCTGCTCAGATCAAGACATTAGAACTCTCCCGAGTAGGATTTTTTTTTTTGTAATATATGTAATGTGAGGTCTCTCCCAGTCCCTGGAATCCAAAAGGGCTGAATTGGTTTCCCGGACTTGTCATTGAGAAATGAAAGAAGACGAGAAGAAAAGAGGTTGTCTCGGAGAGGCACAACAGGATACATTAGAGGGTCCCCTAGTGTCCATATAGCAAGGTGAGCAAGCTTGCGATTGTCTCCTGATCCTCCTCCTCACAGACTGAATAGGGCACTTGGAAAAATCTCACTACTCAGTGTGGACTGGTGGCTAGCTAGAAGTTGGTGAGTTATTCAGCAAGAAGAGATGACAGCTCAGGAAGGGGGTAGTGGATCAGGAAGGAAATGACACAGGACTTCTTCGGTACTACCATTTTTAGTATCAAGGTATGTACCTTGCTGCAGGTGAAATGATTACTTCGAAAATGGCTTAAGCTGTTTGGCCAACATCACCCAAAGGGGTCACCTTGTGGTGTCTCTAGCAAGGTAATGGGTGGGGTTCAGTGCAAAATGAAAACACAGGGTGGGAATTCAATCTCCCCTTTCCACAGGCAACCACTTGCCCCATGACAGGGAGAATCCCAAGGCATTGCCACTTTCCTGCCAGCCACTTAGCACTTGGATGAGGGCTGGCAAATGGTCTCGCAAAATTACTGCCCACAAAAGTACAAGAGCCCCATCAGCCAACAGCAGGAACAGATGGCTCCCTGTTTGGTTGGCAAATACAGCAGGGCTTTGTACAACTCAAGTCTAGGTCCCAGTGAAGTCACTATGAGACGGAGGGTAGCAGCAATTGTAGGACAAGGACCAGGATGAGAAAGTTATATGAACTCAAGACACACACAGATGAGAAAGAGCAGGGAGGATGCAATCCTAGGAAAGTTGAAGACTAGTGAAATGTGGATTTCTTTAGGAGCCAAAGCTGAACCCTGGGTACGTGTCCCATTTTCCCCTTAAACTAAACTTTTCAAAATACAAATTCTAAGCTGAAATTATTAAGAATTTTACTGTGGCACCCACCCAACATTAAACCCCTACTGTTAAGCTCTTCTGAACACAAGCCATGTCAACTGCACTGGTCAAACATTCATGAAGGTGGATTTTCCAGATGGTCATTAGGAAGCCAGCAGCATCAGACTATGTGATGCTTTGTACACCATGGGACCTGGAACTAGGTAGAAGGAGGTCAAGCTTCAGTCAGAAATCTATATCAAAGACGCCTCCCAGAAAGAAATGGATGTTGGGATTTGAGTCTTCACTCAAAAAGTGAAGACTAATCCACTGAAAGAGCCACAGTGTCATAATGTAGATGCTTATCCTTTTGAAGGAGGAAATAGGTGGACAGAGAGCCGAGGTGGAGCTTCAGGCAACAGATGGAGTGAGTAAAGTAACCATCTCCAATCTGAAATCATTTGTATAACTGAATAGTAGTTACAAACAGCATATTGATGACATCCAATTCTCATCCAATTTCATGTGTTAGTCAATTTTTTTAATCACTGTGACTAAATACCTGGGGAGGGGGGAAACTTGATGGAGAAAAGATTCGTTTTTGCTCAGTTTGCCAGCTCTGTTGTTTCTGGGCTATGGAGAGGCAGAATAGCATAATGAAGGGAATGGTGAGCAAGTCTCAACTCATAATATCCAGGAAACACAGAGACACGGAGGAGTAGGAAGGGCCCAGGGACAGATATACCCTTCAAAGACACAACCCAAGTTCAACCTTCTACTACTTCCTAATACTGATAGAATTATGAATTCATCAATGGATAAAACACCAGGGATGAAAACAGAACCTTCATGATTCCATCATCCCTCAATGATTAGATCAGACAGCTTGGAACCAAATCATTAACACATGAGCCTTCTAGAAGAACACATCATAAAGAAGAAAATGGCCCCAATCCTTTCAGCTGGTTGGCACTCTGAGAGAAAGGGTCTCAAGGAAAGGATTCAGGAAAATGGAAGTGGCAGAAAGTGAGGAATCTTTGTGAATAGGAATATATGGTTGAAGTAACAAAAAAGAACAGGAAAAGTTTGAAGATCTAAAATAAGATTATGTGCATTTTAAAACATAACTGAAACATTTAAGGACAAACCCAAGATTTCACTGAGGGAGAAACAGCTTCTGCTAGGAAAGAGATATAATTCCAGATTGAGAAATAAGGTCATGGCATGTTCATATCTGACAAGTAGAAACTGCTCAGTCAGAGTGGTTATATGGAAGGTAACGTCTATGATTGCTCAAGAAATGGAAAAGATTTTGCCCTTACTTTTAAGAGTTTAAGAAAGATATTTCCCTGCATACAAATCATTATCATTCCTCTCCTTCAGGTCATACACCAATCATGCAAACTTCTTAGCCAAAAATAAATGACCTTTACCTTCTAAAATATAGATGTGCGGGCATTTCAGTTATCAAGTAACTTCCTGTAGCCAGAATTTACAATAACTAGAGAAGTTTTTCTTTTATTTTGTTTAATTAAATCTAAGGCAAGCTGTGCCTCATTCAGAATATGGTTTTAATTAGATGTTTTCATATTAGGCTTGGTGAGAAATGTAGATTACAGGTAAACTTACTTTCTGGTAGACTGGTTCCTGAAGAGTATCTGTCTAAATTACATCAAGGTTATGCCTTTGAAAGAGCGTACTGTTATGAATGCTTGACCGACTCGTTCAGTGAAATAAACTGTGCAGCAACTTAATATACTGGATGTACCAGTTGTCATGATAAATTGACTGAATAAAGAGTACTTTCTACATCATGTAAACAAAGTAGAAGGTTATGACTTTAACTTCAAGTTTAGGGAAAATACAAGTCTTTAAATCTTGTCTAAAACTTATTTGGTTGTTTATAAAACTCTGTTTGTATTGGAATGGCAACCAGAAGAGCAATCTTTTGGAAAAATATATCCAGAAGTCTGCAAACTACAAACTACAGTCAAATCCTACTCAGCTCATATTTTTGTAAAATTTAATTAGAACCCAGTCACACCCATTTCTCCTTATTGTCTAGAGCTTCCTTCCAATTCTGATGGCAAAGTTGAACAGTTATACAGAAAATATTTGGTCCTCAAAGTTTGAAAAATATGCTCTAATCTTTGACATAAGAAGTCAGCTTCACTAGCAGGAACCCAAGTCCAGATCTCACACAACTGATAGACAAAAGTTATATCCCTTCTGAAATTCTCTTGTTCTATGCCTCAGCTTCATTTCACAATGTCTGATGTTTTGCCATCATAAAAAGAAGCATCAAGCCAGGCTCTGGTGATTTGTACCTACAATTCTATCTACTTAGGAGGCTGATTTGAGGGTAGAGATTTGAAGCCAGCCTGGATCAAAAGTCTAAGAGATTCTTATCTCCAATTAAATACCAAAAAGCTACAGTGGAGCTGTGGTCAAGTTGGAGAGTGCTATCCTTGAGCATAAAAGCTCAGAAACAGCATTCAGGCCCTGAGTTCAAGCCCCAGGCCTGGTGCGCGCAAGCGCGTGCGCGCGCGCGCGCGCGCGCACACACACACACACACACACACACACACACACACGGAAGTATCACTGTAGACTAATGAAAACAGTGGTGATTACTTTCTAACTGAACGAGTACAATTAGGTTTGCTAATGTAGCTCCTACAACTTGGATTTTTGGAAATCTAACCTTATACTTTAAGTCTTCATTCACAATAAAGAACTTAAACCAGACAGTATATAAGGTTCCTTTTAGCTTTGATATGATGAAATGCTTATGACCCAACAAAGAGAATGATTTCATTTGAAGATATATTTTATTACTAAAGGTCATAAAACTTTCCATAAATATTGACTCTTTTTGTTGGTATTAGAGCTTTAGCTTTAACTAGAACTTCATGTTTTTGCTTGTCTTTCTTGTTCATGGCTGGAATTATACCACTTCAGCCATGTTTCCAGTCCAAGTCACTTAAAAAAAAAAAAAAAACAAACAAACAGATAAAGCATCCCTAACCTGAAAATCTAAAATCTAAAACTACCTCAAAGTTCAAAACATTTTAATTCTAACATGATGCTCAAAGTAGAAAATTCTACACTCGAGGGAGAGAAAATTCCTCCCTTGTGGGAAGGAAGGGATGGTAGGGGAACAATCAAGGAGGAGGCAACAATGCTTGATAGGAAATGGACTCATTACCTTGCTCATGTAACTGTAACCCCTCTGTACAGTATTTTTACAATTAAAAATTTTTTAAAGCCCCCCCAAAAAAGAGAATTCCACACCTAACCTTACACAACGAATGACAGTGAAAATACAGTCTTACTAAAAATATCTTACATAATTACCTTCAAGTCATAAGCTACAGAGGAATTATAATTTTGTGTTTGGGCTTGAGTCTCACTCCCAAGTCTCCTCTTCATTATGTATATGCAAATATTCCAAAAATCCAATCTGAAGCCCTTCTGTTGCCAATCATTGGAGCTGTGGAGCACCAAAGCTGTAATAGACACTATGGGATGCTTGCACACAATACACACTTCAAATCTTCTTTCTAACAGAATCCTCCTGGGTTCTGGCCCTTTCTTCCATTTACCATTTGTACACAGCTGTACTCCAGGAAGTAGACTCAACTGTATCAGCCAATCATTATATTACCTTACCCCCTGTTGGAATTAAATTAAACTACAATATGCACAGTCCCGATTTCTTCTTTCCACACCATGCATAGCACAGCTGCAACAAAAATGACCATGCTCCCATCCTCCCACGTACTCACTGACCACAAGTTCATTCTGATCTTAAAAACAATATAATGTGAACAAGTGATTTGTATTAGAATGAGCATGATTTAGAACTCAGACAAATCAATCACAGCTCTAAAATATGACTAAACTTCTGTGGTCAGTTTACTACTGAGCCTATTACCTCATAACTGTTATGGTAAAGTATAAGACATTTTTTCTTGAATGTATTTTCCAAGCTCCAACTCTCACCAGACTGATTTAGAAAATTAACTCGTCTCTCTGGAGCCACTTCTGAATTAAAATTAATGTTCCAAGTCTCTTTGACCCACACCCAATCACTCATACACACAAGAGAGAACTTATATGCTATAGAAACACTTCCACACTTTGAATTTAAAATAGCATAACCACAACATTTCCAATTACAGAAAACTTACCACCAGAAAAAAAATAATTGAACAACAATATTTGGGGCTGATTTAAAATCACTGAATCTCATTAATTTTCACCCTTGTCCTAAAATATAATAAGAGGTGTCAATACCACACAAGAAAATCCTTGAGAGGAAAATGGTAAATCATTCATATTATGACAAGGAAAGATTTACAGGTGTAATAGAAATGTCATAAATTTAGCAAGTGAAAGATTAAAGCACAGTATGTATGAAGTCCAGTTAGCATTAAACCGAAGTTTTCTATATATAAATGTGTTAAAATGGTTCGATGTCAAGATTCAAAAGCTATAAGTTAGCCATGACAGGCAAAATACTAGTTTTTACATCCTACCCAAAGAGGAAAACATTAATCAATATACATTACCAATCCCCAGCCTTTTGCACAAAGAGGGAGTAATAGGAAATTAAGAATTATCCAGTACAGCTTAGTGGTTAAGAAGGCCAAGTTTATTTCATGAAACTCCCTAGGTTCAAATTTCAGTTCTGCCACTTATTAGCTCCAAACATTTTTAATGAGATTTTTAATCCCTCTGCCTCTTCAGCTGAAAAATGGAAATTAAAACAGCACTTAAGTAATAGAAAGGCTGGAAAAACTAAGGGAAACAATGCAGCTAAAATATTAAGCATATTGTCATGTAACCTTCAATTCATTTTTATGTAACAGAATATATGTGTGTGTAAACTTTTCTTCCATAGCAATAACTTGAAAGAATTTAAAAATGACTTCTCTAGCTTTTGTAACTCCAACTGCAGAGTTAGTTAGGAGGCTGAAATCTGAGGATCTTAGCTTAAAAGCAGGAAAGTCCATGAGACTCTTATCTCTAACTAGCCATCAAAACGCCAGTAATAGATGTGTGGCTCAAGTGGTAGAGTGCTAGCCTAAAGGACAACACCCAGGTCTTGAGTTCAAGCTCCAGTCCTGGCATGCACACACATGTGTACATGCACGCGCGCGCACACACACACTAAATATAAATTATGTGGAGCGCTTGTTAAAAGGAGATTTCTTTTCTTTTTTTTTTGGGGGGGGGTGTCCGTTCATGGGGCCTGAACTCTGGACCTGGGCACTGTCCCTCAGCTCTTCAGCTCAAGGCTAACACTCTACCACTTGAGCCAAAGCGCCAGTTCCGGCTTTTTTTTTTTTCTTTTTGCTTATGTGGTGCTGAGAAATCGAACCCAGGGTCTCATGCATACAAGGCAAGCGCTCTACCACTGAGCCACCTTCCCAGCCCTTAAAAGGATATTTCTGATTCTCATCCCATTTCTAATTTTGAAGGTCTGTTACATGGCTGAGGATTTCTAACAAGTTCTCAGTTAACCCTGCTGCTGGTCTTAGCACCACACTTTGAAAAACCACTAGTCTATGACCCTTTGCTTTAACCACAACCATCATTTTCCCTTCCAGAGCTTCATTCCTAACATTCTTTCTGATCCCAAGAACCAGGCCTGTGTGACTCATTCAAATAGATTGGCTGTCACTCTATTCTCATGGCTGATTGATAAGAAATTACTCTGCCCTTGACAGAACTGCCCAAAAAAGGCCACCTTACATCCTACCTTATCAATATACATTATCACTGTGAGTGGTATTTTGCAGCCCAAGAAAGTCAGACTTCGTGATTCATTAGGAAGTGGTCTCACTATGTAACTCCTTCAGAGATGTAAGCCCGAGCATGCCCAGGGAACTATGGGAGCAAGGTCCTGTCTACTTTCTTCTGTGTAAACACTAGATACTGCCTTCTGGTACTCTATTTTATCCACAAGGGTTGTAATGTCTGAGGACCTGCAGGAAATCATCCAACACATTAACAAAACCTGGTATTCTAACTACTCTATCCAAATTACTCTTGTTATGATCACTTACCAGGAGGTTACATGACATATTTCACATACACACTGAGCCCTAATTGATAAAAAAAAAAACTATTTACTAAATGATAATGAAGCTGTAGATACAATATGAAAGGTAACCTTAGAAGATGACTTTCTCTCTCACACCATTCTTCCTCACAGTCAAAGGGACAGAGAAGCCTTAGTCATAAAATCCTTGACCCCAAAAGTACATCTCTGATTACTTTTCCATCTAGGCCAGTATGAAATGGGTAGATAACACCCTCATTAATAAAGGACAAGGTAAAGGAAGTGCATACAGTACAGTGGGACAGCATGGAGGCAGTATGGGGTGTGGGGGGGGGGGGGGAAGTAGCATGATTTGTAATGATAGAAAAGGACAACCCAGAAGTGGCGCTGTGACTCAAGCGGTAGAACACTAGCTTTGAGCTGAAGAGGCCCAGGCACAGAGTTCAAGCTCCAAAACGAAGAAAGGAAGAAAGAAAGAAAGAAGGAAGGAAGGAAGGAAGGAAGGAAGGAAGGAAAGAGAGAGAGAGAAAGAAAGAAAGAGAGGGAGAGAGAGAGAGGAAGAGAGGAAGGAAGGAAGGAAGGAAGGAAGGAAGGAAGGAAGGAAGGAAGGAAGGAAGGAAGGAAGGAAGGAAGGAAGGAAGGAAGGAAGGAAAAGAAAGAAAGGAAGGAAGAAAGGAAAAGAAAGAAAGGAAGGAAGGAAGGAAAAGAAAGAAAGGAAGGAAGGAAGGAAGGAAGGAAGGAAGGAAGGAAGGAAGAAAGGAAGGAAGGAAGGAAGGAAGGAAGGAGGGAGGGAAGGAAGGAGGGAAGGAAGGAAAGAAAAGAAAAAGACAACCCTGGAATGCCATTCAATAACAGTAAAAATCTGCAAACAAGCTACAATGTGATTCAACCCAAGTAAAAGTTATTCATATGCATACATGCACAAGGGATGGGAGGCTGAGAGGGCGGGAAGTGAGAGAGAAATGACCTGTATAAACACATAGATACCCTGGAAATAGACCTCACCATTGAGATTTGATGGAATTGAAAGACTTTTCATCTTATTTTCTATACTTGCACACTTTGGGGGATTTAATACAGTGAACATATGTTATCATATGTTATCAGATCTAAGGCAATAGGCTTAAACTGTAATCATAAATTCATGGAATCACTGGATTTTTGCTTGGTATGGCACTGCTGAAAAGCATCTGTGCCAAGGCAAAACCACAGACATACTGGGAAGCAGCAGGAAGTGCTGTAAAGTTCCCATTGTGCTGCTCATGCTTCTCACAACCCATAACAACTGTGCTTTCTCCCTATCTGCTCATCAAATGCTTTAAGAGAAGCCATGGGCCAGGGTCATCAACATCAAATCTTCTAGCCATTTCCCCTATGAGTCCCAGAGAGGACAGAGAGACTCTGATAAGCTCTATAACAACCCACCCTTGGTTTTAGCTTATTCGATTTCTGCAGTATAAAATTAAACTGTCTTCCAAAACAGAACTCTTCTAACTTTATCCTTTCCTAAAAATAAAATAAAAACATTAATGAGCCTTGAAGGAGAGTTCCCCAGCACACTGGGAGTTAAAGAAGAGTTCTTTATAGGTTATAAGGCAGGGGGAGAAGAGAATCTTATTAAACCTTGATTTGCTCACACACTATCTCATTATAACAGCCTTGTACTGCTAAGCAAATCAAAGCCAGCAATTTGCCATCCCAGGAAGTTTGATTAAATAATAAATAAGACAAAGACCCATCATACTCAGAGGACACTAGGTTCTGTGCAGCCAGTCTTCAAAGACAGTTAACCTCACAGGGTCCCGAAGAACACAGAAATGCTTTCTGCAGCTTTGCAAAGTCATTTAGTGGCTGCTTCTGTCCATCAGGCCTTCCTCTGAAGGCAAGGAAACAAGTTAACTTATCATTCACTCATTCATTCTCCTGTCTCTTGGAGACAGGGCACCTTGGCATACTGTTGATAACTTGCTCCTGTAAAGTAGTACAGAGTACCAGCAGGGCAGCAGGGGAACTCAAGAGCTGCCGCTCTAATGTAGGAGGAAGGGACAATTTTCATCAAAAAACTTTTTAAAATTTCATTTCTTTTTTATAGTAAAGGATTTTTTTTTAACTTAGGGCCTCATGCTTGCTAGGAAGGCCCTCTACCACTTGAACTATACTCTCAGTCCTTTTTCTTTCATTTCTTAGATAAGTTCTTATCGCTTTGCCCAGGTTAGCCTAGACCATGATCTTCCTTACACTTCCCGTGTAACTGGGATGACAGACGAATAACAGCACACCCAGCTTATCAGCTGAGTTGAGATCTTACTAACTTTTGGCCCAGACTGAGCTGGCCCTGAGCTTTTTTCTCAAAGCTATCCCTCTACCACTTTGAGCCACCTCAAATTACGGCGATTCTCCCCATCTTCAGCAACCAAAGAAACTAGGATCACAGCTTCCTACTCCCCAGAGGTTGCCCACATAAATCACATTCCTTCTTAACATGGACATGAGGCTGTGTATGTGTGTGTGTTTATTTATGTGTGTGCATGCTGGGGTTTTATCATTAATAGACATATTGGAGAAGTTTTAAATTCATAGTAAAACTGAACAAGTAGCACGGTGAGTACGGCAGCTGCATATAAATTCTAACACCCAGCAAATGGTAGAAATGGACTCAATCCCAAGTCACTGATCTGCTCAGGTAACTTCCATTGAACCACACTTTCATGTCTAGAAAGTTAATGATCTAGAAAGACATGCTTCCGGATATGACCATTTGATGAAATGTTTACAAAATAAAGTGCAAAAAAGAAAAAAATAGTAAATGAAATATGGGAACCTTGCTAGATGTAGCCATATGTAAATCCTACCTAATTCCAACAACTAGTCCACATAGTTCTTTACATTTTTTATTTTTGTCAGAAGTGGGGCTTGAACTCAGACAGAGCCTGGGCACTGTGCCTGGGCTTTTTCACTGAAGGCTAGTGCTCTACCACTTTGAGCCACTGCACCAGTTCTTGTGTTCTGGTGATTAATTGGAAATAAGAGTTGCAGGGACTTTCTTGCTGGGCTGGCTTTGAACTGTAATCCTCAGATCTCAGCCTCCTGAGAGCTAGGATTACAGGAGTTTCTTAAGCACTTCCAGGTGACTGGCTTTTCTCTCTTCCTTGTTAACACAGGAGCTGACTTACCTAGAATAAATGTTGTTTCTTCATGCTATAGCCTCAGTGGCCACCCAGTAAACCCACAATGCATAAGCACTTTTAATGGCAAGCTGAAGAAAAAGTATGCCAGGAAACTATGGCAAGTTATGAAAAGATTTATTAAGCACATACTCTGCCTCTATCTACATTGTCTCAGTCAATAGGTTTATAGTAACATTTTATAAGTTCATTAGAATTCACAAAGATCTTGAATGATTACAATTCTCTGAAATACTGTAAAAAATATAATGTGAAATATGTAACAAGGACAGAACAAGTCCTCCTGACACAGCTAGAGGGCTTGGGAACCCACAAGCCCCAGAGGAACTTGCTAGATTGAAAGAGCAATTTCTACTAAACTGTTCATGGAAAGGGGGAATGGCATTTGGAAGAGAGGCTCCAGAAGACAGTCCCATTCTGGTGGTCAAGGCTCTGTCCTACTCACCCACTGGTGATTATACCAGTTGCTCAAGAATCTACTCATCATTCCAAGCCTAAATTTTTCTGGAATCCCCACTGTTTGAACATGTCCAATGACTGACATATCTTCTTACTTTGTATCCAGATATATCTTCCTGATTTCCTGTTCATTTCATGTACTTCCATCTGTTTTTACTTGCTAATCTTCAATGATCACTTCCACCCCTTGAATTTCTAGACATTCTTTCAGCTAATCACTAAAAATTTAGCTCTACATTATTCTTCACCATCTTTAGGCACTTTTTCCTTTTCCATCAGAGTCTTAGGTGTTCCTTGAGTATAGGGACCAAGTGCTGTGCACTTCCCACAGCAAGGCAGGGATTGTGATCCAGAGATATTTATTGGACACATGGTGTTGGAAATAACTGGGGAGGGGATGGGGTACTCTGAAACATTTTTTATGTGAAGAACTAGAATTTGGATGCCTTGCTTTGATCTAACATCAATTTTCATGCCTTTAATCTTGAAATTAAATCCAGCATTGTCTTGGGCAATGTGGGTTTATGTTTCTAGTTTACTCGTTTTAATCATTTTGTCTTCATTCCTTTTGTTTTATTTCTGGTCAAGATTCCTAGAAGCTTTTGCATTCTAAGAAGCTTAAGGAAGGCAACTAAAACAAAACAATAAAAAACAAAACAACTCTGGAGGAAATGGCTCTTCATGATCTTCACTTGGGTCTGGATAAGTAGATTCTAAGTTTCTTTGTTTCCCCTCTGCTTAGCTGTCAGGTGATAATACTCATTTTCTGAATCACAGAGGATGAACAGTCTCTTTTACTGAACACCAACTTCTTATAACCTAGTAACCAAATGTATGTATTGGCCTTTTGTAGATTCTTTTGTAGTTTCTCTCCATAGGATCATAATTTTCTTCTGGCTTAGAGTAGAACATTCTACGTAAAATGAGAAGCCAGCTTCTAGCTTCACTACCATCTAGACATGATGTAATATGAGGGCAAGTTTACCATTGAAGTTAGGAGCTCATCACTCCAACGAGAAATTTCCCCAAAATGGTATACTGTAGGGAGGAACCCCACTGCAAGGCTTCCTAGACAGAGCATGCATTTGTGGAATTGCCCTTAGTCCCCTTCTCTCAAACACACCATCTTAGGCAAGTCCCTGCATAGGGTTGGGACTCCTCCTTACATGGTTTGGCTTAACATACAATATATAACTGAAAGCCGGAATGGAGGAATTGTGAGTTTGCTAACTATGTATAGAATGATAATGGACCCTAGCTCAACAAATTAATCCCATTAATCATAATAAAAGCTAACATCTGTTAGCTTTTACACACCCTGTTACATACCCAACGTGGGCTAGGTTTTATGTTAGATGCTCTGTTTCAGTAATAAGACTGAAGTCTCTGTTTATTGGCTATTGAAGGGAGGGAGGCTCTCTGATGCCACAGGGTTCAATGGATTTCACCATACTGCTATGGTGTTAAAGAATCTTACTAAGGTCTCATTTCGACCTTTTAACTTCTTTACCAATAATCAGTCTCCTCCTACTGCTTCTCGAAGTCACAGCCCTTTTCGATTTCAGTTGGTAAAGTCATTTTAAAAGCTGCTTCTCTGCAGGCTGCATGTGAAGTTCAAGCCCTTGAAAATGGGGAGGCGGGAATGCCTCCCAGGCACTGGCTCTTCACTCTTCCTGGGCTTTGGTCCATTGGCTTGGGGTGGGGGGAAGATAGGAAGAGAGAAAGTTAGTCCTCCCCCATCCCCCAAAGGTTTGTGGTAGGGTCTCCCTGCTTCTCTGGCTATGGCTTCTCTGTGGGAGGTATCCATCTCTATGATAGGTTTTGAAGCTCATTCAAGGAGTGCCTGAGGCTCCCTGCTCACAGCTGAAAACCTATTGTAGACACATCAGGTTCTCCTTGGCTTTTCTCTGACACTTCACTGCAGAAGCTAGACTGCTTGGGCGATTCAAGAAGCAAAGCTAAAATGTCTTGGGAAAGCTGAGCTCCCTCATTCCCTCTAGCTCCTTCACCCCAGCTCAGCAGCACTGGGAGCTATCTGTCTCCTGAGGTCTGTCACCAATCCTTAACTCAAAATAGTTGACAACTCAGGCAGTTCCAAAATTGGCAATCATTCTCTTGGGGTCTTCCATAGGGAATGTAAAAAGGAAGAAAGTTTAAATGATGAAAGGGCCTGGAAACAATAAATGCCCAGGAGCAGTGAGTACACCTAAATCTTAATTTTCAAGTGCCATTCTCTTGTTAAAACAAACAAATAGATTCTTGAGGAAATGGCTGCCTATAGGGTTGAGCAAGGAAAACATGAAAATACAACTGGAAGATATAGAGACAGACAGAAAGCCAAGTAGTCAAAACTAAGTCCCAAAAGAGAGGGGTGCATGTCCACAGGACACAAACCTAACATAAATGACCTCTCGGGAGTCAAAGATGGAATAATCTGAGCAAGAAAATAGCATAGTATTGAATTGTATTCCAAGGTATGTCGCAACATGAGTCTACACTTATTGAAATAAATAATGAGAAAGGAATTCATTATGTAAATAGATACTTCCTCTTTTTCTCCTAGGCTTAAGCATGGCTGGACTTCATGATTCTCTTTTAGAGGTTAGAATATGGAAGAAGGACATAATGTTTAATACAGTGGAGAAACCTAACAAAGGTCTGTACCAACTGATAAACACTATATTGCTAGGATGTTGGGTACATATCAATTACCTTCTGATATAATATGAGAAGTGACTTCACCTCTGTAGAATTTTTCCCACAAACTATTTTGCTACTTTCATCCTGAAAAAAAACCCCACAAATTAAACATTCTACAAAACACATAGTTGACATCCTACCAAACCATTAAAATGATAAAAGAAAGAAAAGAATGGGAAATGTAATACAATATTCTGAACTGTTACTGGAACCAAATAGTAGGATTAGTGGGAAAATTACTGAAATCAAAAGTAAAAAGTCTACACTTGAGTTATTGGTACTGAATCGTGGCAATGTGAATCAGTAACAGTAGAGGAAATTGTAATATATATGTAATATATATAATCCAAGTCACAGATGATACTACTTTCTTATTTATGTATTTGCTCCTTGATTTAAAAAAATTGATGAAGTTTAATCTATTCTTACACTTATATGGGAAATACATCTGATGCTTATAAGCATAAATTCTGATTCATATCAATTAACATGTATTCTTCTGAAGAAATACTTTTATGACTCTTACTTTGGCTTAGTATTTCTTATGCCTAGAATCCTATCATTGTCCTCTTTGTACCTAACAATATTGTGAACCTCTATCCAGGCATCTTCAAGACCCACCCTTCTATGGATTGTATTTTCAATCATATTTCTCTCTGTTTTACTCTTTGGGGCACCCAGGTTATATCTACAAGTATGACAGTGTCTCTTCATATCTATCACTTGATTCTATTCAGTCTCGGGATTTTCTGTAATTATTCCAAATTTGCTATTTTTTGTTCCTCTGCCAAAAATCCAGGAATCTATAAACATGTTTTGTTTATAAAATCCAGGAAATCTCTAAGTTTAGATCATATCACAGAATACAGTGAGAATTTTCTGCCTCAAAATCACCAAGGGTGTTGTTTTAAAAACCGTATTGTTGAATTCCAGTGACTGAGTTTAGTGACAGGGCAAAATGATGTTTCCTTCATTGAATGGCACATTTAAAAAATTAGATTATGCATATTTTACCACAATAAAAAAATGAAATGAAAAAATTTAAAGTATACTATTAGACACAATGGATCCATAAATAAGAACCTGAGGGAATCGTGCCTGGGAATTTACCTTTTCATAGCCTTCCTGCAGGCTTACTTGTGTAACCTGGTTTGAAGAGCCATCACATTACACAGCCAGAGAACATCAATGGTTCCCTTATATAATTGATTAAAGCAAAAAGTCCTAGCTCTACTGTCTAGAAATGTTGATTGTAAGCCTTCCATGTGTGTGTGTGTGTGTGTGTGTGTGTGTGTGTGTGTGCCTGTGCATGCACATACACACACACATGTGCTCATACACGCACGTGGGCTTAAAATCAGGACCTCACATACTTGCTTGGCTTTTTCTCTCAAGACTGGTGTCCTACCACTTAAGCCACACCACCACTTCAGCTTTTCACTAGATACTTGATATAAGAGCTTCTCTGATGTGTCTGCCTGATCTGGCTTGAATCTGTGATCCCTAGATCTCAACCTCCTGAGTTGTTAGGATTGTAGGAATGAGCCATCAGTGCCCAGCTATAAGTCCCTATTTTTAAAAGTCTTTAATAAAGAGAGATTCCTGTGTATATTTTAAACTTTGTAAAGAGTTTGTGGGGAATCATGGGAAAAGTCATAAGCCCCTCTAACATAAAATTGCAACATAAATTATCAGCAACGTGACCACAGACATCTTACATACCCCTACATGATTTGGGCCAAGTTCATCAACCTTGAAACATTCAAGGGAAATGTTCTCAATAAGAGCAAAGCCATTCTACAGCTCTCTCATCACTCCAATTGCTGTCATGAGTGCCACATGAGCAGTGGTTTATTGAACTGAATGATAATAAGCAGAGGTTTGCTGAATTGAATGATTCAAGGTTTTCTGAATATGCTTGATGGAGATTGACTACCGTATCAAACCTAGCATCTACTTTAAGTGATTGAAACCCCTGAATGGTGCTGAGACCATATTATTCTCTATCAAGCTTAGAGTCAGGCAGGATTCCATATGCTTAACCTTCCGCTAGGCTTAACTACTTCTAATTGCAGGGAAGATCCATTTATCTGTCCACGTGTGGCTGCCAGAAATAACCTCTGACTCTCTACCAGAAAGTGGTTGGTTCAGCCCGGGGATCCAAACGGGATATTTTCAAAGCAAACCAGAGAAAATATGCTGAAACTCTGAGGTAGTCTACCCCCAAAAACAGAGCTGTAGGCAGGATGAAATGTGCTGTTTGGGGAAACAAAATGATAAGACTGTGCAAAGCATGTAACTGGACAGACTTCCTTGATATGCCTAGTAAAGTCAATGAAGGAACTATTGGGATGTGATGTGAGGGGCTTGGTGAATAGCAGGATCATCTAAAGCTAGAGGAAGTAAGCAGAGGGTGAAAGATGAGTAGGAAATAATGTTTTTAGAACAACAACAAGAAAATAGTGGTCACCAGAGTTTGCAGTCAGGGGAAAATGGGAAGTTGTTCAACAGGCGTAGAGGTTCAAATTTACAAGATGAACAGTACCAGATTCATTGTACAAGAATGATACGTGCCCCAATGCTGCCAGCTCTCTACATGCTCATTCTTCCCCACCAGCTCTCACATACCACCTTCTGCATATGACCTTGAAATAGTGCTAAGAGATATAGACTCTGAAGAAAACATTCACATCCTATCAGAATTTTAGACCTATGTCCCATGCCAGATTTCACAGGGCCCTGAGATCATACCAGAAAATACACTTCCTATAAAAGACCTTGCCCAGTGTTTATAGGACCAAGTTTTGCCTTAAAGCTTATGAATATAGTAAATCACATAATCTAAACATACATTCAGTAAAACATAGTGTTTGCTGCTCCAATTATATCTTTTAAAATGTCTTCATATTCTTATCTATATTAAAGTATTACCTAAGTGAGAGAAGATTACAGAAGACACCAAATGCCTAGGTGTACACACACACACACACTCACTAGTAACCACTATACATACTCATGGAGCTCAGTAGAAGACCAAGACCCTTACCTCTTCCCCATTCTCAAGAACCTTGGATCCTTCAAGAATCATCACCGCAATGGCAACAAAAAATGTCTCTTGTTTCCTTTTCTTTGAATTCATTTCATACAATATTATTTTATGTGACCCTATGCATATAGCTATTAGCCTTGTGAACCTATGCATCTATGCATCTATGCATGACCTCCTTTGGCCTCTGTGTGTGAATGTCTAGAGTCCATATATCATGTCCTAGTGTGTGTGTGCACTGTATATATATAGATACATGGATAGATAGATATATAGATAGATGACAGACAGACAGACAGACAGACAGACAGATAGATAACCATGCAGACTATGTTCTCTGGCTCTGGATTACTTGGCTTAATACAGTTTTCCCAAGTTTGTCTGTATTTGGGAGGGGGAGGGAGGACAAAGAAAAGTTGGAACAATGGTGAACAAATACAACAATGGTACTCACTGGATACTATGTGGAAAATGAACTCAACATCTTGTGGGTGAAGACCAGAGGGAAAACCAGGAGAGAGCAACAGAAGGGGAAACATTTTCCAAAGAAAATCGTCCTCATTACTCATTACCTGAGTCACGTAACTGTAACCCCTCTACATATCAACTCTATAGTAGCAATTTAAGAAAGGAATCATCACCTCCTTACACAGAGGAACTTGTGTGAGGTGCCATGGCTACTCTCTGAGCAACATGCCCACTCCCTTGCCTTGTTGTTTTTCCTCTGGAGTCTTCTGATCGAATCTGAACCTGGCTGGTTTCAGCCAGCAAGCTCATTAACTCCCACAGAAAATCTGGAGGATGAAGTCCATTTGTTTCAGGTTGAGATGCAGGAACATCTGCATCTTGCTTTACGATCCCCTTCATCCTTACTGCCTTACACAGCATCAGACAGTCCATCAGACAGTCACCTCCACTAGAGGTTCATCATGGTCACTAGAAAATAACCGAGAGTTCTTATCTCAGCATATTCTAGCAAGGTATACCTTGTAAACTTTGCTTCTTGTAATCACAACCAGAATTTACTCATTTCTAAGGTGCCGCTTGCTAAAGAAAAGAAGCTAGTCAAGTTATCACTCCAGTTAAGTAAGAGTTACAACCAAATATAAAAACTACAAAGCAATAAACCAAATGGCTCCTCCCTAGCTGACATATCTGGCTCAACTTGTAATTCTTATCTCTCTCTCCATAGCTAGAAAGTGTCCTGTATGGAGGGCAATAAACTTTAGGAAGTTACATATTTCAGATCAGGATTCCTCTGAGATAGCTGCTTCAAAATTTAACTAGTAACATTGACTGAATAAGATCTTTGATTTCAGGATTTCTGTGGTGAGAATCCAGCATTTCCTAGTACCACAGATGTCTAAGTGAGACCCTTTATTTTCTTCCTCCTAAATTCAAGATGACAAAATCTGTCATTGGAGTGTCAGAGTAGATAAACAGATAAGAAGACAGGGAGCCCTAGCCAAAACTGACCAAGAAGATGAAGTCTGTCAAGTCCGATATATGAGGTGAAAGAGATGATACCTGGTTTGACCAGGAGGGATGGAGACTAACCATTTAGGCTTATTCTTGCCCTGCCTATGCTCTTCCTGGGTACAGATTCAAGAAGAAGAAGACATGGGTACAAGAGTTTAAGGCAATGTAACCCTACCTGCTAAAAACTACAATTCTGATGATGCCCCCATTGGGATCTAGCCAGTCATAAGGGAGAGAGGGGTGTCATTCTTTATGGGTGGTAAGTGCTCATAAAGAGACAAGTAGAAAGAAAAAAAAATGTCTTAAGGAAAAATATGAAATGCTCCTCTCCCTCTTTCAGCCACAGTTTCTTAGAGAAATGCAATCAATAGAAAATGATAGCAAGAAGGAAGATAGATAGGCAGACAGGTAGATAAACAGTAGAGAGATAACTTGATTATAAGATAAGCTAGAAGGCACTGAGGCAAGTATTAACATTAGAATCTTGACCCTAAAATCCGGAGGCTACATCAGCAGGCTGGAACTCAGGCAAGATTTCTATGGTGCAATCTTGAGCAGAAGTGGAGGAAAAAAAAAAATCTCAGAATTTGCTCTTAATGCTTTCAAGTATTGAATAAGACCTAACCACTTTTCAAGGGTAATCTTCCTTATTTAAAAACAACTGGCTGCTGATGTTCATCACATTTACAATAGGCCTCCACCACAGCATCTGGTCTAGTATCTGATTGAACAACAATGGACCTGGATATCTTCCCAAGTTGATACAAAATGTAAGTATCATACTTTTCAGTAATCAATTGGGCCTAGGGAACAGCACAAGCATCAGGGTCAGTAGTCTCTAGGTGTAGCTTCCAACCCCACATGCATATAGTTCTCTTCAGAAGTATATTCAACTTCCTAGCAGTGCTTCTGCCACTCATTCACAGATCCTCCAAATCTTCACTGCTCTGTGCTCTCCCGTTCCCATGGCTACCATTTGTTCCATGCTCAGTAGGACACCCTGCCTCCTGTGAATTCCCCCCATTTCTATTCCCACTTTCCATTCATAAACTGAGGTACCTCTGAGTTCATCCTTACATATTTTCATCCCCTTTCTCTCTCTCTCTCTCCCTCTGTTTCTCTCTTTCCCTCTCTCTCCAAAATTAATTTACGCAAAGGCAGTGTTGTCACTCCCGCTCAGGTAATTTCTCTGTACTACGTATTAAAGCAGTAAGACTCTCCTTTAACTCTCTGAAACTCACCTCTATCTATCTACCTGTTCTAGAATCAGCCATTCCATTCTTACTTGTCTGTTTGAGAGTCATTCATCTGAGGATATGAACTTGGAAGCCAATGGCTACATTAAAAAGCTTAGGCCTGTGGGCACCAGTGGCTCCTGCCTGTAATCCTAGCTACCCAGGAGGCTGAGATCTGAGAATTGTGGTTCAAATCCAGCCCGGGCAGGAAAGTCTATAGGACTCTTATCTCTGATAAACCACTAGAAAACTAGAAGTGGTGCTGTGGCTCAAGTGGTACAGCACTAGCCTTGAGCTGAAAAGCTGAGGGACAGCGCCCAAACGCCGAGTTCAAGCCCCATGACCAACAACAAAAAGAAAAAGAAAAAAAAAAGCTTAGGCCTGAAGGGAAGCAAGTTTCTACATCCCCCTAAGCTTTAATTTCCTCTCATGTAAAATAAAGATATACTAGTAACTTCTTCATAGAATGGTGGAGATTGAAATTTTAATACATGCCAAGTCTGGGAACCATACCTAGGTCTCAGTGAGTGTGCAGTGAATGCTAGCTGTTATTATTTATTCCTAGACCATTTGTGATTTGAATTCTGAGGTTCTCCATCTGCTGAAACTTTCTTTGAAGAAAGAAAATTATTTTAAGTTCCTAAATGCATCAATTCAACTTTAAAATTAAAGCAGGGAGCCTTAAGTCCCTAAACACAATAGGATAAAAACTTTGATGGAAAAAAATGTTGACACAAGCACTTTGAAGGCAAGTTTCTAGGTGATTATCCTTTGTTAAAAAAAAAAAAAAAAAAAAGATAAAGGAAATTCTTTACCCATTATTTTTTGTTCTAAATATTTCATAGCAACTTTTAATAAGGAAGAAGATTGAGGAATAATTATAGCTCAGTTACTATTGACATTTCTACCCCTTCAGGTTGGTGCTATTGTTTAAATTAGAGTTGTTACTTACTGTCTTGTCAGCTGGCAAGCTCAGAACAGCAGAGGACTATAACCTGCAGCATTGAGATTATGCAGACAGCTTTTCTTAATATATCTATCAGAGGGTATATTTGTCACTTGGCATTATGTATAGGTACCGACCTTGTGAAGGCTAAACTACTGGCTATGATCTCAGTAATCTAGCTCTTACTGACCTAGCCCATTTTTTTTTCTCTGTGAATTATGTGGTATGTGAGAAACATTTCTCAACCCCCTTCTTTTGTTATATTACCTTTAAAAAAAACAGTAAATAAAAAATTCAGATGGGCTAACATAAAATTTCAAGCTAGATGCCAGTGGCTCACACCTGTAATACTAGCTACTTAGGCAGCTGAGATCTGAGGATCACAATTCATAGCCAGCTTGGGCCAGAAAGTCTGTGAAACTCTTATCTCAAATGAACCACCAGAAACCCAGAAGTGGAGCTGTGGCTCCAAGTGGTAGAGCACTCGCCTTGACCAGAAAAGCTCAGGAACAGTGTCCAGGTCCTGAGGTCAAGTCATACAACTGAGAAAAAAATCCATTTTCAATTTTATAGTAACCAGAATTATTAAACAAGATGAATTGTTTTCCAGTGATCAGCCTGTTTTATATAACTAAAGTGCTGGGTTTCTTCAGAATTTTTTCCATTCACTCTTCTCTTGCACTATCTTATCACTGGAGCTCAAATTTAACTGTTAAAGCAAACAAACAAAAGAATCACTTGAGAAGGTTCTTCAAAATGTAATTTCTTGGCCTCTCACCCAAAGAGTTCCATTATCATTATCTTTAGTTTACAAGACATTTAAGGCATCTGCATTCTTGGCTAGAAGGAAATTCTGTTTCAAGCAGTCTCTGGGTCTCACTTTGAGGAGTTATCTCTGTCCTTCACCTTTGTGATTTCTAATACCACTAACTATTCAAACCTACGAATTGACTCACACTACTCTTTTGATGCTAAACAACAGATGCTTGATGCTCCATGCTAAACATTGTCACTGGATTTTCCCACTGATCCCTTTGAATAAATGCATCAAAGTTTATTCTAACTTCCTCTTCCTTTTCCTTCCCACCTGACAAAAAGAAAAAGAAATACTCTTCTCTATATTCTTTCTCTGCTGTTACACCCCACATACGGCCAGGTAAACTTCTGCCTTATTCCTTCTTCCCCCTGCCACAGTCCAGATCATATTTTGCTTTAGCATCTTTGATTAAGGCTAGAGTTTTTTTTGGTAAACCTCAGTAAGGCCATGAACAAAAATAAAATCGAACTAGACTCGCCATTAACAAAGCTTAAAATAAATGCTGGACATGATCAATATGATCCCCCATATAGCTTAGCTGCATACTAAAGCAAAAGTCACTACTTTTCAGAGAAAGATAGGAAAAAACAGATTTTTCAGTATCGTATCATCTACAATGTCTATTATACAATCCAAAAATTATGAAGCAGAAAAATGTAGCCCACGGCAAAAACATAAGATAGTTAATAGAAGCAGACTCACAAGGATACCAGATGCCAGAATTAGTAGATGAGGATTTTAACATTATTATTAAAAACATTACTGAAAAATTATAGAAAATGACTTAATACAGAAAAATATAATAGAGGGACAATTTCCAAGTAGACACAAACACACTAAATGTAACGCAAATATAAGTCCTAAAACTATATACATACTTACACATATACAAACATGTGGACATGTACAGACACATATATTTATCTAGTTTTATATTACTATAATTATATGCATAACTATATGACTAATTATATGTTGTTTTGATAAATAATATGTAATAATATATAGTTATCATGTAAACTATAATAACATAATTATGGGGGGGGGGAGGAAGAGACTGGGTCGTGGAGGACGATGCCCGCGCCCACGTGGAAGGGGGAAAGGTGGGAGTCACTCCTAAAATCGCTGGAATACCACCTGGTCCTCGCTGGATCCCAAGAGCCCCTGGAGGGGCCCATCGGATGCCTGATGTCGCCGTATTTAGCAGCAGGTGAAGTCCACCGCGGACACATGGGCGTGGACACGCGGAAGGCCTGGCCGGGCAGCTCGCCCTTGAGCTTGGGGATGACCTTGCCCACCGCCTCGGCGGCGCCTGTGGATCAGGGATGAGGCTCTGGGCCACCCGCATCCGTCACGCCGCACCTCACCGCACGGACCATCCAAGGTCTTCTGTGTGGCGGTGATGGTGTGCGCCGTGGCCAGGAGGCCCTGGACGACGCTGCCCAAGTTGTCATGGTTGACCTTGTCGCGGATGACCTTGGCCAGCGCACCAGGCAGTGGGAGGTGCAGGACGCGTCGCTGGAGATCTTGAGCGAGTTGTATTTCTCGGGGTCCACCCCGAGAAATGGGGCGTCGGCAAATGGGGCAGAGATGATCACAGGCTGGGCACGGCCTGCCACCCCATCTGAGATCGGCAGGATCTCTCTCCTGGAAATTCCTCACACCTTAGGTGGTCTTGGCTTATATAAGCTTTGGGCTAGCTGCACTCGCAGCCGCTGGTCTTTGAGATAAGTGTCCACCGGCTCTCCGACAAAGACTCCCAATTGGGCATCTTACATGGTGGCTTCTCTGATTCTTGCGACTGAGTTCCCTTACAACAAAATGATATGAGTACACCAATGTAAGTGATAACCAAATTCTCATAGGATTCCAGGAAGCAAAAAATGTTAATGATTTAAAAAAACAACAATTAACTAGAATTCTACATTCCACAAAAATATCCTTCAGAACCAAAGGAAATATAGAAAGTTCCAGATTATTGAAAGTAAAGACAATTCATGTTTAATAGATGGGAATCCGAAGAAGTGACAAAGCTTGTGAGAGGTCAAAGGAAATTCTAATGTACATAAAAGAATAATTCTGAGAGACCAACTTTATATTTTATGTTAATATTAATAATATTTGAGAAGAGCGTCTAAAGTAAAAAGGAGTAAGATTATATAAGATGAGGTTCATGGTGTACAAATACACAAAATGTATGGAAGAATCACGAAGTTGGGGAGGAGCCTGTTGGTCAGCTTCCAATCAATATAGCAATATCTGATATACACTGACTTAAGAAAATATTTCTTGTGGTTCACATTTTTGAGATGCTCATTTGTGATCAATTTGCTCCGTTATTTTGTCCAATGGCAAAGAAGCACTTCAGGGTAGGAGCATGTGTCAGAGCAAAACTGCGCACCTCATGGGTACAAATAGAGCAAGAAGGATCAAGGGTTCCACAATCCCACTCAAGGGCCTGACCCAATCACCTAAACATATCATACTATGCCCCACCTCTTACAGGTTCTACTTCCTCCTGTAGGACCACCCTGAGGACCACACTTACCAAATAGACCTTTAGGGGAAATTCAAGATCCAAACTATCACTAGCAGAATTAAGTGAACTATACTGTTGTGAATTTCTTATGACTACCTATTCATGCTGAACCATAATAAAGATATATTATGTAATCTCTAGAGTAATCACTAGTACATAATGCCAAGGGATTTTACCAAAAACCCCCCAAAAAGAGTACATTGAAATGCACAACTAACCAAAAACAAAAAATAAAGAACACATGAGCTAAGCACTACACCCAGAAGACAGACACCATGTTGGCCCAGTGACCTCCTCTCTCATCACTGAGCATGCTCCTTTCCTAGGCAACACTAGACACATTTAGTAAAGGCAGTAAATAACCAGCCTCCACCCTTCCCCCCCCCCCCCCCCCCCCCCCCCCCCCCCCCCCCCCCCCCGCAACTTTACCTTGAGATGACACTCCTTTGCTTGAGATGACACTCCTTTGGGGCAGCTACAACCATATAAGGCAGCAAGATCCCCTTGGAGTAATGTTCAGGTCTGGACAGCTGCAAGATCGCTAATCTACTACTTGGGCAGCAGCCATCAATCCTAACCTGCTATGAAACCCCTAGTCCATGTATCCACACCAGAGTCTCTTCCTCCAAGTCCTTCCTAGCCCCAGCGGGTTATATAAGTCACCTGACACAAATAGCTAACACTTCTTTATTATTATTTCTTTGTTCTTTGTTCTTTGTACCTGGATATCTGCATGGTTTTCTGGCATAGTCTAATTTACTCTAACACGATATCAAGAATTACCTTAAATATAAATACATTAAAAATCCAACTAAGAGGCGGGAATTTCAATTTGGATTTTCATGAAAATAATGTTCAACTATAGATTGCATACAAAAGAGGCTTATAAAATGTAATGACAAAGAAAATTGGACATAAAATAGCAGAAAAATCTATCAATACAAACAAAAGAAGTTTGTTTTATCTCTATTAAGACTAAACATAGTAGGCTTCAAGGCAGGGAGCCTTAACTGAGATTTTAAAAGGAATGTCATATAATATATAGGAGGCAGCTTATCTGAGACAAAGAGTAAACTAATTTAGCAGCGATACTCACTAGACACAATATTGAAATGAACTATATAACTTGTGGGGAAGAAAGGTTGGGAAGAAAAAAACTGGGGAAAAAAAACAAGGGAAGGGATGACACTGTTCAAAAAAAAAACGTGCTCGGTCCCTGACTTACGTAATTGCAACCCCTCTGTACATCACCTTTACAATAAAAATAAGTTTTTTAAGTCAGGTTATCAAGAAAGACATTATTCATAAATGTCTGTATACCAAAATTCAGAACAGTCTAAGTAAAATTTAACAAAATTGAAAGCAAAATTTACACAAATCTATTTTATACAGGTGATTATTTAATTAGCCTACCAAAGGCTTGACTCACGTATACATTTGTTGACAAGGTCTACTAGCTTCATAAGGTTCTAATAATCAAGTTTCCACAGTTATGTATTATATAATATTTATTGAAAGTATTAGAGCAGTTAGAGAATTATCTGTCTACTTTATCCTTTTTATTACTTGAGCAGAGATAGTACTCTTCTCTGTGAAAAGTTGTTTCCTAATTTTTTAAATTATTTTTATGTAGTTGTACAAAGGAGTTGCCATTTAACAATGTGGTTAATGACTATAATAAATCCTAATCAGTGTCAACACTTTCAACATTCTCACCTCTCCCTCCCAAACCAACTTACTCTTCATTTTGTACAGTGTTACACATTGAATTTTTATCTGCATTTTGCTCCTCTTGTCCTTTTCATTTATTTACCCTTTTCCCTTTGCTCCCACCCATCCTTTTTTTTTGGGGGGGGGGACCGGTCGTGGACCTGAACTCTGGGCCTGGGCGCTGTCCCTCAGCTCTTCAGCTCAAGGCTAGCGCTCTACCACTTGAGCCACAGCGCCACTTCCGGCTTTTTCCTTTTTGCTTATGTGGTGCTGAGGAATCAAACCCAGGGACTCAGGCATGCAAGGCAAGCGCTCTACCACTGAGCCACCTTCCCAACCCCCCCCCCCATCCTTTTTGAGTACTCTCTTCCTGGTGTTTTATTTTGCTGAACTATGACTTTGTCTTTCCAAGGAATTACCCTGAGTTTTCCCTTGAATCTACCAAGTTTCAGTTAATACATTTGTATACACTTACATGCCACCCAACATATTTACATATAAGTTTATAAATGAAATCTGGCTTCCACATAGAAGGGAAAATACACATTCTTTGTCTCTCTGGGCATGACTTACTTCACTTAACAAAATTTTTATTGGCCTCATACTGAAATAGCCTATGTAATATTTTAAATGAAAAGATATCAAGCTTAACAAACTACCTTCTTGCAATGTTATTTTCCACCAACTTATAAATATATAGAAGTTATTAATATTGAAATCAAAGTCTGAACATAATCAGACTTTCCAAATCTAACATGTAATTCCCACTGTTATGTAAGAACATATTTTATCTTATTTTTAATTTGGACTCAGTATCTTTCAAGCCCATTTATTTTATATAATTTGCAAGGAACATCAGTATCATTGAACTAATTATCAGAGGCAAATGGAAAATGACTTAACATAAAATTAACCTTCTCAGCACCATTAAATTAGTTATTATTTAAATTTACCAATTCCTTTTCTTTATATGTAATTATTTTTAATATATGTGACTGAAGACAATTAAAATAAGTGAAGAATAGAGTTGTGAAATTGATTCCTATGTTCTACTTTTCAGTATCATTAAATACTACCTAGTCTCTCAAAAACAGAAGAGTATTATGAAGACAATATCCTGAGTGATGGTAACCTGGCTCTCCCAAAGAAAAATCATCTTTAGACTCATCTTTCTGACCTCTTTTCCCTGTTTTCTCTTTTCTGCCACTCCACTATATTTCTTCTTCACCTCAAAGTTCCAAGCCCTTCCACAACGTTTTTGTGTAATGATCCCCTTGTCAGCCATAGGAGAGGAAAATAATCTTCTGCAGGTTAGGATAAGCCTGGAGTAGAAATCATCTACTTTCCATTTCAGGATAGAGGATCTAAGAATGACCAAACTTTAGCTCAGAATTTTACCTTTCTACAGATTTTCAGCCTAATATTCACAGTACCCCCCAGTTATGAAATCATCCTCATCAACAAATGAACTGATATATAATATGTGGTACTTATATACAATGAAACATTATTTAACTATAAAGCTATATTCAGCTATAAAGGAGAATAAATTTGCCAGGTGCCTTTAATCCCAGCTACACAGGAAACTGAGTGCTAAGGATTGAGGTTTGGAGCCAGCCTGAGCAGGAAAGCCCATACTTTTATCTCCAATCAACTAGCAAAAAGCCAGAAGTAGAGCTGTGGTTCAAGTGGTAGAGTACCAGCCTTGAGCAAAAATGATAAGGCCCTGAGTTTAAGTCCCAGTGGCAAGAGAAAGAGAGAAAGAGAGAGAGAGAGAGAGAGAGAGAGAGAGAGAGAGAGAGAGAGAGAGAGAGAAATGATGGTATTTGTAGGAAAATAGATGGAACTGGAGATCATCGTATTAAGCAAAATAAGCCAGACTCTAAAAGGTGAATATCACATTTCCTCTTATATACAGAAGCTATATCTAAAGAAAAAAAGTACATGAATGGAGAGAGAAACCAAAGGTAGGTGAGAGGAGAAAAAAAGAAAGTTGATGGAATAGAATATGCTTTATGAAAATCATAATAGGGGCTGGGAAGGTGGCTCAGTGGTAGAGCGCTTGCCTTGCATGCCAGAGGCCCTGAGTTCAATTCCTCAGCACCACATAAGCAAAAAGAAAAAAGCCGTTAGTGGCGCTGTGGCTCAAGTGGTAGAGTGCTAGTCTTGAGCTGAAGAACTGAGGGACAGCACCCAGGCCCAGAGTTCAGGCCCCACGACCAGACCCAAAAAAAAAAAAAGAAAAAAGAAAAGAAAATCATAATAAAACTTAGATTTTAAACTTTCAGAAAAAGAGTCAAAGGGAGATAAGAAAGGGATAAGAAAGAGTAATAGGAGTTACATATGACTAAAGTACATTATATGCATGTGCAGAACAGTCACAATAAAAATCCTCTTACCGTATAATTAATACTCACTAATTAAAAATGTGGAAAAAATCTAAAGCAAATACAACAATATATAAAAATGACTTACATCTGGAGGTGTTTATCCAGGCATTTCTTAAATTATTCTTGATATGTTACAAATATTCTTAGACAAAAGGATAGTATGAGTTAAGAAAAAATCCACAGCCTCAAGTTTAAGTCGCCAGCTATGTCAGCCATGTGGCATAAAAGTTCTTTGGGTCTCATCAGTAGAAGTGGTAATATATGGTTCAGTTCACCAATGTTTGATTGGAGCTCTTGCACATTAATGTTTAATCAAGAGGAAAAAGACCATAAAATGGAAAATTATATTTCACAGCAAAGAAATTATTATAAAATCCTATTACTTAAGTTGAAAGTAATAGTAATATAACTCAACAACCATTAAGATATTTTCTGGTATCTTCTCTTTCAAGAATCAGAATATGAAGCCATTCCTGATCTTTTCGATGGGGTGGGGGGGGGGGGGTGGGAAGTAGAGTGAGCATGGATCTTCTGGGTTCATACAGAGAGCAGAGACTAGAGCCTGGAGTAATAAGTTTTATGTGTGTCATAATCTTACCTAGTGCCAGCTATGGCCAAAATGGACACTATATCCAAAGTTCAAGACTGACACGTCATACTTAGATAGTCTCTAATGCCACACCCTTCGTTCAACATTTGATTGATTCAAACTAGATTGTTAAACAATCTAGCAGCAAACATAAAGTGCGGCAAATAAAACTCCAGAATTTATAATGGTCCAGTACCTTAAATTAGACTTTAATAGCATATACATTCCAGACATCTTTCCAGGCTTCTTATTTATGAAGAAAAATGTAGATCAACTTGGGGACCAAAGTTGTCGGCAAGACAGTTTGCAAGTAAAATTTGTTTACAGAGGAGGCTGAATCTCCCTAAGTTATTGCCCTCTAAACATGACAATATTTACAGCACCACTCACTTTCTGCAACTAATAAAAATGACCTAAAAAGATGCTCCACAAAACCTTAAATTAATGTAAAGTTATTGGAGAAAAGTAAAGTGCAAATGAGGCAAGAAATGCAGCCATAGACATCAGCCCCAATAACACCTGGAACTCAGTCTGTTCTTTCTGCAGGTTGTTTTAGATCTACCTGTGCTTGCATATAGAGCGGTACCATAGATGCTCTGTGGGTAATTGTGAATGGCTGCCAGGGGAAAGCATAAATTCAAGGAGGTTTTGACTGGTTAGTAGCAAAGGCTATAAATCTGAACTTCCTGACAACTAAGGTTGAATTCTCATCCATTGTAGTTCACAGACGGTTTTCTAAAGGAAGGGACTTTCTGACTACCTTTATTAATTAAGTGCTTTGAATTATTACACCACCACCATAACTCCTTGGTGTAGCAAAAGAATTGAACAAAAATACAAAAATCAAACAGAAATTGTGACTTCTAAGGAGTCAATTAAGTTGTGTGTGTGTGTGTGTGTGTGTGTGTGTGTGTGTGTGTGTGTGTGTGTGTGTATTTCCCTTTTGGATATGAATGTGCCATACAGACCATAGGGTTTGTTATGGTGTCTCAAGCCATATAGTAATATAGTGTTTGCTTGCAATAGCTAACATTACAGTGTCTAATACAAAACTAAAACAGCTACCTTTATGAGGCATTTACTATTGGCCAAATGCAGTAGGAAGAGCATTTTACAATTTAGTTAACTTAATACTTACCGTCTTGCTAGAAGAAAGTAACACTATCTTCTTTTTACAGACAAATTCACTAAACATCTAAAGACTTTTGGCAACCTTAATTAGTCCCAAGGGTGGAAAGCGGTACCACTGTGTTTCCAGCTTGACTTCATTTGGAAAGCTTGTTATAAAAGCAGTGTCTGGTTCAACAGATCTGGCATGAAGTCTGAAAATCTGTGTTTCTGTAAAGTTCCCAGGTTGTCCTAATTTTGCTGATCTAGAGACGAGACAAACCACTGAGTAGGTACACACACAAAAGCCCATACAGGAATTGCCAAACTATATCCACAAAAATGGAAAGATAAGGTGGCACTCCAGTTACTATACGCATTTCTGCCCCCCATATCTTGTAGCTTTAAAGACCATTCACCATTAAGAGTAATGAAGACTACTTGGATAAAGCCTTGGTTTTATAGATTGAGGTAGTAGATTAAAAATTGAACCTGAGCAGCCTTTTGAAAAAAAAAGTATAACAGGGCTATTGGAAAGATGGGGCATGTCTAAATGACACCAAAGTTAAGTTAAAGGAATTCCAACTGGCCAAAGCTGGGAAAATTTAAGCATCAGAATAGATGATAAACATGACTGGGTATAACCTATTAAGTAAATTAGGACATTGTAAGTGTGTATTACTACCTCATTGATGAATTCTAAGTAATACTTTATTAACAAAATACAAAATATTTGTTAATGAACTTTGCAGTGGAGAAACCTTAAAAATGCTATCTTAAGTAAATAATACAGATTAACATCACCACAAATGTGACATTGGGGGTTCTACTTACATGCTACAGAATATAATATTATATCTGAAGTGCTTCTTACATATATGCATGAGAAAATAGCAGATCAATCCAAACTAAGTGATATTCTTCAACATATCTGACCAACTCTTTTCAGAAACAATGTTAAAACCATCATTGATAGAGATATACTGTATTTATAAACTGCTTTGTTAAATAGCAGCTCCTTTGTACAATTTAAAAAAAAACTCAGTAGCTATTCTAAATGGAGGGAAACAAAAGCAGCTTCATAATCAAGGAAATGAACTGATCTGAAGATGATGCTGAATATCGGTAGGACAATTAGAAATCTGAAGGATATAACCCTGTGGATTATACTGCATGTGTGCATTCTTCCATGTAACTCTGGTTTGGATCAGTAGGTTGTGTTAATATGCAACAGCCTTGGTAAGGCAATATCCACACACACCCCTAAAGCCTTTGAAAGTAATAAACAGCATATCTGAAAATTACTCTCAAATGGTTCACAAAGAAAAAGACAGAAATAATATGTGTTTGAATTTAGGGAGAGAGTCAGACTGATAAAGCACATGCAAAAATGAGCAAGGAATATACATTGCTCAGAATTCTTTGCAAATCTTTCCCTAATTATACAATGGTTTCAGAAACAAAAACCAAAAACATGGAATTAAAATCATTCACAAAGTTGTTATGGATGCAAATGCCACCTTCCAGTTCACTCCAAGATTGTGTTAAAGACTCTTTAATGCCAGATTCTGTGAAAGCCTCTTTAACAGACAGAACAGTGTTCTGAAAGGCAGTGTGAGTTTTAAGAAGAATCTTGATGCAATGTTAATTTCTCTTAATAATGGGCTATTCTCTCCATACCTACATTTATTTGGGGGCAGAACAGTAATGATGTTATTGTCAATAACACTTACATGTCTTTTTTCCAACTGTGAGTCATCACTTAGAAGAAATTTTTCTCTCACACTTTCTCTCCTGACTAACAGTTTAGTGTTGAAGCAGAACACAGAATATGTTGAATGCAGATGGAGAAGTCATTTCCACTGTAGGCAGAGAAAACTACTAGCCTAACCTTCTCTCAGTTTTGGCAATGTTATCCCTTAGACTTTTCTTTCCCTTTGAGAATAAATAAATATGTTTCTGAAAAAAACAACTTTAAGAATGCACAGGCTGCCAACCCCTGTATATCTTGATGATTTGTGAGCATTTTCTCTTAATTATGTAGACAAATTTACTGATTCTGCTTGCCAAAACACAGGTTTGTTATGACTTGGAATGTAGAAAGTTTCCTCAAAAAAAAATTTTTACAGCCTTTCCCAACCATACATCTTCATGCACCCAGCAAAAGCACAAATCACTGTCTGGGGAGTTGATGCATAAATAGAAATATCAGTGTACTGGATCACAGATGCGATTGACTTAAATGTTTCTTTGATCTTTCTTTTAGAGCCTGCTCTCTTTCTTGTGCTCTTGTGTCTGCACATTGCAGTTCTATAAACTTTCCATCATAACATATGCTCAAGAATAAAATATGCAGATGTATAATCATAATTTATTGGAGTAGTGTGCCAACCCAGGACTATCCTTTTGTGATGATGTTGGCTGTTATTTTTAAGCTAATAAAAAGTAATAACAATGCAGACTATTTAAGACACACTTCAGAGTATCTATCACCAAATGTTCTCTTATGTCATCAATTTTAGCAAATTTTTATGGCCAGTTGTTCAGAAAGAATTAAGGATTATATGCACTCTCTTCCTCCCTCCCTACTATTGTTTGAATGTGGTTTATCCTTACCAAAACTCATGTTGAAATTTAATTGACAGGATTAAGAAATGATGGAGCCTTCACATGCACAGTCATAGGACTTCTTCACAAACTGATGATTTTCTTTCTCAAGAGACTAAGATTGATGATCTTGAGACTAGGTTTCATTTCATGAAAATGACTTAAATCGGGCAGGGAATATGGCTTAGTGGTTAAGTGTTTGCTTAGCATGCATGAGGCCCTAGGTTCAATTCCTTGGTACCACATAAGATTAATAAAATAAAAGGAAAAATAACCACTAAAATTATTTTTTAAAAAAATAAAATGACTTAAATCTCTCATGTGTGATTATCTATGATAATTTCATGTCAAAACCAGCTTTACAATGTCGGTGTGGGGGGGAGGTATGATTGGGTGGGGGGAGGGGGGAGGTTGGGAAGGGAGGTGAAGGGTAAACAAAGGAGGAGGCTGCAATGCTTGGTAAGAAATGTATGCATTATCCTGCCCATGTAATTGTAACCCCTCTGTACAGTATGTTCTCAAATAAAATAAAATAAAATTTAAAAAAAAGAAAGAAAATGACTTAAATCTCTCATGTGTGGATTATCTATGATAAGAATGGATTGTGTTCAAGGAAATCCACCACCACCACTACCACCTCCACCGTGTTGATCTCTCACACATCTACCTTCCGTCTTCTGCCAGGAGTTGTCATAAGTTAAACCTCTTATTGGGAATCAATAAAAATGCTGGCACCATGCTTCGGAGCTGTGAGCTAAATAAGTCTCTTTTCTTCATAAAGTGTCTTGTCTCGACTATTTTGTCATAGCAACAGAAAACAGACTAAGACACCCCCCTTGTCCATGTCACCTACAACTTACTCAAAAAGATACAGTGGAGGGATTGCACCAACTTGGGAAGTTTAATACAAACCAAGGTGAATATCTTCACCCTTGGAATCTCCTCATTTAAACCCAATCTTAGCTTCTGCCTATGAGAAAAGCATAATTGAGAGTAAGAAAAACATTATTGAATATAAGAAATGCCTTACATTTAAGACTGAAGAAATAGGTGAAAAGGAGGAACATTCATAAAAGAAAGGAAAAAAATGGGCTGAGAAGGTGGCTCAGGGGTAGAGCGCTTGCCTAGCATGCATGAGGCCCTGGGTTCGATTCCTCAGCACCACATAAGCAGAAAAAGCCAGAAGTGGTGCTGTGGTTCAAGTGGTAGAGCGCTAGCCTTGAGCTGAAGGGCTGAGGGACAGCGCCCAGGCCCAGAGTTCAAGAACCACGACCAACAAAAGAAAAAAAAAAAAAAAAGGAAAAAAGATATAGGAAAAACAGAAAAGGAAAATTAACAATTAATCATGTCCCTTGCCTACATTCAAAACAATTCCACTTTGGGGCCAGAAATCTAAATTGCCTTCAAGTGAAAATGTCTCCACCCTTACAAAGTCCTTAGACAGATCAAAGTCTTGGCAACCAGTTGTTTTTGAGGTAACTGCACAGGTTGGTGGAGGCCATTGTGAACTCTAATTGCTAGGCAGAGCCTGCTGAGTATAGAAGCAGAGTCAGCATCTACAAGCATCCATCCATAGGGGAGAACTTTCAGAGAGATGAGCAAAGGCCCAGCTAACCAACCAGACAGCCCCTGCTCCCTGCCTGCCACTGTAAGCTAAAGGCCTTCTCAGCATTTGAACTAAATGGGAAGTTGTTCTACCGGTATATAGAGTTCGAGTTTTGCAAGATGAAAAAGTCTTGAAGATCTGTTACAGAACAAGGCACATATGGTTAATGCTAACCACGCTTAAAAATAATTAAGTCAGTAAATCTGATGACCTGTTTTTTAACTACCAGAAAAGCCATATAAACCCACAATCAGCCTCTGCCATATTCTAGATTGAGCAGAAAGGAAAACTCCATTTGGAAAGGAGGGGGTTAAATGAGGCAAGTGGATACATGGGGCATTTTCTACTCAGAAGAAAGTTCCACGGAAAGGATGCAGACTGTGAAAAGACCACAGAAGACATCGGGGTACTGGGGATGAGAGTGGAGGAAAGATGGAAGAGAAGTTGGGAGGAATTGACATGGAGGCAGTCTCAGTGAGTGCACCTGCTACCCTGATGAGTCAGCTGACCTGCTCGCTCCCGTCTTCCACTCATGAATGCTTATTAATTTTTACAAGCTATTTTAATACATCACTCCCTAGCCACAAATAAAGCAAAGACTCCCCTGCTTGCACTTCTAAATAATGTTCACAAGTCCATTTGTTGAAATCCATAGACCCCACTAACATTTTTTGCTTTTATGAATGCCTACTCTGTATTTTATGCTTTCTTTACCTTAGTGGACTTAATGTAATAAAATTGTTGTTGTCAGTATCTATTTATCTATATATATGTACGTACATAGATAGAGATAGATATATAGATATATAGCTAAGGAAATGACCTCAGAGATGTTAGTTAAATCTATTTGGTATCCCACAATTCAAAAATAAGAGTTGGATGTGATAGTGCATGCTTGTAATCCCAGCACTCCAAAAGCTAAGCCAGAGGGTCAGGAGTCCAGGAAACCTGGGCTGCACGGTAATAATACTGTCTCAAGACAAGACAAAACAAAACAAAACAAAGTAACATTTGAGAAATAGGCTCAAAAATGGCTAAGAAAAGTCCACAATTCATTCCATTCATGCACAAATACATTATTATTTGTTGGAAAATACTTATCGAGTACCTATAAAAAGGAGGCATATAAAGAGGCATATATCCCCCTGGGGGAATAAGCGATACACTCATAAAAGGATCACCACCACAAATTCAGGCCCATGATTTTCCATGGCTCTATCCATTATTTATTGGCACACTGGACAGTTGGATTAAACAATCAGGGCTGGCCAGGGATGTAGGGTGAGGACTGCGTGCTGCAGTCTGCGCAGTATAGCCATCGGAGGACACTAGGTTCGTGCTGTGATGCGAGGGCAGCCTGGCTCCTCCTTGTGTCATCTCCAACTGTTCTCACGATGGACAGGGGTGACACAGAGAATGGGAAGCGAAAACACCTGTGCTCTTCCAGACCCTGAGAATATCCCAGTTGACAATGCCTGTCTCATGACTGCACTGGAAAGGAAGGCAGGGGAGATGGACTCAGCTCCATAATTACAGGAAATGTAGTCACACGGGAAAGAACACAGAGGTAGAGAGAGTGAATAGCTGAGTCGGGCCAGTGGAGTCCATCTACATCTCCTTGTGCAGGGTGCTCTCCTACGCATCTCACATTGTCCCCTCAATGCTTTCCGAAGCCATCCTGTGAGGTGGGAATGACTATCTGCCTTCTATAGTGAGAAAACCAAGGCTCAGAGAGGTTAATTATGTAGCCTCTGTCAGTAATTGGCATTGCCTAATTTAAACATGGGCATATCTAACGCCAATGGTTTATTTCCTCTCAATTTAGACTTCAGAGAAGATTATTTGAGATTAAGTTAAAAGGTCAATTAGAAATTAAAATCCAGTTTGAAAAACAATGAATTTTGTGTAAATTCCAGTCATGCTCTACATTTTCTCTTTTAAAAAGTCTCATGGTTTTCTTCCTCAACATTTGATAAAAAGATCAAGCCATGGAACACGTGAGCTGGGTGTAAATGAATCTTTTTTTTCTTGTGCATCTATGGAAAAAATAGAAAGCCAAAAAAATACCAGTTTGCTTTTGGCCTGGAAACTGGCAAATACCTTTGAGTTCTCTATGCTTAGAAAGAGATTTTTTTAAGTATCTGAGAAAATGTACTATCTGGAATGGTTTTATACATACAACTTTAGGAAAGTAATCAATGTGTCCTGTTAAGTGTAATTAAATCTTCTCACGTGGTCAGAGCACACAGCACTGACTTTAGAAAACCGTGAGATAATCCCAAACTCTTGTCATTTGCCAACACAAGCCATTACATTTTGTTTATTTCCACAGTGCATTTATTGCCAAGAGTCATAAATCATGGAGCGGTACAGGGAAATCTGGCCTCTGAAACATATGGAGCAGCAAGATTCTGCATGAAGATTTTGATAGAGAACAGTCTTCACCTCAGTGAGAAATCGTAACTGATGCTGGGCAATGGCACACTTGGGTTTCCTTCTCATCATTTTGTTCCTTCTAGCTCCTCCCTATCCTTAAATCCTTTAGTCTGTGTCATACAACGACTGTCTGCCTAGCAGTGGGCTATGGAGAACAGGAAGAAAGGAAAAGCCTGAGTCCCTTGAGCCATCAGACTTACAGAGAGGGCTGGAGCCAGAAAGCTCATCAGACTTCCAAAAGACAATGCTGTCATTAGTTTGTGAGAGGAACATCTGTGGAGCAAGGCACTGATTGGCATGTGCTGCCTTTTGAATGATAGGATAGAGACAAGTCTGCAGCAAAGCAGCAAAGTAGCCATCTCTTGCCAAAGTTTAGCCCAATCACAGTGATGAGTGTCTGTCTACTGCACAAAGTGGTGAGCAACTTAGAAAATCTGGTCAATACCTCACCCAATAGGGATGGCCATGAGGCAAAGACAGAGCACTGAAAGGGTCTGTGAAGTAAATATCAGCCTTGGCAGCTGTGCTAACTCATGAGACAAGGAGCAAGGAACAGCTAGATCTCCCAGAGTCACACTAAGCCCTCCCAAGGATTCACATATTCGCTCCAAAGCAGCCAGCATTTGGACAGACACCTGCCACAGAGAACCATACTTACATGGGAAAATAACCCCACCCCAAGTTTCAAAGCACCCGTTCTTCCTGCCATCTCTAACCCCAGAGAAGCTCCATACACAGTATCAAGAGAGGGAGGAGGGTAGAAGCCATGGTAGATTGTACTCTCTTCCCTTTCTAAGTCCATCAGAACCACTCCAGACCCAGGCTGGGAGGCGGGGAGATGACATATCATTCAGCTGCACGAAGACTGAAGTTTAAAATTGGCCCAGACTGGACTGGAGTGGTTAATAACTGAAAGTGACTGAAAAGCTATGGGGTAAACCTGAGATGTCATGGAAGAATTGGAAAGGAGGATTCAGCTGAGCACGGTTGGAGACAGTGATTGGGGGAAGATAATACGATTTCATCTGTGTCCCCATCCTAAATCAGACTCTTCAATAACCCCATTACTCTTATCTGGGTCTCAATTTTCTCCTGTGAAAGTTAGAGCCCTTCCAGGTCTGCCATTCTCAGAGAAGGAGGCTCTTCACCCTGCATGGTTGAGATGTTCACGTTCCCCCTGGGTATTTAAATAGGGTACACAATATGAAATCAGCCACTCTTCCATCTTCAATTCCAACCACCAAAATTAATATTCAAAAATCATCAGGAGTGAGCCAATGACCTTTCACCAACACCGACATCATCATCTTCCTCAGAGTCTAGGTGTCAAAATTTCCCTAGCTTCAGTCCTCTTTTGAATAAAATTGGATTTCTTGGTTTCTCTTCCTCTTCAAGCCAATATATGTATGCAGGCTGCTTTCCATGTTTAACAGACAGAGTAAAAATGGACAGTGCTAAGCAGCTAATAGTGTTTCCTATGCTGATTTTCTATAGGTTGTGTGTTTAGTTTTTCATGGAGAGCAAAAATGAGCCATTAGTCTTCTACTAATAATTAACAACTAATTTTGTCATTTTCCTCACAACTATTACTGGACTCTATATTGCAAAAAGAAAAAAACCTTGTTTTGAGTTTCATCAGGATCCTTTTCCTGGTGAAAGTGCATTTACCAATGAATCAAGCATGTGTATATTGACATGTATGCTTAAAAAGAATCCCACATGAACTACTTTATCAAGTAAACTATCTCTAGTTTATTTTTACTTCTATAAATTATTTCTACTCATTAAGCTGACAATTCAGCTCAGTTGATATTTTGGGGTGTACGCTGGTCATGGGGCTTGAACTCCAGGCCTGGTCACTGTCCCTGAGCTTTTGTGCTCAAGGTTAGTGTTCTACCACTTGAGCCACAGTTCTGCTTCTGGCTTTTTGGAGATGAATTGGAGATAAGAGACTCAATCTCTCCAGCTCATGCTTACTTCAAACCATGACCCTTAGATCTCAGCCTCTTGAGTGGCTAAGATCACAGATGTAAGCCACCAATGCCTGGCAGCTGAGTTATGTTTAATGCTTTGTATTGAGCTAAGAATTGCCAGCACTTCAACAATAAAGGAGCTGTAGAAGTGGGCATCCCACACAGAGCTGTCTAGTGCTCCCAGGTGAGCAACCCATCCTGTTGAAAGGGTGGCCTTGAATCTATTTGCCTTCTTTCTCTCACCAGAAGCCCCAATGTGTCCACTGTAATTTTTTAAATAAAGGGCTTTTTGAGCAGATCACTTGTGAGCAAAAAAGTAATTGGAAGATGTGGCCTTATTGGGATACAAATAATTGACCTAATAAATCAGCCATACTTCTAAGGTAGGTATCAAAGTATTACAGAGACCAAGACATAGAGGAACCAATAGAAAATAACCATAAAGCTATAAAGTCAGTTTATAGGATATCACTTTTCTGTTAAAATTAGATGTGCTATATAAGTGGATGCTAATTTATTTAGATAAATAATGAATAGATCATTGCTCTATTTTAATTGAATGAATGGTTCAACCAGTATTAAGACTCTGAGCCCTAAAACTGTTCACCATAAATACCTGAAATGAAAAGATGTGGATCTTACCTACTGCAACTCTGAGAGCTGGGCTCAGTGGGACTCACCTTAGTACTCTCACTGAGGAATTAACACAAGGAACAAAGGCCAGTGAACCCCCAAACCACATGCTTCACCAAGTTACAAACATATTCTAAACATAGGTATGGTGAATAAAATACCTAAATATGATTTATGTTTGGTAATGTGCTCATTATGAAGAAAAGTCTAGGCCTAGAATGTATTTTTAAGTACTCCAATCTGAGTGTGTGATGTGCCATTTACAGCAATAATGTCTAAGGATTCTTTTTCATTCAAGGACAATACAGAAGGTCCTCTGAAGCCTCATTCTTGCATCTTCCTGAGTCAGGCTCAAGAAACACATGAAAGCATTAACACTCTATATAGTCCATTTAGCCCACTGAGTTCAGTGGAATAAGAAGCAGGGGGAAAAAAGTATACAATGAATACAGAGATAACCAAAGGAATATTATTTTCAAATCATTTTTCCTAATGGTTTTCCAATAGTTTATCTTAAAATAAAAACCAATGATCTGGACATCGTGATATACACCTTTAATCCCAGCATCGGGATAGCTAAGGAGGGGTAAGATGAGGCTTGTCTGAGCCACATAGCCAAGCCAACAAACAAGCCAAAAACAAAAACAAAAAACAGATAAACTACTCAATGAACAAGATAACACAAATCTTGAAAAAAAATCAGTGTCCATAGCTTGGGTTCATTTCACTTCGCATCATCTTATATGGTCATATGTACATAGCTTTTGAGCTTTTCTGCTCATCTGATAAAAGTATCCTAGACATACATGAATTATTGTAAATGAGGGAAACCATGGGACCCTCTATTTCTTTGGGTCTGGCTTATTTCACTTAATATGATTTTTTCCAAGTCTTTCTCTTTGTCGTTGCTTGTAATGGACTATGTGATTGTTTTGTTTCCTATGTATGTTCTTCTCCCTATGGTACATCCCCTGTGGTCACTATACTTGATTTTGGTACCCTGCATCTTGTATATACATTTGTCTAATTGGAGGAGGGGAAGGAGAATAACAAAAAAACAAGGACACAGGATGACCCATTGCAGCAATGATACCCCAAGACAGTCTACTGGCAAGGAACAACAAAGGAAGGAGTAACAATGCTCAACAAGAAATGTACTCATTGCCTTACTCATATCACTGTAATCCCTCTGTACAGCATCTTTACAATCAAATAATTTTTAAAAAATCAGTGCAACTACTAGTGAACATGTGTTCTCTCATTTGCCAAACTATTGGTCTCCAACTGTATGGCCAGACCACTGAGGCAGTGGCCACCACTTAGATCATCACCATTTTGCTCTGAATGCAGCAACACCGCCATCCAGTGGCAAGCCGTATTCACTGCTGGGTGACGGGATTTTTGCCTGTCTGGAGTGGTGATTGGTGGCTGTGCCTGTCCCAAGGAGGTGGGACCAGAGAGCCTCATGGACGCTCCCACTCCCCAACTTGGACTACTTCCACTCCATGACTATCCATCTCTTGCGAAACATGTGTTATTTAAAACCAATTTTTCAAAGCATTTCATTGATTTTTCAAAGTGAAACACAAAGAATAAGCAGTAAACTCATCATTTATCACTGGTGAAGCATACGGGGAGTGTCACATTTAATTTGTGTGAAAGCTACACGTTAGTGGTGTCTGGTATAAGTGCCAGCCACAGAGAATCACGTTTGAGAGCCAGAGGGAGCACCCTTATTTTAGAGCTGAGAAACCCGCATTCTAGGGGGGTGGAGAGGCTCAATGAGCGAGATGCAGAACAGCAGTTGGAATTTTGGTTTAGGCACCACTCACCTCAGGTCCCTGAAACCAGTTCTGTCTGGTTTACCTGAACTCTGATTACATCCACCACCAACTAGTGAAGGCACTGCTTGACTCCTTCCTTAAGCCATTTTACACTGAGAACCACACAAGTGCATGGCCCCTCTCCTTTGCCAGGAATGTTTCGTGAAGATTGTAGATGGGTATAAAGGAGTTGAGATTCTAAGGAAGGTCATCCTTAATTCACACCTGGTCTCATAATTTTTGTTTAGCAGTAAACTCATACATTATTTTTTCATGATACCTTCTCCTGACTCTTGGATTTAATAACTATGAATTCTGTTCCTAATTAGGACTCTGATTTCATAAGGAAAATATTTCTACAGATTGCCTCCAGTCATAACTGATGTCTTACAGGACACATCTACCTCACTTTCCTGATGTACTGTTTATGATTGGCACCTGCTATAGTCTTGAATGTTTGTCTCCCCAAAATTCACAAGTCCAAATCCTACTTCTCCAAATGATGGTATTAGGAAGTGATACCTTAGAAGAGAGATTGAGCCATGTGGGTGGTGCTTTCGTGAAAGCCATGGTGCTTTTATAAGTGATGCCCAGGAGATCTCCACCTTTTCTTTTTCTTTCTTTATGTTTTAAATAAAGAGGGTAGGAAAGCTTTCTACTTTCAATAGACCGAAGACAAATCCTCTGAGCACGATAGGGACCTCTCTCTCGCTTTCTTCTAAAGGACACATCAAACAGATAAAGGCTGCATGTGAACCAGAAAGCTGGCCATTACCAGTTAAAATTTTTTCTAGGACCATCATCTTTAATTTCCTGGCCTCCAGAACTATTACAAATAAGTTTTGAATGTTTGTAGGCCACACCGTTTGTAGTATTTGATTACAGCAGTCCAGCTGCCCATCAAGATGGTCTCTACCAGGCTGATATGCTACCCCAGATGCTATGAGTATTGGAAGTTCCCCTCTTGTCTGAATTTCTATGAGTAGAAAGCACATCAGCTAGGAAATCATATTCTGAGTAGAAGAAAGCACAAAGCTAGAAATTGATTCAGTGATTACTTAAGGCCAGCTCTTTGAGCTCAAGAAGAAACATGTATGTGTGTGTGTGAGAGGGTGGGGGAGGAGAGATTTAGTTAATTTTATTGAAGTTCTTTCCTTCCATAGACCAAACCATTTCCTTGTGGTGACAGTGAAGCTTGCTGTTTTCTTCTTCTCCTACTCTTCTCACTCTCCTATATGTTTTTTCTGTTCTTCCTTGTTAAATCATGTACATCCAAAGTGTAGGCTCTTTCATGTTACAAACACACCCTAAGACATCTATCATTGTAGATCAGTGCTAGCCACTTATAGAAATCTCTAACTAGAACTGGAAGCATGGCTCCAGAAATAGAGCACCAGCCTTGAGTGAAAAGCCAAGTGACAGCAAGAGGCTCTGAATTCAAGTCTCACTACTAGCAGGAGAGACGCCGAGAGAGAGAGAAATTCCTAACTGATGCCAGAGTTGATAAATTATGCCCAGAACCATGGAAGATTTTGATTAAATACAAATGCTAAGATTTACAACATACCAGAAACTGGCCAAGCTATTTAACTGTTGAAAGGTTTAGCTTCTATGTGCATACGACCATATAAGATGATGCTAAGTGAAATGAACCCCAAGATATAGACATGAGGGTTTTGTTGTTGTTTTTAATGCATTATGTGATATTTTTGTTTCTTTTGTATGTTCTTCCCCCTATGGTATATCCCTTGTTGTCACTGTATTTGATTTTGGTACCTGCATCTTGTATGCATGGTATCTAATTTGGGCAGGGGAAGGGGAATAACAAAATGCTGAGACAAGGACACAGGATGACCCATTGTAACAATGATACTCACAAGACACTCTGTTGGAAATGAACTTTTACAGTTTTGGTGGCTAGAGGTGGGAGAGGAAAGGTGGGACAGATGGGAGAGGGAAGGGATAATAGGAGGAAAACAAAGGAAGGGGTAACAATGTTCCACAAGAAATGTACTCATTACCTTACTCATGTTTAACCCCTCTGTACAGCATCTTTACAATAAATTTTTAAATGTAAAGATAAAAAAGAAAGCTTTAGCTTCTTTGTCTATAAAAGAAGATACCAGTAGATAATTGTGAAAATTAAGTCATAGACTAATATGGGTATTTTAGGATGTCACTGTCATCGGGCTCTGTCCAAGTGATAGAGAGGCCTATGCCCCATGAGATCCATAGTTCTTTCCACAATGTTGGAAAAGGGGCTGGGCCTTGAGGCTGTGCCTGTATATTCTTACAACTCCTCCAAACGCTGTAGGTGTGTCTCCCTGACTGAGCAAACAATTCATGCAGGACAGCAGGACACAGCCCTAGATCACTCAGTCTATATGTTTAAGAAAATTTTGGTTGGTTTAGTTTTAACATAAGTACATATGCAGTACTGCTATAAGTTTAGGCCAGTGCTGAATGCATTTCCTGTGATATGTTAATGTTAAGACTAGCAATAGCTAATATTTATGGATATTCATTATGTTCCAGGACTGTGTTAAGTACGTTATATTCATTATTTTTATTTAATCATCTTACCAACACCTTGAAGTACTTTCTTTGTCTCTGTCTCTGTCTCTCTCTCTCACACACACACACACACACATACACACACATGTGCACACATACATATACACTTTATAGATAAAGTAAGACTACAACTTTACTCATGTCTCCAACTTTGTTAGTTGGCTTGGTTCGGATTTTAACACAAGTAGCCTGACTCTAAAACGCAATACCCATTTCATACTTTCTCTCCAGGAGCATCGTATTTGCTTTCCTGTAGCTACATCATCCCTGTGACCTCCATTGTATGCCCCTTCAAATCCCTTGGGATGTTCATCCATTTGTAGAGCTTTGCAATTAAATGCCCACCTGCTCTTGCTCTCTACAACAGAACCTCCCACCCTTGTGTCCTGTTTGGCATTATCTTACTGATGATCTAAGGACTGTACAGCTTTGATATAGCAAGTAACAGTGGTTTTATGTATATCAAACACAGATCACTTTTGTGCTTTAAATGTAGCACTCAGCATCTCTCCAAGAATCGTGTGATGTCACAATTTCAAACATGTGGGTGACTCAGGAGGAAAAGATATATTTGTGTGCAGAATATTTCCCAATATTCCACAAATCCTCCCACATTAGTGATTGCTACTTTCTTTCTGTAAAACATTCTGAGCTGAGCCTGTCTCAAATAGATTACTCACCTGATCACTGGGGGATCAATTTTCCATTAGCTCAGCTGAACGAGTCCCATTCTGTCATCTTTGCCATCATAAACATTATATATTCCATTTTTTGAGGCAGAAAACATGTTTCTACTTCTGAAAACCACCAGAGTCAGCTTCAACTTCTTCCTTACAAATAAAGGAAGAGGGAAAGAAAGGGAAAGATAGAAAACAAAAATTAGATTGTACCTCCTCTTGGCTATTATCTCTCATTTTATTTTAGTTTACTTGCATGAGCATCAAGATTATGCTGAAGCAGCAAAGCTTCCTTCTTTGTAGTCATTTGCAGATTTTTGCATTAAGTAAAGGAAGGTTAAGAAAAAGTTCCTCTGAGCAAATGAGCCTTTAAAAGGAACCTTTCATTAGGCACACAGTGCAGTGATTCTGATCAGTGAGATTCAAATCACAGAAGTTCACACTTGACCTCAGTCCTCTGCCGCTGGGATAGGCCGTGGAGCACTGTGAGTATTAATTAGAGCAGAAATGCCCATACGACATGCCTGCGTGGATTATGGATAATGAAATGTGGCCTTTCAATTTCTTTTTATCCTTTTCTATCCCCACAGGGAACTCAGGAAGTTTCCTTAATAATCAGAAAATGCGCGTAGCTACTCCAAAATATGTATATATGCAGGATCCCATTTCAGATGTACAGGCTGAAAATCATAGTAAATAAGTCCAAAAAAGTACTGCTAAATTAAACAGAAGAAATAAAAATCAGTCACCTTAGATCACTCACTAAAAGGAAGAAAAAGTAGCCTCACCAAGCATTACAAGGTATGATGATCTCATTTGAGCTACAAAAGGTAGGAGTAGATATACATAGACACTAAAAAAAAAAAAAAAAAAAAAAAAAAAGATCTAGACAAATGGACAAGAAGAATGGACAAAAAAATCTGGAAAAAGTAACAAAGAAATTGCATATTGCTGAGTAGCAGAAATTTATTTTTATCTTTATGGTATTTCCAAAAATTATGTTAAAATCCTAATAACCTAGTAGCTCAGGTGAAGCCTTCTTGGAAATAGGCCTGTTGCAGACCTAAGTGGCTAACAAAGTCACATCGTAGAAGAGTGGGGGCTAATCTAGCTGCTGTTCTTCCATGAGGAGAAGGATGTGGGTGGGTGATGACCATGAGAATACACAAATGCATGAGGTACCGTGATGATGGGGCAACCCAAGACACATCACGGACTGATGATGGCCCAGTGAGACAATAGGTAGAATCAAGGCAGGAATTCTCTTCTCAAGAAACACCAGCTTGGCCTTGAACTTCAAGTTCCCAGGACAGTGAGGAAATAAATATCTCCTGTTTAAGCTACCCCCTTTGTCTCACTTTGTCATAGTAGTCTTAAGAAACATTTGTACGTTTTTATTTTCCATCTGTAAGTTTTTATTTTCAATGAAGCATATATATTGGGTAAATGATCCTTTTAATAAAATGGAAGAAAAAGAAGGAAGGGAAGAGAAGAAGGGGGAAGAGAAAGGAAAGGAAGAAAAGTTAATGCAATTGATTTTTCTTATTGTTAACCATCTTAGATGATGGCATAGGGAATATCTAATGAAAAATATTTAATAAAAAAATGCTTAACAAAACTCACAGCTAGCTTGGTACTGATGGCTTATGCCTATAATTCTAGCTCCTTAGGGGGCAGGATGAGAGGATTGAGGTTTGAAGCCTTCCCATGCAGGAAATCTGGCAATGAAGCTGTGGCTCAAGTGACAGAACACCATAGTTGAGCAAAAAAGCTGTGGTACAATGCCAAGACCCTGAGTTCAAGCCTCAGTACCAGCACAAAAATAATCATAGTTCATAGAAACAGTGAGACATCAATATAAACATCTTTCTCTGTAGCCCTTGGTCACTCCACTCACTGACTCACAACTACCTCTTACTCTATGTTAACTTCCTCCAGCTATGAGCAAAGAGTCTCTTGACCTGCTAATACCCACCCTCTCCTCCAGTCAGCAAGCCCTATTCATTCTCAGTCTCATTGTCCCAAACCCTTCTCTTTGTGTGACATTCTTTTACTCCTTTGTTTTTTTTAATCAACCATGTACTCAGCAAAACTCTGGACTAGGCAATGGGCTAAGGGTGTAAATGTAAGTAAAAACAGTCTTTATCCACACAGAGTTCACAGCCAGTGGAGAAAGATATGAAACAGAATGCTTATTAGCACATAGAAAGTGACACCAGAGGGGCTGTACAGAATATGTTGAGAGATCATAAAGCAAAGCTCCTTACAAAACATAGAAGAGGTCGAAGCTGGGGAAGAAAACAACTTTCAGAAGCATATCTAAGTTCAAGTCCAACCAAACCAAAAAAGAATTTTAAAGGAGAGAATTTGCAAAGAAAGGGAGAAGCAACACTGTAGTTTCAGAAATATAAAAGACTCATGGCAAATCTGAGAAGCCTTAAAACATACGGAGTATAATAAGCGAAGCTCCTGGAATGAGAGCATAACCCACAGAACATTATAGGGGGGTCAGAGAGAGCAAGATAGCAGCTCTGAACTCTACTCAGCAAGCAGGAGAAAATATTAATTGGTCAGTCATATTAAAGAAAGATTATTCTGGATGCACTGGGGTAGTCTATCTAAACGTTCCAAGAATAGAAGCCAAATAAGAATAAGGTAGGCTATGGACTGCTTTAGGATAGCTTCAGGTTAAGGCTTCAATGAAAACGCCATAGCTGCTATTCTCTTGTGTCATAGAAGCATGAATAAAGATCCAAACTGTCAATTAAGTGGGGGAAAAAACTTAATAAGGTTGTTTCTAAGATTAAAACATCATCTTTTTAGCATGGGAAAAAGTTAGAATTGAAACATCAAAGGTTTCTTCTTAGTATTTTTAGAGCTAGAAAAAAACTGTTAACTTCTCACTTTGAATTATTTGGCAGTCATAGTTCTTGTTATATCTATTAGGAAAGCTTCTTTACAAAGAATCTGGTTAGTTTACAGATTCACGTGAATTCTGTGTACATTCTGAGCAGGAATGGAATGGTTATAATTATAACTTGACCATTTTTGGAACATTCTCCCCTTAACTCATTGAAACCAACAATAGAAAATAATATTGCCATAAATTGAGTTCATTGCTACAATAGCGGATGGATTTACATGCAAATAAAGAGAAATAAATAAAGTGTTATATAAGTTCATTTTACTATTCCAAAGATATTGGTTCTAACCTATATAAAAATGTATATAAATATAATGGATAAGACTGAATAAATACAATGGATAAAATTTAACTTATAAGTGGCTGGGGAAATTGTCAATATGAGTTAACATGTTAAAATTTATCATGAATGATTACTTTTTCTTCTATTTTGTTTCTTGTCACCATAATTTAATTGAAAATAATGCCTTCCATTGAGATTTTGGGACCTTGAAGACTATGTATATTTACTATTAATTTTGTGCAAACTGCAGATGTTTTAGTAACATATATCTAGCTCACATTCCATACATTTATTTTCAATAGTGTCATTGCATTGGTTTCTCTTCTTTCTTTGATTTCAGCTTGTAATTTGCAAATTATGTAATTTCTATTCTTGGTATTTCTTTTTATAGTGTAAAATTTTAATGTCATCACAGTTTTATATTGATATCTAAGTTTAAAAATACTAATAATCCCTTTCTAAATAAAGCCAAAATTTATCACTCTTAAGAAAAAGAAGGCAGGAGCCGGGTGCCAGTAGCTCACTCCTGTAGTCCTAACTACTCACAAGGCTGAGATCTGAGGATCATGGTTCAAAGCCAGCCCACGTAGGAAAAGTCTGTGAGACTCTTATCTCCAATAAACCACTCAGAAAACCAGAAATGGCACTGTGGCTCAAGTGGTAGAGCTATAGCTTTGAGCTGAAGAGCTGAGGGACAGCACCCAGGCCCAGAGTTCAAGCCCCACTACCAACAAAAAAAAAAAAAAAAAAAGGAAAGAAAGAAAGAAAAACAAGGCAGGCTGTATGAGAACAGCAATAGAAAAGAACAGGATGGTCCAGAAGAGGTTCATACAGCAGAATGGGGGAGGAAAAGAATACTCTCTCTCTCACTCATCCTAGTGGTGAATCTGAGTTCTATCATGTAACTTTTTGATGAAGTTGGACAAAGTTACTTACATTTTTGTATCTCAACATTCTCTTGAGAACAATTTTGAAATTTATCTGATTGGGTTCTGATAAAGATTAAATGAGCTAAGCTCCAGCAAGCAGCAGGACTGGAAAAGCTCCATCAAGGAGGACTGAGAGAACACCTGCAAACACTGGCTGGTAGAAAAAAACTGCATAGTACTAAGCAGAGTATACTCTAAGGTTTCTCTCTGTAAGTAAAATAAAGCACAAGATCAGCATCCTGATCATGGAGGCCAAAACTCTGATAACTGAGATGCATACCCCTCCTAGAATAGTGACAAGAAAAATCACCACAATTTTGTCATTACCATGCCATATGTAAACATGGGAAGTTCTCCAACTGAAAGGTCATTGGAGGTTAAACCCTCCAACCATAAACTTGCACTCAGACAATTAATCACAATATAGAAATATTAGCCAAATGGAAGCACAGGAAAATGTCCTTTCTAAATGCAAACATAAATGAAATCAAAGATACAAGCAAACAACTGACTTAACTCAAATAGAGTTTCAACAAACACATGTATGAAATAAGGAAGGCAATACCAGATGTGCAAAAGGAATGCATAAGATATGGAAATCTTGAAAAAAGTAAGGAAATGCAAAAGTCAACAACCCAAATAAAAGGCTCAATTGAAAGTCTTGCTAAATCTGATCAAAATACACTGTATGAATATGAACATATCAAAATCAAACCTCCTGTACAACTAATTAATGCTAATAAAAATGGTTGGAAATAGAAAGCCTTTGAAAAAATTATACTAAGCAAAGTAAGCCAGAACCAAAGACCCATAGGCTGCACGGTTTCTCTCATTTGTAATCATTAGAATGTGCCTATAAATCTACAAGTAAACCCAATGGATAGTAAAAGACAAATAATTAACACCTGGACATGATTAATTAAACAGCACTCTAAACATTCACACAGTAAGAACAAAGGAGAATATTCTTAGGAGAGGATCACAAAGGCTCAATAGCTATGTACATATGATCATATAAAATGATGCTTATTAGCCAGGCACTGGTAGCTACTCAAGAGGCTGAAATCTGAGGATTGCGGTTCAAAACCAGCCCAGGCAGGAAAAGTCTGTGAGACTCTGTTCTCCAAAAAAAAACCACCAAAAGAAACAGAAGTGGTGCTGTGGCTCATGTGGTAATGCACTAGCCTTGAGCTGAAGAGCTGAAGGACAGCACCTAGGCCCAGAGTTCAAGTCCCACAACTGACAAAAAAAAAAAAAGGTGTTTATCAGCATGAACTCCAAGAAATAGAAGCATAAGGTACTGTTTGAGCTGCTGCTGCTTCTCCTCCTCCTCCCCCTCTCCCTCCCCCTCCCCCTCCCCCTCCACCTCTCCCTCCTCCTCCTCCTCCTCCTCCTCCTCCTCCTTCTTCTTCTTCATCTTTCCTTTTTCTCTGGTTTATCCCCGTCTGTCACTGCCTTTCATTTCTGTACTCTGTCTTGTATATAAGTTTATCTAATTTGGGGAAGGGAAGGGGAAGTACAGAAATGGTAGGACAAAAGATGAACCAATTCAACACTGAAACCCATTATAGATACTATGAGGGAAATGAACTATACAACATGGGGTGGTGGGGAGAGAAGTCAGGAGAGGAAAAACTGGGAGAGAATGAGAGAGAGGGTGACTCTGTTCAAGAGAAAATGTATTCATCACCTGACTTACATAACTGTAATCCCTCTGTACATCACCTTTACAAAAAAAAAAATTTTTTATCTTAAAAAAATGGTTAGAAAAACAGCATTAGAAATAAACACTAGGCCAGAGCATTTCTAAAATTAATTATAATCTGAGAATACATACATTTGTATTTGATTAAAGGTATGTAATTTTTTTAACTTGAAACCAAGATGACCATATTAGTAGACTGAAACAATCTTCAAGTATTAGGAAGTGAAACTGAAGTAGAGGAGCTAGATCCAATAGACCAAGCCCAACTAGACCTTTGGGACACTATCAAAAGACCAAACTACGTAATCATGGGAATAGAAGGAGGAAAACAGGTACAAAACAAAGACATAGACAAGCCATTTAATAGAATACTAGTAGAAAATTTCACAACCTGGAGAGCATGTCAGCCAAGCATAGGAAGCTTACAGAACACCAAACGGGCAAAGTAAAAGAAGGAATATCCTTAGACATATTGCAGGTAAAGTATTAAATGTACAGAACACAAAAAGGAAATCTTGAAAGCTACAAAGAAGCAACAAATTCATTAGAATAACAGATTCCCTAACATAAGCAATAAATGAAAGGAGGCAAGAGAATACATACTCCAAACCCTGAAATAGAACAATTAGCAATCTAGATTTGTGTACTCAGCAAAGTTCTTCATAATTGAGGGAGAAATAAAAACTTCCCACAATAAGCTAAAGCCAAAAGCATGCATGACCACTAAACCATCACTACAGAAGATATTTACAAGAATTCTATAGATAGAGGACAAATGAAAATAGGAGAATACAAATAAGAATAAGCACCACTGGAGAGTAGATTAACATGGGAAAAATAGAAAAGTAAACATCATAAAAACAAGAAAATGTCTTTCATAACAATGTTAGTGGTCTTAACTCTCCAAACAAAAGATATAAAATTTGAAGTTGGACAAAGTAAGTCCTGGTTGTTTGTTACCTATAAGAAACATGTCCACTGACAAAGTCAAACATAGCCTTAAGGTGAAAGAATAAAAAAGAAAAAAATGCACTGTCAAGCAAGTAGATCCTCAAAATAGGCAGAAGAAGCTATACTTTTATCTGATAAAACAGACTTCAAAATTAGTCTGGAAAGACAAAGAAGGCCACTTCATATTAATAAAGGGAACAATCCTGCAAGAGGAAATAACGATTGTTAACATATAAGCACCAAATATTGTTACACCTAACAAACTCTTTTGGACTTAGACACACTGATAGACTCTAGCACAAAACTAGTGGGACATATCAATAATCAATTCTCGCCAATGGAACATCAAAACAAAAATCAACAAAGACTTCACCTTTCTAAAGAATTATACTATTTGAGTGCTCCATGAAGTCTATTATACATCACTGAATTTATTTGTAACTACTTGCATACCACCCAGTGTGAGTATTTACAAGAGGGGTAGTAGTGTCAAGGGTGGAGGGGTAGACAAGTGAAGGGGGAAGGGGAGCAGAATTCAGTCAAGAATGCATTGTATATACCACAAAGAAAAATAAGGAAAGGGGGGCATTGAAGGGGGTGAAAATATTGAAGAAGACAGGAATCAAGATGCAATGTATACATAAACTGCTTTGTTAAATGACTAAATGTGTAAATGTATGTATCCTACAGAATTCAGAAAAGTGAGGGAATGTATGCATAGGGAGGGATGGGTAAGAATGTTGAAAGGAGTGACATTGATCAAGACATACTGCATTCAGAAACTGCTTTGTTGAATGGTAACTCCTTTGTTCAACTACTTAAAGATAATAAAAATATTTTTAATCAACGAAGAAACCTCAGAACTAAATGACACACACCAAATGAATTTCACTAATATCTACAGACTATTGTAACTGGCAGTTGAACAATATATACAGTATTCCCAGCAACCCATAGACTATTCTCCAAAACATTACAAACTAGAATAAAGCTACCTGACCAACCATGTCCACTGCAACATTATTTATCATAGCCCTGGTATGGAAACAGTCCAGATGGCCCTCAGTGATGCCCCTCTGTAGACTAATGGATCAACAAGATAGTCTGTGGAATAATTTTATTCATCCATTGCAAAGAAATAGATGGACTTGGATTTACTTGTTAAGTGAAGAATCTAGAACTACTTTGTAGAATTTATCTAGAACAAATGTGTAGAATCTAGAACTAATTTATAAATGTGAAAATAAACACTTAGGGTTGCATGCAAGTGCATGCAAATGTATGAACCAAAATATGTTATTTTCAGAGAGGAACTGAGACCATGTAATTCCTTAGAAAGGCTCTCAGATCAACAAAATGATTAGGAAATGAGTATTGAAAAGTCGGGGGTATGTGGTCAAGGGAAGAGTGTAGATGAGGAAGGAAGGAGAAAGCAGCCATAAAATTCAATACATATGCTACAAAATGAAGAAAACTGAGGGGAGGAGTACTGTTTGGAGAAATGAGGAAGAATGATGAAAGGAATGCACTATATTCATAAACTTATTTTAATGGTAATTTCTTTGTACAATTACTTGGAGATTATGTTTTAAAGTAACAAATCTTTTGAAGACTATGGGATCTTTCAGAAATTTTTTTTGTAAACGGAACTCTGTTGGAACTCTCAGAAAACACCATGTAGGCAGCCATAAGTTCACATATCTTTGTTTTGGCTGTTATAACAAAGCATCCTAGACTGGACAATGTATAAATGATAGGAATGTATTTCTCATGATTCTAGAGGCCAGATGCCCTAGAGCAAGAAATGAGTGTGGTCAGGTGATGACCTTCTTCTAAAATGCAAATGCCCATGATCTCATTGTATCCTTACATGGCAAAAAGAGTGTGAGAGAGTTTCCTCAGGTCCTTACCCTCAGGGCACCAATCCCCTTCACGAGGCCCCACTCTGATGATCTAATTAGCATATAAATGTGGTGACAGTGATGAGGAGTGGGATACTGGGGTGGACAAATATACAATCCATTGCACCACCTCTGAATTTATCTATCTCTAATACCCATACTGATGTATTGCTGACTATGCACCATGTTCTAGTCCGCATACTCCAGACGTAATACATCTGACAACAATAATTCTCACAACAATATTGTGAGGCATGTTTTACCATCATCATTCCTTCATAGATTGCAAACTGAGGCTCCCACATGCAGTCTCATGTGACTTTCTCTTATAAACTATCATGGCAGCTCTCTAAATACCCAATCAAACAAAACTGTCCAGTTGTCAGAGCCAACTTGCCAGGGAAAGGCAACAGCTGATACAAGTGGATGGGTTCCATGTGGTGTAACTACAAGGGATGGAGGTTTTATCCTCTTGAAGCATAGCTCCATATCTTACAAAACCCTTAATAAAAATACTTCTTGACTGTTGACTGGCAACGCTTTCTGGCACCCATTCCTGGCAGCTGATTGAGCACATTAAATCAGCCCACAGGAGTAAGTCAAACTCTATTAGTCACTGTGTAAAAATGCTAAGCCTATTTATTTATTATGAGTTATTCATAAACATCAAGACTAGACTCTATAATTTAGTACCACCTGCAATGATTCCTGAAAGTGGTAATATTTTACCACTACGATCTGATTAATTGACCTGTTCAAACAGAGCTCCAAATCAAGCATAACTTCCTTTTGACGGAAGTGTATTCATCTTCATCTCAAAGCCAGCCTTCAGGGAGAACAAAAGAGCTCATCTAAGGGAGCCAATTAAAACTGTCCGAAGTAATGTGGACATTCCACTAAAGAAATGCTGATAAGCTCTTAATATTCCTTTTCAAAAATAACCTAAACAAAGTTGAATGTGCTTTGGTGTCCAAAGTCAGGACAATGGATGGAGGATGGGAGCTCAAGACCTGGGAAAGGACTCTATGGGACTAGACGTGTTCTGTATACTGGTGACAAGGCTATTATATCTTTTTGAAAAATTCATACTATGTGCACTTTTCTTAACATATATGTTATACTTCAATGAAGATGATAAGAGGGAGAAAGCAGTCAAAAATCCAATGTGTAGCTTACAAAATTAAGACGAGTGAGGGAAGGGGTGGGTAAGGGAGGAATGGGAGAGAATGTTGAAAGAGATGCCAAGATGCATTGTATTCATAAACGTCTTTGTTAAATGGCAGCTCCTTTGTATAACTACTTAAAGATACTTTTTTATTGCCAAAAACTAAGAAGAAAATGGAAAGGAGTAGTTGTTCCTCAGGCCGCCACATCAGCCAATTTTATCTGAAGATAGCACTATTCTAAACTTCTACTTCCATAGTTGATCTGGATGAGTAAGTCATATTAACTGAGCTTTGGTTTAGTCACTTGTAAAGTAAAAATAGTATCTGTCTCATAGACTGACAAAATATGATTGTACTTAAATATGTATAGAGCAAGGTATGGCTGTGCATATCTATAATCTCAGCACTCAGAAGACGGAACACTAGAGTTCAAGCCACCACTAATGGAAGCAGAAGAACTCAAGTTCAAGATGAGTTGGGCTACATAGTGAAATTGTTTCAAAAAATATATACAAGGGGCTGGGAATGTGGCTTAGGTACAGTGCTTGCCTAGCATGCATGAAGCCCTGGGTTCGATTCCTCCATACCACATAAACAGAAAAATCTGGAACGTGGCACTGTAGCTCAAGTGGTAGAGTGCTAGCCTTGAGCAAAAGAAGCTCAAGGACAGTGCCCAGGCCCTGACTTCAAGCTTGATGTCTGGCAAAAAAAAAAAAAAAAATATATATATATATATATATATACACACACACACACACACACACACAACTATACACATACATATGCTATCTACCATGTTGTTTAAACATAAAACTTTCCTACTATAGACATATGCACATATAGAGATGCACATATAGGCATAATGGATCACTTAATAACTGGAATATATTCTGCAAAATGCATAATTAGGCAATTTTGTCATTATGCAAAGAACCTAAAGTGCACTGGGACAAACTGAGACAACTATGACACCTCTTGGAAATATAATATTATGGGTGCACTAATGCATATACCATTGCACACACCATTGTAATGTCCATCACTGACCCAAACATCATTATGAGGTACATGACTGTACATACATTTGGTTTTGTATATATTTGTGGGTGTAGATATATATGTACATTCTATAATTTACTGTATGAATTAAAAATTGTTATTATTATTAAAATGATCAAATCATTACTTCCAACAATGGCACATACAATCCTTCCTGATAGAGACTGAGCACATAAATTAAAATATTAAATTTTTATTTTTATTTTAATAAGTTTTTTATTGTAAAACTACTGTACAGAGGGGTTACAGTTACATGAGCAAGGTAATGAGTACATTTCCTATCGAGCATCGTTGCCTCCTCCTTTGTTTTTCCTCTACCATCCCTCCTTCCCCACATCCACAACTACACTCCCACCCCCCCACCTAAATTGTAAAGTTTATTTTTCAACATAGTATCTTGTGCATCTCATTGTCAACCTGTATCCCTATTTAAACATTTTGCTTTTTTCCTTCCCCTCCTCAAATTAGAGAAGTGAATATACAAGATGCAGGGCACCGACATCAAATACAGTGAAAACAGGGGTTATACCATGGAGGAAGAACATATCAAAGAAAAAAAACACATGATACATTATAAATACGTTAGAAACAATAGCAAGAAAGAAAAAAACCACTTGTGTCCCTATCTTGGGGTTCATTTTGCTTAACATCATCTTATCTGGTCATATGTACATAGCTTTTGACCTTTTCTTCTTGTCCCAGACATATACTAGTTATTGTAAATAAGGGAAACCATAGGACCTATGTTTCTTTGGACCTGGTTTACTTCACCTAATACAATTATTTCCAAGTCTTTCCATTTCCTAACAAATGGGGCAATGTCATTCTTTCTGATGGAGGCACAGAATTCCATTGTGCTTATATACCACATTTTCTTAAACCATGCATCTACTGAGGAGCATATGGGTTGGTTCCATATCTTAGCAATGGTAAAAATGCTGTGATAAACATAGTTGTGCTGGTAGCTTTAGTATGGTTTTGTTTGTGATTATTTGGTTAAATTTCCAAAAGTGGGATTGCTGGATCATAGAGGGGCTCTATGTGGAATCTTTTGAGGAACCTCCATACTGCTTTCCAAAGTGGTTGAACAAGTTTACACTCCCACCAACAATGCAGTAGAGTTCCCTTCTGGCCGCATCCCCTCCAGCATCTATTGTTATTGGAGTTCTTGATTATAGCCTAAAATGTTAATTTTTTAAATGCTAGTCTGAAGAGTTCGATGACTGTAACTACATGGTTTATTACTGGTCATCTACATGTTCACTGGTTTTCATGTCTATTATTATGATGCCCCTGCAAAGTAGCATTTCCTTACTTATTTCTAAGATCTTTCCTTAATGTACTTAAGGGTTTCTTTCCTCATACAGAGCTTTAAAATTATCCACCCAGTGTTGATGTAAATGGGTTGTCACCTATTAATGTCATCAATTCAGGCTCACTCCCTTTTTCCTCTAAATGAGACCAAACAGAATGGAATGAATTAGAACATATCAAAGAATGTCTTATACAGAAAGATGAATTATTTGGGTGAAACATTTATGATTTTGTATCTATTCATATATACATATAGATCCACAGACATTTGTGTACAGGGATAAATGCATGTATATGTATACTAATTTATCATATAAAATGTATTTCTTATTATCATAATGTTTAAAAGCCAGTGGTGCAACCAAATGCCCTTACTTTAGACATAACTATCCTGAAGCCAAGAGAAGTAAAGTAACTTGTCAAAGACATACAGATAGTTGGTGGCAATGACAATATAATTAAAATATACACCTTAGTGTGTGATTTTGGGCATTTCTCCAACTATACTAAAACAAAATGAAATTTTATTTTTGCTTTTCAAGATAGCAAAGCTTTGCATATAACTTGTGAAGACATATTTTCAGTAACTCTTCATTCATTGTCTTAAATAGAACTCTAAACAAAAATAGTACTATTGACCTTTTCTGAGATCTTTGCCAGACAGATAGGAAACATGGGACAAAATCAGGAGGTGTTTAATTTTTGCCTTGTAAATTTCCTCACTAAATATGACAGAAGGGAAGATAGCTCATTAAAGAATGTATCTCTTAAATAGGTACTCTTCACAACATAAAACATACAATCCCATTTTCTCCTTTATGATCTAATTTTCTTGTTGGCAGAGCTTAGACTTTTTCTTAAAAGGAGAAAAAAATTACTTCAGCTACAATAGTGACCTTACCCTCAACCAATGAGAGTTGTTATAAATAATAACAACATGATCCTAAAGGTTTCTAATGGCCTTAAAATTGCATAGAATTCTCTCAAGAGATTTGAGTCCAGGGGAAGATGCAGCAGTCTCAATTAAGCTGCATACTGGTGAAAGTTGCCAGAGGAGAGAAAAAAAAGATGTGTGAGGATTTCTTTTTGTTTCTTCTTCTTCTAGAAATCTCTTACAAATAATTGTGCAAAGAACTTCAAGCTACTTAAACTGAGCTCTGAGCCTGAAAAAAAATGTACGTTCTTGTTGCCAAAGATAAATTCTTTGAAACAACAGCCAGCACGTAAGAAAATATGGGCCAAGGCTTTACAGCAGAATTCTACAAGGCCTTCAAAGCAGAGCTCACACCAATTCTCCTCCAACTCTTCAATGAAATTGAAAGTTCACTACCGAACTCATTCTATGAAGCCATCATAACCCTCATCCCAAAACCAGGCAGGTACTCATCAAAGAAAGAGAACCATAGACCCATTTCTTTGATGAACATTGATGCAAAACTTCTCATCAAAATTCTGGCCAATTGACTTCAACAATTCATCCAAAAAATCATACACCATGATCAAACGGAATTCATTACAGGGATGCAAAGTTGGCTCAATATACGCAAATCAATTAATATAATTCATCACATCAACAGGAGCAAGAATAAGAACCACATGGTTATCTCAATAGATGCAGAAAAAGCATTTGACAAGATCCAACACCCCTTTATGATGAAGGTTCTGGAAAAATTAGGAATCCATGGAACATTCCTCAATACAATAAAGGCTGTATATGACAAACCTACAGCCAGCATTATACTTAATGGTGAAAAACTAAAGCCATTTCCTCTTAACTCAGGAACGAGACAAGGATGTCCACTCTCTCCACTTCTCTTCAATATAGTATTAGAATGTCTACCTACAGCAATAAGATGCAAACATAAAGGGGATCCAAATAGGGAAAGAAGAGGTAAAACTCTCCCTCTTTGCAGATGACATGATCTTGTATTTAGAGAATCCCATAGACTCCACTCCCAAATTACTCAAGCTGATTCAAAACTTTGGCTAAGTAGCAGGGTATAAAATTAACCCTCAAAAATCAATGGCTTTTCTGTATGCCAACAATGAGAAAAGTGTGGCTGAAATTAGGAAAGCGATTCCATTCGTAATAGCCCCACAAAAAATAAAATACCTAGGAATTAACTTAACCAAAGAAGTGAAGGACCTCTATGATGAAAACTTTAAAAACTTGAAAAAGGAAATCAAAACAGAACTTAGAAAGTGGCAAAAACTCCCATGCTCCTGGATTGGAAAGATCAACATCGTGAAAATGGCAATACTTCCCAAGGCTATCTACAAATTCAGTGCGATACCTATCAAAATTCCAATCTCATTCTTCAAGGAAATAGAAGAGGCAATCCAAAAATTCATATGGAACAATAAAAGACCCCGAATAGCAAAAGCGATCCTCAACGGAAAGAACACTACTGGAGGAATATCAATACCAAATTTCAAAGTCTACTATAAAGCCATAGTAATCAAAACAGCTTGGTACTGGCACAAGAACAGACCTCAGGACCAATGGAATAGAATTGAAAACCCAGAAAAGAACCTACAGACCTATAGCCATCTAATCTTCAATAAGGGAGCTGAAAAATAGGATGGAAGAAAGACAGCCTCTTCAGTAAATGGTGCTGGAAAAATTGGTTAACTACTCATAGAAAACTAAAGCTAGATCCTTATATATCACCCTGCACCAGAATCAACTCCAAATGGATCAAAGACCTCGGAGTCAAAGCAGACACTCTGAAAACATTACAGAATGGAATAAGAGAAACCCTAGGTCTCCTTGGCACAGGCCGAAATTTTCTTAATAGAGACCCAGAAACACAACAAATCAAAGAAAGGTTGGACAAATGGGATTGCATGAAATTGCAGAGCTTCTGCATGGCAAACAACATAGCTAGCAAAATCAATAGAAAGCTCACGGATTGGGAGAAGATCTTCACTAGCCATAAAACAGACAAGGGTCTCATATCTAAAATATAACTGGAACTCAAAAAATTAAATCCCCCAACAACAAATCTTCAAAGAAACAATTGCCCAATAAATAAGTGAGCCAAAGACTTAAAGAGGGGCTGGGAAGGAGGTTCAGTGGTAGAGTGCTTGTCTTGCATGCCTGAGGCCCTGGGTTCAATTCCTTAGCACCACATAAGCAAAAAAAAATAAAAACGGAAGTGGCGCTGTGGCTCAAGTGGTGGAGCGTTAGCCTTGAGCTGAAGAGCTGAGGGACAGTGCCCAGGCCCAGAGTTCAGGCCCCATGACCAGACACACACAAAAAAAAAAGACTTAAAGAGAAACTTCTCTGAAGAGGAAAGAAGGATGGCCAATAGACACATGAAGAAATGCTCAACCGCTCTAGCCATAAAAGAAATGCAAATCAAAACAACATTGAGAAACCATCTCACCCTAGTTAGAATGGCTATAATCAAGAACTCTAATAACAACAGATGCTGGAGGGGATGTGGACAGAAGGGAACCTTACTGCATTGTGGTGGGAGTGTAAACTTGTTCAACCACTTTGGAAAGTAGTATGGAGGTTCCTCAAAAGACTCCACATAGAGCTCCCCTATGACCCAGCAATCCCACTTCTGGGCATTTACCCAAATGTTCACAAACAAGAACACACTAAAGCTACCAGCACGACTATGTTTATTGCAGCCTTATTTACCATAGCTAAGATATGGAACCAACCCAGATGCCCCTCAGTAGATGAATGGATCAAGAAAATGCGGTATATAAACACAAGGGAATTCTATGCCTCCATCAGAAAGAATAACATTGCCCCATTTGTTAGGAAATGGAAAAACTTGGAAAAAATTATATTAAGTGAAGTAAGCCAGGCCCAAAGAAACACAGGTCCCATGGTTTCCCTTATTTGCAATAACTAGTATATGTTTGAGACAAGCAGAAAAGGTCAGATAAGTTGATGTTAGGGAAATGGACCCTAAGATATGTACTCAAATGATTTTTTCTTTCATGCAATTGTTTCTAACACATTTATAAGATTATTTCTTTGTTGCTTTGTATGTCCCTCCCCCATGGTATAACCCCTGTTTTCACTGTATTTTATGTTGGTATAATTTGTGGAGAGGAAGGGAAAAAAATCGTTTAAATAGGGATACAGATGGACCCATTCCAACAATGAGATGTACATGTCGTTATGTCGAAAACGAACTTTACAACTTTGGGGGGGAGGACAGTTGGGGGGGCTGGGGGAGGATAGGATGGGAAGGGGAAACAAAGGAGGAGGCTACAATGCTTGATAAGAAATGTACTGATTATCTTGCCCATGTAATTGTAACCCCTCTGTACAGTATTTTCACAATAAAAAGAAAAAGAAAATATGGGCCAAGAGTTGTATCAAAGACAAGGAATTTTATTTTTGTTTTTTCTTCCCCCAGTGTAAGTTTGGGAGTCATATTATTTCTTAGATTTCTCTGCCCTGAAGTGTTTGTGTGTATATGTATGTATGTAATGCACATTAATAGTATGTATATGTATGCATATATATACATACACACACATATATGGATTACTACAGTATATATATATTATATATAGATTGCTGCAGTGTATATAGTATATGTACTGTAGCAATCAAATAAATATAGAGATGTATAGATCACTATAGTATATATACTATGGTGTATACAGTATATAGTATATGTATGGTAGTAATCAAATTACTGTACTATACATATAGTATATATACTGTAGTAATCAAATAAATTCAAAATGTATGTAAGATAGGGCTTTGCTAAATGCTCATTTCTAAAAGCAAAGCTTCTTTTCACTGTCATCAATTTAAAACATTCTAATAACTATTCATGTGTATATTATCTTTTTAAATATTATCTGTGCTGGGCAACTGTCTTTATGAATTAATTTAAACAATGTGGAAATGCCCTTAAAGCATAAAAAGAAAGAGGGATAAGACAAAAGATAGTAGAGATTCCCAAATAGATGGGTTAGTACCAGAACACACCTTCCTGACCTCACTCCCAATATCCTTCCCTTGGGTTGCTTCATGTCCACTCAAGGTCATGAGGACATAGGCTAGAACACCAAAGGAGATGGACATACATTTTGAGGGAGATCAAACAAGTCAAAGTGAATTCTAGAGCTCTAAAATCATTACTGAGTAGACAGAAACCTGAGCAATGGCCTGAGAAAGGCCATAGCAAAGAAGAAAGCAAAAGAAGTAAGAGAAATAAGTTGTTCTATTTCTAAATGCTGGCCACCTTAAGTAGGAGATCTGAAGATGCCTGTCACATGTCCAGGTCAAAGTCCAAAGGCAAAGACTAGCATTATGCACAAATATCCACCTGTTACTGACCCACCCAACCAAACGGAACTGAACAGGATGGTCAAGTAACTAGGATTCAAACTATCAGGAAAAGAAATCAGTTTCAAGACTGAATGAAATTAAAACACACAAGATGCTCAAGATCAGATGGTCTAAAAGAGAATTAGACTTATGACCTCCAATTTTCTTTTATTGTATATCACTTTCAGTATTTTTATGCAGGCATTTCTAATATTGACATTTTATCACATATATGCATGTATCACTATGCAAGTATACTACAAGCCATATGCACAAAACACACATATTTTAATGGGAGGAATCAATCCAACAATTCCTATTTTCCAACAAAAGATTTCCCTGGAAATAGTTCTTTTTAACTTTTTGGATAGTTTTATTATGTTTAAATAGGTGTACAAAAGAGTTACCATTCAACAAAGTAGTTCATGAATACAGCACATCTTGATCGGTGTCACTCCTTTCAACACAGAAGTGTAGATGAAGAAGAAAAATGCAGGATAAACCCATAGTATACAAATGGAGGGGGCTGCAAATCCCCTAAAACATTTTCTTAAAAGGGAAGACCATAGACTAATGTCCTGTTGGTCCATGTAACATTTCAAGATATAGAAGTATCCAGATTATCAACAGTGATAATCCAGAAATGTGATCTTGCAAATTGGCATTGTTTTATTTACCCCTTCAAGGAGCTATGTATGTTTGCCTGGAAAGCCACGCGTTCATTTTGCACCTGATCATTTTCAAATTCCAATTTTATATGTTTCTTTTCTGTTACAAAACCTCCTATAATCAGAATCATCTTATAGAAGAAGCTCACAGACATATCACCAGTACTTTAAAACTTCAAGATTCAATCCTGACCTACTCCTTCTGAATTCATTAGTTTTCCTTCTATATTCAGGCTTATGTTGCTTATAATGCTTAATACTTTTGACTTTAATTAAAATAAGCATTAAAATGCCTTTCCACACACCAGTGGAACATTGCATGCTCTAAAATACACTCACCTGCGTATTAGAAAGCAGTAATAAATCAGCTAAGGAATATGTTTTTAATTGTTGTGCCTGCTTCTTTTTAATTTGTATCATCTCTGTCATAAGTAGACTTCATGATGGTAGTCGCTAAGGTTGAACTCATTTCTTTTTACATTTCTTTTCCCACAAAAGTCAATAAAAGACAAATAATGCCCAACAGATATACAGTGGAATAACTATAAAGACAGACAGATAGATAGATAGATAGATAAATAGATAGATAGATAGATAGATAGATAGATATAGTCACCCAACCTGTTAGACATGCCAACTTCCACTTTGTCCCTTAAATTAAGCACATAATATATAAATCGATATTAATTATTATATTATCCTTAAGTTATAATTATTCTTATTAAATAATGAGAATAATATAATAGTTATATAGTTAATTGTTAATTAACTATATTATATTAATTATGCTTATAATTTGGGTAAAAGAGGATCTTCTTTAGCAAATAACTATACAGCCAGGTACATGTCGTACTAACACTCACATAGTCAGCCTCATTTACAAAACTGTCATGAGGTTGGAAATGTCTTCCTATATCCACAGTTCTACCCCTTCTTCTAAAAGGTCACAAGACCCTTGAACAACTTCTGACTAAAAAAGTACATTTTTCTAAGGGAAATAGCATATAACTTATTTCTACCCACCTCTCTTCTTTACCTTCCCGCCTCCATCCTCACCACCACACTCTCATATTTTCTCAGTAAGGATCTATGAAAGGAACTAACAAGCTTCTTTCAATATCTATAATCAGAAAATTTGCTAAGCATTGATTAGGGTAGGAAGGTATAGACAGGGCACAGGTACACTAAATAGTTAATACAAGGAAAAGAAGATATACAACAGAATCTAAAATATATTAAAATCATTAATGAGTATGTATTTATTCATATGAAAAGGTGTCCCCAACTTAGTACTAAGATTCTTTTTAAAAAAAAAATCGTAGAAATTCCCATTCCAGATGAGGAACACAGAAGAGGAAAACATTAATATCCAGTAGGCCTATGTATAAGCTATTAAGTCGAACTGACCCCTCTCTCTGCCTTTTCATGGATCAAACCTGCCTGCAGGCTTCCTCTGGTACACTACAGTTTAATTTTTTCCTTAGAAATATTTGCAAGAAATACATCAAGTAATCCAATCTACTTCCTGGCAAGAAATAATCTAAACCTTGAGAATAACAATTAGAAGCCGAAGTGATCATTTTAAGTGGATTGGTAGAGATTAAGGAACCTGGACGCATCTTTAGACAGTTTCTTCCTATTACTCTAACCTGTGGCAAGAGGTACTAATTTGTGGATAATTGGGACTGATGAGTGGAAATTATCCACCAATCCCAAGGACTCAAAATCTTCAATGCAAAAGAAATAAGAGCCAATATTCTCAGCCAACTAGTGGTAACCTTCTGTAGTATAAAACATGATCCTGAGAAATCTTTCCGTATTCCCTCTTAGTTAGAACCCTCTAGAGAAAGGGCCTGTCTGACCTAGAAAAGAGATGTATTTGTTCTCCAAACGAGGTCCCTGGGGATAAGAGTGTGTCAATACAACTAAAACCTAACCTACCCCAAATGGAGCAAAAATCAATGCCCTTGCTTCCAGAGAGTGCTTAGAGCATTAAACAAACCCATAAATGATTAGAGATCAACAGTTTTATTATGTGTTAGCTGCTTGAGCTACATTTCATAATGATTCCGGTCACACTTCCATCAACCATATTAAAAGGTCCCTTGACATACCATATCATGCAGGTGTCCAAGGAAGCAGGCAGCCTGGAAAGTCTCTGTGTAGAAAAGAAATAAGGGGAAAAAAGTGCAAGGACCCAGTCATCTGTCTCAAAAGCACCCCTTCCCTTCCCAGGCTCAGGCTGAAGCACACACGCACCCACAAGGCCGGGGTCCTCACCGAAACTGCCATCCCAAGGAACTGGCATCCCAAGAAACTGGCATCCCAAGGAAAGCTCTCTTCTGAAGTTATCCATTAAATATGGCTACAAATTCTTAAGATTAAAAACGAAAGAAAAATATATCCAAGCCCCCACAGCTTCCCAAGGAAAAAGAGGAAGACTGCCATATAATTCCAGTATAATTCCAACCATCACTTCTGAGCAAAAAAAAAAAAAAAAAAACTTAATTTCCATTCAGGAGATATCTAGAGTTCCTGGGCCATTGCTTCTGCCAGCTTGATTATCTTCAAAGATTTACAGTGTGATATTTTCTCTTCTTCTCAATTCTGCCCTTTCAAATTCTTTTTTGCTACCAACTCTATTTTTGAAAGCCTATGGGATGGAAGATAGGGATTTTTTCAAAACAAGCACTGCTTAGCTATGATAAGTGGGAGGAAGAGGTATTTGATAATGATAAAACTGAAGTCCCTGGTTATTCCTATTCTATTGAGCTGGGAATCTATTTTCCACTCTACTTCTGATCAGAAAGTGGGTTTTTTTTGGTCAACCGTGGTTGAAGTGGAGTGTACATGAAGGAAAGTACAAGGGCAGATGGCCAAAGCTTTGACAGCAATTGAAGAGAGCATGAAAGGAGCTATAGGACCAAGCAGTGAGTGTCCAGTTTGAGTTAATGAGTACCTACAACAGATAGTTTTCAGAAACTACTGGATGTAAGGACTTCATTAGGACAGTAAGAGAAAGAATATTTGCCTTTTCATTTAAAAAATAATAACAGTATTTTCTGCCAGCTTAGGACTCTGACAGAAAAAAGATACGAACTGTCTAGATTTAACCATATAGGGAAAGGGACATAAAAAATTCTGCAGATGACAACAATACATTATGTAATAAAAGATGTCTACACTGGACAAGAAGGCTGTCTCTCACACCCTGAAAATATTACAGGAAGGATAAGAGAAACTCTATGGCTCCTTGGCACAGGCCTAAATTTTCTTAATAAAGTCCCAGAAACACAACAAATCAAAGAAAGGTTGGACAAATAGGATTGCATGAAGCTACAGAGCTTCTGCATGGCAAAGAACATAGCTAACAAGATCAACAGAAAGCCCACGAATTAGGAGAAGATCTTTACTAGCCATACAATAGTCAAAGGTCGCAGATTTAAAATATACATAGAACTCAAAAAATTAAATACCCCAACAACAAATCCTCAAAGAAACACCTGCTTGATTAATAAGTAGGCTAAAAATTTAAAGAGAAACTTCTCGGAAAGGAAATAAGAATGGCCAATAGACACATGAAGAAATGTTCAACTTCTCCAGACATAAAAGAAATGCAAATCAAAACATCATCTCACCCCATCTCACCCCAGTTAGAATGACTATAATCAAGAAATCTAATAACAGATGTTAGAGGGGATGTGGCCAGAAGGGAACCCTACTGCATCGTTGGTGGGAGAGTAAACTTGTTCAACCACTCTGGAAAGTAGTATGGAGGTTCCTCAAAAGATTCCACATAGAGCTCCCCTATGACCCAGCAATCCCACTTTTGGGAATTTACCCAAATGATCACAAACAAGACCATACTACAGCTCCCAGCACAACTATGTTTATCACAGCATTATTTACCATAGGTAAGATATGGAACCAACCCAGATGCCCCTCAGTAGATCAAGAAAATGTGATACACACACACACACACACACACACACACACACACACACACACACACACACACACACAGTGGAATTCTATGCCTCTATCAGAAAGAATGACATTCCCCCATTTGTTGGGAAATGGAGAGACTTGGAAATAATTATATTAAGTGAAGTGAGCCAGGCGCAAAGAAGGAAAGGTCTCATGGTTTCCCTTATTTGCAATAACTAGTACAGGTCTATGACAAGCAAAAAAGGTTAAAAGCTATGTACATATGACCATATAAGATGATGTTAAGCAAAATGAACTCCAAGATAGGGACACAGTGTTTTTTTTTCTTGCTTGCTATTGTTTTTAATGTATTATAATGCACTATGTGAGTTTTTTGTTTCCTTGATATGTTCTTCCTCCACGGTATAACCCCTGTTTTCACTGTTTTTGATTCTGGTGCCCTGCATCTTGTATTTACATTTTTCTAATTTGTGGAGGGGAAGGGAAATAACAAAATGCTTAAATAAGTATACAGGTTAACTCATTGTAACAATGAGATGTACAAGACACTATGTTGAAAATGGACTTTACAACTTCGGCAGGGGAGAGGGGGTTAGAGAGGGAAAGTTGGAGATGTGGAGAGGGAAGGGATGGTAGGGGGAAACAAAGGAAGAGGTAACAATGCTCCATAGGAAATATACTCATTACTCATGTAACTGTAACCCTTCTGTACAGTATTTTTATAAAAATAAAACACATTCTAAAAGAAGGGTGTCTCTTATCTTTATTTTGAACTTACTGTTTTCTTAGTGAGGAAGAATTAGAAGTTTTTCCCAGAACTCTTTTATTATTACCAATGATTAATTATATTTAGAAAAGCTGTACAGTGAAACACAAGGATCCAATTCAATCCCCAGCGCCTGTAGCTGGAAGGTTACTTATGAGCTAAGGGTATGGCTCACGTGTTAAAATAGTATGGACGAGGATGAGAGGGGAAGGAAAGGAAGGAAGGAGGGAGAGAGGGAGGAAGGGAAATTATTATGGGGCTTTCATTCTAATGTATGAATTCAATTATTATAAACTAATATATATTCACAAATTTCTGAATTAAGGGTGTCTCTGAATAGCATGGAAGAGAAACATCAGAATATGGTGAACCCAAAGAATACAATAGGTAGGATTCTAGAGCCTTAGAAGGGAAGGCACCAGCTACATGACAAATATTACTCTAGAATGTCGATCTCCTGATATGCTATCTTGGCAGGTTTTTATCTCTGGGAGGACTCTATTTAGTTCAGTGCTCGACAGAGATGCAATTCCGATTCGTCTTTGTAAGCAAAGCCTTGAAAGGGCCTGTGCTTTTAAACATCCTTATCTGCCTATAGGAACAAGCAAGTTTCTGGCAGAACTCAGTCCTTTCTGCTGACCTAAGGAGGGAATCGGCATACAAGCAAAGCCGGGCTCCTGCATGAACACCTGGCTGAGATGTAACTGGATAGTGAAAGCCTTGCAGTGGATCACCCATAGTCCTCCCCTTCTTCCTTTTCTTCCTCTCTCTCCACTGCATCTTCCCCGCTCTCCCATCCCCATCTGCCTGGCTTGTCCTCCGGGTGGGAGTCCTTCATTAGTGCTTCAGATATTCATATTCAAATCTTGCTACACTTGCTCAGGAAATGACTAACGTTTGTTTTCAGACCCAGAGGGACTATGATAGCGTTCCATTTGAGAAGAGAGATACCAGACCAACGTCTCACCAGGTTTTGGTAGCTCCTTTCTTAGACACCAGATGCCTGCATCTTTTTAAAAGAATCAGTAATCACATAATGGATTCTTCTATCACCCCCCACAAGCTCACATGAAATACTATGAGGTACCAGGCCTCAAGCACAGCAAACAAGAAAAACAGAGTCCCTGCCTGCCACAGACCCTTGGGGAAGCACTTGGGAGCACAGTTGCCATACAGAAATGTAAGTACCATAATGAAGGTATGAACAAAAGCCACAAGGCTGCAGCAAAGAAGTAAGGGATTCGAGCAGCAATGCAGTTTGTTAGTTCTCAGTAATATTTTGAGGTCCTAGTAATCATTTTGTGCTGTTGCTCTACAATCTCTAGGAATGTTCTGTGGCACAGGTATACGACCAGAGAACATTTTACAGGCTGGCATCACACATACGACCATTCATCGCCATTACCATTCATCAGCCGGAAGGGTCATTTTTCAAGAATTCATCTTCAGGTATCTCTTTATTAATTGAATCTCCATGAAATCTTCAGTTTCATAAGAAGAAGATGCAACAATTACATATGTAGGTAGATGAATAGAGGAAAATTATTTCACATCGTTGACTTAGAGAAATTGGGATGAAATGGAAAAGGCAAATGAGCAGGGTGGTCAGGTTGCTTTAAGAAATGTATTAATAATGTGGACAAAACTATCAGTGCGGTCAGATCTCCATTTCTGTATTCTGGGCCACCTTAAAAGTTGGACTATGAATCAATGTTCAACTCAAATTCTATTTCAAATGTATCCCAAGGCAATTTACAGAAATAACTTAAGAAAATTTCCCTGTAAAGCTGAGATTTCTTTCATAATGTGAATAATCACTTTCTCATTTTCTCTTGCAAACTGGAGTTTTATCATGTTTGCTTAATAAAAGGCAAACTTTGCCTTATATTTTATGTCTTAAAAACATAAGTAGTATTGATGAAATGGCCCTATGCTGGTACATTTTATAAACAGTTTAGTCATCTGGCTCAAGAGATCGATCAGTAGCTCTAGTTTAGGATAACTTTCCAAGTTAACTGGAATCAGAAAATAGCCAGAGTAGGAAATAGCCATCTCTGCTCTAGAAAACCCTACTTTAAAAACTAGATTTAAGGAAATGTACTCATTCCCTTGCTTATGTAACTGTAATCCCTCCATACAGTATCTTTACAATAAAAAAAAAATTTAAAAAAAAAACTAGATTTATCATCTAAAGCAATACTTCTCAAACTTTAATGCAAATGACTCATGGATGTTGGTAAAATGAACATTTTTATTCAAGATGTCTGATGTGAGACATAAGTTTCTTTTTTTTTTAGTGTTAATTGCTATTTCTTTATTGTCTGCTTCTTTTTTTTTATTTTTTGTGAACATACTGTACAGAAGGGTTACAATTACATAGGCAAGATAATGAGTACGTTTCTTGTCAAGCATTGCAGCCTCCTCCTTTGTTTACACTTCACATCCCTTCCCAGCCTCCCTCAGCCCCCCTACCCAAACTCCCCCCCCCCCCCCCACCAAAGTTGTAAAGTTCGTTTTCGACATGACAACTTGTACTTCTCATAGTTGCAACGGGTCCACCTGTATCCTTAAACGACTTGTTTTTCCCCATCTCCTCCACACCTTGTCATGGGACTTGAACTCGGGGCCTGAGCCCTATCCCTGAGTTATTTTTGCTCAAGGCTAGAACTCTACCGATTTGAGCCATAGAACCACTTCCGGTTTTCTTGTGGTTAATTGGAGATAAGAGTATTATGGACCTTTCTGCCCGGGCTGGCTTTGAACCCTGATCCTCAGATCTCAGCTCCCTCAGTAGCTAGGATTACAGGCATGAGGCACCAGTGCCAAGTGAGTTTCTTCATTTCTAACAAGCTGCTGTGAGGGATGAAACCAAACCACTGGTTCATGATCCATACTTCAAGCATCAAGGATCTAAGGTAAGTGTCTGAAATAGATAGTAAAAGGCATTCTCTATATGTTGTACTGTGTAATTTATCAGCAACTTGAACGTCCAGACAAAATATCCTGAAGGTCTCCAAGCCTTATTAGTGAAGAGAAAGGGTGAGAGGAAAAAAGGCTCACGAAGACAACATTTCATGTTCAACGTGTTTTCTCCTACTAGACTCCCATCCTGGCTTGGCTTTGCAGGGAGAACTTTTTTGGAACATAAAGTCAGTTACCTTACTATTTCCAGTAGACTCTTCCTATTTCATAACATCCTGGAAACTCAGGGCATAAGGGAGAAGGTCAGAGGTGCCCACTTTGATCTCAGGCAGTATCATTCCACTAAGCCACCCTTGGTTCACTCTCTCCAACAAAATGAACACAATGCCCCAGCTCTCTCTGTCTCCTGAGATGTCTTCTGGAACAATGATGAGGTGCTGGATATGTAAGCTTTTCCCTTTGAACTGACACAGAGAGAGTACATAAGTCCCAGAATAGCTTTGAGCTCTAAGCACTGTATTAACTTTGAAACTATGAGATATAGTGCTATATTTTTAGAAATACATGTTTACAGGAAAGCTGTAGATAGGCATTGCACCAGTTTTCAAAAAGTCATGGCCCAAAGGCACAGAAATAACTTCCCTTTGTCAGGGCCTCAGGAAAATTCCTGTGCTCTGATTTTCTCAATAGTGAGAGAACAATCCTCAGTAAGTTGTAACTCACGTGTAACAGCAAGCCTTCTATTTCTACACAACTTAGAAAATTCCTTGAAACTGCAAATCAGCCATCACATGTGCAAGGATTTAGCTTCCAATCAATAGAAATCAGTCGGCAAAACAGGCAGTCAGAAATCAAAGTATTAGCCAGGCACTGGTGGCTCATGCTTGTAATACTAGCTACTCAGGAGGCTGAGATCTGATGATCACAGTTCAAAGCCAGCTGGGGCAGAAAAGTCTGTGCAACTTTTATGTCCAATTAATCACTCAAAACCCAGAAATGGTACTGTGGTTCATACTAGTAGAGCGCTAGCCTTGAGCAAAAGAGCTCAGAGACAGTGCCTAAGCCCTGAGTTCAAGCCCCAAAATCAAAACAGAGAGAGAGAGAGAGAGAGAGAGAGAAAGAAAGAGAGAAAGCGAGAAAGAAAGAGAGAGAAAGAGAGAAAGAAAAAGAGAGAAAGAGAGAAAGCAAGAAAGCAAGCAAGAAAGAGAGAGAGAAAGAAAGAAAGAGAGAAAGTGAGAAAGAAAGAGAGAGAAAGAGAGAAAGGAAAAGAGAGAAAGAGAGAAAGCAAGAAAGCAAGCAAGAAAGAGAGAGAGAGAAAGAAAGAAAGAAAGAAAAAGAGGAGAAAAAGAAAAGAAAAGAATTGTAGATAGCTCTTCTCCATGCTGAAGAAAAATAAAACTAAAGTGGAAAAAAATCAATATATTGGAGTTCAGCTTCAAAGATATATCAGACCAAAGTAGGATATGAGAGCCAAAATGTTAGCACATTAATGCTACTTTTGTGTCTTCTTAAAACTTCCCTTTGTGTGATAAGCATTTTATGTTTCATAGGAAAACTGGAATTATCAAACAATTTCTTTTGTTAAATAACCTTTCTGACATCACGGGCTCACCTGTGATCCTAACTACTCAGGCTGAGATCCAGAGGTCACTATTCAAAAGCCAGCCTGGGCAAACGTTTGTGAGACTCTGTCTCCAAAATAACCACCAAAAAGCAAGTGTGGTTCAAGTGATAGAGGGCCAACTGAAGAACTACAAAGCCACGAGTTCAAATCCCAGTGCCACCAAAGATTTATCCTTTCTCAACACATACAGCCACTTTACAGGAAAATATGTGTAAAAGTACTATATATATTTTTTAAAACAAAGGATGGAGTAACAATGCTCGATAGGAAATAGACTCATGACCTTACTCCTGTAACTGTACCCCCTCTGTACAGTAGCTTTGCAATAAAAATATATTAAAAATAAAAATAAATTCCAGACTAACAAAAAAGTACTATATATTTTATATATACATGCTTAGACTAGACATCAATATTCTATACTCCAGATGTTTTTAAATATTAAAGATATGCAGAGAAAGACAGGGACATAATTTTTCAGTTGTATTTACTGACTCGGCTCTCTTTAGGTAACATAACCTTATGGATTTAGTCAAATGAGATGAGTCTGCCCTCTGGTGGAAGATGAGATTAGTATTTCAGGCTTACTGTTCTGCGTCCTGCTACATAAATCTTACGGCAACTACATGTAAGAGACGCCTTTATTCAAGCATCAGAAGAGTGTGAATCTTCCTGACCAGATGTTACACTCACGTTTGGGCAAAGACACAGCTGGCTATGTCTTTCAGTCTTGTTGGGCAGGCTATGCGGAGAGTTGAGATATGAAAGGCAGGAAATAGAGAATTCTTGGGTTAGAGCTCACCCTTTAGGAAGCCATTAGGGCTCGTTTGCTTTGTCTCAAAAGTGTTCTAGCATTCACTGGCAGAAATAATTTGGAGGACACAGGTTCCATTCCCTCAGACTGTTAGGCAGCCCAAGGAGTGCTGACCTTATTATCTCACAGATCTGAGCGCTGCTCACTTTCAAAAAAATATATAAAAATCTTATTTCTAGTGCCTGCTTGGGACAACAGTAACAGCTCTACCCTAGAACTGAGAGGGTAAGACATCTGACACGCAGCTTCCGCCATCATAGCATGGCAATGCCACATTGAGGGACTCAGACACAAAGTAGCTTCAGTACTGGCCAGGGTAATAGACGCAGAGCCCAGCAATGTTCAAACAGCAAGTTCCAGGGCTCAGGTCCAGCACCAGAACCAGACACAGGCAGGCTGTGGAGAGATCATACAGGATTAGACACTAGGAAATCGAAGCCATAATTGGGATCATTGTAATTTAATTGAAAGGCGGTTTGGTGGTAGAGAGGACAGTACAGAAGGGATTAAGGATGGGGGGAAATGAAGAAAAGAAGATCAGCAGTGACTTCAATGAGGACAGATGATACTCTCCACAAATTCCAAGTGTCACGTGCACAAAACTGAGGCAAGAGGATCATGAGTTCAAGGCCAGCCTAGGCTGCAGAGGGAGACCTTATAAAGAATTGTTTGAAGAATTAAAAGGAAAAAAAAGGAAAGAGAAATTCCCAGTGTTACTGTATAGTTCAAGGATCTCAACAGAACTGGGGTACTTGAGTATGCCCTATGCTTTAATGCCATATTCTCTCAGGGCCATACCTTCTCCATTATGAATAAAGCTTAATTATCCTTTGATAACCTAATGAAAAAAGTTAGGGATTTTCAAAATGCAAAAGAAAAAGGCCAAAAGAGCATAATGCATTAAAAAGGGACACATTCACATACACACACACAAACACACACACACACACACACACACACACACACACACACACACACGCGCGCGTGCGCGCATGCAAGCTCGTTCATTAAAAGAAACAAGGGACACAGAAAAGACAGGTGAAATGACCCTCTCTGCCCATCCTTGGGGGTAAAGCTTTGAAAAGACAGTAGGAGGAGACAACCTTCTGGGTTCAGACTGAAAAGGTGAACCACAACCTATTTGAAAACAGCAGTACCAGTCCTAAATTTCAAATTAGAGCTGTGTTTGATTGCAAATGTTTAAACTTATATTAAAGGAAAATGGCCATCAAGGGGATTGCTTCTGAAGCCAGGCTCAGCGGGAAGTAATAGGACGTTTCCCTCATTAGAATGAAATAGGGACCAAGCTGTGATTGAAACCTTAATGATCAGGCTCCAAGCCCATTCTTTACACAGCACTGACCCCTAGAGGTCTGAACTTGCAGTCACAACGTGCTATGCACTCGGCCTGAGGGAGGGGTTTGAGGGAATAAGTAAATAATAAAGGGTAGCTTTAGGTATAAAGAGGGAAGGGGAGAGGAAAGAAATGCATTTTTTTAGCCAAGCGCTATCAATTAAAGCTGCCTTAATAGAAAACAAACCTCGTGAATTTCTCAGGCCGCAAGTGCCAGCAGTTAAACTTGCAACAATATTAGTCAGACAGATTGGAAACAAGGGCTTGCATTTTAAATATGTTTCTTTGATTTCCTGCCTCAGGTGACAGCTGAGACCCTAGGCCAGCTGCCAACACACCCTAAACTCCTCTCAGTACAGGAAGACAGTGGGGAGCGTCAGTCCAATCTCAAAGCCTAGTGGCCTGAGATGCCTTTTCATCTCTCACGTTGTTTAATTTCTCACTCAGAGGAGATAGATATCCCAAAGCATCCTTGCATCATATCAGGTTAAAGCATGGCTCAGTATGCACAAGCAAGTGGTATCATTCCTACAGATGCAGGGGAAAAGTGGGGGTGGGGAGGGGGAAAGCACATCAAATTCCCTCAACAATCTTAATGGCACACTTCTGCCAAGGAAAAGCTTGACTTTTAAGTGACAGTCAGTCCACTCAGCAATCTAGCCCCACCCAAAGAGAGAAGAGAGGAACTAAAGTATATGCAGCCCTGGGGAAGCTGGGGATGCCGAGTCAGGAATTAAGCTCCATACAGGAAGATCATTTCAAGAGATATGAGGTCCTGTGACCTAAGCTCTAAATGCTAATGATCCAGGTGGGCACTGGTGACTCATGCTGGTAATCCTGGCTAATCAGGAGGCAGAGATCTGAGGATCACAGTTTGAGGCTATTCCAAGCTGACAAATATCAGATATTCTAATCTCCAAGTAACACCCCCCCACACACACACCAAAAAAAAAAAAGGAGATGTTGCTCAAGTGGCAAAATGCCAGCCTTGAGTTTGAAAAAGCCAAATGAGAGCTCAAGACCCTGAGTTCAAGTCCCACTACCAGCACAAAAATGAGAGAACCTACAATGGTGATGAAAGAAAGATTTAAGGGTTTTGAAAACAATTGCTCAAAAACAATAGCTTCAGCTGGGGGCTGGGGGCTCACACCTATAATCCTAGTTACTCAGGAGGCTGAGATCTGAGGATCATAGTTTAAAGCCAGCCTGGGCAGGAAATTCCATGAGGCTTTTGTTTCCAATTAACCACCAAAAAGCTGGAAGTGGAGCTGTGGCTTAAGCGGCAGAGAAGAGTACAAGCCTTTAGAAAAAAAAAAAAAAAAAAGCTAAGGGACAGAGCCCAGGCCCTGAGTTTGAACCCCAGGAATAACACGAAATAAATAAATAACTCCAGAAGTTTCTAAACATCAGCTATGCACTTTTTCATCCTTTTGGGAGCCACAGGAACCTGAAGTATCCCTGCTTGTCTAGGACAATTATCTCTGGTGTTTAAGGAACTGTGTTTGCATCTGGCCCTGAGCTCAGGGCTGCTGATTGGAACTGGATGGAGGATACTCAGGGAAGGGAGGCCAAGTGTCATGAAGACTTCATGGGGATCAATTGGAGAAGCCACCTGCTGTCTGGGCTCCACGATCCTCCCCAGATTGTCTTTGAACAGGCGAGAGCTCCAATGAGACCCTTAATCAATTTCCCTGTGGGTAGTTAGTAATGGTCTCACCTGCGAGACAGCTAGTGCTTTCCTCAGCAGCAGTAATCGTTAGCATCTCATACAAAGCCAGTCTCTGCAGAGCACGCACCAAGGAAGAGACTAAGTTTATCGAAAATTGGTGAGCCTGAGAAATATAATCTCAAGTAAAGCTCTTTATCCCCGTGAATTCTGGAAGAAGTACTTTTAAACCTGTATATACACGACTGAATGTTCTGCTGGGTTTTTTTTTTAATGAATTAACTACAAAGAGCAGGAGTTATATATAATCTAGACACTTAATTTGACATCAGAAAGTAAACACCTAGCATACAATTAAGCAGCTTGCATTCTGTGGCTAAGCCAGTTAGTTACCTGTCTCGTGAGATTAACAACTGTGACTTTGACACTAGCCCAAGTGTGGCTTATCTGGGAGTTCAGGCCATCTTGACTACGGATGATCTCGTCATTGATTGGCCAGTGATGTGACTTAATGGGCGAGTAGCTGAAATAATTGGAATGACAATTTCCATAGATGAGAAGTTCGCTCCGACACCATTTTTGCCCATTAGGATGTCACACATTATTCCAATAGATTCAAAGAGCATCATAATTATTCACCAAATAGTCCAATTTCCAACTGCAGTTGTCACTCAGTAAGTATGCCAGAAAGCTATGCAAGAGAAATTCATAAATATGTAAGCCCTGATCAAATGATCCCCCTCACTCTTGGCAACCTCCAGTCTCAGGAGCTCCGTTTTCATTGACGTAAGGAATCCTCCTATAACCCCTAGGCTACAGGACTGCTTATCCCTTAAAAGAAATCTTTTTCCCCACCTATATATTGAGTTGTTTCGAAAAATAAAAAGGAAATGGAACAAACACAAAAAAATTGTCAGGCTTCATAGCTGTATCTGAAAAACCAGGAGAATACAAATCTTACCGAATTACGAACTGTGCTACTGATGCTTCTTTTTCATTGGGTTGTGTTCCGTATATGTTAAGACTCTTTTGCCCCAGGGAATAAGGCACTTATTGTCCTTGGTGTTGGAAGATAAAAGTGGAGAGAAGGCAGCCACAAAAGCAAATAAGGCTGCCTTGCCTGTACCGCCACCCAGCCACAGCAAGTGGAACTGCTCCTTTCACCTTTTGACCTAGAAATGACAGAATAGTCTATTCAAAGAAGTCTAATGACACTATTTCAGTCATCTCTTGGTATCCCCATTGGCTTCAGGATCCTGGTAGATTCCCAAACCCAATATTGTTCAAACCCATTCTATGAAAGGAGTAGTATTCGAATATAATCTATGTGCATTCTCCAGATCATTCCTATGGTATTTAATACACTGTAAATGCTGTGTAAATATTTTGGTATTGTATTGTTTAGGGAATAGTGACAAGAAAAAATTCTGCACATGTTTAGCATATACACAATCTTTTTCCTGCATATTTTTTTTTTAGTTCAGGACTGATTGAATCCACAGAGACAAAACCTCAAATACAAAGAGGCAATTATTGCTCCAAAGCCTAGGGGGAAATAATATTGTGTTGAGAACCCTTTTCATTCCCTTCAACATATTATATCAACACAAAATGATTCTGACATTCTAGAAAGCCTGATAAAGTGCTGTTTGCATCATTGAGGTGTTTAAAGTGTTGTTTGCATTGTTAAAGTAATTAAAGATTATTATTTGATTTTGGAAAGCAATTACTATTGTCTGTATTTCACTTAAGAGAGCTATGATGGTAGAAACACAAAATTACTGACTACACAAAGATAGGGCATGCTGAAATCAACAGCAAAGGTGCCATGCCTACACCAAAAAGGTGTGGCATTCTTTTCAGTGTAAGCTTATTATAAAAATGTTAAATTTTTATATCAACAACCATGAATATCAATGATTCTATGGATGTAACTAACAGGATTTGGAATGCTCATGAATAAGGTGAGGAAAGAGACTCAGTGAATGACAGTAGCTGGTGCTCTAAACCAGACTTGCTGGGTATAAAGTGTGGCTCTATGATTTGCTAACTTTACTATCAAAGAGAGGTAAGCCTTGAGTACCAGTTTGTTCTGCCCCTCCCACGCAGGGTCATGGTGTTCATGTTTCTGAAGATGAAAATAGTGTCTGATGCATTGGAAGAGGTCGCTGACATTGTACATACACAGAGACAAACAACAGAGTGCTGGTTTGTTTGTTTTAATACAAAAGGCATACTGAGATCAATAAAAAATCATTTGAATTGGTGTATTAGTCCATTTTCTACAATAACTCAGCCTAGTGATTATTTAGCTCATAGTTGTATGGGCTGAAAGTCTAAGCTGCCTGGCACTGGCTCTGGCTCTAGCCAGGACCCTTTGGCTGTATCACATGGACGATTAAATCATGGAAGATACCCATATCTGCATATGCCTCTGACTTCTCTCTCTCTCTCCTTATAATATTGTCAGTGTTCAGTCATCAGGGGGCTCTATCCTGATGATCTTATCTAACTTAAATCTCCTCCCAAAAGCTCTACCTCCAAACACTAGAGTTAAATTAAGCTCCTTCCTTCTTACACCTAACAATGGGGATTCATTCCAAGTGAGTTTCTCATGGGTCAAGCCACAGCCATAAGCCATTCATTCATTCCTCATCATTTTATTTGCAGTAAGAACCTGTTAGGAGCCTAATGGAAAGTACTCATAACAAAGCAACTTAGTGTGTTTATGAATCCCAAGTAGTTCATGCATCCTAGATAAGAAGCCTTACATCAAGCATGGTGGTGCATGCCTAGAATCCTAGCTACTCAGGACACAGAAGAAGGAGGGTTATGAGTTTGAGGACATTCCAAGCAATGCTTGTGAGACCCAATCTCAAAAATGAAATTAAAAGGAAATTGGGTGCTGGGGACTCACTACTCAAGAAGATAAGATCTGGAAGATCACAGTTCAAAGCCAGCCCCAGCAAAGAAGTCCATGGGACTATATCTCCAGTTAACAAGCAAAAAGCAGGACAGGGAGTGAGGCCAAAGTGGAAGTACAGCATGCAAACAAGCACTCAGAGCAAGTACAATGTCCTGATTTCAAATCTTTAATACTGCCAAAGTAAGTTAATTAATTAATTAATAAGGTACATAGTTCATTCAAGTGGTGGACCACTTTCCCAGTATGTGTGAGACCTAGAGTTCAAATCCCTGTATCAGGAAAGAGAAAGAAGAGTCAATCCTCAAATTAAATGGAAATGATATATACATACAAATACGCATATTAGAAATGTGACACCATGAAATTTCATAGAAATGCTAACAAATATCAGCATCTAAATGACAGCATCAGTATTTAAAATGATAAGAGCTGGTTTGTGATTTATGTTGATAAACATATAGACAATCCTTTGCATCAGCATAGTAGTCTCTCTGCCATCACTGCAACAAAATACCCTATGCTGGGTACTTACAAAAGTACTCAATACCTCAGAATGTGGCTGAGTTTGGAGATAGGATCAGTAAAGAGATATCAGATAAAAATGGGTCATTAAGATGACTCTAATATAATATAGCTAGTCCTTCAGAGATCGGGACTCAGAGAATACAGAGGAAGCCCATGTGAAAGAACTGGGCAGCCACTAAGAAGCCATGGAGACGGGCCTCAAGAACAACTGGCCCGGATGATGCATGGATCTTGCACCTCTGTCCTTCAAAACTGAGGAGATAAACTTCTGTTTCTTAAGCCACTTGGTGGTATTTGTGATGCCCTAGCATACTAACAGATGGGCTAAGGGAAACAGCAAAAACAACATGCACCAAAGGATAAAGAGGGTAGGAAAAGTAAAAAAGGATGCTCTCCACACATGTCATGATTCTACTGATATTCCTATGAGGTAGTCTATCCTGGACCTTATTTTAAAATATTAACATCCTTTGAAATCCTTTTTTTTTTTTGGTCGGTCATGGGGCTTGAACTCTGGGCCTGGATGCTGTCTCTCAGTTCTTCAGCTCAAGGCTAGTGCTCTACCACTTGTGCCACTTCCAGTTTTCTGGTGGTTAATTGGAGATAAGAGTCTCACAGACTTTCCTGCCCTGGCTGGGTTTGAACTGTGATCCTCAGATCTCAGCCTCCTGAGTAGCTAGGATTACAGGCATGAGCCACCAGCACCCAGCCAGGAATTCTTTTTTTTTTAATTTAATTTTATTTTATTTTTTGTGAACATACTGTACAGAGGGGTTACAATTACATGGGCAGGATTATGCGTACATTTCTTATCAAGCATTGCAGCCTCCTCCTTTGTTTACCCTTCACATCCCTTCCCAGCTTCCCCCACCCCAATCCTCCCCCTTTCCCCCCCCCCACCAACGTTGTAGAGCTCGTTTTCGACATGACAACTTGTACTTCTCATTGTTACAACAGGTCCACCTGTATCCTTAAACGACTTGTTTTTCCCCATCTCCTCCACAAGTTATACTGACATCAAATATAGTGAAAGCAGGGGTTATACTGTGGGGGAGGGGCATACAAAGCAACAAAGAGATAATCTTATAAATGTGTTAGAAACAAATGCATGAAAGAAAAAAACATTAAAATACATATCTAAGGGCTCATTTTCCTAACATCACATTATCTGACCTTTTCTGCTTGACTCATACATATACTAGATATTGCAAATAAGGGAAACCATGGGACCTATGTTTCTTTGGACCTGGCTTACTTCACTTAATATAATTTTTTCCAAGTTTTTCCATTTCCTAACAAATGAGGCAATGTCATTCTTTCTGATGGAGGCATAGAATTCCATTGTGTATATATACCACATCTTCTTGATCCATTCATCTACTGAGGGGCATCTGGGTTGGTTCCATATCTTAGCTATGGTAAATAATGCTGCAATAAACATAGTTGTGCTGGTAGCTTTAGTGTGGTCTTGTTTGTAAACATTTGGGTAAATGCCCAAAAGTGGGATTGCTGGGTCATAGGGGAGTTCTATGTGAAGTCTTCTGAGGAACCTCCATACTGCTTTCCAAAGTGGTTGAACAAGTTTACATTCCCACCAACAATGAAGTAAGGTTCCCTTCTGTCCACATCCCCTCCAGCATCTGTTGTTGTTAGAGTTCTTGATTTTTGCCATTCTAACTGGAGTGAGGTGATATCTCAATGTTGTTTTGATTTGCATTTCTTTTATAGCTAGGGATGTTGAACATTTCTTCATGTGTCTATTGGCCATCCTTCTTTCTTCTTCAGAGAAGTTTCTCTTTAAGTCTTTAGCCCACTTATTTATTGGGCAGTTGTTTCTTTGAGGATTTGTTGTTGGGGGATTTAATTTTTTGAGTTCCAAGTATATTTTAGATATGAGACCCTTGTCTGTTGTAGGGCTAGTGAAGATCTTCTCCCAATCCGTGGGTTTTCTATTGATCTTGCTAGCTATGTCCTTTGCCATGCAGAAGCTCTGCAACTTCATGGAATCCCATTTGTCCAACCTTTCTTTGATCTGTTGTGGTTCCGGGCCTCTATTCAGAAAATTTCGGCCTGAGCCAAGGAGACCTAGGGTTTCTCCTATTCCATCCTGTAATGTTTTCAGAGTGTCTGCTTTGACTTCGAGGTCTTTGATCCATTTGGAGTTGATTCTGGTGCAGGGTGATATATAAGGATCTAGCTTTAGTTTTCTACAAGTAGTTAACCAATTTTGCCAGCACCATTTACTGAAGAGGCTGTCTTTCTTCCATTGTATTGTTTTAGCTACCTTATCGAAGATTAGATGGCTATAGGTCTGTAGGTTCATTTCTGGGTTTTCAATTCTATTCCATTGGTCCAGCCAGGTATTCTTAAAATATTACAATGTAATCAGATGGTAACATCCCAAGGAGCCAGCAATAAATACAAAACCTTTCATGGCCAGATAAACTCAAGTGTACAGTAAGAGACAGAGAGTGCACAAGCATGTTCCCATGAGCATGAAGGAAACAGGTGTAGATACTCTTATGTGGTGACAAGAGGCAGAACCGTGCTTTGTGTTAAAACTGCTACTTGTGTTTGGCCAGAAAGCAGAGATTATATTTTCCTGTGCAATATTTATGCTATCATTGTACACATTTGAGGGTAATAGGACTATACCTTGAGCCAGACAGAATAGGACAGGAATGTTAACACTACATGTTGGTTCACGAAAATAGCTCAGTTCTGTGAGCCAGCCCTGATTGCTTTTCCTTGCTTAAAAAGATCCTGAAATTAAGCTATACATGCAGCAGAGCTGATGGACAGGAGAAAAGAGAGAGGAAGGAAGGAAGGAAGGAAGAAATGAAGAAAGGAAGGGAGGGAGGGATGGAGGGAGAGGGAGGGAGGGAGGAAGGGAGGAAGGAAGGGAGGGAGGGAGGGAAGGGAAAAAGGGAGAGAGAGGAAAAGAGGGAGAGAGGGAGAGAGAAAGGGAAAGAGGGAGAGGGGGAGGGAGGGAGAGAAGGAAAGGAGGGAGGGAGGGAAGAAGGAAAGAAGGGAGGGAGAGAGGAAGGAAAGGAGGGAGGGAGGGAGAAAGGGAGGAAGGGAGGAAAGGAAGAAGGGAGAAGGGACGAAGGAAGGAAGGAAGGAAAGGAAAGAAAGAAAGAAAGGAGGGAGGGAGGGAGGGAGGGAGGCAGGCCAAATCATATAAGCAATGCCCTTTGGTCCAGTCTGGGCTGTATCCACATACCAGTTGTGGGAAGGAATCTAGTCAAAGTGTCTGAAAGAGTGTGGTACATTTCAATAGCTGCATAGAACTACTGTTTTAGAAACTCAGCAGTGACTTTTTTTGGTGGCTTCTTCACAAAGCACCATTTCATTTTAATATATTTTATGGACATTGATGAATGAGCTTGCCATCTTACATTTTCTCAAATGAAAACAATGGGCAAACTAGCTTGCATACAGTTTTACATTACTTTTAGAAAGAACGCAACATTCCAAGAAGATGTTAAATTGATGACTTGTTCTCAGAAGTAGTGAAGGTTTTCCATCCACCTTGCCTGGGTCATTACCTCTGTATGGCCCATCAGAACCTGCACTACCCAACAGCTAGTAAAAAAAAAAAAAAAAAAGTGCAGATAATGATGCTGTCTCTCTGACCAGAGACCAGAAACAGTGAAGCATTGGAGACACAGAGAAGACCTTTTAAGTGAAAGTATAAAATGCAGAAGACGGAAGGTTTTTCTAAATTTCCTACCAAGAATTTCTTTCACTATGGAACAACTGTTGGCAGTTTCTTGCAGACACACGCTTTTTGTTTGGATTTTATCATTTCCTATACCTTTTTTAAAAGCATATTTTACCCCCAAGACATATTTTCTTTCCTCTTTCATGGTTCTGATTATTCTCCTTCTCTCAAAATCTTCATTTTCCCAATAGTGAGAAGTTATATTCTTTCTTTTAGAGGTTATTACAAAGATTGTCAGAGAGATTATTCTCTCACTTGGACACAGTTCATTCTTCTCTAAGACCAGGCTCTTTCTTCTGTATCATTATCTCTGTAAATATACTAGGCTGACCCCTAGAGAATAGAGAATGAACAAGAGTTTGGGGTTCAAACCCCTACTCTGCCTCCCAGATGAGCTGCTGTGCTAAAGGTGCTGTAGAACTCAGTGATTATGTCTGCAAAATGGGAATGGTAACATCTCTCCTGAAGGGTTACGGTGAGTTAAAACTGAGATCTTACACACATCTGCCATTGTTTGTGTCAAAGGATAAGCTAGCCTTCCTGAAAGCCCTCAAACAGGAATTGGGACTGGAAAGAGAATAATGTCCACCTTACATGTGTTTAGTCTGTGTCATTTCCCACACAGGAAAGCTCCAAACCCGCAGAAATCAACTCCCTCCTTTTTTTTTTTGGTATGGTTCTATAATGTGATCACAAAGGTAACTCTGAGTTTAGACCTCCAAATAAAGCTTTGAAATTACATCTCTTTTGAAAATGCACCACTGGCTGTTGGCTCATACCTGTAATCCTAGCTACTCAGGAGGTTGAGATCTGAGGATCACGGTTCAAAGCCAGCCAGGGCAGGAAAGTCTGTGAGACTCCTATCTCCAATAGACCACCAGAAAACCAGAAGTGGTGCTGTGGCTCAAGTGGTAGAGCACTAGCCTTGAGCTGAAGAGCTGAGGGACAACACTCAGGCCCAGAGTTCAAGCCCCGTGACGGACAAAAAAGAAAAAGAAAGAAAGAAAATGTACCACTGGGTCAAAATGATAGTTATGCTGTGTTTACTACTTCAGCCTATCCATTTTCCATTACTTAGCTTTGTCCTTGAAGAAGAAAGCCAGGTCAGTATTTTTTTTCTTAGATATGAACTAAAAGCTGTATCCTAAACCATCCAAATAGCCCAAGAAATCAGTCTGCCATCAAAGGAGGAAAGAAATTAAACCCAAAACTCACATAGGAAGGAGGATTCTCTTATGAGCTATAGGTCCACTACCATGAACAAGATCTATGTAGAAGTTACCAGAAACTGAAAAGGCTGAGACTCCCTTTCCAGTCAGTGAGAGGCCCACCACAACTATCTCACACATCAGTCACAGGCAGACAGGGCCACCAGAAAGCCCCTGCCCACACTCGCTTTAGACTAGACTAGCTACAGAAATTCTGATCAAGTGAAAAGCCACTAACACATGCAAAAAGGTCACTGAAAAATGCTTGGTAAGAAATGCAAACATAAACCCCACAAACAAGTTATAGAGAATCATTAGGATTCGGTGACATCTCTCCTTTCCTTTTAACTACACCAAGTCTATGATTAATGAACAACTGCATTCCTGTATTAGGTTAGATTAGGCTAGCGGACAAATATATATATATACACGTGTGTGTGTGTGTGTGTGTGTGTGTGTGTGTGTGTGTGTGTGTGTGTGTGTGTGTGTGTGTGTGTGTGTGTGTGTGTGTGTGTGTGTGTGTGTGTGTGTGTGTGTGTGTGTGTGTGTGTGTGTGTGTGTGTGTGTGTGTGTGTGTGTTATGACAGATGCCGGTGGGTCACACCAGTAATCCTAGCTAAATGTCCTTTGGACTCTTACCTCTTATTAATCACAAAAAAAGCTGGAAGTGGAGCTGTGGCTGATATAGTAGCGTGCTAACCTTGAGCACAAGAACTCAGGAACACCGCCCAGGCCCTGAGTTCAAGCCCCAGGACTGGCACAAACAGACAGATACACATACACACACACATACAAATACACATGCTATGAAATTCTCTATTTTAATGGTTTTAAACCCATACATATGAACTTCAGTCCCATTCAGTGTGTTCACAACACTCTACACCTGTGTTAGTAACAAAAACCTGAGAGGAATCAACTTACAAAGAGGAAAGATTTTTGTGAGCCTAGGATTTCAGGCTTTTCATGACAAAATCCTGGTAAGGAAACATGCTCACTTCATGGTAACTGGGAATCCAAGAGAAAAAAGAAGAGGACAGAGTCCCACTATCTCCTTTGAGAGTACCCACCCCACCCCGCCTTCTTCCCGGTCCCCACTTCTTCCCGTTCCCCCACACACACCAATTTCTCCCAGTTGGTCCCTCCCCTCTAAACCTGAGTCTGTAGGGGCATCCAGATCCCAGATCCTACCAACCATCCAGAGCTCCCATCTTCCCAAATGGAAAACTTGGTATTCAGTAAACATTAACTCTCTATTACTCTTTCCCTTGCCTCCCCCCATCAGCATCCTGCTTTCAAGTTCTATGAATGTATTAAAATAGCCACCCCTTAAGAAAGCGAATTCAGGCAGTATTTTGACTTTTGTGGCAAACTTATTCATCTCCCCCATTTTTTAAAGCGCTGCTTTGCAGTTAGGTAGAGGAGGAGCTAGATGGTGGGTGGGTGGCTGATGGAGGAAAGAGTCCCCCACCAATCAACAGGACTTTGGCAGCCAAAAACAGCTGAAGTGGGCACCTGAGGCAAAGAATAAGCAGACAGAGGGTAGTAGATATCAAACAGCAGTGAATCTTAAGCTTCTAAAAACGGAAGAAAAAAACCAAACAAACAGTAACCTTACTTAAATGGATCCTGGGCTCGGCAAGATTCAGGTTGTGCTGCAGTAGCTGTGGTCTGGTTACGTGGGGTTTGGAGGGTGTTTGTAGGCTTTTGTTTTTCCTTTTAATTCTCTGGCCAGAGCACACATGCACCCCACCAGGAGAGGCTTGGGAAAAGCCAGAGCTGAGCCAGCAGCAAAAGCAGCAGCAGCCATTTTCTGAGGGTTTAAGACAAGCAAAAAACTAAGGACAGCCTCTCCCCACCAAGACACAGGTGCTTCAGCCAGGGAGGGGTCCAGGACAGAGGCCTCACCACCGCCAGTGGGGTGAGCAACTCGCTCCCAAGCTCGACTCGAAAAGCATAGGAATTCAGATCTTTTCTTTCAAAGTGGATGGTTCATTTTGGTCAACCTCAAGAAATCCTGTTCAGAACAAAAAAAACTCTTCGCTGTTGTTGTTGTTAAGCCAATTTTTTTTCTGTCAAGTTCCTGATTTGACCAAGGATCTTTGCCCCAGCTGATTGTACTTCAATTAAGATCCCATGACCAGTTACATCCTGTTTCTTTGTATTTTAATGAAGCAACAGCTTGTCCAACTAACCAATCACACGTGTGAGTGTGACACTAAATACTCACCAATGGGAACAAGGGGCAGGCAGTATTGCATTCGAGATAAAACCTAGACAGACTTCCTGGGCACACTTCTTTTCTTGTTCATAGTACACTCTTTTGCAGAACTAAACAGAGTTCCTTAGGGACCCACGTCCTTATTCTTCTGGGATATCTCAATATTCTGAGATATTTCCAACAAAGCATTGCTGAATATTCCTCTAATGCACCCCAGGCCCAAGGTGCAGGGCACCTTGGGTGGATCTGAATGGTAATCACTGCCAAGTTGAGTTATGACTCACCTCCCCCAGGTGCCTGCCCAATCAGGTAGAGTGGGCAAGTCCAGAGGGAATTCTAGTCAGTGGCAGAAGACCACGTGCATATCCCTGGGGCTGGTTGGAAATAAAACCACAGCAATGATTTCTCCCTTACACAGACAGCAGCTTCAGAGGCTTTGTAGACTTCAGTTTATCTCAAGGCATGGGCACATGCTGAGGGGAGTCTCCAGAGAGACATGGAGCTCCCCTTCCCCTTGGAGGTACCGCAATACATCCAACACATCCAGGCCAGTATGGAGCAGAAGTGCAGAGAGAACTTGAGTTCATCTTGAAGATGGAACTTAGTGGGCAACAAACTATAAGCTGAACCAAGACAGAATATTGACAGTTTGGGGACTCTGGTTTTTTTTTTCTTTTTTTGTTTTGTTTTTGTTATGTTTTATTTGTTATATGTGTGAATGTTTTTTGAATTTGTTGTTGTTGTTTTCATCTATTTATTTGGTTGTGGGGCTTGATAAGAGCCTGGACACTATCTCTGAGCTCTTTCACTCAAGGCTAGCACTCTACCATTTGGAGCCAAAGCACCACTGCTGGTTTTTTGGTGGTTAATTGGAAATAAGAGTCTTATAGATTTTCTTTTTTTTTTTTTTTTTTGCCAGTCATGGGGCCTGAATTCTGGGCCTGGGCGCTGTCCCTCAGCGCTTTAGCTCAAGGCTAGCGCTCTACCACTGGAGCCACAGCGCCACTTCCGGCTTTTTCTGTTTATGTGGTGCTGAGGAATCGAACCCAGGGCCTCATGCTTACAAGGCATGCACTCTACCGCTGAGCTACCTTCCCAGCCCCTTATAGACTTTCTTACCCAGGCTGGCTTTGAACTGGAGTTCTCAGATCTCAGCCTCCTGTGTAGCTAGGATTACAGGAGTGAGCCACCAGCACCTGGCTTTGCTTTGTTTTTTGAGTTTGATTGCTTGATTCTTCCTTTTCCCCTCCACTTTTCTGTCCTCTTTTTTTTTCTTTTTCTTTTCCCCATTCCTCTTTATGGTAACCTACTACAGCTCACCATTCCCATACCCCAGAGATATGCTCTTGTCTCCTTATATCTAACTTCTGTCATCACCACGCCACCTCAGAATCTAACTTTATACTTAACCGGAGCACATCCCACTTCCAGCCTTATGATCTTCCTACTTCACATTTCTTCCCTAATCCTAAGGCACCAAATTTCTTAGTAATAACCCCTATATTACTATATAAGAACCCAGCCACCAGTACATATAGCAAGATAGGACTGTAGATTAAGTTATCAGTGGCATCCTACTATATGTAAAGGTTTCACTATATTTTGAATCTGTGACACTATTAGAGCTGAGATACCTTCCCACAGCAATACTGGGATGGCTCGTCAAACCACCCAACACCTAGTCTACTGAGAATACAAAGAATAGCCATCTGGAAGATTCAGGCATTTAAAAACCCATAGCAAATACTGTTTTCAAAGAGTGAAGCCCAACACAGAAATATAAGAAGCATGATAAAGCAAGGAAATAACAACACCCTCAGAAAATAATCATACACAAAGGAATAGATTGCTAGAGAAGAGCAGCTCATACATTGAGCTCAAAGGACAGTTGATAAAAATGTTAAATGAAATGAAAAAGGACCCTACAAGCAATTGTATAAACACAAAGAGGATACTAAGAGAAATAAAGGGAGTCAAGAAGAACACAGATTTAAAAAAAAAAAAGAAAAATTAAATGAAATGCAAGTGAATACAAGTAAAAGACTAAGTAAGGTCAAAGAAAATACAGCTACATGGCTAAAGAGATCAAAGAAGGTACAGATAAATAAATTAATGAAGTAAGGAAGTCAGAGCAACACATGAAACAGGACTTCAATAAAGAGATAGGAACCCTAAAGAAGAAGAAGAAAAAAAGATCAAACTGAAGGCTGAGAGATTAAAAATAAAGAAGAAAGCTTCACCAGCAGAATAGATGATATGGAAGACAGATTTTCAATGCTTGAGGATAGAATAAATATAATAGAGAGAGGAAGTAAATATCCAGAAAAAAATCCAAGAATTATCAAGATGTATTGTAACCATAAAGTGACATGTTGAATTGAAATCCCTTTGTATAACTACTTAAAGATAATTTTTAAATCAGGCTGAGAGTGTGGCTTAGTGGTAGAGTGATTGCCTAGCATGCATGGAGCCCTGGGTTCAATTCCTCAGTACCACATGAACAGAAAAAGCCAGAAGTGGCACTGTGGCTCAAGAGCACTGCCGTGAGCAAAAGAAGCTCAGGGACAACACTCAGGTCTTGAGTTCAAGCCCCAGGACTGGCAAAAACAAACAAACAAACATGCCAAGTTAGAAACTAGTGATCTGTGGGGGAGGGGTGCCTAATATCTGTGTCTCCTTCACTCAATGATTCAAATATTTACTTTTCACTGTAGTTTTTAGGCCAAAAACTCTGGTAAACCTAGGCATTGTGGTATATGCCTGTAATCCCAGCACTCAGAAAGCTGAAGCAGGAATTCCAGGACAGTCTGAGTTACACAATGTTTTCAAGACTAGCCTAGGTTACACAGGGAGACATTACCTCAAAAATGAAACCTGTTGAATTGTTTTAGGAAGTGGGGGAAGAAGGGAAGGGAGGGCGATAGACGAGATGAGATTAATTGGAATATATTGTAAGTAAATGTAACAAATGTAACAATGTAAAAAAGATAAAAATAAGGTTGCTTGGTCATGATGATCTGATTATAGAAATGAGACAAAGAGCTTGGATAGGAATAAGACTGCATAGAAAATCAACCCCAAATAATTACAATCACTGGCTAGAATCTAACTTTCAGCCCAGCGGTGTCAAATGAACTGGAGTCAGTGAAAGTAGTTAGGAGGAATATGAGTGCAACTTCAAAGTCTAGAGGGAGAAGAGAGGAGTTTTCGGGGGGACCTATGGGTATTCACTGTGCCCCAGCCCCCACCACGTCCTCCTCTGCTCTACCGTATGCTCCAGGAAGCTGTTCCTATGGATGTCACATTACCCTCTAGCTTCCTGGTATGGACAGTCTCTGGATGTTTAACCAGAGCTGGTTAAACAGTGTCCATTCCTTTGTAAATAGAACCTTAATTGGGTCCTTAGACAGGTAACTTTCAGCTAATCCTATTGAGAGGACATCAGCTACTGCCAGCCCCTGGCTAAAAGGTTAGGATGTGCACTGTTGAAGGGTACTTCTATTTTTCCATGATTGTATCTAGCACAACCCTCAGCATATATTAATGTGAATGAATACAACACTCTATAAAGCAAAATATGGAGTGGTTACATTGCTTTTATGTGCACTTGAATTTGGAGCTTCATTATGTACAGAATATGAGGGGATTCTTTTGTTTGATCCATTTATTAATAAAGAAACCTTTCCAGATATGTTGAGGTTACTGAGTTTTTATAGCAAGTCAGAGTATAGGAAAGACCTTTAATAAATGAGTGGAGAACAATGGATAAACATCCATACAGAATGAATTTTTGCTACCTGAATTATTCTCATGTGTTATGTTAAGTGAAATAAGCTAAACACACTGCATGATTGCATTCACATGATGTTCCGGAAGAAAGTATAGGAACAGATTACAAGTCAGTGGTTGACAAAGAGATCAAGGTAAGGAATGGGTTGACGGTAAAGGACAGTTGGTAACCGATAGAACATGTCTGCAGAGTTATGGTGAGGTATATGTGACTATTCCTTTGCCAACACTTAGAACTGCACATCAAAGAGGCTGAATCTCACTATATAATTAAAACAATAAAAATGTAATTTTTTAAAACTGAAATGTTATGTTACCTTGGAGCACGTAAGAACCTGTTAGAACTCTATCCAGTCACACCCATTCGCCTCAAAAGGTTGACTTTTACATAGTCAAACTAATCAGGCATCTCCAAATGCCCCTTACAATTATTTTTATTAACTTACAGTAGTTGTACAAAAGGGAGTTTCCTTGTGGCACTTCCATAAAGGCTTACTATGTATCCCAACCAGATTCACCTCCTTTCTCCCTCTCCCCCAGCCCATGCCCCCTTCTTCCATCCCATTTATTCTCATCCGCCCTCTCCCGCCCCCTCTCACCCACTCAACAGTGCCTTTGGTACTTTCTTGTCACTCATTTCTTTCAATGTGCCATAAATTGATCCAAGAGATTTCATCATGGTATTTCAGATGTGTGACCAATTATATTTCCATCAGAATCAATAGTTTTCTCTGTCTCCCCCGCCCCCAAATCATTCTTTCTTTAGAACAACAGCGTTTTGTCAATATGGACATTGGTGCAGGGTTTCCCATGAATTGCCAGATTTTTAGCAACTTTTATGCACTTGATGTGAGTAGCAAATCCATACTGCTTCAACTGTGTTAGCCAAAATGTTACCAAACTGCCATAACCAATTTGACCCCAGGGAGGGGCAAATTTGCCCTAGATTAATCATTGCTTCTGTAGAAGGATATTTAGAATTACTTTATGAGGTTCTATATGCAAAGTTACAGGAGATTTGGAGAGTTTTCTGGGATAATGGGGACAGATAGAAAGTGTTCACTTTTCTGCTGACTTGGGAGTGTCTAGACTCCCCAAATATAAGGCTCCCCATAAGGTATAAGGACATGATGCATGCCAGTGCTTGCTCTCTGTCCCATTGCCCCAGTGAGCCATTTTATTTTGTGAATCAAAAGATTAAAGCCACAATACAGTATAGGAAAATTATGGGTTAAAAATGAGGAAGAAGTATTCAGAGAGAGGAAAGACCTATGGCTTTGTAATTGCTGTAATAATTGAATATTGTTACTGAGGTTTAATAGAGATCATTGCTTTCTCCTACCGGGAGGTAAATGTTTGCAAGATCACTCAGTCTATGTCCTTTTTGTTTATTCTTAAACCATTTGTTCACTTCAGATTAAGAAAAAATAAACCAATTATGTCTTTAATTATCTCGTATAATTTGTGAAGAAAGAGCAAGAGAGAGGTTCTCTTGCTTGTTTTATGCAATGATGGCAGAGAAATATTCCCATATGGTAAGAGTGGAGTTGAAAAGGAATGCTTTAGTGGAATCACATTAAATGCTAACTTCTATTTATAATTATTCTAGAATATATAACTATTCATTTGATCATTAGTAGATTTTTTCCCCAAAGACCCTAATAATAATGAAGTGAACATTTAACATTTTACCACGACAGTGTTTATCACAAAGTGTATATTTAAGGGTTTGGCCTTTGGGCTGGAGATGTAGCTCAGCAGCAGGGTACTTGCTTAGCATGTACGTGGCTATGAGTTCAATCCTTAGCATCAAAAAGAAAAAATCAATTTGACTTTTTGGAAGAATGGCCCTTACCCTTGGATTGTAGCAGGTATTCTAGTTTGTATCTAAAGGGTGGCTCAAATGTAAAAGCGCTAATCTTGAGCAAAAAAAAAAAAAAAAACCTCAGGGACAGCACCTAGGGCTTGAGTTTAAGCCCCAGGACCAGCACCAAGAGGAAAAGAGTGAAGAAGAAGGAAGAGGAGAAATAGGAGGAAAAGAAGGAAGAAGGGGAAGAGGATGGGGGGAAGGAGAGGAGATTGAATCTGTGGTTGACACTTCAGCCACCATATCACTCCTCATGATTAATTTACACCATTAAGGCGATTCCAAACACCTTTCTCTGTGAGTGGCTTAGGACATGCCTATCACCCAGTTGCAGCCAATGAGGAACAGGAACAGGGGAGTGTGGGAAGCAAGTGAAATGTGTACACTAAGGGCCACAATGTCATTTGAGGAACTGCAAGACCTGCTACAGAATGGTTAAAGACCCACTTTGAACCTGACCCCAAACATCAACTAATCTAAAGGGATGTGAGAAACTGCTGTTGGTGACACACAAACTAGGAGCTCTGGTGGAGGCTGCTCACCTCATATCTACCTGGAAACAAGGGAAGACCACCCAGTGTCACCAAAGGTCCAGAACTATAGGCTAACCCATCATGGATGGAAACCCCCCCCAAACAGTGACCACAAATAAATGTCTTCTGCTCATAAGGTATTTTCTATCTCAGTGACAGAACTCTAATCCAGTGACATCTCACTGCATGAATGTGAAGTTACAGGAAAGCTGAGTTTGCTTTTAGCTCCCTGAGTACTAATGTGTTCCTTCCAGAATTAAGGGTCTTTTCAGTGTTAGGTGACTAATTCATCCCTTTCGCACAGCAGCTTCTGATAAACCAAGATCTGCTCTGTACCAAAAAGCCCAGCGATTTTAATGAACAGTCACCAGGGTTGCAAGGTTGTGGTTTCCTTATTTGTGACCATTATACTAAGTGACTCTGTGTTGGTAAAAAGGAAGGATTTTTTTTTAAGAACATACGCATTTCTATTGTAAACAGCATATATGACCACGTTGCTGTATGTATGGTTCTCTTCAAGTTTCCTGATGTTTCTATTTTCGCATAACAAGCTGTATCCTTGTATCTAAGGCCTTCGAATAAATCATGCTATGTCAAGCAAGGCACTGTGTTTGTAGGGGGAGAGGGGGTGCTGAATCAAACCCAGAACCATCTCCAGCTCTCCCAATAAGGCATTTGGACAGATTCCTATCAGCGCCCCAATATACAAACACAACTCACAACTTCGGTTCTCTCTCAACCCAAGGATTATCAACCCACTTAGCAGAAATCAAGATTGCTCTTCTAAAAGCACATTTCAATCTTTCCCAATTATTATGGTTTGTTTTTTGTTTGGTTTGATTTGGTTTGGTCTGCTTCCTTTAATGTTGTTATTTGTTTCAGGGAGGGATGAAGTTGCTATCATTTATAAATTAATTCATCAAGTCCAAATGGGTGACTGCCATTTGAATGTTCCAGGCTAAACCATCACATGCCCTCATGGATTGTGAAATCACTAGACCAGCCACTGGTGGCTCATTCTTCTTTATTCCCTATTGAAAATTTGACAAAGGCCACCACCCCAGGAGAAGAGCACAGTATCAGAAAAATCTGCCTGCAGTGATCAAATATGCTGAACCTCAACTCCAAGGGCATAAAGACCTAGGTAAGAAATCTTATATGGACGGAAGTAGGAGTATCAGAATTCTCTTAGTAACTCCTTGTTTCAAAAACATGGCCTTGTTTCTAAATCATGGCCAGATGTCAGTAACTCTTACCTTTAATCCTAGCTACTAAGTAGGCTGAGGTCTGAGCAGCACAGTTCAGGACCAGCCTAGGCAGACAGCTTGGAGAGACTCTTTACTTCCAAACAATCAGCAGAACGCTGGAAGTACAGGAATGAACTCAAATAATAGCACCATGCAGGAAAAAGCTGAAGGAGAGCTAGAGGCCCTGAGCTCATGCCCAAAGCCTAGCAGAAACACACAAACAAAAAAGCATGTGGCCAGTCTTATGGGTCTATTTATAAATTACAGACATGCAGTTTTCTTATGTACCCAATAACATAACTCAAAATTAATGTGATGAGATAAAAACTATTTGGTCAAATACTCTCAAATCTCAAACAGGAATCGTTCCCATCATTCTTTGATTAAGGAACTTATGCTCTACCTTTTTTTTGGTGGTGGGGGGTGGGGGGGAGTAGGGAGGTGTATATTCCTGGAGCTTGAACTCAGGGCCTGGATATTGTCTGTGAGTTTTTGTGTTCAAGCTTTTTTTGAGCCACAGCTCCACTTCTAGCTTCTTGGTGGTTAAATAGAGAAGAATCTCACAGACTTCTTCCCTGGCTGGCTTCAAACTGCGATCCTCAGATCTCAGCCTCCTGAGTAGCTAGGATTACAGGTGTGAGCCAATGGCAATAGCTCCTTTTCTTTTGTAACTGCAAAATTAATGCATGCATGTTTAATGCTGAAAAAAGACAGCCACTCAAAGTCCTCCTCATTCCCAACTGGCGGTTGTCTCTCAATTTGGAAGATTTAACTCCACTGTTTCTGATCGTTTCTTGTTGCAGTAACTCATTCTAATTTCTAATTGGTGAAATAGACATCGGGTCCTTTCTAGATTCTTCACTGTGGCTGCTTGCACAATTTCGCTTATCTGGCCACACTAATCTTAGGCAAGTTCACTGGAAAAGCTTTGACGATTTACTTCCCCCACCCCCTCCAAAAAAAAAAAAAACAAGTTTCCTGTAAAGACCACACTGCCCTCCGTAAGCCACCCTGTATATGAGCAACCAAACAGCTCCCTGTCACAGAGAGGTACCTAGCCCAGTGTGAATGGTTGGAGTTAGAGGTTACTTGGTGTCATGTAAACACAGGACCTCCAGCTTACAGTAGGTTGAAGTAGTCAGCTCATATATCTGAGTTTTAGATTCCTTAACTCTTGAATAAAATATGTAACTATTGGAGAGTTAAAAAATCCAAAGATGACAGCCATGGTGGTGAAAGTGTTCTGTGAACTATAAAAATGCTATATAAATAGCAGGAGAGGAAATTATATATATATGTATATGTATACTCTTGTCATACAAGACTACATAATTAGTACAAAAATGCATGTACCAAGGGAGAGAAAGTCACTGTGCAACTGGCAAGGTTAAAAGTCTTCCCTTGAGCCTTCGGAGACATGAAGAGTGGTTGGTTGCCCATATCCTAAGTGGTAGTCCCACAGATAATCCTGGCAAAAGGGGAGGCAGTGGTCTGCCGTTTGAATAAGGCCCCCCAAAAGTTTGTTCTGGCCCTGTCATGGCAACTGCACCTGGAGCTCCAAATTCACTAAATATAAGAGCTTTTTTTTTTTTTCTCTCAGCAACATGAACATCAGTATCTGCCTATGTCACATACCGAGTGACAGGCCCTTGCAGGAAACAGTTCCTGAGTGCTGTGAGGCCGTGGAAGTATATTTTACATAGGGGGTCACAAGAGTGCCGTAAGTGGAAGCCAGCAGGAAGTGAAGAATCGGGGCAGCTCTGCCTATGGGTTAGAGGTGGGCGGGCACCATGGGAGCGCATGGGAGCCCTCCCCTTATTCTCCAGAGAAGAATGGCTGTCTTTCCTGTCTCTAGCCCAGCAGAATGACTGAATAGTGGTCTCAGTAGCAATGAAAGTGGTCCATGGATCCCCTCTAAAAGCCCTGGGGCCCTGTACCCCAGCTGAAGCCCCTTGTGTGCAGGAAACACAGGTTAGCGATGTCTCTTGTGGATTAAGTCACTGAAGATGACTTACACACACATTTTTAAAGCTCCAAAATTTATTGCTGTACATTTTCTCATAGCATTTACTATGGAAATATTAATAGTGCAAATATTTATTTTGGGTTTTATAGCATTTGAGAGATCACAAAGCTTTTGATATCTTTTGCAGTCATTTATGATCTATATTATTCAGTTTATATTACTTTGAAAATTTAAACAAGTAATCTTGTATTCAAAATGATTCCATGACGCTCGCTAGGTATCCTCTTTAGGGGGAGGGGGAGAAGCCTGGATGCCACAGGGGCACTTTCTTGATAATACATCTTCCAACAGTTGTGTAATTGCGTGACTCTCTGTTCAATTACAAAGTCATTTGACAAATACATATATTATGTGCCGGCACTGTGTGAGGCCCTGGAGATGTTAGGATGACAACACGCAATCTTAGCTTTCACGGTGCTTCCAGTATCAAAGGAGACACAGACATGCCGAAGTTTACAATACAGATACAATAAAGTGCTTCCACAGAGGTATTTACAAAGTGCAGTGGGAGCCCGGATGACAGGGAAAGAGCAGCTGTTTGGAGAAGTCAGGGATATCACAGAGGAGGTAGCCACCGAGCTGAGACTCCATCGGCGATGCAGAGCTCGCCTTGGAGACAGGCAAGCAGAGGGAGCGACAGGCGCGAAGACACAGAGGCCCCAGGGCAACTTGAAAGGAGCAAGCAAGTTTTCTTGAGGCCAGATTGCAATGGGGATAAAATAGTAGGAGGATGAGGCTCCACAAGTCAGGCAGCTCTAAAGCCAGGACGAGCCTTATGGCCCTTCTTCCATTTATTCTGCAAACACTGAATGCTCTCTTCCAGGCCCTAAGCTAAGCACTGGGGCTTTTAATAGAACAAAATAGACACAGCCTTGCCCTCGTGGAGCGCACATTCTAGAAGAGAAATAGGCAGAAAGTCAACAAATAAATAACATACAGACTCAGGAAACTGTTACAAAGAAAACATACAGGGTGCTGAAAATAACGTGGTCTGAGGGTCGGGGTAACAATAAACAACTCTCGGAAGCAACCTAAAACAGACACACAGGGATGACAACTCCAGCGGTCCCCATTTGCACACCCACTATGCCAGGCACTGTGTAAACACTTGGCAAACAGCATCACTCGGAATCCTCACAACTCTATGAGGTAGGTTTTATCATTCATATTTCACTGAGGAACAGGCTCACGGAGAATTCAGTAACCTGACAAGTCACACACAAGTGGCCAGAACCAGGATTCAGACCCCGGTTCTTCTCATTTCAAAGTGCTTAACCTTGAAATTTAAAACTTCACACAAAGATAAACGAGAGATTTTGATCAGGGAAGACACAGGCTCACACTTCCCTGTTTTGAGGATCACTCTGGTAATGATATGAGAGGAGCGGAGAGTGAAGGGGAGTGGACAGGGGAAGCCACTCAAAGACCAGAGGGAGGAAAAGTTAAGCTGAAGTCAGTGGCTGGGGGCTGGGGAGGATGCACAGGTGACAACAGTAGGGTTAGTACAGTAGTTCTAACAAGACTGACAGGGAAAAACGACTCTAGAATCACTCCTGGACTTCCGCCTTGCACAATGAAGCAACTGACTTGCTTTTACCCAGGTAGAGAAATACAAGCTGTGCAAAGTGATTTGCTGACTTTCATTTTAGACACAGCCTAGGGGTATACTACTGGGAGAACCCTGGGCCTATGGCAAGGTCCCCCGTAAGACACCACTCAATGGCTTTCATACTCTGTTCTCTCCCTGTGCAAAGTATACAAGAAAAGAAAAATCTAGTGTGTACGTTGTGATTTTAGTTTTTTTAAAAAAATCTGTTTATAAAAGTACATCTACCCTAGTTGAAATTATACTCTAAAATATATGATCACCAAGATAAAACACCCCAAGGTAATTAAAAATGAAGAATCTAGGGCTTGGGGAGGAGGGAAAAAAGTCCTTTGGATATCTATCCTAATTAGTCATACTAGCTCTTTAAAAGAGGTCAACATTCACTCCACAAGCCCAGCCCATTTGGGGCTTTCAGACATGCCCAAAGAAGGGCACTGTGCTTCCTGTCCCCTTCAACAGTCCTCCCAAAGACAGTAGGACTGCCCGCCCAACCACCAACAGGGCTACTCCTCAGAAATACATGGCCGATCACCTGAATATAAAACTGAGAATTCCAAGATATGTTAATACAGTTTGATAACAAGGATCCAGAAACACAACAGCCCCAACTTAGCCAGTCATATTCCTTTGACCACCCCCCTCCTCCTCTCTCCCTTCTTTAGGATTGAAGAGAGCTGGAGGTACTGGTAATTAAATGTACACATGACATGGACACATAACTTGACCACATCATTTTAACTCTAATTGTTTTTGATTTTGTTCTTTTTGCAGTGCCAAAAATCGAGCCCAAGGCCTCACACATGCTAGGCAACTGCTCTACTGGGTCTAACTTTAAATGAAATCAAGATCTGAAGTACAAAAACTTTTCCCCTAGAGTGACAATATTTTTGCTCCATTTCTTACAATTGCTTGCACTTGCCTATAACCATCCCTCCTGTCTTGTTGACAGATTGTGTTCATTTTAACACTCATTGAATAATGTAATGCCACCTTTAGCATTTAGGTATCACAAAATGGTAATAAAGTTAGTCTTGTGAGAGCTTTAACAGAAAGCAATGTTAGTGTTTTGAAGATTGGATATGGATTAGTAAGGTACTACAATCTGATTCGTTAAGCAACTCTGTCACCACGGTGAGGGGTCTGTCCTGCACCTGTTAACTTAGTAACAAGCTAGTGGTTATGAAAAAGTGCAAAACACTCTAACAAAATGACAAACGTGGACTTCAAGTGACACCTAAAGGGTATCTGTGCACATAATTCATGCCACAGGGGAGAAAGGGTCTTGCTTTTACAAAATTATCAAAGTAGTTGTTAGAGGAAAGAAAAAAAAAACTGCACATGCCTGGTGACAATGTCACACTCCTGGTGAAAGCACAGTTCCCATGCTGTCCAGAGACACACTGCAAAGCTGTGAGCTCTTCTCCACCACCTCTGACTCCAATGGAAGGCCCAGGATCAAAATGTTCAATGTGTATCAGGGCTACTCACTGTGTGTGCTTTTTAACAGAAAGAATCCAATCAATCTGTGAATATAATCATTTATTTGTCTTTACAGTGATGATGGAAGAATGTACAGGTGTCCTCTTTCAATAAAGTATAAAAATCTGTTTATATACAGTGAAGTCATAATAATCTTTAATTGGGGAATTTATTTGGTACTCCTGATCTGTTTATATTAAAACTGGGGCGGGGGGACAAATCTTTCATTTAAGTGCTACATTTCCAGTAGATTGCACCTGGCATCAAAAGCTCTGCTTCCTCTTAAGGGTCCTGCTTGATATTACAAAAGACTAATTTTAAGTCCTAGGACTCAAAATAAACATCATTTTTTGAATAATAGATATATACATCAAAAATACATCTAAAAAGGCATTGGTTAGTGCTATTAAAAAGCTCTATGTGCTCGGGTACATTTTTTTCTTACAGGCAAACCCAGTGGAAACATTTTTATTCAATTTCTAGGAATTTTCTCTTGGGGAAAGTCAGTCGAAAGTAACCTGTAAGGAAAAAAACAAACAAATTTAAAGTGAGAAGTCAGCAAAGTATGAAAAAGTAATCAGAAGCTACATTTCATTTAGATATGTTTTTTAAATCTTGATTAAGCAGTTATAATACTTTGTATGTAAAATTTCAATAAATTCATACATCAAAAAAGGCCTCAATATATTCCTTCATTGTTCCAAGTATTTTGAAAATCTTTAATCCCCATTTAATTTTCAAAGAACTCATATTACACTTTGTATATTTAGGTAAATATTTCCTGTCTACAATTAACTAAATCAGTGTAACAAAAGACTCAGAGAGCATACAAAAAAAAAGCATAATTACCAAACACATTTGGAGAAAATTTCTCCTTAAATCAATAATCTATTTATATCAATCTGTACTGATTTTTTTTAAAGCATTTGAACATGATGGGTATGTACTGAGTCTTAGTGTTGATCCTGATTGAAATGGCCCTGTGCAATATACCTGTGATATATCCCATTCGCAGCTAAATATTTTAACAACTTTGTTTCCTTAGTTACCTACTTCTTGGCAAGCATTCCTAAAATGATCCGAAGGCATGTTCCCATGACTGTAAAATTTAAGCAACGCAGTATTAACTTGTTATTAAACTAGCTAAACAAACAAATGCAGGTCCACTTTGTTAATAAGTGACATTGTGAGAAAGAACCATGACAAAATGAGACTGACAGACCTGAAGAGAATTTTAAGTTAGAAGACTCAGGGTCCCTCTCTTAAGAACCTCAGAAGTTGGCCATGTCCCACCCTTTGGCAAGTTAAAAGTCTACCTATTCTACACATTATGAATATAAATTAAGTCATGTGGCCAGGCTCCATTTTCTTAAGCATTTAAGGTGCAGATGAGGCTAAACGAGTTGAGTAAATGAACTCTAATAACTAAGAAGTACTTCTTAGCATTTCAAAACCTACAAGTTTAATTATATCATGCTCTAATCATGCCACTCTCAAGTTTAGGATATGAGACACAACTTAAGCCCAAATAACAGCCACTTTGTGAGTGTGAGTGTGTGTGTGTCTGTGTGTGTGTGTGTGTGTGTGTGAACAGAGCTTAAACTCAGAGCCTCATACTCCTGGCTCCTGTTTCTTCTTGCTTATGTTTGGTACGCTACCACTTGAGCCATGCATCTAGTTCAGCTTTTTGCTTGTTAATTGAACATGGAATCTCACAGATATTCCTGCTTGGGCTGGTTTCAAACCATGATCCCTCAGGTCTCAGTCTCCTGAATAGTTAAGATTACAGGTGTGAGCCACTAGCACCTGAAATAACAGCTACTTTTTATAAAGAACCAATTAAAACTCAATCATTTACAATAACGAGTTTATTATTATTGCCATGAACCCATGTGCAAGGCAATGAACAGATAGTGGCTAGTGTCTGTAAGTGTGAAGTGCCTAGAACACATTTGTGTATAGAAGTTAACTTGTGTAGTGTTAACTTGATAGCAACATGCAAGGTAATCTGCAGAAGTTCAGGCCCAGCTACACTTCAACTGGATAGTCCCTTGTTAATCCCAAAGTGATTTCCGGAGAAAAGTCTCAAGAAACTAAAAGCTACGGAAGAGGAGTGCCTTCCTGGCCCCTTCTGATGCGTAGGGCAGAGCCAGGCACGGAGGCTTCCATAAAGCACACTGCCTCATGGCTCCAGAAGCAGCATGGCTAAAAGAAAGAAGCCTCACGTCTCTCTCTGGTAGACATCAAACACAAACTAAATGACACTCATCGAAACTCACACAGCACATCCTTGCTAGCTTGGAAAACAGTTCAGGATGCCAACAGTGTCTTCCTGTCCTCACTGTGGAAACAAAAGCAGTCTCAAAACTCAGACTGAACTACACGTAACGGGTTCTGTGAGGTCAAAAATCTATGTGATGGAATAGCATTGCAGGTCGTGGGCAGGTGAATAAAAATCGATGACACTATGGCATGAGCCACTCCTGAATTAAGGAGGCCATGGAAAAGGTGACATCAATTAAACTCGTCATCCTGGCACTCAGTCTGTGCCTCTACCCAACAGAACTCACTCTTGTCAGCCTTGAGCTCCAGGCAAACCTGACTCTGCCTTGCCATCCTCTCAAGCCCACATCCAATCAGCCACAGGTCAAGTTACCTCTACCTCAAAATACATCTCAGATCTGCACTTGCCTCCTCTTTTCCCTACCCACTAACACCAGTTTCATGAAAAACACCACCACCTCTGCTGGACACATCCACCTCCCAACTCATCTCCCTGATTCAGAGCTTTCTCTACTCCAGTGCATTTTTCCTACAGTAGCTGGAAGGATTTATTTTTAAGAGAGGGTACAATACCAGGGTTTGAACTCGGGGTCTTGAGCTTGCTTGCTTGGCCCTATACATTTGAGCCATGCTTCTAGTCCTGCTCTAAGGAGATTAGTTTGGAAATAGAGTCTAGAAGACTTTTATGGCCAGGCTGGTCTTGAACCATCACCCTACAGGTGTCAGTCTCCTGAGTAGTGAGAATTACAGGCATGAGCCACCGGTGCCGTCTTAAGACAGAGGATTGTGTACATAAGCAAACCTCAGCACGCCACTGGCCCTTCCATATTTTCCACTAGTTTTAATGACTGAGCTCAGAGTCCTTAGTCATGACCCCGGGGCTCCCCAGGAGTAGGTGTGCTGCCACACGGCATGCCCCACCTTCCTCACACATAGTCTACTGCAGTGACTTTTGCTTTGCTCTGAAATAAACCAGGTTTCTCTGTGCTACACCTTCTAATGAGACTATGCTTTGCCTGACTCATTTCCACACATTTGTCAGGCCCAAGGTAAATGTCACTTCCTTGGAAAGGCTTTGTTCAACCTTCACGTCATGTGAGCTACCCCTTGCCTCTCCTCAGTTTTGACTTCAAAGGGAACTAAATAGCCTGCCAAGATGCAGGATGGAATTTGGGAAACAGGTTGCCACACTGAAGCTGTGAGAAATCATGTAACAACAAAAACAAAAAACAAAAAACCCACGGTTGTACTTGTAGCTCATTAGTGGTTTTAGGGCCAAAATTTGTAGTGTTAGGGAAAATTACATATTACATATGTCAGTGTCTTTCCTGAGTGTTTTTTTAATACTGGATATATGGAAGGAAGAGCATACAATAAGGGAAGAATTCTGTCTATGTTGCAAGCATAATTCTAAAGGGGACACAATGCAGTTCAGGTTAACCTTTCCTCCCACCTGATTGGGTCCTGTTTTCCTCCTGCTTCACTCTAACACCTGGTGCATGTTTAACCTGGGGGTCAAATGTCCTCACTGAGTAAGAACAAACAGATAAAAATAATTTATATGGCTCTAAATTCAAATGGGAGAATTAGCACATGTGTAACTATGCAGAGGCGCAGCTTTGTATTCTCTGCTGAGGAGGCTGGGAAGGGAAAACAACAAGAAAATAAACAGCATAAGAGCCACCTGCTTCTGGGTCTGGTGTTTGTTTACCTGATCACACATTAGGCTTCATCTCCACTGTCCATTTCAATCTCCATCTCTTCTGTATCAGCAGCCCTGGACAGGATGTCTGCCATCAGCGCCTCTTCCAATTTCTTGCGGACTTGTTGTACTCGTTCTTCCTGTTTCCTTTTCAAAAGTAGAAGAAAAAAACCTTGACAATCTGACAAGTAATGAAAATAAGGAACTACTACATCTTCTCTTACACTGAGGTTTCTCTTTATCTTGTTGGTTTTCCCTTTTGCCATACTTGCATGTGAACTCAGGCCTTGTACCTGCTGGGCATGTGCTCTACCACTTAAGCCATGCCTCCAGTGCTCAAAACTGCAACAAGAGTTCATCCTCACTAAAATAAGTCACGAAATTACTTAAAACAGATTTTCTCCTAAAAAAGAAAAGGATGGTCTCAGACAATTATCCCTTGTCTCACAGAGAATTCTGGAAGCAGTAGTTTTCTTTCAGTAACTTCTTCCTGAACTTGCAAAGTTCCAAGCATGTGAAGGTTTGCCTTTATTGCTATACAGAACAATTAGACATCACCTGAAAACAGGAACACGAGAGAGGTCAGAGGGCAACTGAGGGAGAAGCACCTTCTCTGGTGAGGCACTGAGACAGACAGGGCGTGCTGGGAGGAGGTCTGAGAGAGAGGCAGGGCGTGCTGGGAGGAGGTCTGAGAGAGAGGCAGGGCGTGCTGGGAGGAGGTCTGAGAGAGAGGCAGGGCGTGCTGGGAGGAGGTCTGAGAGAGAGGCAGGGCGTGCTGGGAGGAGGTCTGAGAGAGAGGCAGGGCGTGCTGGGAGGAGGTCTGAGAGAGAGGCAGGGCGTGCTGGGAGGAGGTCTGGCTCTTCATGACTTTGTTAGGAGGGAGAATTCCTGAGCTCCCGTGTCTGTAGACAACAGGTTAGCACAGAAGAGCCACAACTACATGAACTTCTGAACTGAACAGAGAAACCAAAAAGCATCTATTCAACTGAGATAAGCAAAGCCATTCGAGATACCAGGTCAACTCTTGACTACCAGGACCAGGAAGGTGAACGTACTAATAAAGGCTCCAAACCATCAGACAGAAAATAAAACCCAGGAAGAAGAGCTGCCGGTCCATATTTCACCTTTTAAAAGCAAAGAAAAAAAACTGAGACTAGCTCCCTGAAAGGGCAAGACAGAATTTACACCCAGAGCCAACTAGAGAAGCACAAGCAGGAAGAACACTGGCATGTGGAGGCTTGTATCTGTCATCCGGCTATCCAGGAGGCAGAGAGGTAAAGATCACAGCCAAGTGTGAGACACCGTCTCCTAAACCAAAAAGGTGAGTGCGTGCCTGCACTGGCAGCTCACGCCTGTAATCCTAGCTACTCACGAGGCTGACATCTGAGGATGGCAGTTCAAAGCCAGCCCAGGCAGGAAAGTCCATGAGACTCTTATCTCCAATTAACCACCAGAACACTGGAAAAACCCAATGTAGAGCTCTAGCCTTGAGCAAAAGAGTTCAGGGTCAGTGCCCAGACCCTGAGTTCAAGCCCCATGACCAACAACTACAAAAAAAGCTAAGTGACTCAAGTGGAAGAGCGTTTACTAAGCAACTATGGGGCCCTGAGTTGAAAGCCCAATCCCTCCAAAACAATAAAGAAGAAAAAAAGATGGGAAGGCTAGCTTTAAACAGAGAACAGGTGAGGCCCTCCTCCGAGAGAAGAAAGATGATGAGGATGGATGTAGAGGAGAGTGCGGAGTAGCACAGTGACAGGGAAACTGAGGGCTCGGGAAGAAAACGAAGTCTAGTTTTCTCCCAGTCACTGAGGAAGACGGACTCCAGCCCGGCCCGAACCTGAGACATCAGAAAGAAGCATAGCCACGATTGGAAAACTCTATTACCCCCCCCCCCCCCCCCGGTATGTTTAGTCCCTGCAGGCTCCTCAAACTGTACAGCTAATATTTGTTTTATATTTTAAATAAATTTTGAAAACAAAGCCAGGAAGCTGAGAGGCAGGGAGTATTTACTAAGTCAATCTGAGCTCTATATCTTCTGTCATAATAAAAGAAAGAAACTCAACAGACCTTTATATAATGGAGTAGGGTCACAAAGACAACATTTGCCCAGTGATCCAAAGTTTATGTCTCATTGGCAGAAAACAAGAGAAGGCGCAGTTGCTGGGAGTAATCCTATAGGAAAGATAGGGCAAATGGAGCGAATGGCACTTTATCTTACACCCTAAAACCCACAATTAATTTTCTTGAGCAATATTAATTTTGATTCATAATTGATTTTAATTGAATATTATTTCTTGAACATAATTAACTGCCAATTTTGGAGCACTACTTCCCACGTTTATGGATGTTGAAATTTAAGTGCTTGCCACTATGGGAGGCAGAACTCTAAGATGTTCCCCAGGAACCCCCATACACCTCGTATACACTCTGCATAATTTTACTCCTTAAAGGTGAGTGAAACTGGTAACTATTATGGGCTATCATTCCATGATTAGGTTACTGGTCAACTGATCTTGAGCTAATTAAAAAGAAAGCTCGGTATAGTATACATATGGATACAAAGCACATTACATATAGATGTGAATATGGCATAATGAAAAAAACTTTTTTTTTAAAGGTGGAGAGAAAGGGATTAAGAAAGAAAGAACAGAAAGGGTGAATCTGATCCAAGTACATCATATGTATGACAGATCAAAATGAAAAACACCGCTTTGTACAATTAATTTTCTCTAGTAAAAATGAAACGCCTCTGTAGGAGCACATGCAGGGACCAGAGGACAAGGAATGCAGGCCACCTTTAGAGCTGAAAGCAGCCCCTTTCCCATGGCCAATCAAAGAACAGAGGTTTCAGCCTAACAACCACAAGAATGAACAAGTATACAAGCTCGAAAGAAAATCCCAAGCTCCTGAAGGCAACACAGTCTCCAACTTTGATTTCAGTCTTGGGAGACGGGAGCAGAGAACCTGGAGATTGCTGATCTGGACTGCAAGTTCACAGATGGCTGTAACGCTTGTGAGAACCTGTTATAAACTATTAGAAAACAAATTACCCATGGATGAAAATATCGACTTTGCCGAAAATACATATACGTAAATTTGGAATCTTCAGGTGGGTGTTCATTCTGGCAGCACATAAGATAAAATGGAGCACAGGAGGATGGCATGGCCCCTGTGCAAGAATGCTATCTTTGATCAGAGGTTTGCAAGAAATCAGCATATTGACTACATAATGAGAGGAAGCATCATAATTTCATCTGCAGTCAGTTATTTGGAACCCACATTAATTCAAGAAGGAATATCTGCTTAATAATTTCTGCTCAAATGATTAAATCAAATGAATAATTTGTTAGGGAACTTTACCAAAACAGGAAATAGTCCAGAGCTGGCTTTTGATAATTCCCTCTACTGTCAAAAGATCTGTGGCAGCCCTGGCATGCCCAGGGTATCAACCCAGTAACAACCTGTGGAGTCCCTACTGCTCACTCTGTGCTCATCCCAAGACAGAAAAGCACTTGATTCCCATGTAATTTTCTTCCTCAAAAATAAGAATAAGCCCAAAAAGCAAGATCATTTGACTTTTCATTTTGTTATTCTAATTTTTCCAAAACTGCAGATCATACATCTCATGCAATCAAAGCATATGAATACAACTTTGAACTCATTTATACCTTTGCAAAAGGAATTACTTTAAAACCCAAGAGAAGCTTTCTAATTATAAATCTAGATAGACTTGTGCATTTAGAAACATTTTATATCAACTATTTATAGGTTTAGAACAGAATACAAATTTTATTTTTAATTATGATTCAAAAGTGCCATCTACTGGTTTCTACTAGGAATAGTACTCTAGTACTGAGGTTCATAAATCCTAACAAGAATTTCTCTGTGGTCTTACTATCCAGAACATTTTCAAGATTCTACCATCTGAGCCAGATGTTTTCCTTTTACTGTTTATTTGCTGTTAAAAACCTAAATTGTGGCCCAGCATTAGAAGAAATAAAAGATGTTAATACATGCTAATACATGTTGCTTATATCCTTTCTTATCCTAACTGTTTTACAGCTTTACCCTTAGCTCTTTTTCATTTGTTTCTCACCTTGTATAATTGTGTATGTGTGTGTGTATAAATATGTATGTTTAACTTAGTAACTACATTATACTTTTCCTTGGAACAAAGTGAAGTACAGATCAATCTCTAAATTGAGCTCAAGAGAAGTAAACATAATGAGGAGAACTAAACTGACCTCTGAAAATACAACTGAGCTTAAAGGAGTATGGTTATGGCCATCATCTCCTTTAAGGAGAGTTGGTTTGTAGACAAACAAATGTACATGAAGCAATTATAAAAGGCATGAAGAAAAGGCTGAAGATGTAGGCCAGCTTCATAGTGCTTGCCTTACATGTGGGGGCCTTGGGTTCAATCTCAAGAAAGAAAAACAAAAGCGAAAACAAAAAGAACATACATAAAGACCTGATAAGTCTGGTTAGGCCAGAAGTTCAGAAGGCCAAATTAGCAAAAAAAAAAAAAACACTGCAAAAATGAAGTGTAGCAAACATAATTGATCTGGCAATAGATGCTCTTGTAATGATGTCTCTGATGTGCAGCACTGTCCATCTTTTTTGAGCATATCTTTGTTACAAAAGTCCATTACCACTTGCCACTAGTTCGACTTTTAGAGGATAGATGTATGCATCATAAGGTATCTTGGAGATGAGACCTAATCCAAATACAAACTTCACTTGTTTCATGTAAATCACGGACTGGAGATAATTTAATACACCATTTTAAAATACCTAAATTTAATACCTAAAACAAAGCTTTATAGTACAAATTTTTCACTTGTATCATTGTTTTGGAGCTCAGCTTTTGTAGCATTTTGGATTTAACTTTTCAAAGAAGGGATGTTCAACTAATGGAGCTAAGTCTCATGTGCAGTAGAATATTTATCCACAAGCAAAAACCAAGTTTTCCAAGTCAAGGTAAAGTACTTTACCTAATGTCTTCATCTGTGACAATGAAAGCTTTGCAGAGGGGCTGAGATGTGTTTAGCCAAACAGCAGGGTTCTTTTCTACAGCTGGGGAGATTTGTCCTGTGATTGGTGCGGAGCTTGTGTGCAAAGCACTGGCAACAGCAGATAAAAGGGTCTCATCATTACTCCCTGGACCAACTCCTGCAACAAGAAAGAAGCACCACTGAGTGGAAGATTCCCACTATGCTGAGCAAACCCCACATGACACAACCGGTAGTTGTGTTCAGTGGGATCACCTATTTAAAATGCACATAAGCCAAAGCAACAAAGAACAATAAATGTCCACCTAATGAGTAGTAAGTACACTAACAAGGAATATTAAAATAACAGTAACAAAAGAATTGTGTTTTAAATTAAACTTTTCAATACATTTTCCAAAGTGACTAAACTTTGGAAAAGTCAGCCACATTTCCTCAAAATAGTGAAAACTATTTAAATAATCTGAATCCATTATAAAGGCACTATATTATAACAAGTATCCCAAATAATAAATCCTATAATAGTTTCACCTTGTATTTTGGACATTAATTTCCAGCAATGCTTCAATGATTGTTTTGTTTCAGAACTTGAAAGAAAAAGGCAGTAAAGCATACTACTCCTGCAGCTTCACCAGCCTTTTCAGACTTATAGAGTAAACACTTGCACATCTTGACTATTTGTAGAAAACCAGCATCATGGCAAAATCTAAGTGAACTGTTTTAAAGTTCTAAACTTACTTAGTTAAAGCAGTAATTTTCAAGAAGATGAAGCAATGAAACAATAGCCCAACTATAAATTATAAGGCTCTTGATCAATGTAGGATACATCAAGATTTAGAAGGCAAAGTTGTAACAACAGAAAAGTAATGCTTCCTTAGAACTTGGAGTTATCATGTGATTGGCAGATCCCATTAGCTGTTAGGGACCAAAGTGCAAGTTCCCTCTGCTACGTACAGCAGCAGCTTGTGGAGAGAATGACAGAAAGAGAGCTGTTAGCTGTTCTTTTGGTAAGAGGATAAGAGAAAGAGTAAATGTTGGGGCTGGAGGCTACTGTAATCAAGAAGCTTGAGAAACTTATGCAGCACAGACAGGCAGCACAAGCACACAATGAACCTATCCTTGAGCCAAAGGTTTCAAGCATTAAAAAAGAAAATGTGCAGTAATATGTTCATGGAAGTAACCCTACACCATGTAGAACTGCCATGTTCATTTTCCCTTCACTACAAGAGGTGCATCAACCAGCAAGAAACATGGCCATGAGTCAATTCTGAATCCACAGACTCAAGCTTGGCACACAGTAGGTACTTAATAAATATCTGCTCAACTAAACTTAAATAATACCTTGAAGACCTTTAGGTAGTTCCATGGTTTTTATAATTTGTTCTGTTACATCTGATGCACTAAGTCCTTGTAGCCTCTTCTCCCAGAAAAGCTGTAAGGCAAAATATCACTGTTAATAGATACATTCTTGACACAAGAAAGTAGCGCATCGATGCTGTTGAATAATGAAATTTAAACCATTTTGATAGTTTCCTATAATTCTCTCAACTTTTCCTTATAACAAGCTACATAATGCTCAAACATGAGTTATTTCAACACACCATAACTTTTTGTTTTTTGTTTTTGGTGCTAGTCCTGGGACTTGAACCAGGGTCTGGGTATTATCACTGAGCTTCTTTTGCATAAAGCTAGTGCTCTACCACTTGAGCCAAAGCTCTATTTCTGGCTCTTTTGGTTCTTCATTGTAATCTTACTGACTGTCCTGCCCAGGCTAGCTTCAAACCACAATCCAGACATGAGCCACCAGCACCCAGCATAAATCTTTTAGGTGACATTACTCAAAATATGTTTTGTTATTTTATGCAATCGATTCATTTTATAGTATTCAAACTGTTTATGCTATATACCATAGTCAATTTTTATAAGGTATCTTCCAAAGAATATAATTTAATTTAAAGCTCATGTGGCATGAAATTTTAATGTTAAACTTATTAGGGAAAAAGAAATAATTAAGACAAGTATCAGTCTCTGTATCCAAATCATTAAGCAAAAACCGAGCCTACATAGGTGTTTCTAAGACAATGATGTCTACCCCTTCAGCATACTTTACAGGGGAAAAAAGGGACCAAATTTTTTTATTAAATAGAAGCCTTCTAAAATAGGTTAGTACTATCTGGCTTTTACACTGGCTAACCTTCTCCCTGTTACAAAGGGGTAAGTCACACCTTAGTCGTTCAGCAGCCCCAGGCCATCATTTGGATATGTATGAGTATACTAGAAGGTTCTTCATTCCTTAGGGGGCTACTGAGGTATACAATCGTTTATGGAAACACTAAATTATCCAAATAGCTGTGTTTTTTAACTTTTTTGTCCTTGTTACACTTTAGTCTTTCTAATTAGCCACTATTTCTCATTTACATCTTTCATTCAGCGTATATTTATTGAGTTCCTACTATGTGCTATGCATGGCCTGTGGGTGCAATAGCCAATAAGGTAAATCTTGCCTTCATGCTCAAGCCTTCTTTCTTTTCTAGTCAGCCTCATATTTACTGAAGACAAAGGGGAGCGGAGGGGAGATTCTGGAGACTCTCTTTCTGGTATCTTAAATCATGGGTTAAAGACACACAGTAATGTGTTACAGACTGAAAACAGGAGTTACTACACTCAGCATAAGGATATGAAAGACACACAAACCCATGCTGAAGTCCCAGCCCCAAAGCCCACAAGAGGTATGACTTTGACATGTTCTACAGCTTCTTCAGAAGCTTTTGCATTCCCCCTCTGCAAACAAAGCAATGACTTTCACGTCACATGACTGGGAATTAAAGAAGCACAGCGCCTGTCACATAGGAATAAGGCTATATGTTTCCTTCCAGCAAATTTTGGTCAGTCTTAGGAATAATTGCCTCCAATGAATTTAAAGATATGGTAGTATAACTATAGTTATTACAGAATAGCAGTATGAAAAGGAATAAACAGCAACAAAAAGCTTTCTGTCCTCTAAGTACCTTTGGTATACAGCTACATCTCCTTTTTTCTCCCTACAAATTATATCACCAGTGAGAAGAACATTAATCTTCAGAATATCAAGGGTTGAATTAAGATAATAATTGATGAATGTAATAAATATCCCTTAATAAATATCCCAAGAAACGCTGTTTACTATTTACTCTTTGGTAGAAAAATGTCCTTTTTCTTTTGAATACCACCATATTTATAGAAAAAGCAAAGAAAACAAGTCATTTAATTTCTAATCAGAATAGGAAGACCTCAGAGATGTGTATATGAGAATGTATACATACACACTCAGTCCTTTATGGGCTCTGCATATATTTCAACCAACTACAGACCAAAAATATTCAGAAAAAATTGTGTCTATTGAACACTTACAAATGTTTTCCCACTGTCATTATTCCATAAACAATTCAGTGTAACAACTACTTACATAACATTTACATTGGATAAAGTATTACAAGACACTTAGGCATAATATAGATGGGAGGATATTCACAGATAAATGCCAGTATTATGCCATTTGCTGAAAGAGATCTGGGTATCTGCGGATTTTGGTATCAGCAGAGGGTCCTGGAACCAATTCCCTGAGGATACTGAAGGATGACTTACAATATAATTTGATTTTCAAAAATAAATCAACACACTAAAAACTAAAAGCATGTGAACTGCGAACATACATGATTGCCAATATTTTATACCTAAAAATTCTAGTTTCGGTTGTTAAAAGATTATTTTTGATCCTCTCCTTTTCAGGAGAGGAGAGGGCCTTCTGGAAGTTTAACTAGGCATGCATGCTTGAGAGGCAGGCACTCTACCACTTAAGCCATGCATACTTCCAACCCAATCCTGCCATTTTTACTTCTTTTACTTTGTCAGTAGGAAGGAAGGTAATACAGAAAGGGAAATTTTGCAAAGTAAATCTTCACTTAAAACATGAGTATAATAGCTCCAGATTTCATCAAGTCCCAGTAGCACGGAGTGTCATTTGACTGACACCCCTCAACTACAGCTAAATCAGAATCTGATAAGCATGGGCAGACTTTGCTCAAGTTCCTTTGATATTGAGCATCACCTACAGAGTTCAGTAGCAGAAAATATGGAATGCTATGCCAAGAAAATAGATATGTGTGTGTGTGTGTTTGTGTGTGTGTGTGCGCGTGTGTGCGTGCGTGTGTGTGTCTGTGTGTGTCCTTGCCCATCCATTCCCAGGGAAGTAAAGGGAATGGGAAAACGTTGGAGAGGGAAGAAGGCCAGGATGAAAAGAAAACAGTAAGGCAAGGCCACTTCCTGATCACATCTCTCTAGGTTACTAATTCATTTTTGCTCTATATCCATCTTCTCAGTCTATTCTCCATTTTATTCTTTTCAAGGTATTCTAATAGGGCTTTCTATATTGAAAATGCACTTAAATTTACATAGGGGCTAGGAATGTGGCTTCGTGCTGCAGTGCTTGCCTAGAATGCATGAAGTCCTGGGTTCAATTCCTCAGCACCATATACACAGAAAAAGCTGGAAGTGGCACTGTGGCTTTAGTGGTAGAGCGCGAGCCTTGAGCAAAAGCAGCTCAGGGACAGCGCCCAGTCCCTGGATTCAAGCCCCAGGACTGGCAGAAGAAAAGAAAGAGAGAGGAAAAACATAGGGCAGCTATTCTTTTCAACACTGTGCTAGTCAGTTGCCAGAGTACCCTGAAAAGACAAGGCTACAGGAATAGCCATTGGAGATTGGGTGGAAGGAGCACGAGGCACTTCCTTGGAATTTAGGTTTACAGTCTCAGGTTTTTAATAAACCCGTATTTAACCCAGATGAGACAATGACCAAGGTACAGTACATTCCTTTCAGAGAGGTTCATACACACTCCCTCCCTTCCTCCAGGACCACTCTACTTTATTACCTTGTCACCATTTCTATCCAATTGTCACAAAATATGCCCTTATCACAAAGAAAAAAAAAAAACTCCTCTCCTCAAATTCTATTTTTTTTCCATCTTTTTTCATTAGCTTTGTAGCCTTCTTTGCAGCCACTTTGTAGCCTTCAAGCCTTTAGAAAAAGTACCACAGGGGACATGTCTTCCTCAGCCTAAGTCAAAAAGCTTCCCCAACCATCCTAAGGTCAGACCGTATCACTGACAGCACGACTCTCTCCAGCTATGGAGATCGTCCTGCTTCACCACAGGTCCTGCTCTCTTCCAGCACACTCTATTCTGGAAACCTGACTTCACCTGCCTAATCCAATGATGTGTCTCTCTCAACTTAATCTTGTCATCTGATATGACTTCAAGTATTCAATAAATACACCAAAGGAACAGTGATTTAACAATTGCATAAAATCCAAAAATGTGTGTGCTATCATTCTTGGTTATTACATGCCTCTCCAATCCACTATTAGAAAACTAATAGTTCTCGCATGTACATCACCTTCTATTGCTAATGGTCTAGGCAATATCATAAACTGGTAAGAGAGAAACAGGACAGGATTAAGTCATCTAAACTCACAAAAATGTCTAAAACATGGATGGGGCAACGCACTTCTGGAGAAAGCATCTTAGTGGTCAGTAGAGCTAGTTGTCAACCTTCCTCCTCACAGTTCTCTCCACATAGGACATCACATAGGACATCAGGGGAGCCCCATGCAAGTGCTTCAGCCTCTCTGTCTTAGCCTCCCAGATGACAAACAGGATGGTATATCACAAAAGCTGCTGCTTCAGTGAGATGAGCCAGCAAATTTATTTACTAAAAGTAAAACTACCTCAGAATACAACTGGTGCATTTTCATGAACTTGGTCATTGGGAAATTTGTCAACTTACAAGAAGAGAATCAGAGAGAAAAAATAAGGATCACAAAAACAAAAACTCCTCACAACCATATACAAACACTCATACAACAGATCAAGGTTGATCATGTTTATTATTACCCTCCATCAGCCTGAGCTTATTAATATGTACTACAAACAGATTTGTGTTCTTTGCAAAGTCAGGACAGCTTACATCTTGGCAAAACATACAAGCAAAATATTTTGCTAGGCAAAAAAAATATATACTTTGCTAGGCAATTCAATAGTTGAGAGTAACTGGCATTAATTGGCATCTCCTGCTCTCTAGAACTCTGCTAGGTGGAAAATAAGCAAAACTCTGTAATAACTGCAATAATGAGGACATAAAATTATCCTTAATTCAAAGAATCTAGGAAGGCTTTTAGAAAGAAGTAACTCTAGAAAACTGTGTAAAATATTTTATAGGCACACAGAAGAGGAAAGAATACTTCTAGCCAAGGAAACAGCTTAAGCAAAGCCCAGTGTTTCTAAGTAATTTTATACTGAACAATAACCAAGGCAGTTTGTTTTAAATATTATCTTCTAAAGTCTCGCCCTCAGAAATTCTGTCCTACAGGTCTGGGTTTGTTTTATTTAATTAGTTTATCTATCTATCTACAAATACCCAGGTGATTCTGATACAGGTATCAATTATCTTGGATTGAGAAAGACTGGTTTGGTTTGAGAGAGAATAGTAGTACACACAGAGAGGTGGTATCCTATAACTCCTGAGTTTTAATTCTAATTATACCAGAAGAAGTAGAAATTATTCTAGCATGTTGGTTGTAAAAGACTGTAGGATGATACTAACCTTCCTACTCTTTCATTGCAGGAGAACATGTATTAAAATGCATTTTAAAGTCTACCCAGGTGGGTACCAGCTCAGGCTGTAAATATTTTTTGGTGGTGGTAGAAAGTGGAAAGGAGAGTAGAGTAGAGAAAGAAAACCTCTACACCATGCACAGTACTTAGGGAAATGCTGTAATACAATTGCATCCTGTCAATTTCTCAGAAGGAGCAGGACAACACAACACAGTTCTGACTGGATCTATGTAGTACAGAGGAGCTGTCCTCTAATTCCTTATTAAAATAACCCAAGAAGTTTTCCTTCTTGAAGCTCTTTACTGGGAAGAACCATGGAAAGAATTGCTACAAGGATCCAAATAGCTAGAAGTGTGGATAAAGAATCAGGAAATCCCAGGGGCTGGCAGAGCATTACAGAAGAAGAGACAGAAGCCTAGAGAAGATCAGAATGTTGTTCTATTTCTACTCCAGTGGAGAATATAGACAGCTTTTAATTAAGATTTCCCAAAAGTATAATTTTCCTCCTATTTTGAGTCTACCCATTTCTATATTATGATCACAGTACAGACTTTAGAAAAACCTCAAAAGGGCTTTGAGTTTATTTCACAAATAGAAGATAGGAGAGAATTGGGAAACAGAGATGTTTCCATGTTACAATAAGTCAAGAAGGAAAAAAAGCCCTAAGCAGTCCTGGAAGTCTAAGTCTAAAGCAGTGTTTCTCAACCTTGGCAGTATAGACACTTGTGTTAAATACATAGCAGTTTCCTTGATCTATACTCATTAGATGTCAATAGCATAATCCCAGTTGTAATAATGAAAAGTTGTCTCTGGTCATTGCTAAACATCTTTGGGTCTTGGGGGGGGGGGGGCAGGGAGAAACAAGAGAGAGAGAGAGAGAGAGAGAGAGAGAGAGAGAGAGAGAGAGAGAGACAGGAAGGCAAGATATTTACAATTAGCAGAGACCCAAATACCAGGAGGCATATACCACCACTATACTACCAGCTGCTTGCTCACTCTTAAAGAGAACCCCTATCCAGCTCCTCCTTTATGGACTTTGTGAGACCCACCTAAGTAGCCTGACCTTAGTATCTCTTTTGCCCCTGCCAGACAACTAAGCAGTTGGAGGACAGCCAGTTACTGGTAAGTAAAATAAAGCAGAACTAGACAAACACAACTTGATAGGAACATGGCCATAAGCAGTAATTATTTTTAATAATTTAGAAACATTTTAGATTATACGATCATTTATAGGCTGTTCTGAGATACTAAAACCATTATAATATTGTTTCTGTTGGAAGATGCAGATTTCCCAATATTTAAGATGTGAAATTTGGTATTATAACTCATAAGTTTGAAAGCAAGTTATGTAAGATATTAGAAGGCACTTTCTTAATTTGCTACAGGATTAGGGGTCATGCACATGAGTCAATCTATCACACACTATTGAGAAAAGTGCCAGCCCAAAAGAGTGACTTCAAGGGTTCAAATAAGGTATAGCAATAATGTAGAACACACAGTAGAGAAGAACATCTTAATGTCCACAAATTCTTAGTACAGTTATCACATAGTACACAGTTATCATATTTGGCTACTTCTAAGCTAAAGCTCCAGGGGGAAAATTGAACCACAAAAAAGTGCAACTTACTTCAACCCTCATAAATCATCTTAAAATGCATTTTCCATTTTGAAAATATAACCTCCACTAGAAGACAAATGCACTAACCATACTTTAGCATTGACATTCACTGACTAAAGTCAATAGTGAAACAAAGACAGACTGAAAATTCCGCTACGTCCAAACTCTTGCTTCCCTTTGTTAGTTGTAGATACCATAAGCTAAACATTAGCCCTATACCACAGAGCCTGTAATAACGGACTCTATGCCTGACCAGAAATCACCAGGTGCTAAATTCAAATATCCTGAATCTCTAAAAATGTCCTCCTTCCACCAGGGAAGGAGGTGTCCCTGCATTCACAGAAGTAAGCATTCTGCTGCCTGCTAATACTATCCCCAAATCAGGCCTCTTATAAACTGCTGTTTCAAAATAAACCTATATAATACCTGAGTTGTATCATTATAGTCAACAAAAACAACTTAAATATGATGGGCTGCCAATATCAAAGGACCAACATGTACAACCTCTTATTTGTCATAGTGTTCTAGAAGAAAGAACTAGACAATGACAAGAAAATTATGATGCAAAGCAAAGCTTGATTCATGTGGTGTGCAAAGCACAATGTGATCTCCTGTTAAAGAAAAAAAAAAGGACTAAAGAGAAAGGAGGAATAAAGCATAAGGCCAAATTCAGTTTGATGGAGACAAAGGAACTGGAATTATCTGCTGTGGTCATGTCTAAATTATGCCATGAATACTCTCTTTTTTTTCCCTCTGGTTGTGGAGCTTAAACTCAGGGCCTAGGTGCCATCCGAGTCTCTCTGTGGTCAAAGCTAGCACTCTACCACTTGAGCCACAGCATCACTTCTGTTTTTGAATGATTAAGTAGAGATAAGAGACTCAAAGGGTCTTTTCTGCATGGGTTGGCTTCCAGCCGTGATCCTCAGATCTCAGCCTCCTCAGTAGCTAGTATTACAGGCGTAAGCCACCAGTACCCAGCCATGAATACTCTCTTAACTCACACATTGGTATATAATGCTTGTCAAATACCTGAAAGGTACAGTCATAGAATAAGACTTTCATTCATCATGCTTAAATTATTCATGTGTGTTGTCTCTCATTTGTGGATGTTGAGCTCAAAATACGAACACACACAACGATATATGTATATAGAGACATCAGGTTTGCTAATGCAAAGTATATGTAGGAGTAAGACACAATAGTGTAAATTCTTTGAACAATTGACAGTTTAACAAAATGAACACTGGGAAGCTAAAACAAGTTTTGAATGGAGTTCTAGTATGAGTGGGGTGGGGTGGACGAACGGTAAAAGGAACAATCATAATACTCAATGTATGAGTGTGAAAAAGGAAGTGGGGACTTGTAACTGTAGGGAATGGAGAGATGGAAAGAAGAAGGAAGGAGAATGATGGAGAGGTGACTCTGAACGAGATGGAGTGTACATATAAAGAGCTGTCTTAAATGTTAACCTACTCATACAAGCATTTGAAGATTAAAAATAATTTTTTTCATATGCTACTTCATAGAAAAGTTTGGAGAGTAAATTTTTATTGATACTAGGCCCATTCAGAGGCTGAAGCACAATCCTCCTCCTTTGTACTTGTCACTTATCAGCACACTTGGAATTATTTGTTCAGTGTTTTACTTCCCTAACTACACTTGAGGGCATGGTTCAGGTCTAACTTCTTTGTCTATGCAACATCTGTCATGTAAGTGCCATTAGATGTTACTGAATAAATTAGCCAGTTATTTCAAAATCCACTCAATTGGAGGAATTTTGATTTTTAATAGTCAGGCTTAGTTGCTCACCAGAAGAGAGGCCTTTCAGAAAAAGCTTTTTGAAATCAAATTCAATAGTGCACATTAAATACGTAAATTTTTATAGTAGGTCATTAATAGGTAATATTTCTTGTTTAATTCCAATAAAGCACAAAATAAAAATATACATGTATTATTTAAAACATGACATTAAGTGACCTCTAGAATTAAAACTAGGTTATAAATCCTCAAAAGGGGAAGAGAAGGAAAGAGAAAGAGATAGTTGAGGGGAAAAGAAGGGAAGGGATAGATGGAGAATTACTATACACCTATAGTAATTTTAAAAGTATAGTCTTATAAAAGAATACATAAACCAATAAAATGACCAGGAAAGACTAACATGCAAGCAGATCAAAGGAACAGCAAAAGGTTAAAAATACCACTTTCATAAAAACATTTTGTCTATGAGAAAGAACAGCAATAGCAGGGCACTGGTGGATCATGCCTATAATCAATCCTAGCTACTCAGAGAGGCTGAGATCTGAGATCACTGTTAAAAGTCAACCCAGGTGGAAAGTCCCTGTGAGACTCTTATCTCCAATTAACCACTAAAAAGCTGGGAGTGGAACTGTGGCTCAAAATGCTAGAGCAATAAGTAGCCTTGTACAAAAAGAGCTCAAGGACAGCACACCAGGCCCTTTTGTTCAAGCACAAAAACAGAAAAAGAAAAGGAAAACAACTAGGCATATAGCAGAAATTCTGAAGTACCAAGAGAGATTAATTGCAATGACAGAAAATGTAGCATACAAATGACTAAAACACCAAGAACAAACCAGACATGCTGGTGTAAAGCTATGATCCTAGCACTCTGGAAGTTGAGGAAGAGAACTTAAAGCTTGAAGCCAGGCTGGGCTGTGAGAATTTTGAGGGAAAGGAGTATGATGGCATCACTTGTGCTGCCCATGGATATACATCATGTAAACCTTATTTAATCTGTTTACTCAAAACTCTGACACTCTCTCTGAATGAATGTAGAGAGAAAACTGTGTTCATCTACCACTGTGGGACCTCAAGAAACAATGCCTAAAATTAACAAGAAAGCATAACCTATAATGCTCAACCTCTCTAGCCATAGAAGAAATGCAAATCAAAAAAACCCTGAGATACCACCTCATCCCAGTTAGAATGCTATAAACAAGAACTCTAATAACAACAGATGCTGGAGGGGATGTGGACAGAAGGGAACCCTACTACATTGTTGGTGGGAGTGTAAACTTGTTCAACCACTTTGGAAAGCAGTATGGAGGTTCCTCAAAAGACTCCTCATAGAGCTCCCCTATGACCCAACAATCCAACTTTTGGGCATTTACCCGAATGATCACAAACAGGACCATACTAAAGCTACCAGCACAACTATGTTTATTGCAGCATTATTTACCATAGCTAAGATATGGAACCAACCCAGATGCCCCTCAGTAGATGAATGGATCAAGAAAATGTGGTATATACACACAATGGAATTCTATGCCTCTATCAGGAAGAATGACATTGCTGCATTTGTTAGGAAATGGAAAGACTTGGAAAAAATTATATTAAGTGAAGTAAGCAGGCCCAAAAAAACATAGGTCCCATGGTTTCCCTTATTTGCAATAACTAGTGTATGTCTGAGACAAGCAGAAAAGGTCAGATAAGTTGATGTTAGGGAAATGGACCCTAAGATATGTACTCAAATGTTTTTTTCTTTTATGCAATTGTTTCTAACACATTTATAAGATGATTTCTTTGTTGCTTTGTATGTCCCTCCCCCACAATATAACCCCTGCTTTCACTGTATTTGATATTGGTATAATTTGTGGAGGGGAAGGAAAAAACAAATCGTTTAAATAGGGATCAGGTGGACCCATTGCGACAATGAGATGTACAAGTCGTTATGTCGAAAAACGAACTTTTCAACTTTGGGGCGGGGATGGGAAGGGATAGGAAGGGGAAACAAAGGCGGAGGCAACAATGCTTGATTAGAAATGTACTCATTATCTTACCCATGTAATTGTAACTCCTCTGTACAGTAAAAAAAAAAAAAAAAAAGAAAGAAAGAATTCTAGAAACACAGTGGGGAGGGGAAAGGGTAGTGGAGGAAGGGGGGGGGGGAGATGGGAAGGGATAGCAAGGGGAAACTAAGGAGGAGGCAACAATGCTTGATAAAAAATGTACTCATGACCTTGCTCATGTAATTGTAACCGTTCTGTATGGTGTTTTCACAATTAAAAAAAAAAGACTAAAAAAAAGAATGAACAACGGTTTTGTGAATGGTAGAAGACAAAATGTTATAGTAAACTACTTTTATGAAAAATAAGTTTTTAATATTCACTTTTTATTTATATTTCTGGTTTTTAGAGAAGTGTAACTTTCCAAAAAAATTCATGGGAACCCTCACTCAAGATAGTTGTCACATTTTTTAAATATGTAGAAAAATATATTAGATGTACATAATAAGCTATGTATATTTTTTAATTCATGCATAATGTTATAACTATAACATATAACTATAGCTCTCTCTTCCTCTATAAAAATGATATGCTAATACATCAAAATTGATTTTTACTAAGTTTTTTATTGTGAAAATATAGTACAGAGGGGTTACAGTTACATCAGCAAGGTAATGAGTACATTTCTTATCAAGGATTGTTGCCTCCTTCTTTGTTTTTCCTCTACCACCCCTTCCCTCCCACCTCCACAACTATACTCGCCCCCCCCCCCCCATTGACTTTTCTCTCACGGGCTCCAACTCATCTTTTTTTTGGTCAGTTGTGGTGCCTGAACTCTGGGTCTGGGTGCTGTTCCTGAGCTCCTCAGCTCAAGGCTAGCACTCTACCACTTAAGCCACAGCACCACTTCCAGCATTTTTTTTTCTGATTATGTGGTGCTGAGGAATCAAACCAAGGGCCTCATGCATGCAAAGCAAGCACTCTAACCCCTCTACCACTGAGCCACCTTCCCAGCCCCCAACCCTGGATATCCAATGATTACTTAACAATATACATTTTCTAATTCAAATTCATATCTCGCTATATTTTTAATACTGAGCTGTTTTTAATACTTCCATATTCCTGTCAATTACGCCATTCTGCTAGTCAAGGTAACTGAGTCTTCACACAGACACAGCTGACCAACCAATATATTTTGTCAACTATTTCATGACCAGAATAAAACAAGTTTTATCATTAATGTCCTAACTACCAACCAAAGTTTTTGGGTTTTTTTCAACAAACTCCTAGCACTAAGTCAGTCATAATACATAAAACAGACAGGGGAGTACGACCTCTGTCTGGAATGCTTGCCTCTCCTGTACCCTTCTACTTTTGAAGACCATACATCCTCCCACTCTAGGACCTCCTCCACAGGTCCTATAGTACATACTTTATGTGTGTCTGACTCTCCTTTCTCCCTATCACACTACATGGCAAGCCCCACAAAAAGCAGGGACTTTGTTCAAAATGTCTGGCATAGGCTGAAAGCTAAAAAAAAAAAAAAAAAAATGGTACTTGAATAACTCAACTCATTAGCTCAATTCAAGAAACCCACATGAAAGACTGTCATATGACAGCAATGAACCGCCATAATAAAATCATAATCAGAAAAGGAGAAAGAGGATCTCTAAATCCAAATTTGATTAATCAATTGTAGTAACATCTAAATTTGGCAGAGAAGATTCTGAAACAACCAGCTGGAAAAAGAACAGCAAGAAATATGATCAGGGTTTATACAGATGAGAAAGTTGAATAGCATACTCAAAAATCTAAAAACAGAGTTCTAAATATTATGAATAAAGAACAAGACAAGAAAATGAGAAAAGTAAAATGAAAGTAAGTGAAAACCAAATCAAGAAGGATTTTGTAAACCACGTTAAGGGGTTTGGAATTTATGCTAAAAACTTAACAACCACAGGAGTGGTGGGTCACACTGTAATCCCCACACTTGGGAGGCTGAAGCAACAGAGTCATGAATTCAAGAAACAGCCTTCACTACATAGCAAGATGTCTCAAAAAATGAATAAATAAAACTAGCAGCAAGCACCAAGAGTTTTCAGCAGAATAATACTATAAAATGTTTGTATCCGAAAAGCTTCTGATATAATATAAAGACTGAATTGAAGGGAGGAAGACAGGAAGCAGAGAGATGAAGTAGGGATGGACAAGATAACATTCGCACACAGTCATTGGCTGAGATGTTTAGGATAAAAGATAAGAATAACCACGGATTACATGCATTTCTAAAGCCCAAAGAAGAAAGCAGGTTTCTAGTATATTAAGAGTTAAATAAGATAAATGAGAGGTGCTGTTGGAACTTTCAAGTGAACAATGTAGGGGCAGACTGGTGCAAGCAACATGAAGCTCAGGATAACAAGGTAGATGAGAATCACTAAGCCGCAAGTGGTAATGAGGACAAATAAGGTAACACACAGAGAAGAATGTGTTGATACTCTGGGAAACTCCAACAGTTTAAAAAATGGACAGAGAAAGAAGAATCTAGTAGGAGGATTGAGAAAAAAGAATGGAGGAAATCTAAGAAAGTCTCACACACACACACACACACACACACACACACACACACACACATATACACACACACACATATACACACACACACAGTCATTCAAAGGCAGGGGTTAGTCACAGAGTACCTAGGGCCAAACCAGTTCAAGTAATTTAAGGACTGAAACTTGTCCATTCAATTTGTAAGGACAGTAATTTTCAGTTCCCACTACCTCAAATAAAACCTTTATTTGTAACCAACTTATGCCCTCATGGTTTTCCTGTTCTCAAATAACAGCTTTAGAAATCGACTCTCTCAACTGCAGTATTCTCTAGCTTCTATTCCCTTTCTTAAATCCTACTCAATTTTCAACGTTTAGCATTTGTCTCTCACCTTCTCTAAAGTTTACCCCAAATTCCTACTAAAGTAACATCGCCCTTCTTATACACTCATAGCATTAGGTGCTTGTACAAGGCATCTCCCAAACACGCTCCAAAGTAATAATTTTAAGTAGGATGGCACATACTATATGTTTTCTTTGCCAAGACAACCAACAATTTTTCTATCTAGAGTTAAGGAATATAATCTCCCCCATATATTCTTAAACTGATCTGTATCTCAATCATAAATACACAATAAGATTATTCTAAAAGTAACTCAGATTAGGAGGAAGTAAATGTTGCTAGAATGACAAAATGAACAGTATTTGGGGGGGTTACAATAACTAAATAGTGAAATATGTTACAGATTTCGCAATGTCTTTAACATATTATATGGCTGTAAAATTTATGTTTCATCTGGAAGGTTTCTTACATTGTCAGCCATTTAATCTAAAAGAAAAGGCTGATTTCTGAGAGGGAGTAGTGTTAAGTTTTATCTTTTTTTTAAGTTTTCTTATCTTTTTGAAGAAAGATTAGCACACAAAATCAAAGGAAAAATATACAATATAAAGTGGAAAATACAAATGCATTCTTCACTGGCTTTCAATAAAGCAAAACAAGAACAAGCAAAGATTGAAGGGACAAGTTGGTTAGAAACAAAGTTTATGGGAAGTAGGAGCTGAGAATGGTCCATGTTTGTTAAGGTTTCCTTTACAAGTTTTTAAGTGACATTTGTTTCTTTATAAAAAAAAATTAGAACAGATCAAAAAAATGCTCACATTACTCCTACAACATAAAGTGAGTATTTTATATCTTGTAAGAAATATAAGCAACAGTCATAGACGACCAATCACTTTAAAAGGTAAGGCCTTAAATATAAACATGAATGATAATACATACACACAAACCAACTGACTAAAGGACTGTATGCTTAGAGGAGGACTCCAAAGGAATAATTCCTCTAAACAACTAATGTACTGTTTATCAAAATGAATACCAAAAGTGAAAATATGTTTAGGGGGAGGACAAAGGAGTGGGCATGTGAATGGAAGGAGGAAGGGTAGCAAATGTAGTAGTTATATTCAATTAACATTATGGACAAAATGAACTTACTATGTAACTCAAGGGTAGGGACAAGAGGTAGAAAATGGGGGAGAATGACGGAAGGGGTAACATTGACAAAGAAGCATTGTACTCATAATCTGATTTAGGAAATTATAACCCCTTTGCACAAGTGCTTAATAAAAACACAAAGTGAAGTAAAAAAATGAAAGGCTTTATCAGTATCCTGTAACTTAATAATTAAAACAAAGTATATAAAGAAGATGAAGTTTCTTTGATTTGAAGACAAAAGGGAAGAATCAAAGATGAGAGTTACCAAAGAAAGTAAGAGCCAGGATGGTGAGTTTTCCATCTATTCAAAGACTTATTGTAGGAAAGATATTCTTAATAAGAAATCATAACAAATCAATTAAAACTAACAAGATTCTTAGGATGTATTTTATGCATCCTGTTGAATAAGGACATGACAATAATCTAACAGTCTGAGAGTTAGTGGAGCTCCCTCCACTTCAGGTTTCTTTTCAATCTAATAAAAAGACACTATCAAAAATGCTGGTATTTCTTCTTGACTCAGACATATACTAGTTATTGCAAATAAGGGAAACCATGGGGCCTATGTTTTTATTGGGCTGTTTACTTCACTTAATATAATTTTTTCCAAGTCTTTCCATTTCCTAACAAATGGGGCAATGTCATTCTTTCTGATGGAGGCATAGAATTCCATTGTGTATATATTCCACATTTTCTTGATCCATTCATCTACTGAGGGGCATTTGGGTTGCTATGGTAAATAATGCTGCAGTAAACAAAGTTGTGCTGGTAGTTTTAGTATGGTCTTGTTTGTGATCATTTGGGTAAATGCCCAAAAGTGGGATTGCTGGATCATAGGGGAGCTCTATGAGGAGTCTTTTGAGGAACCTCTATACTACTTTCCAAAGTGGTTGAACAAGTTTACACTCCCACCAACAATGCAGTAGGGTTCCCTTCTGTCCACATCCCCTCTAGCATCTGTTGTTATTAGAGTTCTTGATTATAGCCATTCTAACTGGGGTGAGGTGGTATCTTAGTGTTGTTTTGATTTGCATTTCTTTTATGGCTAGAGAGGTTGAGCATTTCTTCATGTGTCTATTGGCCATCCTTCTTTCCTCTTCAGAGAAGTTTCTCTTTAAGTCTTTAGCCCACTTATTTATTGGGCAGTTGTTTCTTTGAGGATTTGTTATTGGGGTATTTAATTTTTTGAGGTCCAGGTATATTTTAGATATGAGACCCTTGTCCATTGTATGACTAGTTAGGCGAAATGAACCCCATGATAAGGACACAAGTGGTGTTTTCTTTCTTGTTATTGTTTCTAACATATTTATAAGATGATTGTTTTGTTGCTTTGTATGTCCCTCCCCCATGTTATAACCCCTGTTTTCACTGTATTTGATGCTGGTATAATTTGGGGAAGGGAAGAGGAAAAAAACAAATTGTTTAAATAGGGACACAGGTGGACCTATTGCAACAATGAGATGTACAAAATGCTATGTTGAAAAACAAACTTTACAACTTTGGTGGGGAGGGGTTGGGGAAGGAGTGCAGTCGTGGAGATGGGAGGGCAGGGATGGAAGGGGAAAAACAAAGGAGGAGGCAACAACTCTTGATAAGAAATGTACTTATTACTTTGCTCATGTAATTGTAACCCCTCTGTATGGTATTTTCACAATAAAAAAACTTATTAAAAAGAAAAAAAAGAAAAATGCTGGTATTCCCTATCACTATGACTACTTATCTTCTCATAACCAGGTTTTACAAATTCATTTTCTACTTCACAACTTTAATTCTGGGCAGAAATAAATACTGAATTCTCTACTCAATTCTATTTAACACAACTTCTTTTACATATACTAATATGTACTTTTTAAGCTAAAACATTTATCAGAAATTTATTATCTATCAATTTTACAGAATTAACACCTGATTATAATTAAACACCTTAGGCATATGATGAACTAGGCACAGAAACAGTAATTTTTACAATTGCTTGTCATCTAAATTAATTACTTCCAACTATTCAGAGGTGGAATCTAGTTTTTTTTAAGTTTAAAAAAAGTTAATCTTACCTCTGGAGCTCAAACTCAACATTTTAAAAAGAATTATAATACCATTAGCTTGTCTTAGTATTTTTAGAAATGTTAGCTAAAGGAACTTCAGAAAGAGAAATTTCACTGCATGAAAAATAACTGCAATGGAATAGTCATCAATTTATACTGTCAATCTAATTTTAAAAATCTAAAGTGATGAGTTTCCAACAATCTACCTAATATGGTTAAGAAACTCGTGCCTCAATTCTTACATTGAAGATAATGAAGCAGGAAAGAAAACTAATGCCTTAGTACAATCATAAGTATCTAAAAAATACTGTCAAGTTATTTAAGGATAAAGTATAAAATGGCCCACGCTTTTAGAAAAGTAAATGAAAAATAACTTTGACACTTCCTATCTATGCAAGCTATAAAAAAAAAAAAAAGATTAAACCCTCAAGAAAATGAGTTAAAATGACATTACATTTTATGGTAAAGAGGGAAGAAGGACTTATCTTTCATGACACTTAATTTTGAAATAATTGCACAAACCATGATAATAAAAAAGTATTCAATATATCAAAGGAGCAACCAATCTGGTTATCTCAACTTTAAAATTCGAAGTTGCCTGTCTTTCTTTATAAACACTTCTAGTAATGGTACATTGAAAAATCTATGACTGAATTTAGGTACAAAAAACAATGTTTTTGTACCCAAAAATGTTAAAATAACAAGCATGTAAGCTGGGCACCGGTGACTCACGCCTGTAATCCTAGCTGAGGCTGAGATCTGAGGATTGCAGTTCAAAGCCAACTCGGGCACAAATGTCCATGAGACTTATATCTCCAATAAACCCGAGCTGAGGGACACTGCCCAGGCCCAGAGTTCAAGCCCCATGACCGCCAAAAAAAAAAAAAGAAGACAAGCATGTATAACTAACTATTCTTTAAGCAAACCTGTGGGTTTAGAGACTACATTGAGTATGACTTAGCAAAGAGGGGGCTAATATCTATTAAATACCATCAGTTCTCAGAAAACAACTCAAATTTCCAACGTAGAACAGCTTTACTAAAGATTATATTCTACCTTTACTTTTGGGGACTTCTAAAGAAAACTATTTTAACTCAAGTACATCTTTTCAAAAATGTTACTTATTAAGACACTTGATGAAAAACAATTTTCAAACACCAGAAAACAAAAGGATAAGATGTTCAAGACTCTAGCAAGAAAATGAGAAAGAACACAACTAGCAAACAGTTTTATCAAGGAGGGTAGAGGTCAAGATGATAGATTTCCTCACTTGTTGAAATGGATACACCAGAACTACCAGCAATTTGGTGATAATTTTGGGTGTAGTACTAAAATAGAAGGGAAAAGCATCACACAGAAAGCTGTATGGCCTAAAGGAAACCTAACTGTTGACAAGAGCCTAAGGGCACATGCAAGTACGCATCTTTATACTGGATGTGATACACTTACATGGCCCCTGTTGAATCTCTTGGGGACCAACAGTAAAGCAAGTTTAGAACTTCAAATCTTGAGACATCTATAGCAAGATGCTGATCCAATGTGGCTCCAAATATCTTCTGTTTTCCTGGCTCACCTGAAGAGGAAAAAACACTAGAGAGGATGTGTGAACTGTATTTCTTTATGTACTTTCTTCTAGAGCAACTGTCTGAACGTTTCAGCCCAATTCCTTATGAAATCTGGAGAAGAAACACTTGAAGGAAGGACTAGTGAAAATCAAAATTCAAATGAAAGGGGTTGTGAGGTGCCTAGAAAGAGAATACATGAGCAAAAGATGATTGCTGCGTGTTACTCATGCAAGGAGACAGAAAAAGGAGACGAAAAAATCCACAGCTGCTTTTCCCTTCACTCGCTCACCCTAATTATTACTAAAATTTCATGAACTACCTCAACTTCTTACCACAATTTCAGAGTCAACAAGACAACATTCTGTGGAGGTTTTAACGCTTTATCAAGTCTCCCACCCATTTCTATGGCACTATTTAACAGCAGGGCAGGCTTTCAGATAACATGTTTTCTAAGAAAAGAGTCTGGTAGAATAGAGCATGAACCAATAAAGGAGAAGAAAAATTCACTGAGTTTATTAAAAAGCAAAAAAAGGAACTCACAGGATGGCATACCATATTGACAAAGTTTAATATACTTACAAAAGAGGTAGGGACACATTTCATGAAGTAAGAAATCAGAACCAATAAAGAAAAAGGAAGGAAAAAAGTAGTATCTAAATAATAGAAAATATTTTTATAAAGCGACACAAACTACTTGTTTCAAATGGGAATATCATCCGTAGACAAGATAACCTTTAAAAAACTAAGAGAACCATCTGTTGTATACCATACAAAAAGCATAAAATCATAGTCCATAATATTAGACCCTTTTTATTTTTAACTTTTTTATCAACACATTTCACCTAAATTTTATATTCATGACATTCATGCAATATGCCAGCACATAAAACTTTTTTCAAACATTTCATTTTGATTAAAATTGATTTGACTATGTCTGTTAAAAATACTAGAATTTTCTGAAAATTAAAATTGGAGGATGAATTAGATCCTTACCTGACGTGGCTGTTCATTCATTCGTTGTGGGTCTGATTTCACTTTATTACTAGGATGGTTTGTGACTTTGGTTACAGGCTGTTTGAATATTGATGCTGTTTGTCTAATTGGCAATGTTGTATTCAAGTCTGGTTTACCCTGTGAATATAAGTGTTTTCATTAATGTAAACATAATAGGAATTCCTTTCCTAGTCCAAAATGTATTATTTTGAGCTCAATTACTCCAAAATTATCATTCTGTATCAGTATTTTAAACACTCTAAATATACATTTTAGGCAGGCACTGGTGGCTCACACTTGTAATCCTAGCTACCTAGAAGGCTGAAAGCTGAAGACTGCGGTTCGAAGCCAACTTAGGCAGAAAAGTCAGTGGACTCTTATCTGCAATTAACCACCAGAAAAACCAAAGTAGTGCTGGGGCTAAAAGTGGTAGAGCACTAGCCTTGAACAAAAGAACTCAGGGGCAGTACCCAAGCCCTGCGTTCAAATCCCACAATCTCACACACACACACACACACACACACACACACTTTAAACACTTGATATGAGATATACATACATGAGTCTGATAACAAGTGCAAAGTTTTTAGCATGCTCCTAAATTAAGCAAATAGTGTCTATAAAATTTTTAGTGAATTTGATTAACAAGATACTAAGGACTTTTCAGAGTGAGGATAGTAAGCTTATATAAAATCCTATAAATTAACGTTTTTACATAAAAATGAAATTACTAATTCTGGCAAACAAAACTCAATTTAGAAGAATGTGATAAAATAAGGAAGTACAGGTTTAACATGTTTAAGCTCAAAGTTTAGAATGTTTTGAGCACCGATGACACGAGCAGAAAGTTCCATACCTAGTTTCATGTGACATGCTGCATTCTAGTGAGGAGAAAATGTGGCATAAGATTGTAATTCACTTCATTTGCAACACTCAACAAAAAGGATAGGGAGAAAACCCAATTTCAACTGTTTGGATATATACATTTAGTGCAAAATGCAAACAATATGTCCTGGATCATGTTGACAGGGTAGGTGATTAATTTATGAAATATTTGATGAGCTTGTGTGTTTACTACTTCCAGATTGAAACTAACATCAACTTCCATACTCCCAGAGACTCCCCGACCTAAGCTCACCTCAGAATCACCCAGGAGAGGTATTTTTCTTTCTTGCTATTGTTTCTAACGTATTTAGGTACCATGTGATTTTATTTATTTATTTTTGCTGCTTTGTATGTCCCTCCCCCACGGTATAACCCTGTTTTCACTGTATTTGATGTAGGTATAATTTGGGGAGAGGAGGGAAAAAAACAAATTGTTTAAACAGGGATACAGGTTGACCCATTGCAACAGTGAGATGTACAAGACATTATGTTGGAAAACGAACTTGGTAAGAAATGTATGCATTATCCTGCCCATGTAATTGTAACCCCTCTGTACAGTATGTTCTCAAATAAAATAAAATTTTAAAAAAATGTACTCATTACCTTGCTCATGTAACTGTAACCCCTCTGTACAGTATTTTCACAATAAAAAAACTTACTTAAAAAAAAAAGGACCATCCAGGAAACCATTCAAACACCAACAAGAAGGCCCCAATCCCAGAGGAGAGTGTGGTTCAATAGTAACCCGGAGTGGGCCCTAGAAATCTGTATTACTAAGGTCTCCAGGGCTGTGATGTAAAGCAGCACACTTAGGGAAGTATTACTCAAAACAAAGATTACCAACTGGTGGCAGGTGAAGTACCTGCCATCAATAGATTCAATTTTCAATGCTTCTAGCAAAGTAAGCCAATAGCTAAAGATCTAGAGTCATGGTACAAAACCCCTAATTCCAGCTTCTTGAAAACACTTAAAGATGAAAAAGTGCTGGACTGGACTTGGTTTGATGACCACCATCCACGAGTGATTAGACACTAGAAGTGTCCCTGTCCCCTTAGGCAATACTCCTCACAACTCACATTTGCATTACCTATCTGGGACCTACTGGCATAGTTTGTGGTCACTGCTTAAGGAATATTGGTATTCTGTAAGTTGTTACGATATTATTTTGATCCATTATTAGTGGGACCCTTACCCTTTCCTCTCTTCCTACAACCTTCCCCTTTGCTATACTGTACACCAGCCATTTGTATCATTCTATTATTTTAATTTTCTCCCAAAGTTTGTGCTTACCTTTGAGATAGTCATCTCATTGACTTCAATAATATTGTCCCGCAAGTTTTACAAAAAATAACTCATAAATATGCAGATTTAACTGACTGCAAAATAACCCCTTAAGAATGTCACCTCTAAAGTATGAGTTCCAAGCATTTTTAAAAGCTTCCCTGGTAATTCTGTGGTGCAAAAGTTTGGGAATGTCTGATTATGACCCTGGACAGCATTCCCAGGCTGGAAGTCATCAGTACTCAATCCTGCACAGGCTTAACACATAAATGCCTATGGAAAACCATTTCTGGCACTAAGTATAATCATGTGATTATGCATCACTAAGCAGTATCTGGCTTGGTTTTTTTAACCTTTTTTGTTTGGTAATGAGGAAGAATATTCTCTACTGGCACTAGAACATCTACTGACACACAATTATATTGTAGCTGTTTGTATGAGCAAACATCATCCGTCATTAGCTTATCAGTGTTACAAAGAAAAACCAGAGGCAAAAGGGACTGTTCTAAACTACAAATCCCGAATCCAAAGACTGGAAGTGTAGAACTTGTAAAACTATTATTGTTATATCCCCTGTTGCCACTGTATTTGATTTTGGTACCCTGATATTGTATACACATTTATTTTAATTAGGGAAAGAAAGGAGAACAACAGAATGGTGAGACAAAAAAAAACCAATGAAACAGCGATAGACACCAGACAATATGTTGGAAATCATCTGTACAACTTGGAGGGGGGGAGGAAAAGCGGGGGGAAAATGAGGGAAGAGGTAACAAGTTTGACTGTAACCCCTCTGTATATCACTTTGACAATAAAAAAAAACTAAAATATGATTAATGTTGATGCCTTGCATAGGAATATGATTTGGGTGCAATAAAGAACAAACAGGTTATGCAGCCATTAGAAATGACAAAATAATGGCATTTGCAGGGAAATGGATGGAGCTAGAAGGAATCATGTTGAGCGAGGTAAGCCAAGAACGAAGAGACAAACGGTACATGGTCTCCCTCATAAGTGGATGCTAAATCCAAAAGGTTAGGTGATACGACAAAACTAACAGGACTTAAGAAACAAAGAACTCCCGCTCATCTGGTTGAACCACTACTAAATATCCTCATGCTGCTGATCACAAATATGGTATATAACATGTGAACACTGTTATATATTACAGACTGTGGTAGACAATTTGCTCCAGGGAAGTTAGAATGAACTTGTGACTTTGAAATTATGTAATCATTTAATCACAATCAAAAAAAAAAAAAAAAAAAAAGAACCTCGGGGAAGGGAGGGAGGGAGGGGATGGTAGGGGGAAAACAATGGAGGGGGTAACAATGTTCAAGAGGAAGTGTACTCATAACCTCACTCATGTAACTGTAACCCTCTGTATAGTAGCTTTACAATAAAAAAAAAAAAAAGAACAAACAGGGAGAGGCTGGCTAAAATATCCAAAATACACAGTAACTTCCATGGTCGATGAGATGGTTTGTTCCCCAATGGTCCGGAATCAAAGAGTGTGCTGCTCCAGACCCTGATCCCGTTCAGGAATTTACTGTCTTTTCTCTTTTTAACTGGAGACAAGTTTTTTTTTACTAAACAACTCATTTTTTTTACTAATTAATTTTGTATTCCAAAACCAAATCATCTAAAGCTGAGTAATTTAGAAGTTAGACTCACACGTTTTTCACACGTTTTCCCAGAAGCTGTCACAAAACCAATAAATTGTATTACTACTCTCCCCTGGCGACTGCCAACTAGTCAGTTAATGCAGGCCTGGCCCCTGGCTAAGTTTTTCTAAATTACCAATCTGCCATAAACTTAGTTGTTTAAAAGCAAGCACTCTTGCATTGGACAGGATTATAGGTGTTCCTGTATTTGAATTCCTCTTTCAAATATATAAAGTGAAGCCCAACTTTTTATACATAAACAGGCAAATGCATTGTTAACATTAGAATTGTTTCAAAATTTTGTCAAGTCCCATTGAACAGGCTGGCCCTCCAATCAAAACACAAATGAAGGGCTGGGAAGGTGGCTCAGTGGTAGAGCGCTTGCCTTGCATGCATTAGGCCCTGGGTTCGATTCCTCAGCACCACATAAACAAAAAGAAAAAGCCAGAAGTGACACTGTGGCTCAAGTGGTAGAGTGCTAGCCTTGAGCTGAAGAGCTGAGGGACAGCCCAGGCCCAGAGTTCAGGCCCCAGGACCGGACCCAAAAAATAAAATAAAAAATAAATAAATGAATTTCAGATTAATATGTGTACCCGTCCCAAAGTGTTGAAGTGTTGGAGCATATAACATATCCCTTTAGTTGTGGACAGGAATTTTAAAATAAACTATTTTTAAGTGTTTCTTCTCTTTCCAATACATGCGGTGGTTCTTTATATATTCACAGGGGAAAATATGCAGGTAAAAATTAACTTTAAGCTGGGCACTAGTGGCTCAGTCCTATAATCCTAGCTATTCAGGAGGCTGAGTGAGATCTGAGGATTGCAGTTTGATGCTAGGCCAGGCAAGAAAGTCCGTGAGACTCTTATGTCCAATAAACTTCTGAAAAAAAGTTGGAAGTGAAGCAGTGGCTTAGGTGTTGGATGCTAACAACAACAACAACAACAACAGAAAGTCAGAACTCAGACCCCCACCCCAGGACTAGCACACACCAAAAAATAATAGAAAATCAAGGACATGGAGAAAACAAATTTCATTTGAAAAGGAGTGACAGTAGACTGTAATGTAGATTTTTAAACATGATATAGTTATTATGGTCAGAAAGGATGCACATCAATTAATGAGGAAACAATAGTCCCAGAATTAAATCTACAAGAAAATGTAAAAAGGAAGTCAATAGCACAACAAATAGGAAGCGCATTTGAAATGCTTCATTCTTCCCTAACCTTCCATAGGGGGAGGCTGGGAAGGGATGTGAAGGGTAAACAAAGGAGGCTGCAATGCTTGATAAGAAATGTACGCATTATCCTGCCCATGTAATTGTAACCCCTCTGTACAGTATGTTCACAAAAAAAAAATAAAACTAAAAAAAAAAAAAGACTATAAGATTGAGGGCTGGGAAGATGGCTCAGTGGTAGAGTGCTTGCCTTGCATGCATGAGGCCCTGGGTTCGATTCCTCAGCACCACATAAACAAAAAGAAAAAAGCCGGAAGTGGCGCTGTGGCTCAAGTGGTAGAGCACTAGCCTTGAGCTGAAGAGCTGAGGGACAGTGCCCAGGCCCAGAGTTCAGGCCCCACGACCAGACCCAAAAAAAAAAAAAAAGAATATAAGATTTAAAGACCAACTCAGTGCCAGTGATTCTGAGGACTAAACTATGTGGCCTCCTTTCTAACCTTATCTAACCTGGTTACAGAATGGCCTATAGGTAAGGGAAAGTACATATCATAGACAAGTGCTTATCAAAGATCCTTTGTATTCCTACCTTGGAAGAGAACTTTGAAAATACATCTACATTTTAAAACAGAGATCAGGATCATCTACTTTATTCAAGTTAAAAGAATGTACTTAAATATCTTAAATATCTTAAATAGTGACACCTTAATAACAAATTGCTATATTACTTTAAATCTAACAGAATCTTTTTTTTTTTTTTTTGGGTCCGGTCGTGGGGCCTAAACTCTGTGCCTGGGCACTATCCCTCAGCTCTTCAGCTCAAGGCTAGCACACCACCACTTGAGCCATAGTACCACTTCCGGCTTTTTTTTTTTTTCTGCCTATGTGGTGCTGAGGAATCAAACCCAGGGCCTCATGCATGCAAGGCAAGCACTCTACCACTGAGCCACCTTCCCAGCCCAAATCTAACAGAATCTTAACACATATGGTAAAACTCTTCAGTAGTTTTTTTTTTTTTCTTTTCCTATGTGGTGTGGTTGATCTTGAGCATGCAAGGAGCTAGCTCCAGATTTCTCCTTATTCATATTTCTTTCCCTCCAATTCTTACATGTCCAAATCAGAGAACAGAAGACATGCCTTCATTGGAGGGCATTCTGAGTAGCTGAAATCTTATTTATTTCTTCTCCTGTAGTTAAGAATTCCATTTTCATTTACTTCCTATTTTAAATTTAAAATTTTTTATGTATTCTCATATTTCCTGGTTTATTATAATTACTGGTATATAAACTATAAGGTCCATTTCTGGATGGCGAGCAGACCCTGACCAGTGCCTGTGTTACCTAGGCAACTGGGACACCTGGAAGAGGTCACATCTGCATCCGCTGAGGTCACATCTGGATCTGATGTGGCCACACCTTTCTCCCACCTGGTCCCACTTCCCTTTACCTGGACACACCCTTCCCCCGCCCCTACCCTATATAAGGCCTAACCCAGGGCCAGACACGTCCCTCTTTGCCAGCTGCGTGGAGTGCCAACATGACCTGGTCCCAGTAGGTCTACTGAATAAACCTACCTGAATACCACGTGCGGGCTGTGGTTCTTACTCAGCTACTTCTTTTTAAAAACATAACATAACCCACCCAGAATGTTCTAAAACTTTTAATGCTTGTTAAAATAAAATAGAAAATAGAAAGATATATAAATGTGGGTAATTGAAAAGGTGTCCTTCCTGCCTTGATACTGAGTCTTACTATGATATCCAGACTGGCCTGGCCTGGATTCCAATGGTTCTCCTCCTTCAGCCTCCCAAGTAGCTCAGATTACAGGTAAACAAGCTGCACCAGCTTGTAGGGGGAAAAAAAATTAGTAACTTCATGCTCTTACAATGAGACAAGAGTTTCGCATTCTTTTTTAATAGATGTAACACTAAAACCCTTGTTTATGTAATTAAGCAGAATAAGACATTTCATGTCACTCAAATTTCTGAACTCCTTTGAGTTATGTTACAATATCATCTGGAAAACCAGCCAAAAAAAAAAAAGTATTTTCTAAACTTTGTGAGAAGAACGATTATTGAGATGTGTTCATTTTATCAATCCAATATTTCAAATCACTCCTTTGCTGGAAAGATCCATGTCACCCCTTTGCACAGCACAGTCTCAACAGTAGGGATTGACCCTATAGATTGTAAGTGACTTTTAACTAGGTTTCAAATAGTCATACCAAAGTTTATTGTAGGATTTAATGCTCTCACAGGTCTACAACCTACAAAGTTAGGAAAACTTCTCAGGACTGGTAAAATTTTGTAAAAGAAAGATATCAATGAGCAGAAACCTGAGCTTCAAACTAAATCTTATCAAAGCCGTAATATGAGCTAATAATGTCCCAAATCTACCTTTACTACTGTATGATATCCAAGTCCATGCCCTCCCAAAAGATTCTATCAGTATGCACACATAAAGCCCCAATATTATGATAAACCTAGTATCATACCAAAGTAATTATTCTCATCAATCGGCCTACCTGCTTCAGATAAAGTGGTAGAACCCAAGTCCTGACCAAAAAAAGAAAAAGAAAAAGAAAGCTCAGGGACAGCAAACAGGCTCTGGGTTCAAGCTCAGAATCAAAACCTTAAAATAATAATAGTAAATCATGCCTAAGCACATAGAACATACTTTACAACTACTGCAGGTGTATAAAATGCTATGATGTTAGGTCCTATGTTGTGCAAGCTCTATACTTGTCTCCTGTCTTACACTTACAGATGATAAATAAAAAATATAATTAAATGTAAGCCATACGATCCATGTCAAAATTAAGCCAAGTAGAGAGTCATATGTATTATCTACCTCCAGCTCATCAATATCAATTAGTCTCTAGACTTGTTCCACTTACTGCTATGTAATGTTAAATTACACTTAAAGATAAATATAGCCAGTATCTTCCTCTGAATCACACAGCCCTACAAAAGTACCTAGTAGGAAAATAATCCAAAGTATAAATGGTGGTTTTAGCAAAGTCATAACCACAGATTTATCATGAATGGAAAAAAATTTAACGAATCAAACTACAAATAAAACTAACACTAACCAAACTAACTGTACACTGGCCAGAGATAATACTACATTGCTCTTAAAGAGTTAAACTAGAAACCAGTGGTTCACACCTATAAATCTAGCTACTCAGGAAGCAGAGATCTACGGATTGAGGTTCAAAGCTATCCTGGGCAGGAAAGACTCTTCTAATAAACTCCAATCCCACCTCTCCTCCCCCCCAAAAAAAAAGTTGGGAGTGAAGTGGTGGTGGCTCAAGTGGTACAGTGTTAGCTAAAAAGAAAAGGGGGGGACAGTACCTAGGCCCTCGAGTTCAAGCCCCAAAACCAGCACCTCTCCCCCCCCAAAAAATAAAAGAGCTAATGTCTAGATAAGTTCAATTATGAATTCGAAAATTTAGATCATCTCATTGTAAGAAACACCACATTATCTTGGACTAAGGTCAAGAATAAAGCCAGTATTTGTGGCTCTAAGTTGCTCTAAGAAAAATTTCTGTACATAATTCTAGCCAAAATTATACCAAACTTAATCCCATTCCACCTTCTATCCTTGTCTACTCAGATTAACTAAATGTCCCTATCTCCATATCCTGTGTCATCCATTATTCATCCCTGTAGTAATCTCTTCAGTAACCTCTACATTTACTTCCGCTAAAAATGTTTAGTACACACAAGTATGTATCGTTAACTCTCCTAAAGAAAATTTACTAAATATGATGCACACTGATCATTTCTATATTTTTCTAATTCTAGCTATGAGCTGTTACCGTAATGATCTCAAGTTTAAGAATCTCTTCATCTTACTATTCTAGTTCCAATATTTACACAATATATGCTTTCATAACTGATCAGCAGACATTCCTATAACCTCAGTAATTTCTTAACTATTATCTCCAATTGCTGGCCTTACTGAGACTGTCCCTTGAAGATAGTCCCTTGCCTAAAATTTTCTCATTCTAAAGGCTGTAAGAGTGTGCTTTTATTTTGCAGTAGAGACCACCACTTTATGCATACTAGTCTAGCCCTCTCGCTCTTGATCACTTAAATATTTTGTGAAGATAATTAAACCAGACATCGTCTAAGCATAGCTGAGAACCTAGGATATAGTCATATAGAATCTAAGTCTGTGTTTATAGGCACAATAATATATTATCCATCTTAACCCAAGATAATTTATGAGAAATTAATAGCAGACTTTACAGCAGATCCCAAACAAATGATACTCTTTATTTCCAAATATATCCAATGTGCATATATAAACGTGATGACAAAACTATGTCATTCAATGGTACTAGAACTGTCAAGAGTCATACTAGTGTTAGGGAATTTGAATTTTTTTAGATTTGCAGGTTTAATTTATATAATTTTGGTGTTAGGAGACAGAAACACAAAGAATTCACTTATTTTCCAACATGAAACATTAAAAATTACAGTAAAAAAGGTAAGCAGCTGGGTACCAATGGCTCATGCTTATAATCCTAGCTACTTGGGAGACTAAGATCTAAGGATCATGGTTTGAAACAAGCCCAAGCAGAAAAGTCTGTGAGACTCTTTAGCTCCAACTAATCACAGAAAAAGCAGGAAGTGGCACTGTGGCTCAAGTGGTAGAGTGCTAGAGCAAAAGGGGCTCAGGGACAGCGTCCAGACCCACAGTTAAAAAGATAAGCTACCTGAAGGTTCTCTAAACATATTTTGCTCATATTTCAGACTCACTGTGTTCTTCTAATTATAGATTGTTTCCAATTAAATTTGTTTAGAAACTATTACCATGTCTCTTCTTTCTTTTCTTCTTGAAATGTTGGGTCATTTCTCTAGAACCTGAATACCTCTTCTTTGAAAAGTCAAAGCCTATCTAAATGCCTAAAATTTAGCTTTTATTGTTTGGACTGCACAGTCAAATATGGTGCCCCTAAGCATATGAGGCTATTTAAATTGAATAAAAATAAACATTTAGGTTTTCAGTCAAACTAGCCATATCAAGCACCCAACAGCCACATGAGTGTGTGTGGCTCAGAGATTTCCATCATGACTGGCATTCCATGAGATGTGTGGTTCTGTAACATCTTTCTGGCAGTAAGCTCTGAGAATACCACTAACTTCAAGTATCAATTTTGACTGATAGCTTACGAATCTTTCTGTAGCCTTTGTCCACTATCCTAATGTAAGACCTCCACTCAATTGTGTGGCTTCATCTTTGCTTTAAGGTCTATCAAAAAGTGGTTGGTGGGAAATAATTATGTCAGTCACAAGGAAATCAATAAAGTATAGTGTAATCAAGAACAGAACTGATGTTTAGGGTCAGGGTAAGACTGAGTCTGTGACAAGTACAAATAAATATTAATAAATCACAGTGTACATTAATCAAAACCAAAGCCCTACAAAGCTATCTTTCTAAACACAGTTGAAATATTCACCATCAATAAACTTACCTTTGATATAAAAGTTACATTATGATGACAACTTATAATTATCCCAAAAAATGGTAATTTAGCCTACATCAAACATTATTTTGTTTTCTGTATCTCTAATTCTTTTTTTAAAAGTTACTCAAAGCCAGGTGCCAGTAGCTATAGCCACAGCACCACTTCTGGTTTTTCTGGTGGTTAACTGGAGATGAGAGCTTCACAGGCTTTCTCGTCCGGGACTGGCTTTGAACTGTGACCCTCCTATCTCAGCCTCCTGAGGAGCCAAAATTATAGGCATGAGTCACTAACATCCCACATGAGAGCTAATTTTTAAAAACACAAAGTGAGTACTTAACTGAAATACAGTCAGATGACTAATGTATGAACATTAGACCAGGTCCCCAAATCTTCACCAAGAAGTCAGAAAGTAATAAAAATGAAAGGCATTTCAAAATACTGTATGGTATATTCATTTATTAAATAAACATTTATCACCACTATAAAAGTCTAGAAGAGGAGGATAGTTAAACATCTAGCAGTGTTTATTAAAGTACCTACCGTGAACTTTGTTTTAGACCACATACACAAAGCTGTAACCTAAAGACAAAAAAGACAGGTCCCTGCCCTCATGGAGCTCACAGTCTAGCTGAAGCAGACAGCCACAGACACAATGGCAAAGCAATAGCAAGCAATATGGAAGGACTGCTGCTGCCTGGAGAATGCAGGATAGGCTTCCCAGAAATGGAGACAGTGGAGCTGGGCCTTGGATGAGCAGATCGCCAGATGGAGGGGAAGGGGGAGCGCATTCCAAGCAGAGGAAACAGCACATAAGCAAGCAGAATCTTGAAAGCACATGCCATGATGCGGGATGAGTGGTCCAGGGAAGCTAGAGCAGAAAGGTGCACACAAACTAGAGATGAATCAGGTTTGGACTTTTAATGATGAACCATAACTGTTAGGAAGTAAATCTTCAAATTACACTACAGGTAGCTAAACTCTGCTTTCTGATAACAATGCATTCTCTTCATTTCATGAATATATGGAATCTTTCTGTAAATACTCGGCACTATGTTTAGTTTTATAAAGAAAACATAGATAAAAATCTTAAGAGATATATAGCTTGGTTTTCTATTGTTATAGAGAGAGACAGATAGATGTCATGCTTTTGTGGGGATTTTTGGTCATAGATGAGTTAGAACTGAGGGCCTGGTACTTGCTAGGCAAGCGCTCTTCCACTTGAGCCATACTCTCAGTCTTTTTACTTCTAGTTTGCTTTTCAGATAGTGTCTCAAGCTAACTTTGCCTCAGACCTCATTCCTCCTACTTCTGCCTCCCAGGTAGCTGGGAATGACAGGGATGTACTGACACACCTATGAGCATATTAACTACCCCTCCCCCCCCTAAAAAGGTTTATTTAAACTGCAATCACAGCTTATACATATCCTTACACCTAATCCTAGTTTTCCCAACTTGAGCTCCTTTTACTTCCATTATTAGCTCTTATTTTTCTAAATACTTTCACAACTATTAGACCAAACTAACTCCAAAGTTAAGCAACATAAAGGCAATTTAGCCTTCCCTTCCCATGCTGCCTCCCTAAACAAGTTACCTGCCAATGTCCCTATGGAAACCAATGACAGATATTATGACATGAGCAAACTGCACTCTGAACTCCAGACCAATTTCTATGAACTACTGTGAAACAAGCTACTAAATCAAATTCTAAATACTTTTTTTCCCAAGTATGATATAGACATACCTTACCCCTCAGGAAAAGTAAAAAACACAAAGAAAATAGCTTGAGTCAGAAAATTTCCTACACTGGACACCAAGCTAATCAAGGTAACTTAGTGCTAAGGCAGATGATAGCTCAGGGAAGGGGAAATAGGAAAAGGAATTAATGCAGTTCAATACTTTGGCATATATTTTATATTGTTATATAAATTCCATTATATAAAAATAATCATGCTACGGGAAATTTTTTAGCACCTTAACTTTACAAATGAAAAGCCTGAGACAAAAAAGAAGGAACTTGCCTAGGACCACATTAGCTAGTAGGTAGCAGTCAGTTCACCAAACCATGCCTACCTGGTTCAAAGCCCTGGGGTCCACAGGCTCTGGGGTACCAAAATGAATACTGTACTCAAAAGGACTGATTAGTCAAATCCCATTTCCTGCTATTTTTTTCATACTTGTAGTGTGGGACAGTTATCAATGCCAAAAAATACATACATATAGATCTCTAAAAGCGATAGGAATTAAAAAATTAACAACTGATAATGAAATTTCTAAAAGAGCTGACTTGGGCATCTGCATTGGTAATGATGACTTCAACCTCCATTTCTGGCTCAATACTGAGGGAAATCATCTACTTGACAACCTCGCAAGGATTGTGTATGTCAATGAGTCGCTTGTGGTGACCCATGTTTAGTTGCCCTTGAAGGAAAAGAAGTTTGTCATATGACAACAGTGGATGCTTTATTACAATTAAACTAATATTATAATTCAAATGCGACATGCTTAAAGTGCTACACAATAAATTAGCAACCAAGCTGCTCAGGAAAATTAAGAGCTAATAGGAAAATCTCTAATCATGGTCTTAGTGTGATCCTGAGATTCAACACCCTAAACATTACCAAGATTAAAAAAAACTGCCCTTTCTCAAATTCTAAACCTGAAAACTTTTAAGCTAATGATAAGCTATGTGGTAAGGCTATTTACCACATTAAATTTAATTTAAATTTAATTAAAGCAGTAATAACTATTTTAAGGGAAAAAAAGGAAACTCAGACAAGTAATACTAACAAAGAAATCTTCTGTAAATCATTCCAATAGGTCAAAAAATGTGATGCATGTTGGCCAAGAGAGACACTGAATTGTCATATTCTACTATGCAGAATTTACTTAAGGCTTTTTTGTGTGTCTATACTTCCAAATAACAGAAAATAAATCACATTTGTAAGATGAAAAGCTTGTCAGCAAGCAAAAGATAATTCGGACAGCCAAAATTTCAATGGTATAATTATAATGTAAGATACTTTTGGAGATAGTGTGAAATGGCATATATATTCCATAAATAAATTAACCAACCTTATTTTGATTGAGAGAATCATTCCGCAGTCTTTGCTTGTTCTTCTGTAATTTACTAGGCATCATCTTTCCAGTTCTGAAGTCAAAACTGCTGAGGTCAACAGTATTTCCCAGGTATCTTGCCAACTGAGGTTTGCTTCTGAACTTCTTTCCACTTGGACTACAAGAGAAACAATGTTAATTGTACAAAAGGCAGTAATAACATTCTACATCTCTGCACAAATCTTTTCCTCATGTATTTCTTCCCCTGCCCCCTTCAAATGTTACAATTTCACAGGTTCAATTTTTAAAGAACTATTATGTTTTGCTTGGTGTGGTAGTTATACCTGTAATCCTAGCTATTACAGAAGGCAGAGACTGCAGACGGAGGCCAACCTAGGCAAAAAATAGTTAAAGACTCCATCTCAACCAGCGGTGGCATGCACTTGCTATTCCAACTACAAAGAAATGTAAACATGAGGATCATAGCCCAGGCTGGCCTAGTCAAAACTGTATCCAAAAGAGTAAGTAGAAATGCTACAAATTGCACTGAACAGATGTTGCTCAGATTACCCCACTATTTAATTCACTCAGCAACTGCTAGAGAACTAGTATAACCTGCAGCAGAGCACAGCATGATAACTGTTCTTTTTCTTGTTTTCTTCTTTTTTTAATGTATCTTTTATTGTAAAATACTGTACAGAGGGGTTAGTTACATGAGTAAGGTAATGAGTACATTTCCTATCCAGCATTGTTACCAGTCCTTTGTTTTTCCTACCATCACTTCCCTCCCTACCTCTTCCCAACTCTTCCCTCCCACCCCACAAGTTGTTAAGTTCATTTTCAACATAGTGTCTTGTAATCTCAATGGGTCAACCTGTATATTTCAGCATTTTGTTATTTCCCTTCCCCTCCCCAAATTAGAAAAAATGGATATACAAGATGCAGGGCACAGGGATGAAATACAGTGAAAACAGAGGTTATATCATGGGGGAAGAACATATAAAAGAAACAACAAAAAAAAATGACATAGTTTTAGAAGAGGAAATAAGAATGGCCAATAGACACATGAGGAAATGTTCAACCTCTCTAGCCATAAAAGAAATGCAAATCAAAACAACATTGAGATATCACCTCACTCCAGTTAGAATGGCAAAAATCAAGAACTCTAACAACAACAGATGCTGGAGGGGATGTGGACAGAAGGGAACCCTACTGCATTGTTGGTGGGAGTGTAAACTTGTTCAACCACTTTGGAAAGTAGTATGGAGGTTCCTCAAAAGACTCCACATAGAGCTCCCCTATGACCCAGCAATCCCACTTTGGGGCATTTATCCAAACTCTCACAAGCAAGGCCATACTAAAGCTCCCAGCACAACTAACTATGTTTATCACAGCATTATTCACCATAGCTAAGTTATGGAACCAACCCAGCTGCCCCTCAGTAGATGAATAGATCAAGAAAATGTGTTTACATATATGTGTGTGTGTCTCCCCCCCCTCTGTCTCTGTCTCTCTGTCTCTCTCTGTCTCTCTGTCTCTCTCTCTCTCTATATATATATATATATATAAATGCAATTCTATGCCTCCACAGAAAGAATGACACTGCCTCATTTGTTAGGAAATGGAAAAACTTGGAAAAAAATATATTAAGTAAACCAGACCCAAAGAAACACAGGTCCCATGGTTTCCCTTATTTGCAATAACTAGTATACATCTAGGATAATCTTACCAGATAAGCAAAAAAGGTCAAAAGCTATGTACATATGATAACTGTTAATGTCTTCAATCTTACAACTTTCTTTCCAAATCTAATTTTGAAAATGCTAGCTGCTTCTTCTGTATAATATATATTAAGTGCCAAAGGAAATCAGACAAAAGCTTCAGAAAGCCAATAATCTCTTAGAAACACACATACACATGGTGTCCAACTCAGAGCATTTTTTTCTCCCATTATACCTTCCCTCCTCTACCTCCATCCTCCCTGCCCCGCCCAAAGCTGTAAAGTTCATTTCCAATATAGTGTCTTGTGGGTATCATTGTTGCAATGGGTCATCCTGTGTCCTTGTTTCAGCGTTTTGTTATTTCCCTTCCCCTTCCCAAATTAGACAAATGTATATTCAAGATGCAGGGTACCAAAATCAAGTAGTGACAACAGGGGATATATCATAGAGGGAAGAATATAAAAAGTAAACAAAAAAAGTCATATAGTACATGAAAAACAACAACAGCTGGACTCTGGTAGCTCACACTGTAATCCTAGCTCCTCAAGGAGGCTGAGCTCTGAGGATCACAGTACAAAGCCAGCCCAGGCAGGAAAGTCCATGAGACTCTTATTTCCAATAAACCAACAGAAAACTGGAAGTGGTGTTGTGGCTGAAGTGTGAGAGCACTTGTCTTGGACTGAAGAGCTGAGGGATAGCACCCAGGCCCAGGGTTCAAGCTCCACCAAAAAAAAACAAAAACTAACAAAGGAAAACCTCTTGTGTCCTCAGAGCATTTATAATGGAAAAAGAATCTTTTTTTTTTTTTTTGGTCTGGTCATAGGGCCTGAACTCTGGGCCTGGGCACTGTTCCTCAGCTCTTCAGCTCCAGGCTAGCATTCTACCACTTGAGCCACAGCGCCACTTCCGGCTTTTCTGCTTATGTGGTGCTGAGGAATCGAACCCAGGGCCTCATGCATGCAAGGCAAGCACTCTACCACTGAGCCAACTTCCCAGCCAGGAAAAAGAATCTTAAATTAACATTTAAACGTTTCTTCCCATAACAATTAAAATGAAAAAACAAGGCAAATATCCTTCAACCTGTTTATAGAATTCTTATATGACAAACCACTACCTTAGAGAATTTACCTATCAAGAATAATTCACTTCACAAAGGATGAACAAAATGCAGCAGTAGCTCTCACTAGATACTACACTGAAAATGAACTATAAATCTTGTGGGTGGCAAAGAAACATAGGTCCCATGGTTTCCCTCACTTGCGATAATTTGTATACGTCTAGGATAATTTTATCAGATGAGCAGAAAAGCTCAAAAGCTATGTACATATGACCATATAAGATGATGCTAAGTGAAATGAACCCCAAGATATGGACACAAGAGGCCTTTCCTTGTTGTTGTTGTTTTAAATGTACTATGTGATTTTTTTTTTGTTTCCTTTGTATGTCTTCCCCCTATGGTATATCCCCTATTGTCACTGTACTTGATTTTGGTACCCTGTATCTTATATATACATTTGTCTAATTTGGGGAGAGGAAGGAAAAAAACAAAACACTGAAACAAGGACACAGGATGACCCATTGCAACAATGATACCCACAAGACAGTATTTTGAAAATGAACTTTACAACTTGGGGGGGGGGGGGGGAGGGGAGGGGCATGAGGGGGTAGGAGAGAGGAGAGGGAAGGGATAGTGGGAAAACAACAAGGGAAGGGTGACAAGGCTCAGCAAGAACTGTACTCACTGCCTTACTCACGGAACTGAAACCCCTCTAAGCCTTCTGTACAGCATCTCTACACTAAATAAAATTTTTAAAAAAACTTGTGGATGGGGACAAAAGGTAAAAACTGGAAGAAAGTGGGGTGGGGGGGGGGAGGGGGGAAGGGTGACATTGTCCAAAATGAACATACTCTTTACTGACTTATGTAACTAAAACCCCTCTGTATATCACTTGAACAATAAATTAGTATAACTAACAATAATATAATTAACAATAATTAACAATAACAATTTTTTAAAAAGAATGACATCTTGTAAAAATACTGCCAATATTGGAAAATTACAAAGGCACTATGATACTGAAAATTAAAAATTGTAGTCTTTACTGAAGTACTTTTTCTGTGTGGCACTAAACTGTAACAAGTTTTTTATAGGTAGAATGTCCTCAAAGTCCTATCTAATAAATTTTGAGTCAATATGCTGGACTCTTAGCCAGTGTGTTGTCATCGGAAGAAAATTCTGAGAATTTCAGAAAACGTTTCTAAAAAGCCAGTATATCATTTGAAATTTAACCTTGCGCCATCTGATCACAAGGGAGAATTACGTTAAAGAGGAGGAAAACTGCTGGGAAACCAACAATAAAATGTTCTCCTGAAACAACAAGACAACTCTGTGTTAAGTCAAAACAAATGAACACAGTTGTCTGCCATCACAAACTTTAAGTCAACTGAAAATCTTACCAACAATCTTTTTTCAAATCACATGACCCAAGTAGGCTTGAAAAAGAATTCAAATAACAAACAGAACACACCCGAGGAATTATACACAGCAAACCTCAACACCCATTTAACCTAGACTTACAAATATGCTCAGTAATAACAAGTTTTTTGTTTTGTTTTGTTTTACTATATTCTGGGAAGATGCTCTACCACTTGAACAATGCCTCCAACTTTTTGCAAAAGTCTTTTGCATTGGTTTGCCTAGAACAAACCTGTCTAGTCCTTAGGCTATTTTTGCCTTCAATTTAAGTGAGAGTATCAATTTGATGGATGAAATGAGGTCTTGCTTTTTATGCAGACTGGCTTAGAACTATGATTCTCCCTGTCTCCCTTTGGGGAGCTAGGATTACAGATGTAAGCATTAGCTCTCTGTACCCCTCATCATTTCTAATACTATCTACAACCTGAGTCCTCTCTTTCCATCACGTCTATCCACCCCTACCTGACCACTTGTACAACCCTCATCTTTGTGAATGGCACCACAGCCCTTCTAGTATGTAAGTTCCAACTAGCTCACCTCACCCCTCAGCCACACATCAAGTAACCACGTCAAGAGACTTCGCAATGCTGACAAAATCGTTTCACCTCCTTAATAATAGCACATCAGGAGCTTTCCATCTAACATAAGTATTTTGCAGCCTCTGTTCCCAACAACCTTGATATTGCATTCCCAAACCAAGTACATCCACTCACCTTTGACTCTTTCAGACATGTTTTTCCAGGTGGAAGAATAAACACTAGCGATACCCTGCCTTATCAGGACAACTAAATTATTACCTCCTCCTCCTCTAAGAAGCCTGTTGCTATTTTGCAGTCAGTATTTTAAAAAGAAAAGAAAATGCTACTACTCTCTGTAATTCTATTTCATAGCAATTCCTATACATTTCCTTAATGAGTCCACTTTTTTAAAAACCTCAAATACTATACACAGGTCACTATTCAACAAGGTAAGCAAGAAGCCTTATCAGAGGCCAAGATCTGAAGATCTGGTTCAAAGCCTGCCAGGGCAGGAAATTCCACGAGATTCTTATCTCCAATTAACCACCAAAAAGCTGGAAGTGGAGCTGTGTGGCTCAAGTGGTAGAACATGAGCTTTGAGCACAAAAGTGGAGGGAGCTCACCCAGGCTCAGAGTTCAAGTCCCAGGACCAGCCCCCCCCCCCCAAAAAAAAAGCCTTATCAACTGAATAATAATATGGTTTCATTTGCGGACATTGAAAAGATAAACCTATGCTAAGAAATTATGTGGAATTTTAAGAACTGAACTGGAAAGTATTTCCACAGTTCGTTATTGGAACTACACGAGAAATGAAGTATTACAAAATGACCCAAGTCAATGTAAGAAGTTGGCAAGAATTATCTACTGGGTCATTTATATAACTATAATTAACCCTAAATATGCTAGACAGTCATAGAACACTTCTAATCAGAGGCCCAAGTTGCCATCACAGAAAAGCTCTATAAAGATCATTCAATATGCCTCAAAAATGAAAGACAAAAAAAAAAAAAAAAAAACCTCTCCATAAATTGAGAATTCTAAACTAGATTTCCTTCAAAAGATCTCTTCAGTACAATAAAAAAAGACTAAGTCTAATAACGGACCTTATTTCAATTAATGTTCCAGAAGATGAAAATATTCAGGCAGCCACTTTTACCAAAATAAGTACCAGTTCTTAGTATGTTGCTCAGACACAAATGATTTTCTCATTTGTGAGAAAATCATGTTGAAAAAAATTTCACTAAGTATATCTGGAATAAGTAGTTCCTTAACATAACAAATGAAATGTCATCTGAAGCCCTCCTGTAACATTCTCACGGTAACATTCCTCTCTGGAGCAAAACACAAGAGGAAGCAATCTATTCCATACATCATTCCCTAAATACCTCAGAAGTCAATTAAAAGATTATTGATAAAATGTGACCATGTTAAGTTTATGGTCTAGCTTAGCAGGTTAGCATGGCACAAAATTATTCTGTTGTTTATGGATTTTAAGAACAAATATGTGGTATTACTTAACAAGAAGAAAAAGCTGAGTGTTGATGACTCACCCTGTAATCCTAGCTACTCAGGAGGCTGAGATCTGAGGGCTGCAGTTCAAAGCCAGCTCAAGAAGGTAAGTCCATGAGACTTATCTCTGATGGACCACCAGAAACCAGGAAGTGGAGCTATAATTCAACGTGGTAAAGCACCAGCCTTGAGCAAAAAAGCTCAAGGACAGTGCCCAGGCCTCACAACCACCCAGGAAAAAAAAAAAAGGTCTCAGGAATCCCACTAATAAACTAAATTGGCAAACAAGGGGGGAAAGGCAGACATTAAATTGTAAATTGTAATGATTAGTATATCCAAAAGGAAGGTGGAATATCAAGCTCTAATTCATTTCCAATCTCCAGCTCCTGCGTAAAGCTGAGATTGTATGAGGCATCTGACAGATGCATCCCATACATACCTGCTGCCTTCAAAAGCAAGCAGGACAGCCACAGTCTTTAAGTACACTGTAACTTAAGCACCGGCTTGAAGAAAAGTCAACCTAGCTGTCCCAGTGATGTTCAGACCAGGACCCTGGGGTAGGGGTAACCACAATTAAGAGTGCCTGCCTAGCAAATGTAAGCACTGAATTCCAGAACAACCAAACACACACACACACACACACACACACACACACACACACACAGACGCGCGCGCGCGCGCGCGACCTCGCTTAGCAGGAGATGAGGTAAGCTATGGAAGCACTAAGGCCCAAAGGAAGCAGGCAATGCACCCACAAGATACGGATCATCTGCACAATGGCAAACTAACTCTGGAAGTAGAGACCTGACGATGTAAGCTCTAGTCTTTCCCCAAAACACTAAGTTGCCCTCTACAATGGTTGTTATAAATCCTCCTCTTAGATACACCAGAATTTTAAAAGGGATTAAACTTGTACTCTAGTTACTTAGGGAAATTATTTTGTTTGGGTATTTTTAACCCTATTATATTGTTGAAAAGTATTAGTCATTGTCAGTTTTCTCTGACCAAAGTAATGACTTTTAATGCCAGCAATGAAATACTGTTTCACTTTCAACCACACACACAAAAAAAATCCCAATCAACTGCCCCGACAAGCCACTCCTGAATGAACTGTGACTACACCTTTAATCTCCAACCCATTGTTTAAATACCCTGAAAAGACCTAATGTGTTTTTCCAGGTCATAAAGAACACGGAATCACTTGAACTTTGCCTCTTTTCATTTTGATTAAACTATGCAAAGCAATTTTTAAACCGATTCCACCTTGGAGATTTTTTAAGCACAAGTTTTGAAAAAGAAACTGCATCTAAAAGTCACTGATCAAGATGCACTATATTCATAAACTGATATGTTAAATAGCAACACCGTTTAAATAATAATGTAAAAAAAAGAAACAAGTAAAACATAACTGAAAAACCAGAATACTTAAACTAATCACCTTAATGTGACTTAATGTGGTGTTCACATTTCTGTCACACTACGAATTCACCTATAGATATTACTGCCTGAGATAGACATGTCCATCACACTCCAAGTCATTACAAGACCTGCTGCAGGCCAGTGAAACTACACCCTGGAACCATCTTTCTAATACAAGAGAACATAACACATGCTCATGTTATTTTCATAACCTAGGTCATCATGCTGTTTAAATTGTTATGAAGAGCAAAAAGAATTCTATCTTCAAGCCAGTTACTAAGATAAAGTAGATAAGATGAAGTTGTCTGTGACAACAAAGCTCACGAATGGCTATGGATACCTAACACAGCCAATGAGCAAGGTCAGAGGTACTTCACTCCCCCACCTCATCAGTATCAGGAAGTACTTAGGGGAATCATAAAATCGTCAACTTATAAATTCTGTAAGCTACAGCACTAGAAACGTTCAGCAATGAAGAAACACCAGCTTTCTGTTATCTAAATCTACTGGTAAGAAAATTTTAAGAAAAATCCTTAAAAAGGAAAATTCGAGCTGAGTGCCAGGAGCTCTCAACTGGATTTCTAGCTACTTAGGAGGCTGAGATAGGAGGATCCCACTTCAAAATCAGCCCAGGCAGGAAAGTCCATGAGACTCTTAGCTCCAACTAACCACCAAAAAGCTTGAAGAGGAGTTATGGCTCAAGTGGTACGGTGCCTGACTTGAACGGAAAAAAACTAAAAGATAGCACCTAGACACACACACACACACACACACACACACACACACACACACACACACACGCATACATACATTTTTTTAAATGAGTATTCAGCTACTCAATGCACTTGTATGTGATTTAGTAGAAGGCATGATACTGAGTAAGGTAGAGGACACATGGTAAATGCTACAACAGGAGTAGGGAACCAATTTCTGCCAAGATCAATTTGGATATATTTATATCATGACTCATAAGCCATACAAAATTATTAGTACAGGCAGATAGGCCTCCAGTAGCTAAGGAGAAGCTGATTAATGTCTGTCCCATTTCATAACACATGATTTTAAGGACCAAACATCCCCACCTCTGCAACGTAGTAAGGCCCATCTACAGCCAGAATTAATCAGAAGTCTCAGATTTAATAAACACATTAACCATTTGTTTCATTCAGCAAGACTTACTAAAAACCTTCCAAGGATGAATGAGGTGATGCACAGACTGTAATCCTAGCTATTAGACAGTCTGGGTAGGAAAACTGGTAAAGGCAAAAAGCTTACTTGAAAAACAAAGCAAAAAAGGCTAAAAGCAAGGCTCAAGTGGAGGTAGTAGAAGGAAGACTTCCACTTAACAGATACCAGGCTGGATATTGAAGATTCAAAAATGAATCCAGCTGGGCGCTGGGGACTCATGTCTATAATCCTACCTACTCAGGAGGCTGAGATCTGGGGACAGCAGTTTGAAGCCAGCCTGGGCAGAAAATTCCCCATGAGACTCTTATCACCAATTAACCACCAAAAACTGGAAGTGGAGCTGTGGCTTAAGTGGCAGAGTGCTAGCCGTGAGCACAAAGAGGCTCAGGGACAGCAGGTCCTGAGTTCAAACCACACAACCAAAAAAAAAAAAAAAAGAACAAACAAACAAACAAAAAACCCCAATGGGGCTGGGACGCCAAATGCTGTGAGCCAGCATTTGCCTCGCATGCCTAGTGCTCTATAATCAATCCTTTGCACCAGCACAAAAAATAAAGCTGACTCAGTCCCTGCTAAACAATGAAGACCTGCCAACTATTTATTAAAAGCAAATATGAAAAGAGTTAATAGAATTATAATTTAAATGCCTTAGCAATAGCTTATTTCTCCTACAGGACTCTGGGTAAAGTTTATTCTTTCTTTTCTTAAAGATATGTAGACTTGTTAAAATTTTTTCAATGGCAGGGATAGTGTATAGTGTCTCATGCCTGTAATCTAGCTCCTCAGAGGCTAAGATATGAGGGTACCAGTTCAAAGCGAGCCAGGGCAGGAAACTCCCTGAGAACTGGAAGTGAAGCTGTAGCCAAAGTAGCAGAGTGCTAGCCTTGAGTAAAAAAGTCAGGGACAGTGCCCAGGCCCTGAGCTCAAGACCCCTGACTGACCAAAAAAAAAAAAAAAAGAGAGAGATCTTAAGAATGTTCAACTTACCAATGGATTCTTCTAGTGTAAAATAGAAAAAAGAAAAGAATACCAGGAAATAGAATTCAAAATAAGCTTTAAATGAGGATGACAAAGGAAGGAAAGGGAAAATGAATGACAGGATTGTTTGGAATATATTGTAGTCATGTGTGGAAATGCAACAGTGCAATTGTCCTCTATAAATAATTTAAGTCAATTTAAAAAATGCTTTAAAAAGTGTGTGTGGCATTCTTGATTCTCACATTTGTAAAAAAATATTCATAATACTTTCAGACAAATGCAAAGTACTCATGTAAAGTCAACTTTTAAATCTTATTTGCACTTACAGAGCTTATATATTATCAAATTCTGAAATTAATATGGTTGAATTTGTATTATACCGAGAAAAAAGACAGCAAAATCGTAAGAGCCAGAAGTATCCTGCTAACTTTATTTCATGCCTTTTTCCCACTTACTTGGGAACTTATGTTTAAAAGTTGCAATAAAACTCCATTCAATAAAATTTCATCATACAACTTTTCACTTTTTAGTGGAAATATCTAAAATCAATAAAAGCTTCTTCTAATTTCAAAAGAAGCACAATGCTCATAAAGAAAGAGTCTATTTATTTCACCCGATGCTGGTGGCTCACGCCTATAATCCTAGCTACTCTGGAAGCTGAGATCTGAGGACTGCAGCTCAAAGCCAGACCAGGAAAGGAAAGTCCACGAGACTTCCTTCAACTTAACCAATAGGAATCCTGAAGTGTTGCTGTGGCCCTCAGTGGGAGAGCACTAGACTTGATCATAAGAGCTTAGGACAGCAGCCAGGCCCTGAGTTCAAGCCCCACAACTAACCAAAAAAAAAGAAAGAAAAAAAAAGTTGTTTATTTCTAATTAATCATGAAAGTCTTGAGACAATCTCAAATACGAGTAAAAAGTTTATTTCCCAGTAGTCACATGAATTTCCCATAAGTCACATTATAAAATTTATATAAGTAGAAAGTATCAGGTCCTTTACAAATCATCTGCTTCTATTCTAATAACCAAAACTAAGTTATAAAAAAATGTATATCATAAATGAAACTTTAAAAAATGTAACATTTCAGTGGACTGTTATTAGCATGCATATGCATCTGTACCTTTGAACTATGCACCTCCTCTATCACTGGTGGTGTGGGTATTGTGGGATTTCTGCATGTCAAGATTATAAAAATCAGATGATAATGGTGTGCCTTAACAAAATTTCCTCTAGTATATATCCCAAAAAGATGTGATGATACAGCTGAGAAAGAAAGATGAAAGAACAATTTTCACACCTTCTGTTTTTTATCTTTGGATAGTGGTTTTATTCAAACAATATTAAATATTAAGGGGAAAGACAAACATCAAGCCAAACTTTTTCTTCCTTTTCTCCAGTTGAATAGCATTAAAAAGAAAAACTGTTCTTTAGGGTACATTTCAACCTCACCTCAACTCTAAAAGAAACAAATTGATTTCTTAAGTAACCATACAAAACTATCCCACAAGCTATATTAATTAGCCTATATACAACTTGACTTTCAAATTTAAGTGAAAGCCTTTAACATAAAGACTAAAGGTTGGGGCTGGGAAGGTGGCTCAGTGGTAGAGCGCTTGCCTTGCATGCCTGAGGCCCTGGGTTCGATTCCTCAGCACCACATGAGCAAAAAGAAAAAAGCCGGAAGTGCTAGCCTTGAGCTGAAGAGCTGAGGGACAGTACCCAGACCCAGAGTTCAGGCCCCACGACCGGACCCAAAAAAAAAAAAAAGACTAAAGGTTGGCCTTTAGAGAATATGGTAACTATGTTAAATGTCTGATAAATGTTATCCCTTAGAATGCACATAAATATGAAAATATTTCTAAACAAATCAATCACTTCTATTATCCAGAATATTGTTTTAATTATATTAATTTACAACAATTCTTCCCATTTTTCTCCCCTACCAGTATGACATAAACCCGGAAAGTCATCTGTTGGTATAATAGCTTTACTATCAAATATGATTTAAATTTTACCTTTTAACATCTTTGTAATATGAATAGTAAACAATTATTTCAGTGGCACAAACTTAATTAAGTATATTAGGCATGAGCTGAGATACTTGAAAATTCAACTACAGGTCTGTCTCTATGTCAGGCAGATAAAGTAGTCACATCTTCAGGACTCTGACTGAATACTCACCAACCGTATAACCCTAACGCATCCAATCTGTAAAATAGAGAAAACAGCACTTGTGCCTCAGACAGATATAAACTCATATAAAATAACACATGTGAAATCACACTAATAGCTGCCAAGAACTGGAGAGTTGTGACACAAAAATACACTTAGAATTAATGCCCACAAGACCCTATATCATATGCCATGCAGTGGATGAAATTCTATTGCTAATTTCTTGTGCCGGTACACAATGAGCATCCTACTTAGCACTTGCATTGTATCTCTAATATTCAAAATCCTAGGAAAATGCTTTCTGTCCTTGTTCAGGATGCTCACATTAACAATATTCAAAATCCCAGGAAAATGCTTTCTGTCCTTGTTCAGGATGCTCACATTAACAATAAACTTAAAACAATGTACACCAGTGGCTCACGCCTGTAATGTGAAGATCATGGTTCAAAGCCAACCCAAGCAGGAAAGTCCTGTGCAACTCTTACCACTAACTGCTAACCACAGGGGAGGGAGGGGAAGACATAGGAGCTATGGCTCAATGGTACAGTGCTAGCCTTGGGGGGGGGACCAACAGCACCAAGGCCCTGAGGTTCAGGCCCCAGGACAAATAAAATAAATAAACAAAATATAAAAATAAGAAATGTTTAATGGTTAGGTGTAATAAAATATCTATTAATTTTAGTCCAACATATCCCAATATACATAAAGAAAATGTAAGTCATTGAAGGCTTACTGTACAAAACAGTACGTGTGACATCAATAGGAAAATACTTATTGAGCATCTGTGTGTCCAGCATTGTGGTTAGGGGGAAGAAAAAAGTATTTTAGAAAGAAAGCTATTTTTAAGAATGAATATAAGCCCAGCACCAATGGCCTACATCTGTAATCCTAGCTAAGGAGGCTAAGAACTGAGGATCATGGTTCAAAGCTAGCAGAAGCAAGAAAGTAAGAAAGTCAGTGAAGTTCTCATCTCCAATTAACTACCAAAAAAACAAAAGCCAGAAGTGGAGCTGCAGCTCAAATGGTAGAAATCTAGCCTTGAGTGCAAAATAGCTCACAGACAATGCCAAGACCCCGAGTCGAAGCCCTACGACCCTCAAAAAAAAAAAGGATTGTAAGGGTAAAATTCAGTGATACTAGACTTAACTACAAAGAAATAACCACAAAGAAAATACAGGTTAAGTGTCCTTTATCTGAAATTCTAGAGACCAGAAGTGTTTGTGATTTATGATTTTTACAGATTTTGGATTATTTATAAATATACAATGAAGTATAGAACCCCAGTTTAACCATGAAATTTATTTATGTATCATATCCTATGTGTCTTATACACATATCCTGAAGGTAATTTTACACAATAGTTTTGATACATCTGTGTTTTTACTATTACTGGCGCTGTGGCTCAAGTGGCAGAGCGCTTGTCTTGAGCTGAAGAGCTGAGGGATAGCGCTCAAGCCCAGAGTTCAAGCCCCACGACCTACCAAAAATAAATAAAAAGATCTTCCACTTGTATCTTACCTGCACTCAAGAATTCTTCAGATTTTGGAGCATTTTGGGTTTCAGATTTCTGAATGAGAGGTGCTCAATCTATAATATGGGAAAGCACCTCCTACTTAAAAGTCAAGATGTGTCTTTAACTTGTATATGTCAGAACTGTGATAATGGTCATATCATCTATCCATTCAGGCCAGTTTTCTCCAAATACTACCTAAAGATATTTTGTTTTGTTTTGTTTTGGTTTTGGTTTTGGTTTTGTCGGTCATGGGGCCTGAACTCTGGGCTTGGGCACTGTGCCTCAGCTCTTCAGCTCAAGGCTAACACTCTACCACTTGAGCCACAGCACCACTTCCAGCTTTTCTGCTTATGTGGTGCTGAGCAATCGAATCCAGGGCCTCATGCATGCAAGGCAAGCACTCTACCACTGAGCCACCTTCCCAACCCTTGTTTTGGTTTTTGAGGCAAAATGGTAGGGAGGGAAGGGTCAGTGAAATGAGATATTCAGAATTCAAAAGCCTTTATTCAGAATTCAAAAATATGGGCTCAAAATTCTAAAGCCCCAAAGCATCAAAACAAATTATATATAATATATAACATATACGCACATATATATACAAACCTATTTATACATTCAACCCATAAAACAAGAATTACCTACTGAATTCCTTTTTTCCTTAGTTCTTAAAACACCAAGAAATCTATATATTTATCTTAGTGCTGTGGAACTGAATCCTTGTAACAAACACAGTAATATACAGGGGATAGTCACACTCATCCAATGGATGAAGGATCAGTATAGGGAATTTAAGTAACCTATTAAGTCTCTAACAAGTCCAGGCCTCTCAGCCTCTGAGCTCGGCTGTCTTCCTAGCGACTTCTCACTTTTATTAATATCACTCATGATTTTTACAAGCTTCAATCATATTTGAATCCTCCTCTTTCAAGATCAAGAAATCTTTTTAGTCCCTCTTCCCTGCTCCATGCAATTATTTTCATTTTCTGGTTCCATTATGCCTTTTTACAGAAAAGCAGTCTGATACAAATGCATCATAATTTTGTTAAAAATGAAAAACTGTTTCCTATTACATTTCCAGTACTCAACCAGATAACATCCTAGAGCAGCAGCAGTTAAGTTTGCCGTAATTCCCAGGTCTTTCACCCCAGTTGGAACCAAATTAGAACCTACAAATTCAAATTGATTTAAAAAAAAAAAAAAAGAGTTACTAAAGGATCCAATGAAGAGGAGAAAAATATTTCAAAAACAATCAGCAAGTGCAGGTAACCAAGAACTGGGAATGACAGGATTGAGTAGACGAGTAGAAAACTATTATTCAAATACTGGGTTCAAACAACAGCAACAAACTTTTTCAGAAACGACAGCAATGGACCCAATAATTTAACAAACCACACCCTCTTAAAAAACACACTTCAGACGATAATATGAACTGCCACGGCACTATCAGTAATCCTGGACAGAAGGCATAATTATATTGTTTAACTGGCAACCAAGAACACATCCTATTAGAACTCGCCAGCATCAGGGAAAAGGTCTAAAAACTATTCCACCAAAATTTGAAGCTTTCTCTTTAATTTCCTTTCACTTAATATATGTCAGCCACACTTTTCATTAAGAGCCCAGTTTAGTTTAAATTAATCTCCCGAGGGACAGGCTAATTCAGGGGTCAACATTATTAAAATCTGTTTGAGCCACTGGGTGCAGGTGTTCTCGTTATTAACAGGGGAGTTCACTCTTAACCCATCTGTTAACAGATATGACAGAGGCTTTGTGAGCTACCAGATTTGTTTAAGGGCAAAGTGTACATTGGGGAAACATGTAAAGTAACACTGTGGGCTGAAAATAACTTCTCCCCATTTACAACCAGTAGGTGACCCCTCCATCCCTCACGGCAAGCCACAATCAAGTGGAGTAACAACTTACTGAAAGTGTCACTCACAGTGCTCCATGTATCAGGAATTCCTACTGCGGTAACCATCCAATACAAAAACCAACCGCACAGGCAGTCAGTAAGCTGGGGACAGTATTCCCTCTAGCTCTAAACTCAACACATGTGGCACAGGTCTGTTAAAGGTAATACTTCCACTTTGCTCAAACAACTAAAAGGCCAGTCATGCTCCAGAAACTCACAAAAAAATTCTCTTTAAAAGACTAAGAATATAGTGATCTGTGATTTTCCGTAAGACGAATGTTAGAAATTTTGCTTTAAATTGATCATATCAGATTTTTATACAATATTTACTGAATTCATAAACAATTTACAACACAACTGAGGAAGTTTGGCCACAAATCCAAATGAGCACCACCTCAATTTTTCTCGCCCTGTGGCACTGGGGAATGAACCCAGTGCCACATGCATGCCAGGCAAGAGCTACCACTGAACTAGCCCAAGTTCAAAATTTTTTGTCAGAGACAGTCTCTCTCTAGATGTTCCAGGGTGGCCTCAAACCCCAGGACTCAAGTGATTTTCTACCTCAGCTTCTTGAGGAACTAGGATTAGTTAGAACTGATGTTCTTTTAGTGTTGTTGTATTTTTGTTCAGTCTTTTTGTTTTTGTGAGGTGACTTTTTGTGTGTTTTTTTGTTTTTCTGACAGGGCCCATATATAGCCCACATCAGCCTCAAATTCACAATCATCACTCCTCAGCCTCAGGGATTATAGGCCTGCAACCACCAAACCTACTTAGATATCACTTTTTTTGTTGTTGCTGTTGTTGGTTGTGGAATTTGAACTCAGGGCCTAGGCACTATCCATCCCTGAGCTTTTCTGCTCAAGGCTAGCACTCTACTACTTCTGGTTTTCTGGTGGTTAATTGGAGATAAAAGTCTCATAGACTTTCCTGCCCTGGCTGGGCTCGAACTGTGATCCTCAGATCTCAGCCTCCTAAGTAGCTAGAATTATAAGTATGAGCCACCAGCACCTGACAGACTTCACTTCAAGGTAACTTTTCCAGCTTTTTTCCAGAAGAAAAAAAAATCTGAAATAATCAAACGCTAGTTCAAATAAATACATCATCCCCAAACCAAGCCCAGAGAGATTTGTCACAGAGAAAGAAATTCTAAGTTTAAGCTGTTCAACTGAGCTGGGCACTTGTGGCTCTCCCCTGTAATGCTGCTACTCAGGAGGCTGAGATCTGAGAATTGAGGATCAAAGTCAATCAGGGCAGGAAAATCTGTGAGACTCTTTATCTCCAATTAACCACCAGAAAACCAGAAGTGGAGCTGTCGCAAAAGAGCTCAAGACCCACAATCTACAGGAAAAAAAAAAAGTTCGAGAATAGATCCATTCTTCAAGGAATTCAAGCCCACAGAAATTTTTTGTCAAATATAAGTGTGTATGAGACAGCAAAACATATATAGTTCACAGAAGCTTATGTAGGCTGTCTACTTAGAAAACAGAATGTGGGGATGGGAAGGTGGCTCAGTGGTAGAGCGCTTGCCTTGCATGCTCAAGGCCCTGGGTTTGATTCCTCAGCACCACATAAGCAAAAAGAAAAAAGCCGGAAGTGGCACTGTGGCTCAAGTGGTAGAGCACTAGCCTTGAGCTGAAGAGCTGAGGGATAGTGCCCAAGCCCAGAGTTCAGGCACCATGACCGGACCCAAAAAAGAAAAAAGAAAACAGAATGTACTGTAAATGATATACCAAATACCTATGTTCAGGAGCTAGAGAGATCGTTCAGTCAGTGTTAGATAGCTTGTCCACAGATGTACAAGGCCCTGGACTTGATTTCCAGCAAGCATCACAGAAATGGGGAAAGCCATGCTCATATCTCCATGTTATATCAGAAGTATCATTCTTGAATTATGTCTGTTTATATACATCGTGATGTATGATACACCACATACACATACACATACACACACACACACACACACATTATACCCTCAGGAGGATAAAAGAAGAGAAAGCCTTCATAACATTTCAATAACTCTATGGTTAACAACTGGCTCCTACATTCAAACACAGCCCCTGAAATAATGGTTCAGTCAGGCTGGGAAGGTGGCTCAGTGGTAGAACACTTGCCTCACATGCATGAGGCCCTGAGTTCGATTCCTCAGTACCATATAAGCAGAAAAAGCCGGAAGTGGCGCTGTGGCTCAAGTGGTAGAGCGCTTGCATGCATGAGGCCCTGGGTTCGATTCCTCAGCACCTCATAAGCAAAAAGAAAAAAGCCAAAAGTGGTGCTGTGGCTCAACTGGTCGAGTGCTCGCCTTGAGCTGAAGAGCTGAGGGACAGCGCCCAGGCCCAGAGTTCAGGCCCCACGACCAACAAAAAAAAAAAAGGTTCAGTCCACAAACAGCCCCCCTCAAAACCAAAGAATATGTTTATACTCTTCTATAAATAGAATATCATACAAGAAAACGTAGTAACTTTGTTTATACTTCTACTAATATTAATATCCACAGATCATTTCCTGGGCATTATACAAATTTAAGGACATGGACAGTATGACCACAGGATTGCAAGATTACATTTAGGTGAGAAACTTTAGGTGAGAAACTCGAACCCCTTGGAACAGAAAAGTTACTGCAGAGGCTGTCCTGAGCCTGACAGCAGAGCAGCAACTCCGACATCTACCCACCAGGAGCCCGCAGCACCCCCCCCACCCCCCCCCCACCCCCCCCCCCCGCCCCCGCCCGCTTCCAGGTGTGAGAACCAAAAAAAAAAAAAAAACGTCTCCGGGCGTGGCCACCTGATCCCTAGGGGGCAAATGCTGAGCTAAAAGTCTAACAACTTAATACTGTGTTTCCGTTGTCAAAAGAGAGTATGTTCCAGCACACAAAGCGGTTGGAAAAAACCAAAACACACGCGCACGCACACGCATTCCGAGTGGCTACTCTGGATGAAACTTTTCCTGGCTCCTACAAAGTAACTGAAACTTGGTTCGTGCAGATAGCTAATTCCTCCACATGTGCACGATGAAACACCCTTGGGAGGATGAATCTGGGGCAGGCTGGGACAGGAGCCAAGGATGACTAGCTTTTATGGCTTCGATGAATTACACCTTGTTTTAACCCTTGGGTGGACCGGCCAAGCATCGCTCCCCTTCGTAACCCTTTCCTGGCGAAGCCTGCCCCCCCACCCGCCCGCCGGCCGGGCCTCCGCTCCGATGCCCTCGCCTTCCCCCGCTGAACCTGTCACTGCCCGAAGCTGAGATCGCACCCGGGGGACGGGCTGGCTCTCACCGCCACCAGGCCCAGGACCCCCGGGCCAGCCGTGACCCCTGACCCCGGCCTGACCCCGCTGCTCCCCCGACCCCCCCCCCCCGCCCACACCCGGAGATACCTGAAGTAGTAGACATCGCTCTTGCCAGCGCTGAGTCCTGATTTTCGGATCACTTCCTCCTTCTTCCATCCGGGGGGGAGGGCCGGGCAGTCCATCCTCTTCCCGCTCTCCGTGGCCCGGGGTCCCCGGGGCCCCGGCCCCGCGCTCCCCGACGGGAAAGGGACCGGCTCCCGCCGGGGGGCGCCGCCGCCACCGCCGCCGCCGCCGCCGCCGCCGCCGTCGCCGCCAAGGCCGCCGCCGCCACTCGGGGGACGGCCGCGGCCCCGGCCCCGGCCCCGGCCCCGGCCACGGCCCCGGCCCCGGCCACGGCCACGGCCACAGACGCCGCCGCCCCGGCCCGCCTGCTTCCACCGCCCCCGGCCACGGCCGCCGCCCCGAGCGACTTCCCTGCGCACGCCGCTCACCGGGGACGGGGCGAGCGCGCTGCCCTGGCCCCCCTGCTCTATGGCGGAGTCGCCGCCGGCGCCGCTGCCGCCCGCCGCACTCTCCCCCTCCTCCTGCTCCGGGCAGCAGCGGCCTCCCCCCGGGTGCGCGCGCATCCAGCCCCCTCCCCAGCCGGCGCTGCGCTTCTTCCGTAACCGAGCCCTTGGAATCCCGGAGACCCGCCCCGCCCGCAGCGCGGCGCGCGGGGGACGCGCGCAAGCATCATAGAGCGGGCGCGCACAGAGCGGCCCTCCCGCCCGGGGCGTGGCCCCGGCCGCCGCCTCTTAGGTCCTCCAAGCGCTCGGGGTGGCCATCTTGTCTCCGCCCCATCGAGGCCACGCCCATCTGGGTTCGCTCCGCCCCCAGACCTCTCTAGCCCCGCCTCTTGGCGCGCCCTTCCGGGTCCTGAGCCCTGGGCCAGCTCAGAGCCGGCCAGGCTAGGAGGCCGGAGCCGCCAGGGTGGGCCAGTCAGAGAGAATGCGGTTGTCACCTTGTTCCAATAGGGTCGAGGCCTTCCATTGTTTCTGTAAACAGTGTTCACGGCCCAGATCTCGTGTTGTATTTACTAGATCATTCCTTCCCCCCTCTGCACCTGGGACCGCAGGTGCCTGGAGCAGACCATGACCACGGTCAGCTCCCCTGACTTTCAGAACGGGAAGGGGGTGATGACCTGGAATAGTCCCACCAGTCCTGAGGTGGTTATTATTTCATTCTCAGCCCATAACTGAACATGAAGTGTTTACTCTTTGAATCCACCAAGAACTTATTTACCAGCTTTCAAGGGTGGTTTTGGTTTTTTTCCTTGACTTCATCATCACAAAAAAAAAAAGACCTTTGACTTGGGAGATACTTCTTCATGTGGCAAGTTTAAGTTAGCCTATTACAGGATTTATAGCCCATTATGTGTAGCCTACTATAGAATTTATCGGGATCAGGGGTAATTTTAAAGGATAACGATAAATCGATCCAGGAAAGTGATTTAATTTTTTTATTTCGCAAATCCATTTATTTTCTTTTTTTTTAATAAGCTTTTTTATTGTGAAAACACTGAAAAAGAATCCTATCTTTTTTTTTTTTTTCAGAAAGGATATCTCACTATGTTTTTTAAGCGGGCCTAAGGTCCTGAACTCGCGTCCTACAGCCTCAGTAGTTCCTCCAAGTACTTCCTCCCACTATGCCACAGGCTTACGTAAGAATTGTATACCTGTTTAATATTTATAGAAGTGTGCCACTGAAATTCAAGATGATAGATTATGAAATAGTTGGAAGACTGAAAAGTAGAAAGCATACTTTTTATGACAAACTAGGGTTTCTAAATGCATAGAACCTAAATGTTGAAGACCTAGTTTTATATATATATATGTAAAATGAAAAATCAAATTTTATTTGCTTTGCCTCAAAGTGCAAACATTAACTCATACACACACAATGTATCCCTGGTTTCATTTAATGTCCTTGATTAGAATTGCATGATCCTAAGCTATAGCTTTCTACAGGAAATCTATCTGGAAATAAGAGAGGAAAAAAGAAAAGAATGTTCAACTGGAGTTCTCAGGCATGAAGTCATTACTGGAAATCTAAATATTTAGTAATCATTAATTGGTGAAGGTAGCAATTGAAGGACCCTACTCTGCAGTTCCGTGGTAGAGCCCTGAGTGTAGCATGCACAAAGCCCTGGGTTCGATCCCTAGCACTGCGATAAACAAGAACTATTAAGTAAATCTGAATAGAAACAACAGTTGAAACAACAGATGGGAAAAAATATAATGTTGGTAAATTCACCTTGCTAGGTTTGCCTATTGAAGCTATAGATCAGATAAATAGCATATGTAAAAGCATAAAAGTAGTAAGTCACTTGAATATCCGGTCTTTTTTTTTTTTTCACTTCTACAACCAGATTCCATTTGCTAAATCCCTGTAGATATAATACTCCTCCGTTAAAAAAAAATCAATTCAGCATTCCAAAAGCTTTTCAGTCACACTTGAATTTTTCTGCTATAATACCACAGAGAAAAATACCAACAACAACAAAAAATAAATCAGACACTTATTTAATCTCTACCATTAAAAGAAGAAAACATCCCAATTAAAGAAACAAAATATATAGAGACCAGATTATAACCATAAAAATACTGAAGGTATATGCTAAATATGTTTCTCTTCAAATACCAGATGAAACTTTTATAATTCCAGGAAATGCATTTTATATTACTTCTCAAAGAAGCACAATGATATTATAAAGTTATGAGCAAATTTTGTGCTTTTTTGTCTTTCTTACAATGAATAATATATCTCTGGCTTATTTTATGGAAGAAAAAAAGATGAAAACAAGCCTGGATTATGTATGGCATCTGGCTCCCTCATCAAACAATAGAGTTAATCTGCTCCGATTACCAATCCCAGGTGTAAAGGCAGGTGCTCCCATACCAACTGTCACCCATGAAAAACTATCCATTCTTTCATTTTTAATTTAACATGCAAAGCTAAGGTTAAGCCACTAAAGAAGTCACTTTTGAGAAAAATAAGTGTTCATTTCTATATTATCATAAAAAATAAAAATTACAATAAAAAGTTTTCAGATTTTTAAGAATTATTTTTTAAAATGTAACAAATTCAGAGAATGAAATTTAATTGGTAAGAAGTAATGACTAGATTTTTTAGGTGTATTTTATTGACAAACGGATAACATATTTGAATCCTTGGCTGTAATAAACTACTGAACTAAAAAGACAAATATTAGAAAGCATTGTGTTTTCCAGTGAGCATGCTTGCATCAAGTGGTAACGGCTGTCAGTTTCTCTTTCTTGCTGAGTTCAAATGGTAAGGGTCAGAATTTATACCACAAAATATAGGAGTAAAGGCACAAGCAAAAAGACAGTTTCCCGTTCCAATTAGCAGGTCTCATGATTCATTCAGTTGGCTCCACTACAGTTCACCTAATTCCCAACTGAAAAATGCCGCAGCCGACACAGCACGTCAAGGGCCCAGATGATACTTTCAAGTACATGTAGCTTTAATAAAGATTTTTTTTATAGCCTCTACTTGGAATGACTACAAAGGAATCTAGCATCACATAGTTCAAACTCAGGAGAAAAGAGTTAATTATCTAAAAAGCAAGCAAAAACAAGAAGGGGTAGGTAAGTTTAGAACCAAAGGAATTTTTTTTTTGGTCAATCGTGGGGCTTGAACTCTGGGCCTGGGCCCTGCCCCTGAGCTCTTCAGCTCAAGGCTAGTGCTCTACCGCTTAAGCCACAGCACCACTTCCGGTTTGAGTGGTTTATTGGAAATAAGAGTCTCTTGGACTTTCCTGCTTGGGCTGGCTTTGAACCGCGATCCTCAGATCTCAGCCTCCTGAGTAGCTAGGATTACAGGCGTGAGCCACCAGCTCCCAGCCAAAGGAAATTATTTTAAGAACTAATGTATTTTTCTTCTAATTTCTCCTTGTTGTAAGAGTAGCCCTGTTTGAGACTAAAAATTGAAGCTATGCTAATTTGATTCTACTCTCTACAAGTAAAAATTAAAAAATAAAAAATACAGTGCTGCCAGAATTGAGAAAATGATCTTTAGGTTTTAGAGCCCTGGGATACCACTTGATATATCTAAATGTGGTTTTGGACTGTAATCCTGGCCAAAAACATCAGCATGTTAGGACCCATGATCCCTCAGAAACAAGGACTTTGTGCTCAACTCATGCCAGTCACTTTGGAGAGTTCCAGACCAGCCAGGACACACACACACACACACACACACACACACACACACGAAAAAGATAAAAAGAAAGCAGGAAGGAAAGGAAGGAAGGAAGGGAGGGAGGGAAAGAGAAAGAGAAAGAAAAAGAAAAAGAAAAAGAAATCAATAACAACAAAGTGACCAAAAAAAAAAATGCTGGGGCTGGGAAGGTAGCTCTGGTAGAGTGCTTGCATTGCACACATGAGGCCCTGGGTTTGATTCCTCAGCACCACATAAGCAGAAAAAGCCGGAAGTGGTGCTGTGGCTCAAGTGGTAGAGAACTAGCCTTAAACTGAAGAGCTGAGGGGCAGCGCCCAGGCCCAGAGTTTAAGCTCCACAACCCACAAAAAAAAAAGAAAAGGAAGGGAAAGAAAAGAGAAAAAAAAAAATGCTGGTGTGTGTTGTATATTTACATTGAATGAAAAAAAATAACGGTAAATTGGAACACACATCTCATCAAAAGAGACTTTGTGCCTGTAGGTGGTTTTCCCAGTGTTGCAGACTCTTATCAAATAACAGAACTAAGTCCAGAACCCAAATCCTGACCCAGGTTCAGATCCTGTCTGCTTGGCTGTTGGAAATGGCCTTACTTTGCCTGGTTTCTTTATCCTTAAATATCTGTCATTTAAGATGGGGAAAAGCTTCGCTGCAGAGCTTTTCATTTGGCTAGTTTCTGTTCTTTGTCTCAAACTCAGTCAGTACTCTGTCCAAGAAAACTTTCCTAACATCCTCCACACCCTATTCCCCTACAAACACCCCAGGTGGTATTCTGTGTGCCCCACAACTCTTAAGTATTTCCCCTATCCATTTATTGTACTGCATTCTCATTATCTAGTTAACTTCTTTCTATTTTCCACTGCATTTCCAGTGCCTATTATTGGACCTGTCAGGAATATGGGAAGGACTCATCAGATTCCTGATGAATTAATACAACATAAAAAATTATGAGCTCTCGGGCTGGGAAGGTGGTTCAGTGGTAGAATGCTTGCCTTCCATGCATGCGGCCCTGGGTTCTATTCCTCAGCACCACATAAGCAGAAGGGGAAAAAAAGCCAGAAGTGGCACTGTGGCTCAAGTGGTAGAGCACTAGCCTTGAGCTGAAGAGCTGAGGGACAGTGCCCAGGCCCAGAGTTCAGGCCCCACAACTGGACCCAAAAAAAGAAAAATTATGAGCTCTCTGCTAGGTGCTGGTGGCTCATGCCTGTAATCCTAGCTACTCAGGAGGCTGAGATCTGAGGATCATTGTTCAAAGCCCAACCAGGCAGAAAAGTCTGTGACACTCTTATCTTCAATCAGCCACCAAAAAAAAACAGAAGTGATCTATGGTTCAACATAGTAGAGTAGCTTTGAGCACAAAAGCTCAAGGTGAGTGTCTAGGCCCAGAATTCAAGCCCCATGACCAACATAAAGAAAAAAAATATTAACATCCTTCTAGTCTCAGAAAATTTGGATAGGTTTCACAATTGTTTCATAAACCAATAAGTTTAATTTAAAATAAGCCTTAAATTCAGTTTACAAATGTCTGTTTATAAGAAAACTATGTTTTCTTTCATCTCTCCTACATCAAGTTTAACTTGAACAGAAAAATCTTGGAGAATCTAGGTCATAAGGATAAACACAAAATGAGACTCTGCTTCTAAACAACCATCCCTGGACTTAATAGTCTCAAAAATTGTATACACATGAATAATTTAATGTCTTTTTGAGGACTGATTTTTTGTTGTTTTTTTTTTGTTTGTTTTTGTTTTTTGAGATCTATTGCAAACTGTACCTCAAGGATATTCTTTCTGATTCTTTTGGGATCTGTTTCATCTCTAGCATATGCTGTTTTTGGTTTGGCTAATTCCTGATTCACCCTTAATCTTGGGCACATGCAGCATGGCTTTAAAAAAATAACAGAAAGTTCACACTTTGCTTCAGTGATACCATTCAAAAACGCTTTTAGACTTTATAGCAATTTATATCCCTTTCAACTGACTGAAGACCCTTTAACAAGTTAATTGCAATTGTACATTTGTACCTAATTACACTCCATTGCTTATCTCCAGGCATCTGTTATTATTGTCACATGCATACTCTTCTGCAGAGTTTGGAAGTCTTTCCTCTGGGGTGGAGGATGAGAACAACAATGGCTCAGCACTTTTCTTTGTCACCATCTGTGACAGACATATTGGTTATCATAACCCAACACCCACTACCAACCTGAGGATCCCTAGCCCACCTCATTACAGCGACTAGAAAACATAAATATTCTCCAAACCTAGCTTAAGTGAGAACAAAGGAGAGAGGGAAAGGACAAAGAAAGAAGGAAAAGAGAAGGGAAGGGAGAGCACGAAGACTGGATGGCACTACCCTCTTGCCCTTGGGAGTATAAACATGATTCTGAAAACAGTCATTTTGCAACCAGGAAGCCAGGAACACATAGTTTACTGTGCATTATCCAGCAGCTGCACAGAGACTTGCAACTATTTATCTCTGGCTTCCTTGCAGTATGAGAAACAGTGGTTATTTTTCGATTGAGTCATTGTTAGGATTTTGGATACTTAAAGCAGAATATGTTCTTTGCTGAGATACAATTTCTGAGTCTTGTTATAATTCAGACATCTCCCTAACTTGAAGGCCTTGTGTAAGATACTGCTATTAGTAAAAGGAGGGTGTTAGGGAGAAAAGGGACCAGAGAGCCGGAAAGGTTTGCTCTGATGGACTTTTTCCCCTGGCAGTTAACACACCTGGGGTCTCTCTTTCACTCCCTAATTGAAGGGAAAATATTTCAAGACCATTTCTGCTTGGACTCTAATCACCTTGCTTGGCATATTGAAAGCTCTAACTCCAGAGTATGGTCCCATGATCCATCCTTAAATTCTTATCTTTATAACAAGGATGGAGAAAGAAAGCTTTGTTGTTTGAACAATTGAGATGTACATCAGTTTGCCAATTCTCTATCCAAAATATGGACATCAAGGTTTCATTTCAAATATAATCTTTATTTTTAAAATTCTAACAAAACCTGTAGAACACATCAGAATCTATAGGGCCAAATCCAAACTAACTAGTGGTGATTTGTTCATTCTAAACTCTAGGACAGATCATTTCGTTGCTGGAAGAAAATATCATCCATCACAGAAAGCTGCTTGAATTTGATTACTCTGGTAACTTCACTTGTACTTAACTTACAAATGCATCCAAACTTTATAATATTATAACAGCCATAAATATAATGTGGTGAAGTTAGTTTTATGTTTTCAGATACTGAAGTAACTTTAATTCATCATTGAAGAACATAGGACTGCAAAATGTTTTATGAATCAGCTATATAACCAAACAGTGGCTTGAGCATATAATCATCACTGCTTGGAAAGTGGAGATCAAGAAGTCCAGATTATGCTTGGGCTTTTATGCCTGGGCATGAAAGTTCAAGAGACCTCATCTTACTCAATGGCTCAGGTGCAGTGGCTTGTACTGTTACGTCAGCTACAGGGAAAATACAAGGGCTGGGCCCAGTAGTGAGTGGCTGTCCACTCCAGCAGCACAGGGAAGCACAGGGTAGAGGACTGACTGTAGGCCAGGCTAGCCCAGGAATAAAGTGTGATGCGATCTTGAAAATACCCAAGGCAATAAAGAACCGAAACTTTGGCTCCAATGGTAAAACACTTACCCAGCAAGTATAAAGCCCAGAGTTTAAACCCCCAGTATCACCAAAAAAGTAAAAAAAAAAAAAAAAAGTATGTTTTTCTGAAATTTTAGGAATAGGGACTTAAAGAATACAAAAGAACTCACTGCTTAAGAATTAAAAATAATAATAAAGAAGCATTCTCTGATGAAAATCGTCACTTTAAATTTTACATTTCACAATCACATATAAAGGGATTTGGGGTTGTTTCTGTTTTGTTTTACTTTTTTGTACAAGAAGTTTTTCAGACCTTTAGGAGAGTTAACACTTTTTAGAATGATCTGTTATCTCCAGTTATAACATTTGAATAAGTCCCTAAAATAGAAATATATGGTACTGCCTTAATAGTTTATTCAAGTGAAACAAGTTTGGATGTTTGTAGCAGAGTTGGGGAGAACATAAGAAGTCAGTAATGTGATATAAAAGAAATAAAATTTTGTTTGGGTCTAGTTTTTGCCTAAATATACTTTATCTTGAAAAAGTTGGAATAAGGGATTCATCTCTGATCAGATCTTGAAATGTGAGATTCTTTTTTTGGGGGGGAGGGGGGCGTCTGGTCATGGGGCCTGAACTCTGGGCCTGGGCACTGTCCCTCAGCTCTTCAGCTCAAGGCTAGCGCTCTACCATTAGAGCCACAGCACCACTTCCGGCTTTTTCTGCTGATGTGGTTTGAGGAATGGAACCCAGGGCCTCATGCATGCAAGGCAAGCGCTCTGCCACTGAGCCACCTTCCCAGCCCAAAATGTGAGATTCTTAATATGGTCATCATGACAATGTGGAAATTTTCTTTGCCAAAGAATTATCATTTAGAATAGATGCTATTTACTCTTTTGAGCTACACCTGGCTAGAGATCTTAGCTGGGCATCATGCTCAGGGAACAGCCTAGTCCATGAGGAACAGGGACAGGAGGCATATCTCTAGGAAATATTAAATTAGTAAAGAGGATTGGTTGTTGATTCTGAGGAGTGCAGAAATTATGTTAAAAAGCTCTTGAAGACTTGGGAGGGAGTAAATCAGTAATGATTATATAGAATACTAAGAAAAAAGTCAGAGGGCAGCATTAATTTTGGCAGAAGAAAAAATATAGTTATTATCACAGCATTGTGACATTTTGTAATGTATAGAAGTATTTTAGTAATTGAATAAAAACTGGGAACGTAAACTTATACTAGAAAAAAACAGCTGAAAAAAAGCAGAAATTTGTTGTCCCTCAGGAGACAGACTGAAAAACAAAGAGAGATGAGTGAGGAATTAGCTTTTTATACTTAGTATAGTTCTATTTATATTTAGTATAGTACTGTCTCATTTTAAAGCCATGGGAATCTATTATTTATTAAAAATAATTCTTAAACATTACAGTGGGACTTACCTTTGGCACCTCCTCTCACAATGTTTATGATAGAAAGGATAATTATCATTTTCCTGAGTGCCTATTATACGCCATCCCTTGGATTGAACCTTTTCCATGTGTTTTATCTAATCATCACAACACCACACAAAGTAGACATGATTATCGTCAGCTTACAGACAAGTCTGCTAAGGCATTAAGAGTTTGAATTACCCATCAGAGTTTACCCAACTGGTTATAATAAAGCTGGAGTTCAGCCTAGAGCCATCTGGTTTAAAACCTGAGCTCTCTGAGTCACACATTGGAGTGAAATATGGCCTTCCTTTGTTAATCTGTAATTTTAGTTTTTGCATGTTAGATAATTATTCCTTGGGTAGGTTTTATATATGTTTGGGTCAGTACTGTCTATTAAGTTACCATTGCTTAAATCAACATTTTAAATATGTGACTGACTTTCTTTTGCTGTTACAGTTTTTTTTAAAGGAGTCTATTTTTTTTCTTCCTTTTGCTACTCTGGGTTTCAGAAATTGCTCTCAGCCATAAGCTTTACCTTCCATTCACAGTACTGAGTTCCCGTATTTACTGGCACATTTGCTTGGAAAGTAGAAGTTGAAGAAGGTGACTTGTATCTAGAAAGTCAGAGTTTCTGCAGCCCTAGTGATGCAAGAGCCAAATAGTAGAGCTGCAGGCCAGAAGAGAGCAAACGTTGCTCTTTTGGTTAGAATTCCACTTTCATTCCTTTCCTTGATCATCTCCTTTATTTATTAATTGGAGGTAATTATTCCAATATAGGAGTTTGATAATGATAACAATGAATGAAATACTAATGTCAAACATGTAATGGAAAGTAGTTTTCTTTAGAACCATTTATAATGTCTTACAACATTCAATTTGTCTATAGTGATTGTACATATGAAGATACTTTTTGGAATCTAGTAACAATAACAGACAGGAATACTAATTTTTTTAATCATCTAAACCTAGATAGAAAGAAATTATTTTCAAACTGTATTTTTTATGATTTATACCAGTCATTTGTGTATCTATGATGGATTTGCCATACATACTTACATAATACTATAATTAATCAATCCTGAATAATAAACAATTCGTAACAATACATAAATAAAACATCTAAAACCAATTTTAGAGCAAAATATAAAACAGATACATGAAGATGTGGGGAAAGAGGTTTTGTTTATTCTAGAAAATGTTTCCTGCAAACTTTTCAAAGTCTTTCAAGTCATAATCTACCAAGAAAGAAAAAGTTAACTGATTGCTGAAAGCACAAATTGAAGATGATAAAATTTGGAATTTTAACAAAACTAGAAAAATTGTGTGGTCGCTGCAAACATAATAGTTTTGTTTGGAATTGTCATATATTTCAAAAAGAAAAAAAGTTTTACAACAATATCATGATAATTACTCTAGGGGTTTTCTAACTAATTTTTTTAAGTCTAAGTTGAAGGTTTGTTTATTTTTAAATTTTAAACAATCTCAACTTCTAGAAAGATCTCAAGAATGTCCCTTTTTTTTCATTGCTCTAAAGTATTCTTACCCCTGGACATCTTATTCCTACATTTTTTTTTTGGGGGGGGGGTCTGGTCGTGGGGCCTGAACTCTGGGCCTGGGCGCTGTCCCTCAGCTCTTCAGCTCAAGGCTAGTGCTCTACCACTTGAGCCACAGCATCACTTCGGCTTTTTTCTTTTTGCTTATGTGAACCCAGGGCCTCAGGCACGCAAGGCAAGCGCTCTGCCACTGAGCCACCTTCCCAGCCCCCTATAAATATTTTAATGTGTGATTTTTTTTTTTTTTAACAGACAAGACAGTTTTCTCCCCAATAGCCCCAATGGAGCCATCAATATCACAAAATAAACATTGAAATGTTACTACAATCCTTAGCACCCATTCAAGTTCTGTCAATTGTTCCAACAAGATCCTTTACAGTAGAACAGTCTAGCTCAAAATCATATGATGCATTTGATTGTTGTGTCTTTTACCACTCTTCATTTTAAAAAAGTCACAATTCTTGCCTCGATGTTCATGGCTCCAGTTTTCTGAAATTTCAGGTCAATTATTTTGTAGAATAACCTTTAATTTGGGTTTGTCTGATGTGTCCTCGTGGTTACATTCAGTTTATATGCCTCTTTGGTAGAAACAACACAGAAAAAACATACTGTGCATTATCCTGTTGACACAGGATTCAAAGTTAGTAGTTGTACAAAGAGACCACTAGGTCTCTTGCCCTTGGTAAAAAATAACTTAAAAGGGCTATATGAGTCCCTTGGTTGATTTCCTGCAATGAATAAATAATAAATAAGTAAATAAATATATAAGCAAATAAATGTTTAAGTTTCTGTCCAGATTCAAAAGAAAGGATTACAGAAGGTCATAGATTTTTATGATCTGGTTTAAAGATTCTAATTTTTGTGCCACTTAGATGAATATACTTCAGTGTCCTGCATAGTTTCACTGGTGATTGACTGTGTTCTGACTCAGCCTTTCTCCCCTCTCAATATTAATTTAGAGCTTTACATGTCCGAACTCATCAAATTGTATAAAGAAAAAACACTGTTATGACATGTATGCCCCATTGTGTAATACCAGGCGAGGCGCAGATATGTCTGCTTCATGTGTGCCTATTATCAAGTAAATGTTGTGTTGTAACAGGTAAAATAATTTCTCTTTGTGTGTGTGTGTGTGTGTGTGTGTGTGTGTTTGGGGTTTTTTGTTTTGTTTTTGTTTTTCTGTCAGTTGTGAGGCCTGGGCCCTGTCCCTGAACCTTTTTGTGCTTAAGACTTGCATTCTACCACTTGAGCCACAGTGCCACTTCCAGTTTCTCTGTTTCTTCACTGCTTTGGTAAAGAATGAAATTAGTTATTTTTAAATTAGTTATTATTAAATTAGTTATTATTAGTAACACAATTTAAAGACAAATATTTGCAACCATCCTTTCAAGCTTCTGAATCAGTTTAGTTGAAGAGCATACTCAGTTTTCAATAGGTGCTAACTTAAAAAAAAATACATAGGCTTTGAAGACATCATGCAATGGTAAAATAAGCTGATTAATTTGATGAGGGTCTGGTTTAACTCCAGTACTGAAAATAAATACATAAATAAACTTACAAAACTTTTGAAATGAGTTCTCTGCATGAATTTGGACTTTCATAAAATATTGAATTATCTTTAAGTAGTTTTACAAAAGGCTATCAATTCAACATGTCAGTTTATGAGTACAATGACAGAAATGATTACAACCCAGAAAAAATAAATAGAAATGGGTATTGAAGTTAACATATCTTTTCTCAGCCATTCTTCACCAACCCTATTTGACAAAGCTCGCAGTCATTACTCTGTGGTTCTGTTATTCTAATTGATTGTAAGGTTTAAAAGTGAAATTATAAAATAACATGGTCATGAGATTCTGCCTCTTCTTCATTTTCATAACAAGATTTTCCATCTGATTCATCGATTGTCCTATCACCTTCAAAGCAGCCAAGATGTGTATCATACTTTGAAGATGATAGGTCATCACTAAAAGCAATGCTTTACACAGTAAATATACATCAAAGTTAACAAATAGCTCTGTGTGGAAAATACACTTAAAAATCACATGAATAGAAGAAAAAAACAGAACTATATTCAAGGAAAGATTAAAGTCCTTATCATGTACCATCTAAGTGAATACTCAGACTTTTGGCTGCTCTTTAGATGTAGGGATTTCCCACTTCTACCCTTTCCAGTCCAGGTCATGAAGGTAAAGAAATCCTTCCTTGAAGAGGTTGTAAGAAATTGTGAACTAATTAGCCAACTTTTCACATGAAAACAGCTTAACACGTACATGGTTTATAGTGCTATGCATTAAGCATGTTCCTCCTGGAGTAAATCTACTTCTATTTCTTAACAGTGCAAAACATTTAAAATTTTAGGGTTCAACCAACTCCTACCAATACTTCCATAGCTAAAAGCAGTAAGCAGTAGAATTTTTGCTAAGTATTGAGGAGAATTTGAGTTTGGCTAGTTATGCCCATGGTTATTAAACAGAATAAATAGAAAGCAAATGATAATTAAGAGTCCCTTTTTGCTGCACAATGATGACTCACATGTGTAATCCTAATTCTCAGGAGGCTAAGATCTGAGGATTGAAGTTCAAAGCCAGCCCAAGCAGGAAAGTCCATGAGATACTTTGTTTCAATTACCATCAAAAAGCAGGATGTGGATCTGTAGCTCAAGTGGTAAAGCACTAGTCTTGAGCAAGAAAAGTTCAGGACAGAGCCTGGGTCCTGAGTTGAATCTCGTGTGCACGCGCACACACGTCCCTTTTTCTTATAGCCTTGAAAATTGGCAAACTTTTTGAGGTCAATTCTGTGGTGTTATATACTACGTAACCACAGAATTTGGAAAACTTAACTACACAAAATGAGTTAAAATATTCAAGTCAAAATACTCAAGTGTTCAATACAATTTAGTTTTTAGTTAAGGAAACAAGATGATATTTGACAAAAAATACTCACATCAGCTGATCTAGAAATGAAATGCAAATAGGTAGGAAGGCAATCTCTAACATCTTTATTTTAAAGTGAACATTAACACTAACATTGAAGTTGAACAAGAATTTGGAGGATTCGAGTCTTCTGGGACAAAAGTCACTTCTAAGTCATTTCAAATAATTTGTATCTCAGCTAAGCATGAAGAAAGAGGGTAAAAAATAAATGAATGTCTCCATGTGGGTAGCTAGACACTAAAAACACAACAGTAGCCTCTCCTATGCTCCGTTGATGGAGTGAATTAGTTCAATTAGTCATGCCAGCTGCTCAGCAGGCAGGCAGGCACCATTAGGAGCAAAGTCATACATTAATGTACTTTCAAAAGATAATGTGTCTTTCTTTCTTCCTTCCTTCCTTTCTTTCTTCTTTCCCCCTCTTTCTTTTTTTAGAGTTTGTCTTTTTGTTATTGAAAAGGTGATGAGCAGGGGGCTACAGTTACATAAGTAAGGCAATAAGTACATTTGTTTTTAATCTTTGTTATCCTAACCCTCATTATCTCCCTATTCCCTACCCTCTCTATTCCCCCCCCCCACAAGTTGTAATGTTCATATCCATCATAGTGTCAAATGAATATCAATGTTGCTGTGGTTCATGTTGTTTTAATGTTTCTGTGATACCCTTTCCCTTCCATGTATTGAATAATCTTAGATATAAGACACAGGTACAGAAAACTAAGAGAAATGAAGAAAAAATAAAATAATAGAGAAAAAAGAATGAACTACATACAGGGTCTAATAAGAACTTCTTGCTTCTATAAGTTGGAGAGTCAGTATATACAAAGAATATTGTATATTCTTTGTATATACAGTGTTTGCCTTGCATGCATGAGGCCCTGGGTTTGATTCCTCAGCACCACATAAGCAGAAAAAGCCAGAAGTGGCACTGTGGCTCAAGTGGTAGAGCACTAGCCTTGAGCTAAAGAGCTGAGGGACAGTGCCCAGGCCCAGAGTTCAGGCCCATACTTTTCTAAAAAAAAAAAAAAAGACTATCATATACATACTGTAGTTCTTATAAATGAGGGAGCTCATGTGACCTATTTTTCTTTGGGCTTGGCTTACTTCACTTAATATAATTTTTTCCAACTCTTTCCATTTCCTAACAAATAGGGCAATGTCATTCTTTCTGATGGAGGCATAGAATTCCATTGTGTATATATACCACATTTTCTTGATCCATTCATCTACTGAGGGACATCTTTCTTTTCTTTCTCTTTTCCCTTCCCTTTTTTTTTCCACCTTTAATTTTTGGAGACTGGGCATAGTGATGCACAGCTGTAAGCCCCACTACTTAGGAGGCAGATATCTGGAGGCAGAAATCGGGAGGATAGTAATTCAAGGCTAATCTAGGACAAAAGTCAATAAGGCTTTGCTTTGTCTCAATCAATAGCTGGGCATGATAGTACATGTCTGTCATCTAATTATACAGGCAGCATAAACAGGAGGATTACCATCAGGCCAGCTTGGGTAAAAAACGTTGAGACCCTAAGCACAAAATAACTGAAGCAAAAGGCTTGGTGATATGCCTCAAGTAGTAAAGAACATGTCTACAATTGTGTGGCTTTGGGTATTTTACAATTTAATCACATCTGCAAAGTCTGAAATCACCAATATCGATGTCATTTCTCTGAGCTAAGGATTTATTGTGCTGTCCTAAGACCCACATTCATGATCTCCTATGTATAACTCACCTTGCATTATTTATTGGATAGTTCTGTCAGACTTTCAGTTAACTATAAGCTGCCTGAGGTCCACGATACAAATTTGGAATGTATTAGACCACACTCATTTAAAGAGAACAATTTGATCCATCTTGGAAGTCTTTCTTGGCCTCTAACACTGATCTGCTTTCAGTCACCACAGACTAATTAATATTTTCTGGACTTCAGTATAAATGTACTTATTTAGAATCTATTTCCCACTCCCACACAATATATTTGGAACTAATTTCTTTCACTCAATTACTCAACATTTATTCATGTTGTGGGTATTGTTGAAAATCAATATGTTTCTTTTTTGTTGTTGAGTAGTACTTTGCTATATGGATATAGGACAATTTATGTATTTGCATCTTGGTAGACATTTGCCACCACTGCCTTCTTCTTCTTCTTCTTATTATTATTATTTTGCTGCCAGGCCCAGAGTTTGAACTCAGAACCGGGGTACTGTTTCTAAGCTTTTTTTTTTTTTTTTTTTTTTTTTGTCGGTGGTGGGGCTTGAACTCTGGGCCTGGGCATTGGGTCCCTGAGCTCTTCAGCTCAAGGCTATTGCTCTACCAATTGAGCCACAGAACCACTTCCATGTTCCTAAGCATTTGTATTCAAGGCTAGCACTCCACCAGTTGACCCATAGCTCTACTACATGCTTTTTGGGTGATTAATTGGAAATAAGAGTTTCACATACTTTCCTTCCTGAGCTGGCTTTGAACCATGATCCTCAGATCTCAGTTTCCTGAGTAGCTAGAATTACAGGTGTGAGCACCTGGCTTGAATTCTTTTTTGGCTGTAATAAATAATCCTGAGGTGAATATAACATGAACATACACACACACACTCATATAAATGTCTTATTCCATTAATGTATTCATATCTCTTGAATATATTAGCATTTTTGGAGTGGTTCTGGGAACCAAACTCAGGCCTTCATACATGCAAAGCATACATTTTACCATTGAGCTCTGCTTCCATACCCTAAAGTATAATGACCTACTAGGTACATGCTCAAGAGTATATGAGACTTCTAATTGATTTCCATGTTTCATTTGACTTGACAAAGTTGTTTTTTTTTTTTTAAGTTTAATCTTTCTTATATATGCAGTGCTTTGTTTTGTTTTGTCGGTTTTGGGGCCTGAACTCTGGGCCTGGCACTGTCCCACAGCTCTTCAGCGCAAGGCTAGCACTCTACCACTTGAGCTACAGCGCCACTTCTGGCTTTTTTTCTTTTTGCTTATGTGGTGCTGAGGAATCAAACCCAGGGCCTCATGCATACTAGGCAAGCGCTCTACCACTGAGCTACCTTCCCAGCCCCATGAAGTGCTTTTATATGTGGCTTTAGGTTACAAATATCTGATAACCAATGATGTAAAACATATTTTGAATGTGCTCAAGAGACTTCTGCATATCTTTCATGAAATATCTCTTCAGGTTTTTCCCATTTTCTTGCTAAGTTACCTGAATGTGTCTGGGGAAAGACTTGGTCTTCAAAAACAAACCTATTTCCTTATATTAGAAGTTTTGACCAAGTGGAGGTGTGACTCAAGTGGTAGAGTGACAGTCCTGAATAAAAAAGCCAAATGAGATCTCAAGGCTCTGAGTTCAAGCCCCAGTACTGGCACCAAAAAAAGAAAAAAAAGGTTTTGGCTAAGGAAACAGCCAGTCACTCTGATCTTTACCAAATCAAGATTAGGCAAGAATTCCATCTATTTTACTTGATCTCATCACCTATTATCTTAAAGATCCTTGTGTTAAGTCTACTTCCTGTTGCAGTGCCAAAATGCCTGAATTAAACAACTTAAAGGAAATATTGTTTTGGCTTTGACTTCCTAGGTTGCAGTCCACATTTGCTTCCTAGGTTGCAGTCCACATTTGCTAACCCCTGTTTCTTTGGGCCAGTGATACCACCAAATGTCATGGTGGTGGCAGCATATGACAGAATAGCTGCTTACCTAATGGTATGTGAAAGAGAGAGAGAAAGAGCGAGCGAGTGAGCGAGAGAGTGAGAGAGACAGAGAGAAAAAAGAGAGAGAGAGAGAGAATTCCATACACCCTGAGGTTATGTCTTCAATGACCCAGGTTCTACCTCCTACTAGCTCCCAGTAGTGGCATAGATCAGTGACTAAACCTTCAACACTTGAGCCTTTGGGGGACACTTCAGAATCCTGAACCACAGCAGTCTTTTATCTCTATATTTACATCTTCTCTCCCAGGGCATGTACCATTCAGTAATGATTTGGTCTTCTGTTTGGTGTTGTGTATTATTATATTCAATACTTGTGGTTGATACTATTGTTAGAAGCTTGAATGCCTGACTTGGTTTGGGAACCTCTGAAAAATCATGGCAACCAAAGAATGGAAGTGTTTTGGTGTTTTATTTTGCATTGATGGTTTATCATTGTAGGCCAAGTAGGTCAACTTAAATGGAGTACTTTTCTTTAAATGGACCAACAAATAGGCAAGATATTGCTGATAGAAATCTAAGGGAAACCAATTCACCTTCACATGCAGCATTATTTATTTAAAATAAGAGAGGCTCAAGACAAACATTTTCCTTGTCCATCTTTAGGGTATATTCTTTTTTTTTTTTAATTGGGTCCAGTCATGGGGCCTGAACTCTGGGTCTGGGTGCTGTCCCTCAGCTCTTCAGCTCAAGGCTAGCACTTTACCACTTAAGCCACAGTGCCACTTCTGGCTTTTTTCTTTTTGCTTATGTGGTGCTGAGGAATTGAACCCAGGGCCTCATGCATGCAAGGCAAGTGCTCTACCACTGAGCCACCTTCCCAGCCCCCTTTAGGGTATATTCTTTAGCATCAATAAACAGTGATAGCCCTTCACTTTCACTCTTGAAAAGTTGTCCCCAAGATGAGTTGCAAACATAATTTGATATTAAAATTCATAGTGTTTGATAAAAATAATACAAATAAAAGGTGGGGGCCACATCTGGTTATATTTCTGTTTCCAGCTATTGTAATGGAATGTGTGTGTGTGTGTGTGTGTGTGTGTAAGGTGGGTTGTACTCTTACCTTCTGTCATGTTAATAGTGAAGAGGAATTCTGCTCCACTCTCCCAGAGACATTACATTTCCGTGTTTTTCTGTCTCTCTGATTCCACTCTGCTCTCCCCCAAGGCAGAACAGATATTTATTTAAATGATGAGAAGAGCAGAGCTTGACAATCAAAAGGCCAGTTGGACCTAATGGCACTAGATCTTGGGCTTTAGAATCCTTCCTTCCCTAGGGCATTGTGGGCTCAACCCTGTTTCCAAGTTCTAGTCAGTTAACTGGCAGGTGTGTTCACATTCACAGGCCCCAACAAGCCTCTGTTCTCTGAGTAGCTTCTTACCAGCTATTGAGTGAAAAAGTCAGGGTAGCTATATAGGGTTATTTATATTCAGTTCTGTGCTGGAGACAGAGAAGTGGTCTCAGGAGAAAAATTTCTTTTTCTCTCCTACCTAAACTTCTTGATGGCTAATAAAGTTGAGAATGGAAACATCTACTCATTGAATCTATTTTGCTGTTCCTAGAAACAGGAAGGTCATTTGAGCCAGAGACTTTGAGATTTAAAAAAAATATATCATAAACCATGATTGGCTTATGTAAACACAAGCTTCCAATTCTGTTTCCTGCTCGGAAGCATTGTTCAGCTCAGAAGAAACATGAGACACAATCCATGGTCCACCCAGAGTTCTGTTGTTTTGTTCTACCCGCTCTGGATATGCCTTCCAAACGCGGCTCCCTCCTGTCCTCTTCAATACTTACGTTTTAAGATGCCTTGTGAAAAGCACAGGGTATTAGGCAAGCTTTTATTGAGACCTACAAAAAAAAAAAAAAAAAAAGACAGGAACATAATGGAACCGTAAATTCAAGGCAGGAAGGGCTGGTTCAAAAGCATAGCGTAGAATTGCAATTTGAGATAAGACATTGCTAACTTGAGAACCAACCACAGCAATGTCTCCTGAATAATTGATAAAGATGACTCAGGACAGGGCGATCTGCTGGATCACTCTTTAATCCCAATGGATTGTTTTTTTTTCAAAAGCTGATTACTTTTACTTTTATTTACTGAACGCTTTTATGGTGTGCAATTTTTTTTTCTGTGTCTTAAATCTGGATATCTTCTGGCTTGTGATTTTAACACTCTAGTTTTGCAAGCACAGTACTCTTCAGGAATCAATGAAAGATGGTCATTTTTATACTTGGAGAAAAGATTACTAATTTTTAAAATAATTTAAATAATAAAACAATAAAGAATTTAAATATTTAGGAGCATTCAAGTTATATTATTTCATAAAACTTGTTTCATCCATATAAAGGACATCTATGATCACCTAAAACTGACTTTATCTCATGTTTAAAATTTCATGATTAGTCAGAGGCACAAAGTAAGGTAACGCTGTCTGGAAATTCAAATTTTAATTTAAAGTTTAATTTAAATTTGCTTCCTGCAAAGTAATCTATAATCTGGCCTTCAAACCTTCATTCAGAACAATGAGATATCTCAGGTTTATTCAATTATGAAGGTTTTAGAAGGGCTAGAAATTTTGGAGGCCTGTTCAGTTGGGCTATTCTAATAATTGCCCTGAACATCATAGATTTCAGGCCTCTTTCACATTCACACCCAGTAATACTTCCTCATGCAATTCACTCAAGTAAAAATTTTGAATTAATTAAGGTACAGAGTATTGATCTGAGTATCAGAACAGTTAAAACCCCTTTAGAGATTTGTAAGTTTCAATCCATGACAATCTTTTTGCTTCTGATATTCCACCGGTAATTGCTTTGAATGGATAGACTCAACCCAATGTCCCGGATGGAGTTTATCCAACAACCCCCATTATATACCAATCAGTTCACGCCTATTTCATCGGGAAGCATCATCTTCAGCAATTGCAAATGTTAACTTTCGTATTAATATTGATTTGGGCTTTAGGTAGGAGTACTTCACTATTCTCCCATTGTACTGCTTTTCCAGCTTATGATTAGCTGAAAATTATTCATCTAATTGTAAGATTTTCAACATTCATTGAAAAATGACAAGATGATTGGCTAGTTTCCTTGGACATTAATTGATGCTGAAAGGGACACTAGAAATTTGAGATAGATCCTGGTTTTCAGTAGCTTTACAAAATCTGCACCTCAGTTGGCAAGAATGAATTTCTGTCATCGTTGGAATAATATGGAGAGTAGAGTAGGAGTTTGGCTAGGCACCGGTGACAAGGGACGAGTTCTACATTCCTTACCACAGCCTCAAGCAGTCCCATATGTAGGCTCCTACACCTCATATTACCATGGCCTTGAGCAGTAGCACGTTTGGGCCCCTGGTCATCATACCATGGCCTGAAGACTCACATAGGAGCAATATACTGGACTCCAAAGGTGTGAAACTGGAACAGCCTTCCAGTCAGATTGAGCCTGAGGACTGATACGGCCCACAGGCTGTTTTAATGGGCCTGAGGGTCTTAAAGCTATCTCCTGAACACACCTTGTTCACCCTGCATTGCCCTTTTTTGGAAGTCCTCCTCTGTCTAGCAGGAGCGATGCTTATCTCTTTCTTCAGTAAATCTTTGCTGTTTTACTTTACCTTCTGTCTGTGGGCTCATTCTCCCAGACTGTAGAGACAAAAGATCTGAACCAGGTATTGGAATTTTTCAGTATTAGTATCAAATATAATTCTAAGCTAGCACGAATCCATGTGCAGGCTCTTTCAAGTGTATAACTCTTCTTTCTAAACTTGTATGTTGGTTTAGACTCTGCACAGTTGGCTCTTATACTTGTACTTTTCACAACATAAAAATCATATGTGGGGAGGAAAAGTTGAGCAATTGGAGAGGTAGACTCTCTAGGAAGAGGTTGCTGAGGTTGAAAAGGTACATGCCTAAGAATCAGGAAACTTGGCTTTGTCAAACAGAATAGTGGTTATGAACCCATTGAATCTTTCTGGGTTCTAGTTGGATAATCTCTATCTCTATTATACCTTCCACACTAGGTACAGGGATAGCTACTGTTTCTAAATAATCTGATCTCTTTTTTCTTTTCTTTTCTTTTTTTTTTTTTTTGTGGTCAGTCAAGGGTCTTGAACTCGAGGTCTAGGCACTGTCCTTGAGCCTTTTTTTTTTTTTTTTTTTTTTTTGCTCAAGGCTAGCACTCTACCAGTTTGAGCCACAGAACTATTTCCAGATTTCTGGGGTTAAGTGAAGTTAAGAGTCTCATGGACTTTCCTGCCTAGATGGCTTTGAACCAGAATCCTCACATCTCAGCTTCCTAAGGATTACAGGCATGAGCCACGGTGCCTAGCTCAGAATATTCTTATGAGACATGTTTGTGAGAGGACATTACAAATACCAGATCTCTACTTTTGTCCAGAAGCACTACCAAACACAGGTATGAGAAAGATTTTCTTGCTACAGCTAAAACACACCTTAGAATTGGCCTATTTATTTATGAAAAAGCATAAACTTAAATTTATTTTCCCATTTAATTAAAACATTCCAAAAATATACTAATTGTAACAGCCAACCTTTTTTATTGTTCTCTAAGTGCACCTTCAAAGTTTAAAATATAATCTTCATTTTCATTTGTCATGTACTAACATGTGCGGTGCATCTTGAAGCGTATAATTATTGAAATTATCTTGATGCAGTAAGACAGGCTCTACCTAATTCTCTTCAGATTCCTCAGGTTCAATGATAAATGCTAGGGACAAAAAAAAAAGAAAAGGAAAATTCAAAGCCTTTTTATGAAGCCTCTCCAAAATTTTTGTTCAAGAAATAATCATTTTAATTTTTCACTGTAAGCCTGCCCCTCACCTCAACAATTCTTAAATGCTAATGAAAGCTTTGCAGGCAACGGCCAGTGAAACAAATAAGACATTCCAAAATCATCTCAGGGAGAATTTTTAAAAGTGTATTATAGTTCCCTGCCTACAGCAGTGTACAAAAGGATAAAGTAATTTAGGATGAAATCCTCAGATTACCTTTTGTAGCAGTCTGACTTCTAGTCTATGTATTTGTTTATTTATGAATGCCAGTGAAGAATTCCAAGTGCACTCAATGGACTTAAATCAACAGTAATTGGGAAGAATAGACAGTAGAGCCCCAGCAGAATCACAATATCGGGGCAAGAATCACAGTGAAAAGGAAAAGAGCTAGCATTTCCTGAACACTTAGTCGGTGATGAGGTCAATGCTTTTCTAACTTCAATGTACTTGTGCATGAATCATCAGGCAACCATTTTAGCAAGCACATTCCAATTGACCAGTTCTGGGAAAAGACCTGAAATTCTGCATTTTTCTGTGACGGATGCTTGCTCATTTCCAGACCACATTTTGTAAAGCCAGAGTCTAGATTCTCCATACCTAATCCTTACAATGAATTTGAAAATTAGGTAATTTTTTACTAGCTTTTGAAACAGGCACTGAATGATGGCTTAAGTAATTTGTCAGTGGGGAAATCTTAATATTGTCTAAAGGTAAAATAGTCATTCCAGTATCCTAATAACACCTCATAGGAGTAACAGATGGTTTATTTATTTATTTATTTTAATTAGAGGCAAGAATGTCTCAAATATGGCCATGTGGCATTTATCTGAAATTCAGTCTTAGGCTAGTTCAGCACTTGCCTAGCATGTATGAGGCCCTAGGTTGGATTCCTAGTACTGCAAATCTAATTAATTAATTAATTAATTCAGAGTCTCAGTTCCTACCATAATCTATTCCATCATAATTTCTAGTGAAGTATGTAGGCAAAGGTTATTTTTAAGTGATACCTAGCTTCTCATGATCAAGAACATTCAAGTAAAAACAATCATAAACAGAATGGTAAGAAAAAAGACAAGGAGGAACCAATTCAACAGCGATACCCACAAGACAATATGTTGGAAATGATCTGTACAACTGTGGGGGAGGGAAAGTAGGAGAAAAATGAGGGAAGGAGTAACAAGTTTAACAAGAAATGTACTTATTACCCTACTTATGTAACTGTAACCCCTCTGTACCTCATCTTGACTATATATATATATATATATATATATATATACACACACACATATATATATATACATATATATATCAGGATATGGTGTCGTTTTTGGAAACTCAAATAGGTAATGATGGAGTTTTGTGCTTCTTTTTTTTTCTCTTGCCTTTGAGAGCTTTGGGGGAACCATTGTCAGCCCAGGCAACAAGATGTTAGAACTCTGTAATACACTTCAACTTCACAAAGGAAAGTTGTGAGGTATGCAGAATGAAACTTGTTGGTTTCATGATGCAAGGGATAGGTTTAAACCTGTATCTCGTAACAGGCTGCTGAAGTGCAGTATCTAATTATGCCCATTTTAATTGTAAGGTGAAAGCAACAATAGCCATAACATTTCCTTTCACTCTTATCAGGTCAATGATCTTCGTCTATGGAATAAGAACTCAACTTGAAAATATTTCCCATATACAAAGTGCATAATTAAAAACTTTATTAGAAACGCTCAATAAGATCAGAGTAAAGGCAATTACTTAGCTCTGCTGTTAGAACATTTATGGACATACCCATACATTTCAGTGCAGTTCTGAACAATAAATAAATAAAGAAGTAAGTTTTTAAAAAGTAAACATGAAGTTACTTATTTTAGATCATCAATATTTTTTTCTGGATCTGGAAGCCAAATTTAACATACTGGAATAGTAGTAATAGAAGACTCTCTAGGGTTCTAATATAGGAACTTTATTGGCTTAATATATGTTGCTATTACCATAACAATAATGAATTAACAATCAGAGCACCTTGGATTTTCTTATATATGTTTATAATTTGAATAAAGTATAATTACATATGACTTTTCTATGAAAATATCACATTTCATATTAAAATGAATTTTGTTTCAAATACATTAATAGTTTTATTTGCTAAAACTAAGAGTAGAATTGGTTGCATGGTAGGGAAAGGACTATAAATAGATATTTAGAGGTAGGCCAATTTGTGTTTGAAACATTTATCAGACCAATTGCTTAACTTTTCTCATTTGCTCATCTGTTAGGATATGAAATATCTCTCTTTGGGGTTACATGTTAGACTATAGATAGGGCCTGTGGGACATAATACAGAGTATAATTTCTGAACTATCCGAAGGACTTCCTTTTAATTATTGTCATTTGCAAATTAATCTCAAAAACTGAATGAATCTCTCATTGCCATACGTGTGTGTGTGTGTGTGTGTGTGTGTGTGTGTGTGTGTGTGTGTGTGTGTGTGTGTGTGTTTCCCATGTACTTATTTTCTTCATTGGATAAAAGTGGTCACATGAAGCTGGGTACCAGTGGCTCAATGAATGTAATCCTAGCTACTTTGGAAGTTGAGATCTGAGGATTGAGGTTTGAAGACAGCCTTGGACAGGAATGTCTATAAGATTCTTGTCTCAATTAACCAGGAGAAAGATGGGCGTGGGGTTGAGGCTTGAGGGGTAGAGCCCTAGGCTTGAGCAAAAGAGCAAAGGGACAGATTCTAGGCCTTGAGTTCAAACCCTAGTACACACACACACACACACACACACACACACACACACACACACACACACACACACCCTGCACTCATGCATGCATATGTGCACACAAGGTGGAAAATAAATCCTCCAATTTAAATAATCTAGTAATCTGGCACAATATTGCACTTAGTGAGCAAACATGGCCATGCATGTTAATCAGAAACATGAGTCTTCAGTGGGCCTCAAAGTTTGAACCTATTTGTGTGCAGAATGTGAGTTCATGAATTTGAATATGTTCTTTTGTACAAAATACTCATAAAGTACAAGCCAACCACTGTACTTTGCTTGCTGTTCAACTGAAGAAAATAATGTTTGCAAGCTGGAGGGAAAATTGGCTCTATTGAAAGCGTTGAGAAATTTTGTCTTGCTCTGAAGAAACAACTTCCTGAGGAATTTTTTGAGGCAATCGAAAAGATCTTTTCATTTTGAAATAGTTTCAGAAAACCTCGGACAAGTAATTCAGAATGCTGTTCTCTACTCTTTATTTAATCTCCCCTAAGGTTAAAAATTTAAACAACCATGGTATAATTATCAAAACCAGGAAATAACATTGGTACAAAACTATTATTAACCTGAATACTTCCTCATTCACTCATTATTCTCCAAATAGACTTTTTTCAGTCTCAGGATCAGATCCAAGATCAAACCTTGCATGTATGTGTTTACATTTTCTTAAGCTCCTTTAACTTTGGAATATTTCTTCAATCTTTCTATTGTGTAAACTTTAACTTACGATTCCACGAAGGTGAAAAAAAAGTAATCCAACTCAAAATATTGTTCAATGTTTTCAATATTAATTTCCAGCTATTTCTCTGTAAATCCAAACCAAAATTATTTTCTACTGTGGATTGTTGGTTAATTTGTATCATACAAGTGAATGGCAGAGGGCATCATCTAATAGAATTTAACTGAAAACTAGCCTTGTTTCTACTTTCTAGAAGGAGTCATTTCACATAGTGGTGGTGAAATTTATTGGTACTTATTTATTCTGGCACTTCCATTGGATAAGTGACAGCAATCCTGACTTCAAGTAATTATTACCATGACTTATTTACTTATTTATTTATATTATTATTATTATTTTTTGGCTAGTCCAGGGGCCTGAACTCTGGGCCTAGGCGCTGTCCCTCAGCTCTTCAACAGCAAGGTGAGCACTCTACCACTTGGGCCACAGTGCCACTTTCAGCTTTTTCTGCTTATGTGGTGCTGAGGAATTGAACCCAGGGACTCATGCGTACAAGGCAAGCACTCTACCACTGAGCCACCTTCCTAGCCCCTACCATGACTTTTTTTAAAATAGCCTTTCTGCCTGTATGCACAAGAAAGGAGATAAAGTTTGTAACAAGTGAGAATCGTTTCATGTAGAAAACTCTCTTTCCAACAGGTGATTTCATCAGTAGTAATTGTTCTGTGACACCATGTTCAAAAAAATTCTTCAGCTATAAACTTTAATGTGCATGAACTGCAGTGGTAAGATTTTGAAGTATGGTAACAGAAGTGAGAACAAATAGCTGACAAGTTAAAATTTTTTAACATAACCCCAAAAATGTTTATTTATGTGTATGATGGGTCCTATAAAAAGGTAGAATTTGGTCCTCTGCCTGCACAGCGCTCGCCGGAGTCCGCGAACCCTCCTCCCAGAACCCTCCAGCCCCAGAACCTCCCTGACCCCAGTTTTCCGTTCTTAGAAAACACTGAGAATCATGTCGCTGCACCAGTTCTTACTAGAGCCCATCACCTGTCCTGCCTGGAACAGGGACCGAACCCAGATCGCCCCAGATCGCCCTTAGCCCCAATAATCATGAGGTGCACATCGACAAGAACGGGAGTCAGTGGGTGAAGGCTCAGGAGCTGAAGGAGCATCGTGGATGGGCACATCACAGGCATTGATTGACTGGGCTCCAAAGAGCGACCGCATCATCGTTGTCACTTGCGGAGACAGACCGCCATGCCTATGTCTGGAGCCAGAAAGACGGTATGTGGAAGTCCACGCTGGTGATCCCGAGGATTCATCATGCAGCCACGTTTGTGAAGTGGTCACCCTTCCAGAACCAATGTGCTTTGGGCAGTAGACCCCAACTCATTACCATTTGTTACTTCGAGTCTGAAAATGACTGGGGAGTGAGCAAGCACATGAAGAAGCCAATCCACTCCACGGTCCTAAGCCTGGACGGGCATCCCAACAACGTCCTGCTGGCCACAGGGTCGTGTGATTTCAAATGCAGAGGGTTTTCTGCCTGCATTAAAGAAGCAGGTGATGGGGTTGGGAAGGTGTCTCAGTGGTAGAGTGCTTGCCTGGCATGCATGAGGCCCTGGGTTCGATTCCTCAGCACCGTATAAGCAGTAAGGCCAGCAGTGGCACTGTGGCTTAAGTGGTAGAGGGCTAGCCTTGAGCCGAAGAGCTGAGGGACAGTGCCCAGACCCAGAATTCAGGCCCCATGACAGACCAAAAAAAAAAAAAATTGAAAGGTGGTTTATTTAGATTCTGGTTTTGTGATTTTTCCAAATGTAAACTTATTTTGGAATAAATTCATAGTTACAGAAAAGTAAAAAGCCAGAAGCCAATAGCTTATTCCTATTACCCTAGTTACTCAGAAGGCTGAGATCTGAGTATCACTTTTGAGTCTATCTCTATTTAACCAGAAAGAAGCTGGACTGGAGGCATGGCTCATGTGGTAAAGCACCAGATATGATTGGTAAAGGTAAGAAAGTAAGGCCCTAAATTCAAGCCCCAGTAGTGGTTCAAAAAAAAAAAAAAAAGGAAAGAAAAAGAAAAAAAGGAGAAAAATTGAAAATGCCATAGAGTTTTCTTAAAGCCCTTCACCAATTTCCCAATTGTAACATCTTACATTACCATGGCTCCTCATTTAAAACAATGAAACGAACATTGACACAACATTGATGGTTTTTGTATAAGTGTGATTTTGTTTTAAAGTTGACTGAGTTTTACATTGACATCCTGTTTTCCTCAGAATCCAATCTGCAATGTTATGTTGATTTAATTGTTGCATCTCCTTCCTTTCTTGTCTTTCATGATCTTTTGACTCTTGATGAATATTGGTTGGTTTGTAGGAAGTCTCTCAATTTGGGTTTGCCTAATGTTTCTGGTGACTTGACCAATGTTAGGAATTTTTTGTTACAATGCATGGAAGTGATGCTGTCCCCTTCAGAGTGCTTTCTATCAGAGTTATGTAGTATTCACAAGCCCATCAGTGGCTACAGTTTCACCACTGTAAATTTATTATTCCTCCCTCCTTTACATTGTGTATTCTTTGGCAGTAAGTTGCTATATCTAGCCCACCAGCAAAAAGGGGCAGATTAAGCCAGACACTGGTGGTTCATACCTGTAATCCTAGCTACTCGTGAGGCTGAGAGCTAAAGATTGCAGCATGAAGCCAGCCCAGGCAGAAAAATGCAAGGGACTCTTATCCCTAGTTAACTAGCAAAATGCTCAAAGTGAAGGTATGGTTCAAGCAGTAAACCATCACCCTTAAAAAAAGCCAAGCAAGAGCACGAGACTCAAGAGTTCAAGCCCCAGTACCTGTACCAAAAAGGGTAGGGGAGGGATTAAGCTTATTTCCTAAATCCATTATTTAGATACACACAGTTTCAAACTCTTCTGTATGGAAGATTTGCTTAGAGAGGTCTTTTAAAATCTAACAGATTTCCAGGTGTGCAACAACTTTTGCATTGATGTTGAAATAATATTGTTTCTTTACTACACACATATTTTTGGTGGCTTCTAGTAAAGTATAAAACCCACAAAGTCCCCACTTAAAATAATTTATATTTTAATAGGAGAGATTTTTAAATAAGTAAATAAGATAATCACATATTTGAATAAGAGTTGAAAATGAAACTCGGTAATATATGCGAGAATGTGGTTACTCAGAGAGACCAGGATTTTGGTAAGGTTGGCCTGAACGGTTGACATTTAAAAATTTGTAAAAGGAGAGAAAGAGGGAGAGGGAGAGAGAGAGAGAGAGAGAGAGAGAGAGAGAGAGAGAGAGAGAGAGAGAGAGGGAGAGAGAGGGAGAGAGAGAGAGAAACAACTTCGTGAAACTAGTGTACGGTCTGGAGGCAGGAAGTGGTCCTCTAATGGTTAATTCACGTGTCAACTGTGTCAGCTTGAGAAGGCCATGGGAACCTAGGTTATTTGGTTAAACATTCTGAGCAAGCCTTTGAAGCGGTTTCTCATGAGATTAATATGTGAATCAGCAGACTAAGTAAAGCAGATTGCCTTCTCTGATACGAGTGTGCATGACATCCAATCCATTGAAGACTTGAAGAGAACAAAAAGGGCTAAGGAAGGCCTTATGTGCTCCTCACTTTGATCTGGGGAAAATTGTCTGGACTTTTTGGATTGGATTAGAACTGAAACCATCCATTCTCCTGGTTCTCAGACTTTCTGGTTCAGAATAGACTCTCCTGGCTCTGCAGCTTGGTGACTCTAACAAATGAATACGTGGGCCCAGAACAGAATAGAGCTTAATGTGGAATGGTTATGGCTTAAATGGAAATTACTCACCTAAGCTCATGCCCTGAAATTTGTTTCCCCAGGGTAGTGGTGTTGTGCAGTGGTGTAGACTTGTGTGTGTATATGGGTGGGGGGAGGGGGTCCTGGGACTTGAAAACAGGGCCTGGGTACTGTATCTGAGTTTCTTTTGCTCATGGCTAGTGCTCCACCACTCTACTACTAGTTTATTGATTGTTTATTACAGATAAGAGTCTCGGGGCTGGGAAGGTGGCTCAGTGGTAGAACGCTTGCCTTGCATGCATGAGGCCGTGGGTTCAATTCCTCAGCACCACATAAGCAGAAAGAAAAAAAAAAAGAGTCTCATGGACTTTCTTTCCCTAGGCTGGCTTTGAATTATGGTCCTCAGATCTCAGACTCCTGAACAGCTAGGATTAGAGGCATGAACCACAAGCACCAGGCTACTGGTGTGGATTTTTTTTTTTTTTTGTCAGTTGTGGGGCCAGGACTCTGGGCATGGGCACTGTCCCTCAGCTCTTCAGCTTAAGGGTAGTGTTCTACCACTTGAGCCACTGTGCCACTTCTGACTTTTTCTGCTTATGTGGTGCTAAGGAATCAAACCCAGGGCCTCGTGTGCAAGGCAAGCACTCTACCACCGAACCACCTTCCCGGCCCCTGGTGTAGACTTTTAAGATGTGGGGCATAACAGGATGCCCTTGTTCGGTGTGGGCATGCTCTTGGGAGAAGAAGGGAGTATTTCTCACATGACCCTGATTAGCTCTCATGAGAAGTTGTTAAAAAAGCCTGGCTTCACCAAGACTTTGACTTCCTGTCTGGCAGTGTGCACACTCATATCAGAGAAGGCATTTCATCTTACCATGAACTCTTTGGTTTCTTTTTTTTGGGGGGCGGGGAGTCTAGTCATGGGGCCTGAACTCTGGGCCTGGGCACTGTCCCTCAGCTCTTCAGCTCAATGCTAGCTCTCTACCACTTGAGCCACAGCGCCACTTCTGGCTTTTTTCTTTTTGCTTATGTGGTGCTGAGGAATCGAACCCAGGGCCTCATGCATGCAAGGCAAGCGCTCTACCACTGAGCCACCTTCCTAGCCCACTCTCTGATTTCTTTCCACATGATCTCACCATGGCCACCTGCCACAGGGTGGTGCAGCTACGGGAGAGGGGACTCACCGAAGCTGGTGCTGTGGTGTTGAGGTTTCCAGCTTCCAAATGTGTGAACTACATAAACTTTTTTTTGATTCAAAAGCATTCTGCCCCATGTATTTTGTGATAGCAATAAAAAAGGGATGAATATGGGAAAGATAAATGCCTATTACAAATAGAAAAGAGGCCAGATGCCTGTGGCTCACACCTGTGGTTCTAGCTACTCAGAAGGTTGATATCTAAGAATTAAAAGTTCAAAGCCAGCAAGAGCAGAAAATCTGTAACACACACTTGCTCTCCAATTAACTATCAAAATACAAGATTGGAGGCATGGCTGAAGTGGTAGAGCATCAGCTATAAGCAGAAAAAGCCTAGTGAAAGAGGCCTGGAGTTCAAACTCTAGTGCATACATAAAGAGGACGAAAGAGGAGGAAGAGGAGGAGGAGAAGGAAGAAGAGGAGAAAGAGGAAGAAGAAGAAAGGAGGAGGAAGAGGGCCCTGTGAGGGTTTTGAGAGACATGCAAGAAGAGGTTTGAATTTTATTCCATAGACTGTAAAATCCTCCAATGGCTCTTAGCAGGAAAGTAAAAATTATGTATTACATTATTAAAAGATCATAGCGCCCGCTCTGGGGTACATAAATTGTAAGTGATATACATTAGGTGACAGTTTGTATGGTTTGCAAGGGAAGATGTCAGCAGAGACATAGTGAAGCAGGACTTGAGAGACCATTTGGAGGCCTCATGTATCACAGTGTTTACATATACTTATTAATGTCAAAATAAAAAGCTAACATTCATATAGAATTTTAGAAGACTAAGTTTTTTCCTAGAAAAGCATGGGATAAAACTTGGAAAATGGACAGAGATATAATATCAAGAATATATGGCAGCATTAGTAGTAATAGAAAAAAATTAGAACTAGAACAACAATGCAGCCATCAGAAGAAGGCTGTGGGGGATAAGGGTGTGGCTCAGTGGCAGAGCATTAGCCTTGCCTAGGTAAAGTACTGTTCAGTCTACAGCACTGGGGAAAAAAAGCCAGTCAATTATTGTGCTCTGATAAAAGTAATGTTCAATATACAGTAAGTGAAAAAGCCTAGGGCCCAATAATAGGTTGTGGTGTACCTCGTGTAAAGTAAGAGATGGCTGCATTGTGTTCACCTATACTAGTATAAATAAAAACCAGACAATATTTATCAAATTCAGAGCTAGGGGTTGGGGGCTCATATCTGTAATCCTAGTTACTCAGGAGGCTGAGATCTGAGGATTGTAGTTCAAAGCCAGCCTGGGCAAGATAGTCCATAAGACTCTTATCTCCAATTAACCACCAGAAAACTGGGAGTGGAGGTGTGGCTCAAAATAGTACAGTGCTAGCCTTGAGTAAAAAGAGTGCAGGGACAACACCCAGGCCCTGAGTTCAAGCCCTAGGACTAATAAAAAAATTTTTTAAATCAAATTCTGTCCATTGTGGTCACTTCAAGTATAGAAGAAATTATGCAAGATTTTCACTTTATAATGATACATTTTTCCTTTTTAATTCCTTATAAGATGGGTAGAAGAAAAATCTGTCTTTAAGCAGAGGACAAGCAGAATCTTTAAGATCAGTATGTACTCAAGTGAAAGTTTTGAATCAACTTTAGGAAATAAGTCTGGTAAATATAATTTTTCCTTTATGCAAAGTTTATATTCATCTCAAGCCAATTAAGTTAAAAATTACATAATGGGCCCAGTCTCAAAACACACAACATATATACACACATGTATACACATATACACATATGTATACACATATGTATATACACACATGTATACACACAATCTATGAATTAAAGCATGAAGTTTGGGGCTGGGAAGGTGGCTCAGTGGTAGAGTGCTTGCCGTGCATGCACGAGGTCCTGGGTTTGATTACTCAGCACTACAAAGCAGAAAAAGCCAGAAGTGGCGCTGTGGCTCAAGTGGTAGAGTGCTAGCCTTGAGCTGAAGAGCTGAGAGACAGTGCCTCGGTCCAGAGTTCAGACCCCATGTCTGGCAAAAAAAAAAAAAAAAAAAAAAAAAAAAAAATTTAAAAACATAAAGTTTTGCTTTGTGCAAAAATTTAATGTGTAGTATCTTTTAGCACCTTGAGTATGAATTATTACTGTCTACTTTCCATTTTCTCCTCAGCTCTTTTTTTATATTTGCCAAATTTTCTGTGATAATTACATTACTTCTGCAATCAGGAAAAAGTTATCTTTAAAAGGATGTTTCATTATAGCTGAATGCCTATCAAATTAACACAGCATACCTGCTGCATGTCAATCTGCTTGCACTTTCTATATGACAACAGTTTTCTTTCTCTCAATGACTAAGCCTTGCTGATTTTATTTACCAGTCAGGAGCAAAGATTTGTATCCTGGTCATATTGGTTCCTTCCTCTCTTGATCCAAAATGACAAAGCTAGGTTCATGAGGCATATAGCCTGGTAAGCAACATTAAGCCTATCATTACTAATAATACTATGCACTTTTTTAACAGAGTTTGACAAACCTCAAAGAAATATCAAATCAAGAGAGGCTGACTTAAAAAAAAAAACACATTGACTCATAACTTCTCATGGTGTCAGACCTGTGGCATATAGCAATTATACTCAAGTTTTGTAAAGAAAGCTTGAGGTGGGTGCAGTGGCTCATGCCTGTAATCCTAGCTACTCAGGATCACAGTTCAAAGCCAGCCAGGGCAGGAGAGTCTGTGAGAATCTTATCTCCAATTAATCACCAAAAGGCCAAAGTAGAACTGTGACACAATGGTAGAGTGCTAGTCTTAAGCAAAAACAACTACAACAAACTAAGAAAAAACCAAACCAAACACCCCCCCCCCAAATCTAAGAGATTGAGTCCAAACCCTAAATTCAAGCTGTGGAACCAAGAGAAAAAAAAAGCTTAAAACTGTAGCTGTAGTGTATAATGGGATGGAGAAAAGGGCAAGGCAGAGAGAGAGGAAGAAAAACAAAGTTTTCCTTATAACTCCAGTGCTCTATGCAAAGGAGATCCTTGGCTGAAAGTTATTAAGCATAAATACTACATGCACATTGTACAACAACCAGGATAGTATAATTACAGTTTGCATCCAATCATTCAAAACCTTTTGTGTTGTCTGGTTTGGGCTTCATAGCCTTCTAGATTATTTCTGACTCACTGTCATTCACTTTCACCCTAGGGGGGCAACCCACAAACTCTTATGAAAAAGCAGAACTTTTTTCCTAATTCTTTTCTAGTCCCCAAATCTGTTTGTAGGCCAAAGAATGTAAATTCTCACAGTGAGAAGCAGCTAAATAATACCGTTTCACTTCTTTATATCCTTCTTTTTGGAAAAAAAAAATATCCTACTAAAATACTCAGGAGGTTGAGGTCTGAGGTCTGAGGATTGTGGTTTGAAGCCAGCTCAGTCAGGAGAGCCCATCAGGCTCTTATCTCCAATAAACTGCCCACAAAAAGCTGGAAGTATAGCTGTACCTCAAGTGCTAGAGTGCTAGCCTTGAGCAAAATGAAGCTAAGAAACAGCGCCCAAGCCCTGAGTTCAAGCCCTAGCCCTCTCCCATCCCCTCCCCTGACACACACAAAAGAAAAATGTCCAGTTCATAATTAAAAGTACATAACTGAAGGCTACTTCTTAATTATCTCTGGAGAGCTTAATCTGCAGAGGGTAGCAAAGAGCAAGATCGTATAGAACTGCAAGGTACCAACTGTGATCCAACTGGCACTGGGCTGAATAATTTTTTGCTCATACAGTGGGTGGCACACACCTGTAATCCTAGCTAGTCAGGAGGCTGAGGTCTGAGCATCCCAGTTGGAAGTCAATCTAGGCAGACAAATCTGAATGGCTCTTATCACCAATTAACCAGTAAAAAGCTAGAAGTGGAGGTGTGGCTCAAGTTGTAGAGTACCAGTCTTGAGTGAAAAAGCAGAGTGAGAGCATGAGGTTTTGTACTGAAGCCCCAGTATGGGCGCGCGTGCACATGCACGCGTACACACACACACACACACACACACACACACACACACACATTCTTTGTGGGCTCTGCTGTGTGCAGTACAATGTTCAGCAACATCACTAAATATTTACAGCACTGAGCTGATGCATGCAGATGTGAGCATCCAAACCATCTCTAGACATGCTCAGACACCTCCCCACCCCCACTTCCCAGGGACAGTCCTCCTTGGGTGAGAATTACTGCATTAGGCTAAAGGCCTCATACAACCAATCCCTTTGTGCCTTTGTCAATTCAATTTAATTATGTTTGAATCTATATTCAGTCTCTACCTACTTACCCACCCACCAACATAAACTACCGACACTCACAAATGCCCTCACATTGTTTATGTCAAAGCCTTTGAATACTGTCTAGGGTTGGTTGTTCCTCACAACCATATGTGGCTAATTTGGGTAGGAGGAGAAAGTAGTCACTAACACCTTATGTCCACACCTCACGGAAATGAAGGCTCATGTTAATTATTTTCCATGTCCATAAGTTCATGGTGTCATAACTTCTATTGCTCTGAAATGTCCTCAGCTTTTTTTTCTCTTTTAAAGAGACATGATCTTGTTATGCTTTCCATGCCTGCCTCATATTCCTGGGCTTGAAACCATGTAGCTGACAATAGGTCTGTGCCACTACATCGGTATAGCCCATCTTCTTTTTCTAGTAGCCCTGCTTTGCAACTCCTTGCCCCAGTAACTATTGTTTCAATCATAATTTTACTTAATTAGTCATATTTACCCAGTCTTGCAATTGTTTTTTGCATTTGGCACTTAGATATACAATTATGATCCAAGCTCAAGATATTTATTCCCTGCAATTATCCTAGATTAGAATTTATTAATTAAAACCGGGGCAGGGGGAAGGACTTGTAGGAAAAAAAAGAACAGAAAATAACTTTCTCTAAAATACTCCACAGCAGACCAATACATGACAACTATATAACATTTACTTTGATGACTACTAATCTAATTAAGGGTGCTTACTTTCCCTACTGCAAGTCCTTGGATGATTGAAGCATCAAGGAAAATGGCCAGAGGGAGTTGATTTTCTTCTATCCAGTAACATTATTAATGAATTCTTCCCTGTAGAAAACTCTGAAAATAAGCAGAGCACTTAGCTTTTTTTCTAAGCTGTTTCATCTTTGGTAAAATGAGAATGATAATGCCTGTCTTTCTTGAGCTAGTGCACAGAATGTAATGTTCCATTTCAGGTCTTTAGCTCTGTGCCCAACAAATAGGTGTTTTATAAGAGCCATTTTCTTCGCAGCAACTCATCTGTGTTCCTGTTACTGATACACATACATAAAAAAAACTGTATGGTTCATTGCAGAATGAAAATGTGAACTTTCTTGTTTAAATATTACTAAGAATTGTAAGGTAACAGCCAGAATATTAAATCAAGCATGGGGCTCTTCATGTTTTTAGAGCTCTATGTGACTGCTGAGGTACATACTCATGAAGTCAGCCCTGCTTGCTCCCATAGCATTTCCAAGGCTCTACCTGTATATCTTTTCACTAAATTAAAAACCATACTTCAAGTTGGACAGGTGAGGGAAATAAACAATTGACTACAGGGGATTTGATTGTATGGGTTCCTTTTCAATGCAAACTCACATTTACTCAAGCAACATGTTGAGCCTAGGACTCATAATAAACCTGGGGCTCTTATAAAGGTACTGCTTTCATCTGCCAGAGAATTTCAGTGGTTTGCATCATCCTCAACCTAGAAGAAAAAAAAAACTTAAGCAAACAACGGCAAAAATGCTGTTTGAAAATGATGGGACCCTTGATTTATAATGTGAGAATTCAGTGGCCAAAGGGTAATTTCAGTTCTAGTGCTTTCTACATGCCAAACCACATTCGCAGAGTAAACAGCAAGGATCTAAACAAGGGATGCAGATCCTAATAGCAATTTTAGGGACATGTTCCACATGTCTAAGAGTTAAATACAAAAAGAAGAAGATTTGGCCTCTGAGCCACTGGGCCAACCTCTGGTTCTCATTCTTCCTCCTTTATAGATCCATCAGCGTGTTCTTCAAAGAGTTTCTCATATCCCAATTGGTAACAAACAGAATCATATAAAGAGCAAAACCCCAAACCAAAACAACAATAAGCCCACAACCCCCCCCAACTAAACTCCAAACAAAAAATATTCTGTGTGTATATACATATGTTAATATAAACATCTATACACACATATAAATAAACTGTTCGCTTCTGTTCAAGAATTCTGCTTGAAGGAAATAGGAAGTTTATTCTGAGCAATGACAAGTAACTGTGACCTGGGAACAGTGCTTCAAGTTACCCTGAATGACATGCTCCAAAGCGAAAGAGGCTACACGGACTTTTATAGCCAAAGAACAAAGGAAGTCATAAATCAATGCATTCAGCAAGTACATTGGTGGGAAGCAAGCTGGGTAAAAAAGGGGAAATCTTTCCTACAGGTTTCAGATGTCAGCTGAGAGCTTTTGAGCGTGGAAGCTAGTGGTCTGCTAAATTTAACAACAGATTCAGAGAAGTTTACCTAACAGGACAATGCTAGGTCAAACACTAAAGTTAAAAGTAAGTGGGCCAATGCGGCCAGTGGCTCAGGCCTGTAATCCCAACAGCTATTGTAATCCTAGCTGCTCAGCAGGCTCAGATCTGAGCCCTCAGGATTTGAAGCCAGCCTGGGGTAGGAAAGTCTGTAAAATTGATTTCCAATTTGTTATCTCAATGAGCTCCCTTCCCATAGCTTAACACGTGCCTCCCCCTCTCCACAGCTTAGCATGCTCCCTTCCTAGGCAACACTAGGCCCATGTAGTAAAGGCAGTAAATAATCAGCCTCCTACCTACTTTACCTTGGGATGGCACTTCTCTGCGGGCAGCCACCACCATATAAGGCAACAAGAGCCCCTTAGAGTGACCTTCAGGTCTGGGCAGCTGCAGGACCCCTTATCTATTATTTGGCCAGCAGCCATCAATCCTAGTCTGTCATAATGAAGCCCTTGGCCCACATGTCCACACCAGGGTCTCTGCCTCCTAGCTCCTTCTAGGAACTCCTAGGTTATATAGGTCACCTCAGACAATAGCCGGGGTTTCTTCTCACTTCTCCCTTGTGAGAAGGGGTCTTGCTGGCCCCCTTTCTGGCAATAAACCTGCCTTTGTTCTCTGTACCTGGATGTCTGTGTGGTTTTCTGTCCAAGTCCAAATAATCTGACACAATTAATCAGCAAAAAGCCAGAAGTAGAGCTGTGGCCTAAGTTGAAGAATGCTAGCTTCAAGCAAAAAAGCCAAGCCAATAGTTCAAACCATAAGTACAGGCATAAAAAGAAAAAAAAAAAAGTCTTAAATTAGCTCTGCCCTTCAACTGCAGTGTGACTGGGTTAGTATCTTACCTGACCATTTGCAGTGACTTCCTGGGATTGGCTATATGCTCTCCTGCTGTTGCTCTAGGCAAGACCTCTGAATTTGTTGCTACTTTTACTTTTCCCTAGTGAACTGAAACCTGTATGTTTTTGTGTTTGGGACGATCTGAGGATTAGTATTTAGTAATTAAGATTAGGGAAAAAAAAGAATTTGTTACGCATGGCCTAGGTTATCAAGTGATCTCAGTAGTACTTGGCCAATTAATACCAACACAATGGACATGGCTTGCTGGTTTGTTGTTTTTCAATAAATTCTGGCATTGTGAAAGACACAAGCATTCAACTGAAAAAAATTTCTTCTATTGGAATCAATACACAGGCACACCACATCATATACAGGCTACCCTAGTGTAAGCACTAAAACTTACTGAGCATCTACTATTCTCTAGGTGCTTTATATACACATTTACTTACTCTGAAGACAATAAAATACCAATTTACCTATACTTATGTATATCATATCTAGCTAAAATGTGTATTGTATACATTCTGATACATTTGAATATAGCTACATATCTAATCATATATATTGCACACACATGAAACAGTGCAGCAACTAAGGCTCAGAGCAGTTCTTTGCAAGATGCTGAGTCTGAGTGATCTTGAGCAATTTTGAGGCCCAACTTGGTGCAAACTTTTAAAGTAAAACAAGCAAAACTCAAGAAGCCTTAACATGCTTGTGCTATGAGTCTACAGGGCCACCTGGCTTTTACTTACTATAATCTGCAACTTTTCTCTATCTCTATCCCCATCCAGGTCTGGGGTTTAGTTCATTTGGTTAATATTCTCCTGGTTTGGAGAACAAAACAAAGGTTTTAAAAAAAAAAAGCAAAATTCGTGGCGCAGGCCTTACACCAAAGCCCTCCAGAACCAGCACTAAGCAAAAGCTGTTTGGGATCTCGCTCTCTCCCTTGGTGCTGGAGACAGCCAGCACGCCGACCGACACGGGTTTCCAGGCCCGCGCATCACTCCGGGAAGCAGGACGGTCGGCCAGAAAGTCGCAAACGTGAGGACCTCAGAGGCAGGGGGTGGGTGGGGTGGGGAATTGGTCGGCCCCCGGTTTCCATGGCGACCGAGCCGGAAGCTGCGCTGCGGTTGGCCGCAAGGGCAGACGCCGAGGGCGGAGCCTCTCTGGAGGCGGAGCCTCCGGGGGGCGGGGCCTGAGTTACCAAGCGGCCGCGACGAGGAAGCGGAAGAGGCGGCCATGGAGCTGGCGGACGCGGAGGCGGCGGGCCCCTCGCCGGAGGCTCCCGCGCCGGCCGAGTGTGCGCCGGCGGAACCGGGCGGCCTCCCTGGGTGTAAATGAGAAGGTTGGGGCGGGGTTGGGCGGGCGGACGCCCGGGGGCGGCGGCCGTTGGGGCGCGGTTGTCCCCGCCACCCCCCACCTCCCGCGGTCTTCCCGGCCCCGCCGGCGGTGCGGCCTCGCGGTGCCTCCGCTGGTACCGGCCGGGGATGGACTCACCCTGTCGGACGGGGTGGGGCGCCCCCGCCCTGCAGAGGAGAGGGCAGCGGAAGGGAGGCGCACCTGTTCCCGCCCTCCCCCGTGGAAGGCCGCGGGCGCTCCCCGGAGGCCGCAGGGGGAAGGTGGGGCCTTGTCCGGCCTCCCGGTGGGGGGGGCTGGCCTCGACCCCGGGGGTAGGGAAGGGAAGGATGGCCTGGAACCCAGCACTAGGCTGCTGTGTCGCCTCTGCTCTGACTCACTCCCAGTCTCAGATCCCAATTTTGACCGCCCCCTCCAGGATCTCTCATTCCCTACTCTTTTTTGGGGGGGAGGAGGATCAGAAAATGAAATTGGTACCTTAATATTTACCTTCTGCCAATTTTGCCACTGATGGTTTTGTTTCAGCTCCAGTCTTTATTTTACCTTGTTATTTTTTAAATTGTAGTTAAGATGAGCAAGACTTACCTCTCATCTCTTTCACCACCCATGACATAAACCAGAATTTGTGTTCTCTGTCGATTGGTGCTGAGGATTAAACCCAGGATCTGAAGGCGAGCCACCTAAGTGCCCCACCAGTGAGCTACACCTCGTGCCCTTAAAATATTGCAACGCTAGTATTTATTGGTAGCACTCTTGTAGACCCTGGGGACTCTTGCTTTCACGTGAGAGCTGAAACAGTTCACTGGAACCCCCAGGTTGTCTTAATAATTTGTATTTCCAACGATTTATTTAAATGGAGAGACAGTACCTTGGAATAATTTTCATGGTGGTTGGAACTCAACATTTTTTCAAGTTTTCCTGCCGTTTCTGATTTATTATCAAACTGCTTTAGAGTATTCTGTTCTGGGGCTGGGAAGGTGGCTCAGTGGTAGAGCACTTGCCTTGCATGCATGAGGCCGTGGGTTTGATTCCTCAGCACCACATAAGCAAAAAGAAAAAAGCCGGAAGTGGTGCTGTGGCTCAAGTGTTAGAGCACTCGCCTTGAGCTGAAGAGCTGAGGGACAGTGCCCAGGCCCAGAGTTCAGGCCCCACGACCGGACCGCCCCCCCAAAAAAAATCATAGAGTATTCTGTTCTGCCTCATCCAATTTTAATTAAGATTTTCCCCATTATTAATGCTGGGAAAAATATAATGCACAAAGCAACACTAATTATGTAAACAAGACTGAAGAATGTATAGCTGTTGGAGTTTGATAATTTTAGATGCTTTGGTGTATTTAAAGATTTGACCCATAATGGTGAAAAATCCTTAAATCCTCATTTCCTCCTGTCCTCCCTCCCTCCCTCCCTCCCTCCCTCCCTCCCTCCCTCCCTCCCTTTTCCCCTCCCTCCCTCCCTCCCTCCCTTCCTTCCTGTGGCACTTGTCCTACGGCTTGACATCAGCGTCTAGGCACTATCCCTTTCAAGGCTAGCTAGCACTTTACCACTTGAACCACATCGCCACTTCCATCTTTTTGGTGGTTAATTGGAGATAAGAGGCTTAGGGACTTTCCGGCCCAGTCTGGTTTCCAAGTGGGATCCTCAAATCTCAGCCTCTGAATAGCTAGGATTATAGTAGTGAACCACTGATGCTCAGCCAGAGAAAGTATTTTAAGAAAGGATTGGTCAAAGATGATAAGCAGCCTGAGTCTATATGCTTTTGTTTCTTATTGTGCAGTAGTTCACGATCCATTGGTGCCAACACAAAGTTCCTCATCCAGAGTCATAGTACACGTGGATCTTGATTGCTTTTATGCACAAGTAGAAATGATCTCACATCCAGAATTGAAGGGGAAGCCTTTAGGTAATTCTTCACATTCAATAATATTTGTCTGTAGGATTATAGAGTTTGCTCCTCATGATTCGCCCTTCATTCTGATTTCTTAACCATATTAAAGCTGTTCTTAAGGCACTGCAGAAACATGATTACTTCATTGCCAAGTGTGTAAACCCTAAAAATTATTGTAGCTTGGCATTTGGACCATTGCTTATATGCAGACCATTGCTTATATGCATTGGCGATTTATGTGGAAAATGAGTTTCTCTAGTGGCAACTGGTATTTAATTGTACCTATTATCAACTGTTTTATTTTTTGGTAAACCATTACTGGAATTATATATGGCAGTATAGAGTAGTAGGATTTTTTGTTGTCTGATTTCTCTTTAATCACTAAAAATCCTATGAAATACAGTGATTATATTAGTTTTGGTTAACTTTGAGAAATAATAGTTTAATTTTTAGATGAATAATTGAGTCTCTAATTTATTGTTTGTTAGTGTTTTCTTATTAAATAATTTCTGCCCTAAGTAGATAAAACAGCTAAAGACTGAAAGTAGGATATGGAAACTAACATGAGACTCTTTTAATTAATAATAGGTTATTATTATTATCATCTAGTCCAAAACCTGATTTTTGGTTGAATTTTGATAGAGTTCATCTTCTGAGACAATTTTTTTCTTTTCATTACAGCTATAACATGGGATTAGTAGATTATATTTTAAATATTCAATTTTGCTTAAATTTCTCATAGAAATATTTATTTCGTGTAGGCGTTCAGCAGAAATACTTGGTGGTTACTTGCAACTATGAAGCTAGGGAGCTTGGAGTTAAGAAACTTATGAATGTCAGAGATGCAAAAGAGAAGTGCCCACAGCTGATATTAGTCAATGGAGAAGACTTGACCCGTTACAGAGAAATGTCTTACAAAGTTACAGGTACAAATTATGAGCAATATATTTTTTAACAGTTTTTATGTAAGATGTCTGTGTACTGCATAAATCAGTAAAATGCTTAAATCAAGTTCTATTTTCCTAAAAGCTTTTTATTTTGGATCTAGTCCACTTAAAAACATGATATAAGAAAGTCACTTTCTGGGGGCTGGAAAGGTGGCTCAGTGGTAGAGCGCTTGCCTTGCATGCCTGAGGCCATGGGTTCGATTCCTCAGCACCACATAAGCAAAAAGAAAAAAGCCGGAAGTGGCACTGTGGCTCAAGTGGTAGAACGCTAGACTGGAGCTGAAGAGCTGAGGGACAGCGCCCAGGCCCAGAGTTCAGGCCCATGACCAGAACCCTCGGCCCCCCACCCCCCCAAAAAAAAAAAGAAAAAGAAAAAGTCACTTACTCTTAATGTTACAAGAGAATGAACACTTGGAAGTGATTCTGTCATGACTATTATTTAGTAACAAAAAAGAAAATTGAGTATAAGGAAGACATTAAAGCTTTAAGTTTGTTATGAAGAATATGTTGTTTTCTAATGCACTAATAATAGTTGGGAGAGTTGTCTGTAATGTTAATAATAATTGAAATCTGATTTCTTTTTTTTTTTTTTTGGTCCGGTCGTGGGGCCTGAACTCTGGGCCTGGGCGCTGTCCCTCAGCTCTTCAGCTCAAGGCTAGCACTCTAGCTACTTTAGCCACAGTGCCACTTCTGGCCTTTTCTGCTTATGTGGTACTGAGGAATCGAACCCAGGGCCTCATGCATGCAAGGCAAGCGCTCTACCACTGAGCCACCTTCCCAACCCCTTGAAATCTGATTTCTTAAAACGTTATGATGTTATGTGTGCATGGAAAATTACAGTATAGTTAAATTCTCCCATGCTAGTTTGTGTTTGAACCTTAGTGGCATAGGGAACAGAAAAAATGGAAATGCTGTGCCCTGGTATACTGCAAATATATAGAGTTTAGAAAAATGTACAAATCAGCTTTCTATTAACTTTTTATTATTTTTACTTGTTCTCAATTTTCATATGAAAAGGTTTAGATGTATATAATACACAGAAAGCTCTTATAACTTAGGAAGAAATAAACTAAGCATGTCATGGCTGCTTTCCTAAGAAGGCTATAATTTATTCTTTGGCATCATCTTCAAGATTATATATAATTAACTATAAGCATTGATATTTATTGTATTCTATATAAGAAATTATAAGCATGGATGATTGAGCTAAAAATGTGGCTATGAGTAACTTCCCCAGGAATGTCATTTGGGGGCTTGTTTTCTTGGTATGTAGTCAGTGTGGTACAGAAAAAAGAAAACTTCCCAGTGAATGAGACCTTTTAAAAATGATTATGAAGTAATGAATATATCTATATCTATTAACAATGTATTTGATGATTGTTAAACATTAAGTTAAATTTGCACTTACATCTATGTTTCTCTATTATTTGAATCTAGAATTGTTGGAAGAATTTAGTCCCATTGTTGAGAGACTTGGATTTGATGAGAATTTTGTGGATCTAACAGAAATGGTTGAGAAGAGACTCCAGCACCTTCAAAGTAATGAGCTTTCTGCAGTGACAGTGTCTGGTCATGTATACAATAATCAACGTGAGTGCATTCACAGTCCTTCTCCTTAGTAAGTTAGTACACCTAGGTTAATGTTAGGGACTCCTTTCTATCATTCTGAAAGATTTCTGACTTGGAGGAGGTCATCTAAGATAACTAAAATGAATGACTTGTTCCCATTCCATGTTAAGCATGAAGAATTTTGATGAATTGTAGCTGTCCAGTTTTCATCTCTCTAATATACTGTTTCTTCTCAATTGTTTTTCTTTTCTCTCTCTCTGTGTGTGTGTGTGTGTGTGTGTGTGTGTGTGTGTGTGTGTGTGTGTGTGTGTGTTTGTATTTGGGTTTTTTTTTTTTGGTAAGTTATGGGGCTTGAACTCAGGACCTGGGCACTGTCCTTTTTTGCTCAAGACTATTGCTCTACCACTTTGAGTCACAGCTATACTTCTGGTTTTTTGGTGGCTGATTGGAGATCAGAGTCTCACAGCTCTTCTGCCTAGGCTGGCTTTGAACCACAGCCCTCAGATCTCAGCTTTTTGAGTAGCTAGGATTAAAGGCATGAGCCACCAGCACCTGGCTTTCATCTCAACCATAAAGTCCTCTTTAGGTTAACCTTACATTCCAGGAATTGGTTTGTTACTACATTTTTTAGATTGACTTTTAATTCTTCTACACCATCTCTAAGCAAACATTGAAGTAGATTTTGAGGTTTTGCCATTGATGAATCTTTTCCTTGGATCCCTCTGTTCCTGAGGCATTGAGACCTTCAAGTTGTCTCTCCCTTTCTAAGTTAGCACTCACAGAATCTTGTCCAGGTCTTTCACAGACCTGCTTGCTATGTGTCTTTTCCAACTTTCTAGTTAACAGTTCATATCACCTCTACCTATTATTAGCAAGAAAGCAACATGGCTCATTTCCTTCACTAAGATGTGAGTGAAGCTGGGTTGGTGATTCATGCCTGTACTCCCAGCAACTTGGGAGATTGAGATCAGGAAGGTCACCATTTGAGCCAGGTAGTGCAAAACAGTGTGCAAGAGCCCATTTCGACAAATAAAAACCTAGGTGCAGTGGCATGTCCCTTTCAGTCCAGTTATGTAGGATGCACAAATAGCTTATTTGAAAAATAATGATAGTAAAAAGGACTAGAAACATGATTCAAATGGTAGAAATGTCTGCCTAGCAAACACAAAGCCTTTGGACGAAATGCCAGTACTTACAAGAAAAAACAACAACAACAAACTGATGGTGTTTCTAGAGATAGTGGCATTTGAAAACAAGCAGTATCCAGTGAGTATCTAAATAGGTTTTCAGGTGTAGTGAATCCCATGTCATACAAAAAAAGAAAACAAGCTGCTTTGCGTTTGTGTAACAGTTGTAATACCCTTTTGGTAGTAGGACTAGATATGTACTTCTTTTCATCTCTATTTATAGGACTGTCTCTACTGTAGTTTTCCACAAAAGAAAAGAGGTAGAGCCACCATTTCTAGGAGACATGAAGCTTTTCATGTGTCTTACCATCTGTTCTCTCTTATCACTTACAAAGGCTAAATACCAACGAGGTTCAAAATATATTTCTTTATAATTCAAAGCAAACTTAATGTATTGATTAGAACATATCTCTCTACAGAGAGCTATATTTTATATTCTAAATAGAAAATATAATTTTTCCTATTTCACACTAGGTTTTTTTTTCAAGCCTACAGAAAAATTGGTAGAATTGTATAATGAATACATTTAAGTTCTTTCTTACAGATAAATCATATGTCAGTTTATCTTGCTTTGTAGAAAGGATGATTTGGAAGTCATTTGTAAACATCATTAAACTCCATCTGTAAATCCTTCTTGCTTAAGTCCTAAGGATAAAGGATGTAATTTTCATGCCAAATTTGTTTTCTGTATTCAGTTTCATAAAAGATCTCTTAAACAGGTAAAAAATTGTTTTCAGCAGCACATATTGGTGGTGTGTAAAGTTTAGATTTAGATCTTTGAAGCTATTATGTTAGCTTTAAGAAATTACTTTTTAAATTTAATGAATTTATTTTTTTTATGATGGTACTTGATCTCAGGTCCTGGGAGCTCACACATGGCTTTTTTTGGTTAGCTTTCTTACTGTAATACTTGTATGTGTATTTATAGGTAAGTGCAAATAGAAGTTACTGTCTGTAGGAATTATTAGATCAGTTTTCATAATCTATAATATTTAACCACTTTCAGCATACATTTATTATAGCTCCTTGGAATTCACTTGTGTTTGTTAAATTTATGGGATCCTACGAAGAACCAAAGGAATAATTCAAGCACAGCAGAGTAGTGTTAGTGGTTGGGGGAGGGTTTGGGTATAAACTAAGCTCTGACTCTTTAAAAATTGTTTTGTAAAGAAGAAAATTAAAATATTTTGTTGTGACTTTAAACAACATTGTCTGCTTTTGTAGCTGTGAACCTCCATAATATCATGCATATGAGACTACTTGTTGGATCCCAAGTAGCAGCAGAGATGCGGGAAGCCATGCATAATCAGCTGGGGCTCACAGGTTGTGCTGGAGTCGCTTCTAATAAACTATTGGCAAAATTAGTTTCTGGTGTCTTTAAACCAAATCAACAAACAGTCTTACTACCTGAAAGTTGTCAAGATCTCATAAATAGTTTGAACCACATAAAGGAAATGCCTGGTAAGACAAATGTATATGAAAAATATCTATTGCCTTTGTTTTATTTCATTCATCTTGAAAGTTATTAATACAATGTCATTAATTCCTAGAGGTATGTACTTGGCTCTTAGAGAAAACGATAACAAAATCTAGTCTGTGGGAAGGGATACATGGAAGTACTTTTCTGTATCAGTTTGTGAATATTTTTTTTTTTTTGTCCGGTAGTGGGGCCTGAACTCTGGGCCTGGGTGCTGTCCCTCAGCTCTTCAGCTCAAGGCTAGCGCTCTACCACTTGAGCCACAGCACCACTTCTGGCTTTTTTCTTTTTGCTTATGTGGTGCTGAGGAATCGAACCCAGGGCCTCAAGCATGCAAGGCAAGCGCTCTACCACTGAGCCACTTTCCCAGCCCAGTTTGTGAATATTATAATCTTGAAACATATGGTCTTTCATTTCCAGTCCTTGGCTCGTAGTCTTATACTGTACATTGAATCTAGAGAAGAAAGTCACATTTTGTTAAGTCTCTGGGAACCCTCAGAGTAAAATAAATAAAATAGTAGGGTTACAAATGGCTTGTCAAAGCCTCTAGGTCAACTTCTTTGTTTTAAAGAGGAAATGGATTTCTTTGAGCTCATTCCCCTGTTCACATCTTGGTGCAGATTTTTGCCATTGAAGATCAAGTGCCTGTATTTTATAGACATAATCATTAATGAATATGTTACACTTCATTTCTGTGGCATTGTTGGAAAATCTGATGTAATCTGTGGAAATCAATTTTCTAAGACAACAGAAATTTAGGTAGTAGATGTCATAGTTTCCCATTTTTGACCAATATTTGTTTGATTCTAAATTGTATTATATCTGCTTTCTTCAATATCATTTTGAAGTTTTATTGTTTTCATTCTGAAGAACAAAGTCAAGTTGTAAGAAACGGAGGACTGTATGCTAATACAAACTCTTATTTGAATTTATTTTTTGTTACCACCTATTATTACAAGCTTCTTTTCTCTTTATTACCAATTGTTGGTCTTCCTGTTTATGCTATAAAAATCTGTTGCCCCACTTTAAACCTCCTCTCCCCCAAGTTGTTGCCTAGTTTTCTGATTTTACTGTACAAGGTAACCAGATAATTGTAGAATTAACTTCTCTTTTAACTGAATAAGAAGGCATTAAATAGTCTGAGTAGAAATGACAAAATAATGGCATTTGCAGGGAAATGGATGGAGCTAGAAGGAATCATGTTGAGCGAGGTAAGCCAAGAACGAAGAGACAAACGGTACATGGTCTCCCTGATAAGTGGATGCTAAATCCAAAAGGTTAGGTGATACGACAAAACTAACAGGACTTAAGAAACAAAGAACTCCCGCTCATCTGGTTGAACCACTACTAAATATCCCCATGCTGCTGATCACAAATATGGTATATAACATGTGAACACTGTTATATATTACAGACTGTGGTAGACAATTTGCTCCAGGGAAGTTAGAATGAACTTGTGACTTTGAAATTATGTAATCATTTAATCACAATCAAAAAAAAAAAAAAAAAAACCTCGGGGAAGGGAGGGAGGGAGGGGATGGTAGGGGGAAAACAATGGAGGGAGTAACAATGTTCAAGAGGAAGTGTACTCATTACCTCACTCATGTAACTGTAACCCTCTGTATAGTAGCTTTACAATAAAAAAAAATTATTTTTACTATGGTAGAATTTACTGACTATCTCTACTTATTATAATATAATGTTGTCCGAACTTGAAAGAAATCTATATAACTCAAGGGCCATGAGTGGAAGAAAAATATCCTAATTTGCAATGGTATTAACTTAGGGCTTAAAATAGGACTGACATGTCTTAGTATTTTAAGTTTATTTTTGTTGTTATTCTTTAGGTATTGGCTATAAAACTGCGAAACGTCTTGAAGTTCTGGGAATCAACAGTGTGTGTGATCTCCAAAGCTTTTCTTTCAAAATATTAGAAAAGGAATTAGGAATTTCAGTTGCTCAGCGTATCCAGAAGCTCAGTTTTGGGGAGGATAACTCTCCTGTCATGCCCTCAGGACCACCTCAGGTACATGGCTGTCAGTTATTTTAATTAAGTACTGATTATTACAAGACTTGAGATAAGGATTTCTAGTTTTATTATCATGTTCTTATTACTTTAGTTTGCTTTTCACTTAGTACATAATCCTTTTCCTATGAGAAGGCTGATTTATTAGATTAATACATATTCTTAAATTCAGATTGAGTGTTAATACTTTGAATTCTCAATTCGTCATTTTGATTGACTACAGCTTACATCCTGTAAAACATATAAGCACATATATAAACATATATAAATGCAGTTTTTTATTTTTTTTGTTGGTTGTGGGGCCTGAACTCTGAGCCTGGGTGCTGTCCTTCAGCTCTTCAGCTCAAGGCTAATGCTCTACCACTTGAGCCACAGTGCCACTTCATGCTTTTTCTGCTTATGTGGTGCTGAGGAATCAAACCCAGGACCTCATACATGCAAGGCAAGCACTTTACCACTGAGCCAGCTTCCCAGACCAATGTGTTAGTCTTTTAAGAATGTTGTTTTCAGAATAGTCCAATAGTTGGGAAAGTTGTAATCATTCAGTTAACACTATTATTTTTTCATACATAACAAGTTCTTTACTATGTGCTTTATATATACCTCAGTCCATTTAATCTTTACAGTTCACCTTTGAGTTAGGCAGAACCTCACTGCAGTCATGCAGTAAACTTGTAGTTGGTACTAGAGCTGTGTAACTTTTTTCACTTTCAGTGTTCTTCTAGTAGAGGACAGTAACTTCTACAAAAAAAGTTAGTATGAAAGTGAGCAGCACAAGAGGCAAGTTATTTAACAAGTAATATATTGGATATTTCTTTGACATATATACTGTATATATTTCCTCAAGTTTACATTTATCTTATACATCTTTTGTAGTCCTTTAGTGAAGAAGATTCATTTAAAAAATGTTCATCAGAAGTAGAAGCTAAAAAAAAGATTGAAGAACTTCTTGCTAGCCTTTTGAACAGGTGATTGTCAGTCCATTCTGCTAACTTGTCCTGTATGTTCCTTCTGTGTGCAAGAAAAAGACTACTCTATCCTCTGTCTTGGATCTTGAAGATTACAGGAAACAATGTTCCCTAATACAGATAGATATTGCATTTCTGATAAACTATTATATATATATATAGTTATAAACTATTATGAACAGTAATATTTGCTCTTATTTAATCCACCTTCTTTTACTAGTCTTAAGTAATATACAGTTGTATTTGTGGCTCCTAACCTAGTTACCTAAAGGGATATTATGGATACTTCTTATTCCTACGCTTGTTCTAATCCTTAGGTGAGAAGGAAATAGGTTAAATTTTTCTTGGCAAGTGCAAAGTTTGCTCGCAACCTAATAGTTGCTTTGTAGTAAGAGGGAAAAATACAGAGAGAAATAATACTGTCACAATTCTAAAACTTGTTATGTGGGAACAGCTGAATTCGTCATGTTTAAGAAGAGAAAGCTAATAAAACAGTAATGGTTGAGGAAGGCAGTGAAACCTTACATCTTTACCTCAGACTATGGAAAAGAAAGTGGGAACCTGGTATTGGTGGCTCACACCTATAATCCTAGCTACTCAGGAGGCTGAGAAGTGATGATTATGGTTTGAAGCCAGCCTGGACAGGAAATTATCTCCAGTTAACCACTTATAAGCCCGAAGTGAAGGTGTGTCTGAAGTGGTAGAATGCTAGCCTTGAGCCAAAAAAGCTCAAGTTCAAACCACAGGACCAGCATACAGACACAAAGAAATTGGAGTCAAAGGAAGACACAGAAAATAGAGTGTGTAAAGGATTATAAATTTGTATTGGGATTCTGGTCCTTGTGTATATATTTCATATTACTTTGTAGAAAAGTATTTATCTCTTTTCATTTTCTCTCTTGTTAGAAATTTCTCTAGTTGGAGTGACAGATGTTTAATAGCTTAGTTTAGGTGTGCTTCAGCACTAAATGTAGAAAGGCTAACTGTATCTAACTGTTTGGGGATGATTCTAAGTCTCAGAAAATGGATTAAGTTTCCTCCAGTTTTGCAATAACATACATCTTGCCTCATGTCCGGAGCTGACTTGCAGCTCATCTTGTTGCATGCAACTGAGGCTGCCTTGTGTGCACCAGCTACATCAGGATGACTCAGGCTGGGATGGGGAGTGTACTTGTGAAACTGGGTCATGCACTCTTATTCAGTTAGATATTAGAGCACTCTGAAATGAAAAGACTGTGTATAGGGGGGAGGGAGTTGGTGTGGTGGTGTTAATGCTTTTTGTTTTAGAGTATATGATGATTCTGTAGTTGTTAAAGAAATGTCAAACTATATAATTTTAATCCATTCTCTAGGCAATAGTTTAAAATTGCTTAGGATTTAACCTCTTTCTAATGTATCACAGTTGCATATCTTACTCTGAATTGTGTAATTACTTAAAAGAACAAGTGTAGCTAGAAGATAATCAAGTCATTTGTTTGCAGGAGCTACTAAAAATATTTATTACCTTGGTTGAACATCAATCAAGAAAATTGTGATATAGCAGGAAGAGAGACAAAATTATTTACTCAAATTTAGAATTTTCATTGAGTATTAAAATGTATATTTTTCGTTTGTTTATGGTATGATTTTTAATGAATTGATGTAAAAAATGAAAGAGGAAAATATTATCCCTTAATTACACTTACTTTTCTAGTAATTACATTTTCTTCTTTTTTCTTTTTTCCTTGGTGCCAGTCCTTACCTTGGTCTTGAATTCAGGGCCTGGGCTGTCCCTGAGCTTCTTTTCAAAGATAGCACCCTACCACTTGAGCCACAGCTCCACTTCTGGCTTGTTGGGTAGTTTATTGAAGAACAGAGTCTCATGGGCCTTCCTGCCTTGGCTAGCTTAGAACCTTGATCCTCAGATCTCAGCCTCCTGAGTAGCTAGTATTATATGCATGAGCTGCCACTTCCTTTTTCATTAAAACTTTCTTTTTCATTAAAACTTTTAACATCACAACCAAGACCATTTAGATGGAATTTTGTTTAAATGCACGATTGTCTTCCTAAATGTAAGCAATTGATCTTTTATAGTATGGCTCCGATATGCAGTAATGTTAACACTAATCACTGATTCTTTCAAGTCTATTCAGAGAGTTTCCATGAGCAAAAGTTATTTTGCACAAAAACTTGTGAAACTTTTTCTCTTGTAAGTTTTAAGTTATTTCCTCTTGTCAGATGGGATGGTCTTTTAATATGTTGCTTTCATTTACATTTTAGATTGGTAAAGCAGCTTGTCTTATGATTCTGTCTATTTCTGTTCTGTTTCAGATCTTAGATTTGTAATGTCAGAGGTTTAGTGCATAGCTTCTTTAGATATTTCAGGCACCTTGGAACTTTCTTGTTTACTATTGTCTACTGTATCGTAATTGTGGTCTTATACTATTTTGTTGAAAATGAACTTTACAACTTCTTGGGGGGGGAAGGAGGAGTTGGGCAGGTGGGGATAGAAGGGATGTAGGGGAAAAACAAAGGAGGGGGTAACAGTGCTTAATAGTGAATATATTCAATTACTCATTACCTTACTCATGTAACTATAACCCCTTTGTTCAGTATCTTTACAATAAAAATATATTAAAAAGTATTTAATACTTTCTCTAATTTTCATTTCTTCATATTTTTAGGGTATGCCAAGATGGAAGGAGGCCCCATACAATACGATTAGTAATCCGTCGATATTCACCCGAGAAGCACTACAGTCGTGAGAGTCGTCAGTGTCCCATTCCATCCCATATCATTCAGAAGTTAGGGACAGGTATCACTAGTTTCCTAAGAATGTATTTGTCAGATTGAACTCTGAAGCATTTAATACTTTTATCCTATCAAATGTCTTCACTAGAATTATTATTTTTTTTAAATTGAGGCAAGGTCTCATTATGTAGCCCAGGCTGGCCTGGAACTTGCTCTGTAGCTCAGGCTGTAGGTCATTATTCTTGCCCCCACTTCCTGAGTGCTAGGAATAGGAACATTTTCCATCTTTCTTCATTATTGAAACTAATTATATAGTGTATATTTAGTAAGTAAGGAAAAGATGCCCAGTGATTTCAATTTAGTATTTTAATTTCCTTTTTTGTTTTGGCTGTACTTGGTATGAATTCAGGGCCTTCCTTGCAGTTGCTGGGCAGGTCCTCTACCATTGAGCCAAATCTATAGCCCTTTTTGCTTTTATTACTTTTTAGATTTGGTCCCCCTCTCCCAGGTGGCCTGAACATGTTCCTTCTATTTATGCTTCCTATGTAGCTGGGATGACAAGTGTCCATCATTATATCCACTTTTTTAAGTAGTTTTAAAAATTAGTATCTGTGGTAGTTTTTGAGGTTTGAGTCTATCTTTTGGGTGGTATAGTGTAGCAGAACAGCTCTCCTCGTGGTGGTAAGGAAGTGGACGCTGGGCTTTATCCTCGTATTTCTTTTATGCTTTCTGTGCCCTCAGCCTATGGGGTGATGCTGTCCACGTTTAGGATGGATGTTCTCAATCTTCTCTGGAAATAATCTGCAGAGACACACCCTGAGGTGTGCTTTACTAATCTTCTAGATGCTTCTCAATCCAATTAAGTTGTTAATCAAGATTAACCATCATGTCTTATATTAATTGTATAAAATAATGGGTTTTATTGTGTCATTTTTTACATAAGCATATAACATCTTGATCATGTTTACCTCTATTGTGCTCTTGTTCCTGGTCTTCCCACTGTGGTCTTGTTTTTTTCTGATAATAATCCCCCATCGACTGTTTGATCTTTTGAAAAGTGTAAGTTAGGACTTCTGGTTCTTATTCTAAGCATATAACTTGTATTAAGCTCAATATTAATTGTGATATAACATGCTTAGATATTCTTGAATATTTCACTCAGGAAATTATGATGTGATGACTCCAATGGTTGATATACTTATGAAACTTTTTCGAAATATGGTGAATGTGAAGATGCCATTTCACCTTACTCTTCTAAGTGTATGCTTCTGCAACCTAAAAGCCCAAAATACTGCTAAGAAAGGGCTTATTGATTATTATCTAACACCTTCATTATCAACAACTTCACACTCTGGCAAGCGCAGCTTTGTAAGTATTCTCTGTTTATCATTCAATTGTGTAAGAACAGAATTTATAGAATATAGTTATGTATTATATCTACATTTGGATTTAACTGATATTAGACATTCTTTGGGTGATACTGTTTGGATGACTTATTTGTTTATAGTGACTATTAGAGAATGGTTGCTAGCCTTAAATAATATATTGTAAACTAAGAAGAAACCATAAACATCACTAAGTAAAAGAGAAAGCTGTTACAGAGCTTCTGTTTTGGAAGTGCTACTAACCCATTTCAGATAGAGGATTATGATAGATTAACTCATAGATGAAAACATTCCCAGAAACTGGAAATGGAATCTGTTTTTGTCTGTCAGTCTATTCATAACTAGTACTTTCTTCATTTTTGTTGTTGTTGGTCATGGGGCTTGAATTCTGGGCTCTTTTGCTCAAGGCTAGTGCTATACCACTTTGAACCACAGTTTGACTTCCGGTTTTCTGGTGGTTAATTAGAGATAAGAGTATCATGGACTTTCCTGCTTGGACTGGCTTTGAACTGCAATACTTAGAGCTCAGCCTCCTGAGTAGCTAGGATTAAGGTATTGGCTACTAGTGCCCTGTGTTTTTCATAATTAAGGTATTTAAATTTTCTTAGTTTTGAAATTACATTGACTTTTGGTAGCAATATTGTTGGCTCACACCTATAGCCCTAGCTATTCAAGAGGCTGAGATCTGAGAATAAAGGTTCAGAGACTCTTATCTAAGACTAATTAGCAAAAATGGTAGAAGTGGAGGTGAGGCTCAAGGGGTAGAGCACCAGTAATGAGCAAAAAACTGAGTGAGAGCACAAGGCCCAGTCTTAAACAGTACTGGCATCAAAATAGACAAAAAAACTGTGTCAATAGAGCAGGGTCCAGTCACATTTTTATATGACTAATAAACAGTGTTGTAGCAAGTATGGGATGCTTTAAAAAATGTCTGCAATTTAAGCTGGGTGCCAGCGGCTCATGCCTGTAATCCTAGCAAGTCAGGAGGCTGAGATTTGAGGATTGCAGTTCAATGCCAGTGGGCAAGAAAGTCCGTGAGACTCTTGCCTCCAGTTAACCACCAGAAAACCAGGAAGTGGCACTGTGGCTTAAGTAGTAGAGTGTTAGCTTGAGCTGAAGAGCTCAGAGACACCTCCCAGGCCCAGAGGTCAAGCCCCACAACTGACCAAAAAGAAAAAGAAAAAAGTCTACAATTTAAAATCCTTATTTTTTTAATCAGTATAAGGTTAGCAGTGTTTTTACTTCTACTTAAATGAGAACAAAATGCTATGAAAATGATTTATTTTTTTTATTTTGTAATCCTTTTATTCAGTGTATTAACCCAAAGCTAAAAAACTATTTACTTTCCACATCTTAATCTGTAGGATGGGAATTAAGGTTCTCTAATTTACAGTGGGAGTAGAGAAATAGATACCATGAAGTAACTTTGCCTCTCTGGTACACAGTAGTTGTTCTTTTTTTACATTCTTTGTTTTATTTTAGTCAAGGTCTTGCTAAATTGCCATAACTGCTCTGGAAAGTGCTGTGTAGGCCAGGCTGGTTGCAAATGTGTAATTGTCTTCTTCAGCACTCAACCTCAAATGCTGGGATTACAGGCCTGTACTTGGGCTGCCACAACCGGAGGTTAATACCTGGGAAGTTACTGTTGCATCCAAGTTTATGGAAACTATGTTGGACTGTGTATGTACTTTGTTTTTGGCCATCTGGGGCTTGAATTTAGGATATTGAGCTTGCCATCAAGTCTCTAAACCTTACTTGAGGTCGTTAGACAAAGTCTTGCATTTTTGCCCAGTTCAGCCTAGAGCTTGGATCCTTCTGCCTGTGTCAAATGAATAACTGAAAGCACAGGCATTGATCACCATCCCTTGCTTGTTTTGAGACAAGCAAGGTTTCTCTATAGGTTGTCCTTGAATTGTATTCTTCCTGTTTGCTTCTGGAATAACTGAGATTGTAGGCATGGACTACCATGTCAGCATGTATATATTTTATGGCTCTTAAAACTGAAATTGAAGCTAAAAGCTGTAAAATTTTGTGTGAATTTGAATAGAAAATTTTGATTTTTTTTTTTTTTGGTGAGTCGTGGGGCCTAAACTGTGGGCCTGGGCGCTGTCCTTCAGCTCAAGGCTAGCACTCTACCACTTGAGCCCAATGCCACTTCTGGCTTTTTCTGATTATGTGGTGCTGAGGAATCGAACCCAGGGCCTCATGCATGCAAGGCAAGCGCTCTACCACTGAGCCACCTTCCCAGACCCATGTGACAAATTTTGATAGGTTAATTATCTCTGAATGTTTGACTACAAAAGATTGAATGTGCCGAATTGGTTTGAAACATTTTGTCAGTGAAACTATAGGCTTCTCTGCAGCAGCAGGGATATTTTACAAGACATCAGATAACTGAACTAATCTGCTCTTCTGATTATAGAAAATGAAAGACACTCATATAGAAGATTTTTTCAAAGACAAAGAAACAAACTCGAATTTTCTACCAAGTGGAAGAATTGAAAGTACAGGAACTGGGGAATCTCCATTGGACACTACAAATGTTTCTAATGAAAAAGATGTTAATGAATTTCCACTCTGTTTACTTCCTGAGGAGGTTGACCAAGAAGTTTTTAAGCAGCTTCCTGCAGATATTCAAGACGAAATACTTTCTGGAAAATCTAGAGAAAAATTTCAAGAGAAAGGAAGTTTGAGTTGTCCACTACATGCTTCCAGAGGAGTATTATCTTTCTTTTCTACAAAGCAAATGAAAGATATTCCATTAACTTCTAGAGATAATTTATCCAGTAGCAAGCAGGTATCTTCTACATATCCTTGTGAACCAGGAACCTCAAGTTCAAGTAGCAGTAATTCCTGTTATTCATCTAGCCAAAAAGATTACTCATACTATATAGATAATCGATTAAAAGATGAACGAACAAGTCAAGGACCTAAAGAATCTCAAGGATTTCACTTTTCCAAAATAAACACTACTGTATCTGTTTTCCATTCATTTCCAAATTTGCAGAGTGAGCAGCTTTTCTCCAAAAACCGCAGTACAGGCAGCCATAAGCAAACAACAACAGCCTCTCCTCAAGAAGGACTTCAAGAAAAAGGAGAGCAAGAGTCTGCTGCAGAGAAAGTTACTTTTCCACCTGAAGTTGATCCTCAAGTTTTCTATGAACTACCAGAAGAGGTCCAGAAAGAATTGTTGGCTGAGTGGAAGAGAGCTGCATCAGATTCCACATAGTGCATAAAGCACAGCCAGAACAGGGGCTTAAAATTTTAAGCAACGGAGTTATCATTGTTCTCAGATTAGTAGGATTTGCAGCTCCTCTTAATTAAACACTGATATTCAATAATGTAGAGATCCAGTGGTCATAAGAGGTACATTCTGATACAAAGCATAAAAATATAACAATAATGTAAAAATATTCTAATTTCTACAACTATTTTACTTTCCAATAAAAGGAATCTGTCAACATGAGTACATTTTTTGTAAACTAGGGATGAGGGGATGTATATACTTGCATATAAAACCTATCAAATCAACACTATGCTATAGTTGAAGACAGTTTTGTGGGTAAAATAAGGCATTTTTCTAGGATTTCACTATTAGGAGATAGCCAAATAGGATATCTGTCAACTAACTTATTACAAGCAAAAATGCTTGCCCAAAGTACTACTTATGATGGAATAAATTACCTTCATGTTTTTGAGAAGGTCTTACTTGCAGTTCAGGCTGACTTGTAGCTCACAGCCCTCCTTTGTCCTAAATGCGGGGTTGTTGGCATGTGCCACTACGCCCAGCTAATAAGTTGACTTTTAAAACAGCAGAACAATACATAATGCTTTAGTGTTTCTTCAGACATTTAGTTCTACTACAATGTTCATGACATAGGGGACATTGAACAAAGAATGCAGGGTGGGGAATTAGGAGTGGGAAGTCCCCACACAGGGTCACTAAGGGAAAGAGGGACACCAGGAACGCAAAGCGAAGGAGCAGGGATTAAATCCATTTCTTTTCACCCCATTTTTGTAGCGTCTAGAAGCAAGGCAATTAGACTTTTTTTTTCATCTCTTATATTGGACTTAGCTAAGAATGTCACACCAACAAAAAATAGGCCATTACAAAATTAGAGGGTCACCCCTTTCTCCCTTTTATACTCTTTGCTTTTCCCTGCCAGGTTAAAAATTGGACGTAAGGTCAAAGACATCCTATAGTTTGTAGAATGCAGCACAAAGTTTGACCTTATTTTTGTGTTTTTAAATCTATGTTGGTATATATAAAATTACTAAAATTTTAAAGAATAATTTTCATAGTATAAAGTTGGACTATTAAAAAAGTGTATACCAAACATAGTGTATAATATAAATTGAAGCAGAAATAATTGGGATTTTATAAGAAGTTTGTGTGTGTGTGTGTGTGTCTGTCCTTGGGCTTGAATTTGGCCTGGGTGCTGTGCCTGAACTTCAGTGGTCAAGGCTAGCATCCTGCCACTTGACCAAAACTCCACTTCCAGCTTTTTTTTTAATATATATATAAATTGGATGAGTCTCATGGGCTTTCCTGCCCAGGCTGGCTTCAAACTGTGATCCTTAGATCTCAGCCTCTGAGTAGTTAGGTACAGGCCTGATGCAGTGGCACTCAGCTATAGTATTCTTTAGCCTTAGCTAAACTATACTGTTCTAAGTTCAGTGTCTTCACATTTCTGATGTAACACCTTAGTGAAAATAATGTGGGCACATGTACTCACAGTATCTGTTTATTACTAAGGTATTGTCAAATTTGTTATTTGGCTCTGAGTGGGTCAAATACTTCAGTGTCATCTCTGGCATTCCATAAGATTGCCGGGACATTTTATGACTGTGTAAGCTGCCATCATACCAAGTACTAATGATTGCAGTATTAAGTGTGATGCACATTTAGATTTATTAACATCTGAATATTCATTTCCATATATCGATAATCATCTTAAATGTTACCTCAAAAATCTCATGAGCTTTCTGTTGTTAGACTAAATGTGATTATTGTAAAAAAACAAAAACTGATGACTGAAACCTATTTTATACACAAAACCTTTAACAGCTTTCAAATTATTGAGGCTGACAATACCAATATTGAGAGTGTGCAAAATGAACTTTATAGTAGAATACTCTTCCAGTCTCACAAAAATATGGTTGGTTGGAGCATTGTTTAGTAATAGGTAACTTAACAAAAGAAGGTAAGGGCTGTACAACAGAATATATGTGTAGACTTTGAGACAGCATAGGGCTGAGAAAATTGAAACAATGTTGAAGCTGCTTTAGGAAGCCATTAGGAAACATTTGGTAAAATAGTTGCCTGAAAGTCTCTGGAAAGCAAAAGTACCAATACTAAACCAATAAATGCTTGGTTGGGGGCTGTTTCCTGGCAAAATGTAGAAAGCGCCACCTGGTGGCATTTAACTGAATGGAATTAGTCTTGGGAAGAAAGTATCTTTGTCGCTATTGACTGCCAAGCAGCTAAAGGTGATATAATCAGGAAAACAAAATGGTTGTCTTTTCTCACTCTCTCAACTAGAAAAACTCTCAAAAACATGGCCACATCTCAGATACTAAGTCAAGGCTCTGTCAGATACTTGGTAATTCCCCTTAGACCAAAGAACAAAAAAGGCCTTGAAGCATGTTCGTACCAAGTTTAGATGTGGTTTTGGGTGTGTATTAACTATGGCAAAGAATTTGTCTACATTTTGTCTGTGTCCTGAGACCAGTAGCCTAATTTATCTAATGAGAGCCCTGTTTAAGCAAGCCATGCCATAGGGCAGTCAGAGGCTGTTGCCACCATGGTCCAAGTGGGTCTCACGATAGTTAAAGTTGGCAACAGACTTTTGCTTTCATCCACTTGAAGCTGGTTTTATAAGCATGAAGAATACAAGAGTTGTAGATTATAGTTGCTCCTTTCTAGAATTCAAAGGAAAGCCAGGGAGGTCAGGCAATGTGTTATAAGGGTTGGTATTCCTGGACAGTGATCCTGAAATGTCTGGGAGAGGCTGTGAGGGTAGATACTCTCAGGGAGTCTGACAGATCAGGGAAATGGAAAATCTGAGCAAGAAAGCTATAAGCAGTGAGGAGACAACTCAGGAGAGAGGCCGTATGAGCTGCACCAGCAAGGCCATGGAGGCAGGTTGCACATACTCTTTGTAGATCAATGACACCACCATGTGCTCCAGATTCTTGACCTGGAATACAAGATTTAATGTTTTTTGGCTTGTTTTGATTCCATTTCTCCTTTTGTTGCCCCTATTTTTTCTCGTTTTTGAAACAAGTGTGCACTTTGTGCTGTTGTGTTTTTGAATGATGCAGTTTTATTTTTGTTATTTTTGATTTTATAAAGCCTCAGAGATAAATTTGCCTTGAATCTGAGATTTTGGACTTAGTTTTTTGGATGGTGTTGGAAGGTTTAAGATTTTGGGCATCTGGGAGATGGAGGATATGTGTTTTGCATTGAGATGGCTGTGAGTCTTTGTGGGCCAGAAGTGTAATGTTAACATCTGAATATGAAATGTCCACTACCAGGTCCATGTGTTAAAGGTGTGGGTCCTAGCTCCTAGTGCCATTTTTGAAGGTACTGGAAACAAGCTAGGCCTACCTGGAAGAAATAGAGGTTACTGGAGGAATATTGCTGGGCACTAACTTTGCCCCTGGCCCCTTCTCTCTGCTTCCTGTCTGCCATGAGATTAACAGCCTCTTTCCCACATACTCTTCCCACCAGGATGTTTTGCTTTACCATAGTAATGGTGCAAACTGACCATGGACTAAAACCTCAGAAACTATGAACCAAAATAAATCTCTCCTCATTTGTTTCTCTCAGGTATTTGTTACAGTGGAAGGAAAAGTAGTCTAATAGGATAATACAGCTTTTTACCCAGTTTCTTTCAATGTGATCTTTGCATAACTATAGTATCTTAAGTAGGAAATCAGCACTGATAGAATTTATTCAGATTCTCACTTGTTTTTCCATCTCTCACCAGTGTTCTATGTATTACAGACAAGGCATGGACCAAGGTGATCATCAGTATCTTTTCTGCAACTCTTTCAGAGCCACTAACACTTTTCTAGCTACCTCTGTTTCTCCTTTCTATCATCTTCTTTTTCAAGATGGATAAATTTAACCTTCTGGGATGTTTGGCTTTTTTTTTTGTTGTTGGTCCTGGGGCTTGAACTCTGGGCTTGGGCACTGTCCCTGCACTCTTCCACTCAAGGCGGTGAGCCCTTTACTGCTTCAGCCACAGCACCTCTTCCAGTTTTCTAGTGCTCTAGTGGAGATAAGAGTTTCATATACTTTTCTACCAGGGCTGGCTTTGAACTCCTGAGAAGCTAGGATTACAGGAGTGAGCCACTGGCCCTCGGCGATGTTTGGGTTTTTAGTCAGCATGATCCCCTTGAGACCATCCATGTTGGGGTTAAATTAATGTTCTTTATTCTCAGTGCTCTATCATGTACAGTTTAGCACAGTTTTTTTTTAGAATAAAACTGCTACTTATATTTGTGTATAGGTTTTGCACATTTTCATTTCTGTGAAGAGTGCAACTGCTGAGGAATAGTACATACTTAATAAGACACTGCTGTACCTTTCCATGACGGTAGTACCATTTTTTCCCTCCTACCTGAATACAGATGACCCAGTTTTCTCTTTAGCCAATATTTAATGTTACCATTAAAAAAAAATAGCAGGGAATGTGGCTTAGTGGTAGAGTGCTTGCCTAGCATGCATAAAGCCCTGGGTTCAATTCCCCAGCACAATGTACAAAGAAAAAAGCCAGAAGTGGTGCTGTGGCTCAAGTGGTAGAGTGCTAGCCTTGAGCAAAAAGCCGAGGGACAGTGCCCAGGCCCTGAGTTCAAGCCCCAGAACTGGCAAAAATAAAATAAACTAAAATAAATAGCCATTCTGATAAGGGCATTGATATCTCCTAATTTGTATTTGTATTTACCTACTGGCCAAAGATGTTGAACATTTGCTCCTGAGCTTATGTAACATATATCTTATTCGATGAAATGTCCCTAGCTTTTCTAACCAGACAGTTTTTATATTGTTAGATTTTGAAAATACTTTATATATTTTTGATTCAAGCCCTTTCTCAGAAATGTTTTGCAGTTATTTTCTTCTTGTCTACCACTTGCATTTTCATCCTCTTTATAGGAACTTTTCCATAGCATACATTTTATCATTCTTTTAAAGAATCCTGTTGTTGGTGTCATGTTTAAGAACTCTGTCTAAGCTGGGTGTCAGTGGCTCCCGCCTGTAATCCTAGCTACTCAAGAGGCTGAGATCTGAGGATTGCGGTTCAAAGCCAGCCTGGTCAAGTAAAGTCCCTGAGACACCAGAAGTGGTGCTGTGGCTCAAGCAGTAGAGCACTCACCTTGAGCTAAAGAGTACAGGGACAGCGCCCAAACCCAGAGTTCAAGCCCCATGACTGACCAAAAAAAAGAACTCTGTGTAGATGAAGGTTTTGACTTTCTACTAAAAGCTTTGCATTTATACTCAAGTTTCATTTTGACTTGTTACATATGGTGTAAGACTACCTCTGGATCACTTTAGCACACTGACACAATTTGCTTCATTGAATTGTCGTTGAGCCTCTGACAAGATCAAATATGACTTGTTATGCTTATGAGGTTAACATATTTTTACCATTTGAGTATCTTTTTCCTTCCTAAAGGACTGTGGATGCCATTGAATTGTCCTTTTTAGCAGAGTGGCTCGCTGCTTGCTGGAGTGTAAAGGCCAGGTGGGTTCAAAGCAGAGCCTTTGCTGCCACTCACTGCAGGCAGGTGAGGCGGCAGTTCAGCTTGCTCTTTGGCCTTACTGATACCTCCCCAACAATTAACTTGTATATCTGCTAGACAGGTAAATTGATACCCCATTGACAGCTTAAGCTTCCAGTGGGCCAGGATGACATCAGAGAAGAGAAATACAAGTGTGATACTATGTAAACATCTTACCCCTTTGTCTTATCTTTTTGGTACCTAGGTAGGAATGGAGGCTCAGATCTAAATGTTAATGCTCATGTTTTATAGTAGAATGATTATTATTTTCTTTTGCTGAATCTGGAACCTAGAGCCTTGTTAATTGTAGGCAACTGATCTATGGATCTACTGATCTACCACTGAGCTCTCTCCCTATCTCTTTTGTGTTTCTTTTTAATTTAAATGTTCATGTTTCCTACCATTTTCAAAGTAAGCAGTAAGTGAAGGAAAAGCTAGCTTTTTTTGAGATCGTCAGGCTAGCCTCAAACTATGTAGACCATGCTTACTTCAAACCTGTGATCCTCCTGCCTCAGCCACGTGAGTGCTGGCATTTAGTTCTGCACCAATACACTTGGCCCCAAATTCTAATTTTTAATTAATGCTGGCCTCTGATTGAATTTGCTTTCTTATGAAATTATGTAGAAAATTTTGTGGGGAAAGCCTAAAAGATAAAAATGCATTAATAACACTTATTATTTAACATCATTATGGGAGATTAAAAATTATATTTAATGCTGTTCTCTTGTACAACATTGAAGTTCAGTTTCACAAGGTGTTGCCAGTAATTTGTACAAGAATACGGTTTAGAATAGTTAACAGTATTTGTGCACACAGACTTAGAAGCGGTTTGCATGGTCTGAAATCTTTATGATTTAATGGAAGAACGACCTTTCTTCCTCTGGAATGATGAATGACTATTGTAATGTTCATGGGCTGATGAAGGTCTGTATGATTTTATTCCATCCTTTGCATTGAGAACAAAGCTTACTAAGTTGGAAGGCATAGTTCTTTCGATTATTGATGGGGTTAATTTTCCTCTCATTTCTGTTTGCACATACATCACTAGTTTTGAATATGCTGGGTTTCTGTAGACAAAAGAAGTGTAAAGAAATACAGAATCTTTAGATTTATCCAACGAATTTACCAGTTTATGTTGATATGTTCCATAGTGCTTATAATAAAATAGTTAATTAAGGGAAAAACTAAGTCAGTGACTTGTAGTCACATCCTTTTAAAGAAAAATTTTAACCAAATTATTAAGTATTATTGCTATAAATTAATATAAAGTTAAGTGTAACAAAAGTATTAGACTATTCCTTAAAATCCTGAATTTTAAGTACCTTTATCTTTTTTATCACTTTCTTGACTTTTAAAATTATGTATATCCCCCATATATGCATATATAATACAGTTTTGTCCTTTTATATAAAAAATTATATTACTGAGTTAATTACCACGGTTCATCTTTAAATAAATAAATGCAAATAACACTTACTCTTTCAGAGGTGAACACACATAGCCACATGGATGATTGAAACCACGGATATAATTTGAAGATGGAGGATAATCTGGAAAATCCACACTATTAGCTAGAGTGGTGGAAAAATTTAAATGAAAACTAAATATGGAAATCCCTAGTCCCATAAGCATATTTTTAAAAAGTATGATATAGCATAGTTATTGGCATTAAAAACATTAGTTTTATAAACATTTATATTTATATGTACTAGTATTTCTAAAGATGCTATTGCCTTTTTTTTTTTTTTGGTCCGGTCATGGGGCCTGAACTCTGGGCCTGGGCACTGTCCCTCAGCTCTTCTGCTCAAGGCTAGCGCTCTACCACTTGAGCCACAGCGCCACTTCCGGCTTTTTTCTTTTTGCTTATGTGGTGCTGAGGAATTGAACCCAGGGCCTCAGGCATGCAAGGCATGCGCTCTACCACTGAGCCACCTTCCCAGCCCAAGATGCTATTGCCTTTTATATCAGAAAAATAGTATCATTTAATTACTTTCTCAGATTTGAAGCAAAAGAACAAATCATAGAGAAAAATTCTATTAGGGTCATGGATTTACTGATTTTTTTTTAAATTAATCTTTTGCTTATATAATGTAATTGAAAAGGTTAGTTTCAAATGTCAAACCCTACTAATTCCATGGAGTTAAAATACAAAGTGTAATTAGAACTCAGTAGAACTTATTGTAATAATTATGCAGCATATCTATATTCCATGTAAATGCAAAGGGAAGTGATTTAATTATGATTACATTTATGGCAACTGCACATATTCTTTCTAAAAATACTTTTAAGATTGTTTATTTTGTATAAGGACATCCTGCTCTTGTCAAAGTAGATGGATTTTCCTATTTATTTTAACATAAGCAATCAGCTAGATGGAAAACACAATGGAAATTCTAGCTCAGAAGACAAATGTAGTTGAATGAAATTTCCAGTTGTTATCTTAACAGAGCCAGTTTTGTTGGCATAATGGTATATAACAGAAGCAATGTTAAAATATTTTTCTCCTTTTAAAATATGGAGGTTGTACTTACATTTCTTTAAAAAAAATTGTGTAGTCCAAAGGCATGGGTTTTTGTGAAGCATAGAGCAGTACAGTAGCACTTATATTGAAAATCAGAATGACTACAGAGTTTTAAATTCTGGTTAAGCATTAGCTATACAATTTAATTTGTTCACTCCTTAATTTCTATGGATTTTTGTTTCTTCATTAGTGAGATAATGCATACACAAAATGCGAAATATTTAGACCAATGTATGTTGTAGAGTAAGTTTATAAGACACTGAGAGGAAAACTATGAGTATTTATGGAGAATTTAGTCAAGGGAAACTTCTTACAACAAATTGAGTAGTGATTTGTGCACTGGATGACTAATTACCTCTATTGGTTGATCCTAATCTCTGCTTCCATTTTAGTTTCCTTCTGGCTACTAATGTAGAGTAGAAATGGTTTGCTTCCAAAATATGGAAAACTCTAGATCTGATTCAGACAAGGCAGCATTTTGTATTGGACAGTAATACATTTTATGTGCTTTCATTTCTAAAGTGACACAAATATATATATACACATTATGAACTTCAGCTCTTGGTGATCTCTACAAAACAGAGTAAGAGAACCAACTCAATCTAGACTCTGAAACTTAAAATACTTGGGTCATGTCAGAGTCACTGAAAACTAGTTGGGAAATAACACAACTTGATTATCCCTATACCTAAGAAGTTTACAGGACAGAAAATATGAAGATATGCATGGTAAGAGTAAGTCAAATTCCTTTTATGATGTGTTTTCTTACACCAGAGCCAAAAGATCTGAATAAAAAATGACATATTTAAGTTAATAATGCAACCTAGCAAAGTGTTAGGTTTGAGTTGAGTAAAACAATTACAAAGAGATACTAGGAATGTATCAGAACTTTACAGTTTCTAAAAGAAATAAAAGCACATGTATGGAAAGGCCTATCTAGAGGGAATTTCTTCAAGAGTTTTATCAGTTACTCTGTATACCCATTCTAAACAATGTATATCCTCAAATGAATGTTGTTTATTCAGATTACAAGAAATGTATACCTTGAGGTTTTAGCCTATAAACATCTATCTGTATTTTTTAGGGTTCATGCTGCAAAAAAATCTAGATGAACAATCACTAAATATACAGATGATACCTCCTTACCTGATAAAATATCTATCATGTCAACATGGCTACATACAATAAAAACATAAAGGAAAAAAATTACAGCTTCTTCCAAGCTATTGAAGGGAAAACTTTTATTGACTCATAGTATTTCTTAAACGCGGGCAAAATGTTTCAACTTACAACTGATAATGTCCACATTCCCATCATAGTGCTTGATGTGTATTAAGTCGATAAAGTCTCGGGGGGAAATTGAGCCCAAGGCAAAACTTTGTGTAATGGTATGACATATAAATGTTTCCTGCAACAAATCAAACCATAAAGATTGCAAAAATTATTTAATGTATTGTTTCCCCCAAGGAATTTCATTGCACAAGACTGGCCTGTATTTGGAGGAGGCATATGATTTTAAATCTTTGACTTTTTTTTTTTTTGTATTCATAGGGCCTGAACTCTTGGGCCTAGGTGCTGTCACTCAGCTCTTCAGCTCAAGGCTAGCGCTCTACTACTTGAGCCACAGCACTACTTCTGGCTTTTTCTGCTTATGTGATGCTGAGGAATTGAACCCAGGACCTCATGCATGCAAGGCAAGCACTCTACCACTGAGCCACCTTCCTAGCCCAGCTTTGATGTTTTAAAACCACATCACCAAATAAGCTTTTATGCTCAGTATTAAATGAACATTGGAGTTACAACCAGGAATATAGAAAACTCTGGGAATAATCTTATACTCATTTACTTTTTCAATTTGTAAATAGTGAAAATGAAGCTTAGCAGACTAAACCATTTGACAGAGTCATGAGTGGTTTTACTCTTTTACTCTGCAGGAACAGAGTAGCTCTACTTAACAAAAGGAGCAGTAGTTACTACTTATATATATTCAGGAGATTTTAATTTCCTGCTGGCCTATAGAATTATTCAATTTTTCCATCACATCTTCTAACAGTACATGGGCTCACCTAACCTCACTTCACACTCTTGGTACTACAAAATCTGCATCCCACATCCTGATTCATCTGTTCCTATATCTTGTCCTATATGCCATTGTGTGTCCTCTTCCCCTGGTCTGTGATTAAAGATTAATAGACCACTGTGTGTCTCATTTGTCCATTGTTAGTATTAGGCTATCCCTATAAATCTACAGTGGAAATCCCTCCCTCACTCATGTAATGAACAAGAGGGAATTAAAATCTACTCCTGGAAAATAAAAGCTATACGTATTAATAATAAGGTGAAGTGCTTTTTCTTACAGTAGAGATACTATGAAACTGACAGGGAAGAGCGTAGATTTGGAATTTGAAATCAGGAAACCGTGTACAAATCCTGGTTAAATCACATGCTAGCTGCAGTACCCTTGGGAAAGACATGTAACTTGTTTACAAATGTTGTATTCTTCTCATTATAAATGACTTGTGGACATAGCAGATACTTGAACCACAGAATAATGGTATGATTACTTTTGTGCGATGTTTAATGAAAAACTTTCATGTGTGGTGGACAATATTTCTCAAGCTGAATGTTAAAATCTAAAAAAGTTCATGGATATGTGCTTTTGGAACTTCTGGACCTTTCTACAAGGGTTTTCTTGGCCATCCTACCACCTCTCTCTCCTTCTGGGTTTTTCAGCTCACTTTAGTGACAGTAGGTAAAATTGTAACATGCCACACAAATAATAAAGTGACAGACATGCATGTGGACCATTTATTTTTGCTTGTTTTGATGAGCTGAATGAAGGTCAAAGACTTAAAAACCCCAAACACTCAAGCAATAGCCTATTTTATTTTTTGTTTTTTTTGGGTCCAGTTGTGGGACCTGAACTCTGGGCCTGGGTGCTGTCCCTCAGCTCTTCAGCTCAAGGCTAGCATTCTACCACTTGAGCCACAGTGCCACATCCAGCTTTTTTCTTTTTGCTTATGTAGTGCTGAGGAATCGAACCCAGGGCCTCAGGCATACAAGGCAAGCGCTCTACCACTGAGCCACCTTCCCAGCCCGCCTATTTTATTTAAAATGCAGTAATTTATAAAATTATTTTAAAGAGCCTTACTCTTTCATTCTCATTTTCTGCCTCATTCTAATAAAGTTATTATCAGTTCAAAATCCAGGACTATTCATTTATTTATGGCATCAACTTGTGCTTGCTAGGCAAGTGCTCTGTCACTGAACATTCCCAATCCTAGGACTTTTTTTTTTTTTTTCTGGTTTGGAACAGGGTCTCAATACATACACCTTCCTGCCTCATCACCCTCCAAAGAAGACCTATTTTTATTTTTGATAATTCTGAAGTTTGAACTCGGGAGCTCTGTGCTTGCTAGGCTGGCACTCTACCACTTGACCAGGCAAGATGCCCTGTGCCTTTGTTGGTTATTTTGAAAACAGTGTCTAGTGAACTTTTCTGCCTAGGCTGCTCTGGAATCACAGACCTCCAGATTTCAACCTCCTGAGTAGTTAGGATGAAAGGCATAAGCTTCCAACTCTTGGCTAAGAGGACTTACTTTTAAAACAGCTTACTAAATGACCTACATGTGATAAAATCAATTAATTGCACAAGAGGGTTTCACTTTGACATTTTCATATGTGTACAATATTACAATATAAAATAATCCTTTTCCTTTCCAGGTCCTTTGTGTGTGTGTGTGTGCATGTGTGCGTGCACGTGCGTGTGCATGCTTAAAAATGGCCCTGAGCTTTGGTGCTTGAGGCTTGTGTTCTACCAGTTGCATCATAGTTCTACTTCTGGGATTTTGATGGTTAGTTGGAGATGAGTCTTAACGACTTTCTTGCCTGGTCTAGCTTTGAACCACAATCCTTAGCTCTCAGCCTCCTGAGCAGCTGGGATTACAGCTGTGACCCACCTGTGCCTGACTCCAGGTATTTTTATTTTTAAAAATAGCAGTCTTAAGTGGCGCTGTAGCTCAAGTGGTAGAGCGCTCGCCTTGAGTTGAAGAGCTGAGGGACAACGCCCAGGCCCAGAGTTCAAGCCCCACGACCGACAAAAAAAAAAAAAAAAAAAAAATAGCAGTCTTAATGAATGAGAGGTCTATAATGGCGCTGTGCTGTTCAGAATCCCTATCACTCTTTACATGTATCATTCTTTCTCAATTTCACTCATTCTTTTTCTCCTCTGGAGCTTTTTGATTTATCTTCACTTTCTATTGATCTTTTCTTCTATTTCTTTTTATTTGCTTCTCCCATTCTCTCTTTCTTTCACTGGTCTTCGAGTTTCTACTGATTGCTTATATTTTTCTTTTCTCATTGTTTTACTTCTACATTTTCATTTCTATTTAACTGAGATAATCCATTTGAAAATGTTCATAAACTACACCTTTTATATAATGTTGTTTATTTTATACTTTATCCATAATCTTTAAAACTACCTGCTGTTTACTCTTAAGCCATTATGGCATGTGTCTACATGATAGCTGTCTACATGATAGCTGTTTTCTAATGTATTATGAGCAAATACCCAGGCCACAGCCTCTGAAATCCTAGCACTAGAGGAGGAGAATTTCAAGGCTGGTCTGGGCTACATACAGACCTTTACCTCCCTTCTCCCTTCCTGTTCCTTTCCCCTCTCAAAAAGCCTTGACAAGGCATGCTCAATTTGTTTTCCATGCAATGGAGGTGATCCCTAAATTCAGCTTCCCAATAACAAAAGTCGTATGTCAGATTAAGAACATGGTATGTTATTTACACACCAAATAAAGCCAATTGAAATTAAACTCTTGACTAATAAGAGTGGACTTTCAAGACTTTTATAAAAATTTCAGCAGGGCATAGTTATACAAATTTATAATCCCAGCATTTGCAAAACTGAAGCAAGAAGATTGCAAATGTGAGGCCAGTTTGGACAACTTAATGAGAAGCTGTCTCAAAATAAAATTTAAGAAAAGGGTTTGAATGTGATTTTTATCTGACTTATGTAACTGTATCCCCCCTGTACATCACTTTTATAATAAGAATAAAAAATAAAAATAAAATAAAGAAGCATTTAAAAAGGACTGGGGATACTGCTCGGTGGCAGACTGTTTGCCCAGGATGCAAAGGCCTCAGCCAGCAAACAATAATAAACTTCAACTAAGTTTAAGTCTATAAAAGACAATGTGTATACACACATGCTTTTGCCAAGATGTAAAACTCTATTAATACAGTAATATTGTAGTATTAAATGGCAAATTACCGAATCAATCCTGTGTACCATGCTGTGCACTTGCAAAGATTTATCCCATTTAACTCTGTTTCCAGGTTGGTAGAGGAAATCAGATAGTTTATTTGTTGGTTCTGGAATTACCCCTTCAACACGGTATCTATAATTAGGCAAAGGAAATTCAAAACTTTAGTTTAAAATTAAAAGTATACCACTATTAAAATTAAGGTTAGGTTAATTTATCAAATTATAGTGAAGAAAATTGGAAGGTAATATAGAGTATTCCTTGTCTGAGAGGCTTGGGAGTAGGGATGTTTTAGATTTTTGGAGTGTGTGTATGTCAAATATGCTTGTGTGTACATTTGCATATGCATAATAAGTGATCTTGGAGATAGGACTCAAGTCTAAACAATATGCATTTAGGTTCCATATGGAACTATGCATTCATCTATCTCTATATCTACACCTATGTAGACAGAGATATCTATATCTTTATATCAATTTTTATATAATTTTAAAAGTAATTTTATGCATTAAGTTTTCATGATGTTGAAGTCCTACTTGGGGATCGTGTTGGTGCTCAAATAGTTTCAGCATTTGGATTCATTGTGGATTCTAGCCTTGAATTATGGTGCTCAACCTTTAATCAGTAAATTCAACACACTGATTTTTATTGAGAAGTAACAACAAATACTTAAATATTCACTGCAATCATTTATTTAAAAATTCTTTTCTATACAGATTTTATAATATTTCAATAGCTGTCTTCCTAAAAGTGCTGCTTTTCTTTAAACTCCTTAATGTAAAGTTTCATACTTTCAGATAAACCAAAGTTTAAAGAGCTTATTACTAAATTTGGTATAAGACTGAAAAACCAACTTGAATAATGATCAGGTTCTTTTTTTTTTTTTTTTTGGGTCCGGTCATGGGGCCTGAACTCTGGGCCTGAGCACTGTCCTTCAGCTCTTCAGCTCAAGGCTAGTGCTCTACCACTTGAGCCACAGCGCCACTTCCAGCTTTTTTCTTTTTGCTTATGTGGTGCTGAGGAATTGAACCCAGGCCCTCAGGCATGCAAGGTAAGCACTCTACCACTGAGCCAACTTCCCAGCCCAATGATCAGGTTCTTTAAAAAAGAAGTCAGGCATGAAAGAATTGTTTGGACATTATAAATCATTGTTCTTTATTGGTTCTCTAAGGTTTTAAATATGAGGGTTAAGAAGTCTGTGAACTTGCTGCATTTCTATAATTAGGTATCTTTCATAAACGTTATTCCTTAAATATCATTACTGATACTGACTAGCACTTGGATAGCCGAGGCAGAAGACTGAAAATTTAGTAGTGTCCTTTTATGTTTGAGTGATTGAACATTAACTGTATATTGTAAGTACACTTCTAAGGGCACACGATTTTTATCATATGTATATCAGCCTGGCAGATAGGCAGATTTAGATTTAAAACATTTGACAAAAATGGTAAACATCAAAGCACTAGACAGCACAACAGTATTGAATTGTAAAGGACAATATTAATATTGTGTGAAGCTCTTTTTGGAAGATTTGAAAGACTTTTATAGACCGCAAAATACTGTTTACAACAGTATCAGGCATGCACAATACTGAAATGCAGCTGCTGCTGCTGCTGATTTTTTTATTTGTGAAATATAGAAGTATGCAAAAATTATCTAGACTAAATGCTGACTTCTATTTTTTGAAAGAGGGCTTAAAATCTACCACTAAATAATAAGACATTTCATTCCATAAGTTTTTATTTTGTCAATTGTAGGGCTTGAACTCTGGGCTTGGGCATTGTCCCTCAGCAAGTCAGCTCAAGTTGAGCATTCTACCTGAGTGGTTTATTGGAGATAAGAGTCTCATGGACTTTCATGCCGGGCTGGCTTTGAACCGCGATCATCAGATCTCAGCCTCCTGAGTTGCTAGGATTACAGGCATGAACCACCAGCGCCTGGCTCATTCCATTAGTTTTTTTTTTAAATAAAGTAGTATGATAGCACTACTTGTTAAGTAGCGCTTTATAAAGTAGTACCTTATAAAGTAGTAGGGTAGCACAACTTCTTTAAAAAGTGTTTACACAACACTTTTCAAATTATCTTACTAACTATATCTGTATTATTATAGGAGTCAAGAAGTAGTTCTGGACTCAAGGTACAGAGAGACAGTAAAGTAGAATGAATCCTTCATTTTGGTTACAGCAACTTTAGTCATTACTTTTCTTGCTTTTTAAAGTTTCATTTAAATCTAAATGCTTTAAGACAGCTTGTTATAAATAAGGGTAATAATGGTTATAATAAGCAGTATGGTAAAGGAAAAGTAAATGACATGACAATCATGAATGCATAAAAGGTAGAAAATACACTGCTTTGTCCAAATAGTCCTTGTGATTAAGAAAACACAGCCAGCTTCTAAAGCAAAGTCCTGACAGCTTTGTCTCACCAACACTTATGAGTGAAGTGCCTTGGGAAGTCACAGGTGTAGGTCTTTATTCACTTTGTAAGATGGGGATTAACAAGAGGGTTTACACTGCAGGATATAGGAAGCATAAATTTAAACATACATAAAATATTTAGCATAATTCCTAGTATAAAGAAAGGGTAATTAATACATGCTTCAAACTGCTTCTAGTATTTAGGGAAATGCGTATGACAACCTGTGTGACAGGTAAAAGGGGAAGTCACTCCAACCAAAGAACTGGCCTTCTTGTCATGCATAGCACCATGTGATCAAAGTTAACTGCAAAATGTGATTTGGGGGTGGTAAATTATTTAAGGTATAAATGTTGACAAAATATGTTGACTAAGCCAGGCACCGGTGGCTGGCGCCTATAATCCTAGTTACTCAGGAGGCTGAGATATGAGGATCACAGTTCAAAGTCAGCCAGGGCAGGAAAGTCTGTCATTCTTATCTCCAATTAAGCACCAGAAAACCAGAAGTGGCACTGTGGCTCAAATTACAGGTAGAGTGCTAGCCTTGACCTGAAATGCTCAGGGATAGTACTCAGGCCGAGTTCAAGCCCCACAACTGACCAAAAAAAAAAAAAAAGTTGATTTATTTTTTGCATTGCACTTTAAAATTATTTAACTTTCCGGGGCTGGGAAGGTGGCTCAGTGGTAGAGCACTTGCCTTGCATGCATTAGGCCCTGGGTTCGATTCCTCAGTACCACATAAGCAAAAAGAAAAAAGCCAGAAGTGGCGCTGTGGCTCAAGTGGTAGAGCGCTAGCCTTGAGCTGAAGAGCTGAGGGACAGTGCCCAGGCCCAGAGTTCAGGCCCCACAACCAGACCCAAAAAATATAAATAAATAAATAAAATTATTTAACTTTCCATTCAATAGTCAATATAACTAAAGTTGATATACTCATTCAATAAAATATTTATGTGTCCGTCTAGCAAGTGCAGCTCTGGTGCTAGGCATACTGCCTTGAACAAGTGCAATTTATTTCTAGCCTGGTTCCAATTCAAGTTATATTCTCATCAGTGTATGATAAGGGTGACAAAAGATAAATATGAAGCCAACAAGGAAGCCGGGCACTGGTGGCTCATGCCTGTAATCCTAGCTACTTAGGAGGCTGAGATCTGAGGATCTCGGTTCAAACCCAGCCTGTGCACGAAAGACGGTGAGTCTCTTATCTCCAATAAACCACTCAGAAAACCAGAAGTGGTACTGTGGCTCAAGTGGTAGAGTGCTAGCCTTGAGCTAAAGAGCTGAGGGACAGTGCCCAGGCCCCGAGTTCAAGCCCCAGGACCGGAAAAACAAACAAACAAACAAGGAAAGTTACATATAGTGATAACTGCTATGAAAATTATGAATTGTATGGTAAATGGCTGAGTTTACACAGTACATGAGAATTTTGGCTAGGTGGCCAGGAAGGTCACTCTGAAAAGGAGACAGTGAGGCGGAATCCCTGACAACAAAAATGACTCTGGCCTTTTAAGGAAGAGCATTTCAAGAAGAGAAGAGCAACTCTAAGGGCTTTGTGAGATTAAGTTAGGTTCATTCAAGCAACATGAGTCTGTTTTGGCTGTAGCACAGAAGAACATGTATGAAATGGTAGGAAATGAGGTTGGAGAGGTAGGCAGGCTTAGACAGTGACTTTCAAAAACTGATAGAAATGTTTGGATTTTATTTTAGATGCAACAGGAGGCCTATAGAAGATTTTAGGTAGGGGAGCAACACAATCTGAGTTTTACTCTAAAAATCAACTTCAATAATGGTGTGAAGAAAAAGGATGGCATGTAGCTGAGAAAGGGAGATAATTAGGAGGTACCCAACTAATCCAGCGGGAGATAAGAGTGGCTGCGCCAGAACAGCAGCAGGACCTGATGAAAACCCAACAGATTGCTCTACACAAGTCAGGCCACATGCAGCTTCTAGCAGAATCCAAATCTGAGATCCATTACCCGTTCTCTAGGACAGTTTTTTTTTGTTTGTTGTGGGGCTTAAACTCTGGGTCTGGGTGCTGTCCCTGAGCTTTTCAGCTCAAGGTGAGAGCTCTATCACTTGAGCCATAGCACCTCTTCCAGTTTTCTGGTGGTTTATTGGAGATAAGAGTCTCACGGACTTTCCTGCCCAGGCTGGCTTTGAACCTTGATGCTCAGATCTCAGCCTCCTGAGTAGCTAGGATTACAGATGTGAGCCACCAGTGCCTGGCTTAGTACAGTGTTTTACAAGCATGTTCTTGGACCTAAAATTCTGGAAAAGTTCATTAAGTTTTATAAGTTAGTTTCTTTTGTTTTTTTGGGGGGATCCGGTTGTGGGGCCTGAACTCTGGGCCTGGGCACTGTCCCTCAGCTCTTCAGCTCAAGGCTAGCACTCTACCACTTGAGCCACAGCGCCACTTCCGGGCTTTTTTCTTTTTGCTTATGTGGTGCTGAGGAATCGAACCCAGGGCCTCAGGCATGCAAGGCAAGTGCTCTACCGCTGAGCCACCTCCCCAGCCCCATAAATCAGTTTCTTTAGAAATGTTCTAAGCCATAGAATCAATCTCTAAAAAGAAAATGTGGTATGTAGTGTTTTTAAAACATGCGTTGACCCTCCCACCAGTAGTTTCAGAGGCTGAAACCACCAGAGTTTCAAACTCTGGTATGGCAACTTGTATTGGAGCATACTCTACAGTCTAAGAGCACATAATGACTCTTTCTAAATTAAAATTCTTGTTTCTTTGATTAGTTACAAGTCTTTAAAACTATGAAGTTCTTTTTCCTTTTTAATCTAAATTTTAATTTTATTGTCAAGGTGATGTATAGAGGAGTTACAGTTACATACATAAGGTAGTGAGTACATTTCTTGTTAAACTTTTTACCTCCTTCATTTTTCTCTCATTGGTCCTATCCCCCCCAATTTCCCCCCAAGTTGTACAGTTTATTTCTAACATATTGTCTTGTGAGTATTGCTGTTGCATTGGTTTATCCTTTGTCTCATCATTTTGTCGTTCCCCTTCCGTTAATTCAGATATGTGTATATAAAATACCTAAGGTACCAAAATCAAATATACCATAGTTAGCAAGGTAAATACAAAGCCCACAGATTGGGAGAAGATCTTCACTAGCCGTACAACAGATGTGAAAACCATAAGGTTTGGAAGCACTGGAAAATTTAAGATCCTCTAGATTTCCCAAATGCAATTACAATCTCACTTTCTTTTCACTCCAGGCTGAGGAATATAAACTTATAATAAATATGTAGTGAAGATCTATGTGCATATACACATATATGATACATATGTATATATACATGTATAAATATATATTCATTCATACTGTTTTCCTGTACACAAGCCATGCTGGTGGCATGGCTCACATAGTAGAGATCCTGCTGAGCAAGTACAAGGCCCGATTTTAAATGCCAGCACAATACTACCCTTCTACCTGCCCCTTCCCTCACCAGTCACGTTTCCCACTTGTGTCTTTTCACACGTACACATGATGATGACTGTATTCATTTACTATTACCTTTATCACCTTCCCTCCGCTCTACTACATTCCCCTCATTCAAAGCATGCTTCTGCTTCCTCATATTCATTTGGTTAAATTGTTAATTGCTTCTAATGATTACTTCATGGAGTTTCACTCCTGGATATACTATAATCAGCTTGACTATGTATATATGCTTATGCCCCTGTGTGTGTTTAGATGATAGATTGAATTCTGCATCTAAGATCCACATAGGAAAGAAAACATTTTCCTTCTTTCTGGACCTGGCTTATTTCACTATTATTTCTTTTCAAGACCTATCCTTTTCACTGCAAATGATGTATATCTTCATTCATGGGTGTAGGCTTCTGAGCTATTTGACGATTGTGAGAGGTGCTGTACTGAGTGTGGGTGTGCGGGCGTCTTTATTGTATCCTGTCTTCCAGTCTTCAGATAAATGCCAAGGAACGGTATAGCTTGATCAAAGGGCAGTTCTAGTTTTAGGTTTTTGAGCAATGTTAGTACTGATTTCCATAGTGTATGTGCCAGCACCAAGCTTCTTTTGTTACTGTGGCTCTCTGGCATAGCCTAAAGTCTGTGATACTTTCAGTATGCTCAGGACTGCTTAGATACTAGGGGCTTTTTTTTGGGGGGGGGGCATTTTTTTTTTTTGCTTCCAGATGACTTTTTAAATTGATTTCTCAATCTGTGCAATGAATATCATTGGGATTTTGATGGGTATGGTATCGAATTTGTTGGCAGTAATGACATTTTAGCATAGCTGAAGTAGTAGGATCCTCAAAAATAGTCTTAAATGTTGCTAATAGAGAAATAAAATGAAACAAACCCTTACTCTTTAGTGCTTAAGGGAAAGATGGAAGGTTTTAAAAACCATAAAATACTATGATTAGCAAGAAAATACCAAAGTGCTTTTCTAGTAATTATTTCTTGGAGTCAAAATTTTCTCTTAGGGAACAATTCACGAGGGGTGTGTGTGTGTGTGTATGTGTACATGTGTATGCACCTGTGTGTGCATGCATGTGCATAGATAGATAGAACCCAGGGGATAGAACCCAGATAATCTAGGCAAGTTCTCTACCAAGAAACTATATGCTTAGCCTAGAAGGAATATTTTTATGTACATGCAAATTTTCTATTTTATTAGCATTTAACTTTTCTTAGCCTCATATTTTAGTCCAGTGACTTCATAACCCCTATTTCCTGATCAATATTAAATAATTTGTTATAGTTAATATGAAGCAATGAATGCTGCTTTATGGTAATGCCACTAAACTTAACACAATGACTGTAAATGGAAAATTATACTCACAGACTTCCATGGAATCTTCTAGAAGCCTTGCTGAACACAGTTATCTTTTTCTCAAAGGGGAATAAAAATCCAGAAATAAGTTAACTGTCAGATACAGAAAAAAAAAATGAAAACAAAAAAGAAGTAAAGATACCTTTTCTTCTGGTTTCTAAAAGAAATATTTTTAAAAAGCTGCTTTACAATGACTGCTGGGTACAGAGGCTCACATCTGTAGTCCCAGCTACTTGGGACATAGAGAATCAAAGTTCAAGGGCAGTCCAGGCAAAAAGTTAGAAAGACCCCATCCTCAATTAACAAGTCAGATGTAGTGGCTCATGCCTATAATCGCAGCTATTCGGGAGGCATAAATAGGAGGACTGTAGCCCAAGGCCAACCCTGGCAAAAAAGGCAAGAACCTAGCTGGTAAAAAAACTGAAGGTAAAATGGCTAAGGGCATGATTCAAATGGTAGAGCTAGACTCTGAGTTCAAACCCCAGTGTCAGGGAAAAAAAAGTTCTTACTATGAATTATCATTAAAAACAAACCCTTGAAACATATTTAACTTATTTTCCTTACTGAAGCTTTAACCAATTTCCAGCCAGATGTGTCTTGGTTGTAACTTAAAACTTCTTGGTTAGCTTGTTGGGCAATTGCCTTGTAGTCCATCTACCTGTAAAGTTTCAAAAGTAAATGATGGATAAGAATCTAATCATATAAACATTTTTTTGAGACAGTGTCATTACATTGCCTAGGTAGGTCTTAAACCTCCTGCTTCAACCTCTTTAACCTCTATAGCTGATACTATATTCAGCTCATATAAAAAAATAAACTGTTATATTACATTTTAATAGTATTTCTACAATGCTTTCATCTAGAAATGCTTGTTAATTACATGTATGAACAAACCGTTCCTTTCTCTCTACCCATCCTTTCAAATGAGAAAATGTGGTATAGTGGAAAAGCGAGGCTTTGGCATGTGACACGTAGCTTAAATTCTGTCTCTGCCACTTAATGTGTGAGACATGTTACTTAGTATTTCTGATTTCTAATTTCCCTCTTGATGTAAACTTGGGATATCTGTGGAGCTGTTAAGACCTGGCACATATTATTAGTCACTGAATAAGTACTATTTCTAACATGCTCCCTTTCCCTTATAAGGCATCATAATCTGTTGATCATGTGTTCTTGGAACTTAATCTTTTTTTTTTCTGTGGTGGAGTTTCAACACTCAGGGCTTGAAAGCATTCTACCACTTGAGTCATTCCACCAGATCTTTTTGGATGTATTTTGAGATAGGGTCTTGTTTAATCCTGGTACACTGTGTAATGTGTACTATTTGTGCTTCTCTGCATCACTGATTACAGGTACATACCACTGCCTCTAGCCATTGGCTGAGACAGAATCTTGTGATCTTTCTGCCTTGACCTTGAACCTGGATTCCCCAAGCTTTGCCTCCCAAGAAGCTAGGATTATAGGCCTAAATCACAGTGCCTGGCAGGGAATGAATCTTTTTTAAATGATTGTTTAGAGCACTATACAACTTGAATCCAAGGCCTCCTCTTCAAACATCCCTTCTACTGGTTGTTCCTCAAAAACAGCCAACCAACTCCCTACCTTAGTAATTTTGTATTTGTTCCCTTTGCTTAAAAAAATTCTTCCCCAGTGGGTTCGTATGCCTGATTCTCTTTCACTCATATTTTTTGCTTCAATGTCATCTCTTCAGATAGAATTAAGTGTATATCAATTCAATTTAAAGACATTTACTGAACCCCTACTTGAACTGGTCCTCCCTAGTTCATAGCCTAACCTTCATTATGATAGTGATATGAGGTGATTAGGTCATAGGGGTAGAGACCTCATAACTGAGATGTCTTTATAAGTGGGTACAGAGGGGTCATTTGCCCCTCTGATTCTCTAAGGACACAGAAGGCATAGGTCTGCATTCCAGAAGTCACTCATCAGAAGCTAATCATGTCACCTTGATCAGACTTACAGCATCCAGAACTGTGAGAAATAATTTTTTTTTTAAAGAAACTTGTAAGTGCCTTGCACGGGTGGCTCACGCCTATAATCCTAGCTACTCAGAAGGCTGAGATCTGAGGATTGCGGCAAAGCCAGCCCGGGCAGGAAAGACTCTTATCTCCAATTAACTACTAGAAAACCAGAAGTGCACTTGGCTCAAGTGGTAGAGGGCTTGCCTTGAGCTGAAGAGCGCAGGGATAGTGCACAAACCCAGCGTTCAAGCCCTACCAAAAAAAAGAGAAACTTGTAAGTCTCACAGTTTAGGACAATGTGTTGTAGTAGCCCAAGTGGACTACATCAAGACAAAAGTAAGACAAAATAAGATGCTTCTCATGGGAATAAATTCAGGAAGCTATAGGCTCCTTGATCCTTGTGCCATCAACCAGTTTGCAGTTAGGAGAATCTAACAGGTATGGTGCCAAGAGCATTGAAACAGCTGGATTAAAATCCTAATGGTGTCACTTACTAAACCACTTAGCTTTTAAGCTTCAGTTTCCACATATACATGGAATCTACAAGTACTGAATTAATATATGCAAAAAGGCTTGGAATAAGGATTCAGGTGGACCTGCTGCAACAATGAGAAGTACAAAATGTCATGTCAAAACCAGCTTTACAGTGTCGGTGTGGGGGGGGGGTATGATTGGGTGGGGGGGAGGGGGGAGGCTGGGAAGGGAGGTGAAGGGTAAACAAAGGAGGAGGCTGCAATGCTTGGTAAGAAATGTATGCATTATCCTGCCCATGTAATTGTAACCCCTCTGTACAGTATGTTCTCAAATAAAATAAAATTAAAAAAAAAAAAAAAGAAATGATAGAAATATAGCCCCAATAAATGAAGGTGAAAAAAAAAAAAAGGCTTGGAATAGTAAGGGGTCTTATTCTAGGTGATCCTTTCTTAAAATGGACAAATTTAAAACTACCATTTCAAAACTCTAATTTACAGTGGCTTCCTTACACCTCTCAATAAACTATCAGAACATTTTATTCTTAGCCCACGTTTAAAACTCTTCAGGTTCATTCACAAATTTATTTTCTCTTGTTTAGTTATCCAGTAAGGCACAATGGATAGGCTGATACCTTTAATATTAGAAAAACTTTAGTATACCATTATAACCTCTTTCTTATTTGAGTCCTGCATCTTTACCTTTCCTAAGATATCTAGTCCAGAATTTTAGTAAGCATTGGGATTCTTTGCCAAATTTTGGTGGAGATCTCCATATCTGTTAACCTGTGTGGGGAAAAAAGCAGCAGTAGAATTACTCTGATCCACAAATTAGGTCAACATATTCAATAAATTAACACTTTTTTCTTCATTGGGAAACAACTGCATATATACCCTAATATAAAAAAGTAGTGTTAGGGGGCTGGGAAGATGGCTCAGTGGTAGAGCACTTGCCTTGCATGCCTGAGGCCCTGGGTTCGATTCCCCAGCACCACATAAGCAAAAAGAAAAAAGCCGGAAGTGGCGCTGTGGCTCAAGTGGTAGAGCGCTAGCCTTGAGCTGAAGAGCTGAGGGATAGCGCCCAGGCCCAGAGTTCAGGCCCCACGACCGGACCCAAAAAAAAAAAAAAGTAGTGTTAGAATCAATAGAGGTGGCAGAAATCCAAGGGAAGCACTCTACCACTCTCTAGTCAATGAACTAAAGATACAAGTTATGAGGAACCTTTAAATATTACTGTGAAAGTAGCACTGGTTAGGATAGTTAGGTGGAATGTGGGCTAAAAAAATCAACAACAAAAAACCCTTCTAACATTTTAAATTCCTATCATCAACAATCCTTGGCTGATTCCAGATCTGAGCTCATCCTAGACACAAGTCTTTCTTTTGTATTGTTACCCAGCAAGTAAACAGAGAAGCCACATTTTGAGAGCTGGTTTATTGAGAAAGCTGGCAAATGCAGACTTGTTGCAAAGACCTGCAGACCCACAAATACACTTAACACTGTCAGAAAACTGAGCCACGAAATCAGGAGAGGAAACAAAGAGCAGAAAAAGAAGACCAACAAACCAGATCAGCTCCAATGGAGAGCTGAAGTGGGACACCATGTTGACAGGAGGAGAGCCAGGAGACAGAACACAAGTAGACGGGAGACATGTGTCATGGCACACCTAAACTTGAGCTGGTGTGGGCCTAAATAGGGCCAGGTCAGGGGGCAGGGTCATAGGGAGTTTGAGAGTTCAAGACCCAAGACTGGCAGATCCAGTAACCTATAGTCCCATCCTGGCCTCTGCCTCTAGGAATTCAGGCATGCCCATCAAATGGGAAGTGGGACTTCCCTGCCTTCACCATATAGACAAGATGGTACTAGTAAAACCCAATACTCTTATATCTACCACATGCTAAGATGGCACTGGTTAGGTTAAGCATCCCTACTTTATAGTATTATTTGCCTATTTCACGTGATGGGAATTTATCATTAGCTGTCGGCTCCAGCATGGACTGTGTCCTATCATTTTCAAATCACTTAACATTGCCATACTTGATATGTGCCTAATTCAACTATTACACTGCATTGATAGCTTCTGAAAAGAAGAAACAGCAGATAAGCAAGAGAGGACAGCTGGATTACCTGGTGATGTGACATTGGATGAGAAGGAGCATACTGCGATGGAGGATTGGTCAAAGATATCTTCGCCCGTAGTGTGGAAGATAAACACAAACCAGTATTAAGATGATATATATTTTTTGATTCGCCTACTTGGTTGAAATTGGATTCTTCTCACCTCATATCCTATCCCAGCCTTGTCGATAAGGTTCATACATGTTATGGGATCTTTCTATCAATTTGTATAATCTCCTTCTTTCTGGGATGCCTAAAAAGAATGCGTGCTCACTGTTATTCTTCAGGGTCCCCAGTGAATCTGTTGAATCCCATGCCTGGGTCAACACCCTTCTCTAGCTCAGATGTAAAGTGGTGGTTGGGGCCCAGCCTGGAAGGCCTAGGGCCTGGACCCCCCTGGGGTGGGGTGGAAGGCGCCGGGAAGGAAGTGACCCAACTCACTTGAAGGAAGGCCCTGGGCCGTGGGGTTGGCTCTCAACCACAGAAATGGCAGCTGCCAGCTCCTCAAGGTCTCCTGACCCACCGGGCTCTGTCCTCAGCCCCAGGAGGGCTTAAGGAAGGTCAGCCCATCTGATGGTGCTGGGCCCACGGTGGGGGTGGGGGTGGTCGTGGGACCAGGATGTAATCCAGACCCTTCTCCTCCCAACCCAGAAAGACGCGAAGCCACCCCTCCCAGCAGGGATCGCGGCCTAACGCCCCTCCGTGCCCTTTGACCCCTCTCCCATGGAGCCTCTCTCAAAGCATCCCCCCCCCCATCCACCGCTTGCGAGGCGCCGCGCATGCGCACTGCGGGCCGCCGCCATGTTGGGTCCGTTTGAAAGTGAGCGCGGGCGTCGCGCTCGGCTGTGAGGCCGCGCTGCCAGCGGCGGGGCGGTGGCCGGCTCGGTGATGCTTTGTCGCGTCTGCAGTTCTGTGAGCGGCCCGGGGCGTCGGCGGAGAGTGGCGGTAGCGTGTGCTTTTAAATTCCCTTCTGGGGCCTTAGCCTGGCGGGAGGGGGGGATGCGCCCCGTCCTTCCGCCGCGGAGGACCCCGGAAGAAGGCGGCCGCCGGCGCCGGGGGCTCGGCCGCGGGGCCCGGGGCGCCGGGCGGGGCCGAGGGCGGGGCCTGCTCGCTACGGGTGGTCGTCTGGACTGGGTTTCCGGGGGGCGGGGGCCACCCTGGAAGCCCGCGTCGGACGCCCCGGGGGGCGGGGTCGTGGGACCCGGAGGCGGGGTGGGAGCGTGAGGGGGCTGCGCGCGCAGGCGGGCGGGGACCCGACGGGGCGGGCTTGGCTCTCCGCGTCCATCCTCGGCTCCTGCACGGATCGGCCCACGCCGACTTCCCCCGCGGCTCCCGGGCGCCCTTGCGGCGGATCATGGTTGTGATTTTTCCATCCAGGTAGCGGAGATGTCCTGGCCTCGCCGGGGAGCGGTCCGGTCCGCGGGGTGGATTGGCGTTTGGAGGCTCGGGCCCGAGCGTTTGTGGCGGGAACGGTAACGTTCTTGGCCTGGGCTGGACCTGGGCCGGGGATTCGAAATCGTCCCGTAACCACCACCGAGTGTGTGTGGGGGGGGGGGGGGTGGGGGCGGGGGGGGGGATGGGCAGTGGGCTTTGGGTACAGATTATGTGGGTGATTTATTCGAGCAGGATGTTGGGTGCGAAGGGTTTTTTTGTTTTTTTTTTTTTGTTTTAATATACAAACAATTCTACTTTTGCAAACATTTTGACCACTTCATGATAAAAATCAAATTTTGGAATTTGTGTCTGCCACTACTGGGGCGTGAACTGCCCCTTAGCGTTTTCCCCTCAGCCTCTTCCATTCTACCCCTGGAGCCAACAGCTTCACTTCCAACGTTTTGCTAGTTGGTTGGAGATGACTGCGTGTCTCAGACATTTCTTTCCCATAGTCATCCCCAGCTCTTAGCCTCCTGAGTAGCTAAGATTGTGGGTATCAGCCACAATTCTAGATTTTTTTTTTTAGGGGGGGAGGGTCAGTACGTGAAAATAACTAGCAAATATTATTATCATCCACTTAAGAAATATCTGGTAGCGTTCCCTTTTAAGACTTTGTGTTCGTTTTACAAAATAAAATTTGTAACCTGTTTGGCTCCTATTAAGCTTATCCAAGCATATTTATTTGAGTGACTTTAAGCTTCTTTGGTAGGAGGGAGAAAGAGGGAGCAAATCTGACTTAATATAGCAGTTCTTAAGGGAGACACTAGTATCACAACATTCAAGGATATGTAGGTAGCCATTTTTGTGTCCCGTTGTTTCCATTAGCCACTGCCTAATGCCTCATTGAGAAAGGTTTGATGTGACACAAAAAGTACAATTTGACAGATCTAGGTTTTCATTACAGAGTTGTCAATAACTTAAATATTTCTAAAATTATTGCCCAGCATCATGACACCTGTTAAGTCCTGTTAATCCTTTTGTAGTATAGAAAATCCTTGAATTTTCAATGAATGTTGTGTAATCAGTGCCTCACCTTTTTGTTTTGAATATAGATCCCATTAAAACTATAGCAATGTAGACAGGAGTTCTCTCAATTTGAATAATGAAAAACAGGAAGATGAGCCCGAGCCCATTAACTCAATTTCCAGATTGGTTCCCTTAAGAGAGAGGTGAACTAGATCTGTTTAACAGAAGAATTGAAAATGGTGAGGTGGGTACCAAAATTGAAGATCAGGAAGTGATTATTAGCAGTGTTATTTTAGAAAAAGATCCTACAGTAGCTGTTGAGTTTTGTGCTGTTTTATCATAGGTTATTTTGCATTCAGTCTTTTCTGAGGGGAAATGGTTTGCTGCAGTTTGATATTAGCCATTACAGTACTGAAAGAAGAGAATGTCCATTGTTCTTGTTTCTGATGCCTTATTTGATGGTTTTAGAAACATTAATTGCCTAACTCTAGGATTAAGCTTATGATTTCAAAAATATGTGTAGAAGAATGTAAGGTATTGTGATGTCATAGAATATGTCCATAAGAGACAGTCTACCAGAAGTTTTTTGACTTTAAAAATAGTGAGTGTTCTTTCCTTGATATTTCCGTTTTTATTTTGAAAGTAAGTAGTTTCCATACATACAAGCATATAGTAGATGCTTAGTAAGTGATTTCTCTAATATTGATGAAATAATTTGTAATAAAGACGAGAGTAAACTTTAAGTACTTAAATAGAAGTATTTATTAGAGATAACTGACTTTATTGCTAAATAAAAAAATTTTAAATCTTACATGTTAATATTTTTTTCTCTAAACAATCATTACTCCTATTAACTGGCAACTCTAACCTATTATTTTTATATTACAGTTATTTTTAAGAAAAATGAGTAAAAACCACTCATTTTGAAACAGCGATGGCAAAATCAAACACGAAACACAGAATTTATTCTCAGGAATCTTCAGTATCATCTCTCCTGGCAAGCTGTGGTCTGGGTAGCAGTAATTCCTCCAACTCTGATGGCTCTTTTCACTATAAGAATAAGCTATACAGTTCTGCTTCTCAGGCTCTACAGGCTTATATAGATGATTTTGATCTGAGCCAACTAAATCCTGATGCAAGCACTGGAAAAATTAGCATTGAACGTTCTGCTAATATGTCAGGATTCTCAAACTATAGTTATAAAACAAACAAAGGTATACTTTAATTTTTGTTTCTTATGGGCAGTTATTTGAAGCATTTGAGAATGCCATATCTTATAAGTTAAACCTTTCCCAGGATTTTCTACCTAAGATCCTCTTAATTTTTGAGCATAAGCTAGAGAAGGTAATATCAGATTGCCAATCTTACATCCTTATTTTACTGTAGCATGATAGAATGAGTGTTTATATGATGATTCATATTAACTAGCTTAGTGACTTCAAGCAAATTCAAATTTTTCTGAGTTTATATTTGCTAACTTTTAATTGATGGAATAGGGCTAATATTAGTCTTTTTTGTCTGTATTCTATGGGGCAATAATTAGAACATATTGAGTTTTGTCCTTTATCAGGCTTCCAAAGAGCCTGGAAGATATAGGTGTAGATAAACTGATTAATGGTCTGTTAAGCAATGATAGACTGGACCTAGAAAAGAAAAAGTTTACATTCAGCTCTTACAAAAACGTGGACAATATATTCTACAAGAAGAATTAAAACAGTGTTCTGTGTAGGCATATCCAGGGTGAGGTGAGAGGAAACAAATTATTTTCTTCCTAAAAGTACATTTTTCTGTTAAAACCAGTATGCAATGACAGATATTAACATGATTGTATTCATGTATCAGGCATGTCTACATGGAAAAAGTTGAAAAAATGAAGTTAGAACATAAGAAAATTCATGTGAATAGAGACAATAGCAATTAAACATTGAAGATACGTAAGAGAGGAAGTACATTTTAATTTCCAATATGCATGTTTCATACTTCCATCAAAACTTGAATGAGAATGAGGGAAAGCTGCAAGAAGTATTCTTAAATGATTAATTATCATTGTTGAATATATTACATGTAATAAAAGAAGATAATTAGAACTGTGCTTTGTTTTTCAGCTTTTGAAAATCCTGATCGCAAACCGCACTCAAATTCATTATCTTATAGAAGAGAGACTATTAATGATGTAGACTCTGTTAGCCTTACAACTGATGACCTGTTAAGACTTCCAGCAGATGGATCTTTTTCTCTCACTTACGTTAGACCAGGTCATCGACCAAGCAAGAAAAGCAAGAAATACATGGGAAGACCAGGTTCATTGGAAAGGAATCCAAATTTTCAAGAATCCTCCACTCCCACGGGCAAGAATAACTTAGACAGTTCTGTTGTAAACACAAATGTGAATGGAAAGCAATGTGGTAGGCCAAAAAATCCCAAATTTTTGAATAGGACTAATAAAACTTTAATTTCAGAGCCATCTTTTCCCAAAGAATCATCTTTTAAGGACAGTTCAGAGCACAATCCTGAAAAGAATTATCCGAGATGGCTCACTAGCCAGAAATCTGACCTTAATGTTTCTGGGATAACTAGCATACCTGATTCCAAATATCCAGTCTGGCTCCACAATCAAGACTTGCTACCTGATGCAGATAGTCAAGAAGTTTATAGAACATTGAAAGAAGATCAGTGTTCTCCCAGACATAGCTACCAGGCACAAAGAACTTCTCGGCTTAAAATGGATTGTTGTGAATATTCTTTTGAGCCCTCAAACTTTTCAAATTCCTTGAGTGATGCTAAAGGATTACATAACAAATACAAATGTGATTCTGAACCCAACCAGGCTCAGTGTGAGAATCCACTTCTCTCAGAACAATCCGAAAAGCCATTCAGTGGTAATACTTTGTTTTCGTTTCTTTTAAACCAAGGGAATTGCTGCGCATTTGACTTCATAATTAAAAGTTTTATGGAATTATTATGCCAATAATTAACTTTTTAGGATACTTAAGTTCTTTCATATAGTAGTTCATATTAGTGATATTTGGGATAGTTTAAAATGTTAGCTGTTATAGAAAGGCTTTTTTGTTGTGGCAGTAGTAGAGATTAAATTTAAGGCTTCTTGGTTAACAGCAGTTCTGAGTCATACTACCAGCCCCTATTTTGTGTTGGTGCTTCTCTTTCCTTTGTTTTATTTGCCAGTATTGAGCCCTGAACTCAACTTTTTTTGCAAGTTACTGCAGTACCACTTGAGCCACACTTACAGTCTGGCTTTTTGCTGGTTATATTAAAATGGAGGCTACAGACTTTTCTGCCAGGGCTGGCTTTGAACAGGAATCCTGTAGGTCTCAGCTTCCTGAGTAGGTAGGATTACAGATGTTTACCTTGTTTATTTTGGGGTACAGTTTCACTTTTTTCCCAGACTGGCCTGGACTGTGATCCTCATACTTAACAATAAGCTTCCCTGAATTTGTGGTGCATGTTACTACACCCAACCTTTGTGTTTTCCCTTTAGCTAGGATAACACTCACAACCACTGAGTCCAGACATTGGTTGAGATGCTTGGGCTGGCCTCATCAAACCCTTGGATGTCTCCCAACTAGCTGCAATAGATTGAACCATTTTGTGTGACCTAGCTAATATATGCATATCCTAAGTTACATTCTTGTTGACTTTATGAGATTGTTTTGCTTTCTCTTTTTTTCCTTAATTTTAAAATTAGGTGACAAAATTGAATTGCTTATCCTGAAGGCCAAGAGAAATCTAGAGCAGTGTTGTGAAGAGTCGCCCACGCCTATGAAAAAGGACAACAGTCCTTGTTCATTGGATAAACTTGAAGCAGAAAGATCCTGGGACAATGTTCCTATTACTTTGTAAGCAAGTGACAGTGTTTAGTTTAACAAATGAAAAAAATGTCATGTGAATATCACTTATTTTAAAATAACGTAGTGATCATTAGCAATTGTATTAACATTGTACTTCTATATCTTGTAGCTTTGTGTTGCTAGGTTTAAATTGTAATTTTTGTTTGATACCACAAGGTGGTGTAATGTTTCATATACAGGTACATTATAGAAAATTTAGCCTTGTTATATGTTAATTGCTTCACTACTGTTATGTATCTTCACTCAATTACTTTGCAGACGAGTTTTGAAATTCTTATTTTTCTTTAAAACGTAATCCTCTTCATCCCATCGTATTAGTGTTACCTATTTTCATTTACATTTTACTTTCAGTTGTTTTTTTTTTTTTTACATGATGGTCCATTAAAAATAGAGTTTATTGTATAGATTGTTATAGTTCCTAAGATTGTTTTTGTTTGTGTGCTTAACCTATGATAAATTGGAGATAAGAATCACAGAATTCCTGCCCAGGCTGGCTTTGAACCAAAATCTTAACCTCCTGAGTAGCTATAGGCCCTTTGATGCCTGGGTCTTTCTTTATTGGCAAGAGTTTATTTCAGTATAACAGTGAAAGTAGGGATAAGAAGAAACATTTCCTGCTCTCTGTACAGGAAATGGAAGTTAAAGACTCAGAATCCATAGCTTATATATAGCTTTCTGAGCTGGTTGTCAGTCTAGAAACTCCTACTTCTTAGACAGTTATTTTGTGTGAGGTAAAATGTGTGAGGTTTACCCCAAACCCAGGGAATCTTCAGGACTTTCTATCACAGACATGCTTTTCACTCTTTCTGTTTCTAGAGCCCATAGATTTTTACCTTTTCAAAGGAGAAGGCAGATATAGTTACTTTCTTCTATACCTAAGTTAATAGATAGTCCCTTCTATGTTGTATTTTCTTAGCCATTGAAAGGAAAAGTAAAGGGATAAGGATAGGTTGGCTCCTGATGTCAGTTTAGGGAGAAGATGGCAGAATTACTATAAACATTAAAATGAATCACTTGTATTTAAATGGGAATCCTTACATTTGTATTGCCCTACTTTTTTTTGAAAACCCACTTGTTTTGTATTCTTTAAATCCTGTTTAGCAAATCTCCTGTTCCTGTTAATTCTGATGATAGTCCTCAAGAAACTTCAAAGGCAAAGAGTGCTAAAGATTTTCTTGAAGACTTTCTAAATAATGATAATCAGGTGGGTGAAGTTAAATTTTAATTTTACTTTCTGCTACTAATTTTTAAGTTAGGTTTTTTTTTTTGGTTGGTCGTAGGGGCTGAACAGTGGGCCTGGTTGCTTTTCCTCAGGTCTTCAGCTCAAGGCTAGTGCCCTACCACTTGAGCCACAGCACCACTTCTGGCTTTTTTCTGCCTATGTGGTGCTAAGGAATTGAACCCAGGGCCTCATGCGTGCAAGGCAAGCACTTTACTACTGAGCCAACTTCCCAGCCCCAAGTTAGGTATTTTAAAACAAAAACAGACCCAATCTCTTTTTCTGATCCAGTCTCTTTCCTAACATTAAACCATCTTAGTCTGTTGGGCACATACCACAATTACATTTTTTTTTTTCTTTTGGGAAAACAAACCAGGCAATTATACAGGAAATTATATTTTCTAGTAGGGCAGTTGATTATTGGGGCTTGTGTTTCAATATAGTAGTTTGAAAAGATGAAAATTATAATTTGGGTGCTCAAAGTATATATGCAGTTTACAGAAAGTCTCCAAGTAAAATGTGTGTATGTATACTTTCTACTTTCATCACTATGAATTTGCTATGCCAGGACCACATATAAGAAGTATTACAAAGCAGATATTGTGTCACCTGTATTGAAGCAGAGGCAGAATGAATTCCAGGCTAGCTTGGAAGATAGCAAGACCTTGTGTCAAAAATTAAAACAAAGCAAAGTAGAAACTCAAAAGACAGTTCCCTTCCCCAGATATTATCCGAGTGTTTGTCTTGTGATTAGCTTATTTTATTTTGCTTGATTTTTGCCGGTGCTCATCTGTGTTATAGCATATATTTAAGATTTCCTTCCTTTCTTAGAATAGTATTCTGTGCTTGTACTCCATTTTATTTATCCATTCATTTACATGTTGACACTTGGGTTGCTCTTTTGGCTATTGTGAGTAATGCTGCTACAAATATGAATATAGGTACAAATGCCTGTGACTTCTTGCTTTCACTTCTCTTTGACATGTAAGACAGAGTCATGTAAAGTAATTCTGTATTTTACTTTGAGGAATTGCTGTACCATTCTGTACTATTTCTTATGTCCTTTTCAGATACTTATTTAAAGTATCTTAAAATACTTTTATTAGCTATTCTGCTAACTTTAAAAATTTTCTGAGTCAACACTTCTATATAATTGGATTATAAATAGTGTATAATAATGTTCTTGCTGAAATATGTCAAGTTATAGATACCTTAAGAGGCTTTTTTGCCACTTTTTGGATACCTGCAGGGCACTGCAACTTGTTTGAAAAATGTAACAATAATAGACTGTTAGGAGGTTTTAAAATATGTCTTACAAATTATCTTAAGATTGTGACCATCTGTTGGGTAAGTGCATTTGCCATCTTCGGACACAGAAAAGGTCTGTAATAATTGACATGTCTTAGTAGCTAGCTCTGAAAGGGTGAAAATACAGCATTCTTTTCAGTAGTGGGGAATGTGTATCCTGGGGCCTGTAAAGCCCTCAAAATCATTTTGGGGGATGACTGGAAAGACACATGTGCAACTTGTTTGCTCTTATCAGCTGCCCATAGCCCATCTGCCTGTATTGATATTTTTATATGGCTTGTCGGTTCTGTTATAAATAATATCCGCATGAGCCTTAGCAAAGAAAACATTCCATACCTCTGCTATATGAAAACATTCTAAATTACGGCAAGAAATTATGATTTGAGACTTTAGTCTTTCTCACTTAGTTTTATTTAGACACTTGATAAGAACATGTTAGATTACCTGCTGCTCTCTGAGGATCTTTTAATTAAAAGCTATGATTTTTAAATGTATTAAATAAGGGCTGGAGATATTTCTCAAGTGGTAGAATGCCAGCTTGCAAACCAGAGTGTGAAGCTTGAGTTTAACTCCCAGTCTTACTTATGTATAAAAAAAAAAGTGAATTTGTTGTAAATATAAATATGTAGTATAGATTGTAAAATAACAAGAATTATGAAGAATATGCCGAACTTGCATATTATTTCTAAGTAACTTCATCTGGAGAAGTGGTATAGGGAAGTGTGATGGGTTGTATTTAATTTTTAAAAAATACTTTATTAACGTGAATTGTTTGGTTTTTACACTAATTTTATATTGACAGAAATACACACTAAAGCCCTTTTTCTCTCACACTGGATTGGCTAACTTTATCATTTGTTTAAATGGTAGAGTTCTACCCTTTCTGGTGGCAAACATCATGGTCCTGTTGAAGCCTTAAAACAAATGTTATTTAATCTTCAAGCAGTTCAAGAAAGTTTCAGTCAGACGAAAACTACAGAAAGAAAAGAAGATATTAAACAAGTAAGTTCAAACTTGATTTATTGAGATGTAATTAATATGTTACTTTTCTCATTGCTATAACAAACTACATGACAGAAACTACTTAGAGGAGGAAGGATTTATTTTGGTTCTTGGTTTCAGACATATCAGTTCATAGTCACTGGTTCCACTGATCAGGGACCCTAGTGAGGCAGAACATCATCATGGTGGTAGGAACATGTGAAGGAAGAGGCTGTTAACTTTGTGTTGAACTGGACCAGGGACCAGAGACCAGATATAACCTTAAAAGAAATGCCCTAAGCCTAGTTACTCTAGGTAAGCCTCACCTCCCACACTTTCTGTAACCTCCCAGAATTGTTTACCAGTTAGGGACCATGCGGTCAACACATGAGCAGGTGGGAAACCTTTCATTTTCAATCCACAGCGGATTTCTTCCTATATATTTTTAGAATTTCTTACAGATTTCTGATGTATGCCACGTAACACAATATCGAATTATGTTCCTATGCTGGTTTTTTAAAAGAAAGTAACTCACACTCAATTCTTTAGTTTTCTGTGGTTTTTTTTTTAACTTAATAGATATTAATGATATTTTAAGAATTTTGATAATGTTTTTTATTTTTATTTTTTGGCATTTTTAATAGGTTTCAGAAAATGATTTCTCCAAATTACAGTTGAAGGAGAATATGATTCCTATTACTAGGTCTCTTCAAAAGTAAGTATTCTTTATTAATATGCATTCAAGTCTATCTTACCCATACCTTTGGAAAATGTCAGGGTACAATAGTTGTTTCAAGAATAAATATATAGCTGGCAATGTGGCTTCGTGATATAGGGCTTGCCTAGCAGGCATGAAGCCCTAAGTTCAATTCCTCAGTACTACATAAACAGAAGAAGCCAGAACTAGCACTGTGGCTCAAGTGGTAGAGTGCTATCCTTGAGCAAAAGAAGCTCAGGGACAGTGCCCAGCCCTGAGTTCAAGCCCCAGTACTGGGGGAGGAGGTTGGGGGGCCAGGAAGAATAGATATATACCTAGTGTATTGGTGCTTCTTAAATCATATCTTTTTTTTTTTTTTTTATGAACATTATAGCAAGTTTTTTTTTTTTTTTTGTAGTGTAGTAGGTGTAGGTATAAAGGAGAGAGAAATGAAGAAGAAAGACCTTTCCTTTCCTCTATGAAGGAAATATGATTTAAAGAATTCAGAGTACAATATCTTGAAGAGAAAACATTGCTTTCTCTAAAACTTGGTGTTAATTCCTATTTAAAATATTCTAAGGGCATAATGACATACCCGCAGATGTTTAAAAACATAAATAACTCAGATTCTGTTTTCATTTCAGAGTAATAGTACAACTTGAGATAATATAGGTGTATGCCAATCCTATAACAATAACTTGTTAAAAATGACTTTTCATATAGTTCCTCTAGTATAAATTGGATTGTCATCTATAAATCTAACTCATTAACACATCCCCATGGAACTCTGAAGTAAATAGATCCTGGCTATAAAAGATTAATTTTTAGTGATATTGCCTAAAATAGTAGCAAATACAAGTCTTTCCAATGATTATGATATTGGTGTAGAGAAAGCTGCTTATTTATTGGTTTGGTTGTATAGAGTGTTCTGAGCTTTAGAAATACTCAGATTAAAAGACTCCAGTACAGCAGTTTTATTGGCACTAAGTATGAGGCTGTTTGTGCGATAGTAATATCCTCTCTTGGGAAGAATCCATCCATGTACCCTAGGGAGAGATGAAAGCTGAGTAAAATATCTTGCACTTTCAAAACCAAAAACAGCCTATCTTTTATGTGAAAATTGCTTATTTGTTTCCTAAAGAAATGTGAAAAAAGTGAAACATGAGGCATATAAACTTGTGACTAAAAATTACACCAGATAGCTAATTATCATAGTTAAAATTTTGTGATGAATTTTTCTGTCTACTTGATTCACAGTGTTCAGATAGAAATAGTATCTCTTTCTGTATAGCTTTCCTTAATGGTTGGATATAATGTTTTATATCCAGGAGAGATCAGATAATAGTGACTATTTGCCAAGGGTGGTCAGTGTTTTTAAGTGCTATTGAAAATAAAATTCATCCCAGTGCCAGTGTCTCAAGCCTGTATTCCTTAGCTGTTCAGAAGGCTGGAGGATCAAGGTTCAAAGACAGCTTGTGCAGAAAAGTCTGTAAGACTTCATCTCCAATTAACCAGCAAGAACTTTGGCTAGAAGTGTGAGAAAGCATGCCCAGGGAGAATGAAAGGCCTGAGTTTAAGCAAAAAAAAAAAAAAAAAAAAAGCATATGATCCTCATGATGCTACTGTTATTATAGTACAGATTCAAGGGATAGGCATAGAGTAATAAGAAACTTGCCTAACATTACACAGCTAGTTAAGAGGTAGTATTGGAAAATCTTACCATTGAGTCTAATTAGGAAACCTGCTTCTAACACTTGTTAATGATAGTGGTAAGTTGTTCATTGATTATTAGGTACCAGGACCTTAGTTGCTGGTAAAGACTTCATTGTACTTTAAACTTTTAAAGTAGACGACCTGAAGCTTTCTATTCTTAAAAATATTGATACTGGTGTTGGGCTCCAGTGGCTCAAGCCTGTAATCTAGTTAGCCACCAAAAAAGCCAGAAGTGGAATTGGGGCTCAAGTGGTAGAGCATTAGCCTTAAGCACAAAATCTCAGGGACAGTGCCCGGGCCCTTGGTTCAAACCTAAGGACCAGCACCCCCAACAATATATACATGCATACTCATATATATATGCTGGTGCTGCAGGTCTAAATGTGCTTCCTGAGTTAAAGTACATACCTTTGGAAATTTTTATTCTATTCTATTTACAATGTTCTATTTGACTTACAATGTTAGTTGCAGTTTAATTGATACACATTAAATTGTACATACCAGTGGTTTCACTATGGGACTAATTTATTTAACTTAACATGATGTTCTCCATTTCCATCCATTTTCCAGAAGACACCATAATGTCATTCTTTGAAATGTCTGAGTAAAACTCCATTGTGTATGTATTCCACATTTTCTTTATCCATTCATTCATTGATGAGCACCAAGACTTGATTCCATAATTTGGCTATTGTGAATGTTACAGCAACTAACATGTGTATACAGGTATCTCTGTAGTAAATTGACTCTTGATTCTTTGGGGTACCCAAGTGATATGCCTGGGATTGTATTGGGAATTCTAGTTTTCATTTCTTGTTGAACTTCTTTAGTGTCTAGAAGATCTTTTCTTGGTGAAAATGAACACTTCTCAATCATAATGAAAACTGATAGTAATTAATTTATAGGTGCTTTTACCATTTGCTAGAATATTTTTAGCACTAATATCTTCTTTTCTTGCCACATCCAATAAAAGTAGTCTTGCTTACCTAACAAATTCTACTTTTAGACAGATCATGTTTTCTTAGATTGTTTTGGTTGATTTTGTTGGATTTCATGGATCAGCTTAAATAAGTCTTTATTTCACACTTCAAAGGATTATTAGTAGGCATTTGTTAGGAAGCAAATTTAGACTTAGAAAAGCATATGAGTGCATTTTTCATTCTTTCTTCTGTAAGATAGACTGGAAAATTTAAAACTAGTTTAGTTCCAAAATTTCCTGTTTCTAAATTGTAAAATACTCTGCTTTTTCTTATTTTAAAATAAACTAATCAACTTCTTCAAAAGATACAGATTGTGGGACTGGGAAGGTGGCTTAGTGGTAGAGTGCTTGCCTAGCATGCCTGAGGCTCTGGGTTTGATTCCTCAGTACTGCTTAAACAGAAAAGGCCAGGAGTGGCACTGGGGCTCAAGTGGTAGAGTGCTATCCTTGAGCAAAAGAAGCCCAGGGACAGTGCCCAGGCCCTAAGTTCAAGCCCCAGGACTGGTTAAAAAAAAAAAAAGATATAGATTGTGGTATGGATATTTTAATGCTCTTTTCTAAAGTAAAAGGCCTATTTATGTTTCTTGTCATTATTCAACTAACACCTTTTGTTTTTAACAATTTGGATAGCTAACCATTAGCCTTAGAAAACTCTGAGCTCCTATTTTGTATCCTTTTTACTATTTTAGGCAGTAGTCAGTTTTCTTATGTTCTTCCATTATAGGAAATCTTTTTTGTAGGAGAACTCTTTAGAACTGAAACATAAACATAAACTGTGTAACATCCACCAGTGTTAATTTTTCAGAAGGGTTTAATAGGTGCCAAAATTGCAGTGAGCTGGGAAGGGATAGGAAGGGGAAACAAAGGAGGAGGCAACAATGCTTGATAAGAAGTGTACTCATTATCTTGCCCATGTAATTGTAACCCCTCTGTACAGTATTTTCACAATAATAAAAAAAAACTTAGTAATTTTCAATACTACAGGCCTTCCTATGCAGAACAAACTTAAGAACTAGAAAATAGTCCACTTTTCCAAGTCTTTCCCTCACTGATCAGTTTATCTCTGTTCCAGAATAGAGTTAGAAAAAATTATCTCTCAGGGCTGGGAAGGTGGCTCAGTGGTAGAGCACTTGCCTTGTATGCATGAGGCCCTGGGTTCGATTCCTCAGTACCACATAAGCAAAAAGAAAAAAAGCCGGAAGTGGCACTGTGGCTCAAGTGGTAGAGCACTAGCCTCCAGCTGAAGAGCTGAGGGACAGCACCCAGGCCCAGATTCCAGGCCCCACAACCACCCCCCCCCCCCCAAAAAAAAAAAAAAAAGAAAAAAGAAAAAATTATCTTTCATTTTCAAAATAAGATTTTTAAGTTTGTTTTTTAAAAAAAAAATTGGACTTTTATTTTTCAAATCTAGGAAATGATAGGGAATGATACAATGTAGTTCTTTAGTAATACCTTTAAATAAGACTACAGAATTAAAGTACAGTACAGGTAAGTAAAAATAATTTTATTTCGGTCCCCAGTATCACTGAACTGTGGATTGATTTGTTACTTCTTTCCAGATGTTGTTTCCACATTTACTTAGAGAGAAACAAACTTAGAAAACATAAGTGTTTGGGTTGCCAGAAAGACCTCACTAATTGGTAAATGGGAAATTAGGCATAAAGTTTTCCAATAGCCGGTTATATCTTGTGGATTTCAACATTATAACTGGGAAGACTTAAAGATAACATCAGGTTTAATAACTGTTAATATTGTAGCTGTTAATAGCTGTTATAATTTCCAAGTCGTGATTAGTGTAAGATATTTTGAGAGAGCGACAATGACTATAAATGTGATAAAAAAAAATCTGAATCTTTATTATTGAAGGTTAGGCCTTGCTTGAATTCATAATAGAAGCAAATGTTAACTTAAAAGACATGAAAGATGGGAGTGTAAATAAGGTGAGAGGTATTTTGAGAGGAAACTTGGAAAATTAGGTCCTTTCTTTGAAGAATGAATTTTCTACACTGAGACCTGACATGCAATCCTGGCTTGACTATGGAGAAAAAGCTATATTGCAGCCTTACTGCATGAGTCATCAGTTTTCATTCAATAAAAATGAATTTTCTTAAGAACGATGACCAGTCTTTATGTGCTATTAGAAATTAAGACATCTTGTCAGGTGCCAGTGACTCATGGCTGTAATCCTAGCTACTCAGGAGGCTGAGATCTGAAGATCGCAGTTCAAAGCCAGCCCAGGCAGGAAGGTCCATGAGACTCTTATCCCCAATTAACCACCAAAAAACCAGAAGTGGTGCTGTGGCTCAAGTGGTAGAGCGCTAGCCTTGAGCTGAAGAGCTGAGGAACAGTGCCCAGACCCAGAGTTCAAGACCCATGACCGACAAAAAAAATTTAAGACATCTTGAGTTTAAGTGTTTAAAAATAAATTATATGTTTTATTGTCTAACTGATAATTATTTTGTAGTGAGCTCTTGCTAAAAGGTATCATTTTGCAAAGGTCTGGGGAGAATTACGTGAGAAAATGTTAAGTATGATACAGAGGATACTATTATTAATTCTTACTAGACTAGTTGGAAGAGTAACTTAAAATTGAGTATCAGCCGGGTGCTGGTGGCTCACTCCTGTAATCTTAGCTGCTCAGGAGGGTGAGATATGAGGATCATGGTTCAAAGCCAGCCTGGGCAGGAAAGTCTGTGAGACTCTTATCTCCAATAAACCACTAGAAAACCAGAAGTGACGCTGTGGCTCAAGTGGTAGAGCACTCGCCTTGAGCTGTTGAGTACAGCTGTTGAGTGCCCAAGCCCAGAGTTCAAGCCCAGAGTTCAAGCCCCACGACCAACAAAAACAAAAAAATTGAGTATCAAAAATATTAAATTTGTAGGGCTGGGAAAGTGGCTCAGTGGTAGAGTGCTTGACTTGCATGCATGAAGCCCTGGGTTTGATTCCTCAGCACCACATAAAGCAGAAAAAACCTCAAGTGGTGCTGTGGCTCTAGTGGTAGAGCGCTAGCCTTGGGCTGAAAGAGCTGAGGGACAGCGCCCAGGCCCATAGTTAAGGCTCTAGAGTCGGCAAAAAGCAAAAAAAAAAAAAAAAATTGTAGTAAATGTTCATAGAACATTAGATAAATTAATCTTCAACTATTTAGATTTACAAATTTTATAAGAAACAGTTCTGAAAGTTGAAATTTATATTATTCTATCTTTGAGGATAATAGTGTAATCATTAATTGCTGTCTGCATTGGCTGTTCAGGTTTTTAAATATTGGTTTGTAATGTTTTTTGTACTTTTTAATGAAGGGCCTTGCACCATTTATCTCGCCTGAGAGACCTGGTTGATGATACCAGTGGAAAACAGTCACCGAAAATGTGAAGAGGAAAATAAAACTGTCACCACAATAAATAATCACCACAGAACAAATTATGTATTTTTTCCTATTACTTAAACTGACAAAGCAAATGTAATAGAACTTGAAAATGTCCCCAGGTTTTGTGACCTAGTCTCACTTTGTTCCAAAATGTTAGAATGTGAACTGGAGAGACTCACAGTTATCCTATTTCTTACTTGGATCTTTTAGCTAGCAAATATTTAATATTCAAATAAGAATATTTTCCGTTTTTAATACTGATGTAGGCTTTCTTTAGAAACCTGATTATTTTATCATTTGTTTCTGCAACAATAAGAAACTTCTTAGCGTCTATCTGAAATTACTAAATTAAGTTGATTAAAGAAAGTGTCCACTTTTTAGTAATTTAAAGAATTGTCAAAATCATTATGGTACATTTTATATAGAGGCAAAGATTTTGCAAAGCAAATATTAAGGTGCTATGTTTGTAAATGGCATTAGACAGTATTTTCACAGCCCTAAAAAATCCTCTGCACTGCCTGTTCATCCCTTTTGGATCCATGAAACGCTATTTTACATTGAGGTAAATTACATCTATTTTGGAAGGTATATTCCTTTTTTTATGTTGCTGTTGTCATTAGGATGGAGTCATGCAGCTATTACGGATGTGTTTGTAACCTTTCTAACTTATTGAGCCCTCAAGACTCATAGCTTTTTAAGTTTTTACTTTTCAGATTTCATTGAATATGTAACCCATTTTACACACCTAGGACTAAAGCCAGGAAAGTTTTCAGTAGCTGATTGTCTTAAATCACTTGTTTTGCTTCAACAAAATGCCTGAGAGTGGGTAATGTATAAAGAACAGGAAGTTCCCACAGCTCTGGAGTCTTGGAAGTCCTATAATACATTCTCTTAGACAGAGGATGCTGTGTCCCTACATAGTAGAAAGGATGGAAGGTAATAGGGTGTAAATTGTCAAGGTCAAGCTTTTTTTTTAAAGGGCATTAGTCCGTAATGGCAGGCCCCTCATGACCTACCCCATCACCTAGTAGTGTTTCAACACAGCGTGGCAAACACTGAGACCACAGCAGTGGTTTGCAGTGCTTGATGGTAACTTGAGTTACCAAACTCATCTAGAAACGACGGTAATTGGAAAAAGGAAACTTTAGTATTAAAATGGTTTTAAATTTGTATTCATATGCTACTTTGCTGAATGGCAACTCCTTTGTACAACAAAGATAAAAGTAAAACAAATTAAAAAAGGTTTTTAAGAAAGAGAAGGTGGTAACATAGCATGGGATAGAAGCTACTTGGAAGAAATGGGCCAGTGTTTGGATTTAGACCTTACTAAAAAGGAAGAGTAGCTGTTCACTCTGTGGCAGAACAGAATTGTCTTTAGTAACTAGAAGTAGGTTGGAAGCCACACCCCAAAGTGCAGGGAAGTCGCTGGTGGTGACTAGTATGGGTGGGTATACAGAGTCTGGGGCTGGAGATCGAAGGCATCAGATGAAATATCTGTGTTGTGAAACAAGACTGGAGAAGAAAGGTCACCAGCTTGGCCAGGTCTGTGAAGTCACTAAGGAGAAGAATGCATGCATTCTGGGAGCGTAAATGGAATACAGTGTTCCCAGGTGTCTTAAAACCCACGTTTTACTGCTTCTTAGGCTTCAAATACAGAAGAGCTTTCAGGTTCACTTTGGAGGTGAGGTCCATACATGGACAAGTAGTGCAGTATCAGGTTCTAGGAAGGTTTTGGTAAAAGAACAGGTAAAACTGTGTCTCACCCATCTACTTCTACCCTCTTCACGGCATGTTGCATACCCTGCCAAAGAAATCTGGACATATTAGGTAAAAGCAAAATGTCCTGGTCTGAGCCATAAAAAGGACTGAACTGCCTTTAGAAAGGCAGGTTCTGGCAAATCTTAACAATCTGATAACTTCATGAAACAATTCTCATGAACTTGAAATCTGGTACGTTTTAAGAATTCTGGAGTTATATTTATTTTGCCCTTGTTCCAGTTGTCAGGGGGAGAGAGCATTCCTTTCATTACTTTTCATCAAGGTGGCCATATAGCTTTTATATAAACATTTCTTAAAAACTCTGAATGGAATGCTTTGTTTTTTAGTGTATTTCTGCTCATGAAGCCATGTTTGCTTTTGTCTTGCTGTAAATTTGCCTTCCAAGACAGTCTCTCATTATGTGTGTGTGTGTGTGTGTGTGTGTGTGTGTGTGTGTGTGTGTGTGTGTATGTATGTATGTATTTTATTCCTAATAGTAAACCAACAAAATCTCAATATGTCTGGTTTTAAATTTTTTTTTGGAACAGTGTTTTGTTCATTTTATCACCTTTCTGGATGTTCTCTAGCTTCTGGTGTTTGGGTATTTGTGTGCACTATATGTCCAAAACAGAGTAGAGAGGACTTTGATTCTGAAATGATGTATTGCTGTAATAGTGTGTGTGTGTGTGTGTGTGTGTTTGTGTGTAGTGTATGAGGTGAAAGTGATGAGGCATGAATGTTAAGAGGAACTTGATGGTGGAAACTCAGTATATATACTACAGGTAAGTTGCTTCAGAGAAGTGAATACAGAAGATGGCCACAGGTTCCTAGTCAGTCTGGATTACCTAACAAGACTGGAAAAACAACAAAAAATAAAATTTATTAAATCAGATAAGTATGTTGTGTGTCAGTGGAAGAAATCCAGACTTTATATGATTCGGCACATCTGTCTTAACCATTCCAGCATTTATCAGTTCTTACTGTGGACAAGTGACATTTGTATCTGAACCTTTTTGTTTCTTCCTTATTGGCAGGGAGGGGATTTACCAGGCAGCTAATCTAGGATGGCATGCATCATAGGGAAGGTCTCTACGCTGACCTACACTCCCACCCTTCCTATATACCTTTAGTCTTGTTTCTAGGATTGAGAGAGAACTGTACCTGGCACATACAATCAGGAACGACTAGCTGCTAAGGCAGTAATGTAAGAGAGGAATTAGGAATAAGTCCACTCTGTGCCTTCCAGCTTTCCACATTACAACAAGAATACTTCCTTTACTAAGATAATATTCCATCTCTTCACTTTAGTGCCTTCCTATCTCTGGGTAAAATAAGTTGCTTTGTCAAGTATATAACCCTGTGTGACACACCAGTACCTCAGTTCCCTTGTCACAAACCAGACCTTACCATCACTGGTTTCCTTTGTGGCTCAACATAATGGGCTTGCTCTTCAGTAACTACAGACTATGTATATGCTTTCCTCCATCTAGATAGTCTATCTGCAGGCTTCTTGTATCTGAGTGGTCTATCATTCTGGGTGTTTGGGAAGTTCTCTGCTATTTCCTATTCTGTTACATATACTTCCTATCCCGTTAGCTTTCTTTCTTTCTTTTTTTTTTTAACTTTACAAATACCTATTAGCCTTAAATTAGGTCTTCTGATTGAGTCTTGAAGCTCTTGACCTTGTTTCTTTTGAATAATTGTTATTTCACTATATAATCTTCAATTCCAAAGATTGTCTTATGCGTAGTCTAATATGCTGTAAAGATTTTTCTACTTTTTTATCTCCCTGCCCTCTAATTGGTCATTTTTTTGATGGCTTTTAGATCTTGTATGGACTTCTTCCTTGATTTGATTTTGTGTTTTCTTTCATATATTTTAGCTTTCTTTTTAGTTTTTTAAGTATTTGTACAAAGGAGTTGCCATTTCACCAAAGCAATTTGTGAATGCAGTGTCTTACACTGTTGCCCTTTTAACACTCTCATTCCCCCACCATACTTTTCACCTCACTTGTCTTTTTAGGTTGTATGTTGAATTTTTTTTTTTTTTTTTGCTATTTAACAAAGCAGTTCATCCCTACATCTTTACACCTCCGCTTTTACTCACCTCTTATTTTTTTCAGTTCTGTGGTACATACAATGAATTCTTGCCTGTATTATTCTGCTTTATTCTTCTACCTTTCTTGCAAGTACCCATTTCCTGGTACGTACATTGTTAGGCTTTGACCTAGTCTTTCTAAAGAATATTATTTGAGCTCCCCAGATAGTCCACTACACTTCAGTTAATTCATTTGCAACCACTTATGTAACACCCAGTGTTACATAGGCACATTCTACTACCGTAGTTGAGGGATACGACGCAACCTATTTTTCTCTGAGTCTGATTTTACTTAATATAATTTTTTCCTGTGTCTTTCCATTTCCTTATGAATGGCACAATATTTCTGGTGGATGAATAGAATTTCATTGTGTATGTCACATTTTCTTCATCCATTGAGGGGCAGCTGGCCTGATTCCATATTTTGACTATGGTAAGTAATGCTGTAGTGAACTTGGTTTTTCTAGTAGCTTTAGTGTATCCTTGTTTGTGCTCTATTAGATAAATGCCCAGGACCGGGTCATAGGGTAGTTCTGTTTTTTTGTTTTTTTTGAGGACCCTTTACTGCTTTACAGAGTGGTTGAATAAATTTACATTTCCACCAACAGTGGCTACATCCTTGCTAGCATTTATTATTGGTAGTTTTCTTGATACTGGCCATTCTAAGAGCAAGGTGTAATTATGGCCAGAGATGTTGAACATTTAGTTCCTCTGAGAAATCTCAAGTCTTACTAATTGAGTGGTGGTTTCTTTGAGGGTTTAAATTTTTTTATTTTTTATGATAATGAATTTTTTATTGTGAAAATACTGTACAGAGGAGTTACAATTACATGGGCAAGATAATGAGTACATTTCTTATCAAGCATTGTTGCCTTCTCCTTTGTTTCCCCTTCCTGTCCCTTCCCATCTTCCCCCACCCCCGTCTCCCTCCTTTCCCCCCCATTGCCAAAGTTGTAAAGTTCGTTTTTCGACATAACATCTTGTACATCTTGTTGTTGCAGTGGGTCCACCTGTATCCCTATTTAAACGATTTGTTTTTTCCCTTTCCCTCCACAAATTATACCAACATCAAAGACAGTGAAAGCAGGGATTATATTGTGGGGGAGGGACATACAAAGCAACAAAGAAATCATCTTGTAAATACATTAGAAACAATCACATGAAAAAAAAAAACATTTGAATACTTATCTTGGGATTCATTTTGCCTAACATCAACTTATCTGACCCTTTCTGCTTGTCTCAGACATATACTAGTTATTGCAAATAAGGGAAACCATGGGACCTATGTTTCTTTGGGCCTGGCTTGCTTCACTTAATATAGTTTTTTCCAAGTCTTTCTATTTCCTAACAAATGCGGCAATGTCATTCTTTCTGATGGGGGCATAGAATTCCATTATGTATATATACCACATTTTCTTGATCCATTCATCTACTGAGGGGCATCTGGGTTGGTTCCAGATCTTAGCTATGGTAAATAATGCTGCAATAAACATAGTGAGGGTTTAATTTTTTAAGCTTTAAATATCTTTTAGACCTTATCTGTTGTAGGGCTTGTAAAAATCTCATTCTGTTTGCTTTCTGTTTAGCTGGTTAACTTTGTTCTTTGCCATATAGAAACTTTAAAGTTTGATGCAATTCCATATATCTAGTCTTCCTTTGATTTGTTGTATTTCTGGATCTTAGTTTGCATCTGTGCCTAAGAGACTTAGTGTTTCTTCTACCCCTTTCTGTAATCATTTCATATTTTTTGTCGTACATTGAGGTCTTGGATCCATTTTGGATTGTTGCTGGTGCAAGGTGATAAATAAGGATCTAATTTCAGTTTTCTGCATGTGGATATCCAATTTTGCCAACATTATTTGTTGAGGTTGTCTTTCTTCCATCCTATGTTTTTGGCTCCCTTATTGCATATTAAATAGGTATAGGCATTAGAGTTCATTTCTGGATCTCCTGTTCCATTGGTCCTCAGGCCCAAGCTGTTTTTATTACTATACCTTTATAATAGAATCTGAGGTTTGGTATTATTCCTCTTAACACTTATGCCTGTTGAGGATTGTTTTTGCTATCGGGGTCTTATTATTCCTTGTGAGTTTTTGGATTCCTTTACCTCCATGGAGAATGTTGTTGAGGTTTTGATAGGTATTGCATTGAAGTTCAAATTGCTTTGGAAAATATTGCCATTTTCATGATGCTAATTCTTCCAGTCTAGGAGCATGGAAGGTCTTTTCTATTAATCTTTAATTTCTTTTTTCAAATATTTAAAGTTTTCACAATGGTGGTCCTTCACTACTTTGGTTAAGTGAATTCCTAGGTTTTTTTTTTTCCCTCTTTGAGGCTATTACAAATGGGATTGTTTTCCTAATTTCAGTTTCAGTCTTCTTATTGTTGATACAGAAAAGCTGCTGATTTTTGTGGGCAGATTTTTTTTTTTTCCAGTTCTGGGGCTTGAGCTCAGGCCTCTGAGCTGCTTTTGCTCAAGGCACTGGATTCACAGTGCCACATACACTTTTTCTGTTTGTTTTGTACTGAGGAATCGAACCCAGGGCTTCCTTCATGCATGCTAGGCAAGCACTCTACCATTAAGCTACATTCCCAGCCCATATAGACTGATTTTATACACTGCTACTTTGCCAAAGTTTTGGGTCAGTTCTAGTAGCTGGAGGCAGAATTCTATAGGACTCTTTAAATACAGTATCATGTCATCAGCAAAGAGAGATAATTTTACTACTTATTCCCTATTTGGATCCTCTTTTCATATTTCTTCTGCATCATTGCTTTTGCTAGAAATTTCTAGTATTGAAAAAGGAGTGGGGAGAGTGGACAGCTTGCTTTGTTCCCAATTTTAGAGGAAATGTATTTATTTTCACCAAGTATGTCATAAACAACTTTATGGAGGAACGTTCCATGGATTACTAGGCATTTATCTCCAGGCTTTTATCATAAAGGGCTGTTGGATATTGTCAAAAGCTTTTTCTGCATCTATTGAGATTATTATGTAGTTCTTGTTGATGTTTTGTATTACATTTATTGATGTATGTATTTTGAACCAGACTTTGCATCCATGGGATGAATTCCATTTGATTATAATGTATGATTGTTTTGGTGGTGTTGAATCTGATTTGCCAGAATATTATTGAGAAATTTGTATCAATGTTCATCAAAGAGATAGGTCTATAGTTCTTTGATGAGTCCCTATCTGGTTTTGGGATGAGTGATGCTGGTTTTGGTAGTGATCTTTCTCTTTTCTGTTTCATTAGAGAGTATTGGGTTCAGTTCTCCTTTGAAGACCTTATACAATTTGACTGTATTCAGGTAAATTCTTTACACTTATCTTTGGAGGAATCTGGGCCCAGTATCCTTACCTTTCTTTTAGCCCAAGGCTCCTGTTGGATACCAGTGAACTTACATAGCGCCAGCTGTCCCTGGTTACATGGTCCACTTTCACAAGTTTTGTTTGAGCCTTGGCACATGGTTTTGCCAGTGTAGAAAAGGCAATAATTGGCTTTGCATTTTCAACAAGTCAGGCGACCTAGTGAGCTGCTGATGGAGGTTCAAGAAGAGAACTCTTTCCTCACCCTTGGGACCTTTTTTTCATACACATAATTAAAGCATGTTTAGATGGAACCAGCAACCTAATGTTTCTGTTTTAAGGCAAGGAGAAAGATGAGATTTGGAGAGTGAGAAAGAGGAAAAGATCATTATTTTGAACTGAAAGATTCTGAACTATAATACCAGGAGCTGTAGTCTAGCAAGTTAATGCTAGGTTCTGGACACTACTATTCTATCACACATTATCTCAGGCACAAATGACAGAATTCAAACTCTTAGTCCTGCCTATCTTAGTGACATCCCTGGCTATTGGAAAGCCTCACTGAGTTCAAATCCAAGTTATCACAAAGTATTTTGCATTACCTTTTATCTTTGCAGTATCACTATGAATTTAAATTCCATATATTTGTTAGCTACACAGTATGATTATTTGAAACTCAAATGATCAGAATTTGGCTTGTGGGCGCTCTTAAAAACCTCCTTGTAATTGACGTTATTGAAAATATCATTGTTCTCTGTGAACAATAGAATGTTCCAGACCCTCCTGGTATTGTTTTTAGCCTGCAACATAGACACAGTAATAATTTAAAGGAATTGTTAAAAGAATTGTGATCTGTTTATCTGGAATGGACCCAACGCAGCAAGAGTAGTATGATTTGAAGAAACACTAATGTAGAAGACTTGTCTGGAGTGTGAGACATCTAAATGAATATATTCCCTTCAACGGGAAGAAAACTGGACAGTAGTGAACCTCTTCAATTTTATAGTGAGTTGAAATTTTTCAGAAACACTTTATATATCTTTGTATTTATATCATAACTTTCTGAGTCAAGTTGATGAGGTCTGGTCTTTATGACTAACCATTTCTCTGAGCTAATTTTTTTTTTTTTAAAAAGGACTCAGAGTAGAATAGCATTTTTTTTTCTAGACAATTATACCAAACTCCAAACAAGACTTACCTGACTGCCTTAAGAAATTTACCGCTTCTGACATCACACTTAGCATTTCTTAACACAGCATGAAGGTACATATTCTTCTCCTTCCCCTCCCCCTCCATCCATCCTACTTCTACTAGGAGGCAAGCTGCATTTGGGCAGATAATTTTTTTTTTTTTTGGCAGTTTTGAACTCTGGACTTGGGTGCTGCCCCTGAGCTCTTCAGCTCAAGGTGAGCACTCTACCACTTGAGTCACAGCGCCACTTCTGGTTTTTTGGTGGTTTGTTGGAAGTAAAGAGTTTCACAGACTTTCCTGCCCGGGCTGGCTTTGAACTGTGATCCTCAGATGGCAGCCTCCTGAGTAGCTAGGATTACAGGCATGAGCCACCAGCCCGCAGCTTCTTGTTTTTATTTACTAGTAAGATCCAATCTAGATCTGTGCCTGACACACGTGCAAATGCACGTGAGCAGTAACTGGTTTCCTGGAATTGGAAACTAAATTTTCTGTAATTGTGTTTATCTCCTGATTCGTTTTAAGGTTCCTAATTTGCTTTGGGGGACTAAGTAGAATGTTGCATGTTTTCATTATATCTTTAAAAAACTTTTTTTTGCCAGTACTAGAGATTGAATTCAGGGGCATTGTAATCTCACTTAGCTTTTCTTGCTCATGACTGGTGTCTACCACCTGAGCCATTCTTCTATTTCTCAGTTTTTGCTGGTCAATTGAACCTTGATCCTCAGATCAAAGCTACTCCTAGCTTTCTGAGTATAGATGTGAGCCACCTGTGGCTGATTGTATCTTTATTACATTCAGTGATTCTTGAAAGAGTGGAAATTTGTAAGGTGGCCTGATAATATTTCTCAAGATTCAGTCAGGAGATCTGACTCACCCCTCTAGACAGCGTTGACCCATTCATGAGGGTGGAGTATCTGTGACTTAATCTTGAGTCTCTGCCAGTTAAAGATTGCACCACCTCAGCACCACTGCCCCATTAGACCTGAGCCTCCAGAACACAAACCTTAGGACAGCTCTTATTTGCATATAACAGTGTCATTCAGGAAAGCCTTACTTTGATTCTCATAAGGAAACTGACTTAGCAAGGTTAAAGAACTGGACCATGCTTCTTTGTAGAAGGGAGCTACACCTGATGCTTTTTTCCTTCCTTTTTCTTGGCAGTACTTGATCTTTTTTTTTTTTATTTACTTTTTTTAATTGTGAAAATACCATGCAGAGGGGTTACAATTACATGAGCAAGGTAATGAGTACATTTTTTTTTTTTTATTGTGAAAATACTGTACAGAGGGGTTACAATTACACGGGCAAGATAATGAGTACATTTCTTATCAAGCATTGTAGCCTCCTTTGTTTCCCCTTCCCATCCCTTCCCAGCCTCCTCCCTCCCCCCACCCAACCCTCCCCCCCACCAAAGTTGTAAAGTTCGTTTTAGACATGACAAATTGTACTTCTCGTTGCAACGCTTCCACCTGTATCCTTATCTAAACGACTTGTTTTTCTCCTTCCCTTCCACAATTACACCGACATCAAATACAGTGAAAGCAGGGGTTATACTATGGGGGGCAGTACTTGATCTTGAACTCAGGGCTTTGAGTTTTCTAAGCTTGTTTGCCACTGAAGTCATGCCTCTAGCTTTGTTTTTACTTGTTATTTTTGAGACAAGATTTAAAAAAAAGTTTTAGCAAGGATTTTTTTTTTTTTTGTCAGTCATGGGCTTGAACTTAGGGCTTGGGTATTGTCCCTGAGCTCTTAGCTCAAGACAATTTCACTTCTGGTTTTTTTGTGGTTAGTTGGAGATAAACTTCTGGACTTTCCTGTCTTTGTTGGCTTTGAACCTCGATTCTCTGATTTCAGCCTCCTAAGATTACAGGCATGGGCCACCCGTGCTCAGCTAGCAAGGATTTTTTTTTTTTTTGGTCAGTGTTGGGTCTTGAATTCTGGGCCTGCGCCGCTATCCCTGAGCTCTTCAGCTCAAGGCTAGTACTCTACCACTTGAGCCACAGTGCCACTCCTGGTTTTCTGGTGGTTAGTTGGAGAGGAGTCTCACAAGGGCTTCTGCCCAGGCTGGCTTTGTACCAAGATCCTCAGATCTCAGTCTCCTGAGTAGGTAGGATTACAGATGTGAGCCACCGGTGCCCAGTGATTTTTTTTTTTTTTAAATTAGCAATGTTAAATTAGAGAATGTTGAAGTAGAGAGAAATAGAAAAAGAAAAACCCCATGCAAAAAATGGAGTTAAATATTCCTGACACAGGGTGTTTTCTGCCTGTGTACTTTAGGCTTCCTTCTGTTGTTGGGTTTACAGACAAGAACCACTGAATTCAGCTTCCTTATATGGAGATAGAGTCTTCCAGACTTTTCTATCTTGCCTAGAAACACAGTCCTTTTAATCTCAACCTTTCCTTGTAGCTTGAGATAACAGAGTCACTGTGTACCTGTGGGTTGAGAAGGGAGCCTTGAGAACTTTTCTATCCAAGCTGGCCTTGAACTGAATAAAGCCTTTCCAACCTCAGTCTCTTAAGTAGCTAGGATTGTCCGTGTGGGTCTCTGACACGTAGCTGCTTTCTTCTTTTTCTAGAGATCGAGCTTAGGGCCTTGTGCTTGCTAAGCAAGGCAGGTGTTCAGTCACTTGAGCTACACTTACAGTTATTTTACTTTTTAGTTTGTTTTTCAGATAGGATCTTTGCTCTTGCTTGGTTCATGATCCCCCTTTCTCAGTCTCTTTAGTAGCTGTAATGACAGGCATATGACGTCATACTTGATCCTTAGTTTTTAAATCACAAGTTCAATACTCATCCCAGCATTCTATGGCACCTCTATTAGAAGTTCATTCCCATCAAATTCCTGAAGTTGTAGGGTTTTTAAAGACAAGGGAACTTCTAGAATGAGTAATGATAGGTCTGGAAGTAGTGGGAATATGTATTAGGTAATTTGGGGCATATCTCTGAAATTTCACTGTATAGCACTGATTTTCTGTGGGACCAGTGAGTTGACTTTCCTATCTTGTTGTCAGGGTATCATAAAAACTATTTTTTTTTCATATTTGTTTTTCTACATGTATTTATTGGTTGGAATGACTCATTACATTGTAAAATCTTTGAGGTAAGGACCTGTGTCAGTTAATCAGGAATTTCCAACAGTGTCTGGTATATTGTACAATCTCATATATCTCTAATGTTTAGGGATCATCTAAAAGTTAATTAATGGATAACAAACATTTGCATAAAGAGAACCTTGAAGAATCCTGTTACATGTAGTAATTTCAAAGAAGTTAATTAGAAAGAATTTCCCAGCATATTTTTATCAGCCTTTCTACCTGGATAATTGCCCAATAATCATTCAGTTACCTTGACCTGTTGCTCCAGTTTGCACTCTCAACTACTCCCTTATAAACTTGTGGTCTGATTGAATTGGCAGGGCCAATATTTATCTGGTACATACTGGTATGGCCACACAACTAACTACTGTTCTGAGTAGTCAGTGCTTGTGCTTTATAGTAAGTGGGTATAAGCCTGACCACCAGCAAATAAAAAATGTTTAGATTTCCGGGCTGGGAAGGTGGCTCAGTGGTAGAGCACTTGCTTTGCATGCATGAGGCCCTGGGTTCGATTCCTCAGCACCACATAAGCAAAAAGAAAAAAGCCAGAAGTAGCGCTGTGGCTCAAGTGGTAGAGCTCTAGCCTTGAGCTGAAGAGCTGAGGGACATCGCCCAGGCCCAGAGTTCAGGCCCCATGACTGGAACTCCATCCCCCCAAATGTTTAGATTTCCTAGTTATGTTTACATTTTCAAAGGCAGATACTATAGAGATGGGGAAAATTTCTCCTTGGAGTTTGATAGCAAAGCTTTTTCTCCTCTACAAGCCTGTTATATAAAATGATCTACTTGGCTCAGGTTTTCTGAGGAAAGTAATGGCCTTGGAACTGTTGGTATGGCTCAAGTGGTAAGAGTGCCAGCTGTGAGCAGAAAAACTGAACAGGAGCTTGAAGTTCTGAGTTCAAGCCCCTGTACTGGCATAAAACCAAATGCAAAATCAGAAACAAAAGACACCCAATAGTCTTTGTGAGTGAATGTGTTCTAGAAAATAAACTCAAATAATGAAAGCCATATCTTAACATATATTCAGTTTATCCCTTGGATTGATAATTGGAGCATCGTAGACAGCAGCTCTTGAACTTGACAATATATTATGCACATATATCTAGCCCTTGTGATTAAATAGAAATTCCAAAGAGTAGAGTTTATATCATCTCCCAATGGGAATTAAAGAGTAGAACTTTTATACATATGTTTTAGTTTTAGCTTATGGGGGAAAAAGGAAACTGACCACACATTTTAGGATGTGATACAACTCTGCAGTGAAGTAGAGACCCACTTTTCTTCCACCTGGGGCTCTGACTGCTCCCTGTGCCCCCGGGGATCACTGCATCCAGTTGGTGAAGAATGGCAGCAAGCTGAGGGCTTACCCCCTGTGTAGAAGTCTCAGCTTGGAAATAGTGCACCACATTTCTCTTTTTAAGATATTTTTTAAAAAATATTGTAAAGATACTGTACAAAAGGGTTACAGTTACATGAGTAAGGTAATGACTACATTTCTTGTCCAGCATTGCTACCTCCTGCTTTGTTGTAGTGCACTGTGTTTCTGTTCATATTGTATTAACTGAGAAATTCTGTCAAATGGCAAAACCTGTAAGGGATGTTGAGAAATATGTGTTAGTTGTGTGCTTAGGAAGAAGAGGAAATAGATGTAAAAATGATGTTCTTCTGCCTTCCCTCCCTCTCTTCCTCTCTTTTTTGCCCCCCCTTCTTCTTCCTCTTAGAGAGGAGAGTGACAATGATACACCCTGAGTTTTTTTCCCAGCTAACATCTACATAATTGTATGACAATTTTCAACTATTGCGATATAATACTATTAACTATAGGTCTCACTCAGATTTCACTAGTTTTTCCTGTACTGTCATTGTAATATTTCAGGATCCAGCCCACATTCTTGTCATTTCCATAGTCACCTCAGTTTTGTAATCCTTCTTGTCTTTTGTTGCCTTTTGTGACCTTGTCACTTTTCTTTAAACATGTATTTTTTATTTTTAGTTGACAAATGATAATTGTACATAATTTGGGGGTACACCGTGATATCTGACTGCATGTATACTATGTGTAATGGTCTGATCAAGGTAACTGGCATGTCTGCCACCTCAGGACATTGATCATTTCTTTGTGTTGAAAATAACCAAAAATATTCTGTACTACTTAATACATCCAATTATGAATTATAGCTATCCTATAGTACTATGGTACTATAGAATGTTAGTTGCTATCCTTTCTATCTCTCAGAACCCCTGTACCTGTGAACTATCTTCCCCATTTCATCTCATCCTTCCCAGGCTTTAGGAACCACTATTTTATTCTCTATATCTATTCTCAGCGTTTTAGCTTTCACATATAAATGAGAATATCTCGTATTTCCTAATTATGTTTAATGGAGCAAATTTTATGTGTGACAGCATAATAAACTATTTGAGAACTTGTGTTTATTGATGGAGGCATGATTTAAACACTAAAGTGAACATGGACGACTGTGATACATACTCATTTTCCCAAATTTTGGGGTATTAGTTTATATTTGTCTTTGGTTACAGCATGTAGTATGACTCTTACTTGAAAGTGCTTATTAGAGGTGTGATTACGTATGTCACAAGGAACTCAGCAGAGTCACCAATTCTCTACACTTTCTGTATATTGGATACTTGCTCAATTTGATTTGGCTGCTATTTCTAGAATCTGGTAACGTTTACAATTTTTCCTCTTCTCCCATCTTGCTAAGCATTTCTGATCTAACAGAACCAAGTCTATTTCAGAGGATAATGTGAGTGACCCACCTACTCACTATTGGTGTGGAGTCACTGTGTAACAGTACAGAATTAAATTCACAGGTCCTAAGTGATGTTTATAATATTCCTGCTATCAGCTGTCCTACTTCAAGTCATCTTGAGTCTTTTACATGTATGTCAAAGGCATGAAGCCTTAACTATATATAGAAGTTGCAGGGAAAGGAAGCTCTGCTGATCGGAGGAGAGCTGGGTCTTGTTTTGGCTTAGTGATGTCTCTGCAGCATGGGAAAGGTACTTAGCCTGTTTGGCTTTAGTTTTCTTATCTTCTTTCTTATCTTCAAAGATCAGAAGGACCTTATCTAGCAACATAAGTTTTTACTTCAATGTTCAGTGGGTTTTAGTGTAGTTTGGTTGTAGATTTGCTTCTCCTGTCATTCACATCAACACTAAGTACAGCAGCCAAATGATGCAGGTGCCTGAGGAGGGTATTTTCACATGAGACATGTCAAATTGTGTAAAACTGGTTTTAAGAGTTTGTACCGTACTGTTGTTTGATAAAAAGCAGCCATTCTATGTTTCAGTGAGAATCTACTCATTTCAAGAAGTATCTCTTTGGAGGAAAATGTCAAAATATGGAAATTTACACATCTTAGGTTTGATATACCTGTTTAAGTTTAAAACGTAAATGGGTCAGTAAGCAGCCTCCTGGGAGCCTTAATCACTGGCCTCATCCAGCTAGTCTATGTTCTTACCACAAAGTCTGTTCTAGAGCAATTATAGACATAGGATGTAATTGACTAGGTATTCTTACTCAGCTGTATTCCAACTTGAAAGCTCACCTCAAATTTTCAGTGAAGACTTGCCTTCTTAGCTTTTCTACATCCTCACAGGACCTTATGCATACATCTAACAAACAATAAAATTCAGCAATTTTGTTGTAATTTTTTTTACTAGATTATGAGCTGCTGAAGTAAGTAAGTAGCTGTATGAAGGAGTTTTAATTCAGAATTCCAATTTGTGAGTCCAGTGCATCTTGATCAATGTCACCCTTTTATCATTCTCTCCATCTCTTCCAGTTGTATCCCCTCAAGTTATCTGGTTCCACATTGAACTTCCTGATATTCATTTTGTTAAACTCTTAGGTTGTTCAAAGGCATTACACCATTGGAATCCTTCCTAGCATCTGAGCCTAATTTGCTTAATTTTCCCCCAGGCTTTTCAAGGTCAAATAGCCTGGAATATAGTCATTCAACAATATTTATAGAAAGAATGAAGGTAGAAAAATTGGTAGGCAATAAGGAAAAATGGGTGTTTTCTGAAGTATAGAATACTAAAGCCATTGCTCATCACCAAGAGAGATAATGTATATACATTTTTATTTTAAGTACATTATATGCATGTATGGGAATATCACAACAAATCTCATCATTTTATAATATGTACTGATAAAAATAACTTTTTCAACTAACAAGATTATTTCTTAAATCACTGGCCACATTATTTAAAGGCAAAATTAATTTAAGTGAAAGATTTTTCTAGACTAAGCATATATCATCACATCTTATAGAAAACTAATGTCATTCTCAGCTACTAGGGAGATAGAGATAGGAGGATCATTTTTTGAGGCCAGCTTAAGCAAAAGTTAGCAGGACTCTATTCAAAACAAACTAAGAATGGGGGCGTTTACCTGAAATCCCAGTTATTCTGGAGCCAGAGGTTAAGAGGATAATGGATCAAGGCTGGATGGAGGAAAAGCATAAGACCATCTGAAAACAAAGCAAAAGAAGTCAATCTGTGGCTCAAGTGGTAGAGTGAGACTCTGAGTTTAATCCCCAGTATCACCAATGAAACAATAAAAACACCTTATATCCTTTGCTCCAGCAATAAACTGGCACTGTGATTTTGGGCAGGTGCTGTGCCTTCCTTTGGCTGTTTCCTGATTTTAAAAACAGCACAAGATTTCTGTAAGAATGATGTCACATAATGTTGTAAATTACTTAACACACAGTGCCTGACACAATGAAAGGAGGAAGTAAGATTGTTATTATCTGTGTATGTGTCATGGGCAAAGAATTGGGGACTAAAACAAGTATTTATTGATCTCTTGTTTTGCAATTCTATCAGGGTTTTTCTCGGGAACCAGGATTATAATAGGTAGCTTCCTTATTTTCCTAGGCTGTCATTTGTATATAAATGTTCCCTTGCTTAAGAATTGTCATTCTTCTCCTCTTAGAGACAACCCGTACTTTTATCCTTTCTTTTTCAGTAAATTATTTGATCCTTTTTGCCCATGGACAACTCAGCATTTGAAATGCATGAGGATGGATCACAGAAAGCTTTGTCTATTGGGAAGATGAACACCATCTCCAGAATGGTAAGATGGGGATTTGCATCCTAGGGAAGGTGCTCCCCAAATCCTCATGCAGAAATCAGGAAGAATTGCTGTTTAGATAAGCTCTCAGGAGACCCTCATCTCTTGCTCTTGAGTATTTCTTGCTCTGTCTTCTCTCATATATCTTTAATTCACATATTCTGTAGTTCTTTAATAGCCTAACTTTCTTTGAATTGTGGCTGAGAGTATTAATGAATGCTTTAGGTTAATGGTTATTATCACCAGCTTAAAAAAATGTACCTCTCAGTTGATGCTTTTTAGAGACAATGTTTTTATCCATACTTATCAGTGAACTTTAGAAAAGTTAAAGGTGGAGATTATTTCTTGTTTTGTTTCAGCTAACTTTTTTTTCTTTTTCCCTTTCCCTCCCTCCCTCCCACCCTCCCACCCTCTCTCTCTCCCTCCCTCCCTCCCTTCCTTCCTTCCTTCCTTCTTTCCTTCGTGTGCACTATTCCTGGTGCTTGGATTCAAGGCTTGTGCACTGCCCTTGAGATTTTTTTGTTCAAGGCTAATTCTTTGAACTCTAGCCACAGCCCCACTTCTGATTTTTTTTGTGTGTGGTGGTTTAGTGGACTTTCCTACCTGGGCTAGCTTTGAACTATGATCCTCAGCTCTCAGCCTCCTGAGTAGTTAGACTTATAGGTATGACACCAACACCTGGTTCAACTGGTTTGTGTGTGTGTGTATGTACATACGCCTGTGCATGGGTGTGCCCCAATGTGCCCCAGTATGCCCGCCTGCCTGCCTGCCCATCTTTGGGCTTGAACTTAGGGCCTGACACTGTCCCTGAGCTTTTGTACTCAAAGCTAGTGTTCTACCACTGGCCTATGCCTTTAGTCCTAGCAACTCAGGAGGCTGAGATCTGAGGATTGTGGTTCAAAGCCAGCCTGAACAGGAAAGTCCATGAGACTCTTTTCTCCAAATAACTACAAAAAGCTGGAAATGGAGCCAGCTAGATTTTTTAAAAAATGATCTCTCTTTTTGATGTTATCTTTCTCAATCAATTTGAGGAGGCACAATAATAATTTGCCTGATCGTCTATTTAAAAAGATCCAGGCAGAGTTCAGGATGTATCCATTAGTCGTGATATATATACATGTACATGATGTACTGGAATGAACATGTAGAAATGAATTGTATAACAAGTAGTGCTTGTGAAACTTGCTTAAATGGTATATGTGAATATAACTTGCTTAAACGGTGTATGTATATGGGCACTTATACGTATACGTTCTAGATTACTATGGGAAATGTACTTTTTTTAATAATTGTATTTTATTTTTATTGAAAAGATGATGAGCAGGGGTTACAGTTACATAAGTAAGGTAATGAATACATTTATTTTTAATCATTGTTAACCCATCCCTCATTATCTCCCACTTACCCCTTCCTATTCCCCTTCCCCACAAGTTGTAATGTTCGTATCCAACGTAGTTTCAAGTGAGTATCAATGTTGCTTTGGTTCATCTTTGTTCTACTGTTTCTGTGATTCCCTTTCCCTTCCATGTATTGAATAATCTTATATATAAGACACAAGGTACAGAAAACTAAGAGAAATGAAAAAAAGAGAAAAGGACAAACTACATACAGGGTCTAATAAGAACCTCTTGTTTCCATACATTGGAGTTGATACACTTTATTATCTATGGTCCTATGTACTAAGCAGTTGGGTTATTGAGATCACCTGTTAAGAATATCATAGACATATTCTAGTTCTGACAAATGAGGGAAATCATGCACCCTACATTTCTTTGGGTCTGGCTTACTTCATTTAATATAATTTTTTCTAAGTCTTTCCATTTCCTTATGAATGGAACAATGTATGCTTTCTGACGGAAGCATAGAACTGCATTGTGTATATATAGTATATCCTCTTGATCCACTTGTCTATTGAGGGGCATCTGGATTGGTTCCATATCTTAGCTGTGGTAAATAATGCTGCAATGAACATGATTGTGTTGGTAGCTTTGTATGGCCTTGTTTGTGATCATTTGGGTAAATGCCCAGGAGTGGGATTGCTGGATCATGGTGAGCTCTATGTTTAGTCTTTTGAGGAACCTCCATATTGCTTTCCAGAGTGGTTAGACAAATTTTCACTCCCACCAACAGTGTAGTAGGGTTCCTCTTTGGCCACATCCTCTCCATCATCTGCTGTTACTACTTTTCTTGATTATAGCCATTCTAACTGGGGCAAGGTAGAATCTCAGTGTTCTGATTTGCATTTCTTTTATAGCCAGAGATGTTGAACAGTTCTTCATGTGTCCCTTGGCCATTTATATTTCCTCTTCAGAAAAGTCTCTTTAAGTCTTTGGCCCACTTTTTAGTGAGGTGGTTGTTTCTTTGGGGGTTTGTTTGGGGGGAATTTAATTTCTTGAGCTCTAGGTATATGTTAAATATGAGGCCCTTGTCTGTTATATGGCTAGTGAAGATCTTCTCCTAGTCTGTGGGGTTTTGATATTTCTTGCTAGCTATGTCCTTTGCCATGCAGAAGCTCTGCAGTTTCATTCAATCTCATTTATCAGCCTTTCTTTGGTTTGTTGTGTTTCTGGGTCTTTACTAAGATAGTTTTGACCTGTGCCAAGGAGCTCTAGTGTTTCTCCTATTCCTTCTTGTAATATTTTCTGCTTTTACCTTGAGTTATTTGATCCATTTGGAATTGATTCTGGTGCAGGGTGACATATAAGGATCTAACTTTAGTTTTCTGTATGTGTTTAGCCAATTCTGCCAACATTTGTTGAAGAGGCTGTCTTTCTTCCATCCTGTTTTTTTGGCTCCCTTGTCAAAGATTAGGTGACCATAGGTCTGTGGGCTCACATGTGGGTAAGTTTTATTGTGTTGGTCCTCAGGCCTGTTCTTTAGCCAGTAACAGCTGTTTTTATTACTATGGCTTTGTAAGAGAGTTTGAAATTTGGAGCTTGAATCTCCATGAATTCCTTTAAACTCTTTCTTGGTAAAGCCTGGTTTGCCTTGCAGTGGTTCTCTTTCCTTGTGGTTTGATTGGATTTACACTCTAGCCAAGAGAATGTGGCTGCTACCTAGAATCCCATTCTCAGGCCTGATGGTGGGAGATTTTGGGGATTTGGATTTGTTAGTACAGGGGCAGAGCTGTGTCCTGGGGCTTTCCCAGGCAGCCAGAGGAGGTTTAGGAAAAGTGAAATTTTCTTAATAAAAACCTAGAAACACAACAAATCAAAGAAACGTTGGACAAATGGGATTGCATTAAACTGCAGACCTTCTGCATGGCAAAGGACATAGCCAGCAAGAAAGCCCACACATTGGGAGAAGATCTTCACTAGCCATACAACAGACAAGGGCCTCATGTGTAAAATGTACTTAGAACTCAAAAACTAAAGCACCAAAGACAAATCCTGAAAGAAACAACTGCCTCATCAATAAGTGGGCTAAAGACTTAAAGAGATATGTCTCTGAAGAGGAAATAAGAATGGCCAATAGACACACATCTCGGCTATAAAAGAAATGCAAATAAAAACAACATTGAGATTCCACCTCACCCCTGTTATATTGGCTATAATCAAGAAATCTAATAACAGCAGATACCGTAGGGGATGTGGCCAAAAGGGAACCCTGCTACACTGTTGGTGGGAGTGCAAACTTGTTCAACCACTCTGGAAAACAGTATGGAGGTTCCTCAAAAGACTAAACATAGAGCTCCCCCATAAAATGGAATTCTGGGCTTCCATCAGAAAGAATGACTTTGCCCGATTTGTTAGGAAATGGAAAAACTTGGGGAAAAAAATCACATTAAGTGAAGTAAGCCAGGTCCAGAAAAACATAGGTTCCATGGTTTCCCTCATTTGTAATAATATACATCTATCTAGGATAGTCCGAGTAGATGAGCAGAATAGCTCAAAAGCTATGGACATATGACCATACAAGATGATGCTAAGAGAAGTGAACTCCAAGACATGGACACAAGAAGTCTGTCTTTGTTGTTACTGTTTTTAATGCACTATGTAATTTCTTGATTCTTTCGTGTTTTTATTTATGCTCCCCCTGTGGTTTATCCCGTTGTCACTGTAGCTGATTTTGGTACCCCGGGTATTGTATATACATTTATCTGAATTAGGGAAGGTGAGACAAATGGTGAGACAGAGGACAAAGGGCGAACCAATGCAACAGCGATACTCACTCAGGACACTGTTGGAGATGAACTGTACAGCTGGCGGGTGGGGCGTGGGGGGAAGCGGAGAAAACGAGGGCGGGGCAACCAGTCCCAAGAAACACGCTCGCTCCCTGACTTACGCACCAGTGGCCTCGACGATAAAGAGCTAGAGGTTAGGTCGGTGCGCCCTTCTGATCCCTCAGGCCAGGGCTTGGATCGGGACTTTGGGTCCCCCAGGGAATGGTCCCTGATCTGATGGGGACCATACTCACAGGATCTGTAGCTGGTGGAGCGCTGGGCAGGCGAGGCCTGCGAGGGTGTGTTTGCGTGTGCGTGCGTGTGTGTGTGTGTGTGTGTGTGTGTGTGTGTGTGTGTCTGTCTGTCTGTCTGTCTGTCTGGTGGGGGCGGTGGGGGCAGCCGGCCGGTTCTGAGTGGGGGTCCGGGCGCTGGCGCGACCAGGTGGAGCAGGGCGCCGGCGGGCCGGTGGATGAGTGGATCGCTGGGCCGGCGGCATTGGGCATCCGCAGCATCTGGAGGGCGGCGGAGGCGGTGGCTGGCGGGGGAGGCTGAAGGCCTGTGCCGGTCTGCGGAGCCCGCAGAGCGGTGTGGAGGTAGCTCTGGGGGCGTGGGGCCGGCGGGGCGCAGCGGGGCACTAGGGGATGGCTGCGGCAAGGCCGGCGGCCCTCCACCTCCCCCCCCCCCCCCCCCCCCCCGACCAGGGCGCGATCCTCCGTGGCCCCACTGCTGCTCCCCTCCAGGGCTCCACTCCCTCTCACGCTTCCCTCCCTTCGGCCCGCCCGAGGGACGAAGCTCCCGCAGGTGGACAAGTTCCTGACATTCAGAGCGAGAACGGAGTGGGTCTCTCGAGGTAAAGTGTGTCCCCTGGCCCTGAATCTCTGTTTGGTCAGAGACACAAGTTTACCTGTGAGAGCGCCACCGTCCTGAACCTTCTCCGGAAGTGGACTTCGTCGTCGCGTGAATTCACCCCGAGTTTGAGAAGACCCAAGGCCTGGGATTACGGGGGACCCCAATGCCTGTTGAAGCACTGTGCTCGGAGGCTCAGGGAGAGCCCGCGTCACATGCTACAGTGTGGTTTTCCTTTTAAAATGCTAGCTGTGTGATGTATGCAGATGTAAGCCTTTCTTTGAGGGCACTGGACCATATTCATTGCAGCGATTTTCACTGGAAGCAGCAGGGAAGGAATCAGGAGGACTAATTTTTAGATCCATAATTATTGACAGTGGTGTGACTTTCCCAAGTCATTGTTCTTTTCTGAGCCTCATCAGGCATATGAGACAGATTTATCTAAAACCTTAAGAAATTGAGAAAAGCCAATATTGCTAATGTATCATGAAAAGAATAATGACTTTCTAATTTCTTGTAGGAAAAGGAGAGGCAGTGGTCACTGATGAGCATTTTCCTGCTGTGTCTCTTGGCCTGTGTCATCACCACAGCAATTGGAGTACTGATTCTCTCCTTGGTTCATGTTAACAACTCTCAGCCTCATTTAAATGTTCATGTGGCATCTCAAGCCTGGTTTCCTCCAACCACTGCTCACAAAGTACAGAAGAAGGTGGTTGATCCAAAATTCCAGTTTCTTAATCATTTACCTAAATCCAAGGTATGAATCCTCTATACAACAGAAAATAGTTTTCAGTAAATAAATGGTGTTTACAAAAGTACATTTCCAGTACACGTTATTCAGCTTTGTTCTATTGGAAGGGCCAGCAGGATGAAAAGGGGCAAGGGATAGGGAGGAGGGGAGAATTGTGTTTATATTTGTTTTAGGCAAAAAATTTCCAGTAGATCACTATGTGCCTAGTTGGAGAAGATAATTGCAGCGACAAATGAAATCCCTCTCTTCTCTAGCCAAGCTAGCTGGCTATTAAACAACAACAACAACAACAATTAGGATGATACACTGCCTATATCACACTGTACATATCATTACTGTCACTTCTGTCCTCTTGCTGAAGTCTTATTCCTTGTCTCTTTGAGATTTGAAAAATTTACCTCACTACCACTGCCACTTCTGTTCTGGCTGCATGATTATTCTGAGGGGTTCTGCCCACTATGTTGGTGGCTTTCATGCTGATGACTGGCTTGCCCATGCTTTTATTTTTTAGGTGTTTGAATTCCCTGGTGGTGAAATCCAGTGGGCACGGTACAGGAACAATATCAAAGACTATCTTAGTGAAGAAGAGGAGGCCTTTGGCACCAACTTGAACAGTCAGAGATCACAGATAACTCTGGGGACCCTGAGAATAAAAAGCAAAGGCCTCCGGGCCCCTCACTGGCACTTCAATGCCAATGAACATGGCTACCTAGTACAGGTATGACAGGTTCGAGAATACTCTGCTCTTAAGCATCTATGTTGTGTCTCCTCAGGGTATTATTTTAGTTGTTACAAAAATTATATAACTAAGTGATAGACAAACACCCAGGCTTTCAATTAGATTCAGTTAGATAAGTTAGGAGTACCTTCAAGCACTAGCTTATTTATTTTTGTTATCACTTTGAATTTTTTGCTATAACATCATTTTTTAAAAAAATATGCTACCCATTAAAAAGATCACTTTTAGTTCTCAGTTCCAAATCTAAAACTGGCAGCTCTGAGATAATGATCAAAGAAATATCCTTAGGAAAAAAGCAGCAATTGGGATCATCAATGAGCTTGTGGATATTCAGCCTTGTGTATCTCCAGGGTTGCCATTACATGCCTTTTTTTGTTTAGAACTTTTAAAATATTCTAAGTCAAATGAAATCAACACACCTTGGGGTGAAATGAATGTATTAGCTGAGTTTAAGCTAATTTGTTAATTAAAAAAATATCTATAGAACTTCTATATGCCAGACACTGGTGAAACAGTAGTGACTGAGCCCTCCTAGAACTTTTGTAGTTGACTGTTACCATGTTGGTCTATTTTACATTTACCATCTGCAGCCGATTTATGGTGCATTTTTCATTATTGATAATTAAGAGTACTTTTTATATTTGGACAGTTTATTCAGTTTTAAAATTTATAACAAGAGAGATTAGAGTTTGATCTAAATAAGACTAAACCCTTTCTATTTTTCATAAAGGCTCATGGAAATGAAGTGACATAGTCGATGTTTCTTTTTGCCTTCTCTGTATATACAAAGTTGATAAAGGAGAATAATCTCTGGAAGGCTTAATTTTCATATTGTTGGCTCAGCAATGCTATAGCAGTAAGAGAAAGGAAAGGCAGTTAAGTAGACTTTCCTCAAAGGAGAGCCCTAAACAAACTCCACACTAGGAAAATTGCTCTGAAGCACATGCTACTATATACATTCTAGGATATAGCCCAGCCTGGGAAGGTAGTTCTGGAAGTTCAAGAAAAGTTTACATCAGTTTCTAAATTCAGACTGTTGGAGTTGAATATTTTCTACGCTCTCAAGAAAATTATGAGATCATCATAATATTTTGGGGTCAGTCGTGGGGCTTGAACGCAGGGCATGGGCACTGTCTCTGAGATTTTATGCTCAAGGTTAGTGCTCTGCCACTTTGAGCCACAGCACCACTTCTGGTTTTCTGATGGTTAATTGGAAATAAGAGTCTCATGGATTTTCCTGCCCAGGCTGGCTTTGAATTTTGATCCTCAGATCTCAGCCTCCAGAACAGCTAGGATTATAGGTGTGAACCACCAGCACCTGGCAAGATCATCAACTCTTATGAACAGGTCAAGGTTCCAATGAAAAAGAGTGCTCACATTATAGTGGAGAGAGAAAGGAAGAGGGAGAGAGAGAAAGAGAGAGAGGTGGGAAGAGGAAGAGGAGAAAAAGGAGGTAGTGAAGGAGGAGGAATAGGAGGAAGGACAGGAAGGGGAATGGAGAGAGGGAGAGGGAGAAATAATGTGCTTGGCCTGGCAGAAACTATGCTGCCTGTGCTATGTGCCTGGAGTTGTTGGTGCCTTGACTGGAAAAGAGAGATTCTGTAGTTCTTTGTGTGTAGATGAAGACAGAGTTCTGTAGAGTACACCTTTCTCTTATATTTTTAATATCCCTTCATCCAAGTTACATATGTTATCTGTATAGGTAGAACAAAGGCTTCTTTTTCATTCACCCTTGTATTCTATACCTTATAGTGCAATACTGAAGATCAGAGTAGAAACTGAAAGAAAATAGAGACTTTCAAATCAGCAGAACCAAAGTGTGATGTAATATGATCAAAAAGTGTAGACTTTGGCGCCAGACTGCTTAGATCTAGACCTTAAGCTTTTTAATGTTGGGAAATTATTACATTCTTTCCAAACTTCATGTTCTTCTCTGTAAAATGGGATAATACCAATACTAATTTTCATATATTTGACATAAGGAATAATTGAATTAGTCAAGTGTTTTGATAGATATCTGTCAGAATAAAAGCAATAAGGGTGAGCTGATACTGTTATTAAAATTATATGCAAACTGTTATCTGGAAAATATACACATATATGAATGTGAGCATGAACACATCTTTTATTTATTTTATTTTATTTTATTTATTTTTTGGGTCCAGTCGTGGGGCCTGAACTCTGGGCCTGGGCACTGTCCTTCAGCTCTTCAGCTCAAGGCTAGCACTCTACCACTTGAGCTACAGCACCACTTCCGGCTTTTTTCTTTTTTCTTATGTGGTGCTGAGGAAGCGAACCCAGGGCCTCATGCATGCAAGGCAAGCGCTCTACCACTGAGCCACCTTCCCAGCCCATGAACACATCTTATATATGGTGCTTCACTCTCTTGAATTCTAAAACATGGCATCCCAACGCCCCTACGGAGGATGGAGGAATTGGCAGTTTTACTCTTTTTATACAAAGTAAAGATACTCACATATATGTATCTGTACATATAGATATATAGATAGACAAATAATGATCTAATATATCTATGGTATTAAATTTTTATAGGGTGGTGATTGGAAAGTAAGTTTGAAAACAGCTTAGAAGAAAGGTAATAAAAACAGATTGAAAAACATTGTTCTGCATGAAGTAAAGTCTGCTTTTCTGTTTGTATTTCAGGGAACAGCATGGATTGGGGTGGTTGATGATGGTGGTGAAGTAGCTACCACTTACAATGTCACAGCTGGCCAGGTGATCTTCTTCCCTAAAAATACACTACACTGGATAAAAAATGTGGGCAATGAAGACTGCTTTTTCTTGCTCTTCTTCTCAACACATGATGAACTTCAGACTCTGGACATTGATGATGTATTCTTTTCTACGCCTGAAGATATTGCTTCCAGGTCACTTAAGGTACAGGCCATTTCTTTTTTTGTTGGTCATGGAGCTTAAACTCTGAGCCTGGGCGCTGTTCCTCAGCTCTTTAGTTCAAGGCTAGCACTCTACCACTTGAGCCACAGCACTACTTCCAGGTACAGGCCATTTCTGAAAGCACGTATTACCATGAAAGTATTCTCTACATAGGCACACAGAGAGCATAAATAGTTGTGTTTCTAGGCAGTAATCTACACAGATTAGAAGAAGCTGGCTAATAGTTACAGTCATTTAAATAATGGCCTAAAAGTATATCTTGTGTTTCTAGTACAGACAAAAAGTGTTGAAGTTTGATTGCTTTTTATTTTCCTTCATGTAATGTAGATCTTCCATAGGTAATTATAATATATTGGCAGAAAGATTATGATATAGTCAATGGAAAATTGCTATAATTTATATCCCTGAGGAGTCATAAACTCTTCAGAAAGTCATTTTTTCTGTAAGAAGTTTGCTACGTGTAATAGACCATATTTTCTTTTCATTTTATGAATTGTACAATGAGTAAATTATATTTTAAAATTAAAAATGTAATGCTTATCAAAAATGTTGAAATTATTATTATTTTTTTATCGGTCGTGGGGCCTGAACTCTGGGACTGGGCGCTGTCCCTCAGCTCTTCAGCTCAAGGCTAGCACTCTACCACTTGAGCCACAGCACCACTTTCACCTTTTTCTGCTTATGTGGTGCTGAGGAATTGAACCCAGGGCCTCATGCATGTAAGGCAAGCACTCTACCTCTAAGCCCCTTTCTAGCCCCTGAAGTTATTATTTAAATTCATTTAGTTGTGCTAATTAAGATGATCGTTTGTATGATATTCTTATTTCAAGTCCAAATAAAGAACAAAATATTCAGAGGAGGAAAACAACAAAACATGTATTTTCTGTTTCTCAGTTGAGCTCCATTTATTCTTGTCAAAATCAATTTTGTAATTCTAAAGTTTCTTGATAGCTTACAAAATGGCAATGTAATTACTTACAAGTAGGAATTTACAAGCACAGGGTACAAACTTCCCCCAAATATAGGAGATAGGTGAAATGGTTAAGTTCACTTTTTGATGAGAGAAAATATATAGGAAGAAATCAACCAGGACACTCATATCTAATGAGAAACTTTAGAATAAGGACATTCTAAATGCCTGATGGGACTAATAGTTATGTTTCAAACATCTAGGTAAAACTTAAAAATAAATACTATGTAGAAAAACCTATGTATGTTCAGAGACTTTATATTTTACTTAGTTGACTCAATACTATTACCTTATTTTATTATCTGTTTGGCACCATTTTAAAACAAGTTCTACATGCCAAACATTGTGAACTTTACCTCTTGCCTAAGCTTGTAAAAACTTCTGTTACCAGAGAAAGGAGAGGATAAGAATGGAGGAAATCCTCTACTCAGCTTCCCAGTCTCCCAAATCAGAGAATAATGAGATCCACAACAGAAAACACCTTGAGGTTTTCCACTAAAATGGAAACTCACAAAGAAGTTGACAGGACTTAATTAGGAAAGCAGGATAAAGTAGAGAGAAAAGGGGAAGAGGAGCACTTCCCGATTGATGAACAAGAGGAGAGGATAACAAGGATCCTGAAATCATCTTTTCTTAATGTCATTAAACAATTCCCATACTTTTCCTGAAGAAGTGTACTTAGAATTTTAAAATTTATTTTTACTAATTCATGAGCTACCATGTTTTGATATCTATCATATAATGCTTAAATTAACTTAAACTTACCTCCTTAGTTATCAGTTGTTTGTTTGTTTTTTTTTTGTCAGTCATGGGGCTTGAACTCTGGGCCTGGGTGCTGTACCTCAGCTCTTTGGCTCAAGGCAAGAACTCTACCACTTGAGCAACAGTGCTACTTCCAGTTTTCTGGTGGTTTATTAGAGATAAGAGTTCCATGAACTTTCCTGCCTGGGCTGGCTTTGAACCGTGATACTCAGCTCTCAGCCTCCTGAGTAGCTAGGATTACAGGCGTGAGCCACTAATGCCCAGCTGTTATCAGTTCTTTATGGTGAAAAACTTCTAAAATAATTTCTTCTAGCTTTTTAACATGTATGGTATATTATTGTCAGTGGTCACCCTATTGTGCAAAAACATGAAAAGGATTTTCTGACCAGCCTGCAAGTTAGACCTTAGAATCACTACTTTTGATCTCTCTAAGTATCCTGAGGGACAACTGGCTACAGAGTGATGTGAGGATGCTCACAGTGCAAATGGGGCAGAACTGCTGCTGGTCCACGATTGGCACTGGAGGAATTCTGTGATAAATTTAGGACTCTACAGGAAGTTGTCGAGATTAATGTACTTGTAGTGGCTTCTTGTGGTCTAGAGAAATATTCTACCACAGAGAGTATTGGTAAGCATGAGAAATAATGTATGTTTGTGCAGGTGTTTGTTCTGTCTATAAAGAACCATTTAAGTTGGCTGCATATAATCGTAGCTACCCAGGAGTCTCAGATCTGAGGATTGTGGTTGGAAGTCAGCCTGGGCAGGAAAGTTTGAGAAACTCTTATCTCCAATTAATCACAGAAAAAAAAAAACTGGAAGTGGAGCTGTGACTCAAGTGTTAGACTGCTAGCCTTGAGCAAAAGTAGTTCAGGGATAGCACCCAGGCCCAGAGTTCAAGCTCCAGCACTGAAGGAAAAAAAGACACATTTAAAACCAAAACACAGGGCTGGGAGGGTATCTCAGTGGTAGAGTGCTTGCCTTGCATGCACAAAGCCCTGGGCTCGATTCCTCATCACCACATAAGCAGAAAAAGCTGGAGGTGGTACTGTGGCTCAAGTGGTAGAGCACCAGCATTGAGCTGAAGAGCTGAGGGACAGCGCCCAAGCCCAGAGTTCAGGCCCCACAATTGACAAAATAAAAAACTAAAAACAAACAAACAAAAAAAACACATGGAAAAGTTAGAGGGTTTTCATGTCACAAGCATAAGGGGAAATTGGTTAGCTCTTCTGCCTGGGCAACCTTGATGGCTATGCTACTCTTCTTTCTACTGTTAACGTGTATAGAATGTTTCATTAAATGTTGTATGTGGTTTCATATGTATTTCAGCCTGAAGGTGGAATTGATTTCATTAGAAAATTCCATAAACAAGCAGAAGATCAAGGAGTCAATCTTCCTCCCAACTTGGCAGAACTGGTTACAAATGTTAGTTATGGACAATCTCCTGATAGCCTTGTATGGAGATACTTTTTTGACCTTAAAGGTATGGTGTGTTTTTCAATTCAGGCTGTTCAGTTATGTCTACATCTATATTGATAAAGATCTAGAGATCTAGATAAATTTGCATATATGTAGATTAGATTGACAGATTTTTAAAAATTTTTTTTATTGTAAAGATACTGTACAGAGGGTTTACAGTTGTATGAGTAAGGTAGTGAGTGCATTTCCTCTCGAGCATTGTTACCCCCTTCTCTGTTTTTCCCCTACCATCCCTTCTCTCCCCACCTTCCCAACTCCTCCCTTTCCCCACCAAAGTTATAAAGTTCATTTTCAACATAGTGTCTTGTTTCATTGTTAGAATGGGTCACCCTGTATCGTTGTTTCAGCATTTTGTTACTCCCCTTCCCCTCCCCAAATTAGAAAAATGTTAATATACAGGATGCAGGGTACTGGAATCAAATGCAGTGAAAACAGGGGTTATACCATGGGGGAAGAACATACAAAAGAAACAAAAGAAATCACATGGTGCATTGTAAGTACTTTACCAACAGCAACAAAGAAATGACACTGCCCCATTTGTTAGGAAATGGAAAGACTTGGAAAAAATTATGCTAAGTCAAGTAAACCAGGCCCAAAGAAATATAGGTCCCATGGTTTCCCTTATTTGCAATAACTAGTTTACGTCTAGGATAATCTTACCAGACAAGCAGAAAAGGTCAAAAGCTATGCACATATGACCGTATAAGATGTTGCTAAGCGAGATTTTTTTTTTTTTAATGATGGGCCACAGTCAAGAACAATTTGAGTAAAACCATAGTTCTCAACAGAGTAGGTGGTAAGAGTCTAGGAAGAAAAAAGCAAGTGAAAAAGGTATTCAAAGTATGGTGGGTATGTATTACGTCTAAGAAATGCTACCAGAGAAAGCTGGTAAGAGAGGAAGGACCCAATCATTGCAGGGTTCAGAAGACAAATTGCTTTTGTACTATACCTTAATGGGAGGGCAGAGGAACTAATTAGTAATAAGGGAGACAAGTAAAGATCTTTAGCTTTTTCAAGTAAGTACCTGAATCATAGAGAATAGAAAGGAAGTGGCTGATAGTGGCAGATGAGATCAAGTACTCTCACAGTCCAGGAGCGCACGAAGGACGAAGGCAGTTGTGAGAGGGAGAGAATTGCTGGGAAGCAGAGATAGACAGGACTAGATAGCTGACTTGAAGGATGAGGTACAGAATGGCTACAGAATTTTCTAGCCGTATTCTCTGAGTTGAATAGAATATCCTAAAGGGGGACAATCTGTATTAGAAAAAGAGCTTGAAAGGTAGAAAAGACTCTTAACTGTGTCAGGTTAGTATTGGAGCTGGAATGATCCCATGCTAGCAATTCCCACTCTATTCATTTTCTGTGAAGAGAAAAGCTGTGTACTTCACTGATACTCCCCTGGAGTACAGTTTTGAAGTATGTGGTCTTATTTTGATTTTTTAAAACTTCATCTGATTCAGGTTCAAAAGAATATCAATTTCCAGGAGGAGTAATACAACAGGCACAATATTGGAAGAGTGGAAGTGAATTAAGTAACAATGAAAAAATTTTCAGTGAATTTCTACATCAGGTAATTGAAAAAAAACCCTTTGATGAGAATTTAGGTACGCTTTAGATCTGCTTTAGCTTTCTTTTGGACAAAGGAAAAGGAAAAATCTAGTCAAATATTGGTTGGTCTTTATCAATGTTGTTATATCTGCGGATTTAGTAACATCTTCTTTGGCATGGATAGTTTTGTTTTCTGTGCTTAGCTGTCTGTATTACATAGTATGGCATCAGATTCTGTGGGTTCAAGTTTTACTTTTTTTTTTTCCTGGCCATGGGGCTCTGGCCATGGGGCTTGAACTCTGAGCCTGGGTGCTGTCCCTCAACTCTTAAGCTCAAGGCTAGCGCTGTACCACTTGAGCCACAGTGCCATTTCTATCTTTTTCTGTTTGTGTGGTGCTGAGGAATTGAACCCAGGGCCTCATACTGTGAGGCAAACTCTGTACCACTGAGCCATCTTCACAGCCCCGAGTTTTATTTCTACTTCTTAGTTATGATACCCTAGGTAAATTCCTTAACTGACTTAGATTAATTAATTTAATTCCATCACCTGTAACATGAAGAGAATAATACTACCAACCTGTAGAGAATGAATTTTTTTAATAAGGACACAGAAAAATATATGGTAGAGCTGATAAGTATTATGATCATGATTGTGTAAATTATTAAGTTGCCAAGTAGAATATTAATGTTACTTATTTTTTAATATTAAATCAGAATTGCTAAATCACTGGATTTCTTTTTTCCTTTCTTTGAAGCATCAAAATGCCCTGGCCTTGAGTACACTCAGAATTTATAACAATGGATTACGACAGCCGCATTTTCATTTTAATGCAAATGAAATGGGATATGTATTAAGTGGATGTGGGAAGGTAATTTCTCAACAAACATTTTATTTGGTCTTTCTTTAATTCAGAAGAAAAGCAAATGGAAGGTTTCTTCATTTTAGTTCAGTTTTTAGTAACATAAAAATGACAGTCCTAATAGTTTTCTGGGAACAGTTTCTTCAGAGGAGACTGTGCAGACTCCATTAGATAATTTCCAAGTTTGATATGATAGAAAGATTCCAGATGTTCATGAGAAGAGGCTCAGACATTTCAGAAGTGGTGAATATTTGTGATGTGATAGAGGATCTGGGATGTAGACATAGGTTTTCAAAGTTTTGCATTGCAAAGTGAAAGTGGGCTTATGTGAAATAATGGTTAGATGAATTAGGGAGGGGAAGCTGGGAGGTGTGTCATCAGTTATGATCAGGATATCTGTGATGCTATTTGTTATCCTTGTGAAATTATTAACATCTCTTTAGGGAACTTGGTTTGGATGGTCACTTACGTGAAAAGCCAACCTGTGTAGTTACTATATTGATTTATTGTGCTTATTCTAGACTGACTTGGGTTCCCTGGTAGTATACAGAGATAGAAAAGGGTTTTCTGGCCTATACTTTTCTGAATCTTGGAAGAAAACACCCAAGCTACATGAAATTTTGTTCTGTAATTCAGAATCTTTTTCTATGTTTTTAGAAGTGACAGTTTTGGTAAATTAGAGAAGGGTGTAATAGTCCTTCACAGATTACATTTTAAAGATCAGACTTTTTGTTATTCTTTTGTGCATTTGTGTGCATGTAGAATGCAGTGATTGGTATACCTTTTGTTTTTTCATGATGTTCTGAGTATTGAAATCACTAATACATTTTGAAAAATATTTGTCAACTACAGCATCTTGAATTTTGTGGGGCTCTGTCTCTGACACAGATTTTATATGAAAGATGGCCTTCACTACTCTTTCCCTGCACTAAGAAGTCCCCATATAACCATATGCTCCTGCTCTTCACCCTTAATGATGTTATCATTCCCCCTTAGGTGGGCATTGTCAGTGCACAGAGTACAATGGAGTTTAATATCCATATTGGAGATGTGGTATTTTTCCCTACTGGAGCCCAGCATTATATTAAGAACACATGTGATGAGGATTTGCTCTTTGTGCTCGCCTTCAGTACTGGAGATCAGGTAAGAATAAGTCAATTTAAGAGAATATTGAGTGCCAGTGATCTTGAAAATACTTTGCTAATGCCCTATGTCTGGATCAATGAGGGTTCTCATTACATGTATGTTAAATGAAGGACTGAATGAATAAACTGTATGAAACAGTGAAAATTTAAATCAAGTTATCTCTCCATTTGGTTTAAATGGTTCCATTTATAACATTTTCATATTTTCTCTTAATCTTCAAATTCTGAACAAAGATCAGTATGCTGGGGATCCATGAAGTTGTTTTAATTACTAGTAAGGCAGATATTAGAGAATGTTACTAGTATCTGGGGTAAATGGCTATCCTAATACTGATTTCAAGGTTCATATAGATTTCTCCATGTTGAGACAGGCCCTTACATATCTTATGGCATAAAGTAACAGAATATATGCTTTTTGAAGGCTTGTCAGCTCCCTAATGGACAGGAGAAGGTGGGGAGAAAAGGGGAAGAGGAGGAAGAAGGGAAGATAGGATTTCTTTTGCATGTTTAAAAAACATGGGCTGGATGCATGGGTAGCTCATAATTGTAATTCTAGCTACTCAGGAGACTGAGATCTGAGGAACACAGTTCAAAACCAGCCCAGTCAGGACAGTCTGTGAGACTCTTATCTCCACTAAACCTACCAAAAAGCCAGAGGTGGAATTGTGACTTGGCTCAAGTGGTAGAGTGCTAACTTTGTGCAAAAGAAGTTCGGGGAGAGTGCCCAGGCCCTGAGTTCAAGCCCCAGGATTAGCACCAAAACAAAACAAACAACACAACAACAAAAAACCATTTTGGGCTTATGAGTAGCATTGCTTTCATCATTTTTTATAAAAAATCTAATGTGTGTGTGTATGTGTGTATGTGTGTATATGTATGTGTATATGTATCTATGTATCTTTGTATCTATGTACCTATGTATGTATGTATGTATGTATGTATCTATCTATCTATCTATCTATATTGTTTTTGGCCAATCCTGGGGCTTGAACCGTGGACCTGGGCACTGTACCTGAGCTGCTTTTTGTTCAAGGCTAGCGCTCTACCACTTGAGCCACAGTGCCACTTCCAGCTTTTTTCGTAGTTTTTTTTGACAGTCATGGGGCTTGAACTCTGGCTGGGAGCTGTCATTGAGCTCTTCAGCTCAAGGGGACCACTCTACTACTTGAGCCACAGTGCCACTTCTGGTTTTCTGGTGGTTAATTGGAGATAAGAGTTTCATGAACTTTCCTGCCCGGGCTGGCTTTGAACCATGATCCTCAGATCTCAGCCTTCTGAGTAGCTAGGATTACAGGCATGAGCCACTGGGGCCCAGCTTTTTTTGGAGATTAGAGTCTGATAGACTTTTCTGCCCAGGCTTGCTTTAAACCTCGATCCTCAGGTCTCAGCCTCTTGAGTGGCTAGGATTACAGGCGTGGGCCACCAGCGCCCAGCTTCATGTATGATTCTCTATAACATTCAAGTAAATTATTGTATTAAATAATTGTTTAGCCTTTAAAGCTGTATCCTACAGGTGGACCTGTTGCAACAATAAGAAGTACAAATTGTCATGTCCAAAACGAGCTTTACAACGTTGGTGCGGGGTGGGGGGGGGGGGGAAGGGGGGGAAGGAGAAGGATTGGGATTAGGGGGGGAGGGCGGAGGCTGGGAAGGGATGTGAAGGGTAAACAAAGGAGGAGGCTGCAATGCTTGGTAAGAAATGTACGCATTATCCTGCCCATGTAACTGTAACTCCTCTGTACAGTATGTTCACAAATAAAATTAAATTAAATTTAAAAAAACAACAACAACAAAAAAATAAAACTGTATCCTATGATTTATTGATTAGATAGAATTTTGGGAACAAATTATGTAATTTAGGTATTCAAAAATCCTTAGGACTAGGATTCTTTCTGAAATGGTAAGGATTGTTTATTTTAGTTTAAATTTTTTTTTTAGGGCTGGGAAGGTGGCTCAGTGGTAGAGTGCTTGCCTCGCATGCATACGGCCCAGGGTTTGATTCTTCAGCACCACATAAACAGAAAAAGTCAGAGGAGGAGCTGTGGCTCAAGTGGTAGAGCGCTAGCCTTGAGCTAAAGAGTTGAGGGACAGCACCCAGGCCCAGAGTTCAAGCCCCATGACCAACAAAAACAGAAAAGAACAAACAACAACAAACAACACAAAACACACACATAAAAACTGTTAAAGTAGTTTTACAAAGAAGTTATAATTCCGTAAGTTGAGTTATGAGTACAGTGTCTTGATGGCAGGGATTTTATTTTATTTTTTTTTGTCAGTCGTGGGGCCTGAACTCTGGGTCTGGGCGGTGTTCTTCAGCTCTTCAGCTCAAGGCTAGCGCGCTACCACTTGAACTACAGAGCCACTTCCGGCTTTTTCTGCTTATGTGGTGCTGAGGAATAGAACTCAGGGCCTCATTTATGCAAGGCAAGCACTCTACCACTGAGCCACCTTCCTAGCCCAATGGCAAGGATTTTAATAGTCTGTTTGTTTGGGCATCCCCAGGGCAAGTCTAACAACAGACATATAGTTTTTCTGGATATGATTTTTCGTACAAGGAGATCTTACCAGATTTCCAGGAAAGATTGCAGAATTAGCTGTGGAGTAGTATCTCCAGCATGGCTTCTATCCAAAGGTGGACTAGTTTCTGCTTGATACGACTCCTTTTCTAGCATGATATCCCACCTTCTTTGAAGGAAACTAGAAAATTCTAGCACTTGTCTTCCTGATTGTTAAAACTCTCTAGGGCAGAAAGATGGAATCAAAAGCTGGCAGATTTAGTTGGAGAATTCCAGGGACCCCTACTTTGGGTCTTTTTCCTCTTATTGCCACTGCTACGCCTCTTGCCATCTTTTCTACAGCCATTGAAAGAACAGATCAGAAATCAGCATACCATGCATTTATGGGGAAAAAAGCCAAATCCCAAAATCACATGTTAGAGTTTTAAAAGTTAATAAGGAAAGAGTGCTAAAAAGATGGGTTCTCTATGGCAAGGAAACACTGGCACCCAGAGTGAACATGTGAAGGAATCCATAGTTAACCAAGTACTAGGAGGTAATGTAGTGCCTTGTCTCTGACATATTTTTTTGTTTACATTGTCAGCTACAAACTCTTGACATGGATGATTATCTCCAAGCCACTGCAGACCACATCTTGGCTCAGCTTTTCTTCAGGAAGCAAAGTGAATTTAAGAAGATCCCCAAATTCAAGGAAGACCAGGCAATCAACCTGCCTTAGTTAATGATGAGTTTATATCTATTATTCTTCATTGCTTATTGTGGTTAAAGAAGGACCACTGGCTAATGGACTGGGACTCTCTTAAAAAGATAATGGGACATCAAGCACAGAATATCCCTGGGGCCTCTTTTAGTTGATAGTGATTACAGACAATTCACACTCAGGGAACATGTGTGGAGAAGAACTGACAAATTTATGTATTTTTTTATGGATTGAGTATTTTTATATTAGTAAATTTGCTATTTTCGTGTTGTTATTTCACATTTATTCTAAATGTAAATAAATTGTCCTTTACACATGTACTAGATATGGTTGGTTTTTAATGCCTTTAGATGCCATCCTTTTCCAGTAATTTTTTTGACAATGAATGAGGTTTTCCTTACATATCTCAAGTGTTTGTTCCTAGGTTAAGAGGATGGGTACATTCTTTCTTCCTCTCCATCCACCTAAGTAGCTAACTCTGTTCACTACAACTGCAGAATAAAGTGACGATGAAGAATGGCTCACTTTTAACCAGGGAATGGTCACCTACATAATATAATTTAGACACACAAAGACAGCTTTTCTATGCTTTGATTGCTTGCTAGTTCAATTACCCGTCTATCCACTCATTAACTAAAATTTTATGAGAAGCTACTGTAAGCTAAGCATTACAGTAGATTTTGGTAATTATATCTGTCTTCAAGGAGCTTATAGCCAACTGAGGGGCATAGAAAAACTTTGAGTGTGATATTCTTTTAATTTGCCATAGTAGGTGTACACTCTAGTACATGATACATGCACATAATCTAAACTCTATATGTGCAAGGATGCATAAATGAAACAACAGACCTAGCTATGGGTGCCATGCAATGTGATGTCAAGACTATGGACTGAAAAGAATAGCCCTGAATGATAGAGATATGCCAAAGCATGGAGAGGAAGATGGAATATGTGGATGTGAAGGCTGCTCCAGGTTGAAATGAAAGGAGTCATTGGTGCCAGGTGTGTACTTAGGAGAACGCAGTTCATAGTGGCTGAAAGGGTGGAGACAGTCCAGTGGTGAGGGATGAGGTTGGAGAAGTAGGGAGAGATCAGATAGTAAATAGGCTGTTATCCCTTGGAACCACCTTGCTGTGCATTTACTATATTGCTTTTTTCCTGAAGAGCCAGCTACAATCCGAAGTAGGAAGCAATGGCTGGTGTTTGGCTAGGAGGGTGATGTGGTTGGCAAGACTTAAGAGGCATGAGGCATGATTAAGAGGAGAGGCATGATTGAAAAGATGCATTGAACTGCAAAAGGGAAATGGCTACATGGAAGAGGACATCCAAATCCAGGGGAAATAATCCTACAGGTAGATAACTGCAAAGACAGGTTCATCTACAGATTTTATCTTGGAAAATTAAATGTACTATAAAGCCAGTTTATATTCTTGTATCAGGAAGAACTGGGTTAGATTACTGTGAGGGTTGCTGAAAGGAGACTACCCTATGAGTTCAGACAGAAGAGCGTTTATGAGGAGAACCAAACTTCCAGGCTGCACTCTAGAATAGGATGTAGTGTGCAGCATGTATCATGTAGCAGCTGGACTAATGGTGGATAGAGATTGTCTAGGGAAAGGTGGAGGAAGCGGTTTGGCCGAAACGGATGTGCAAGTGACCTCAGTCCTTTTTGCTGACTCAGTCAGGTGACTGACAGGTGATTAGCTGCATGTGACCACTGGTTTGGGACAGATGATTTCTGGTAAAGCTTTGTGCTGTCCTTCACAAAGAGTAGGGGTGGGAAGGGGGCTGTTCTGGGCATACCTAACGTTTTAGCCTTCTGATGGTTACAAAGGGGCACCCACGCTAGCTACTTCCTGCTGGCAAGGGGTGTCAGTTTTAGGGGTAAAAAGTGAAGATGTCATCAGGACTGGGAGAAGTCAACAACAGTTCCTTGGTGGTGAACCTGAGTATGCATCTTTGGATGAAATCTGAAAGAAGGCTTATAAGGCAAGGACTAAACAGTAAGAAAAAAAACAAAAACCAAACCACTATTTGAGGGCTCACAAATGGCAGAAAGAAGGGCAGCCATCTGTTCAGGGAGAAAATGAAAGAATTGGATGACTTGGCTAGTTCTGTCTCTTGTGTTCCAAGCAGTCCTGGAGTTGGCCTTATGGAATCCTTTAGCGGGAGTCCAGTGAAGATGTAGAAGGGAGGAGTCATGAAGAGGTAGAGGGAGGAGTCAGTGAGGATGTAGATGGGATCCATTCTTCCCCCATGGTATAACCCCTGCTTTCACCCCTGTAATTGATTCCAGTGCTCTTGTTTGTATATACATTTTTCTAATTTGGGGAGGGGAAGGGAAATAATGAAATGCTGAAATATGGATGCAGGTTGACCCATTATAACAATGGAATGTACAAGACACTATGTTGAGAACAAACTTTACAACTTGGCCAGGGGTGGGGGAGGAGTTGGGGAGGTGGGGAGAGAAGGGATGGTAGGGGAAAAACAACAAAGGGGTTAACAATGCTCGATAGGAAATGGGCTCATTACCTTACTCATGTAACTGTAACCCCTCTGTATGGTATTATTAGAATAAAAATTATATATTTAATAAAAAATGTAGAGGGAATCTGCAAGGATCTAGAGGGGAGGAGTCTGTGAGGAGGTAGAGGGAGGAGTCCGTGAGGAGGTAGAGGGAGGAGTCCGTGAGGAGGTAGAGGGAGGAGTCCGTGAGGACTTGAGAGGGGGTCCATAAGGGATGCAGAGGGAGCGTGTGAAGACATAGGAGGAGGCAGCAGGTGGAAGGCATCCCATACCAACTGAGGTCTCTGGCTGAGAGTCAAATTCTCCATCCAGGCCTCCCCCAAATGAAGAGACTGGCCAAAAAGCATAGGGAATCCCTCTGGTGTGCTGCCATGTTGAAAGGGAGATGGATGAACAGAGGGCCTGTAGATGGGAGGTGGTGTAAATGTGTGGCTAGCAATGATAAAGGTGAGAGATTCAACATGGGGTTCCTTTGGCAGTTTGGGCTCAAAGAGGATTCAAGGCCAGGAGGCAGATTGGCCCTTGGAGAGAAAAGAAGGGATCCAGCAACACCATATCCCTTCCAGAGTGGACATCAGATGTAGGGTTGCCGAAAGGAGACGGCCAAGTGATTCAGGTAGAACCAAACCACACTCTAGGCTGTAATGTGTAGCGTGTAGCAGCTCAACTATATAGAGAAAGATTATATAGGGAAAGGAGAGGAGGAGGTGTGGTCATGGCAGATAAGGAAGTGACCTCAGGACCTAGGGTCCTTTTGCTGACTCACAATCAGGTGATTGACAGTTACAGGTGACTACCAGTTTCCGGTAGGTGATTTCTGGTAAGGCTATGTTCTGTCTTCCATGAAGAGGAGGAGGGGAAAGGAGGCTGTTCCCCCCGGGCAGACCTAACCATTTCCATGTGGTTGTTAAAGACTTTATGCATCTTGGTATAACATTATGTCACTGGGAGTTTTTCATGATTTTACATATCTGAGATGTTACTGGATTCTTTTTACATACTAAAATATCATTAATATTACCTAAAGAAAATAGATTATAGTGCTGGAAATCCTTAAATTTCCTAATAACATATTTGAAATTTGACTTAGGAAAAATACTATGAAGTTAAAAGATTAAAGCTGAAAAGTAACCTAGTGAAAACAATTGAAATATTATTGGTACATATTGTTTCTCAGTAGAATATGTGAAATTTACTTCTTCAAAATTTACTTCTTTATTCTAATATTGGATTGTTTTCTTCTTTTGGACTTTAAAAAAATTTATGCATCGCTGGGTATCAGTGGCTCATGCCTGTAATCCTAGCTACTAAGGAGGCTGAGATCTAAGGATCTCAGTTCAAAGCCAGCCCAGGCAGGAAAGTCCAGGAGACTCTTATCTCCAATTAACCACCAGAAAACCCGAAGTGGCTCTGTGGCTCAAGTGGTAGAGAACTTGCCTTGAGCTGAAGAGCTCAGGGATAGTGCCCAGGCCTAGAGTTCAAGCTCCATGACTACCACCACCAGCACCACCAACATATATACATACGTGTATATATACTGGGGAATGAATTCAGGGTGTTGTACATGTTGGGCAAGAATTCTACTGTCTGGGCCACCCCTACTCCCACTCTCCCTACCCCCAGTTTAAGAAAGGTTAATACTTGTTTCTATTCTCTAGGCTAGCTTCCTTCTTTTGAGTGCTTTTAGGCTTTTTGGCACATCTACTTTAGTTTTCCTATCAAACTGTTGGCATGAACAGTGAACTAATTAGACTGGCATATGAAATAATATAGGCACAACTCAGACTTTTTATTGAAAAATTTCCTTTAAAACTGAACCCACTCTCACCATTTTATAATAGACATTGCATGATATGGCCATGTTTGATTAATTTCAATAATAGCATGCAAAATATTCTTAAATGTTGAAATAATTCAAAGGATTTCTTTTTTCAGTAGCAGCTTTGAATTTTCCTGAGTAGAATGAATTTAATTTGAATAGAAGAGTCGCTGAATGTTCCATTGCTTCTAAGTACCTGACATGAAATTTCCTTTGTTTATGCTCTTATTCCTGTTTATCTTAGAGTAATCAGGCTGCTTTTTTTTTTAATCATCCAACCAGTCTAGGGAAAGGAGTTACTGTTACAATGTAACTAGATTCTCAATGGTGGTAATTTATCTTTGGTTGAAATGAATCACCAGTATAGTATCATTGCTCACAAAAAACTAAAGAAAGTACCTTACTTATGCAACTGTGACCCCACTGTACAGCATCTTTACAATAAAATAAACACTAAAGAAAGAAAATGATGGCCTCAAATCTATAATTTTATAATAGTCTGATTTATTCAGACTCTTCTTTGCTTCAGGATGCAGAGTGGCTCATGATGAAAGGAAGTAAGTGGCAAGGCTTCGGCTAAATGGGATAGTGGATCATGATGAGGAAGATACTGGGTTCATTATCAATTGCCAGTAAAGTTTGTTTCAAGTTCTTGATGCAAAGACTTTAAATGGCTCCCCTGCTTCTATAACATTTTCAATGCTGCTCAAATGATTATTGCCCTTAGAGGCAGTTTTGTCTCTGTCTGAGGAGTTGAAGATAGTAGTACTCAAGAAGAGAAAAACCTGTCAAGCAGGAAGTGCTTGAAAGCTCTTTGAAGTCTATTTTCTTCTATTTTATAAAATAAGCCATTGGAAGTAGTTTTACCAATTACATGCTGAACTTCCTCTTGGTCTGTGTATGAAAAAGAATTCTGAAATATAAAGAGAGTAACAAGACAGAAAAATAAAACAGTAACAAAGAAAAACTGTGGACTTGGTTTTTGTTTTAAAATGCCACAAGTTCACCAAGTGTTTACTATGGTTTCTGAGTTGTACACTTTTGGATGTCACACTTCCCTAACCAAATGATTGACTCTACTTTAGTTAATATATTTAGCTACTTTAAGGTTTAAACTTTAACATACAGATAGCTGGGCGCTAGTGGCTCATGTCTGTAATCCTCACTGATTGAGAGACTAAGATCAGGGGGATTGCTGTTTCAGGCCAGCTGCAGGAAGAAAAGCTTATGCACTCATTTTCAATTCTAGATGGGCTTGGTGGGAGACTGAAATGGGTGCTTCAGTCTCAGTCTGAGTCTGAGCTTAGTCTGGCCTGCTTCAGGGATTTCTAATTTGGCTGTCCTTCTATTTTATTTAATCCATAGCCTGTTTTTAATGAAATATAGCCATCCTAAGTAAGTAAGATCATGTTATTTTCCCTTTAAATAAAACCATCCAATGGCTCCCCATTTCACCCAGAAAGAAGCTAGAGTTCAGAATGGTCCAAAATGGAGGGGTAAGAGAGGAAACCTGCATGCAGCAGCAAAGTGGGAGGTGACAAAGCCAAGACAAAGCCAAGCCCTGCAGGGATGGTGGAGATAAATGCCATGCCACCACTCAGCTCAGTGGGTGCTTTACAGTTCAGGCCCAAGCAGCAGCATCAACTGCTGGATCTCAGACATGTCTCTGGTCTGTCATAAGTGCTAGCTATATCCGATGCTTATCTCTATTAGGAACAGAGACCCAGGTATGTAACTAACACATTGTAATCAATGGGAGAGAGGATCTCTCTACTTGGTGAGGAAATGCAATATGGCTTCTCGATTTTAGAAAGTGCAGAGCAGCTTTTGACTTTGCCAGGGCTCCAGAGCATGAGCAGGATGGATAAAGTGTTTAGAACTAGCATAGGCTGCAGTGTCCGTGACATAGATAATACCTGGGGGAAAAGCCCTGGCTCCAGCCCACCATCATGGTACCCACTGCTTTCAGTGGCAGTAACAATGACTGGAGGACACTAATATCTCAGGACGAAATGGCACAGGGAACTTCCCAGATGACATGGTTCTCAGTGGCTTTGTGATGGCTTATGACGCTCGAAGAGATGGTGGCAGAGGGGACTCCATTTGATGTAAACATTGGGTAATCTGAGAGATATGCCAAGGGGCATTGAAGGATTGTGTGGTGAATAAGAGTAAGCTAGGAAGAATTCCTATGTCTATGGTCTGAGGTATACCAGGGACAAAACATGTCATCAGGTAAAATAATTTTTCCTAATAGTCTATAGGAGCCTTAGAAATATTTGGACATTTTCTTCTGTCTCTGGGATTGTTTGTGTATTCCAGAACATATTAGTAGCACATGTGCACACACACACACACACACACACACACACACACACACACACACACACACACACACACACACAGAGTTCTGAGGTGAAATAAAATGGTAAACTGTTAAAGAATACTGAGGAAGTTTTCTTTCTTATGCATGCTCTTTCATATCAAGTCTACCACAGACTGGCTCCATCAGTCTTGTAGGAGACAATGCCAATGTGAATGGGGAATCTCCAAGTGGGGTACTGAGAACACACCATATTTATAGCCATCAACTTTTCTAGATATTGATGCCTGTCAACCCCTATACTGTTCTGTGGAGTATAGTACGAGAGGCAGGAAGAGAGATCCGATGTGGAGCTGTGGATAGTTGGTTGCTGAGAAAATGACATTAAAGAAAGTCCAAAGAAGAAGCAATAAACAGAGTTGAAAATATTTATAATTGAACACCAAAGCTCAACTTGGGGCAAAGCTGAAGGAAAGAGATTGTGAATCTTTCCCAACTTTTTTTAGAGCCCTGCTGGGGCCCTCACACAAAGCCTGGGGTGTGGACATTTGTTAAAGGATTGAGGAGCTAGGCACCAAAATCACTCCAGGGCTGATACACGATCAAAGACTATAAAACCTGACGAGAACTTGGCGTAGGTGCACTTCGGCTTTCAGGTGTAGGGATTTCCTATGTCTTTCTTTTGGGAGGCTTAAGTTACCTCCAAATAATTGGAAAGCCCATTTAATCCCTCTTAAATTTGCACCTGAGACTCGAAGTCTTTAAATTATAAGTTTAAATAGTTGCTCATGATGCAGCCAGTAGATTGTCACATATTCTAATTATGCTTGGATCTTTTTGGAATTTATGGAATTTGGATTTTATGGAATTTGCTCACTGTAATTCTAAGAAAACCATGCCATGTTGTCAACCCAAACTGCCAAATAAGGCTATCTTTCTGACAAAAAAAATGGCATTTTTCATCGTTTTCAGTTCTGTTTAACTATGTTCCTGGGGTAGCCATCTTACTTTCAGATCCTCATTCTAAAGTACAGGGCAAAAGGGAGTGCTTGTAAAAAAAAAAAGTAGGAAAAGGATTATTAAAAAAAAATAAAGTGGGGGCTGGGAAGGTGGCTCAGTGGTAGAGCACTTACCTTGCATGCATGAGGCCCTGGGTTCAATTCCTCAGTACCACATAAACAGAAAAGGCCTGAAGTGGCGCTTCGTCTCAAGTGGTAGAGCACTCGCCTTGAGCTGAAGTGCTCAGGGACAGCGCTTAAGCCCCATGACCGACTTTCCCCAACCCTCCCCCCAAAAATAAAGTGCCTATGACAGATACTCGGGTATATGCTTTCTCATTGTTTCTATGGTGATAAAGGCCTGAGGACTTTCCAACCTGGGACAAAGGTCCATAGAAGATTAAGAGCAGATTCAAGAAATATTAGTTGAATGCATGAAACTGGAAGTAACACTTAATATACACATAAAATAAGAAATGGGCCTTGATAAGATTTGGCCACAAGAATAAAATCAAATTAATATAAAACATTGAAATAAAATTTACAACGGAGAGTTTGAGAAGTATTTATAATGGATATTATCAGTTATGCATTACTGACAAGGAAGTCCACATAATCCAAGTGAGTGACTCCATATTTTGATGACATTTTGTGGATAGATAGGTAAGGCCGGAACTAGAGATTTGAAACGCAAACTACTCTCTTTTGGGCATCAGGTGGCGCTCACACACCACCAGAGAAGGTTTTGCAAACTATTTCAGCCTGAAATTTCTGTTATACAAAGGGGATAGCTGTAGCTCTAAGCAAAAGTCTCAACAAATTGATTTCCTGTAGACTTCTGGGTCATAAGTCTATTCTCCAAAGGAAGGTTTAATACACATGCGTGAAAACCTTATTATAAAGCAAAAGCTTAGGCAGTCTTAAATGCCAGATCCAGTCTGTGAATGTAGTAACAGTGTGTTCTCTTGCATGGTCTTTATGCTTTTTAAACAGATTTCTTACAGAGAAGGAAAAGCAGAGACAGAAAGCTAAAGAGGTTATTTTCTGGGCTAGAGGACTACTGTTTATTTACAGAGAAACTCAGGGCCTGCGACCTTTTAGCTCAGTGCCATTTTAGCTCAGTGTTGTCTTATCTTTTGGGAAGCAACTTTTACTATGTACTGTCAACTCTCATTTCTCTGAAAAAATATTGCTCTTGATATTCCTCCTTCCATCTTTTCTCTTAATCCTGAGATCTGCAGGGAGAGAGTATAGCCAGTTTATTAATCTCAGGGATGAACTGATTAAAAAACAATCCAGGGGCTGGGAAAGTGGCTTGGTGGTAGAGTGCTTCCCTTGCATGCGTGTGGCCCTGGGTTCAATTCCTCCTCAGTACCACATAAGCAGGAAAAAGCCGGAAGTGGTGTGATGGCTCAAGTGGTAGAGTGCTAGCCTTGAGCTGAAGAGCTGAGGGACAGCGCCCAGGCCCAGAGTTCAGGCCCCATGACTGACCAAAAAAAAAAAAAAATTCACATAAATGACACACACATATACACATACAAATACACAGACATAGACCCTGAATACTGTGAACCCCTGAGCCTAGGATCTTCTTTGAGCCTCAGTCTATTTACATAAATAAAATAGAGCTAAAGAACACATACTTAGAGGGGCAGGTTTTTATAAGAATTTAGCAATATAATAAATACATAGTGGAAAAGATAAGATTATCTTTCACCCCAGATTCCATTCATTCATTCATTCATCCATCCATCCATCCATTACTACAAGTAATTGCTGAGCAGGTTCTATGTGGCAGATACTATTGTAAACTCTGGAGAAACGAAGTAGCTCATGTAGTTTGAGTTCTTCATCAGCACAAGCACTGACGGTTAAAGGGCTTGAACTTACTATCCCCATTTACAAATTAGAGAATGGAGACCAGAGAGGTTGGATGACTTACCTGAGGCCACACCGATAGGAAATAGTGGCTAGATTCAAATGTGATTAGTGATCTAGCTCTAACCTGCCTTCGAGGAGCTCGATGAGAAAGACATAAAGGAAAAGAGATGAGCTGGGAACCCAGCAGAGCTGTGGTAGAGTGCTCAAGGTAGACTTCCAGACCTCAGGCTAGGAGGGGCTGGGCAGCTGTCGACAGGCCACACTTCATAGCTTAGTCATAGTGCCTTTTGCTCCCTCATCTGCTTCTTTCTCTCTTAGTTGCATCATGTCACTGAAGTTAGTTTGTTTTTAAATAATACGCATAGACAATGGATTGTACCAACGGGTGATGGTTGGTTTGGTAAATATGGCAGGTGTGCACATAGTGTCTCACATTGGGCCCTTGCTTACCTGTATCATTGGTGGGGGTGGATCGAAAGCGCTGGCACGTTTCCAGGATGGCACCAATTTGAAAATGACTTTAAGGGGGAAATGAATAAATAAACTCAGACAGCATATGGTGTTTTCTGTTAATTCTCTGTTTTCTCAAAAGCATGCTGCTTCCAATCTCTTTTTTTCCTGGTAGAAGAGAATTCTCCCTTATTCCTCTTGCCTGTCCACAATCTGAAGTTCACAGTTTATCGTCCTTCCTCTGTAAGGAAGCCAACACTGATTCCCCTAATTCAAACTATCATGCTTATGACCTGAAATTTCTATGCTGCTTTTAATATGACCATGCATCTCAGTTAAATAGGCACTGCTTTGTACAGTTGATCTGCTCATATTATGATATCATAGTTTTTATATCTTCACCATCCTGCTTAGTACCCTTTCTCCAAAGCAAAAGCTTCCAGTTAACTCTACATGTAAGGTATAGGTGCCTGTGAACCTGTAAGTTTCTCTCCTTTATTGCTTGTAAATAAAGTGTGTTCAAACCCCATTTTGCCTAATACTCAGTTCTTCTTGTGAGCAATTCCATTGCTTACACTTTTGTATAAACTTGATCTATATTGAACTTTCAAAAATGTGTAGGTACTTTTGAGATGATTCATGCTGTTTTGGTTATAATTTTAAAAGTAAACAATTTGGTATGAAATGCAGCTAATGTATCACTTGCCATCTTAATCATCTGCATGCCTATTTTAAAGTCCCAAGGCTCTGAGCTAATTAATCAGAGTGAACTTCGTTATTTTTATGTTTTTTAATATTTCTGAAAGGTATAGAAATCCATATATCATTCATTAAATATATCTCTCTTTGCTGTTTTTCAATAAAAATTAAAACACATGATGAATAGATACATCAGGAAATATTTACATAATGATTTCATTACCCTTTAATTTTGTATTCCTAATTAATTTTAGAAGACGAACAACTAATTGATGAGTTAGTTCCTAGTTAGGGCCAACTGCTTTCAAGAACATCACATTGTGCTTTTTACTCCACTCAGTTTTAGTTTTCAACTGTTATTCATACTCACAGTGGGAGTTGAAGTATTTTTGACATTTTATTGAATACTGTGATTTAAAGTCTAAATAATATTAATAATATGAACGCTATTACTAATAGCTAGTGCTTGTCAAACACTCATTTTATTGCCAAGGACGATTGACTTTTGCACTGAAAACATTGATTACAGTCAGTGTGAAGAGTAATAGTTCATGCATTCCCATGAAACCAGACTTACAATAGTGTAAAATGCCTCTTGTCCTCCCCAGCTTTAAGCACAAATACGACGGCCTGATTTGAATTGTGTCCACTCAGAATTTGTACGCTGAAGCTCCACATGTGACCTTACTTACTTAGAAGTAGAATAGTTGTGGGTAGAAGCAGTGAAAGTGAGATTGTCCTGGAGTACAATCCGTGACTAGTGTCTTCATACAAAGGGAAAATTTTGGACAGAGACATGCACACAGAAAGAATAGCATAGAAACGTAAAGGAAGACAGATTGATGTTTCCACAAACCAATAAATACCAACGTTAGCAGTGAACCACCAGAAGGCAGAGGCCAGTCACGCAACACCCTCAGAAGGAAACTACCTGATCTTAGATGCATAACTTTGAACCACTTAAATTATGGTAGCAAGCTAATACAATGTTTACTGAATAAGCAGGTGACTGGGAAAGTCAATTGGCATCTTCCTGAATTGTTTATTTTTGGATGTTCCAAGTCTTAGAACACAAGTGTTTGAGAAAAGAAATTAATATTACTAAATTAAAGCCCACAAATTATAGCATCAAGATGGGCTTTGAAATGGCAAGGGAAACAGATGCAGAGGGGGTTGAGTTTGCAGCTTGGATTTACCTGCTGTTGGGGAGGGAACTATTCCTGTCAAGGGGAAAATTTTAAATACATCATACTAGCTTTGCCCATGATTGCAAATGTCAAAATTCCATTAATTTGATTTTTAAAGTTTAAGGTATTCTGCCATTTGGTTATTCCGTATATGAATAGAATGACATTTATTCTACTTGGCTCTTTGTAAGCTACACATGCACATTTATTCAAAGGGTATCATTTATCCCTTTAATTTTTTATTTTGGGAGTACATCCTATTGGACTATGTAAGATGTGTTGCCTGAAAAACAAGAACATGCTATGAAACTTTTGACATTCATGACAACATTTCCAACACACATGAAACCTTAAGTTTCAGTGAAAAACATGGTGGCATTAAGTGGCAATGAGTGATATAGACAAGACAATATGTAGATTCAGAGTAGGGAAAGAATGATCTGCGGAGGGAGACAAGATTCTGTCTGGACTTTGATTTCTGGGCGCAAAGGGCCCTTTAAGAGTGGAGACAGAGTGTGACCAGAGTTAAGAAGGAACAATGTCTATATTTTGAGGAAAAGTAATGGTTTTTCTCTCGGCTTTAGTAGGACATTTTTTTTTTTTTAAAAAAGGCTGTTTAGTGAGCATCTACTCTATGCTATGCACTCTGCCAAGTATCAAGTGGTGTCATTTAGCTCACTCTATAAAATAGCTTGGTGAAGTAGCTATTATCAATCCTATTTCCAGGTGAGGGAATGTGGACAAGTCACTTGTCCAAGATAATACAGTTACTCAGTGGTGGACACTTGGCCTTAAGTGTCCCCTTAGTCTTGTGTGCTAACTCATCATCTCTCAGCCTAGTTTTTACAAATGTAGCTGTAATCCATAAGTTAACTTCTCTTCAAGATTCTTTCTCTTTGTTTTTGTGAAGGGAGGTTTCTTTTCAAGGATTTCTCTGTAGTATATTACTTTGAACTTGACCTCAGGGTCTGATTGTGTCACAGGTGGTCATTGCTAGGATGCTACAAATTGTCCTTACTACATGGTGCTGGGTACCGTAATACCAGATTCAGCAGAATCGTGATGAATTTACTTCTTTACCATACCACCAATACAAAAAATTACTAAAGGAATAAACTGGATGTTATATGCATTAAGTTACAGACTTAACTATAGAAACAGAGACCCAGTATTATTAATGGCATAAATAGTATATGTTTCTTTCTCTACCATATAAGGCTCTGAGGTGTTATAGTGATTCTCCATTATAATAGGGTCTAAGGACTTAGTCTTCTACACTATTGATCCATCATTGCAGGACATTTGCATATGAAGTGTGTGATGGTTCTCCAGGACATGGAAGGTTCACATATCATACTCACAGTCATCCTGTTTGCCAAAACTAAGTCATGTTACCCATTCAGCTTCAAGGAAAGCAGGAGAATGATGTTGGTATTATAAGGGCCAAGGAACCAGCTAAAATTCAAAGATTCTATCAATACGAGAAGGCTGTATATTAAGGGATAGTTAACATGCTCTGCTATGGATGAAATGATAAAAATAGAAAAAACTATACCCTTTAGATGAGAGATGTAGTTGGGCCAAATTATTAAAATCCATTTAGAATGAATATTTAGACAGAAATGTTACAAAGCAGAATCCAGGACTTATATCTGATAATCTGTATGGTGAATAGTCTGTATCCCCCCCCCCCTTTTTTTTAACTTCTCTTCATATATCTTCCTTTTAAGCAAATGAGACATTTAACTCCAATGAAATTCTAAGAACTGGCACATGATTTATATCTAAAAGATTGTCTTAGAGCCAGTCATGGATTGTGACTTGAGATCAGCCTGAGCAAAAAGGTAGACATGGTGGCTCAGGCCTGTGATCCAATCTACATGGGAGGGATAAATAGGAGGACTGCAGTCCAATGCTTGGCAAAAACGTATTACCTTATCTGAAAAACAAGTAATAAAAAGGCTGGGGGAGGGCCTGGCTTAAGTGGTAGAGTGTCTGGCTAGAAAGTATGAGAGCCTTAGATCAAATTATAGCACCTCCAAAAAAAAGAAGAAAGAGATTATGCTATTAAAATTACAAGTGGAATGGACTTAATAGAAGAGTGCTACAAATGTAGGAAAATAGTTTTTCAACAACTTATTTTCAACAGCTATTTTTCAGGGAGTTCTACAATTTACCTTGTATATGCCTCATGGTCACACCTCCTGGTCATTTGGTAGCATTGACTGTTTGGTGTCATGGTGTTTATGTTCAAGAAACTCTTATTTTACTTAATAAATGCTCCCAAGTACAAAGGCAATGATGCTGGCATTGACTTGATGAAGAGAACCTGGAAATTGCTTCCTTAAAGTGAATACATTAAGGTTTTTAATAAGAGAAGAAACATATCTGTATGGTGAAATTGCTCATCTCTATACTAAGTCATTGCTAATTTTTTTTATTATGCCCAATTGATAAATTATTCTTTATGGATGTGTATGTATATATCAGAATAACACAGCTTATGGAGAAATTTGAACAATCTGCAAGTCCAGGCATCCGCTGGGGATGTCCCTTATGGATGAGAGGAGCAACTGCAGGAGGAAAGGTTGACCTCAGCTGACCCCTTGCAGTAAGTCACGAGTTTCCACACGATGGTTCTCAGAGGTGACTGCACATTAGTAAAAAACAAAAAGTTATACAATCTGAAGAGAAACCAGAGTATATAGCTGCACATTGGAAGCGCTGGGGAAATGTTTCTTTGATATTTTAATGTCTTTATTGGATTCACACTCCCAGGAATTTTAAGTTAATTGGTCTTGAACATAGCATAGGCTTCAAGTTTTGGCAAATGATTTAAAAAAAATTTTGTGCACAGACACAGTTGAGAGTATGCTTTTGACCTTTTAAATTTTAGTGTATTTTTAAAAAAATCTTTTTTTATAGAGATGTTTCCAGGAAGAAAATTCTGGGCTAGTGACTTATTTAAAACTTGTTCTAGCCAGGTGCTGGTGGCTCACACTTATAATTCTAACCAATCAGGAGGCTGAGACCTGAGGATTACGGTTTGAAGCTAGACTGGGTAGGAAAATTCATGAGACTCTTATCTCCAGCTACACGCCAAAAAAAGTCAGAAATGGAACAGTGGCTCAAGTGGTAGAGCATAAACCTTGAATACAAATCTCAGGGCCAGTGCCCAGGCTCTGAGGCCCATCACCAGCACTAAAAAACCAACCAACCAAACCAACCAAAACAACCAAAGCCAACCAACTAAAACTTTTTCTAAATCATTTGTGTCTTGATGGTTGGAAGGATAAACCAGTGAGCAGAGTCAAGCATTGGGTAGAATTCTGAATAAAATTAAGATTCTAAGTCTTCTCTATCACAAACAAAGAAAGGGCAATATAAAGCAAGCAAGGCACTTGTAATTTGAAGGCTGGGGCAAGATACCTGGGCCAAATAGGGGATAGAGAGGAAACAGCTATGTAGATGGTCACACCATTTAAGGTCCCTAACCTGTTGGGGAAAGAACATAGGAAAGGAATGATCCCAGGTGCCCAGCAGATCACACTATCATTCTCTTCTTGTCCTGTTTCCTGCTACAAGTGTAGTGTGGAGCTGGGACAGAGCAGAGTGGAGCTGCTCCTCCCCTCCAGCCACTCTTCCCTTAGCTGTTTCCCACCAGGGCACCACCTTGGACAGCTCCTGATTAGTCTGGATAGGGGGATGCAGGGGTTGAGGTTCTATCTCTCTTCCTCCCTCCTTCTCTCTCCCTCCCTCCATCCCTCCCTCCCCCGTCTTTCTCCCCCTCCCTCTCTCTCTCTCTCAGTTAGATTTGACTTACAGTGGAAATGGGAGCTTTGAAAGATGGGGCAGATAGAAAAATGGAGGAAAAAGAGAAGGGCATTTTATGAATTCCTAGTAATATTTGGAGACATGAAGCCAGATAGTGGTGCCTGGATAAATGGCATTGCTTCAGTTACTACGTAAAAGTACTTTTGCTTTTCATAGGCATTTATGTGGGGGTTTTCTTTTACTTTACTTTCCCTTCCTTCCCTTCCCTTACCTCTCTCTCTCTCTCTCTCTTTCTTTCGTTCTTTCTTTCTTTTTTTCCTTTTCTTCCTTTCCCTTCCTTTTTCCTCCCCTTCCCTTCTCTTTTGTATCAACTTGCTTTTCAGTGATTAGTGAGATCTGATGTACATTCAGATAAAATGGCATTGATTTACTGTTTTAACTCATACTATGTCTCTGTCCTATAACTGTTAGTTCTAATAGGCTATTCATTGTACACTGAAGTACAATATAAACATTGTGTTTGGCCTTTCTCCAATCTGTTCTGCCAACTACTAGAGGCAATGTGTAGACAATTTAAACTCATTATGAATTCTCTTTGAAAAAGTCTTTAAGTCTTTATTTTATAGTAGTGTTTTTCTTTCTTTTTAAAATTAATATTGATTTTAAGGGACTAGTTTATGGTTCTAAACAATTGACTAATAAGATTAAATAATATTGGGTTATAATCCATTGTATAAAGTAAATATCAATACTGATTCAAAATAAAAATCAGTTAGCCAATAAATGAGAGGAAGAAGATGGATAAATAAGAACAGAAGAATTGCTAATCATTCTAAAGTTTCATCCAGTTTTAGTATTAGTTCAAATTAAGTAACTAAAAGTAAACAAGGCAAACATTAATTATAAAAAACCAGGACACTTTAGAGGAGTTTTAATATCTCATTGTAGCCAGCCAAACATTGGAAAGCTTTGTGAAGTTGGAGACAGACAATCTGTCCTTAAAAAGCTATAAAATGATGTCTGGAACTTCGTGTCTTGGACAGCAGTAGCTTCTGTCGATCTTTCCTTGCCATTGTAAGTGATTTTTTAAGCCTGTAATCCTGTGATATAGATCTCTGCTGATGCCTTAGGACCTTTTTATTTTCTGTGCTCAGTGGAAACTGAGAATGGAGTTCTTGTGCTTTGATGATGTCTAAGAGACCATCCCTATCTCCTCCTGCCAGTATTATTTTATGGGCTTTCAAAATTATACTTTTTTTTTTCCTAAGGGGGGGGGGGAAACACTTTTAGAAAAGTTAAAAACAAACAAACAAACACTAACCAAAACATATTGGTTATTTATTCTGCAAAGGCTGTTTCCATGTCCCTTTTGCTGAACCTTTTGGCAGACCAACGAATTTAAAGGTGTGAAGGGTCAGGGCCTGTCTGGAGAAAGGCCTGGGTGAGTGAAGGGGAGGGATTGCTAAACTCTAACCAGGCTAGACTGCAGCCCTTCACCTGCTTCCTCCTAGAGGAGAGATTATGTTTATCCGGCGGCTTTGTCCTGTGTCCACAGGGCTTGTGAAGAGTTCCTATTCACATAAAACTTAATGTGTGTTTATCTGTGCTGTCTTTTCATGGGAAATAGTTTAGCATTATTGCCTTACTTATTTCAAAGACCTAAGAGCAAACACAGTGGGACTGGGTACATTATTGAGCTACTAACCAGTTACTTTCCTTCTTTTGTTCTATTTGAGGAATATAGTTTGGCTCTGTTTTCTTCATGTAGGGATTTTTGTCAGATGGAAAAAAGAAACAGCTCTCTACCCTTTTATACCCTCCCCTCCCTTTCCCTTCCTCCCCTCCCCTGCCCTCCCTCCTTTCTCCCTCCCCTCCCTTCATCACCTTATTGATTAGTCCTGTCCTTCCTGAAAAACCCAAGGTGACTGAAGGGGAGAGAGGCTCGTGAGCAAAGGAGACAGATGTAAAATGGAGGCACTGATGCCCAGCTTTTCTCTTGCTTTTAGTGAATATGTAGGCCCAAGTAAGGAGTCAGCGTTTTTCAGCACAAACAGTTTTGAAGTATCCGTTCTGCCGCTCTGTTTTTCTTTTTTGCACTCATTGATTCTGGTGCCACCGGGGACTGGAGGGGATTGTGCATAATGCCTATGATGAAAATGCAGGCTTGGCGCTGTAGTAAGTTGATTAAAAAGCAATAAAACAGCAACATTTCTTGGACACCTGCGCTTGTGAACCAAGACCCGTAGTGGCTGCACTAGAATTAATTCATGGCTAATCAATTTGAAGGGGAAATATTGATCTTTCACACCAAAGACAAATGTTTGAGTTAAACTCCTCACCTAAAAAAGAACCTGAATATAACTTCTATCAAGTGGGAAGAAGTATGTAAATGAATATATAGGTTTTGTATTTCTCCACAATGTCAGGGGTATTAGAGAATATATACATCTTAAAAATTCTGCAACTTACAAACCATTTTAGATAAAGTTTGAACGTGAGTGAAGGTGAGTTATCAATGTTACTACTCTGTTTTTCTTCCTTTTTCATCTCCTATCAACGCACTTTCCTATCAGACAGAAGAGTTGGAGTTTGACCCTCAATTCTTAACCTTTGTCTTGGATCAATCTTCTTACTTTGAATGTGGAAAATGAAGGCACAGCATGCCTTTAAGCTCATCAATTCTGGAGGCTGAGCCTGAGGAATTGGTTTGGGGACCTGTGGTTGCCAAGCTCCTGGGCTTGCTCTAAGGTTCTGGCCTCACATTTTGACTTTTGTTACTTACTGGCTTTATAGTTTTTGATTTAATTTTCCTCACCATCAGTTTCCTACACTGGAAAATGTTTGTACTGTTTTATGAACATTGAACCAATGGTATATGTTGTATGCTTTGTAAGTCATAAAGAACATGTCCATATTTAATGTATTACTAATACTAGTTTACTTTCTGGTTAAGGTTTTTTCAGAGTGATAATACTAAGATTTTGAGTCCTAAACATGTCCATTAGTAACTAGTTAGAGTATAAAAAAGTAAAAAGAAACAAGAGACAACAGGATGAGGTCTTTAGCAAAACAGCATATGTCAGATTTATTTTAATATAACTCTTTTGAATTACATGCAGATTGTGTTTTTACATGCAGTTCTTACTGGGATATTTGTGTTTCCACAGATTTTTTTTTTATCTGTCAGTTATATCATTTGCTTTCTTAAAATATTAAGTTTATAGTTACATAACTAAAAATCCATCTTTAGAACAAAAATAGCTTCTAGCCACTTAATAATTTATTATTTGTACACCCAACAAGTTGAATAAAAACATTAGCACTTTGGGCAGACTTCTATTCAAGGTCAATTCCTATTTACCAAATATAGTCAAATGTAATGATCAATCACTGAAAAAAATAGAGCTACTGTGAAACTATTATGTGAAAAATTAAAAAAAAATGAAAATTTACGGTTGTGATGGTGGAATGTTTTTTCTTTTCTGTAAACTCTACCTACCAACAAACATTAGGACACCTTTTGAGGAATGAGGAAGGGATTAGGGAATACATGTTGGCAATTATAGTACAATAGCCACATCCATTTCATTGTGCTACTGAAAAAAGAAGGCATTCTAACACTTAGGTGATAGTTTGGTGGCAAGAAAACTGGAGAAGTCCATCAGAAAGATTTCTTGGTGTATATTTGTTGCTTATCAATTCTCTCCTTCCCTCCCTCCTTTCTTCTCTCCCTTCTTATTTCACTCCCTTTTTGTCTCATTCCCTTTCCTGTTCCCTCCCTCCTTTGCTACCTTCCTTCCTTTTTTCTTCCTTCGCTTCTCTCACATCTTCCATTTTCTTCTAATGAATAGCTTTGTTCAGATATCATTGACATTAACTTATACATCTTTAAGATATACAACTTCACGAAGAGGTAGGCATGGGAGGTAGGGGGAAGGGAGAAACGTTGGCTGATAGCTACAAAGTTTCCATTATGCAAGATGATTAAGTTCTGGAGACCTAATATACAGAATGGTGACCAAAGTTAAAACACTCTAGTGTTTGCTTAAAATTTGCTAAAAGGATAGGTTTTGTAATGTTCACACAATGTGCATATACAACATTGGTGAGCCAAGCAGAGATACATATCTGGACTGTGGTGATTCATACTTTCTTTAGCCCACCTTCCTGGTGTGTCTGCTATAGTCTAAGCACTCAGAGTGCAGGGAGATCAAGGAGCTAATGTGTCCCCCTTGCTGAGGTTTACACTTAAAAATACGGTATCTACACTGCTGTTCTCATTTTCTTCATGCTTGCTGTCAACCTTCATTAGTAATGTAGGCTACTGTAGACTAGTTCTACCTGTTTCCCCGGATGTCAACGTTTTCTATTTTTTTTTTTAGCGTTTGCTAAATTAATTTTTCCAATATGTTATCAGCTGATTTTTCTGCACACCAAGGAAGATAGTACTACCTGACTCATATAGTTACTGTACAATGAAATAAAACCTACAAGTAAAGACTTACTGCAGTAAGAACGTATTAAATGGGTCTATGTTATTTATACACCTCTGTTGTCTCCTTCTCCACAAGGGAGTAATTCCTCATTCATCTCTCACTGGAACTTCTCTGAGGTTTTAGTCAGACCTGGCATAGGACACATTAGCACAGCTCTGTTTAGTTTAGACTTTATAGTATAATTGGCTTCCTATTATAATACATACACAAAATGATTCAATCTCTCCAAAGAATGATCTTTCTCATATCAGTATGTGCCATCTTGAATACTAACAGCTTGGAATCAAATTGACGCGCCTGCTTAGCCACAAGGAGTGGTAGCCATTCTCTACACCAGAAGAGCAGCTGTTATCCTACGCCTTAGGAAGTACTTTAACACTAAGAACTGAAGGCCTAACTCAGCTACCCACATCAAATCCCAGCACGGAGCCAAAAACTACTAGACAGAAACAAAAGCCCACTTAATCTGTCCTGCCAGAATTAGGAAAACTTTTCTTTAGATTTTGACTTAGATTCTTTAAACCTAGACTTCTGATAAACTGTGGGAGGTTCAAGGAAGCCAGATGTGTTAGTCTGTTTCCTATTGTTGGAGCAGAGAACCTGCGGCTGGGTACTGTGTAAAACAATGAGGAGAAGTTCAAGATCAGAGAGCCACGTCTGGTGAGGGCCTTGTGCTTCTATTGTAACACAGCATAAATCAGAAGGGCACAGGCCACAGAGACAAAGCATAAGAGACAGCCTTGCCCCATAGCAGCCTGCTCTGAGGTAGCCAGTCTAGTCCCAAGAGAATGGCACTGAACCATTCGTGAGAGATTCATTCCTATGACCCAAACATCTTCCACTAGGTCCCATCTCTTAATATGGCTGCATTGATGAATTAAAGTTCTACTATTAGAACTTTTCAGACACACACTCCAAAGTGGGAAATATAGTCTACCACAAGCCTGGTTTTGTGTCTGTCTCCTGTCTTGTATAAGGTTGTTTTGACCTGTCAGAGGGAAACCAAAGGCAGAGAACAAAGGCTCTGGGCCAGAAAGTACAGAGAAGAAATCTTACTTCCATTCCTTCTTGATTGTGCAAATGTGATCCAGTGAACCTCTCTGAGCTTCTGTGGGCTCATTCTAAAAGGAGGCATCGCTGGTCACAACCAGCTTCTTTGGTCATCTAATTTCAGAGAGGTGTGGTCCTTTCCATCAGAGCAAAGAGCTCAGTTGTGATTATTTACTCCAGGTCAACTCCCTCTAATCTGTGTGAAAGCAGGGAGACCGAGTTCCCATATTGTATTCTTAACTATTTATTGCTGAACAGAGGAATGAAGGACTTTTTGTGTTTTGAGGATTTCATGAGATAACTTACAGGGGGATTTATAGAGCCTTCTTTGCCTTCTATCTCCAAAGTTATGCTCATCAAGTGCCTGAAGTTCCAGTATTGCTTCTACATTTATAGAATAAGATGTACATAATAGACATTCTGCAAATATGTAGAGAAACTGAAAATGAGCAAATCAAGGACTATAGATGCTTATTCATCAAATCAACCAATTCAGCCAAAATGCCAATTTGCATCCAGTAATTGGGATGGATGATACACAATAGGCTCTGGCCATGGAATAGTGGCCAGAGAGAACTGGTTGATTTTGTAAAAACTAGTAGTCTCAATTTCTATTTGGAGGCGGAACTGATTACTGACAATGTAGAGGGATTACATGGATTTGTGTCAATTATATCCTAGACAAGATTGTGTCTGAGGAGGCAGGGAAAAATGCTGCTCAGGAGTGCTGGGCAGTTTACTTCATTTCATCCAACCAACTCAGTATTTCAGCTGTGGGTGATTTTCGGTCCCAATTATGTAGTTGATTGCTTTAATTTTTTTTTTTTACTTCCTTGTGCATGTCTAGACATCATTAGAATTTATAGAAAAGATGAGAGAATTTAAGTGACAAGCTCATTTCCACAGTTCAGGACTTTATGAAGAGAATAACTCGAGGAACTTAGTCCTTTCTAAAACAATTCAAATAAAACAAGCCATATGATATATATATCAGTTGAAGAAAAGGTGTCTGGCTTGCCAGCCAGTGGATATGGGATAAATGAAGAAATAAAGTTGCAGTCAGTTTTTGTGATGGCCTTCAGGACATGCCTCTTTAGTCTTGTTATTTTAAAGCGTTATCTAGACATAATGAAGTCTGGTTTTGGTTATCCTGGAATTTGAACTCAGGCCCTTGCACTGGATAGATCAAGTGTCCTACCACTTGAACCCTGTACCCAGACCCTTTTTGCTTTCATTATTCTTGAATAAGGTCTCACCTTTCCCCCACGATGTCCTGAACCAAAGCCATAATCCTTCTATTTACACTGTGTGTGCAGCTGGAATGACTGGTGTGCATGACCGAATCCAGCTTTTTACTGATGAACTTTTTGCCCTGGCAGACCCTGAACCACAATCCTCCTGATCTCAGCCTCCCCAAGAATTATAGGGACCAGCCACTGTGCTTCGCTAACAATCAAAATATTTTAATGGTTGCTCTATAACATGATCTAAAGCGACTCAGAGTGGACTGCGTGCCTTTGGTATTTTTCTTCAAAGCTGCCTTCTTTTTGTGCTCTTCTTACTTTGTTGCCTACTCTGCTCTTCCCGAACGTGCTACTCTCAGCTATGCTTTCTTAAAGATTAAAAAAAGGATGGAAATGACACAAACTAAACACATCAAGTGCCTCATGAAAAATGTTTTTTTTTTAAAAGTACAAACCTGTTAAGAATGTAAACCATAGGTTATTGTTGACAGTTAAATATACTTGTAGGTTTTTCTAAACCACACCAAAGGTTATTTTAGCTTTAGCAGAGTCAGCTCTGTTGGCCTGGTCTCAAGTTTTGCATCTGGGTGTTTGCTTGTTTGTTTTGGTTCCTTTATAAACTGTAAAATAAACCTGAAGGACTTAAGGGCACATTTGAGTGTGATTTTATATATCATTTGTTGGCACATTCAAAGTTTAAATGAGACATTACTACAATAAATACTTGCAATAACCAATTTATCAGAGAACAAGATTTATTTTGGCTCACCATCTTGAAAGTTCCAGTCTATGACTGATTGTCTGTGTTCCTCTGGGTGTGTTACAAAAGAAGCATGCAACAGAGCAAAACACCAGAATTGCCAGGGAGTGAACGAGAGGAAAAGAAGAGGTTGAGGTTGCAGTCACCCTGCCAGAATGTTCCCCAATGGCATAAAGACATCACACTAAGTTTTACCTCCTATGGACTCCATTACCTAAGCCCCACCTTGGGAACCAAGCCTGTAAACATACAGACCTGTTGGCTGACATTCAAGATCCAAACTAGAGCACATTTATTTTATTGTATGAAATGAAAGGTGAAATTGAATTCTAAGTGATTTTTTTTTTAAATAGTAAAATTTGCCAAGAGGCTAGCATAAGCCTGTAATCCCAAAGACTCAGGAAGTAGAGGGAGGAGACTTCAGTCTAAGGCCTAGGTGAAAGTGTGAGATTACAGGCTAGGGACCCAAAAACAAAAACAAAAAACAAAACTAAGGGTGTGGCTCAAGTGGCAGAGTGCTTGCTTAGTAAGGATGACACCTATAGCTCTATCTCCAGTACAGAAGAAAAAGCAAGCAAGAGAAAAAGAGAAAGACAAAAGAAAAATGTTAGGGAGGGATGGAAGGAGAGAGGGAGGGAAAGAGGAAAGAAGGAAGGAAGCAAGGAAGGAAGGAAAACCACTTCTTCTATACATTGTACTAATAGATGCTTGTGGTTAAGGACTAAATGTAAAATTATTGTTGGCAAATAAAATCTAGCATAAAATTTGGCAGCACTGATTTGCCCCAAACCAATGTAGAAATGCGTGGCAGGTGAAGAGCCATATTGTATGTTGACCCACTGTTTTCCAATCCAGTGTATCCTTTCATTCAGAAACATTTGCTGAGTACCTGCTACCTACCAGGAACCAGTGCTGCACTGTCAACTTTAGGAATTGGAAAGTAAAGAGCCCATTGTCCTAATTCTAAGGGCAACTTCTTGTAAGCAAGACAAATGTATGGGTCATTCTCGTCCAGTGTTCTGGTTGCTTTATGAAGAAAACTCCAGGGCTTATGCATCAGTTCCTCTCTCAGGTAGATTCTTTGCCCAAGATAAGAATTAATGAGACTGGTGAATTCATCAGCAATATTCAGAATTAACCATTGAGGTGACTCTGTGGGATCAAGCAACATGGGGTATTTTTCTAGATGGGGAGGCTATAGTCTTCCTAAACCATAATTGATGGAAGGGACACCTACCTCTTGAGTTCAAGGCAGTGTTCATAGCTGTGGTGAAGATGAGTTTCTATGATGAAGACTTTCTGAAGAGTAATAAACAATTTCTGGGTTCCTTGCCAGTTTTCTAGGACTCCTTCCATGCTGTCCCTCACACTTACATGTGATATTTTTGAACAAACAAGAATTAAATTGTATTTACCACCAATAAGATTAACATACAATGCTGGGCATCAGTGGCTCATGCCTGTAATTCTAGCTACTCAGGAGGCTGAGATCTGAGGATCGAGGTTCAAAGCTGGGGCAGGAAAGTCTGTGAGACTCTTATCTCCAATAAACCAACAAAAAAACCAGAAGTGGGGCTGTGGCTCAAGTGGTAGAGCGCTAGCCTTGAGCTGAAGAGCTGAGGGACAGCACCCAGGCCCAGAGTTCAAGCCCCAAAACTGACAAAAAAAAGAATAATATACAAACAACAGCAACCACAAATGTATCTACAGAATACCAGCCAGGGTGTGAGTGTTTGAAGGGTAGGGCTCGTCATTCATCACTTCATTATTCATCAACGAATACAAATGCCTATAGAATACTATCAAAAAATACATTGGACCAAAAAGTTTTAAATTTTCCAGTTTGGGGCCACCTAAAAGAATCACATAAGTTACCTAAAATCATGCGACTCTCTTCCCTATTGTATCATACCCCTGTGACTGTCTTGTAATACCTGCAGATGTAAGTACCTAAACCAACTTGGGAAGGAAAAAAATGTTAAAAAATTGGACTGACGATGAAAGCTGAAAAAAATGTTGAAATTTGGAGAAAATAATTTTTTGTATATATTTTTTATTGTAAAAATACTATACAGAGGGGGTTGCAGTTACATGAGTGAGGTCATAATTTATCAAAAGGAAAAGACATGGAGTCTTATTCTCTGTCACTCACATGGAGAAGCAATGCATTAACTTTGTAGGAAGGGGAATGTAGATACAAATATTTCCTGTAATTATGATTGGATATTTGTTATGCATATTTTGTGACTTGGATGAGTTTATCACCTGCTCTTTTTTTTTTTTTTTTCTTTGTTGTTGATCATGGGGCTTGAACTCAGGGCCTGGGTACTATCTCTGAGCTTTTCTTCTTTTTTTTTTTTTTTTTTTTTTTTTTGTCGGTCGTGGGACTTGAACTCTGGGCCTGGGTGCTGTCCCTCAGCTCTTCAGCTCAAGGCGAGCGCTCTACCACTTGAGCTACAGCGCCACTTCCGGTTTTCTGGTGGTTTATTGGAGATAGGAGTCTCACAGTCTCTCCTGCCCGGGCTGGCTTTGAACCGCGATCCTCAGATCTCAGCCTCCTGCGTAGCTAGGATTACAGGCGTGAGCCACCAGCGCCCGGCTGAGCTTTTCTTCTTAAGGATAAAGCTCTATCAGTTTGAGCCACAGATCCATTTTCAGTTTTTAGGTGGTTAATTGGAGATAAGAGTCTTATAGACTTTCCTGCCGGGGCTGGCTTTGAACTATGATTCTCAGATCTCAACCTCTAATGTGGCGTGAGCCACTAGCACCTGGCTCACTACTCTTAAGTTTTTTTTCGTAAGCAAAATGATGATAATTGTTGCTCCTGCATTTAAGGTTTTCATGAGGATTAAATGGGACAATGTAAGTCTCCACCTTAGCAAAACTCTGGAATATGCAATTGTAAATTAATACTTAAATTATTATGATAAAAGTGACACTCTTGATATTCATCATCAGCAGGTCGTGTATTTCTGACACTACTTATGAGTTTGTCCTTACTGTCTTCTGCTACAACATTCACATACATTTGGAAGTCTACCAATTAGCGCCAAAGTACATTTTCTGAAAGGAAAGGAATCTGTTAAGCATGTCTTCAAAATAAATATGGTGGGGCTAGCCAGTGATATGAGTAAAATCAAATAATGCATGAGACCCATCATGTGATCTTTTTTAGTGACCTCACATAACATAGACTGAAAGTCTCTGAATTTTGTGGTGACAAACTATGTGAACCTATTACTCTGGTCAGTGCAGAGTATCAGTAGGTTATATGAATTCTATTTCTCAAAGGTAATTTCCCTAAGTTAAACATTTTAAAATGTTCAGATCATGTTCAGAATCTTGGGAGAATAAAAATCTCTTCCAAAGAGCCAAGATAAAAATAATATAACCACAGTAATGAAAAATGATAGAGATGACCCATTTATATGTTGCCTACAAGAAATCTGTGGGGTATAACAAAGGTAGTAATTAGAGGGACATTTATAGTAGTAAATGTCATCTTCTTTGGAAAAGAAGAATACTCCCAAATTAATTACACCAGATCCCATAATTAAAAACAAGAAAAATGAGAGCAAATGAAACCCAAAGTATGGAGAAGAGAGAAAATAATGAGTATCTAAGAGAAAAATCAATAAAATTGAAACAAAATTAGTAGAGAAAAATTAATGCAGTCAAAGCCTGATTTGTTGAGATCAATAAAATTTACAAGCCTCTAGCTAGAGGCAAGAACATAGAATAATAAAAGATGACTTATCAATATCAAGAATGAAGTAGGTGTCATTACTGGAGATTGATTCTCATATTAGAAAGAAAATATGGGAAAGGGATGATAGCAATCTAGATACATTGTACTTATAAATTGACATGTTGAATAGTAACCCCTTGTACAACTACTTAAAGATAATAAAATATAATTAATAATAATATATGGGAATTAATAATAATATATGGGAACAACTTTATGTAAATTAATTGCATAACTTACAGCATCGACAGGATCCTTAAAAAAGTTTCCCAAGCTTCATTCCAGATGAAATACATGATCAGACTAACTCTGAACCTATCAGAGAAGATAATTACACAGTTTAAAATCATTCTACAAAGAAAAATAGTAGTAAAATCTGGGCTGGGAAGGTGGCTCAGTGGTAGAGTGCTTGCCTTGTATGCATGAGGCCCTGGGTTCAATTCCTCAGCACCACATAAGCAAAAAGCCGGAAATGACGTTGTGGCTCAAGTGGTAGAGCACTAGCCTTGAGCTGAAGAGCTGAGGGACAGTGCCCAGGCCCAGAGTTCAGGCCCTACGACTGGATCCTCCCCACCCCCCAAAAAAAGAAAAATAGTAGTAAAATCTACCTATTTAAAGAACTACGAATTTTGTCCAAAATATTTCAAAAAATTAAAGAGAATAGATTTTTCCCCTAGAGATCATCCTGGAGGAATACAACCTTGCTCATTTACGATAAGCCAAAGAATAAATGAATTAGTATTGCATTCAACCAGTAAATTTCTAGTGATTTATTTTTTTACAATAGCAATAAGGAATTAATAAAGCTGGTAATAAACATATAAAAGTTTAAACACATTTATGAAAACATCAAAATAAGAAAGTCACACACATAAAAGTCAAATATTACTAAAATGAAATTAAAGACCTAAATGAATGAAATGCTATATGGACTAAGAGTCTCAATATTTTTAAGATAACAATATATTACAAATTGAGCTATGAATTCAGTGGGATCCCAAGCAAAATTCTGTGAGAACTTATAAAAATTGAAAATCTAGTTCTCCTACTTATTTGAAAATGTGGAGACTATTATGGTTCAAGTAGCTTTCAAAGGTAGAACAAACTGGGTGACTTAAACTATATAAGTTTGAGATTTTATTGCAAAGTACAGGCATGAAATCAATGTAGTATGGATTCACTTATGCATTGTTAGATGAATGTATTGAAAGGAGTAACTGAGAAGTAGAATCATTATTTGTGGTCACTTTAAGTTTTAAAAGTTACCACTAATATATTTCAGTGGTAAAGTGCTTGTTTAACATCTATAAGGCCCTGAGTTTGATCTCTAGTACCACAAACACCCTTGACAGGTAAAATTGTATAAAAGGCTAGTGTGGAAAGACTAACAAATCGTGCTAGCAAAAGCTGGTTATCTACTTATAAAAAGTTAATCTACACTTGGATTTAGGCCTTGCACTGTATATAAAAACTAACTCAAAATGGATCATGTACCTAAATTGCAAAACCTAAATATATACAATTCTAGCAGATAATATAAGAAAAAGTGTTTTGAGACTTTGTGGAGATCTTATAGGACTATCTCAAGTTTGATCCAAAAACTTGATGTATTAGTGTTTGCCAAAATTAAGATTTCTGCTCTATAAAAAGCACAGTTAAGAGAACAAAACAACACTTTTTCTGAATGAAAATATTTTCAAGTTACATACCATATGAAGAATTTACATCATATGAAGAACTCCTGAAAGTTAACAATAAGAAACCAAATAATTTGACTAAAGGCAAGGCAAACAGACATACTACATCAAGAATGCTGGATAGTAAGAAAGTATTTGAAATTATGCTCATTAGAAAAATGCGAAATAAAAGCATAATGAAATACTACTCTGTATTTATTAGACTGTATAACTTGAACAAATCAATCTTACCAAATGAAAACAAGTCTGCAGAGCAATCAAAACTCTTGTTTACTCCTTTCGTGAATGTCAAATGGCTAATGACTTTGCATCACAGTTTGCCAATGCTGAAATTTAAACATATCATATGACCCAGCCATTCTAACCCTAGATATTTATACATTATAAATAAAACCATAATCCATATTTATGTAGAAATGCTTATATCTCTCTAATTTATAAGAGCCTAAACCACAAAATAATCCAAAATTATTCATTAACTCACAGATAAACAATTGTAGTATGTCTATATAATGAAATTGATGCAGCAATAAGGGAATTAACTTCTGATACACACCATGACAGAAATAGATCTTAAAATAATTATCCTAAGCAAAATTAACCAAATGTAAAATGGCATGCTGTATAATTCCATTTATAGAGAAAATGTGAAGCAATTGATAGCAAAGGCTTCATTGTTTGCTTGGTAATAGACAGTAGTAGGGCAGAAACAATAGAGAGGAACTAAAATGGTGCCAATGGGGGGGATAGTTTTTAATAAAATCTTAATATTGATGATAGTTTCACCAGTGTATATTAATAGTACACTTTAAACACATCCAATTTGTTGTGTGTTAATTACTTATCAATGATATTTAAAACACCTCCTTTGACCTAAGGAGGAAAAGTCTTTTACCTGTCAGAGCAGGTTGTTCACCAGCTATTGTGGAACCCAGGGTTGATCAAGGCCATGAAAGTCCTCTGAGCTCTAGTTCTGGGAAGGAGTATTAAAGTGAGCACCGGTGGGCATGGCTGTGGATGTACCTTCCCTCCCCATAGAAACAATTTTCTCCTTCATTCTTTCCGTGTTTGGTCTTAGTGATACTCAGGACCACCTAAGAGGGTTTCCTTCTGTGTATCTTCCATTCTCTCCCCTTTCAAATGTTAAGGTGGTCTTTACTATTTTAATTTATGTTTGGATTTTCTGCTTTAAATTTACTAATTTGAATGACTACAGTCTCCTGCAAGGAAAGACAGGCAAATTAAAGTAGATGTTCCTGTCAGTATCACCTAGGTGGCTATTGTTTATACACAGGCCGTGGGCAGCATGTTGAATGTCAGTTATTCACAGCAGCAAAAAGGTCACAGAACCAAAGACAAAGTCCAAACCGCATCTGGAGACACCCAGCATCATAACTAGAAGTTAGGTGTGAGGATGAAATTTATCATCTTAGAAATAAGGGTTGGGATGCTGGGGAGGGGAAAATATGGTGGTTATTACATAGTTTAGTCATAAATAGGGACAAGTAGTATGGAAGGACCTTCAACATTTTTTAGTGTTATCTTTAAATAGTTGTACAAAGGAGTTGCGATTTAATAAAGCAGTTTATGAATTCAGTATATCTTGATCAGTGTTATCCCTTTCAACATTCTCGCCCCTCCCTCCCTTACCCACCCCTTTCTCTACTCTTCTTAGTTTTGTAGGATATACGTTGGATTCTTATTTGCATTTTCCCTTTCTTCTCTTCATTTGTCTACCCTGTTTCCTTGACCCCACTCCACCCCTTTAGAATACCCACTTCCTGGTGTTTTATTTTGGTGAACTTTGATTTTGACTTGCTAAGGACTGAGAGCTCCCTTGAATCTACCATATTTCAGTTAGTACATTTGTATATATTTGCCTACCACCCAACATATTTACTTATGAGTTTGGAACTTCCTTTATCAAAGTGTTGATTGCATGCTGCACTCATGAATCATCTGGGTCAGAAGACACAGGAGACGAGACTTATAATAGTAGATTCGGGAAATGCTTTTAATTTTCTACTCACTGAGTAACTGAAGTGATTCATCTTAGTCTAAAGACTTCGGCTGGAGTCAATGACTTTTCTGAGTTTTTCATTTTGACAGGTTGTCAGACAGGATATTATTATTAAATACGCCCTCCTCCTCCCCCTCCTCTTCCTCCTCCCTCTCTCTCTCCTTCCTTTTCCTCTTCCTCTTCTTCTTTTGTTTGTAGAAATAAATTATCTCATAACTGTAATAGGAGAAAGAGACCAAAAAGAGAACAAGAAGAGAAAAAAAGGATGGGAAATAATTTAAAATATTTAAAGATATGCATAGTGAAGTGTGTCATATAAATGAAATACTCACACTGGAAGAGTGTCCCTCTGATAAGGATGGATCTTGCATTTATAAGGCCAGAAGACCAGCATTATATGCCTTCTTTACTAAGAATAAAATACTTAAAAAATTCAGGACCTACTATCATCTCAAAGTTTGAAATTTAAAAGTGATAAAGATTAAAAATACAAGCCAGGCGCCGGTAGCTCACGCCTGTAATTCTAGCTACTCAGGTGAGGATCGCGGTTCAAAGCCAGCCCCGGCAGGAAAGTCTGTGAGACTCTTATCTCCAATAAACCACTAGAAAACCAGACGTGGCGCTGTGGCTCCAGCGGTATAGCCTTGAGCAGAAGCTCTGCATTATCCCAATTAGTTGTAACTTTGGTTTGGCAGACATAAGTGGAACAATCACAATTTTACAGGAGACACTATCTTTTCTACCTTGGTTCCAAAGAAAGAAGGCGAAGTTGTAGGAAAACCTCAAATCCTTCATTGTTCTTCTGGGTTGTTGCTCTGTTGCTCTGTTGTGGCCAATGGTTCTCTAACAATGTGCTTACTGTAGCTTTCTCAGGGTGAAGGAAGAGGTAGAAACATTTTTTTAAAAAAAATCTCATAACCTTGGAATGTTAAAAATGTTTTTATTGTAATGTTGCCTGAAATGTTCAAATAAAGCTACATGTGTACTACTTATCTTTTTAGCTGTCAAGATATAAGACAAAATTTCAATACCAACAAGACTTTAAAGTCAGTAAAATTCCAATGGACTCCATCAGTTCGATGTAACCCATTATGCTGTACTTCAAGAACAAAATTGGATATTACAATGGAACAGGTGCACAAATTTTTGCTAAGGAATATTCTACAACAATAATTCCTTCTTTGTTATTCAAATGATAGGTACTTTGTGGGATTTAGGGGCAAATGGCAAAGTTTGAAAATCTTGTCTAATTTTTTTTGGAATAGGACTTTGGACAGTTATATTTTTATTATTTTCATTTGTGAAATGGGCATATGAAATAGATAATACTCATCTCCCAGTTTAGTTTTGAGAGGAATTAGAATGTTTAACACATAATAACTGTTAGTTCTTTATTTGGTCTGGCAGTGAGAAAAACTCAAACAGAAACACTTGGCTAGCTTCTACCTTTGTCTAGACTGACCTCAAACTCACTTGCTTCTGGCTCCCAAGTAAAATAGCTGGAATTATAGGCATGAACTACCATGTCTAATTCGAAAGTTTCTTTCTGATAAATGTGCCTCATTAACATTTTCATCCTTTACTTGCTAATGTTTCCAAGAATTTCAATGTATACAATTTAAAACTCTCTACAGTATTGGACTATTGGTCTTCAGCAGTAAACCTGACTTTGTATCATTAAATGAAGTAAATCAATATGCTGCTGTGTTTTCATTGCAAATTGGTAGAGTCAGACGAGAATTCCAAGTATAATAATTCCAAGTATAATAAGAGCACACATGTTAATAACTAAGACTTTTTTGACGTAATTATTTAAGTAGTCTGCTTAATCCCTTATTAAGAAATTAAGAGTGAAAAAGCTAGTTATAGGCTTCAAATCTAAGAATACTTCGCATATAATTTTTCAAAATTATTCATCAATTATTTGAGCATTTAAGCAACAAAAAGTCCATCTTAACTGAAGCAGAGTCAATGGAAGGACCACGGAGTGGGGGACCCCCAAGAATTCAAATAAATGTGAAACTCCAAATATGAGTCAGTGCACTTTCCCAAGGTTTAAAAATTACTTTAGCAAAATTTTCTGATGTGCTCAAGCAAAGAAAACAAAATTCTAGGTGTTAACTAATCTGATATTCAGCCAGAATGGAAGCTACTTCAGGTCTTATGCAATCAAAACTTGGTGCAGTTCTTTGGCTGGGTGAGAATAAGAACTATTAATAAACACAAAATTAGGAACAATTACTTAAACTACCCCTGAGTGCCATGGTTGATTTATTTAAAGAAAACTTTTTGTCTTTTTCTTTTTATCTGTTAGTGAAAGAGTGCCAAGAAGCCCTCAGGGTGTTCACTGAAGCTACTCAAGAAATAAGAAAAAAAAAAATTAAAAATCAAAATAAAAAGGTGAAAGAAGTGGAGATTAGGAAGAACGTCTGATCTCCAAAGCTTAACTCTGTTGGGAAGACTAGAAAGTATTTTCATTTGGCCAAGCATTTATTGAGGTTCAAATACAAAGCAAGATAAAAGTCTTCTTTTGGAAAAAGTTGGCATTCACATTTTATAAAAATGAGAATGCTGAGGTCCCATTGCCCTCTTTCATTCATGGAATGTTTCCCCTTTGTACTGTTTACCACAACTAATCAAACATTTATTCCTGTGTGCTTTTGCTAAGTCCTAAGTGCTCTGAGGGGAAAGTGGTTCTCTTCCTTTACTTGCCTGCTGAGGCTCAGCAAAATGGCTGCCACCTCAATATGTCTAGCAAAGATTCACTGCATCAGTGAACGAAGCAAACAAAGTGACAATTGACTCCACACCCATGATTCCCAGAGGATGTTTATTTTAGCAATTAAGAAAAGCCACACAAGATTTTGTGGAAAAGGATGAAAATCACCAAGATGAGAACAGAGGCTCTTTATTCTGAGCTGGCAAGGGCAACAGCCACTATTATTTACATATGTCTAAGACTCAGAGGCAGAGAAGAAAGCAAGAAAGCTTTATACTAGAAATAAAAGGATGGCTTTGGGTATATCCTGATTGGACCTATCAGCCTGGGATATGTGAAGACAAGCTTAGAAGTGGAAGGCATATTTTTAGCTTCCTTTGGTTGGTCCTGAGTTGGGAGAGGAGATAAAGTTTCTGAGAGCTGGTAGTGATTGGCTGAGTCTTGTCACTTTCTAGGCTAATTACTGTAGAGGTCATGGTTTGGCTTCTCTGGTTGGTTTCTTGCTGGCAGAAGTTGTGGGTCAGAGTTCTATCATACATGGCCTGGTCATTGTCCAGTTGTATATTCAGTTACTTTTCTTAGTATTCCTCCAATATATGAGGATTTTAAGATCTCATTTTCTGTGCCCTATGCTCAATTTTTATCGCCAGCATCAGCTATGTGGTGGGTATTTAATAAATAATTGGTGGATGATGTGAAGAGATCGGAAATCTAGTATTTTGGACACACACACTGGTATAATGTACCTAAAATCAATTTTCACTGATTGTTTTTGCCCTTTAAAAAAGTGTGGCTACTAGGATTAAATGGTGGTTTCGGCTATACTTCTATTGGTAATGTTGACTTGAGGTGACTGTTTTGTGAATGTTTATATTCCTTTGTAAGAGTAATAAGACAAGTATTTTTTTTCTTTTCAGTATTGGGGTTGGATCTCAGGGCAGTGTGCTTGTTAGACAGGAGCTCTCTTGATTAAGCCACATCACCAGCCTCTTTTGCACTAGTTACTTTTGAAATAGGGTCTTGCTCTTTATTCAAGCTGTCTGGATTGTGATCCTTTAGTTTATGTTGGGAAGACAGGCATGAATTTCCATGCCCAACATTTTCTATTGAGATTGGGGGGCAGGATCTTATAAACAAACACTCCCTCCTCAGGTTTTCTTGAACTATGATCCTCCTGATGTGCTCAGGTGTGAGTCACTGTGCTTGGTTGCATGTATTTTCCACAACCTGTTTGTTCCTCATTGGCCCAGCATAAAAGTATTTGACTGAGCTAGAAATAAACCTATACATCTATTTATTCACCAATTTTTAATTGATGTTGCTCTATGCAGACAATAAGCTAGGGGTTACTCACTATTGAACAGCTCCCAATTACTGCCTTTGGTCACTTTGGGAGATGGAAAACTTAATTGATGCCATGTGTAATAGGCATACATAACTATTTAAATCTAATGACATTTCTCTAAAAACATTTACCTGGCCTAATTCTCACAACTATGTGCCAACAATGCTATTATTAACTTCTCAAAACCCAAATAATCTGTAAATTCATCTCAGGAAGAGTGCTTCCACATAATCAGGCACTAAGATGCATTTCGATGCTGAATGTTTGTTAGTATTTTTCTCCAGTTCTGTCTGAGCTCTGTGACCTTGGTAAGTGCTGAACCCTGTGGGAATCACAGTTTCTTTCTTCATAAACTGGGCTTACCTCATGAGATTGCTCTGAGGCTCAAACAAGTTAATATGTGTGAAAAAACAATATAAATATCAAGGGTAATTATGGTTATTATTAGAAACAATTATGGTCATTAGGTTAAAATGAGGGTACTGGGAACAAGAGCTGTTTGGAGATCTAGATAATAATTTTTACTTTGTATAGAGTCTAATAGGACTTAGCATAGGGTAAATAAAGAAGCATAAAAATACAAAGCATAATCGATGGTAATAAGACAGAACCTTTCTCATACTTCCAAATCATTTATTTCAAGCTGTTTTTAGGACTGAAGTGAACTAATTGGATGAGAGAGAGCTCTCAGGAAGAAATTGCTTCCTGCCTGCCTTTGTGATTCAAGATATGTCCTGAGGTTTTATTCCTTTCAAAGATCAACATGGAAAAGGAAAATCCTTGCTTGCTAACTCAGGTGGCTTCCTGATAAGTTTTAGTTCTTTTTCTTCATTTAGGCATAAAAAGATAATAGCATCCCTGGGACTAGCACTGGATAGAGAAAGAGTAGATGTAAATGACTGGTCCATGGCTATGTGAAGGATTGGCCTCCATTAAGCCGCCATAGTCTATAGGGTAGCCTCACACTGAGTATGGCTGTCCAATGCTTGATACATGGAGGATCTGGATAGAATGGACAGTCACTGTGAAGTACTGTTTGATTTCAAAGGCTTAATATTAAAAAACGGAAATATGCAATTTATTGTATTTATTTTTTATTTTACATTGGCCTATGTTATATTGTTTTGGATATATTGGGTTGAAATATATAAAAATATATATATAATATATAAAAAATTAATTTCAACCAGGTGCTGGTGGCTCATGCTTGTGATCCTAGCTACTCGAGGAGGCTGAGATCTGTGGATCATGGTTCAAAGCCAGTCTGGGCAGAAAAATCTAGAAGACTCTTCTCTCCAACAAACTACCTAAAAACAAGCCAGAAGTAGAACTGTGGCTCCAGTGGTAGAGTGATATCCTTGAGCAAAAGAAGCTCAAGGACGGTGCCCAGACCCTGAGTTCAAGCCTCAGGATTGGCACAAAAGAAAAATAAATTTCACTTTTGTTTCTTCTTTCTTGAATGTGGCTACTGGAAAATGTAAAACTACATGCATGCCTTGCATTTGAGGCGCCCATTCTCTTGCTACTGTGTAGAGTACTATAAGATATAAAGTGCTTTAAAAAACCTGGATAGGCTTTGGATCCATTTCCTCTCTCCACATTCATTCTTCCTATTCCTTTCTTCCAAAAGGCACTAACTCAGAGGATAAAGAAACTCTCTTGGTGATTACCTGGAAAGGACTAATTTAATTTTCTCTTCCACTACATAATTCCATTTAAGTACCTTGCTTGACCACAAATCTGTACCACCAGGAGGCCCTCTGACAGAAACAGATTTAAGCCCCCTTTCTTCCTCCAATGTACCCCCTTTGCCCTCACTAGGAAAAAGCAATAAAATCAAAGAACAGGGATTTGTGGATCTCTGTTTGAAGGTTAACAGAAGGAGGAAAGATGTTCAGAATGATTTAGAATTACTCAGAATGAAGTTCTGGGTTTACAGGGCTTTGTGCACATGATGTTATAGGAATGGTGGTAGGCACTGGGGACAGGGCAGAAACCCCTTCCTTCATTCAACTTATGTTCTATTATGAGGAGACAGGCAATAAATAAGATGCTAAATAATAATTTTCATGGAGGTCCTGTGATGACTCTTTCACAGATGTAAAATGGGCACATGCAAAAATTACATTCAACTCATTAGTCAACAAGTTAGCAGTAAGATTGTTAAGACAAAGCTAACGATCACTCAGATTAGGCACATAGTCAGTATTAGCGTAAGATTGCACCCAAAAGAAAAACCATGAGGTTACAATTGCCATTGCGTGCTTCAGAATACACCTGTGGGTTGCTAAACTTTCTTGTGTTCAAAGTTCTTCCAATGTTGCTATTAAGAGGGATATATACATATACATGTATGGATATATCTACATATGTATCTACTTCTATTCATACTTGTATATATATATAAATGTTTTAAAATTTTCTAACACAAAAACAACAATAGGAATTGTCAACTGTGTTTCAGACTGGCTGTGCCATGATAACTACTCTGTCTTAAGGGACCAAGACCCTGCAAACAAAGTTTTTTTGTTTTGTTTTTTTCCCCCCTTCGGTCATGAGGCTTGAACTCTGAGCCTGGGCTCTGTCCCTCATTTCTTCAGCTCAAGGCAAATGCTCTACCACTTGAGCCACAGCGCCACTTCTGGTTTTCTGGTGGTTTATTGGAGATAAGAGTCTCATGGACTTTCCTGCCCAGGCTGGCTTTGAACCGTGATCCTCAGATCTCAGACTCCTTAGTAGCTAGGATTATGGCATGAGCCACCAGCGCCCCGCTCAAAGTTTTTAAGAAAGGACACATTTTCATTTTACTGTACCAGAAAATCTAAGAGAAAGCGCGCGGGAAATCTACAATCCACTTTCATTTATTTAGCTGCCATAGTTCTTTAAAACCGTCTCCGGTACCTGTGTGGGTTTATGAGTTCATGGTACTCTGCCCGGGTATTGCTCCCTGGGAATCTTTTCTCCTTTGACAACTGGAGCATTTATCTGTGTCAGCAACAGAGTCAGTCCTCACCATTCAGAGTCTCATACTTGTGAACTGGCTTGCTCCCTAAAATGTATTTGTACCTCTAATGCCAAGACTTGTGGTCCTTTTGTCATCCTCTCTGGAGACATACAGAGGGACAATACTTGACTTGTTTGATATACACCACCCAATATGAGGTCAAACAGGACATCGTTCTGGCTTCTTGTTTCAGCTTTCACAGTGTGCATGAGTGTCTTTTCATAGTCCATTTAGTGCCATATTTCTGGGAATTTTTTATTGTTGATTTCATTGCTTAAAGCGGCTCCCAGGTGCTGAAGTGCTGTCTGATGTTCTTAAACCCAGAAAGGCTGTGATGCACCTTCTGGAGAAAATATGTATACTGGATAAACTTCATTCAGGCAGGAGTTATGGTGCTGTTGGCCATGAATTCAATGGTAATGAATCAACAATACATATGAGGTAAAGTGTCTTCCCCTATGACCCAGCAATCCCACTTTTGGGCATTTACCCAAATGTTCACAAACAAGACCACACTAAAGCTACCAGCACGACTATGTTTATTGCAGCATTCTTTACTATAGCTAAGATATGGAACCAACCCAGATGCCCCTCAGTAGATGAATGGATCAAGAAAATGTGGTATATATACACAATGGAATTCTATGCCTCCATCAGAAAGAATAACATTGCCCCATTTGTTAGGAAATGGAAAGGCATGGAAAAAATTATACTAAGTGAAGTAAGCCAGGCCCAAAGAAACATAGGTCCCATGGTTTCCCTTATTTGCAATAACTAGTATATGTATGAGTCAAGCAGAAAAGGTCAGATAAGTTGATGTTAGGGAAATGAACCCTAAGATATGTATTCAAATGTTTTTTTCTTTCATGTGATTGTTTCTAACACATTTATAAGATTATTTCTTTGTTGCTTTGTATGTCCCTTCCCCACTGTATAACCCCTGCTTTCACTGTATTTGATATTGGTATAATTTGTGGAGGGAAGGGGAAAAACAAATCATTTAAATAGGGATACCGGTGGACCCACTGCAACAATGAGATACAAGTCGTTATGTTGAAAACCAACTTTACAACTTTGGTGGTGGTGGGGGGGAGGATTGGGTAGGGGAGGCAGGGGGAGAATGGGAAGGGGAAACAAAGGAGGAGGCTACAATGCTTGATAAGAAATGTATTCATTATCTTGCCCATGTAATTGTAACCCCTCTGTACAGTATTTTCACAATAAAAATAAAACAGCAACAGAAGACAGAAGGAAAAAGCAAAAAAAAAAAAGCACAAATGAACTAAAGTCACATGTTCATGAGTTGACAAAAATGTGATAGAGGCGTGCAGGAACTTAACCTACCATTTCTTTAGGAGCAATGGCTCAGTGCTTGCCAAGTCAGTGTTTGTGATAACTGCAGGATATAATTACTGTGGAAAACAGGGAATAGTTAAATGTAGTTTATATATCTTTAGGTTCTAGGGGAGGATAAACCTCAATATATATCTGTTTAATAGAATGGTAAGAGTTCACTTACTGCAAACCAGGACAATGATACAGAACCCAGGGGAAGAAAAGAGTTTATTAGGCCTAGTTTGGGGGATGTTTTTTCTCTTGGTTGGTCGGGGAAGTTAGGACATTGTAGAAAAGTCTGAACACAGCAAAGACTGTGGCTAGGAAAATGGAAGTGACTCTGGAATGAATGGATTACATTTCTGGCTAGGCCCGCCACTATTTCAATGTATTATTTTGGTAAGAGAATATATTTTACCTCTTTAGGCCTCAGTCACGTTGTATGCCATCTGAGGCAACTCGCTAGCTTGATGTTTAAGGGTTTGTGAGCTTAGAAAGTGAAGAGAGGGAACCAGCATTCTTGAGATGAAGCCAAAGCAGCATTCCATGAACTCTGCTTCCCACGAGACCCAAGTGCACAGGTAGAGAAAAACCACAGGAGTTTTCCTGTCTGAATTCTGCCTTCCCATGATTGCACATTACTCGACAGTCCATGGACTGTTCCTCAGAGGATGTGTGTTCTGATCAAACCTTCTGATACCTGAAGGGAGCCATTTCTGCAGACATCGAGACGTGCATTGAGTCATTTTCATTGGCAAGTGGGTAGTTCAGGTCAAAATGGAGTATTTTCAAAGCTCAGTATGAATTCCCAAAACAGCAATAAATCACTCAGAAAGTTATGTGCTCATTTGCACATGGCTTCAAATTACTGAGTTAGCCAGCTGAGGGCACGCATTATGGTTTTTTAGCATATGATTTTTTATTTCTGGTGTTCTGATCATCCAGTAATTAGTGGATGCAGATGAAATTACATGCTACTGCCATTGCCTCAGATGGTCAGGTTTTCAGGGTGCCAACTCCCAGCTCCTTTGGAGTTGACATAAATATTATGGAAGCAAAAAATTATAGTCATTTGCAGGGAAATCATGTGTTTAATTGCCAAGCGAAGCAGAGGAAAAATAGCAGAAGCACGCATCATGTATCAGTTAATGTGAGTGCATTATTGCACGTTGCAAAGGGGTCTAAGAGGACTTTTCAATAGCAAGATGAAAACAAAACTATTCTAAAAAATGCCATCTGTGAAGCCTCCAGATATGTCTGACTGGCTCATTTCCTTTCAAAAATAGTCCCTGCATTCCAAAAGATGTTAATAATGAATGGAAATAACCATGGAATAAAAATGGACCAGGGTTGATGCAGTGGGGCCTAATACAAGCAGTTGCTGTTGAAATGAACAGGGAAAGGAGGATCTAGCAGCCACATTTGCGCTGATATTTCAGTTTTTGCTGCAGATGGCACTTTAACACAACATAAAACTCAACTCTTACATATATTGTGACGATCAGTGTACTATTTTGTTAGTTAATCTAAAATCAGAATCGAATTAAAATTTATTTCTAAATAAATACTACTTGAAAGAAAACATATTTTCTTGATTTCTCTTTTTTGATATTTAGAAGACTTTCCATAACTCTGTATGGTTTTATAGGAGACCTAAGTCAATCAAACTTGAACATACAATTATTATCTTAGTTTAATATCATATTTCTCTCTCTCTCTTTTTCTCTCATTGGTCATGAGGCTTGAACTGAGAGATTGGAGGCTGTCACTGAGCTTTTTTTCCTCTAAGCTAGTGCCCTATCACTTGATCCACAACTCTGCTTCCAGCTTTTTGATGGTTAATTGTAAATAAGAATCTCATGGACTTTCCTGCCCATGCTGGCTTCAAACTGCAATTCTCAAATCTCAGCCTCCCGAGTAGCTAGGATTACTGGTGTGAGCCACTGGTTCCTGGCTTACTTTGTGGATTTTGAAATTAGCATTTCATGGATCACTGTGATTATTTTTTTTTCTTTTAGGAGAATCTTTTTAGGGCTATCTGTATTCTTTGCATACATATTTGTGACTAAAGTAGGAATAATGATAAGAATTCTATCTCATGATGTGAGATTATCATTGACCAACAGCCGATGAAATACTACCAACTGCTCTTGATTTAACAATATCAATTACTGAAATTTCAGTTACAGAGAGATCACTTCATCTTAAGAACCACCGCTAGTAATGCCAGAAGCCCAGGTACAACTCTGTTTTCAGCAGCTTCAGATCCTAGTTTCCAGAGAGGCCACTTCATCTTCTATTACAAACAGCATAGGTTACTGGTTCTCCACAAAATTGATCTTCTACCACCTTACCCTTGACCATGTGTCTCTGATCTCTATCACTTAACACCAGCAACATAGTAGCTAGTGCACCATAGTTTGCCCAGTGGGCTGCTGCAGAAAAGGTTAGCACAACTATAGGCATTGGAGCATCCAAGGATGCATTGACAGCAGGAATTCTACCAGCCACTTAGTGTTCCTACTCCCAGTCACATCACTCATCTCCTAACAACAAATGTCACAAGTGTGGCTACTGACCCTGAACAAATGCTGCCACACAGAATCCTTCAGTCTCAATGCAGAGTCATCTGCCACAGCTTTTGCTGGTGGCCCTTGTACAGCACTCAGGGGTTCAATGACTGAGGCCAAAGGCCTCATTTCAGGTACCTCAACATGCGACACAGCAACCACATTCTCCACCTCTCCACTACAGATGCCTCTGCTACCTCATTTCCTACTGGAGCCCCCTCATTATTCCTGACAAGAACACATGAAATAAAATCATTAATCAACACATCTGAAAATACACCACTTGTAACTCAGGATTGACACATCTGCTTTCTGTATCACTTGATTTCAGCATCACGGCAGCCAGAGTTCTATCATCAGCTCTGCTTCTCTCTGCAGTTTCAAGACAGATCAGAATGTAGCTCATAGGCTCACAATAGCATCCATCTGTAGAAGTATCTAGGATACCTACTGAAATCTATCCCAGAGGGAAGGGACGCCCTTCTGCATGACTCATAGAAGCACCATTTACTCTGCTGCAAGTAAGACCACAATTGCTCAACAGAAGGAAATACTTTCATGAAGGTAAATATCATCAATTATACTCCTGTCAGGAATAATTACCCCATGCTCACAGGACTAACCACCATATCTGTCATGAATGGCTTCAATGAAAAGATTATAGTTATAGTGACAATTATTACTAAAGGTTACTAATCCAGGACTTCCAGGAATCACAGGACCACATATAAATCCCAGTTCCAGGCTGTGAAGGTGGTTCAGTGGTAGGGTGCTTGCCTAGCATTCCTGAAGCCCCAGGTTTGATACCTCAGTACCACATAAACAGAAAAAAAAGCCTGAAGTAGTGCTGTGGCTCAAGTGGTAGAGCACTAGCCTTGAGGCAAAGAAGCTCAGAGAAAGTGTGCAGGCCCTGAGTTCAAGCCCTGTGACAACAACAACAACAACAAAATAAAATCCCAGTTCCACAATCTCTAATTCTCGAATCTTCCATTGAGACAATCTCACTTTTCCAGCATAAGCAAAACTGGAAACACACACGACACCAGCAGCACTGAAAATTCATCACCTACAAGCTTGACTGTGACAAATTTGCCTTTTAGGACATGATCACCCATGAAAACCACCCCAGCTGATGCAACATCTGCTACTAGAGTCCCATATCCGGAGACAGTACCATGACAACGCTTATTCTGGACCAAAGAGCGTTGGTGCATTGATGCGTGAAGAAAGAACCCGAGAAGATTTGTGGGAGGGCCTAGATCTCCTTCTACTTCATTTCATTTTGCATTATTGGTCAAGAAGAACTCACATTTGTTAAAAAATACAATGGAAAGACAAATGCCTCCACTTGTATTGATGCTATAGCTGCAAGTTCGCCAAATTCTTGGTTGACATCATCTTCTAATAGCACACCTGTAGGAATACAAAACTAACTGTCAGACATACTAGTGTGTTTCAGGTGAAGTTCCCTGAGAGGTAGACTCAGAAATAGAGATGTATACAGAGGAGTTTATGAGGGGCATGAGGCTCTGTACCTGCTGGCTCGGCCATCATAATGTCTGGGGAAAAGTACCAGTGTTTCAGAAACCATTACTCTAATAACTATTTCAAGGACAAAGTGTACCACAAACACCTCCTTTTCTATGGATAGCCTAATAAAAACAAGTTACCAGTCTACCCACAATCACGGAGTCTTACTTCCACTACCACTTTCTATCATTACTTACACTATGGAACCTCTACAACATCCTCTTCCACTCCATTGTCAAATACTTACGACCATTCCCTTATGAGTGGGAAGGAGATAACTATAACATATCTGCTCAGATCTCCATGTTCAAGTTGAATTCAACAGTAACCTCTTGACTTGAAAAGATCAAATGGGGCGACACCACCATATGTATGCTGTATATATGTAAAAATGTAACTACTAGAAAATAGTCCCATGTATGGTTTGCATCACATTCTCCTAATACAACTATGTTAATGGTTAATACAGAAGGCATCACTGCAGTGTAAGCATGATACATATAGCTTCCATTTGCCTTCTCATTCTATAATTTATAGTTGAGAACTACACTTCTACCTTCAACTGTGAGACTGAACTGATGTGAGCAACCACTATAGGAAAAGCAATGTAGAATGCAGGTCTCTAACTGTACCTGTGCTTTAGATACAATAACACTTTTAGCAGGTATAATTGAAGTTAACTTCAGATACAGCCATAAAAGGTGCACCTACAATGTTTTTCAATAAAGCCTCCAAATTATACTTTTTCTTTTGAATACTACATGCATAAGACTTCTGCCATTTGTGATTTTGCACACCAAGAGATGATATGCTATCACTGTGTTTGTTTGAGTACCTGAACAAAGGTAGGAAAAAGAATTTTTAAATAGAACATCCACTTCTTTGAAGTACAACATAGTCACCTTAACCTCCCCTGAACTGGGCACAGTATTTTCAAAAAATTTAAAAACTGTACAACTGTTGTTATTTGACCACAGTGCAATAGAATAAGAAACCAAAGACACAAAGAGGAAAATAAATTCCACATGTTAGAAGCAAACATGGGCTAAAGAGAAAATATTAGGTGAATTACAAAATGGTTAGATATTATATATAGGAAATAAAATAAAACAGGAAGAGCTGGGTACTGGCCATTCATTCATGTAATCTTACTACTCAGGAGGTTGTGATCTTAGTGTCATGGTTTTGAGCTAGCTAGGGCAGAAAAACTCTGTGAGACTCTTAATCTCCAGTTAACTATGACAAAGCTGGAAGTAGAGGCGTAGCTGGTCTGCTCATGTGGTAGAACACCAACCTTGAGTAGAAGGTCAAGTGAAAGCACTAGGCCATGAGTTCCCAAGCCCCAGCACTGACCTCAAAAATTAACCATAACAAAGGATTCTGTACCCTTTGTCTTGTATATTAGGGAAAGGGAATCACAGAAACAACAGGACAAAGGATGAACTAATGCAACAATGATACTCACTAGACATTATGTTGGAAATGAACTATACAGCTTGAGAGAGAGGGGAGTAGGAAGGGCTAAGTGGGAGAAAATGAGGGAGGGGATAACAGGGTTTAAAAAGAAATGTACTCATTACCTTACTTTCGTAACTGTAACCCCCTGTTCATTACCTTTACAATAAAGACTAAAAAAAGAAAAAGAACCATGAAAAAATGTAGAGAACAATTTAAGGCGAATTTATATTTAAGGACTTAAGTGTTTATTACTGAGGCAGAAGTGATCTGAAAGTTCTTAATAGAAACTTTTATAGAAACCACCTTTCAAAGGAGTAGCACATAAATCTCTTCCATCATTAGCATGTGTAATTTATTTATTTATTTTTATTTTTTATTGTGAACATACTGTACAAAGGGGTTACAATTACATGGGCAAGATAATGAGTACATTTCTTATCAAGCATTGCAGCCTCCTCCTTTGTTTACCCTTCACATCCCTTCCCAGCCTCCCCCCGCCCCTAGCATGTGTAATTTATTACCTGTATAAAGTCTAGGACAAAAAACCCCAACACATCATAAAAATAAAAGCAAACATCAGCTATAACCTTAACTTTATTAAAAAAAGACCTCAGAATTTTATCTCCAAAATAACTTGGCTATGAAACAAAGGACATAGAAATCACAAACTGAAACAAAAATACTCCAGTAAAATATTTTGATTCTCTTGAGTCCGAATTGCAGCAGCAAATATAATCTCCATAGAAACCCAGAAAACAAAGGTGGGAAGGTCCCAGAGAGACAGAAACCTCATTTCAGAGGTGTTTAGGTGGATTTTAGACCAAGGGTGTTTGTGCTGGAGTCTGGAGGGCCTGGGTCCTCTGAGACCCATGAAGATCTGGTCCCCAAGCCCTAAGCCTGCTCAGCAGAACATCTTCACAAGCAGGTCACAGCTGAAGGTAACACATCACCCGGAAAACTGCTGAAAGGTGTCATTAAAAATGGAAGATTTCTTCATATAAAATCATGGACCAAGAGAAAGACATGGTGGTAGCCGGAGTGGTGTGGCAGAGGGACAGGACACGTTCAAGATTCCAGATTCAAGGTAAGGCCACAAATCCAGCCCTGGCATTTAGAATCCACTGGCCCATCATGGTATAGTCCATTCCTACATTTGATATTATAAGCTCTTAGTATATGTGCTATGTCCAAATACCACTATGTCCAGGACAGAACTCCAGCTATGTGTTCTTGGGTAGAAATTTCATTTACAGCGTTCTGACAACAAATTACAGCCAGTCAGACAACTATGTGATCAATGGGGGTGTGCTATAGATTTTAAGATTTTTGTCAGGCTTAGTTTTATCCTCGGTTTGTTTACAAGCCAGTTAGGGAGCTATCAACTCATACTTATAATCATTTGAAAACACAGTATTCTAATGTGGGGAGGGCTTTGTGGTGGTTTGAACCTGAGCTGGATGATGAGCATGGATTTGGAGGCAGTGTTTAAGGGAAAGATGAAGGTCAAGTGTCCTTAGGAGAGGGATGCTACTCTGGCAGGAGTAAGCATGGACAGTTAATCCACATGCTGGTCCACCCAGGCATGGAGCTTGAAGGAACACAATCTCTCTGATAATTACTTTCTTCATTGGTAATTCTGATACTTACAGTCTTGTTTCCTTAGCACAGAGTCAGACAAACTTCCTCAGAGTACATAAAGTTGTTGAGTCATTGAAATTGTTTTTCTTGACGTTATTTTCATTTTAAGAATAGTCCAGAATACTTAACCTTCAGAAAGTCTCTCTCCTCTGCTACACTGATGACTAATGTCCTTAACTGGGAGAAAAATCACCAGCAAATTTACAGATAATCCCTATTGCATTTTTCACCTCTAAGATGTTTGTAAACAAGAAATTCCCCATCTAATTTGTCAATTTGAGGATTGGAAATGTACTTAAATTTGATTTGGAGGTTGGACATGCTAGCCTTTGAGATTTACTTGAGTGTCATATAAACTGGACATTAAATCAATTACAATTTGTAGGAGTCAGCTTTCCATTACTGTAACAAACACTTGAAGTTATCAACTTAAAAAGAGGTAAGGAGTTAAGCGGCAGTGGCTCACGCCTATAATCCTAGCTACTTAGGAGGCTGAGATCTGAGGATCTGGTTTGAAGTCAGCTGAGGCAGGAACGTTCTGTGAGACTGGTATCTCCAATAAACTAGACAGAAAAAGCTAGAGGTGGTGCTGGGGGCTCAAGTGGTGGAGCTCTAGCCTTGAGCAGAAAAAAAGCTTAGGGACAGAGCCCAGGCCCAGAGTTCAAGCCCTAGGACTGGCAAAAATAAAATAAAATAAAATAACCAATTGAAGATATCCTCAAATTCAGCAACTCTCAGACTTGGCTACTCATTGGAATTTCTTGGGGGTAATGCCTCGAGTCTCTCTCTCTCAGTATAACTAAACATATTTAAATATCTAGATATTCATATGTATATATCATGTATGTATGTATGTATGTATCTATCTGTCTATCTATCTATCTGCAACTAGGGTGGGATGAAGCTCAGCATTGGAAAATGTAAAAGCTCTCCAGGTACTTCTAATCTGAAGCCAGAGAGGCTTGAGACCAGTGACCAGTGCTGGGTAACAGGACTACGATACCACCACCTAAAATAATAGGCTTCACATTTCTTCAACCACTTGGAGCAGAGATGTAGAGAACCCAGGGCTTGAATGTTGATTTGATTCCCTGTCGGTCATAGCTTTTTCTTGAGCCATTTGCCTACTCCTCTCATAGCTTATTGTGTTCATGCTGGTGAATTTTTACCTGACACACCATCTTGAGCATAGGACATCATAACCACATCCCCTAATAAGCATGAGACACAATTACATAGTCAAATTGTAATACATGATAATATCATTAATTTTTAAATGTGAGCTTAGACATTTTAGTCATTACATTTTGTGTATTTTTTAATTGTAAAAACACTGTACAGAGAGTCATTACTTTGTTTCCCCCTCACTGGGGGCCGACTACCAGCTATTGCTGTAGACCCTTGCAGCTTCTTGGCATGGATGGATGACACAATCCTTAGCAACTCCCTAGAAGACAGGTGGAAAACAGGGACAGGCATTTCATTGACTGCACTGCCCTCCCGCCCCCTGCCTGGCACCGCGTGCAGTGTAATGAATTGGCACCCGGAGTCTGAAACTTTGTACGTGATCTCAGACATTAAAGGCCTGCCTAGATAAACTAGCAGTAGGCCGCTGGTAATGGGGTTGAAAGTAAGATGGTTGTCTTTGCCAGCTCACCTGCAGAATGCTTTGCCTGGCAAGATATGTATGCGACTCTAACATCCTGTTTGTGGCCAGTGACAGAAAAGCTTCCACCGTAACAGCTGCCAGGCACGTCTCCCACGGGGTTGGCGCTGAGGAACACTTGGCAAGGGCAGCCTGCTGGCCCAAACAGCTCGCCTGAGGACAGAAGCACAGAGGGAGTCCCTGCTGAGGTCACTGGGCTGAGGATTGCCTCAGGGAGAAGCACCTGGGTGAGACAGGGGCTTTCTAGAGAGGATTGATGAGGACTAGAGCCCCAGACATTAAGACAGACTTCCCATCCTAATAGCACTGAGGCTAATCTTGCCTTTGCTGTTACATGTCTCCCAGGCCATTACGTATGATCTTTTCCCCTTCGGGCTCATATCGGATCATCAGTTAACTTGCTTTCAGTCACACACATGTTCTGCATGACATAATATTTACCAAAGCAGAAGCAGGATGGGAATAAGTGTGTGACAGGATACACAAAATCACAAACAACCAGAGAAACAAAGCAAATGAACACAATGAGCAACCCTTCACCTCAGAGATTTTATGCTCTGGCTGGGTGAAATCACCGGGAAGGATTGAAAACATTTTTAATTTTGATGTGACACATAGCAATTGTACCTATTTATGGGGCACAGTGTGACAGGTAATGATCACATCAGGTGACATGCCTGTCACCTCAGAGATCTGTTATTTCTTGATATTACTCATGTTGGGGACTTTTAAAATCCTCCATCCTTAGATATTTGGAAATATTTAATCAATTGTTGTCAACCATAGTTGTCCAACTGTGCTGCAGAATATGAGAGTAGCAACAGAAAAGGGCCTCTTGTTAGACTGGGTGAGCTGACTAGATAATGAAAACTGTTGCCAATGTTTCTGGAGCCTGGGGAACTTTCATCTGTGTTTTGTTTTTCCTGCACAAATATTTTATTAGTGTGTAGTACTTGTACAAGATAATGAGTTTTATTATAACATTTCCATGCATGCATATAATATACTTTGATCATGTTCACCCCCATCCTTTTTTATCCCCAATTCCCTTAAATATTCTTCCCACTCCCCTTTTTACTAGAAAATCCTTCCCTGTCCCCCACATCCTCATAGGAGAAAAAAATGTTATACTTGACTTTGTAGGACTGGCTGATTGCACTTTATATGATGATTGCCAGTCTCACAGGTCTTCTTGCATATAACAACATTTTGCTCTTCTTTTTTGTAATGTTGTGTGTACATATCATCGTCTTTACCCATTCATCCATTAGTGAGCAGTAGCCTGTTTCTGTCAACTTAGTACCATGATAAGCATGGGTATGCAGGTATCTCTATGCTAAGCAGACGTTGATTCTTTTGTGTGTTCTCCCAGAATTATGACTGGATCACAGGTAGCTCTATTCTTAGTTTTTGAGGAACATCCATGCAGATTTCCATGTGGCTAGATTAATTTACATTCCCACCAATAGTATATGAGGATTCCTTCCTTCTCTACCACCCCAACTTTTGCCAGAATCCACCTCTTGATCGTATATATTCAGACTGGGGTGAAGCAGAATCTCAGTGTAGTTCTGATTTCCATCTCTCTGATGCTGAACATTTTTTCATATATTTGTCACTTGTACTTCCTTTTTTCCCACTTTTTTTTTAAAATTAAAAAGAAACCAACAATACGCCCAAACTAATGTATCCTGGACCTTGTTCTCATTTTAGCCTCACCCTTAATCCCTGCAGCAAACTCTTTTCTTGTGAAGCTGGCTGGGATTTTATGGCAGTTGCACTAACTTAGAGAAAGCGTACAGTTCTACCCCTGAGGACTAAGGCTTCTCTGGTCAGTAGACCTTTGCAGGGTGGTCTTGCTGCTAGACCCTGGCCCTAAGGGCAGTGTGGGCTGGGGGTGAAGGAGGGGAAGCGGCACTTACCTAGGGACTGATTTCAGAGAAGAAGCCATGGTATGGCCTGAGGTCAATTATGGACCATTGTGCTAGGCATGGAACATTTGTTTTCTCCTTAATTTTAAGTGTATTAATTCATTAATGCTATTTAACCCAGACTCATGTTACCAAAAAAGGGAGGGAGGGAAGAAGAAGGAAGAGGGGGAGAGAGAGAGAGAGAGAGAGAGAGAGAGAACAAGTGAGAGAGAGACAGACAGAGACAGAGACAGAGAGAGACACAGAGAGAGACAGAGAGAGACAGAGAGAAAGACAGAGAGAGACACAGACACAGAGACAGAAAGACAGAGAGAGACAAAGAGACACAGAGAGAGACACAGACAGAGAGAAATTGGGATTAGAAGGCTATGCAACCAGCCTTAGAAATGTCAGAGTTTATGCTTTCCCTATTTTGCTTTTTAATTAAGAGAAGATGAGGGGGGAAAATGCTATAACATTTGCTTTTGTTGAGGTGCTCCAATTTTAGGAAGGAATATACAGGCAATGACAGGTCCATCTAGGAGCCAGTTAGAGGCAATCCCGCTAGGAGCACAGGGGGCAGGGCTGCCTATGGCCACGTGGCAAGGCTGGACCAAGGGGTGGCATCAAAACTGGCTTTTGAAAGGAGCATGAAGTTTCCCAGGAGAAAAGCTGGAACTCAGCTGCTGCTGTGACCTTGAGGAAAGTTTCACACCTCAGAATCTCTGCCGCTGGTGGGAAATGAGAATGGCCTGCATTTGAATGCAGTTGTGAGGATTAAATGGGAAAATGCTTATGGTGTGCTGGCCCCAGGCCTGGAACAGAAGGTTCAGCAAATGCTGTGGCATGCATGCACGGATGAATGAGAGTGTGCTGCAGCCCCGTCAGGAAAGGTCATGGCAAGATTGGCAATTAAGAGACACTGTCCATTATCTGGCTAAGGGACTCTTGTCCAGGATTCTTAATTTGAAATTCTAAATCATGAAGAGCCACTGACCTTCATCTTTGTATTCAAAGGTCAAAATATAAAAATGCTCAGCACTCTTTGTTTTCCTGTATTCTTTTTTAAAAAAAACTTATTGTAAAGGTGATGTACAGAGGGGTTACAATTACATGATTCACATAGTGAGTACATTCTTTTTGAACAGTGTCATCCCCTCCCTCATTCTCTGTTTTTCCCCTCCAGTTTTCCCTCCCCTCAAAGTTGTATAGTTCATTTCCAACCTAGTGACTCGTGGGTTTCACTGCTGAATTGCTTCACTCTTTGTCCCACTGTTTCTGTGCTTCCCCTTCCCCTCTTCAAATCAGATCAACTTATATACGAGACAAAGGGGACAGAAATAAAAAACAGGGACAGAAGGGACTTAACCTTTATAAAACCTCTTGCTTCCAGTGCTTGGAGTTCATTTTGATAAGGATCATTTTATATGATCATATGCACATAGCTATTGAGCCCTTGCTATCCTCTCCTAAGAATATCCTCCTTTGTTCTCACTATGTGAATGTTCAGATTGCTGTTTAATTATGTCCAGGTGTAATTATTTGTCTTTTATGTTGTCCTGTATTCTAAGTCTATTTCTAAAAATTGTTTCCTGAATCACCTTTGGGATTCTGCCTTGATTGATTTGGGTAGAGGTTTGGATGCCACAGGCAGTGGGTTAATTCTGGGGAGATATCAAGTGTTAGCTGCAAAAGTTCTAGTAGCTTTTAAGGCAAGCTATTGAGAATGGAGTCATGCAAATACAGAAAACTGTCATCACTTCTGTCACCCCCTGGAGATTTTGTTAAGAAATGGATTACAAATGGCCCAGAGGGAAGACCAGAGTTGAAAGTAAGACTGCCTTGTGTTTGAATGCCAAATCTGCAATTTCACTGTGCATGTTTTAGGTAACTGATTGAACATTGCTGAATTTCAATTTTTGTGTTTTACTTGCAAAATTTGTTGTAGACACATGGAACTCTTTTCTCTGTTTATTCTATAAATACTTGTTCAGAACCTATCTCTGTCAGTTGCCAAGGTCACATTGGTGAAAAAAATGGCATATTCCTTAACTTGGACCCCCAAATAAGGATAGAAATTATACAAATACCCCTTAAAATTAATTACTTGATGAATATGGCAAGTTCAAAGAAGTCTTGGGAGGTTATAAAGGTAAAGAATAGATTCAAATTAAAAAGTCAGATTTAAACTTGACCTGAAAGATGATGTGTTTGTTTTGTGTGGCTGCTATAACAAAATCCACAAACTTCACACCTATAATCCCAGCTACTCTGGAGGCTGAGATGGTGGTTCAAAGCCAGCCTGGGCAGGAAAGTCCATGAGACTTTCTCTCCAATTAACACCAGAAAACCGAAAAGATATTGTGGCTCAAAGTGAGAGAGCATTAGCCTTGAGCAAAAAAGCTCAGTGCCCATGCCCTGAGTTCAAGCCCAAAGACTGGCAAACAAATAAACATCCCCCCCCTCCCCAAACTTAGTAGCCAAAGCCAACACAAATATATTGCTTTACAGTTGGGAAGGTTAGAAGTTTAGCACAGGTCTCATTTGGATTAGGTCAAGGTACTGACAAAGTAATGTACCTTATAGAAGAGTAGGGAAATTTTTTCCTACTTTTTTCCAGATTCTTGAATCTACCATTTCTTGGCTGAAGCCTCTGTCTTCAGTCTTGAAAGCCAGCAATATCATATATCTTTAATCATGTTAATAACATCTATTTCCATCACCCATTTCTCTTCTCTTTTAAAGTCCCTGTGATTACAATTGGGTCTAGTTGGATAATATGAAATAATCTCCCTATTTTAAGATCAGCTATTCAGCAATCTAAATTCCATCTGTAATATGAATTCCTCTTAGCTATGTCACCTCTCTGTGGCGATTAACAACACGAGTCTCTGGGAGAGTGATTAGTTTGCTTATGTGTATAAGAATGGGCCTCTGAGGGGCTGGGAAGGTGGCTCAGTGGTAGAGCGCTTGCCTTGCATGCATGAGGCCCTGGGTTCGATTCCTCAGCACCACATAAGCAAAGAAAAAAAAAGCTGGAAGTGGTGCTGTGGCTCAAGTGGTAGAGCACTAGCCTTGAGCTGAAGAGCTGAGGGACAGTGCCCAGGCCCAGAGTTCAGGCCCCACAACCGGACCCAAAAAAAAAAAAAAAAAAAAAAAAAGAATGGACCTCTGGAGGATGGTGGGTGGGGAGGGGGGAAGACATCACAAACAGAACACAGGTAAACAAGGGCTTTGGCACAGACTTCTGCCAACTTTGTGGAAAGAAGAATATGTCTGAAGGCTAGCAAGTGAGGGACACAACAATGCAAGTGAAAGTTCCAGGCTTTGATGGAGCTGGAATTGGCAGCATCTTTCTGCTTCTGATTTATGATTTTGTAAATGCATTGGGAATCTGAGACAGAGTAAGCTGAACAGACAGTTAACCCTTGATCTTGAACACTGGAATGACAGAATGACATACCATTTACTTTATCTAGGTTGTATCCTGGAAGTCTTTACACTGCTAAAGTTTAATGTCTCAGAATGGATCATGAAGATCCCTTTGTCAGTCTGGAGATTCTAGGTTATGCTACCATAACTAGTAGCCTGAATATTGTAATGTCTGCTGACAGTCAAAGTTTATTTCTTGCTCCTGCTGCCTTGATATATCTTGGCACATCTTCACAGAGTCTCCAAGTTGTTTTTTAAATTGTTTTACTTATCCTTAAAAAAGAATAAGTTGGTAAAGATCTCTATACATCTACTAATTTTTCTAGGCACCTAATGTGACATATTAGAGAATAGAGTAGGAATTTAACAACAACATGGGTGAATAAATGGGGGAGTAGCAAACTTTTCTTGGGACTCATAAGCTATCATTAAATACTTTGGTATTTCATCAGGAAAATGGATAATGATAGTTCATTCTGGAAGGGATTAGGAGGATTAAGGGTGATCAGTGTGGTATGTTCTGGAGGAAACTTCTCTCCATGATGTCAATGAGGGTAATGACAAGCCCTGGCTCCTTCAGAGGTCACCTGGGTATAGAGTGGCCTCACTTAGTGGCCCCCTACATTCTTCAGCCGGGAAGGCGACTTTTGTTTCTGTGACTTGTGCCCATATCAGAACTGCTCTCTGCATCCTCTCCCATATGTCAAGGAAAGAAAAAAAATGACCTCTTAATTTAGTTGTCACTTTGTATTTGTTGGAGGTATGCAAAAGAATAATTGGCTCCAAGGACTAGTTTGTAGTGTTTTTGTAGTATTTTTTGGTAGTTTCTTTGTAGCTTTTTTCACACTCATTACATGATCATCTCCCTCCCCCCCTCCCAGTGAATTGGTTTGATTTTTGTCCTGATACTTGAAAACTTCTTTGCATTTCGAGCAACTATCTTTTTAAAGTTTAAGTTCATGGAAAATGTAAATCATGATGCTGTCCTAAAACTTTTGAAGCCTGGTATCTAGTTGGTTAGTATTTAATCACTCCCTGCAACATGATGAATTGTAATAATATCCTGGCTTACAAAAAAATTGCTAAAGATGGAGAGAACTAGAGCTGTCACATTGCTTATCACCACATAAAAAGAACAAAGCAGAGATACGACCATGTTTTGATTACCTCAGACCATGGTGAAATTGCACCTATGAAAACATCTGATGTGGGAAATATGATCCAAACAGTAGCTCCGTGTAGTATTTAAGACTACAGTGTGGTCCCTTTTGTAATGACAGAGGACTTATATTAACAAAGTCTGCCTTATCGTGGCTATAAAAGGGACTCGGTGTTAGAGGACTTTTTATTCTTGGCTAACACAGACTTCCAAATTCTTTTGGCTTAAAAACTTCAACAGCTATCAAAGGCTTCCTTGGAGATACTCAGCATACTGACGAGAGATGCCTGAATTTTCTTTGTACCTTGTAATAAACCAGGTGCACTTGGAACTCATCCTTGGTCTGTGACACAATAAATGAACAAAGAGTGTACTTGGAAAATACACAAAGTTTGAATTTCATACTGAAAATTTATGTCCATGGTAATTTATTTGTTCATCCTACATTGGCTCTTGTAATCGTTAATTAATAGAAATGAGTTTAGGACTCCGACAATATTTTGTCAGTGACAGAATGAAAGATAATACTCCATATGTTATAGAAATAAGGACATAAACCTTGGGATTTCATCTATGGAATACTTTGGGGGATTCTAGTGCAAAATTTAGAGTGTATGTGTCTCAGCACCATGATGCCATTTAAAATAAAGCCTCAAGTAAAGTGTGTATTCCTATAAAAGTGAAATATGTGTTAGTTAGAAGTATGAAATGTATCAGCTTGTGGGGAGAAGGATGGAAAGGGTGATGCTGATCATGATGTATCGCATTCAGAAATGGGCATGTTGATTTGAAACCCTTTTGTACAGCTATTTAACGACAATAAAATTAAATCACATAAATACTTTTTGGTATCCAGTGCCCATGTTCAGCACTAGTAAAACTTCCCATTTGTATGGGATTCTGTTGCCTTTGAGAAATTATCTATAGAAGTATTTTTCCCTCAGAACAAATGTCCAGGGCTATTTTACTTTAGTTCATTGGATTCTAATGGATATAGTTAGCTAACAATGCAAATCTCAGAGAAGGAACTGACACAGAACAAAAAGCTTAATACATAATCTATGGATGTTTTTTACTGTTCTCCGTAGGGCAAATGGCTTCATTCTTCCTCAGCCCCATGCATACTACCCAGACCCCTGCTTGTTGACCCAGTATAGCAGAAATTCATTAATGGCTTCTTGAATGAACAAGCATTTTATTGTTATTTAACCATTTCATTTTGAAAAACATTCAGTTACATAAAGGAGGCAACAATGTTTGATAAGAAATGTACTAATTATCTTGCCCATGTAATTGTAACCCCTCTGTACGGTATTTTCCCAATAAAAAAATAAGTAACCACCCCAAAACAACAATAACAACAACAAAAGAAAAATATAATGAATCTTCAGTGTGTAGTATTCAATAATGATCAAATTATAGGTGATATTCTGTGTCCTCAATCTCATTTCTCTTCCATCTGATTATTTGAAGGCAGATTTCAGAGTTCAGAATATATTTAATAGCAAAAGTCTCTTTTTAGAGCATGGCTACCCAGTACTGTTACTAAAATGTACCTTCAACTAACTACGCATTCATTTAGTTTTTAGATTTCCCCAGTTCACTCTCTTCTCTCTCTCCTTTTTTTCTCTTTTGTAATTTGAATTTGATTCCAATGAAGGTCAACCACTGATTTGCAATCATCTCCTCTAACATATTTGTTATAGTTGCTTCTCAGGCTATTTCTCTCAGTGTATGAATATATACCTTAAATGAGGATGATAATAACAAAAATGGTAACAGGACATAAGTGTTAACGGGGAACTGGAGGGGACTGGGTGGGAGTTGGGTTGGGGAAAGGGTGAGGTACTGAGGGGTAGAGGATCAGCAGTCATTATAGTGTGTGTGTGTGTGTGTGTGTGTGTGTGTGTGTTTATATAGAGAGACAATATAATGAATAAAATCCACCAAACACTGAAAAAATGGAGGAAGAGGGAGGGGGAGAATGGCAATGTGCAGGGACTGAATTTGTTTGAAGTACACTACATTCATGTATAGAAATATCACAATGAAATCCCCTCATGTTATAGATATTTGTTATTTAAAAATATCATGGACCAGAACCTCCAAAATCACAAATCAAAATAAGCCTTTTCGTTTAAACAATGATATCAGTTCGTTTGTCCTGTTCTATTGTTTGTATTTTACTGAGTACAATGAATAAGCGTTTTATAATCTAATAATTTCTTTTGAGATGGGGTTTCAACTCAGCCCTGTGTTCCTTAGGCTAACACAATATCACTGAGCCATGCCTCCAGCCGTTTTAGGATGGAGAAATAGCATAGGGTAGAGGTATATCTTCCTACTTGTCACCAGGATCACAGATATACCACAGAGTCCCATTTCCCTCCATGGGGATGGAGTCTCACAGCTTTTTCTGCCTAGTCTCACCTCCTAATCTAGGGCTCCTATGTAGCTTGGGATGCTAGAGGCACACCATTGCAGTCAGCAGTGGGTTGAGATGGAATCTTGTGGACTTTTTTGTTTGGGCTAGCCTTGAACCTCAATCCTTTTTATTTTCCTCAGCTTCCCAAGTGGCTAGGATTTCTCCCTAGTAACTAGACTTGTTCCCTCCTTCCCTCCCTCCCTGCCTCCCTCCCTCCCTGCCTTCCTGCCTCCCTGCCTTCCTGCCTGCCTGCCTGCCTTCTTTCCCCTTTCTTCTTTTCTTCCTTCCCCCCCCCCCCCTCCTCCTCCTCCTTTTCTTTTTGATATGATCAGGCTATATATTGCAGGCTGGCATGGAACTCACTGTCTTTCTGCCTCAATCTTTCAAATATTGGGGTTTTACAGGCATGCACTAGCACCTCTAGCTCCAGAGATATTAATGTATGTTATGTCCAACTTGATAATTGTCTTAGTGAACTTTTTCATTCACCAAGTATAGAACGAGCAATAGAGTAGCTTCATCATACAGTGATTTTGTCACTTCCTCTATGAACACACATTTCTACAACTTTTAAAAGGCATGGCTAAATTTCCAGATCTCTCAGACCTTGTGCTTTACCATCCTGTGATTCTGCAAAGCTGGATAGATATTTAGACAAAGTGTGCTATAAAACATTTCACAGAAAATAGCACAACTTATTTTATTTTATTTGTACAAAAATATCTGCGAGTTAATGAATACTTAAGAAATATGTTTAGATGTATCATCTCAGCACCATTTCATAACTCTATGGTCGGTTTTATTTGGGAGTCCCTAGATACTGGTTTTGGGCGCTCACTACCCAATAATTTTTCATTTAGAAGTTATCTTAAACCCTGCCAAGGATATTTATGCAGCTAAGAAACGTCTTTTTTAGAGCATAATTTGTAGACGTTGAAAAGGCACCCTAAGGCCAAGAATTGTTCAGTAGATTAATGATTCATGTTGGGTTGGAAGTTGAGGAATTATAAGCCAAGTGATATGATTATTTACTTTTCAAAAGAGAGGAGGCAGAGGAGAGAAAGAGAGTATGTGCAGTACATGAAAAGAATCTTAAAAAGTTAAGATTTGATGAACAGCAAGTGAGTCTCCAATGTCTGAAAGCCAATAAGGGGGAAGCAGTCATATCTGACTAGGAAATAAGCAACATGCACTTATTTCAGCCTGGGCTATTCATGAAGCCAAAGGAAGGTCCTTCGAGATGACACACTGGGGCAGGGAAGGGAGAATTGTTCACAATGGCAGTTTCTGCTTACTGGGCAGGAACCTGGTAGAGTACTATGTTTTAAGTACTTATTAACATTCTGCCTCTTCGTTTAAGGAGGATCCCATATAAACAACGATTATTTATTGTAGTTTAATCCACACTGACACCTATGTATCATGGTCTATTTGATATTAATCAACTTCATTATTTCTCAAGGTGGTAGGTATAAAGGGCAATGAACAGGTTGAAAAATGTTTCTGGAGTTAAGATTGTGATTTTGGAAGCTCAAGAATGGCCAGGAAACATGGGAAGTACACAGTGAATATGGACCACTCTGGAAACCAGCTGGTGAGTGTTGGTAGTGACACTGGGTTATATTCTTATAGCTTATACCTTTATTTCCAATATGTATACAGCACAAACAATGTTTCTTATCCCACCAATTTTCTAATTGCAATCTACTTCTAACCAAAATTTTACATGGAAGCTAATTTCATTTATCCAATCATTACTTATTTGTAAGAAGTTTTTTTTCTTTATACCAACATGTACATGATTGAATTTTTATTTTAGATGTTCACTAACTTAAAATATCATCAACTTGGGGAGTGATGGCATTAATAATAAATAATTTTAAAATCATTTAAAATAGTTTAAAATAGTTATATTTCAAGTATAAGCTAAGAAATATGGTACCAAAATTGCATAAAAATTGTATTGAAAATGTGATGTCCATTTGGATGCTAGTTGTCTAGATTTAGTGTCATGTTTAGACTGGTCAGAGATTTATACAGATTCCAAAAGGCAGTCTCTCAGTGAAGTATAGGCTTGGGATGCAATTTCTTTAAACTGAGCTCAACATAACTACTTAGAATGTTTCCTTTTGGTAAAGAATTGTTTTAAGCAACTTATGTATTAATTGAATTGAAAATAGCAACATTATTTTTATATTCCTTTAGGAGTAGAGGTCATTTAGGATATGGATCCCATATGAATCATACATTAAATGAATTCATAGTAAGTGTATAGCTTGGTGTATTTCTATGTACCTATACAAATGTATATGTGTGTATATATAAATGCACACACAGACATAGCATTTTCGGGTAAACATCACTTAGCTCTAGAAGGTCCTCTTCCAGGTTGTAAGGAGATTCCCCTGTACCTGCTCCCAGTCAGTGCTCCATCTGATTGGAGGCAAATGCTCCTTTCATCTTTAGAGTTAAGTTCTGCATTTTATTCAATTGCATATAAGTGGAATGATAAAGTGTGCTTCTTCTAAAATTATTAAATATTTAAAAATTGTTATTGTAAAGGTGATGTGCAGAAGAGTTACCATTTCATAAGTCAGGTAAATGATTACACTTCTTTTTGGACAATGTCACCCCTTCTTTTGCTCTCTCCCTGTTATCTTGTTATGTTGCTTATTGTTATACGTAGGGCACTATTTATTTTTTGGTTGCTATGTAACTTTCTTCTTGCATCAATAAACCACAATTTATCTACTTTCCTGTTGTTCAACACTCGAGTTGTTCATTTTTTTTTTTTTTGCTATTCTAACTTGTAGCTGTGAACTTCCCATCTAGGGCTTATGGTGGGAGATGCTGCCATATCACTTGACTAAATATGAAGAAATGAAATCATAGGTGTTGAGAGGTGACGAGTGTCTAGGTAGAAAATTACAACTTCGATTCAACCTGAAAGTATTTACTTACTACAGTAATATAAACAAGAGGCCCAAAGGGAAAGAGTTCCAGCTTTTGCCGTGTTTTATTTTATTTTCATGGAATGGCACTCAACGAGGGATAGGTGGATTAGGGATAGATGACCAAGGATCATTTCACTGCCAAGAGAATCCAGAAAAAAAGTCTTCTGCTACTTCCTGGGGCTGGAGGCTAGAAGAAGAAAGAAGAAAGGCTAGAAGTGAAAACCAGTTGGGTCCTAAAAGAGGAAAAATGTGTCTTATTTTAGTATTTGATTCATTTTATTGGTTTATCATTTTTTATGGGTATGTGTTGGTATCTCACTGTCTTTTACTGTGCATGTGTTTCTCTGATGAGTAGTTGATGTTGAAGTATTTTTCTTAAGGTTTTTTTCCCAATGGGAAAACTTCAACTTCTCTATTTTGAACTAAAGGTTAACATTTTGTGGCTTTCAAAAATTAGGTTGTCTAGGTTTTCCTTACTAGATTTTTGTTCTGGGTCTTTTCATATATGTGAATCTGTTACCACTATTCTTCACAGCACAATGATGCCTTGATTATTTTAGCTGTACAAGGATGGTTGCATTTTATTACAAGTTTTTAGAGTCAGTTTGTTTACTTTTGCAAAAATACATAATTCGAATTGGTAGAATACTGAATCTGCCTATCGATTTGCGAGAACTGGCATTTTAATATTTTTGTGATCCACAAACATAGTTTACTTTTCCACTCATTTTAGTCTTTCCTTAAATATTATTAACTTACAACATAATTATATTTAACAAATGAATTAGGTATGATGAGGTTAAAAGAAATCATTTATCTCTGAACTTTATGTCTGTACTTATGTGAGTGGTTGATGGAGATGTAAGTAGATTTTTCTCTTGAAATTCACTTATTCCCTCAGTCCTGCTTCAAATGTTATTGGATCAAAACATTTTCATGATGTCTCACAATCTGATTTAGATTGGTTAGAATTATATTACTTTCATTGTTTATTTATAATAGCTTTCTATGCTTTCTCCCATTTTATTTATTTTTAAAATCCACAGCCATTCACGAGCCCAAGAAACCAAGAAGTACACAATGTAGCATGCCAGCTTTCTGCATCATCTGCTATAACTGGAGATTCTGGTGTCAATTTAACTGCTGTCTGCACCAACCCAGAGACCCTGGGAAACTCAGAATTTCCAAACAGAGAACGTCAACATTGTCAAGTAATGTATGGGGTTAATACTATTTTTCTGAGTTAAGGTGTAATCCACATGAAAATATCGTTGGTCCAATATATGGAGGAAAACATTTGATCAATTAAAACTAGCATCTTAGCTGGGATGCGGCAGCTCACGCCTGTAGTACTAGCTACTCAGGAGGCTGAGATCTGAGGATCCTGGTTTAAAGTCAGCCCCAGCAGGAAAGTCCGTGAAACTCTTATCTCCAATTAATCACCAGAAAACAGGAGGGGTGCTGTAGCTCAAGAGGTAGAGTGCTTTCCTTGAGCTGAAGAGCTAAGGGACAGTGCCCAGGCCAGAGTTCAAGGCCCACAACCGACAGAAAAACAACAGCAAGTTAACACCTTTCTTTTTCAGATAAAGTAAGCCTTTGAACCTATAATCGTCAAAGAATGCCAGATAGATAGATATGGGACTTGGTAGATGGACTTAAACAGAACATAGAGAAAATATATGAGAATTAAAGACAATCAAGAAGCATGTGGGACTCTTATCTTTGAGTACTGAGAATGTGACAACAGACCAAACACATGGGTAGTATATGACATTATTTGTAGACATTGCACAGGTGGCAGAAGAACTCTTGGCTCTGGTCTGTGGGTAATATGTCTCATTGCCTTCCCGTCTGCCTTTGACTCTGACTGTGGCCCATTCTTTAGCTGTTCTGGCTCTGACCTTATATGTTTTGAAGCTTGACACAATATGACATTGTTTCAAATATTAAAATTCCTAGTCAAAGGCAGAGTTAATATGTCAAATAATATGTCAAATTCCCTTGTATATGCTCTTAACCACCTTTGCAGAAACATAACCTAGGGGGCATCTCCTATTCCTAGGGGATATCTCCTATTACTAATTTTCTCAAAAAACCCTTTGAAATAGAAATTATTATGCCAAATTTTGATGTAATTTTGAGAAGTAGATTAAAAACTTGCAAGTTAAGAAATGACAAAAATATCAGTATAGGACTTAAATTTAAGGTTCTTTGATTTCAAGAATTAGAAGCTGTCATGGAACACTAACAAATCCTACAGGTATTGAATAGTACTTCAGAGTCCAGAAAATAATTTCAGTTTTAATTTAATCTTGCCATGAGCTATTATAGATGAAAGACTCAAATAAAAGAAGTAAGCATCTCACCCAATTAAATTCAACTAGTGGTGGCAGAAGTTGTTCCAAGAAATGTTTTCAGAATCCAAAGGTCATGTTGCCAAATACTGACTTGCAAGAAAGGTTACTTAAAAAATTGGATATGTTATTAATTAATGTTGTGAAAATGGAGAGCTACGAAGCAGCTCACTGAGGGGTGAAATTTCTGATAGTTGACAGGCAGGTATGAAAGGGAGAAACATTTAACTGCATAATATTTTTGGTCCCTTAAATAACTGTGTACAATAGTTACCCCCACATGTAGATTTTTTTGTGATAGCAAAGGTATAAAGAGTTTCTATGTCTAAAGACATTTATTATTTTTTCAATTTGAATGACAGACATAAAGGAGCATTTATATCAATTTATGATGATTACTAATATTAAGGAAAACAAGCTTGACTAATAAAAGTTAAAATTTGTACCTTCTTGTTATTTAAAGGCATTATGATACTTTTTGTTTATAAATTATCTCAATGAAATATTCTATTTCACAATATACTAGATAGCTATAGTAATCAAGACAGGGTGGTTTTGGTATTACTAAACAGCTACATTAAAGGCTGGAGATGTATAAAGCTCAGGAAAGAATATTTGCCCAGTAGTCACAAGGCTCTGTGTTTTATCTTCAACACTGAAATAGAGGAAAAGATCCATTTATCAGTTGAGCAGAATAAGGAGCCCATGAATACAGCTACTTCATGGCCAATTTTCTTCAGTAAATATGGAACAGTAAATATGGAACAATATGGAACAGTAAATATGGATTCAGTAAATATGGAACAAAATGACCCAAGAACAAAATTCAGCCCTTATCTTACATCATAAATACCAGTACAAAACTGAGTGAAGACTTAATATTATTACTTAGAACTGTAAAACTAGAAGAAATCTGGTATACAAAAGATGATCAAAGGCAGTAATTTTCTTGAAATACTTATTTTTGTCTTTAGTAATATTCTTATTAAAATCCTTTACAGGTGGCACAGAATTTCTTCAGTGATTGGTCGCTCTGGAAAATCTTCTTGGTTTGTCTTTTAGCCTGTATAATAACCACAGTGATTGGAGTACTTATATTGTCCCTGGTATATAATGGGAAAAAAGAGAATACCTCCATTATTATCCAAATTCCCCAAAGAGGCGAGACACCTTCATGTACTACTAGCACAACTGCAACCACAAGTTCAAAACCTACAGTCACTGAAGGTATAACAGAAACGACCACTGCATCCAATTTAAATAGGCCTATTACCACACCAATGATTGCTAGCACTTCAATGCAGCTTACCAGCCCAATAACTGCTAACGATGCTTCAAGTAAATCTACAGGAACACCTGCCACATCAGGCACATCTACAGAAGCTACAAATACATTAATCAGCAATATTACCTCTACTGAGCCTACCACCAAAACAATGGCTAGCACTTTACCTGCTGTGGCTACTATAACTACAAGCACTTCTGAACATGTGGTAACGGTGGCTACCACAACTGCTCCCATCTCATCCACCACTACAACTGCAGCTACCTCCTCCACGGCACCAGTTACTACAATGGTTAGCCCTTCTACTGAAGTCTCAACCATTCTCACTTCTGCAGAATCTATAATCACATCTGTGGCCACAAATACATCTGAACTAACCACCACCACAACTGCAGGAACTTCCACGGAACCTGCAGTCACAGTGCTTAATGTGATCACTTCTACTGAAGCCACTATGACAACTGCAGCCACTACTTCAATGGAAAATATTACTACTGCTGCAGGAAGTTCTACTGAACTTTTAGCCACCTCACCCATCACTGGTGTTCCCAGTGGATCAACTAGTACACCATCAGCCACTTCTTTAACAGAACTGACTACTACGATTGCAAGTACATCCACCGTATCTACAGCTACATTGGCTAACACTATCTCCTCTCAACTCTCGACTACAACAGCTTCTACCACTTCAACTGCAGAGATCACTACTACTGAAGGCCTTTACACTGAACCTACTACAACATCAACCACCATTACTCTCTCTACCCAACCTACCTCTACAGTGACAACCAGTACTGCAACAGAATCAACAGCAATCACAGATACTTCCACGGAAGTAACAAATACAGTAGGTACTTCTACTGCCTCCATGGGATCTACCAATACAATAGAAGCTATCCCCTCTATGGAACCAACTCTGACAAATAGTGCCAGTACTTCCACTACATCTACAAGCACATATCCCATGGCAACTGTAACTAACATTTCAACGGAACCAACTACAACTGTGAGCCCATTTACTGAACTTACAACTACAATAGCCACCATTATTGCCCCTGTGGAACCTACCACTCCAAAAGCAGCCACCCTTTCAACTGAACCTACTACAACCACTACAGGGACTTCCTCCAAATTAACATCCACAATCTCTACTTCCTCCACTCAACTCTCCACTATAAAAGCTGTAACCGCATCACCTGAACTAACCACTGTAATAAATGCCAGCTCAATGCCAGCCACATTGGCGAGTATTCAACCTTCCACTACAAGAGCTGACAGTACTTCAGCTGTATCAACTGATACGACTGAAAATACTTCCACTGAACCTACCTTCACCTCAGTCACCACTACTGTCTCTACTCAACCTTCCACTACAACAGGAGTAACTGCATCATCTGAATTGACTAGCACAATTGGAAGTACTTCCCCTGAATCTAACTCTGCATCTTCCATTACTACTTTGTCCATTCAACCCTCTACTACAACGGTGTCTACCACTTCATCGGACCTGACTACTACAAGTGTAAGCACTTCCTTGGCAACCACAGCAATGACCACGAGTCCCAATTTTCCAGAGTCTACAACCCCAACTGCAACCACTGCTTCATCTGAGCCAGGCACCACAATAACTATAGGCATTTCCTCTGAAGCTGCAGTCACAGAAGCCAGCAACACCTCCTCTACTGAGCCCTCCACAACAGCAGCGGTAACTTCAACTAAACCAATTACTAACACTGGAAACATACTCATTGAACCCACAACCATATTGGCCACCACTGCTACCTCAAGTGAACCTACCACAACCACTGCAGGCAGTACTTCAACTGAAACAACTGTTTTAACTGAAAGCACTTCCACTGAATCAACCTCCACATCAGCTACCACTACTCTCTCCACTCCATCCCACACTGCCGCATCAGCCACAACGGAGCTGTCTCCCACAATAAGTGCCAGTACAGCCGCTGAACCTATGGCCGTGTTACCCACCACTACTGTCTCAACTCAACCCTCCACCACAACAGCTCTCACCACTTCATCTGAAGTGACTGGTACAAGTATAAGCACTTCTCCTGCAGAGATAATGACAATGACCACCACTCCTCATTCTCCAGAATCTACAACCAGAATTTCAATCACAACTTCACCAGAATCAGCTACCACAACAGCTATAGGCCCTTCCACGGAAACTACCCCCACGGAAGCCAGCAGTATCTCATCTATTCAATCTTCCATGACAACTTCAACTGAAGAGTTTACTACCAATACAGACACTTCCACAGAATATACTACCCCATCAGTCACCAGTACTTCTTCCACTGAAATTACAACTACAACGGCAGACAGTACTTCAAATGAACCAAGTAGCATAAGTGAAAGTGCTACCATTAAACCTACAGTGATTAGTGGACCCCCTCAATCTTCTACTGCAACAGCAGCTGCCACCATACCTAAACTGACTAGTACAAGTGCAGGAACCTCCAATGCAGGTACACCAATGACCTCCCGTCCTAATTTTTCAGAATCTACAACCACAATTGGGGTCACTACTTCATCTGAACCAGTTACCACAAGAGCTATAGGCACTACCTCTGAAGCTACAACCACAGAAACCAGCACTATGTCATTCTCTACTGAACCCTCCAAAACAATAGCAGCTACAACTTCCATTGAACCAGTGACTATCACTGCAGGCACTTCCACTGAATCTACAACCCCACTGGCCACCACTACTTTCTCTACCAAACCCTCCAGTCCAACAGCATCAACAGCTGCATCTGAGCCAGCTACTACAACTACTACTCCAAGTGTAGGCACTTCCACTGAAGCTACAGCATTGATCGTGAGTCCTAAATCTCCAGAATCTACAACCGTTGCAGCCATTACTTCATCTGAAGTAGCTGCCACACAAAAAATAGGCACTTACTCTGAAGCTACCAGTACAGAAGCCAGCATTCTTGCCTCTACTAAACCTTTCACGGCAACCTCAGCTACCACTTCACCTGAGCCAATTGGTACCACTGTAAGCACTTCCACTGAATCTACAGTAGTGCCCACCACTACTGTCATCAGTCAACCTTCTACTACAACAGTACCCATCGCTTCATCTGAATCAACCAGTACAAGTATAATGACTTCCACCGAAGCTACCACCACGGGGATTAGCATTCCTTCTTCTTCAGAATCTACAACCACAGGTGTGTTCACCACATCATCTGTACCAGCTACCACCACAACAATAGGCACTTCCTCTGAAGCTACAACCACAGAAGCCAGAACTACTTCTTTCTCCACTGAACCCACTGCAACAGTAGCAGCAACCTCTTCATTTGAACTAATTACTACCAGTGCTAGCACTTCCATTGAAGCTACCACCACACTGGGCATCACTTCTGTCGCCAGCCAATCTTCTCCAACAACATTCCCCACCTCATCTGTGCCAACTGATACAACTGAAAACATTTCCACTGCCTCTACCTCCACTCCTGCTGCCACTACTCAACCTTCTACTACAATAGGACACACGGCACCATCTGAAATGCCTGGTACCACTGGAAGCACTTCCACTGAACTTAACTCTGCACCTGCAACTACTACTTCCTCCGCAAAACCTTCCAGTTCAACAGCATCAATAGCTGCATCACAACTACCTGCTACAAGTGTGGGCACTTCCACTGAAGCTACAACAACCGTGAGTCCCAATTCTCCAGAATCTACAACAGTGTCCACTACTTCATCGGAACAAGACACCACCACAACCATAGGCACTTATTCTGAAGCTACAACCACAGAAGCTGGCACTCTTTCCTCTACTAAACCCCTCACAGCAACCTCAGCTACCACTTCACCTGAGCCAATCGCTACTACGGTAAGTGCTGAATCTACAGTAGTGCCCACCACTGTCACCACTCAGCCTTCTACGACAACAGCACCCATCGCTTCATCTGAATCAACCAGTACAAATATAATGACTTCTACTGAAGCTACCACCACGGGGATTAGTATTCCTTCTTCAGAATCTACAACCACAGGTGTGTTCACCACATCATCTGTACCAGCTACCACCACAATAGGCACTTCCTCTGAAGCTACAACCACAGAAGCCAGAACTACTTCTTTCTCCACTGAACCCACTGCAACAGTAGCAGCAGCCTCTCCATTTGAACTAATTACTACCAGTGCTAGCACTTCCATTGAAGCTACCACCACACTGGGCATCACTTCTGTCGCCAGCCAATCTTCTCCAACAACATTCCCCACCTCATCTGTGCCAACTGATACAACTGAAAACATTTCCACTGCCTCTACCTCCACTCCTGCTGCCACTACTCAACCTTCTACTACAATAGGACACACGGCACCATCTGAAATGCCTGGTACCACTGGAAGCACTTCCACTGAACTTAACTCTGCACCTGCAACTACTACTTCCTCCGCAAAACCCTCCAGCTCAACAGCATCAACAGCTGCATCACAACCACCTGCTACAAGTGTGGGCACTTCCACTGAAGCTACAACAACCGCGAGTCCCAATTCTCCAGAATCTACAACAGTGTCCACTACTTCATCGGAACAAGACACCACCACAACCATAGGCACTTATTCTGAAGCTACAACCACAGAAGCTGGCACTCTTTCCTCTACTAAACCCCTCACAGCAACCTCAGCTACCACTTCACCTGAGCCAATCGCTACCACTGTAAGTGCTGAATCTACAGTAGGGCCCACCACCACTGTCACCACTCAGCCTTCTACGACAACAGCACCCATCGCTTCATCTGAATCAACTCACTCAAGTGTAAGCACTTCCACCACAGTGATGACCGCTCCTCCTTCTTCAGAATCTACAACCACAGGTGCAGCCACTCCTTCAAGAGAATCAGCCACCACAATGATCGTTCCTCCCTCTGAAGCTACAACCACAGAAGCCAGAACTACTTTCTCTACTGAACCCACCTCAACAATAGCGGCAACCTCTTCCATTGAACCAGTTATTACCAGTGCTAGCACTTCTACTGAAGTTACCACCATACTGGGCATCACTTCTGTCTTCGGTCAATCTTCTCCAACAACTGCCCCCACCGCATCTGTGCCAACTGCTACAACTGAAAACACTTCCACTACCTCTTCCTCCACACCTGCCACCACTATCATTGCTCAGCCTTCTACTACAACAGGACATACGGCATCGTCTGAAATGCCCAGTACAACTGGAAGCACTTCCACTGAGTTTAACCCTACATTGGCCCCTACTACTTCCTCCACAAAACCCTCCAGTTCAACAGCATCAACAACTGCACCTGAGCCAGCTACTACAAGTGTAAGCACTTCCACTGCACCTACAGCATTGACTGTGAGTCCTAATTCTCCAGAATCTACAACCATAATTGTGTCCACTACTTCATCGGAACAAGATATCACCACAACAGTGGACACTTCCTCTGATGCTACAACCACACAAACCAGCACTGCTTCTTTCTCTACTGAACCCTCTGCATCAATAGCTGCAACCTCTTCAATGGAAACAATGACTACTACTGCAAGCACTTCCCTTGAAGCTACGTCTATATTGGGTATCTTCCACTCAATCTTCTTCAACAACAGCCACCACTTCATCTGAGCTACTTGACACAATGGAAAACACTTCCCCCGAATCTATATCCACATCAGCTACTACAATCTTTAATCAACCTTCAGCTACAGACGACTTCATCTGAAATGACTAGTGCATTGGGAAGTAGATAGTGGGTATCTAACAGCACTACTTTCTCCATCCAACTGCAACAAATCCACAGCTTCCTTTGAACTATTACAGGTTTAAGCACTTTGGCTACAGTTACAATAATGACCACTACTTTTAATTCTCCAGAGTCTACAACCACAATTGTACCCATTGCTTCATCTGAACCACATACAACAACAAGTATAGGCACTTCCTCTGAAGCTGTAACCAAAGTAGTGACTAGTACCGGCTCCCTTAACCTTCCAAAAATACAGCAACCACCATTTAATCAGAACCATATGCCACCAGTACAAGACCCACAACTTATCGGCCAGCACAACATTTGCTGAATCAACTACTGGCACTGTAGGTAGTAACTTTAACAGAACCAATTGTTTTGTCTGAAAGCACTTCCACTGAATGAACTTCGACATTAGCTGCCACTGCTGTCTCCCTTCAGTCCCTTACTCCAACATCACCCACCACTTTAATTCAACTGATTTCCACAATCACTGACAGCAATCCTCTACCACATCAGTTATCACCACTGAACTTAGTACTGCAATGGCAGCCAGGACCGCTACAGAACCAACTACTATAATGGCACGCCCTACCATAGAACTGCAATGACATCAGCTGTCTCTACCATCTCCCCTGACCCCTTTACTACAACAGTAGCCACCACTCCAACTGAATGAACCACCACTACTTTTGCCAGTGCTTTTGGGGGTACAAAAAGGACTGCTACTACAGGGTCCACCAAATCTACAATGGCAACGCTGCAATTGCTTTACTTTCAGCACTCCCATGAGGCCCTCGTCATGATAGTCACCTCTACTGAGTACTTCACCTACCAGTACAATAGCTCTCACCACCTTGATTGCTTACCCCAGCTCTCACAGGACTCCAGATCAGACACCACTGTTATTTTAGAGTTCTTGTCTCTGAGTTAGTTTGCAGCCTTTGATATTGGTGAAACCCTCTGTGTTGAGGTGAATATGTGTCTTGTTCAATACCCTTTACTTCCCAATAGGGTACGTGCTTTTAATTGTCTCCCCTCTCTCCCCTCCCCACTCCACCCAAGCCTAGATATTTTCCATGACTGTGCCAGGAGCTAAGGTCCAGTGGACTCTTGGAGGAATTTGGCAAAGAGTGCAAGACTGCAGAGCTCTTGATGGATTCCAGATCCTGTCCTCAAGGGAAATGTTCTTGCACTCCTCATCTATATGCACCATGGGCAGTTTGCAGTGTTTGCTTGGATGGGAAATCTGCCATCCTTGACTGGATTTGTTACACCATTGCTATTACCTAGAGATTGGACTCTTGCTCTATGTCCTTGTGGAATTGTCTTTTTCTAGTACCAAGCAGTAACCTGTCTTGGTGCTCCATCTTGTTAATATGTAGGTCTCTCGAATGCATTCTGAGTTAAATCATCAGTATTTTTTTTTAACACCATGGTTTGTTTGGTCTCTGATTAATTGACTTCTAAGTATCTTTCACTTTGCTTCCCAAATATTCCCCACTATATTTTCTGATTAATAGCTTTATTGAGATATAATTCATAGACCATAAATATTTTTAAGTTAAATAATGTAGTTCCTCTTGCCTATTATATTTTAAAAGTGTATAGTACTTATAGAGTGACTTTAATTAAATGATTGTAGGACTAGTGATTTCCCCTTAGACTCACACACTACACTTTACATGGTCCTCATTATTTCTTTTTTCTTTTCTTTTTGTAGAAGTGTTTATTGCAGAGGTGATGTACAGAGGGATTACAGTTACATAGCTCAGGTATTGAATACATTTCTTTTTGAATACTGTCATCCTCTCCCACATTTTCTCCCAGTTTTTTTCCCTCCCAACCTGTTGCCCGCCAAGTTGTATAGTTCATTTCCAACATAGTAACTAGTGAGTATCACTGATGAATTAGTTCAACCTTTTCCCACCATTTCTGTGCTTCCCCTTCCTCTCTCCAAATCAAATAAATTTACATATAAGATGAAAGGTACAGACATCCCAAAACAGTGACAAAACAGGAAAACCAGACCATTTTCTTTCTCATCAAGAGAGTGGGACAACTCTTACCCCTTAAAGCAGTCAGGAGTTCTGACCAGAAAAGTACAGCCATTCTTGAGAGAGAATGCATTTCTCCACAGAAATAGTTGGTCATAGAAATGGCAAGTTGGAAAGGGGGCAATGCTGCCCCAGAATACCAGCCATGAGGAGGCTGCAGTCACGCCTCACAGCAGAGAGTATTCTTTGCTTACATCTGTCATTACAAATAGTCATCATGGATGTAAATGTCAACTAGCTGATTCTTTAAAATTTTCCAGGCATGGTGCTGGTGGCTCACATATGTAATTCTAACTACTTTGAAGGCTGAGATCTGAGGATCCTGGTTTGAAGCCACTCACAGAAGACACATCGGAGAGACTCTCATCTCCAATTGACCACCAACAAGGCAGAAGTGGAGCTGCGTTTCAAGTGGGTTCATGTGGTAGAGTGCCAGCCTTGAGCACAAAAGCTTAGCACCAGTTCTGAGTTCAAGCCCCTAAACCGTCACACACAATAAAGAAGGATTTCCTAAAAACAAACAAACAAAAAATCAACCTTGAGTCATGAGGTACATTTTCATGTAGTAGTATTTGGATGAAGAATGTAGTTTGTGTGTTTATCTCTAGAAAACATTATCAGAGCCTATAACTTGAAATTATGGAGAAAAAAGCTTTAGGTCAACATAGAGAAACATGATCTAACAGTGAGAGTCAGCTCACTGACTAGTGACTGTCGAATCTTAGAAAATAAATGAACTCAACATCACTGTAATTTGCCCATAGAAGCTGGAAGGTAGATTTCACTTTCATTTGTTAGAATCTGAACTCGATGTTTAGAGTGTTTGTCTCTGAACACTATTGTATGTATTTATAAATGCAAAAAGGAGTGTTGTCCATAACAAAACAAAATATTAATCTAACTTAGCCATAACTTTTACAATCAAGTCAAATGCTATTAAATATTTAGCCAATGCGATAAAACTAGCATGTAAACTCTAATAGGGCAAGCACTTGTCTTTTTGATTTGTTGTCATGTAGATTCTCATTGCTCAGAAAATGTCTACTGTAAATGAATGAGAAAAGATAAAACTGTATCAAGAACATACTTGAATTTTTAGTAGAGTTGGAAAATATGTAACATAGATATGAGAAAATCTCTGACATGTATCAAAATATATTTTTCAGCTGTTCATTTTCATTTTAAGAAGCACTAATTATTATTATAAAAATGTTATCTAACAGTGGTTCATTAATTTTAATCTGTTGAAACTCATTCTGTCATAAATACTGGGAATTAATTTGAGTAAAATAAAGAACTACTCTTAAACCAGTATGGTGGTACATGCCTTTTTATTTTTAATTTCTATTATGAAGGTTATATAGAGAGGGCTTACAGTTACATAATTCAGGTAATAAGTACATTTCTTTTTTAAGAGTGTCACCCTCCACCCCATGCCTTTAGCATCAGCTTTGGAATAGGCCATGGCAGGAAGACTGAGTTTAATGCCTACCTGTGATTATATAGTGAAAATCTGTCTCAAGTAAAATCAAATAGAATAAAACAAGACAAACATCCACAAACATCCTTCAAGAGATTATGAAATTTTCCTTTTTTTTTTTTTTTTTACCATTTTTACAATGCACTAAGTGAATTAAAACCAATTCTATTAGAACGTTTGACAATCAATTTCTTTGCATTTTCTGTGTGTCTCATGAATGGTTTGCATACATTCAAATTAACTAGGTGATAGTAGAAATGTAACTGTCACTAACCACAGTGTATTTTGAATTCTCTTGTCTGGACTTTTAAAGTTGCATCAGTCCATCACTTCAGAGGAGAAACTAAAATAAATGCATTGCCTGAAAATTGCCAATATTAGAGAACCGGAGCTGCTATACTAGTTCAGCCAATCAATGACCATGACTCGCTCTGTGGGAAGCTGGGAAGTGTTATCCCTGATGAGAAATGTGGCTGGTTAAAAAATCTCTGAGTTTGTTATAGTCAAATAGGTAGCCTGATTACAGAAAGGCCCAATGTGTGGTCAACTGCAATGCCATTTGCGTGCTGCTTTTATTATACACATTTTAAAATGATCTCATTTATTTAATGTTTGGTACCACTGAAATACCTAATTCCCACAGGCCCAAGTTTGATTTCCTGGAAATCATGACATTATTTAGGATAAATTGCTTTCCCAGTTTCTTTGTTTCTTTTCTGTCCTTCCTTAGCTTTGTCACAGTTCACGTGATTTAGAGCTTAGGGACAATGACATCCTGAGTTAGTTGACTCCAATCAGAAACCTTAAGCTATAAGTGGTGATTGCATTTGTAAGCAACCATATGATTTGAAAGGGTAAAATCATGCGTGTACACATGCACACACATGCACACAGTGTGTGTAGAAGAAGATGAGTTTTTCTCATCCTTGAGAACGCAGATTGTCGCGACCACCTCGACCAGCAAGGAAGATGCGACCCAGGATTCTTCTCAATGCGGTTTAGTCAGGACCTTGCTACAAGCTTCTCTCCCGCTGGCTTCTTCCTGCTTCTCCTTCTCCCCCGCCCCCGCGCTCCAGTTACAAGCCTCCTGGATGGCCAATCCCGAAGCGCCACGTGGCATATACCGATAGGGCTGCAAACACGGAAGCAAACTAGGAGCCAAGTCATAGCCATATAAGGAGTTGTTTTTACAGAGAGCACTCCTCACCCGGAAGACGGAAGGCGGAAGGCGGGAGCCAGCGCCATCTTTGGTCGCAGCTGCGCCAGCTACAATGTTGCTTTTGCGGCCATGCCGTCTTTGGGCGCGGCTCCCGCAGCTCTCCACAGCAGATAGCTTGTATTGTTTATCTAATTCCCAACATAAAAAGTGGACAAATGTTGAATGGATAAAAATTAGCCCCATAATTTGAAAGCTTAAAATGTTTTTTTTTTTTCAGAACAGAAAAATAGACTTAAATATTTTGGGTGATTCTGTCACTTCTCTTTAAGTTCTTTTCTATGATCTTGATTTTCAAACTCCTTGTGTATTCAAGTTATTGAAATAGAGCTCAAACTCTGCCACCTAGTTAGGTCATCTGAGGTGAAGCCCAGGAATGAGCATTTCCAAGAGGTCTTCTCATCCCTTCTCAACTCTAGGTCTTAACTTAAAAACTTCTCTTTCTGCCTTCTTGTTCTGGAACTTGGAAAGCTACTAGCTTGAGAGATGGAAGGGAGTTCCTGATCATTATTATGAAACCGAAGGTCTCATTTCTCCTCTGGGGATCTCACTTTCCTGAATTTTAAATTAGCAGGGTGAGAGTAAATGAGGTCCAACACGCCTGAGTTCTATCCCCGGGAGACTGAAATACATCAAATCAGATGGATGTCTAGCTCACTAATTAGTGCTAATGATACATCTACCATAGAACATTACTTTTGAATGAGGTTTTGATTATTCACTATTTTAGAGACATTTTTAGAAAGCTTATTTGAGTATTTGAATAGCTATTCAAATAGTATTTTTCACTAAGAACTTGCCCTGTCAGTTTTGTGAAGCTATCTATGTGGGACATACATTGTTCGCTTCTGAGTTCATAGTGATTTCTTAATTCTGGGTTATTATCATTTTACATATGTAAACCAGAGGCTGTTTCACTAATGAAATTAGGTGTTGTAAGATCTTTGCTAGATCAAGTTCCTTTTTGGTGAATTTTCAGGGGCTTCTGAAAGGAAAAAATAGGGACCCTGTTGAGTACATTCACAGTTGTTTGTATAACCAAATCTCAGAGTCAGCTCCCCAAGGAGGTAGATTCAGAATGGACACTTTTTCCCCATAGTAACTGGGGCAGAAAGACTCAGAAAGAGTATGACAGGAAATGCCACGTATTAATGAACAGAGGACTAAAAGCATCTAGGAGAAGATGCTAACAAGGAAGGAAGATGGTCATGCTGAGTTGGAAAGAAAGCAACAATAACCATCATTCACCTCAGACAATTTTGATGGAGATTGCCTCATCAAAGTCAAGAAAGAAGGGTAATGGGGCTAAACGGTCAGAGAATGCAATATGACATATAATTTCACACTTGCTTTTCTTCTGGAAGGCAGAAAGAGAAGTCATCATAAGTTCCTACTGGAAAGATTGGTTTTCTTGCTTCTTGTACTAATTACCTCTCACTCTTTCTCTAAGGTGGATTCACACAGAAGTATGCACTGATACCTCAGAGGTGATAAGCAGCAGCAGCAGCTCAATTATTTCTCAAGAGTTCAAGTATAAAGGCCAGTGATGGAACTGACACCTCTTCCTGAAGTTAAATGGACCATAGTCTGTTTTTAAGAAAACAGGCAAATACATAGTGAGCGTGGAACTCTCTCAAACAGATCCAGTGAGCACTTGAACTTTCCATTTTGAACCGGATCTGACCGGTTTGAACTGGCTCTAACCGGTTTGAACCGGATCAAGCCAGTTTGAGCCAGATTAAACTGGACAGACTCAGATTGAACCAGTATGATCCAGTTCGAACCGGTTTGGACAGGCTCTAACCAGTTTCAACCGGATCAAGCCAGCTTGAGCCGGTTTGAACCGGTTCAAACTGGTTAGAGCCGGTCCAAACCGGTTTGAACCAGATCTGACCAGTTTGAACTGGCTCTAACCGGTTTGAACCGGATCGAGCTGGTTTGAGCCCCATTAAAAAGGACAGGTCCGGATTGAACAGGTATGATATGGTTCGAGCCGGTTCAAACCGGTTGGGACCGACTATAACCGGTTTGAATTGGCTCTGACAAGTTTGAACCGGATCTAACCAGTTTCAACCGGATCAAGCCAGCTTGAGCCGAATTAAACCAGTATGAACTGGTTAGTGCTGGTCCCAACCGGTTTGAACCGGATCTAACCAGTTTCAACCGGATCAAGCCAGCCTGAGCAGGTTTGAACCGGTTCAAACCAGTTAGAGCCGGTCCCACACGGTTTGAACTGGCTCTAGCCGGTTTGAACCGGATCAAACCAGTTTCAACCGGATCAAAGCCAGCTTGAGCCGGTTTGAACTGACTCTAACCTGTTTGGACCGGCTCTAACCGGTTCAAACCGGATCTAACCAATTTCAACTGGATCAAGCCAGCTTGAGCCGGTTTGATCCGGTTCAAACCGGATATAGCCGGTCCAAACCGGTTTGAACCAGATCTGACCGGTTTGAACTGGCTCAAAGCGGTTTGATCTGGATGAAACTGGTTTGAACCGGAACGAGCCGATTTGAGCTGGTCCAAACCGGTTTGAACCAGATCTGACTGGTTTGAACTGGCTCAAACCAGTTTGAACTGGATGTAACTGGTTTGAACCGGAACCAGCCGGTTTGAGCCGGATTAAACCAGTATGAACTGGTTAGTGCTGCTCCCAACCAGTTTGAACTGGATCTAACCGGTTTAAACAGGCTCAAGCTTGAGCCGGTTTGAACCGGCATGAAGTGGTTAGAGCTGGTCCAAACCGGTTTGAACCTGCTCAGGCCAGATTAAACCGGACAGATCCGGCTCTAACCGGTTTGAACCGGATCTAACGAGTTTAAACCGGATCAAAGCCAGCCTGAGCCGGTTTGATCTGGTTCAAACCGGTTAGAACCAGTCCCATATGGTTTGAACTGGCTCTAACCGGTTTGAACCGGATCTGACCAGTTTCAACCGGATCAAGCCAGCCTGAGCAGGTTTGAACCGGTTCAAACCGGATAGAGCCGGTCCAAACTGGTTTGAACTGGATCTGACTGGTTTGAACTGGCGCTAACCGGCTTGAACCGGATCGAGCCGGATTAGACCAGATAGATCCGGATTGAGCTGGTCCAAACCGGTTTGAACCGGATCTGAGCGGTTTGGACCGGCTCTCACCGGTTTGAACCGGATCTAACCAGTTTCAACTGAATCAATGCAGCGTGAGACTGTTTGATCCGGTTCCAACCTGTTAGAGCCGGTCCCATACGGTTTGAACTGGAACCGGCATGAATTGGTTAGACCCGGTTTGGAACGGCTTTAGCCTGTTTGAACCGGATCTAACCAGTTTAAACCGGATCAAGCCAGCTTGAGCCAGTTTGAACCGGCATGAACCGGTTAGAGCTGGTCCAAACCGGTTTGAACCTGCTCAAGCCTGATTAAACCGGAGAGATCCGGTTCAAACCAGTTTCAAACGGATCAAGCCAGCTTGAGCCGGTTTGATCCGGTTCAAACCGGAAAGAGCCGGTCCAAACCGGTTTGAACCAGATCTGACCGGTTTGAACTGGCTCAAAGTGGTTTGAACTGGACGTAACTGGTTTGAAGTGGAACCAGCCGGTTTGAGCCGTATTAAACCAGTATGAACTGGTTAGTGCTGGTCCCAACCGGTTTGAACCGGATCTAACCAGTTGCAACCGGATCAAGCCAGCCTGAGCAGGTTTGAACTGGTTCAAACCAGTTAGAGCCAGTCCCATACGGTTTGAACTGGCTCTAACCGGTTTGAACCGGATCTAACGAGTTTCAACCGGATCAAAGCCAGCTCGAGCCCGTTTGATCCGGTTCAAACCGGTTTAGACCGGCTCTAACCGGTTCAAACCGGATCTAACCAGTTTCAACTGGATCAAGCCAGCTTGAGCCGGTTTGATCCGGTTCAAACCGGATATAGCCGGTCCAAACCGGTTCAAACCGGATCTAACCAGTTTCAACTGGATCAAGCCAGCTTGAGCCGGTTTGATCCGGTTCAAACCGGATATAGCCGGTCCAAACCGGTTTGAACCAGATCTGACCGGTTTGAACCGGCTCAAAGCGGTTTGAACTGGATGTAACTGGTTTGAACCGGAACCAGCACTGGCTCTAACCGGTTTGAACCGGATCTGACCAGTTTCAACTGGACCAAGCCAGCCTGAGCCGGTTTGATCTGGTTCAAACCGGTTAGAACCAGTCCCATATGGTTTGAAATGGCTCTAACCGGTTTGAACCGGATCTGACCAGTTTCAACCGGATCAAGCCAGCTTGAGCCGGTTTGATCCGGTTCAAACCGGATATAGCCGGTCCAAACCGGTTTGAACCAGATCTGAACGGTTTGAACCGGCTCAAAGCGGTTTGAACTGGATGTAACTGGTTTGAACCGGAACCAGCACTGGCTCTAACCGGTTTGAACCGGATCTGACCAGTTTCAACTGGACCAAGCCAGCCTGAGCCGGTTTGATCTGGTTCAAACCGGTTAGAACCAGTCCCATATGGTTTGAAATGGCTCTAACCGGTTTGAACCTGATCTGACCAGTTTCAACCGGATCAAGCCAGCCTGAGCAGGTTTGAACCAGTTCAAACCGGATAGAGCCGGTCCAAACTGGTTTGAACTGGATCTGACTGGTTTGAACTGGCTCTAACCGGCTTGAACCGGATCGAGCCGGATTAGACCAGATAGATCCGGATTGAGCTGGTCCAAACCGGTTTGAACCGGATCTGAGCGGTTTGGACCGGCTCTCACCGGTTTGAACCGGATCTAACCAGTTTCAACTGAATCAATGCAGCGTGAGACTGTTTGATCCGGTTCCAACCTGTTAGAGCCGGTCCCATACGGTTTGAACTGGAACCGGCATGAATTGGTTAGACCCGGTTTGGAACGGCTTTAGCCTGTTTGAACCGGATCTAACCAGTTTAAACCGGATCAAGCCAGCTTGAGCCGGTTTGAACCGGCATGAACCGGTTAGAGCTGGTCCAAACCGGTTTGAACCTGCTCAAGCCTGCTTAAACCGGAGAGATCCGGTTCAAACCAGTTTCAAACGGATCAAGCCAGCTTGAGCCGGTTTGATCCGGTTCAAACCGGAAAGAGCCGGTCCAAACCGGTTTGAACCAGATCTGACCGGTTTGAACTGGCTCAAAATGGTTTGAACTGGACGTAACTGGTTTGAAGTGGAACCAGCCGGTTTGAGCCGTATTAAACCAGTATGAACTGGTTAGTGCTGGTCCCAACCGGTTTGAACCGGATCTAACCAGTTGCAACCGGATCAAGCCAGCCTGAGCAGGTTTGAACTGGTTCAAACCAGTTAGAGCCAGTCCCATACGGTTTGAACTGGCTCTAACCGGTTTGAAACGGATCTAACGAGTTTCAACCGGATCAAAGCCAGCTTGAACCGGATCGAGCCGGATTAGACCAGATAGATCCGGATTGAGCTGGTCCAAACCGGTTTGAACCGGATCTGAGCGGTTTGGACCGGCTCTCACCGGTTTGAACCGGATCTAACCAGTTTCAACTGAATCAATGCAGCGTGAGACTGTTTGATCCGGTTCCAACCTGTTAGAGCCGGTCCCATACGGTTTGAACTGGAACCGGCATGAATTGGTTAGACCCGGTTTGGAACGGCTTTAGCCTGTTTGAACCGGATCTAACCAGTTTAAACCGGATCAAGCCAGCTTGAGCCGGTTTGAACCGGCATGAACCGGTTAGAGCTGGTCCAAACCGGTTTGAACCTGCTCAAGCCTGATTAAACCGGAGAGATCCGGTTCAAACCAGTTTCAAACGGATCAAGCCAGCTTGAGCCGGTTTGATCCGGTTCAAACCGGAAAGAGCCGGTCCAAACCGGTTTGAACCAGATCTGACCGGTTTGAACTGGCTCAAAGTGGTTTGAACTGGATGTAACTGGTTTGAAGTGGAACCAGCCGGTTTGAGCCGTATTAAACCAGTATGAACTGGTTAGTGCTGGTCCCAAACGGTTTGAACCGGATCTAACCAGTTGCAACCGGATCAAGCCAGCCTGAGCAGGTTTGAACTGGTTCAAACCAGTTAGAGCCAGTCCCATACGGTTTGAACTGGCTCTAACCGGTTTGAACCGGATCTAACGAGTTTCAACCGGATCAAAGCCAGCTTGAGCCGGATTGATCCGGTTCAAACCGGTTTAGACCGGCTCTAACCGGTTCAAACCGGATCTAACCAGTTTCAACTGGATCAAGCCAGCTTGAGCCGGTTTGATCCGGTTCAAACCGGATATAGCCGGTCCAAACCGGTTTGAACCAGATCTGACCGGTTTGAACTGGCTCAAAGTGGTTTGAACTGGACGTAACTGGTTTGAAGTGGAACCAGCCGGTTTGAGCCGTATTAAACCAGTATGAACTGGTTAGTGCTGGTCCCAACCGGTTTGAACCGGATCTAACCAGTTGCAACCGGATCAAGCCAGCCTGAGCAGGTTTGAACTGGTTCAAACCAGTTAGAGCCAGTCCCATACGGTTTGAACTGGCTCTAACCGGTTTGAACCGGATCTAACGAGTTTCAACCGGATCAAAGCCAGCTTGAGCCGGTTTGATCCGGTTCAAACCGGTTTAGACCGGCTCTAACCGGTTCAAACCGGATCTAACCAGTTTCAACCGGATCAAGCCAGCTTGAGCCGGTTTGATCCGGTTCAAACCGGATATAGCCGGTCGAAACCGTTTCAAACCGGAGCTAGCCAGTTTCAACTGGATCAAGCCAGCTTGAGCCGGTTTGATCCGGTTCAAACCGGATATAGCCGGTCCAAACCGGTTTGAACCAGATCTGACCGGTTTGAACCGGCTCAAAGCGGTTTGAACTGGATGTAACTGGTTTGAACCGGAACCAGCACTGGCTCTAACCGGTTTGAACCGGATCTGACCAGTTTCAACTGGACCAAGCCAGCCTGAGCCGGTTTGATCTGGTTCAAACCGGTAGAACCAGTCCCATATGGTTTGAACTGGCTCTAACCGGTTTGAACCGGATCTGACCAGTTTCAACCGGATCAAGCCAGCCTGAGCAGGTTTGAACCAGTTCAAACCGGATAGAGCCGGTCCAAACTGGTTTGAAGTGGATCTGACTGGTTTGAACTGGCTCTAACCGGCTTGAACCGGATCGAGCCGGATTAGACCAGATAGATCCGGATTGAGCTGGTCCAAACCGGTTTGAACCGGATCTGAGCGGTTTGGACCGCCTCTCATCGGTTTGAACCGGATCTAACCAGTTTCAACTGAATCAATGCAGCGTGAGACTGTTTGATCTGGTTCCAACCTGTTAGAGCCGGTCCCATACGGTTTGAACTGGAACCGGCATGAATTGGTTAGACCCGGTTTGGAACGGCTGTAGCCTGTTTGAACCGGATCTAACCAGTTTAAACCGGATCAAGCCAGCTTGAGCCGGTTTGAACCGGCATGAACCGGTTAGAGCTGGTCCAAACCGGTTTGAACCTGCTCAAGCCTGATTAAACCGGAGAGATCCGGTTCAAACCAGTTTCAAACGGATCAAGCCAGCTTGAGCCGGTTTGATCCGGTTCAAACCGGAAAGAGCCGGTCCAAACCGGTTTGAACCAGATCTGACCGGTTTGAACTGGCTCAAAGTGGTTTGAACTGGATGTAACTGGTTTGAAGTGGAACCAGCCGGTTTGAGCCGTATTAAACCAGTATGAACCAGTTAGTGCTGGTCCCAACCGGTTTGAACCGGATCTGACCAGTTTCAACTGGACCAAGCCAGCCTGAGCCGGTTTGATCTGGTTCAAACCGGTTAGAACCAGTCCCATATGGTTTGAACTGGCTCTAACCGGTTTGAACCGGATCTGACCAGTTTCAACCGGATCAAGCCAGCCTGAGCAGGTTTGAACCAGTTCAAACCGGATAGAGCCGGTCCAAACTGGTTTGAACTGGATCTGAGCGGTTTGGACCGGCTCTCACCGGTTTGAACCGGATCTAACCAGTTTCAACTGAATCAATGCAGCGTGAGACTGTTTGATCCGGTTCCAACCTGTTAGAGCCGGTCCCATACGGTTTGAACTGGAACCGGCATGAATTGGTTAGACCCGGTTTGGAACGGCTTTAGCCTGTTTGAACCGGATCTAACCAGTTTAAACCGGATCAAGCCAGCTTCAGCCGGTTTGAACCGGCATGAACCGGTTAGAGCTGGTCCAAACCGGTTTGAACCTGCTCAAGCCTGATTAAACCGGAGAGATCCGGTTCAAACCAGTTTCAAACGGATCAAGCCAGCTTGAGCCGGTTTGATCCGGTTCAAACCGGAAAGAGCCGGTCCAAACCGGTTTGAACCAGATCTGACCGGTTTGAACTGGCTCAAAGTGGTTTGAACTGGACGTAACTGGTTTGAAGTGGAACCAGCCGGTTTGAGCCGTATTAAACCAGTATGAACTGGTTAGTGCTGGTCCCAACCGGTTTGAACCGGATCTAACCAGTTGCAACCGGATCAAGCCAGCCTGAGCAGGTTTGAACTGGTTCAAACCAGTTAGAGCCAGTCCCATACGGTTTGAACTGGCTCTAACCGGTTTGAACCAGATCTAACGAGTTTCAACCGGATCAAAGCCAGCTCAAGCCGGTTTGATCCGGATCAAACCGGTTTAGACCGGCTCTAACCGGTTCAAACCGGATCTAACCAGTTTCAACTGGATCAAGCCAGCTTGAGCCGGTTTGATCCGGTTCAAACCGGATATAGCCGGTCCAAACCGGTTCAAACCGGATCTAACCAGTTTCAACTGGATCAAGCCAGCTTGAGCCGGTTTGATCCGGTTCAAACCGGATATAGCCGGTCCAAACCGGTTTGAACCAGATCTGACCGGTTTGAACCGGCTCAAAGCGGTTTGAACTGGATGTAACTGGTTTGAACCGGAACCAGCACTGGCTCTAACCGGTTTGAACCGGATCTGACCAGTTTCAACTGGACCAAGCCAGCCTGAGCCGGTTTGATCTGGTTCAAACCGGTTAGAACCAGTCCCATATGGTTTGAAATGGCTCTAACCGGTTTGAACCGGATCTGACCAGTTTCAACCGGATCAAGCCAGCCTGAGCAGGTTTGAACCAGTTCAAACCGGATAGAGCCGGTCCAAACTGGTTTGAACTGGATCTGACTGGTTTCAACTGGCTCTAACCGGCTTGAACCGGATCGAGCCGGATTAGACCAGATAGATCCGGATTGAGCTGGTCCAAACCGGTTTGAACCGGATCTGAGCGGTTTGGACCGGCTCTCACCGGTTTGAACCGGATCTAACCAGTTTCAACTGAATCAATGCAGCGTGAGACTGTTTGATCCGGTTCCAACCTGTTAGAGCCGGTCCCATACGGTTTGAACTGGAACCGGCATGAATTGGTTAGACCCGGTTTGGAACGGCTTTAGCCTGTTTGAACCGGATCTAACCAGTTTAAACCGGATCAAGCCAGCTTGAGCCGGTTTGAACCGGCATGAACCGGTTAGAGCTGGTCCAAACCGGTTTGAACCTGCTCAAGCCTGATTAAACCGGAGAGATCCGGTTCAAACCAGTTTCAAACGGATCAAGCCAGCTTGAGCCGGTTTGATCCGGTTCAAACCGGAAAGAGCCGGTCCAAACCGGTTTGAACCAGATCTGACCGGTTTGAACTGGCTCAAAGTGGTTTGAACTGGATGTAACTGGTTTGAAGTGGAACCAGCCGGTTTGAGCCGTATTAAACCAGTATGAACTGGTTAGTGCTGGTCCCAACCGGTTTGAACCGGATCTAACCAGTTGCAACCGGATCAAGCCAGCCTGAGCAGGTTTGAACTGGTTCAAACCAGTTAGAGCCAGTCCCATACGGTTTGAACTGGCTCTAACCGGTTTGAACCGGATCTAACGAGTTTCAACCGGATCAAAGCCAGCTTGAGCCGGTTTGATCCGGTTCAAACCGGTTTAGACCGGCTCTAACCGGTTCAAACCGGATCTAACCAGTTTCAACTGGATCAAGCCAGCTTGAGCCGGTTTGATCCGGTTCAAACCGGATATAGCCGGTCCAAACCGGTTTGAACCAGATCTGACCGGTTTGAACTGGCTCAAAGCGGTTTGAACTGGATGTAACTGGTTTGAACCGGAATGAGCTGGTTTGAGCTGGTCCAAACCGGTTTGAACCAGATCTGACCGGTTTGAACCGGCTCAAAGCTGTTTGAACTGGATGTAACTGGTTTGAACCGGAACCAGCACTGGCTCTAACCGGTTTGAACCGGATCTGACCAGTTTCAACCGGATCAAGCCAGCCTGAGCAGGTTTGAACCGGTTCAAACCGGATAGAGCCGGTCCAAACTGGTTTGAACTGGATCTGACTGGTTTGAACTGGCTCTAACCGGCTTGAACCGGATCGAGCCGGATTAGACCAGATAGATCCGGATTGAGCTGGTCCAAACCGGTTTGAACCGGATCTGAGCGGTTTGGACCGGCTCTCACCGGTTTGAACCGGATCTAACCAGTTTCAACTGAATCAATGCAGCGTGAGACTGTTTGATCCGGTTCCAACCTGTTAGAGCCGGTCCCATACGGTTTGAACTGGAACCGGCATGAATTGGTTAGACCCGGTTTGGAACGGCTTTAGCCTGTTTGAACCGGATCTAACCAGTTTAAACCGGATCAAGCCAGCTTGAGCCGGTTTGAACCGGCATGAACCGGTTAGAGCTGGTCCAAACCGGTTTGAACCTGCTCAAGCCTGATTAAACCGGAGAGATCCGGTTCAAACCAGTTTCAAACGGATCAAGCCAGCTTGAGCCGGTTTGATCCGGTTCAAACCGGAAAGAGCCGGTCCAAACCGGTTTGAACCAGATCTGACCGGTTTGAACTGGCTCAAAGTGGTTTGAACTGGATGTAACTGGTTTGAAGTGGAACCAGCCGGTTTGAGCCGTATTAAACCAGTATGAACTGGTTAGTGCTGGTCCCAAACGGTTTGAACCGGATCTAACCAGTTGCAACCGGATCAAGCCAGCCTGAGCAGGTTTGAACTGGTTCAAACCAGTTAGAGCCAGTCCCATACGGTTTGAACTGGCTCTAACCGGTTTGAACCGGATCTAACGAGTTTCAACCGGATCAAAGCCAGCTTGAGCCGGATTGATCTGGTTCAAACCGGTTTAGACCGGCTCTAACCGGTTCAAACCGGATCTAACCAGTTTCAACTGGATCAAGCCAGCTTGAGCCGGTTTGATCCGGTTCAAACCGGATATAGCCGGTCCAAACCGGTTTGAACCAGATCTGACCGGTTTGAACTGGCTCAAAGTGGTTTGAACTGGACGTAACTGGTTTGAAGTGGAACCAGCCGGTTTGAGCCGTATTAAACCAGTATGAACTGGTTAGTGCTGGTCCCAACCGGTTTGAACCGGATCTAACCAGTTGCAACCGGATCAAGCCAGCCTGAGCAGGTTTGAACTGGTTCAAACCAGTTAGAGCCAGTCCCATACGGTTTGAACTGGCTCTAACCGGTTTGAACCGGATCTAACGAGTTTCAACCGGATCAAAGCCAGCTTGAGCCGGTTTGATCCGGTTCAAACCGGTTTAGACCGGCTCTAACCGGTTCAAACCGGATCTAACCAGTTTCAACCGGATCAAGCCAGCTTGAGCCGGTTTGATCCGGTTCAAACCGGATATAGCCGGTCGAAACCGTTTCAAACCGGAGCTAGCCAGTTTCAACTGGATCAAGCCAGCTTGAGCCGGTTTGATCCGGTTCAAACCGGATATAGCCGGTCCAAACCGGTTTGAACCAGATCTGACCGGTTTGAACCGGCTCAAAGCGGTTTGAACTGGATGTAACTGGTTTGAACCGGAACCAGCACTGGCTCTAACCGGTTTGAACCGGATCTGACCAGTTTCAACTGGACCAAGCCAGCCTGAGCCGGTTTGATCTGGTTCAAACCGGTAGAACCAGTCCCATATGGTTTGAACTGGCTCTAACCGGTTTGAACCGGATCTGACCAGTTTCAACCGGATCAAGCCAGCCTGAGCAGGTTTGAACCAGTTCAAACCGGATAGAGCCGGTCCAAACTGGTTTGAAGTGGATCTGACTGGTTTGAACTGGCTCTAACCGGCTTGAACCGGATCGAGCCGGATTAGACCAGATAGATCCGGATTGAGCTGGTCCAAACCGGTTTGAACCGGATCTGAGCGGTTTGGACCGCCTCTCATCGGTTTGAACCGGATCTAACCAGTTTCAACTGAATCAATGCAGCGTGAGACTGTTTGATCTGGTTCCAACCTGTTAGAGCCGGTCCCATACGGTTTGAACTGGAACCGGCATGAATTGGTTAGACCCGGTTTGGAACGGCTGTAGCCTGTTTGAACCGGATCTAACCAGTTTAAACCGGATCAAGCCAGCTTGAGCCGGTTTGAACCGGCATGAACCGGTTAGAGCTGGTCCAAACCGGTTTGAACCTGCTCAAGCCTGATTAAACCGGAGAGATCCGGTTCAAACCAGTTTCAAACGGATCAAGCCAGCTTGAGCCGGTTTGATCCGGTTCAAACCGGAAAGAGCCGGTCCAAACCGGTTTGAACCAGATCTGACCGGTTTGAACTGGCTCAAAGTGGTTTGAACTGGATGTAACTGGTTTGAAGTGGAACCAGCCGGTTTGAGCCGTATTAAACCAGTATGAACCAGTTAGTGCTGGTCCCAACCGGTTTGAACCGGATCTGACCAGTTTCAACTGGACCAAGCCAGCCTGAGCCGGTTTGATCTGGTTCAAACCGGTTAGAACCAGTCCCATATGGTTTGAACTGGCTCTAACCGGTTTGAACCGGATCTGACCAGTTTCAACCGGATCAAGCCAGCCTGAGCAGGTTTGAACCAGTTCAAACCGGATAGAGCCGGTCCAAACTGGTTTGAACTGGATCTGAGCGGTTTGGACCGGCTCTCACCGGTTTGAACCGGATCTAACCAGTTTCAACTGAATCAATGCAGCGTGAGACTGTTTGATCCGGTTCCAACCTGTTAGAGCCGGTCCCATACGGTTTGAACTGGAACCGGCATGAATTGGTTAGACCCGGTTTGGAACGGCTTTAGCCTGTTTGAACCGGATCTAACCAGTTTAAACCGGATCAAGCCAGCTTCAGCCGGTTTGAACCGGCATGAACCGGTTAGAGCTGGTCCAAACCGGTTTGAACCTGCTCAAGCCTGATTAAACCGGAGAGATCCGGTTCAAACCAGTTTCAAACGGATCAAGCCAGCTTGAGCCGGTTTGATCCGGTTCAAACCGGAAAGAGCCGGTCCAAACCGGTTTGAACCAGATCTGACCGGTTTGAACTGGCTCAAAGTGGTTTGAACTGGACGTAACTGGTTTGAAGTGGAACCAGCCGGTTTGAGCCGTATTAAACCAGTATGAACTGGTTAGTGCTGGTCCCAACCGGTTTGAACCGGATCTAACCAGTTGCAACCGGATCAAGCCAGCCTGAGCAGGTTTGAACTGGTTCAAACCAGTTAGAGCCAGTCCCATACGGTTTGAACTGGCTCTAACCGGTTTGAACCAGATCTAACGAGTTTCAACCGGATCAAAGCCAGCTCAAGCCGGTTTGATCCGGATCAAACCGGTTTAGACCGGCTCTAACCGGTTCAAACCGGATCTAACCAGTTTCAACTGGATCAAGCCAGCTTGAGCCGGTTTGATCCGGTTCAAACCGGATATAGCCGGTCCAAACCGGTTCAAACCGGATCTAACCAGTTTCAACTGGATCAAGCCAGCTTGAGCCGGTTTGATCCGGTTCAAACCGGATATAGCCGGTCCAAACCGGTTTGAACCAGATCTGACCGGTTTGAACCGGCTCAAAGCGGTTTGAACTGGATGTAACTGGTTTGAACCGGAACCAGCACTGGCTCTAACCGGTTTGAACCGGATCTGACCAGTTTCAACTGGACCAAGCCAGCCTGAGCCGGTTTGATCTGGTTCAAACCGGTTAGAACCAGTCCCATATGGTTTGAAATGGCTCTAACCGGTTTGAACCGGATCTGACCAGTTTCAACCGGATCAAGCCAGCCTGAGCAGGTTTGAACCAGTTCAAACCGGATAGAGCCGGTCCAAACTGGTTTGAACTGGATCTGACTGGTTTGAACTGGCTCTAACCGGCTTGAACCGGATCGAGCCGGATTAGACCAGATAGATCCGGATTGAGCTGGTCCAAACCGGTTTGAACCGGATCTGAGCGGTTTGGACCGGCTCTCACCGGTTTGAACCGGATCTAACCAGTTTCAACTGAATCAATGCAGCGTGAGACTGTTTGATCCGGTTCCAACCTGTTAGAGCCGGTCCCATACGGTTTGAACTGGAACCGGCATGAATTGGTTAGACCCGGTTTGGAACGGCTTTAGCCTGTTTGAACCGGATCTAACCAGTTTAAACCGGATCAAGCCAGCTTGAGCCGGTTTGAACCGGCATGAACCGGTTAGAGCTGGTCCAAACCGGTTTGAACCTGCTCAAGCCTGCTTAAACCGGAGAGATCCGGTTCAAACCAGTTTCAAACGGATCAAGCCAGCTTGAGCCGGTTTGATCCGGTTCAAACCGGAAAGAGCCGGTCCAAACCGGTTTGAACCAGATCTGACCGGTTTGAACTGGCTCAAAGTGGTTTGAACTGGATGTAACTGGTTTGAAGTGGAACCAGCCGGTTTGAGCCGTATTAAACCAGTATGAACTGGTTAGTGCTGGTCCCAACCGGTTTGAACCGGATCTAACCAGTTGCAACCGGATCAAGCCAGCCTGAGCAGGTTTGAACTGGTTCAAACCAGTTAGAGCCAGTCCCATACGGTTTGAACTGGCTCTAACCGGTTTGAACCGGATCTAACGAGTTTCAACCGGATCAAAGCCAGCTTGAGCCGGTTTGATCCGGTTGAAACCGGTTTAGACCGGCTCTAACCGGTTCAAACCGGATCTAACCAGTTTCAACTGGATCAAGCCAGCTTGAGCCGGTTTGATCCGGTTCAAACCGGATATAGCCGGTCCAAACCGGTTTGAACCAGATCTGACCGGTTTGAACTGGCTCAAAGCGGTTTGAACTGGATGTAACTGGTTTGAACCGGAATGAGCTGGTTTGAGCTGGTCCAAACCGGTTTGAACCAGATCTGACCGGTTTGAACCGGCTCAAAGCTGTTTGAACTGGATGTAACTGGTTTGAACCGGAACCAGCACTGGCTCTAACCGGTTTGAACCGGATCTGACCAGTTTCAACCGGATCAAAGCCAGCCTGAGCAGGTTTGAACCGGTTCAAACCGGATAGAGCCGGTCCAAACTGGTTTGAACTGGATCTGACTGGTTTGAACTGGCTCTAACCGGCTTGAACCGGATCGAGCCGGATTAGACCAGATAGATCCGGATTGAGCTGGTCCAAACCGGTTTGAACCGGATCTGAGCGGTTTGGACCGGCTCTCACCGGTTTGAACCTGATCTAACCAGTTTCAACTGAATCAATGCAGCGTGAGACTGTTTGATCCGGTTCCAACCTGTTAGAGCCGGTCCCATACGGTTTGAACTGGAACCGGCATGAATTGGTTAGACCCGGTTTGGAACGGCTTTAGCCTGTTTGAACCGGATCTAACCAGTTTAAACCGGATCAAGCCAGCTTGAGCCGGTTTGAACCGGCATGAACCGGTTAGAGCTGGTCCAAACCGGTTTGAACCTGCTTAAGCCTGATTAAACCGGAGAGATCCGGTTCAAACCAGTTTCAAACGGATCAAGCCAGCTTGAGCCGGTTTGATCCGGTTCAAACCGGAAAGAGCCGGTCCAAACCGGTTTGAACCAGATCTGACCGGTTTGAACTGGCTCAAAGTGGTTTGAACTGGACGTAACTGGTTTGAAGTGGAACCAGCCGGTTTGAGCCGTATTAAACCAGTATGAACTGGTTAGTGCTGGTCCCAACCGGTTTGAACCGGATCTAACCAGTTGCAACCGGATCAAGCCAGCCTGAGCAGGTTTGAACTGGTTCAAACCAGTTAGAGCCAGTCCCATACGGTTTGAACTGGCTCTAACCGGTTTGAACCGGATCTAACGAGTTTCAACTGGATCAAGCCAGCTTGAGCCGGTTTGATCCGGTTCAAACCGGTTTAGACCGGCTCTAACCGGTTCAAACCGGATCTAACCAGTTTCAACTGGATCAAGCCAGCTTGAGCCGGTTTGATCCGGTTCAAACCGGATATAGCCGGTCCAAACCGGTTTGAACCAGATCTGACCGGTTTGAACTGGCTCAAAGCGGTTTGAACTGGATGTAACTGGTTTGAACCGGAATGAGCTGGTTTGAGCTGGTCCAAACCGGTTTGAACCAGATCTGACCGGTTTGAACTGGCCCAAAGCGGTTTGAACTGGATGTAACTGGTTTGAACCGGAATGAGCTGGTTTGAGCTGGTCCAAACCGGTTTGAACCAGATCTGACCGGTTTGAACTGGCTCAAAGCGGTTTGAACTGGATGTAACTGGTTTGAACCGGAACCAGCACTGGCTCTAACCGGTTTGAACCGGATCTAACCAGTTTCAACTGGACCAAACCAGCCTGAGCAGGTTTGTACCGGTTCAAACCGGATAGAACCAGTCCAAACTGGTTTGAACCGGATCGAGCCCGATTAAACCAGATAGATCCAGATTGAACCGGTATGATCCGGTTTGAGCTGGTCCAAACCAGTTTGAACCGGATCTGAGCGGTTTGGACCGGATCTAACCGGTTTGAACCGGATCTAACCAGTTTCAACCAGATCAAGCCAGTTTGAATCGGTTAGAGCCGGTCCAAACAGAATTTTCAGCATAAGTTCAGTTCCTGCTGTCTTTTTACTATCAGATGCACTGAGAAACCTCATTCACATAAACATGTAGGTGGGAACAGAAAGAATTCTGTTATCACAGTAACCCTCGATTCTCTAAGTCCCTTTGAGGTTATGTGGGATCTATCATCAAAAATTACGTGTAATGATCTCTCAGCTAACAATTCGATTACGTCCTCTTCAGTGCTGATAAAAAGCACAGAATTAGAAACCACCTGACTAGTAAAAGGCTTTTCTACCCATTTTTCTAGCTTCTCGGAAGTATATCAAAAAAGGCTTTACCAAGTCTTATCAAACAACCCTCAGTAATTACACCTGTTACTGTGGCACTTAAAGCACCTTATTTATTCAACTACATGAGTCAAGAATGGAAATGCTGCTCATTTCCATATGCCTTAACCAATACAACCTTGTCAAAGAAGGAGCCTCTCTTAAAAATCCTAGCTTTAAAGATCTGAAATTTGTAGAGATGACTGTTTTATGCCAGAGTTAATCTTTTCTAGGTAATATTTATTAACTACATTTCTTGTAGGTAAGAAAATCTAATTACATTGCCCTCAAGTTTTTAAAAATGTAAACGAATGTAGATATCTGGATCCTGTTGCTCATGCCCCTTAGTCCTGACTACTTTGGAGACTGAGGTTGTGAGGACTAAGTTTGAAGACTGTCTGAGTGATCCTTCATCTTAACTAATAGAGAACTGGATATAGTGATTCACATCTTTCATTCCAGTTTCATGTGAAGCACAGATAGAAAAATGACAGGTTAAAAAGAAAGTCAGATTGTCTTTGAACCATGATAATGTTGATAACTGCAGTTTTTTGTTTTTTCAATTTTCCTTCTAGGCCAGTTAGATCCTTCCGGTTGATTCTTTCACCTTACTGAAAAAAAGATCCTACTGGACTTTGAGCAGATTCCCCACTGAAGGACAAATATCCTAAGAACATTATTTTGTAACTTTCTGGGTTCACACAGAATTAGCTGTCTCCACAAAGACCCTTAGATTTCACAATCTTTCTTTTGCCCTCCTAGCTTTGATGTTAGCATTTTACTTTGACTTAGAAGTCTTGCTTTGTTTCCCTGTGGTTTCTACCTTGGATCTATTTGCCGTGATTTGAATTCCCAATTTTTCTGACCTACTGCCATGTTTTTGTATTTACCACCCCTCATAGCATGATTTTTAAGCCCTCCGCCTTGAAAGAAAGTGGATATGGTTTGGTGGATGACTATTGGCAGGTGGTTGGGTTAACCTAACTCTGAACCCTGGCTTCCTCTGTTTGAGAGTATTAGAGAACATCTTTTGAAAGTCTGAGCTCCAGTTCTTGATAAAGAGTCAACATCAGCAGAACTGAAGCAATGCAGAAGGAAGGGTAAGTTTAAAGTAGAGGAGGGTTGTGATTAATATAATGATCCCTTTGTTGAAGAAAAGTCCAATGCTCAGAAAAGCAGTTTTACAGGTTCTTAGCTATCATTTTGTCTAAATTATCAATGACAATAATCAACTTTTCCATAAAAGAAGCAAATAACATAGGTCATATAATTTTAGAAAGAGCCAGTGTTGGTCCAGCATTTAAGATAATGGTGGCATTCACTCATTATCAATAAATTCTAAAATAGTCCACTTCTAATACAACTTAATGAATGAAAGACTAAATGTCTCAAATGACTGTCAAAGACATTATCATGTACAATATCCACATTATATTTCTGGATAAAAAGTTCCCAGTATTAAAGAGTTTTTGTAGGAAAATACTATAGCAAGATATAACCATACACCTTTTTATACATTTAAACTAGCTGATTGATTTGTGGAATAAGAAATGTTCAAAAATGGGAAGATAGCTCAGTGGTACAGTGCTTGCTTTGCATGCACGAGGCCCTGGGTTTGATTTCTCAGTACCACATAAGCAGAAAAAGCCAGAAGTGAAGCTGTGGCTCAAGTGGTAGAACACTAGCCTTGAGCTGAAGAGCTAAGGGACAGAGCCCAGGCCCAGAAATATATGTTCTTGTAAAAGATAAAATATCTCTATATCACAATACATGGCTTTTGCACAATGACACACTTGTTAAGTGTTGAGCATTGGATTCTCTTTTATTATTATTATTATTATTGTGAAAATAACATACAGAGGGGTTACAATTACATGGGCAAGATAGTGAGTACATTTCTTATCAAGCATTGTAGCCTCCTCCTTTGTTTCCCCTTCCCATCCCTTCCCCCCTCCCCCATCCACCCCCCCCCCCCATGCCAAAGTTGTAAAGTTCGTTTTTCGGCATAACATCTTTTACATCTCATTGTTGCAATGGGTCCACCTGTAACCCTATTTAAACAGCTTGTTTTTATCTTTCCCCTCCGCAAATTATACTGACATCAAATACAGTGAAAGCAGGGCTTGCGTTGAATTTTCTTTAGTACTTGGTGATTGGGACAATTCTTATTATAAGAACTGAAAGTGGGCTGGGGGTTTAGCCCAGCGGAAGGGCGCTGGCTCAGCGTGTGCAAAGCCCTGGGTTAGATCCTCAGCCCTGGGAAAAAAAAAAAAAGAAAGAACTGAAAGTTCCTGTACTAGTAATAGAATAATGTGCCATTCTCCAGGCTCTTGAATAACACAGAGGTTCAATTACATGTTTAGGGAGGCTTATTTATGCTGTGGTTATGGCATCACATGCCAAATTAATGCATGTCTCTTATTTTAGAAAGACACTATTATAGACTGTTCTTGGGTTTTGCTGTAAGCAATTGGTGCACACTCCTCAACTTCCTCCTGTTGCTCCATCGTTTGGAGGGTGTTTGCCATAAACACAGGTTCCAAGATTCTGCACCATATCATCTTCATTCCAACTGTCAAGAAGGGAAAAGGAAAAAAGACAATAGTCCCTCCTTTTAAGTGATTAGCTTTGAAGTTGCCTGCATACCTTAAGCCAACAGCACTTCATAGAGAACTTAGTCTTAACATCACAGTACCACAGGGGGTGTTAAATATTAGAAGGAAAGCTCATGTTAATTTCTATTCTACTTAAACCCTATATGCTTTGTTGGCTAATAATAAGATAGGGATTCTCAACTGAATCAGCTACATTCTGTGTCATGCTCATTGCTAAATCTTTTTTTTTTTTTAATGTTTTTATTGTCAAGGTGATGTACAGAGGGATTACAGTTACATAAGTAAGGTAACAAGGATATTTCTAGTGAAATTTGTTACCCCTTCCCTCATTTTTCTTCCACTTTCCCTCCCCCTCCTCACCCCTCCAGGTTGTACAGGTTGTTCCCAACATACTGTCTTGTGTATATCGCTGTTGCATTGATTCTGCCCTGTCCTTTGTCTCACTATTCTTTTGTTCCCCTTCCCTTCCCTAATTCAAATAAATGTATATACAATACCAGGGTACCAGAATCAAGTACAGTGACAACAGAGGATCTACCATAGGGAAAAGAACATACAAAAGAAACAAAAACTCATGTGGTACATTAAAAACACCACCAACAAAGAAAACCTCTTGTGTCCCTGTCTTGGAGTCCATTTTGCTTCGCAGCAGCTGAGGTGCACATTATCTTCTTCTCCCTGAGAACACGTGTTGGCTCCATTGGTTTCATTCTGTTCCCAAGCATCAGGTTTTCACTGTTTTCTGGGAGACTTTCAAATTCTTCCCTCACCTTCTTCCTCTTTCCACATATTTTCCATGCTCATGGTGTCAGCATCAGACTTTCTCAACCTGGGCACTATTAGCATGTTGAACTTTGTTGGGGGCTTATTAGCCACGTTTTCCATTAAATACCAGTGACACTCACTCTCTCTCACTTGTGAAAATTAAACAAGAACAGCACTGATTGCCCAGCGCCCCTTGGGTGGGAACTTTCCCTATTTTGAGAAACATGTATTCTTTTAGAGCTTTTTTGTGATACTAGAATCCCTTAAGCTAAAGTCCGTAAACAAATTTCTTAAGATATTTTTTCAACCTATACACTACTAGCATAGCATGACTATTGTCTGTTTACCATTGAATACACAATAGTTAATATAGTAAATAGAACATAATAATTATTAATTTTTTGAAAAGTGAATAATTTCTAGGTGTATAAAATTTACACTTATTATAACATTTCTCTTGAAGGACTATTTAGGAAAGTCCATCTCCTTGGCCTAAATATTTTCACTTGAGATAACTCAAAAACTTTTGAGTGCTAAGTTTTACTCATGTTTCCAGACTAGCACTCTACAACTGAGCCACACCTCTGGCCTATTATGCCACACCTCCAACCTAAGCTTACGTCTAAAGACCCAAATAGCCCAGCCAAGGTTCATGAAGTTTGCAATGAGAGAAGAAACAGCTGCCAACTGGATCTTCCCCAATGCAGAGAATTCAATCATCTCTTTTCTTTGTTTCCACAGGGTCCATCACGACATTAACAGAGAAGCTCACCATTCTCCATGATGTCTTAGGAGCTAGGCATGTGGGAAGGATGCTAGACTAACCAGAGGCACATTGTGAAGGAATCTCCAGGGGATAGATATTATTGCATACTACTACTTTTGTTTTCTCTAGGCCAAGTTTGCTCATTTCAAATTTAGTTTCAATTATCCATGGCTATACTTTATTGCAGTCTAGTATGCATAAAGTTAATAAATGTCACATATATACACGTATACAAACACAAGCCATCCCTAAATGAAGAAACAGAACAAGCCCATACTTGAAATATCTCCTCCAGCCTCACCTATCAACCAATCTATTGCATTGTGAGATAAACAGCTCTGACATCTATCATCATCTGATTACTTTTGTTTCTTCCTAAATTTATATATTAGAATCATACATGTGCTTATCCCTTTCCCTAGAAATAATGAAGGAACTTGAATATATTTTTGTATGCAATAATAGCTAATTTAAAATTATATGTGTGCAGTTTTGTTTATATAGTATGCTCATACATTGTATAAATATACCAAAACATACTTATCTGTTGTCATTATTTGAATGATTTATCATTTATGGATAAAGGCATAGGGATATTCTTGTGCATGTCTTTTAAGGCATATATACTAGTCTGTTTGCAGTATCTCAAAGAGTAGAGTTGCTAGGTCACATGACAGGCATATACACAGCAATAATAAAAACTGCCAAACCATCAGTGATACATGAGAATTCCCTCACCAGCCCTTCAATATTTTAATTTTAGCCTGTCAGGAGTAATTTTGATCTGACAAGTTTGATGCATGTCTAGACAATTAATGATACTGACATAAGCATTTTCTCCAGAGAACAAAACTGTTTGCCTTGATTGCTTCATTTGCATGACATTAGTTTTGATTACTTAGATGAATTTGTTTGAAAACTTTTAAGTATTCTAATGCCATTTTTAGGGGGAAAAACTAATGCCTACTTTAGGGTAGGCCCTCTTTTGACATATGTTAGATTTAGTTGGATAGCTTTTCAATTCAGTAGGTAAAAAAATGCTTTAAAAAATTCTACAAGGAGGAATAAGGAGTTTCTTTCTGAGATTAAAGGAAATATTTGAAGGAACTCCTCCTCAAATTCTTTAACTACGAAACTAAATTGCTCACAGTACACCAAACTCCCCAAATGATCAGGTTTCTATATTGTTCTGTAGGAGCTTGGTAAGTGTACTGGAAGTTAGCGATTTATTTAGCTGTGTGACTCTTTTCTTCCTAAAAGAAGCTGTAGGACTGAGTAGTACAGAGCACTTGATTCAACATGGGTGGAGGCTGCCATGGAAACCTGGATGATCCAGGGAGAACCAACCAGCAGGGGCAGGGGAGGAGGAGAGGGAGAATGGTCACTTGGATTTAAAAGAAGTCCATGGAGGCTTCATCTGCTTTACAACTCCATCACAAACTGGTCTTGAACTCTGGAGGAATGGTATGTGAGGAACGATGTCCAAAGTGGATGGAAGAAAGTATTAAGTAACCTTATCAATTTGCTTGTCTAGGCTGAGAAGCAGCAATACCTCTTGGGCAGATTGGTTTTCTAATTTCTGACGTAATTAATGGATGATTTCCTTCTGACTTTAAGGTGGGCCCTCTGTGAGGAACTGATATTTATGGACTGATTTGTTCTTTGCATGGTGCATCGGTCAAGTGAAAATATTACTCAAGGGTGCAGCTATAAAGGACGAGAGTTAACATGAAATACAGTCCTGAAGTGAAATTCATGATCCTGGCAACTCAAGGATGGAGGGAAACCATGGGAAATTCACAGTGAATATTTATCTGAGCCCTCCAGAAACCAGCTGGTGAGTATCCACTATTCTACTTTGGTATATTGCCCAAGTGGACCTATTTTCAAGACTGTATCCATTTCCTGACAATTTAATAGAAGGAATGTTTCTGCATTTATTACCCAAAATGTGTAATTATAAGCTGGGTGGGCTTTGGTGGCTCATACCTGTAATCATAGTTAACTGAGAGGCTGATAAGTAACTTGAGGATAATGGCTCAAGGACAGCCTGGGCAGAAAAGATTACGAGACCTTTTCTCAACCCATAGGTGGGTACAGTGGCATTGCCTGGCCTTTCCAAGCTACATGGGAGGCTGAGAGGAAGGATCACAGTTCTAGGCTAGTGGGGGGGCAGAAAAGTTTCTGAGACTCCACTCCCCCCATGGACTCATGTTGAGTCCCTGTGATGCCAGCAATGATGGGAACCCTAAATTAAGCAGATTGCAGCTCCAGGCATACTGCTGAGTGGGAAATGAGACATGATCCAAAAAATAAACAGAGATTGCTGCAATATGGATCAAGTGCTAGAGTGCCTCTCTATAAAGTCCTGAGTTCAAACTATACTCAAGGCAAAAACCCAGAAACACATCAAAGTGTAGTCAAGAGTTTTTAACACGCTGATCTTTTCCCTAGCTTGTGATGAGTTTTATTTTCACCTGTTCATTTGGAGGAAATAAGAAAAATATTTTCTCAGTTAGTGAAGACACTTTTGACCAATGGAAGGAACTAACACATAGAAGCTATACCCCAAAATGAGTTATGTCCTTTTTCTCTCAAAGAAATAGCATATTTTGAATTGTAGCATTATAACTTTTAATAAATACATACAATGCAATTTGGTTATACTTAGTGATATTATTGACACATTCTGATTAAGCATAATTATCATCTCTCCATCTGTACAAAATTTAAAATCAAGTGTTAGATAAGAGACAGAACAAAAAAAGCGTAAAAACTCTAATGATTTAATGTATGTATAAGGAAAAACTAGTCTTTCGGTCAGGTCTAGCCCAGCTCGCAGGGATTACACCACTGCTTGGGACCCCGCTTGTCACTGCTTTACTTAAAAGGTGCTGATTTCCTACCAGCACAAGGAAATTCAGGAAAGCAGACCAGTTCAGTGAGATTCTCTGACTGCAAAGTGCACTCAATGTTTGAAGTTCATTGGCCTCAGGCATATTGCAGAATGACTAAAGACTAGGTAATAGTCTCAACCCATTTTGGGGAAAAAAGCAGAGCTGTTTATACAGGTCAATCCAGATTCCTTTCCCACTTCCTGCTGACAACAATTTGCACGGCCATTGCAATGGTCACTTTCTTTTTTTTTTTTTTTTAAATTTAATTTTATTTGTGAACATACTGTACAGAGGAGTTACAGTTACATGGGCAGGATAATGCGTACATTTCTTACCAAGCATTGCAGCCTCCTCCTTTGTTTATCCTTCACATCCCTTCCCAGCCTCCCCCCTCCCCCCCTAATCCCAATCCTTCTCCTTCCCCCCTCTCCCCCCCTGCACAAACGTTGTAAAGCTCGTTTTGGACATGACAACTTGTGCTTCTCATTGTTGCAACAGGTCCACCTGTATCCTTAAACAACTGGTTTTTCCCCATCTCCTCCACAAGTTATACTGACATCAAATATAGTGAAAGCAGGGGTTATACTGTGGAGGAGGGACATACAAAGCAACAAAGAGATAATCTTATAAATGTGTTAGAAACACATGCATGAAAGAAAAAAAACATTAAAATACACATCTAAGGGTTCATTTTCCTGACATCACATTATCTGACCTTTTCCGCTTGACTCATACATATACTAGATATTACAAATAAGGGAAACCATGGGACCTACGTTTCTTTGGGCCTGGCTTACTTCACTTAATATAATTTTTTCCAAGTTTTTCCATTTCCTAACAAATGTGGCAATGTCATTCTTTCTGATGGAGGCATAGAATTCCATTGTTTATATATACCACATTTTCTTGATCCATTCATCTACTGAGGGGCATCTGGGTTGGTTCCATATCTTAGCTATGGTAAATAATGCTGCAATAAACATAGTTGTGCTGGTAGCTTTAGTGTGGTCTTGTTTGTAAACATTAGGGTAAATGCCCAAAAGTGGGATTGCTGGGTCATAGGGGAGCTCTATGTGAAGTCTTTTGAGGAACCTCCATACTGCTTTCCAAAGTGGTTGAACAAGTTTACATTCCCACCAACAATGAAGTAAGGTTCCTTTCTGTCCACATCCCCTCCAGCATCTGTTGTTGTTAGAGTTCTTGATTTTTGCCGTTCTAACTGGAGTGAGGTGATATCTCAATGTTGTTTTGATTTGCATTTCTTTTATGGCTAGGGATGTTGAACATTTCTTCATGTGTCTATTGGCCATCCTTCTTTCTTCTTCAGAGAAGCTTCTCTTTAAGTCTTTCGCCCACTTACTTATTGGGCAGTTGTTTCTTTGAGGATTTGTTGTTGGGTGGTTTAATTTTTTGAGTTCCAAGTATATTTTAGATATGAGACCCTTGTCCGTTGTATGGCTAGTAAAGATCTTCTCCCAGTCCATGGGCTTTCTATTGATCTTGCTAGCTATGTCATTTGCCCTGCAGAAGCTCTGCAACCTTATACAATCCCATTTGTCCAACCTTTCTTTGATTTGTTGTGTTTCCAGGTCTCTATTCAGAAAATTTCGGCCTGAGCCAAGGAGACATAGGGTTTCTCCTATTCCATCCTGTAATGTTTTCAGAGTGTCTGCTTTGAGTTCAAGGTCTTTGATCCATTTGGAGTTGATTCTGGTGCAGGGTGATATATAAGGATCTAGCTTTAGTTTTCTACATGTAGTTAACCAGTTTTGCCAGCACCATTTACTGAAGAGGCTGTCTGTCTTCCATTCTATTGTTTTAGCTCCCTTATCGAAGATTAGATGGCTATAGGTCTGTAGGTTCATTTCTGGGTTTTCAATTCTATTCCATTGGTCCTGAGGTCTGTTCTTATGCCAATACCAAGCTGTTTTGATTACTATGGTTTTATAGTAGAGTTTGAAATTTGGTATTGATATTCCTCCAGCAGTGTTCTTTCCGTTGAGGAGCATTTTTGCTATTCGGGGTCTTTTATTGTTCCATATGAATTTTTGGATTGCCTCTTCTATTTCCTTGAAGAATGAGGGTGGAATTTTGATAGGTATTGCGTTGAATTTGTAGATAGCCTTGGGAAGTATTGCCATTTTCACGATGTTAATCTTTCCAATCCAGGAGCATGGGAGGTTTTGCCATTTTTTAAGTTCTGTGTTGATTTCCTTTTTCAAGATTTTAAAGTTTTCATCATAGAGGTCCTTCACTTCTTTAGTTAAGTTAATTCCGAGGTATTTTATTTTTTGTGGGGCTATTACAAATGGAGTTGCTTTCCTAATTTCAGCCACACTTTTCTCATTGTTGGCATACAGAAAAGCCATTGATTTTTGGGGGTTAATTTTATAACCTGCTACTTTGCCAAAGTTTTGAATCAGCTTGAGTAATTTGGGAGTGGAGTCTATGGGATTCTTTAAATACAAGATCATGTCATCTGCAAAGAGGGAGAGTTTTATTTCTTCTTTCCCTATTTGGATCCCCTTTATGTCTGCATCTTGTCTTATTGCTGTAGCTAGGCATTCTAATACTAGATTGAAGAGAAGTGGAGAGAGTGGGCATCCTTGTCTTGTTCCTGAGTTAAGAGGAAATGGCTTTAGTTTTTCACCATTGATTATAATGCTGGCTGTAGGTTTGTCATATACAGCCTTTATTGTATTGAGGAATGTTCCATGGATTCCTAATTTTTCCAAAACCTTCATCATAAAGGGGTGTTGGATCTTGTCGAATGCTTTTTCTGCGTCTATTGAGATAACCATGTGGTTCTTATTCTTGCTCCTGTTGATGTGATGAATAATATTAATTGATTTGCGTATATTGAACCAGCTTTGCATCCCTGAAATGAATCCTGTTTGATCGTGGTGTATGATTTTTTGGATGAATTGTTGAAGTCGGTTGGCCAAAATTTTGTTGAGAAGTTTTGCATCAATGTTCATCAAAGAAATGGGTCTATAGTTCTCTTTCTTTGATGAGTCCCTGCCTGGTTTTGGGATGAGGGTTATGATGGCTTCATAGAATGTGTTCGGTAGTGAGCTTTCTCTTTCAATTTCATTGAAGAGTTGGAGGAGTATTGGTGTGAGCTCTGCTTTGAAGGCCTTGTAAAATTCCGCTGTAAAACCATCTGGTCCTGGACTTTTCTTAGCTGGGAGGTCTCTTATTGCTGTTTCTATTTCAATGCTTGATATGGGCCTGTTAAGCTGGTTTAACTCATCTTGGCTTAGTTTTGGCATGTCAATATTTGCTAGGAAAAGGTCCATTTCTGTCAAGTTCTCAAACTTATTAGCATAAAGTTTTGAGAAGTATTCCCTTATAATGTTCTGAATCTTGGTTGTTTCCGTGGTGATGTTTCCATTCTCATCTCTGAGTTTATTAATTTGGGTGTGTTCTCTTCTTTTTCTGATAAGATTTGCTAAGGGTCTGTCAATTTTGTTAAGTTTTTCGAAGAACCAACTCTTTGTTTTGTTGATTCTTTCTATAGTTTTTTTGGATTCTATTTCATTTAATTCTGATTTAATTTTGATTATTTCTTTCCGTCTACTGGATTGGGGTTTATCTTGCTGCTCTTTTTCAAGGAGGTTTAGATGTGTCATTAAATTGCTAGTTTCAGATCTCTCCAATTTGTTGATGTAGGAGCTCAGAGCTATAAACTTGCCTCTGAGTACTGCCTTTGCTGTGTCCCAGAGGAGCTGGTAATTTGTGTGTTCATTTTTGTTGAATAGCATGAACATTTGAATTTCCTTTCTAATCTCTTCCATGACCCACTCTTGATTCAGCAGTGTGTTGTTCAGCCTCCATGTGATACTGCACTTTCTTTGGTGGCTTTTGGTGTTGAGTTCTAATTTTATTCCCTTGTGATCAGAGAGAATTCAAGGTATAACTTCAATGTTTCTGAATTTAGACAAGTTTGCTTTGTGGCCTAAAATGTGGTCTATTTTAGAAAACGTTCCATGTGCTGCTGAGAAAAACGTGTATTCTGATGCTGCTGGGTGAAATGTTCGGTAGATGTCTGTTAAGTCTAGTTGATCTATGCAGCTGTTTAGATCTGCGGTTTCTCTGTTGAGTTTTTGCACAATGGTCACTTTCTAAGAGGATCATTAATGCTTTGTCTCAGAAATACACTCTTCTCCACTGCATGACTACGCTGCTATTTTCAATGACAGGGTCACCATGGAAATTAGTGGGCATCACAAATAATTTACCCAGGTGGCATCTGTCTCCTCAAACACTCATCATTTCTTTATGATGAAAATGTTTGAACTCCTTTGTTCCAGCTTCTGGAAGTATACATGATCATTATCTGCAGTCATGCTATCATGCAATTGCACCCCAGAACATTTACTTTTGTTGTTGTTGTTGTTGCTACTGCTCTGTTGTTCCGCTATTGGGGCTTGAACTTGGGGTCTAGGCGCTGCCCCTTAGCTTTTTTCTCAAGGCTGGTACTCTACCACTTGAGCCATAGCTCCCTTTCTGACTTTTTGGTGATTAATTGGCGATAAGAGCCTTATGGACTTTTCTACTCAGGCTGATTTTGAACTGTTATTCTTAGCCTCCCGAGTAGTTAGAATTACAGTCATGAGCCACGAGTCCTCTGCTTAGAAATAAAAGTTAATAATTGTTCCCAGGAAGGAAGATACAGAATATTCACAATACCCTTGTTTATGTGCTATGCTCAGTGTCTGCCATCGAGAGAGTAGAATAATATTGCAATGTATCCAACTGATAGAATAGTATAAAACAGTGAAAGATGGAATGGAATAGAACTAAAGTCTCCCTGTGGTTCAGCATGTAAACGCCATCTGGATAAAGTCTGCCCTACACTTGGGAAGAATACAGTTGAACAAGATTCAGGTGAATTTTGAAGCATATAAATTATGTGTTTGGGTATATATTACAATGATATATTTTTAAAATACATCAAAATATGAAAAACACAGGAAATACAGACGTTAAGTACGGCGAGCGATGGCAAATCTGGCAGTGAGAAGCCGGCTCTGGAGCGGCGCTCTGACTGTGTGGAGCAGCAGGTTCTCTCTTAAGCCGGGTCGTGGCTGTTGGCTTTTCCACCCATTCGTTCTTCGTGAGGACAGACAGGTATGTGTAATGGCTCTTAAGCAGTGGGGTAAAAGTGAAAAAAAATGAGGGTTTTTTTTCATGCTTATTTCTGTTCTACGCTCACCTTTAGTCCAGACTGCCCTTCCCATTTTCCCCAGGATCTTCCTGCCAGTTCAGTCTTCACTTTGCTCCAATTCCCCCTTCTCCTCTCCACAAACCCATCCATGTGCATTGAGGAGCTTCAAGCTTTGGCCGTGAACTTGATCTTTCCACCTGACAAAGATGGGTTCTTAACCCCTGCTTTCACTGTATTTGATGTTGGTATCATTTGTGGAGGAGAAGAGAAAAAGCAAATTGTTTAAATAGGGATACTGGTGGACCCATTGCAACAATGAGATGTACAAGTTGTTATGTCGAAAAACGAACTTTACAACTTGGGGGGGGGGAGGTGAGGGGAAGGGCAGGGGGGATGGGAAGGGGAAACAAAGGAGGAGGCAATAATGCTTGATAAGAAATGTACTCATTGTCTTGCCCATGTAATTGTAACCCCTCTATACGGTATTTTCACAATAAAAAGAAAAAGAAAAAAGAAAGAAAGAGAAACAAGAACTATTATGTTAATTCATCTTTATGATCTAAGGATTCATTGCCTCAATAAAAACTAAAGATGATTAGAAAGAAAAAGACGGTTTCTTTTGGCCAGCTCCTCTCTAGGGCTCTTCTTCCTTCTCTTACTACTCTACCTCACTGCCTGCTGCCCCCGCTAGCTCCTCAAAGCTGAATTCACCGAAGCCTCCTTTTGTCCTTCCTCTATCTGTCTTTCCATGACTGTCCCAGAGTCAGAAAGGAGTTTTATGATCTGTTCCAACACCAGCTGCCCATGGGTCTGAGCTGTTACCACCCATCCTCTGTCTCAAGTGAGGTGCATTTGTACTCTGGACCCTGAGCCAGGGTATTTTAGCCCTGAACAGCGGTGCAGTCCACACCACTAGCCTTTCAGGATCCACTCTAGTTAAGGATTTGAATCTGGGCCCCAAATACCGCAGTGCAGTCTGTTTCTAAACATGACAAGCCTGAGTTTTCTATTTACCAGCTTCACACATCTTACTTTTTTTTTTTTAAGGTTTCTATCTTGGGTTGCCATCCTACTGACACCTGTATTTGCTGCAAACTTTTAACCGGGTCTTGGAGTTCTGGACTATTTATTTGCATGCCCATTCCAAAAACTATCATCCCAGTGGTGGGTGAACCTTGGCTCGTGGATCTAGGCATCTGCTGCTCTCCGAAGGATACGGACTGCACAGCTAATTGCCAATCCCTATGCTCTGTGAGCATCTAGACATCCATCTGATGCTTGTTCAGAACTTGCAGGGCCACAAAGAACCATGTCTCCACCCTGGGGAGTGTTGAGCCCTTGGTGTTCTTTGGGGCTTACCTTCCATCACTCTCTGTCCTTCGGAGGATGTCTCATTTTAGTTGGCAGCTCCACCCTGGCCTTGTTTCCAATAAACATTTGTGTTTCCTCCCTGAATCTTAGCAAAAATCACTGATGTCTGGACGGTTCGACAGTTTTATGGTCTTTACAGTAAATTATGCCCATTAGACAGTAAATAAAAGTGCACTGACAGTGAGTAGAGAGGGCAGGAGACACATAGGGTGGATAAAAGGTCACAGAAAGCCCTCATGTCTCATCAGAAAAGTGGGAATAATAGCACTTAATTCTTGCAGGTATTTAAAAGCTTAGCCATGAGCAGTGGTACACCCACTGACCCAGGCATGAACAGCTCTGTAATGTTAATGATATTTTCATCAAATCTTTTTTGTCTGATGAACCATTTGCTATAACTAAATGATGGTTAAAGCTATTCTGGTTTCATTTTTAAATTTTTAAGTAGACCTAACTTTTCAGAGTCATTTTTTTGATCTACAGCAAAATGGAGTGAAAGGTATTTAAACACTGTATCTTGATATGCATCAAAAAATGTTGCTAGATGGGCTGGGAAGTTGGCTCAGTGGTAGAGCTCTTGCCTTGCATGCATGAGGCCCTGGGTTCGATTCCTCAGCACCACATAAGCAAAAAAGAAAAAAAGCCGGAAGTGGCGCTGTGGCTCAAGTGGTAGAGCACTAGCCTTGAGCTGAAGAGCTGAAGGATAGTGCCCAAGCCCAGAGTACAGGCCCCACGACTGGACCCAAAAAAAAAAATGTTGCTAGCAATAACCGCAGAAAGCTTTATTGTCAATATCCCCCACTTGACAGCAGATTTCCTACGGTTGGTGAACTTACATTTTATTCTTTTCCCCACCCACATTTTTTTTTTGTAGTGCAGACTTTTTATTGGTGTCTACTAAGTTGTAGTAATGGGCTTTATTATGCCATTTCTGTAAATAAATATAATGTATTTGGATCATATTCACTTCTGTGTAAGTTAGTTTATTAATTGAATTCTTTCATAAGATAACTTTTCTGAGAAAGTGGATATAAAGGAACATACTTGTCTTTAAACATTTTTTTTCTCTGCCAGATCATAATTCCTCATAGGAGAATCTTGGATCTGATTGATATCTTAATTCAGATATCAACAATTTGTAGGCCAGGCATGATGGCTCATGCATATAATCCTAGTTACATGGGAAGCAGACGTAGAAAGGATCATAGTTTGAGACTAGCCTAGGCAAAAAACTAATGAGTACTTCATCTATACAAACAAGTCAAGCATGGTGGTTCAAGACTGTTATTCTAGCTATTTAGAAGTTCCAAGGCTGGCCTTAGAGGGCAGTGAATGAGACCTTATTAAAAAAAAAAAAAAGAGTGCTGGGAAGGTGGCTCAGTGGTAGAGCACTTGCCTTGTATGCTCGAGGCCCTGGGTTCGATTCCTCAGCACCACATAAGCAGAAAGAAAAAAGCCGGAAGTGGCGCTGTGGCTCAAGTGGTAGAGTGCTAGCCTTGAGCTGAAGAGCTGAGGGACAGCGCCCAGGCCCAGAGTTCAAGCCCCACGACCGGACCAAAATAAAATAAAATAAAATAAATTAAAAAAAGAGAGAGAGATGGGAAGGCCCATGGTGTGTCCATGGTAGAACATTTGTCTAAAAAGCAAAGGCCCTTTGTTCAAAACTCACACTACCACCAAAAAACAGTATGAATGTAAAGTGATATCTTCCCTGTGTCATGGGTAGTAACTTCAATATACATTAATATTTTTGTACTTGAACATATGAATAATCATGCTGAATTTATTAGAAATATATGTATCTGAATTAACTTTGGTGTCAAATACAACTATGTAAAGTATAAAAATTAATTTTTATAAGCTGGTTCCAGTAGCTCACATCTGTAATCCTAGATAACTCAGGAGATTGAGATCTGAGGATCATGGTTTAAGCCAGCCTGGGCAAAAGGGTCCATGAGACTCTTATTTCCAATTAACCACCCAAAAGCTGGAAGTGGATCTGTGGCTCAAGTAGTAGGGTACTTACCTTGAGCATAAAGGCTCTGGGATAGTGTCCAGGCCCTGAGTTCAAGCCCTAGCACCAGCTCAATAAAATAATAATTTTCATTTCATGAAGCCTATTTTTCTTCAGAGGTTTTCCTTCAGAATTTGAGTCAATAACACAGATACTTTTATTTTGTGTATCTCCACACAGCCAGTGATTTCCTTTAGTTGAAAAACAGGGGCAGTTTAGGCTATATATGTGGGCACACATGCCTACACATACTACATGCACACACAAACACATATGCATCACATAAACACACACATTGCACAGACATACACTCTTGTGGCATGATTCAATATTTATTATTTCATTTCACTATCATTTCTTACTGCTATGTGCTGTGATAATTTTGATAGTACCCTTTGGAAATACTGGTTTTTCCCTCATGGAATCTTGTATACTTTTGCATTAAGTAGATTGTATGTCAGTATTCTATTTAGGTTTGAAATTTTGTGTCTGAATGTGTGATTGAGATGTTAATAAAAACATTAAGTGTAGTCATATCTTTTCCTAAAATATCATCTCAGGCTATAGAGTGGAAGCTATCATATTCAGATGACTGCTAAACCAAAAAACTACATATACTAAAATTTCAGGCAAGAAAAAACTTTTAGAAAAATAACAAAAATAGCTCTGATCAGCTGGGCACTGGTGGCTCACACCTATAATCCTAGCTACTCAGGAGGATGAGATCTGAGGATCATGATTCAAAGCCAGCCCAGGCTGGAAAGTTCGTGAGACTTATCTCCAATGAACCACCAGAAAACCAGAAGTGGCGCTGTGGCTCAAGTGGTAGAGTGCTAGCCTTGAGCTGAAGAGCTGAGGGACAGTGCCTAGGCCCAGAGTTCAAGCCCCAGCACCGGCCCCCTCCACAAAAATAGCTCTGACCTAATCTCTGAGACATCAATATATTTTTTCTTTCAGTGAGATGATTAGGAAACAGATTCCTCAGCTTTTTACCCTTTATCCTCCCCCAACTATCAAGCAGTTCTTCCCACCGCCTCTCAGACACACTTTCAGAATTCTTTTTGGTTGAAAATCCTGATAAGAACAAAGATGGGAGATGAAACACAAGGCGCCCAGATCATCTGCTCATTGTAACAATTTTGGTGCACTTTGCTGTTCTGCTCACTTTTCAATGAAGTCATCTAATACGCAAGTTATCTTTGCAAGATAGAAAATCTGATTTTTAGATGGGAAGGAAGGGGATGGTAGGGAAAAAACAAAGGAGGGGGTAACAATGCTCGATAAGAAATGAATTCATTACCTTGCTCATGTAACTATAACCCTCTGTACAGTATCTTTACAATAAAAAATATTAAAAAAACACCAAATACAAAATTATAAAAAAGATTTTTTTTGTATTTTTCCTCTTATTTTTTTTCTCCTGGAAAAAAATTGCTTGAAAAAAAAAATCTCTTCCAAAATTTTTTTCTTTTTACAAATTAAGTAGACAGTCAACAGATAAAAGAGGACAATATCCTGTATTCACCTGAAGCAATACAACATTACAGGATTATAATTGAAAACCTCTGCATTCAATCAACATAAAAATCATTAAAGCCTGGATCCAGTGGCTTATGCCTGTAATCCTAGCTGCTCAGGAAGCTAAGATCTGAGGATCATGGTTTGAGCCAGCCTGGACAGAAAAGTCCATGAGATTCTTTCATCCAATAACCTACTCAGAAAAAGCCAGAAGTGGTGCTGTGGTTCAAGTGGTAGAGCACTAGCCTTGAGCACGAATTGGCTCAGGGACAGCGCCCAGGCCCAGCTCAAGGTCCAGGACTAGGGCTGGGAAGGTGGCTCAGTGGTAGAGCACTTGCCTTGCATGCCTGAGGCCCTGGGTTCGATTCCTCAGCACCACATAAGCTAAAAGAAAAAAGCCGGAAGTGGCGCTGTGGCTCAAGTGGTAGAGTGCTAGCCTTGAGCTGAAGAGCTGAGGGACAGCGCCCAGGCCCAGAGTTCTGGCCCCACAACCGGACCCAAAAAGAAAAAAAAAAAAAGGTCCAGGACTGGCAAAAAAAAAAAAAAATTAGCATTTTTATATGTAGAACAGACAGAAAAATAAAGAAAAATAATTCATAATAGCTTTCCAAAGCAATAAGGACATACAACAACTAAGAACATACAAGGCTTCTACCATAAAACATCAAAGAAATAAATTCAAAAGCTATCAGAAGATGGAAAGAACTTACATATTCATGGAGTGGCAGAAATAATATCTAGAAAAATGTCTAGACTACCAACAGTATATTCTAGCTCTTTAGAAGTTCTAAGTCTGGCCCGGAAGGAAAAATAAAATCTTATTAAAACAGAGAGGGGGGGGGAAGGCTGATAGTATGGCAGAGTACTTGAGTAAAAAGCACAAGTCAAACTCACAGTACCACCAAAAAAACTGTATGAATGCAGTCTGATTGAATATAATCTCCGCTACAATCCCAATGTTATTCTCTAAAATAGAAAAATCAATCCAAACACTCATCTACATGCATAAATAACCCTGAATAGTGAAACTAGTCTTGGACAAGGAAAGCAATCCTGTTGATACCATTTTTCCTCACTTCATATTATACTACAGAACCATACTAACAAATAAAATAGCATGGTACTGGCACCAAGATAGACAGGTGGAACATAGAATAGAAGAGCTCTAGAAATAAACCCACCCAGTGACAGCCATCTGATTTTGGACAAAGGAGCCAAAGACACACATTGAAGAAAAAAAGATAGTCTCTTCAACAAATGGTGTTGGGGAAACCAAATATCAAACTAGATCCCTGTCTCATTCTGTACTAAAATCAGTTCAAGATGGGTCAATGATCTTAACCTAAGACACTTTCTTCAATGTTAAAAATAGTTCCAGTAGGTTTTATTGTTCTAGTTTTATGCAGGCATGTAAAGTACATCAACCACGTTCGCCTTCATCCATTCTCTATGTTGTCCCTCAGGCCTCCCACCCATACCCACCTCCTAGCAGAGCCCATTATACATTCCTATCTTTCATTTTCTTTGTATATAAAGAGGTATACACAGAGGTATAAGCATATAGTGGTATCATTGGCTATATTTCCACCTGTTTCATTTTCCAACTTTTGATTGTTGTAAAATACACACATGATAACTTTTAGCATCACAACCTTATTCAATTGTGCAGGTCAAGCTGGGCATGCTTGCATCCTAGCTACTCAGGAGGATTGAGGTTCAAAGCCAGCCCTCTCTTAGTTAACTAGCACAAAGCCAGACTTGGAGGTGTAGCTCAAGTGGTAGAGCACTGGCGTTGGGCAAACAGCCATGCAACAGTGAGAGAGCCTGAGCTCAAGCCCCGGTACAAATACCACCACAGCATTCAATGGTATTAAGTACATTCTTCATGCTGTCCAATGATCACCCCCATCCCACCCCAGTGCCTTATCACCATCTATATCCATGAAATAATAATTCATCGTCTACCCTTTTCCTGTTCCCTGGGTACAACCATTCCACTTTCTGTCTCTGTGGATCTGACCATTCTAGGGATGTTATGTGAGTTTTGCAATGCATAGTATTTGCTCACCTGTGATTGGCTTATTTCACTTAGTGTGAGTTCCTCAGGATTCATCCACAAGTCATTACCTTTTAAGTTGCTCATCAGAACAAACCCTACCCAACTTCTCAATTCTTCCTAAGTTTCTCATAGAATTTATGTTTTAAGGTTAGAGGCCATATATGACACAGCAGCTGATTCAGTAAAATTCTTCAAGTGGCAAGTGCGGAAGGCATTCATGAGAGACGTTTTAATGGGTCACAGTTTAGAACAAACAAATTTAGAATCCAAAGGATTCTGAAGACTCTGTCTGTGGTCTGTCTTGGCTACTAAAGTGTTTGCACTAGAAACAAATTGCATAGCATCTACAAACGGAATGTTCTCAGCTGTTGAATGAATAATCCAGTAGAAGATTTAATGCTTTTTTCAATTTAAGATACATTAGCCTTCTAAGCAATAACAATAACAGCAACAAAATCTCTTCCCAAGAGGTTTTTAATATTCTTTTCTTGTTTCGGCATTATTGCCCTGGAGGTTGACTCCAGTGAGTTTAATGTATGTAAATGGCATGAGCAATTGAAGGGACAGGTTTTCTTGCCATTTTTTATTTTGAAAATACTGTACAGAGGGGTTACAATTACATGAGCAAGGTAATGAGTACATTTCTTATCAAACATTGTTGCCTCCTCCTTTGTTTCCTCTTCCCATCCCTTCCTATTTCCACCCTCTATCCCCTGTCCCCCTGAGCCAAAGTTGTAAAGTTTGTTTTTCGACATAACATCTTGTACATCTCATTGTTGCAATGGGTCCACCTGTATCCCTATTTAAACGATTTGTTTTTTCCCTTCCTCTCCACAAATTATACCAACTTCAAATACAGTGAAAACAGGGGTTATATCCCGGGGGATGGACATACAAAACAACAAAAAAATCATCTTATAAGTATGTTAGAAGCAATAGCATGAAAGAAAAAAACATTTGAGTCCTTATCTTGGGGTTAATTTTGCCTAACATCAACTTATCTGACCTTTTCTGCTTGTCTCAGACATATACTAGTTATTGCAAATAAGGGAAACCATGGGATATATGTTTCTTTGGGCTTGGCTTACTTTATTTAATATAATTTTTCCAAGTCTTTCCATTTCCTTTCCATTTCCTCCATCTTTCTGATGGAGGCATAGGGTTCCATTATATTTATATACCACATTTTCTTGATCCATTCATCTACTGAGGGGCATCTGGGTTGGTTCCATATCTTAGCTATGGTAAATAATGCTGCAATAAACATAGTTGTGCTGGGTGCTTTAGTATGGTCTTGTTTGTGATCATACAGGTAAATGCCCAAAACTGGGATTGCTGGGTCATAGGGGAGCTCTATGTGGAGTCTTTTGGGGAACCTCCATACTACTTTCCAAAATGGTTGAACAAGTTTACACTCCCACCAACAATGCAGTAGGTTTCCCTTCTGTCCACATCCCCTCCAGCATCTGTTGTTATTAGAGTTCTTGATTATAGCCATTCTAACTGGGGTGAGGTGGAATCTCAGTGTTGTTTTGATTTGCATTTCTTTTATGGCTAGGGAGGTTGAGCATTTCTTCATGTGTCTATTGGCCATCCTTCTTTCCTCTTCAGGGAAGTTTCTCTTTAAGTCTTTAGCCCACTTATTTATTGGGCAGTTGTTTCTTTGAGGATTTGTTGTTGGGGGATTTAATTTTTTGAGTTCCAAGTACATTTTAGATATGAGATCCTTGTCCATTGTATGGCTAGTGAAGATGTTCTCCCAATCTGCAGGCTTTCTATTGAGCTTGCTAGCTATGTCCTTTGCCATTCAGAAGCTCTGCAATTTCATGTAATCCCATTTGTCCAACCTTTCTTTGATTTGTGTGTTTCTGGGTCTCTATTAAGAAAATTTCAGCTTGTGCCAAGGAAACCTAGGGATTTTCCTATTCCGTCCTGTAATGTTTTCAGGGTGTCTGTTTTGACTCCGAGGTCTTTGATCCATTTGGAGTTGATTCTGGTGCAGGGTGGTATATAAGGATCTAGCTTTAGTTTGCTACAACTGATCAACCAGTTTTGCCAGCATCATTTACTGAAGAGTCTTTCTTCCATTTTATTTTTATTTTTTAGCTCTGAAGGAGCAGATTTTCTTAGGCATCAGCAGAGGAACTGAAAGCCGAAGATCCTCAAAGGCCTTAGGCACACAAGAGATGATATCAGCAGGGAAGGGAAAGAAAAGAATGAGTGCTTGGGGAGAGAAAACTCATGGCAAACCGGCACATTCAATTTTTTTCCCTTGAGATGTAGAACAAAGAGAAGACAAGCATCTGAAAGATAGGTCCAACATGAAGAGAAGGAAGGATTACCCAATAGACAAACACCACGTGTCACAATATTATCTGCCCTCTAGCATTTTCTCTCCATCCACAGGCCCCAAACAGTCCCACAGTTACAATCACATTCTCCAAATGTGATGTAGATGCATGTATTTATGAAGTATTCATGCCTCCTTAAAGACAGTGAGGGAGTCTCCAGGGGCAGTGCTGGTCTTCGTGTGTCTTTCTGCAATTGACACCTCATTTCTTCCTCTAAGGTGGAGCACTCGTTTAGTGAATAATTATATATTATTCAACTTAACGCATACCTGTATGGGTGCATCACAGTGAATGTTGTTTTAATTCTTTCTGTTGACTGCAGATATAAAGGGCCATGAATACGTTGGAGAATATTATTGGAGTTAAGTTGGTACAGTTGGCCCCTCAAGAATGGACAGGAAGCAAGGAATGTATACAGTGAATGCCGAGCCCTCCAGAAGCCAGCTGGTGAGTGCGTACTGCTGCTCCACGTCGGTAGCTTGCTTATGTTATCACATTATTCTCACCACTTCCAAGCTATGTAATCCTCTCACGACTCTGTAGTCCAGGACCTAGGTTTGCATTATTCAAGAAAGAGTAGTATTAGATATACTGTTACAAATTAAACAAATAATTTTATTAGCATAAAGATGTTGTGCAGAGGCGCTGCTTCCATTTTAGAAGTCAGGTAATGAGTACCTTTCTTTGGAGGACAATGTAACCACTTCTTTTACTTTCCCTCAGTTCCCCCCTCCCATCCCTGCCCACAAGTTACATAGTTCATTTTCCACATAGTGTATACTGAGTAGCATGATCACATTTGTTTACCCTTCCTCCCTCCCTTTCTGTTCTTTCCCTTTATCCCCCTCCCCCAGGAGAGAAAAATATTCCAAAGCAAAAACACACATCACCATTGCCACCACCACCACCTTTGTTGGTATATTGTACTACATTATATTTTAGGAATTATTATAGGTGAATGTGAAAGCTTTAATGATATGATTGGCTTATAAAGTTCACTGCCTGAGGAATAAATGAAAAGTGTGGAAAAATATATTTGCCTTCGCCATGCAGAGCTTTGGCAATCAACTTGCATTAATTACTTAGGCAATAAACCAGAGAAGAAAGTCCTGCAGCTCTAGAAGTGTTACTCAAATGATAGAATGTCACAGAGGACTCCTGATTCACCAGGGGACATATTTGCCCTCTTGGGCCTTCCTGAAGATGCTCTGTTTGTCACTTCTTAAGATGACACTACACTTGGGTCCTCTAGATATCCAAATACTCAAATGGAAAAAAAATCCTCTTAGGGAGGATCATCATCTTGGTAGTTTCTTAGCATATGTCTTCAGGTGGTTCTCAGGATTATCTCAAAGCTGATGTGTTTTTACTTTATTGTAGATATGTGATACAGTTCTAAAATGTTTTTCTCTTAAGACTAAATTCAGTAGTACCATACAAAGGTTTTAAATTAAAACCTTTTTTTTTTTTAATTGAGAACAAGCAAAATAGATTTTGGCTATTTTTTTTTTTTAGAGATCTTAATATATGAGATTTTAGTTTACCCTTATAAAGTTAGCAGAAGAAATCTATGAAATTTTATTTCTTGGTAAATGTTGCTAGTATACTTACAGTTTTTATTAGTTGATGCCAATGATCTGACTAAACAGTATCCACATTCACTAACTATTGCAATTTCGTCTAGAGACTCTACCAGTACAATACAATCAAAACAATACAACAGTAAACTTATTACTCAGGGTGCAATGTTACTATAAAGCTCAGCCAATATCATAGGATTTCCATCTTAATGTACACCCATTCATCATCTTCTTTCAAAGGACTGGTATTCCATCAGAGCTGAAAAAAAGTCTCCTAATCCACCCTAGTGGAGGTGTTTTTCTATATTTACAAAGTATATTAAAATACTTAAGTCCATCAGCTACAGGCGAACTAACAGAACAGAATTGGCACTTAAATAAATTGGCAAATGTTAAGTTAGGTTAGGTTCAAACTTTTCTTATGTGCTTAGTGATTAACAGATGCAATTGTGTTTAATTTTTATTCATTAAAATGGATCCATTGTCTTTGGTTTTGATATTATACTTGTGGGAAAAACCCAACTTAGTGAATTGCTTACTACTGGGAGTCTGCTATTCTACATTTAATGAAAATTGTACTTTTTGTAGTTTTAAATAGCAGTTCTTAATGGACCGAGGGCTATGCAAATTCTAGTTTGACGGTTTTTGTTTTAGTGTGACAATCTTAATGGAACTGACTTTTGGCTGACCATGGACTTCCATAGTTATTTAGTAATGGTTTGTTAAATCAATATGACCGAAGGCAAACAGTAGTAATGGCAGTAATAACAATAAAAACCCTGATGCTGCCAATTATAACAGTCAATCTAGTTAGCACTTATTGAGGACACACCCTGTGCCTGACTCAGCGTCATGCATTCCATACTTATGTGCTTGTCACTCATCCTCCAAGTAGACGATCTTTTGGAGAAGAGCAAGGAGAGATAAAGATGCCTTTATTATTAGGAAATGAAGACCCCCCCCATGTATCTGCGGCATTATTATTGCATTCATTAATGCAGTGTAGACCCCACATGAATTAGTAGTATTAAAATATAACAAAACAATTTGCCCAAGATCTCTGGACATATTCTATTTTCATTTTCTTAGTCTAGTTTCCAGACTCCCCTTAGAAAAATTGCATCTTAGCCCAGCACCTGTGGCTCATGCCTATAATCCTAGCTACTCAGGAGGCTGAGATCTAAGGATCACAGTTTGAAGCAAGCCTGGGTAGGAAAGTCCATGAGACTCTTATCTCCAATAAACTACCCAAAAAACCCAGAAATGTAGCTGTAGTGGTAGTCTAGTGGGAATCTAGTGGTAGACTCCTAGCCTTAGGCAAAAGAAGCTCGAGGACAGTGCCCACGCCCTGAACTCAAGCCCCCTACACCCCACAAATTTACATCTTTTCCCAAAGCCTTTCCCACAAAATTCACTCATTTTCAATCCTTATTTATCCCTTCCTCCTAATGTTTTGTTTTACAATTATTGCAGTAATTTCTTAGGTATATACAAGTTCTTTGTGCCTTTAGTGAATACTTTCTTGAAAGTAGAAATTTTGTTTTGCTTTGAACATGTTTTCACACTAATATATGCCTAAGAGGAGCAGGGGACTATGGAGAGCATAAACTAGATAAATGCTTTGTCTCTGGCAAGGGGTTACTAGTTCCAGTGAAGAAAGCACTGTGGCAAGTGAATACAGAAGCCTCTTTGAGAATGTTCCATGAGTACAGTGAATTATAATGTACACTGTATAGATTATATGCTATATATTGACGTAATCCACCATCTCAAGTATATATCATAGAGCTATCATGGTTTAATGGAAGGACATTGGACTTAGTATTGGGAGGTGTGGGCTGCCGTGTCTGCCACTGCCCCGCCATGTCAAATGACTTCAGCTCATTTGCTTCAAGATTTCCATCTCCAACATGACATATACATATACATATACATTCCACTGATAGTGACTTCAACCGGAGTCTGTTCATCCAATCGCATAATACATTACCTAAGGCAGGTAATGAGTACATTTCTTTTGGAGTAGTGTGGCCCCCTCCTTCATTTTCTTCCAAATGTCCCCCTTCCACACAGTATTTGTTTTTGACAGAGACTTTAAGTTGAGAAATTCAGCACATGGCTTCTGGTTCACCCATGTTTCATCTCTGTAGGTATGCACGTGTCCCAATGCCCAAGGGGCCTGCAGCTCCACAGGCTGGCGTCCACCTCTGAACAACATAACTGGCGATGTCTCTTCCAACTTGCCTGGGGTCTGGATGAGCCCAAGTATCCACGCGCATGCAGGATGCCCACACCCAGAACCCCGCAACCCGCAGGTAATGCCTGCCACAGCCCGTGTCTCCCAGGTTCTGATGTATTCTGTATTCTGCATAGAGATGCACTTTTCCTATTCTTTCCTAGGAAATGTAGTTAATTACTTTTAGTACAGTGCAGATTACTTGAAGGCAATACCCAAGAAGGAACTATTTGATAATCTCTATATTCAGAGAACTAGTCTGGAAACCAAAAAGTCACAAGAAATGGAGAACATCAAGAGAATCAATAAAACAGGTTCCTATGGAAATGAAAGGAATAAATATAAGGCCAAATATATGGTCAAAGAGTGGCCAGAATAGCAAATGCATTAGCAGTATAGTGGATTAGTTAGACTGGCGGAAAACTCATATTTCAAAATATGCTTGTTTTTACTATGTAAATCCTAGTCTGTTGGTAATTATTTTCTTGCACTCTTACAACTCTGAGTCTCTCCAGGGCATTGTATTTGATTCCCTGGCTTCCAGCCTCTGGAACACGTATCCTTGACTTAGAAGCCTAGCTATTCTTTGGAGCTTCTCCATTAGCCTTGGAGACCTCATTCAGCTTGCCATGCTTCATGTCTGGTTGGCTGCATTAAGCATACTTCATAGTTCTATCTCTAAAGTCTTTAATCTAGGCATGGCGCTACACACCTATAATTCCACTGCTGGGAAGATAGAAATAGGAGGATGAACGTTTGAGACCAATCGCAGGCAAAAGTTCTTAAAACCCTGTTCAAAATAAAACCCAAACGGAAACCAGAGGAACTCTATCAAATGTTAGAGCCCTTGCTGAGAAAACACAAGGTCTTTGTTCCAACTCTAGTACTGTAAAACAAAGAGAAGTGAAACAAAATACAGCAGAAACCCAAGCCCCCAAAACAAAACAAAAATATATTCTTCTGGTCACATAAAATGATTAAAAAACAAGGGTGAACAAAGGAGTAGCTAGAGACATCGGAGTTTTAAGAAAATGAAACTTCTCTGAATGATACTGTAATGGTGAATAGTCATCATTATGCATCATATAATATATATAATATATATCCAAGTGTAAAATGTACAACAGCCTGAGTGCACCTTTAAACAATGGACTCTGCGTGACAGGGCGCCATCTAGAGGAGGATGCTGGAGTTAGCTGCTTATCATCCCTTCAGTTTTGCTGTGAATCTAAGACTGTTACAAAATACAAATTTTATTTAAAATAAAATAGCAGAAGAAGATAAGACATGTCATTTTCAAATGCAAGGGAAAGCATTTTGATGAAAAAAATTTGCTTTTCTTTTTCTTTGTTTTGGAACTTTAAGCCAAATCCCTATTTTATTTTGACTAACATAAACTATACAAAACTATACAAAATTGATTTTTTTAGTTGTCAAGGTGATGTGCAGAGGGGTTACAGTTACATAAGTCATGTTTTTATTTTTTAAAGCCTATATGTCAGAGATAACTAGTGATTCAGACAATGTGAACACAATAAATTATAAGTAAGGTGAAAGAGCTGGGCAGCCACACACTTTTGTTTTTATCACTGACATTTTACTTTATGCCCTTGCAGGGGAATGCAAGTTGCTGCAGAGACTGGTCTCTGTGTAAAGTCTTCCTGGCTTGCCTCCTTGCCTGTGTGGTGACAACAGCCATTGGAGTCCTCTTCCTGTCTCTAGTGAATAATAAAGCAACCAATTCTTCCATTATTGTCCAGCTACTCCCAAATGGACAGACTACCATGATTGCACCCGGAGTAACCTCTGCTCCTGCTCAACCTGCTCCAACAGAATCTCCAGCCACAGCGGCAGAATCTACACCCACCCCAACCACGGCCACAGCTGTCACCTCAGCTCAACCCCAAACCACAGCAAGCACCACCATAGCTTCAACTGAACTCCCAAGTACACCCACTCCAACTAGTGCAACCTCTACTGGAACTACAGCCACCACCATCGCTTCAACTCCTCCCAAACCACAACAGCCACAACAGCAACTGTAGCCACAAGTACAATGACTTCAACAGCATCTACCACCAGTGCAACAACACCCATTGCAACAACCCTCTCAACAGCCACCACCATCACCTCAACCCAGCCCCAAACCACAACAGCTATGACCACAACTTCATCTCCCTCCACGAGTACCACCAATCAAACAACACCGTCAGCGTAAAATCTGTCACTACTGTCACCAGACTGTCAGCACCTCTCCACTTCAAACTTAAACCACCACAGTCACAGCTTTAGCTGCCACCATGGCCACTGTTTTACCATACAGTTGGTTTCCATGTCCACTTCGTACCCCATCCGCTCCTAGACAAGGAGCTCTCTGTCCACACTCTTACTATCCCTATCTAGATGAGGTGGGAATTGCTGGGTTTATTTTAGATCTGAGGTTATTTGAACAAACAGACTCTCAGTTCATTTAACCACCCTTTCTAACTCTGGATTACATCTTTGAGAAGGAGACTTGCTCCTTCTATAGTTACTTGCATGGATCCACTTTTTACCAAAATCCCTGTGGGTAGAATGCAATGGCTCTTGTCTTCTTTGTCCTTTCTAGTCAGGATATACTGACCTTAAATACCCCTTTCCCTAGGTGACATCTTATTTCTAAGAGTATAATGGTGGTTTAGATGTGAGGAACAAGAAATCAATCTGCTGGTAATAAGCACCTGTTTTCAGAACTATTCCCATTATGTATAAAAGTACAACATAAAGTGCATGTATATACACGTATGTATAATACAGTTCCTGTGTCAAAATAAAAATTATTTTGATTCTCTAAGGTCAAATGAATAGAAAAATGTGTGCCAATATATTTCTAGCTTAATTTCTTTCCATGCATGTGGTTGGAAAGAATGGCAGGGATAAAATTATGTAATTTAGAAATTTAATTCCCATTTATGTATGGCTTTGGAGAGTTAGATAATTTCTCCATGTTATCAATTTTCATTCATAATTTAGGTGTAATAAGAATGCCTCTATCACCTTAATTAGTTAATTTCTGAAAGTCTCATAACTCTAATTAAAATACAATTGAATATCTTCCTACTATTCAGAAATAAAGTAACAGGTAAGGACAAAACTTGCTAGCATTAATTTAAATTATATATATATATATTGTCCCAGAAGCAATGGAATTCCAATGAGTGCAACTGGCACCAGGTCTTGAGTTCTAGATAACTATTTTATCTTAGAATAAAGATGGGCTCTTTTTTTTTTTTTTTTTTTTGAGAAATGACTGATTCCCACTCTCCTGTGGTAAATGTTCTGAGACCTCTGGCCTTTGGACTGGGCAGTACTGGTGTACAGAGAGCCATTGTGGGGCTATTCAGCTCTGACTGGGGAACTTACCTAACAAATTCTCTCATCAATTTATGTAATTAAGCTCCACCTCCTTCTCTCTCTCTCACATTCAACTGGTTCCGTTCCTCTGTAGAACTTTTAAGACAAATCGTGAACCATGTAGAAGTAACTCTTGCCCATTTCTGCTGCCTCCAAGATGCACAATTTTCATATTTGAAAATCAGTAATCATCTACAAATAACACATCTTCACTATAAATAATAAGACACCTCTTTTTTCTAGATCTGATGTTTATAGTTTGATTCAGTCTTTCTCTTTGAGACACCTCTTTTTCTTAATGCATTTGGAAACCATATATTTTAAAAAATCAAATACACTCAGTTCTGGTGAGCATGAAGTAGATGGCGCTACTAAGCAGCCCAAACACACAGGGAGACAATAAGAAGTTGGCAGTATGAATTGAAAACTGTAAACTTTTATCACCTTCAGGGCATGGTCTGTCACTGGGAAGGAGGGAAGTGACAAAGCCCACCGCACTCTGACCTCCTTGGTTCCCCACAACCAGCCCTGAGGCACACAGACCCAGGACGGCAGTGCTCCACAGCCCTGGCCACCCAATGGTTCCCATAGCAGGCCCACGACTCACACATAGCGCTGCTGTGGGTTTCCATGTCCAAGTTCATTTGGGACCACTGGCTGTGATGCTCTATCTTCTCCTGCCAGGCCAGGACTGTGCACTGGGAGGGGGGGTGTCCTTTAGCATGCTGGCCTCCAGGGGGCTGACACTGACACAGCCTTGAGTGATCACCAAACCAACTCACCTGGAAGGTGGAATTGTGCATTTTTGTTGGTTTTGGTGTGTTATTTTTAGTAGCAAATTAAACCACAAGTCTTAAGTTCAAAAAAGACAAATGACCCCAAGGAAATGTGGAAGGAAGAGGGATTCACCATACCAACAATTATCATTGATCCACCTCAAACCAGGCCGGGTGGTACAGCCTGTAATGCTAGCACTTGGGAAGAGTTGGTTGGATGTCTGAGAGTTCCCAGCCAGCTTGACCTGTATCATGAGACTCTCATAAATAGACACAAGCAAAAGCAAAAAAAAAATTCAACTTAAATAAAAGTCAAACTGCTAAAGCCAAATTGGAGCTAGCCTAGGCATAGAAATACTGGGAGCCACAAACAGAGAGATTTACATTTCCATGAACTGCTATGGAGTATTCATGAGAAAGAGGAAGACAGCACATGGATTCTGGGGGTGAGGAATAGGCCATTGCTTCAGAAGATTCAAGAAACAAATGGCTTATCACCAGCATATTACAAATAGCTCCATGGGTGGTACATACTGAATATAGTTCTCATTTTTTTCTAGAAAGATTTTCCTTGGTAACAGTTGCACAGATCTGACCTCCAGCTACGGCACTTGGTCAGGATTCTAGAATTGAAGCAAGAAAGTCCCATTGCCACTCAGTATATTCATTGGAAGTTTGAGAACTAGATTTCTGAAGGGGCAGGAAGAGTCCATTTCTTAACAGATGGTGAAGAAATTATGAGTGTGTATTTCTTTCTATGAATTGCTTCTGATTTGCTTTTGAGAGTTTCTACCTCTGGGCCAGTTCTATAACCTCTAAAACTAGCAATAAAACCACGTGTTAGGGAGATTGGTAATTATATTTATTATGCTTGTTGAAACTATAATGTAACTTGTGCATGTAGTTTTCCAGATGTACAAATGTTAATCCCTGATGTTTAACATAGTGCCAAACTCACAGTGCAGGCTTAGGAAAGAGTGCCTACGTGTGTGGAATTAGACTTGGTTGTATTCCTTCCTACCTGTGTCTTACCACTTGGAGCCTGAGATATCAGGTCTCAGCTTGTCTAGCATTGGACCGCTTTAACCTGAAGGTTCCTTGGAACCTTGAGCTCAGCAAATTCCTTTGGGTGTCTGTTCTTGTCCTCAGTCCTGTCCCTGCTCTCTACTCTCTCTTTCCTAGGTCATCCTTCAATCTCTCGCTTTCTTGCTTATTTTTCCAACGATGCCCCATGGAATCCTCATTACCATTACCTTCAGTCTCCTCAAACAAGGATGAAACCATCATTTTCCCCTCGGATTCTGTGGTTTCCATACGATAACACCCCTGCTGCCATCTTTAGTGTTGATGTCTCATGGTTTTGTATCATTGGTGGCGTATTGTGCTCAGAACCAGGTAGCAATGGGGCAAGGGGTGACAAGAAGGCAAGTATTTTAGCTCCCTGTGATGGTCACAAGGCATTCCTCAATTCTCCTCATGAAAACACAGGTCGTCTGAGGCTCCTGTCCTTTCCTCCATCTTTTCTTCCTTATAATGATCGCCACGCAGCTCCTTGGCACCCTCTTTGACACTTACTCATTCTTATCTCCTGCTTGCCTTTTCGTCATCCTCACAATCCTCTGATGACTTGAAAACCACGGAATAGCCCACTTTACAGGTGCTACAAACCCACAGCTCCACCCTAGATCCTTTCTAAGAATAACTGGTGAATTTATACTGAAAGTATGGATTTCAGGTTTATACTCACTACTAGCACTTTTTTCTTCTGAGAGCCCTTTTCTAGCTTTCCACTTTACTTTTTGGACATCCATAGAACCTCTTAGTCTCTCGCTTTCCCCCCATTATCCATATTCTTTCAGGCATCACCATCTCCTCAATTAGTCTAGACCACCGCCTCCACTTTAAGTCCAATGTGATCCCCTCCTTTCCTCTCACCGATCTCACCCCCAACTCGTTGATCTCCCCCTCCCCCCACGCCCAACTCCACAATCACAAACAATCTTGGGGAGAAAAGCACATGACTGTTCATGGTAGAGTCAATCTGGATTCAGGAGGCCCACTCTTGCCATGTGTAGTGAGCACAAGACAGGGATGGATTCCTCTGTCACTAGTACAAGTGGGGAGAGGCGCGGAGGAAGCAGGGACACAGCACTCAACATTTCCACACTAAAAACAGGAGTAAAGAAATAAAAATAAATAAAGAGGGACTCAAGGCTGCAGTAGAACCTCGTTTTATTTCTTTGTTTCCAGATGATGGGGTCTTGAATAGGTTTGGTGGCTGACAGGTGGGAGTTCATTAGAATATTTCTGAATGTGAGTCAGCTATAGTCTGACTACCAATGAAATATTTGTACAGAAGATGTTGATCCAAATCAGCCACTCTGTGATCTAGCTCATCCATTCATAAATTTAACAAATAATCATTGATTGCTTATTATGTGACAGATACTGTTATAGTTTGCCCTCGTGGAGCATGCAGTGAATGAGACAGACAATAAACAAACCAACAAATAAACAATTAAGAAATCTATACACTTTTGGATGAGGATGAATGCTGTGGAGAAGAAAAAGAGGCTAAATGAAGCAACTTCAGAGTAACTAGGGCCCGATTTTCTAGGCTGTGGGTAGCCATGGGAAGTGATGAGCATGGCTGAGCATGATGAGCAGAAAGAGAGAGAGAGAAAGAGAGAGGGGGGGGGTCAGAGAGGAAAGGGATGGGGAGACACACTGCAGGGAGCTTTACACTGTCCAAGTAAAATGGGAATCCATCCGGGAGAATTTTCAAAAGAGCAATAGCATAGAAGTAATGATGCCACTGCGCCTGCATAGACTACAAGGGGCCAAGCACAGAAACCAGCAGATCAGTTAGGAGAGAATGAAGTGAACGCAGTGAGCGGTGAGAAGGCTCGTGGAGGATGGTGGCAGTGGAGGTGGTGTGGGGACTGCATATTTAAAAAGGTATTTATCTAAGCATCATGGAATGGTTATTTATTTACCGCAACATACTCATCTAATGTAAATACCTATGTATACCTCAATACCACAACGAAGGCATTAAAGACAGACATCATTTCTCAAAATTCACTCGCATTCTTGTGTGTGTTGGTATAGGTGCAGAGCATCTAACCTGAAATCTATCCACCTCGCCTGTTTTATTATTATTCATTTTACTTTATTTTACCTTACTTTATTATTCTATTTGACGTTTCTTTTGTGAAATTTGTGTCTTAACTGGCTAAGCTATTTATCTTACTGGTACTTCGTAAATCTCCCCAAACACAAAGGAAATACATTTGTTGATCAGGATTATTGCTGTAATAAGCCACTGATATTTAGAGGAAAACTGAGTTAAGAAGAGTCAGTTTCCTGCTGGCATCACTGGCCACTGGGAGGAGAAAGAGGGGACTGTGGAGGTGGTGTGTCTTCTCTCTATACAGTTACTGAGGGAGCCAAGGTCCTTCTATAGCTTGACTCTGCCATGGTTTAGTGTTTGTTCTTCTCTGAGTTTGGCTGATAAATGAGGTCAGGGATAAGTTACGGAAGATGTCAAGGAGACTTAGGGACCAGGCTAGCATCATTTCTGTCCATATCGTATTGGTCAGAACTCAAGGACTGGGGGTTTATTTGCTGATACGGCTGTGAAATTTACTGACGGCTGGACTGAGGGATATAGGAGAAAAAAAGGATAACATACATCACATGCTTTATTTTTATCCAGGTAGAAAGGATAGCATTTTCATTTAGTAAAACAAGCGCCGACTTTGAGGCTATAGTCAAACAGATTTTTTGTTTATTTGTTTTTATTTTATTTTATTTTATTTGAAAACATACTGTACAGAGGGGTTACAATTACATGGGCAGGAAAATGCATACATTTCTTACCAAGCATTGCAGCCTCCTCCTTTGTTTACCCTTCACCTCCCTTCCCAGCCTCCCCCCTCCCCCCCACCCAATCAAAACCCCCCTCCCTCCCCCCCACCGACATTGTAAAGCTGGTTTTGACATGACATTTTGTACTTCTCATTGTTGCAACAGGTCCACCTGAATCCTTAAACGACTTGTTTGTCCCGGTCTCCTCCACATGTTATACTGACATCAAATATAGTGAAAGCGGGGGTTACACTGTGGGGGAGGGACATACAAAGCAACAAAGAAATAATATTATAAATGCGTTAGAAACACATGCATGAAAGAAACAAAAACATTAAAATACATATTTGAGGGTTCGTTTTCCTAACATCACATTCTCTGACTTTTTCCGCTTGACTCATACCTATACTAGATATTGCAAATAAGGGAAACCATGGGACCTATGTTTCTTTGGGCTTGGCTTACTTCACTTAATATAATTTTGGGCATTTACCCAAATGACCACAAACAAGGCCACACTAAAGCTACCAGCACAACTATGTTTATTGCAGCTTTATTTACCATAGCTAAGATATGGAACCAACCCAGATGCCCCTCAGTAGATGAATGGATCAAGAAGATGTGGTATATATACACAATGGAATACTATGCCTCCATCAGAAAGAATGACATTGCCCCATTTGTTAGGAAATGGAAAGGCTTGTTTATTTGTTTTTTGAAGTTGAATAATTGACAGCCTCTTCGTTCTGATCCCTAGCTGGGTAAGCTAATGGGAAAGACTAAGAGCGCCCTCTGTTGGCACCAGCAGGAAACTTGAGCCATTCCAGTCCACCTATGTGCAGAAAACCTCCCTCTGACCAACTCTTTTTAATTATATTTTTATTATCTTTAAGTAGTTGTACAAGGGAGTTATCGTTTAGCAAATCAGTTTAGAAGTACAATGTGTATTGATCAATGTTCCCCCTTTCATCATCCTCCCTCCTCCCTTCCAACCCAGTCCTGCTCCTCGATTTTCTTATTTCCATAGGACATGCATTGAAAACTAGACTTTATTCTCCCCCTTTTTTCTCTTTCATTGTAGGGCCCCTCCCTTGTATGTCTCTTGTCATGTCTCTCAAGCTCTAGTTTCTTGGTATTCATGTTGTTGGCCTCTGAGTTAGTTTTCCTAAGGAATTACAGCATTTCACTATTCCCCTGCAAATACCATATTTTGCCAACTCAATTTTTTAATCACAATAACAGTCAGTGCCTCTTTTTCCTCTGTCTCTGTGGTCACTTTCAGATCTGATTGTCACCTGGCTCGTGTGATGTGGAAAGTCTGTACATTTAAATAATTAGTCACAGAATTCACACCAAATTTTGGGTTTGGAAGCCCATGTTTCTTATGCCGGACACTCACAACAGAAACAGATTGGTTTTGGTGGGTGGTGAGAGACTGCATGCGCAATTCATTTATATACATAGAAGTATGATTTATTTGTTAGACATGAGAGTAAAGTTGTTGGTAGGAAGTTATAAGTGTCAGAGGTTTAAAAGATAATCCTAGATTTTCCGGTAGAAATTCGGGAGTCATCAAATTTGGATGGTGTTTAATATCATAGGGCAAATGAGCTCACGCAAGGCCTAAGAGTAGAGCTGAGAGATTGCCAATAATTAGAGGGTGAGAGATGAGCTAGAGCCAGCAAAATTAGCCAAGGAAGGGTGTGCATTTTGTGAACGAGAAAGATGGTATCCAGTTATGGTCTCTGTTAGTGAGTAGTCAGATAAAGAAAATGTAGCGTAGGGGCTGGGAAGGTGGCTCAGTGGTAGGGCGCTTGCCTTGCATGCATGAGACCCTGGGTTCGATTCCTCAGCACCACATAAGCAAAAAGGAAAAAGCCGAAAGTGGTGCTGTGGCTCAAGTGGTAGAGCGCTAGCCTTGAGCTGAAGAGCTGAGGGACAGCGCCCAGGCCCAGGCCCCCCCCCCCCAAAAAAAAAAAAACAAAAAAGAAAATGTAGTGTGTATACACAATGGAGTTTATTCAACCAGAAAGAATAAATTTATGCCATTTTTAGGAAAACAGATAGAACTGGAGATCATTATGTTCAATGAAATAAGCCAATTTATAAAGACAAATTACCATGTTCTCTCTTCTATGTGGAATTTGGGGAGAATTATAAATAAAATAAGGCTGAGCATGTAATCAAGTTACTTGAGAAGTAGAGATAAAGAGGATCATGATTTTTGGACAGTTCAAGCAAAAATGGTAGTGAGACCTCATCTCAACGAACAAGTTGTTGCATGGTGGTTTGTATCTGTAATCCCACCTACACAGAAGGAGTAGGTAGGAGGGCTGTGGTTAAAACCTGTCCAGGTCAAAAACACAAGCTCTTACACACACACACACACACACACACACACACACACACACACACACACACAAAACAGCTAAATCAATAAGGGGTAGAAATATGACTCAGGTAGCTGAATGTTTGCCTAGCAAGTATGAGATCCTCAGTTCAAAGCTTAGTGTTGTCAAATAACAAAAGGACTTGAAAATAAAAGAGATTTTTGGGGGGCTTAGGAGGGGAAAAATGGAAGAGGAATAAAGCCAGTAACAGAGGGGGTTAATATGATGCAAGTACATTTTACATGAATTATCAAATATCACAACGAAGCCCCTATTTTGTACAACTACTATATGCTAATTAAAAATCAAAGATTCTTGAAATGCAAAGATTGGTTTTGAATATACCACTGTCCATTAGTTACCAGGAAAGAGAGGTAGAAGAGGCAAGGTTAGTGGTCAATGCTAAGAGTTTAGAGGGATGATGCAAAGAGCCACAAGCCAAGGGATGCAGGTGATCTCTGAAGCTAAAGGGAGCAGGGGTGGTCCCCCAGGCCTTCCAGAAGACGTACACACAATTGCTTGACTTGATCTCAGCAAGGCTCATCTCCTGAATGGAAACCCAATGCATTTATTTTAAGCTACCAAGTGTGTGGCTACTTGTTACAGCAGCAGTTGCAAACTAATACCACAGGACACCCATCTGCAGTAATAATGGCTGGGGAGAACACTTTTTCTGACTCAATAAGAACACAAGGACAAGAGGCAGACCGTGGACATTTTCATCTTTGAAGTGGGCTTTGCAGCTACTAGGAAGGGGAAAGGATTCATGGTAAATTCCCTTGTTCAGGGAATGCTCTAGAACATAGATTCTCACATTTTTCTTCCAAAGACAGCATATCCTGTCATTTTGGGGTTGTTCTCTAGAAGGTGATTTTATTTTTATATATTCTTCAAAATCATCACAAAATGAGGCCAAAGAGAAGCGTTCATATAGTAATACACTATATATGCCACAGATATGAGAGTTTAAATCCATCTATTTTATAGTGTTTCAGATAACACAGGGATCCATAATGGATTTTGGTCTTAAAGGATACCTAATTAACACATTCGAAATTGTGTCTTCACATAATTGAGTTTAACATAAAGAAATATAAAGTGGAATAGACTAATGGAGCATGGAGAAAACAAATGGGAGAATATGGTCCATATTTACTAATAACAGTCCTCTGAATATCCTTATACCTGCACTTGGGACCATTATCCCAGACACCGTGTGTAAAACACACTGGAGAGCAACAAGACGTGATGGAAGGATTCAGTAGCAGGCAATTGAGATCACCCAAGAGCTGACATGGTGGAAATGGCAAAGGGAAAAGGCCTAGATCCAAAGTCAAGGAATGAATGTTCAGCCCTGGCAAATCACCAGGCAAAGAAACACCACACATAGCCTTTGCTTGATGTTGGTTGGGATTCCAAATTGTGTTTGGAGTAATCAGTGAATAAAGAAGAAAAGTAGTAGGAAGGGAAAAGAGTAAAGGGCAGGGAAAAGTTTCAAGCTAAAGTAAATTTAAGTGGCAAGCCAGATGTTTCACAAGCTAATTAAAAGGTGATAAAAGAAGGAAGACAGTAAATTGAGGGAAGGGTGTAATGGGAACTGAAGGTCACAGGTGTAGAGTGGATGATAGATCTGGCCTTGAGTGTGAATACTGGGAAGGTTATAGCTCATTTTACTGGGTCCCTGAGCCTCACCTTCTATGTGATACCTGAATCCTCACCGTTTCCCTTAACCTTATTACTATTTTTAATCCATCTATCATTGCACCTTTGTCTCTTTTTGATCATTTTAGTTGTTTTTAATTTGTTCTTGGTTTCCGTTATATCATTCTTCCCTGCTCCCTTTTCCTGTTGGTGAAATTTTCCCCTTACGATTCTACATGCTTCCTTTGGTCACACTTATTATTGACACAAATCAATCTTCTCAGAGGAGGGAGAAGCTGTCTGTCCCTGGACCAGTGAGCTGCTGTCACAAAGGAATCTCAGGCTGGTAAATAATTGCTGGGTTTGCTGAATTACTGCAAATAATCAAACCGTCAGCATCTCCAGCCTGTAATATTTCAGAGTCACTTCGGCATTTCTAAATGGCTCGCAGGAGTCTGAACTTTCCTAGTTTGGGGTATGCTCCAGGACTTCTAGCTATTGAAGACTTCCATATCATGTTGAAAGGAAATACAAATGACCAATGAACATCTCATTTGAAGACACTCAGCCTCGTTAATGACAAGAGTCATGCAGATTTCTCAGTTACATTGAAATAGTTTATACCCATGGAATTGGAAAATTTGTTTAAAACAATCTGAAAATCTGAAACCCTCCCAGTGATCCAGCACCAATGGGTATTAGTGTACATTATATGTAAGAAAAGCAGAAAAGAATAAGCTGGAAATTATTTTGTAATTTTCCAGCAAATTTGAAATCCACATAACTTGTAAGACAAGCATAATCCCTAGGTAAATGGCCCAAAGAACTGCTAGGAAATGTGGACTAGATGTTTACTACAATAGTATTATTTTAACAAAAAGAATAACATAAAATAAGAGCAAGTCTAGAAGCATGTGATTTTAGACTTTCATCCGTATATTTCATTAGGTATTTCTGAAGCAGCACAGACCTGGAGAATAGGCATACAGAAAAATAGAGGTAGGGTAAGCAGATAAATGTGGATGTTGGCTATTTCTAGGAGTAGGGGATATTAGCTAAGAGTTGTAAACTGAGGGTTCAATTGATTTTATAATTTCTCTTTGTTCTGATGAGTATAACAAGGAGAAATTATAGCAATATGATACATCATTGTTTTATCATTCTTTGTATTTTTCATGAATCTCTAGAAAAAAATCTAATAGTTTAACTAATATAGTTATCCTTCCTCCTTCCCTAACTCACCTGAATACATGAAAGTAGACTGCTTGAGTCATTTTTGGATGGAATAGTTCTAGAATGTGGGTGTAACTTCGAGGTCATGGTCACCCAAGTTCTTGGCTCAGTTGTCACCGGCATGTAACCCTTCATTTGCTGCTTCATTAGCACAAGGGAGACATAGCCATGTGAGGATGCAAGGTGGCAGAAATGAAAAGTCTGGAACTTTCCCTCTAAGGAAACACGTAGGGTGGATAGCATTGTTAGACTTCAAAAATGATACCCATGTGCCCTAATTAACTTGTACCCTTGCGGTTTCTCAGTGATCATAAGTGTTCAAAGGAGAGGATCTTTATAATTATCATGAACTAAATATTTATGGAACTTGGTAACCACAAACCAGTAATTTACCAGTTACTCATCCCATATTAGTTAAATTCTTGTAAATTTTGAAGTTGGACACTTAATCATTCAGGAAATTCACTTCAAATGATACACCTGGTCCCCCACCCTTGAGGAACTAATAGTATAATGTTTTAAATTATAATTGCTGTGCCTAGTTAACCTGGGAATACAATACCTTCAAAGAGAGAATTAATATTCACAGGATAAAAATGCAGAAAGGCAGATGGTAATTAAAGCATGGAACTGTTTCAGAGAGAGAGAGACAATGTCAAAAGGAAGGACATTTGTCAAATGCCAAGTAGCCATCTTTGACAGGAATATGGCAAATTAGTGTGAATAGCAGACATCAAAATATATCTGGATGTTGGCCAGATGAATAACCACCTAACGAATGTGTAAGCTATAGTACATACAGACCCATTTCCTGAAACACAAATAAGTATAGAAATAGGGATATCCATGTAAGATTGTCAAAATATTTATGTCCTGTATGTAGTAACCAGTGTCCCCAAACAGCTTTTAATTGTTTTTGGCTCTTGAGTAAATAGTTAAGCTGACTCATAATTAAGATAAATTATAAAAATTTGAACAACCTCATGCACTCTGGGAAGGCAATCATGAATTGACAGAGAAGAAAACAATACATAACAAAGGTTCTGAGAAAAACTGGTTAAATAGAAGAGTATTAGCAGAAATTGATTTTAAATATACTAATGGTCAATTGGTGAAAATTAAAGTGTAACTACTAAGGATGCAGGAAAGAGAAACTACTAGAAAAATTCACAACATGTCCCTCCCCCACAGTATAACCCCTGCTTTCACTATATTCGATATCGGTATAATTTGTGGAGGAGATGGGGAAAACAAGTCGTTTAAGGATACAGGTGGACCCGTTGCAACTATGAGAAGTACAAGTTGTCATGTCGAAAACGAACTTTATAACTTTGGTGCGGGAGTGGGGGGGTGGGGGGTGGAGGGATGAGGGGGTGGGGGTGGGATTGGGTGGGGGGGGGTGGGGGGGAGGCTGGGAAGGGATGTGAAGGGTAAACAAAGGAGGAGGCTGCAATGCTTGATAAGAAATGTACTCATTATCTTGCCCATGTAATTGTAACCCCTCTGTACAGTATGTTCACAAAAAATAAACATTAAAATTAAAAAAAAAAGAAAAGAAAATTTCACAACATGTAAGATACAAAAGCCAAAACAAAACTCACTGGTTTCTTGATACATAAAAATGTTTCTTAGCAAAAATAAAAAGAATATTGGGTCACAATAGTGAAATTGCCACAAGGCATACATAAAAATATGAATAATAATAAATACAAACAGGAATAAATTGAAATATAGATATGAATAAGTATGTGAATACTCCATAAATGAGAATATCAGGTAATGTAAACAGGATTGTTAAGTATGTTTATTTGAAGACTTACAAAGGAAATGAATACACACATATTGTTTTCTGGGACATGATTAGCAAAGATTAACAAAATGGTCAATCAGGGAAAATGTAATGGGTACAACAGTAGTATTATCTTGTTAATGACAGTGTTACCTGATGTAATCGTCTTCAATTTGACCACATTTATCAACAGCTTTTAATCTAATTAACTCTATGTTTAGATAATCTGCACGCTTAAATGTGATAGTGGAGGTAAATAAACTATGCTAGTTTATATTTATTTGCAAAGATTGGGTTTGAACTTATGGTGCTACATCACCACACCTCCAGACTTGCTTTTTGCTGTGTTAGAGATGGAGTCTTATGGCTTTTTCTATGAAGGCTAATTCTAAACTACAACTCTCTGGATCTCTGCCTTCTGAGTAGCTAGGATTGCAGGTAGGAGCCACTGTCTCCCAGCAAACTATTCTAATTTTATATAAGACACTACTATATAATCATAACACACAAAAACAAAGAAGATAAACATCCTTAGGTCTTATTTAAAAGTATGAAATGAATACATAACACTTCAATAGTAGCTAGATGATCATTTTCTGTACTTTTTTTGAAGTACCTATAAAACAGGCAATTGTGCTTTCTAATAGAAAAAAAAGGTATATGGAATCAGATTCCTCACAAATGAATGACAAAGTTATAAAAGAAGTAGGACAGTACATTGTGGGCATTAAATAAGAAATTAAAGTTTATAAAGATTTAAAATGACACAATGAATCTGTTTTCATGAATGAATGCATGGGTTTCCTTTGACTTTTTAAATAGTGGCTTCAGAAAATTGCTTTAACACATGTACAAAAGAAATCCCAGAAAGCTTAGCTATTTTATATATTATTTATATCAATATCTGTTCCAGGTGATTTGTTGGTTAGAAGCCCATTGGAAATGAATGTATTTTCTGGTTTCACATAGGTTTTTTGGTTTGGAGCAGACAGAGAATTTGTGCTGTCCAGTCATGTTTGGTTTTAGAATCTGAAGATTGTTTAAATCCTTGGAGATGGTTTCCCCATCTGTTATATTGAACATAATATTTTTACAGTAGATCACGTGCTCACCAGAGCGCCTTACAGTAGTGTTCTTCATTGAACAACCAAATGTTTTCACAAGCAATGACTTACATATAGATGCTCCTAGATCTGCAGTGGGTTTATGTCTTGCTAAATCCATTATACATTGAAAACAATGTCGATCAAAATGCATTCAATGTCTAAGCTACCATAGCTTAGACTAGCTTGCTATAAACATGCTCAGGACATTGTATGGGTCATCCATGCATGCTCGTGGTCACGTGCTGCTGAAGCTGCCTCTCACTGCCCCTGGCCAGCATCTACGCTTGCCTAGGACAAGTGCTCTACTTTTGCATCATCCTCAAGTTGAAACCTCATGAGCTGACTTACTTTAAGCCAGGGACTATCTATGTGTTACTGTATTGTATGTTATACGTATAAAATATTAGTGAGTGTGGGCATTCTATTTCATTCCAGACTCAATACTTTGGTACATAGGTGTATAATAAAGCTTCATTTATTAAAAGTGTTTTACTTCTATTATTATGTTTATCAATATTTTTCTCACTTTTTCCAAAACTGTTTTTTTCTCAAAAATTCTATTCTTCTGTGTGCCCTAACGGAGAAATTATGAAATATCGATGGCATTATCAAGTTAATATAGCAAGTGAACAGAATCAAAGTTGATTTCTCCCCCTTGGGCTCTCTCTGGTCAAGAAGTCTCAAATGGTCTCAAAATCAATGCTCTATGAGCTACAGGTTTCATTTTGTTATACCATTATGAATTCTTTGAAATGTTGGCATTTCAGAGATTTACACCTAGTTCTATAATTGTGGTTTATACATGAACTTTTCTGAGACATTTTAAAAATGATTCAGAAACAGAATGTCATCAGTACTTCTTTAAAAATATTTTATAATCTTTAAGTAGTTGTACAAAGGACTTGCCATTTAACACAATAGTTGATAAGTATCTTGATCAATGACACATTTATTTCCTTTGTGGTTAAAGCAAATGAAGCTCAAGCAATGTCATGAGAAATCTAGATATATCTAGTTGCTATACTTTAATGCCACATGGCTCATAGCTGATTTCAATTGGCAATCAGTCGTTTCAACAAAGAAATATCTCCAAGCACTTGCCTTTTCTCTAGGGAGTAATGCTTCAATTTCTGATATCAAAGTGGAAGTTGAAATTTAAGGACAGAACAAAATGGCTTATGGCATGAGCGCTTAGGAAAGACCATAAAGTTTAATGTTCCGATTTAAGTTTGAGGATTGAGATAAACTTTCATGCTTGTCATGAATTTAATTTTGATTCAGACATGGTTTGTCTGATGAATCAGCAGAGAAACAAGGAGAAAGACAGACAGAAGTTCAAGGTTAAACAGTGGCTGGTCTAAGGAGTATGACTACCAGTGCCAAGTTTGTTCCCTCCTGGGAACAAAGGAAGTTCAATAATCTCAACATCTCTCACGAGATGAGCAATTACAGTGCCAGGATTAGAATCCACGGAGGCTGAGGTTGAGAAAGGAGAAAACAATTGACCCCAGGTGCCAGTCTTACCTAGCATACTTTTGCTAGGCCACAGGCATATTCACTAGTTTATTGCATTTTTTATTTATGCCATCAAGCCTTTAACATGGAACTTCCAGTCTAATCAAGAGGCAAATGGACATCAACACACATATGTGGAAAGGTATCTCATGTTTGTGGGTTGGAAAAAAAAAATGTCGTGAAAAGTCAGTGTTACTCAATGTGATCTAAGGAAACAAAATCCCTATCAAAATTCCAATGCCATTCTTCATGGAAATAGAAACAAATAAAAAAATTCGTGTGAAACCACCACAAAAGGCTCCAATTACCTAAAATAATTTGAAGGTAAACAGCACAAAGGACCATAGTTCCTAATTTCAAAATTGATTCAAAGTTATAGTAACCAGATCAGTGTGATACTGGCATAAAAAGCGATATGATGATCAATGGGACAGCAAGAAAGCCAGTTAAAACCCACAAACCATGGACAATTGATTTCTGACAAAGGTGCGGTGCACCCAGGATGGAAAAAGAGCTCTCTTGAATAAAGAAGAAAACTTTGAGAAAACTGAGTATTGACACAAAGAACCATGAAAATTCAGCTTTAGCACAAGCAGTATACGTGGTTTACCACAAAATGGATTCAAGGCTTAAGTAGAAGACCTAAAACTATAAACCTACTAAAAGAAAACATAGAGAAGCTCCACGACTTTTGATATGACCCTAAAACACACACTACAAGAACAAAAATAGACAAATTGGATAACACAAAACAAAACAACAACAACAAAAAAAAACGAAACTTCTGTACAACAAGGAAAACAGTTAACAGAGTAAGAAAAAAATCCTACACCCTTGGAAAAAATATTTGCAAATTACAGATATGATAAGGAGCTAATATTAAAAATAGAAGAACAATACAGACAAGTCAATAGTAGGAAAAGAAATATTCCTATTTTAAAAATAGCAAAGGATCAAAAGATACAAATAGCCCACAGGTCTATGGAAAAAAATTCAGCATCACTTATCCTCAGGGAAAGACTGAAATTGTAGTGAGATATCACCTCATGCCCATTGGAATAACTATTATAAAAAAGAAACATAATAAGGATTGATAAGGATGTGGAGAAAAGGGTGATGTAAATTAATATAGATATTTTGAAAAACAGTATGGAGGTTCTTCAAGAAACTAAAAACAGAATTAGTATATAATCCAGCCATTTTACTTATAGGTAAGAGGTCAGAGAATTGAAGTTTATACTTCAATTCAATATACTACAGTGTCTAGGAGGTTCATATTTCCAAGAAGACATATTGGTTTCTGCATTGTGGTGAAGGCAGATCTACTGATAATTTGGAGGTACACATCAGTAGCTCCTAAAAAGTGGGTGACCTACAAAAATGAATGAAGAAGGTTCTTTAAGGTCATGTTTTCTTTATTCTCTACTACAATGTCACTCTGTCAGAGACATCAACTCTCCGATTAATATTAAACATCACTGCAGTTTTACATATTGTATCATGTAAACTTTTTCTATGAGAAGTGAAAAAGTACTCCAGACTATTATTTTATTTTTAGTTATTTGTGATTTAACAGATCATGATTCATCAAAAACAATGACAATGAAATATAGCCTACAGCAAGACATAATATCCTAAGAAGCAGACAAGATTTACTTTGGATATTCTTTCATTCATTTATGAACTAATAAACTTCATCTCCTATTATTGCTTTAGTTAAAACCATTTTAATACTTCATTTTCCTTGTGATCCAATACAGCCACTGACTTTGGTTAGTAAATTTTACTCACTAATCACCTAAATTTCTCTTAATCTTAGTATTGTCTTATCTTTGGACAAATTTTGAAATTAGTCAACACTGTAATCCTTCTGTTTGCTTAGCCATAGACATCTGCAGTATTCATAATCAAGGAGTGGCTTACAGGCTTCTTCGGAAGCAGAAACTAAATTCCTAACCTGTGAGAAATCAAATTTCAGTAATTTCAAGCAAGATGCAAGAAAGAAGGAAGGGAAGAGCTGGCTTATATCTTCCCAGGTGTGTAGCATCCTGCATACAAGTGAGATCATTTGAAAGGCACCAGGCATTCTTATTTATTTTTTCTCCACCTAACATAAATGGTGCAATCTCAGGTTGAAGTTTTCTCTGGAAGATGACTTACTAATTGTAAGTAAGTGCACACTGATTGACTTAGTATAAATCTGATATTTCCTTATTTCTCACAAAGACAGTACAGGCATTTTTTTTGGAGTCGCATTTGAGATTCAGCACCCTCAAAATGATTGAAAAGCAGCAGCAGCACCATACCATGAATCTTCAACAAAGTGACGCTGACTTGGTGAGTATTGCACATAAGGTATAAGAGCTCTCGTGTCTACTACTTTTGCTGTCAACATTCAATCATCCTTTAAGAAAATTGTGTGTGAGTGTGTGTGTGTTCCGCAGGATGAACAGTATCAGTATTGTAGTATTGAGGCAATCGAGAAGTATTCAAGACAGGTTTTCACATCGCTAGCACTAGACGCTGTCCAAATTTTGATATGTAAATCAAAAGCCTATAGTACAATAAGGTATACAACACTTGGGTGAATTTGAAACGTCATGCACCTAGCAAGTATTAATGATTTGTTATTTTTTCTATATATTTTTCCCAATAAAATACAACCATCTAATTGCTTATATTTGAAGTAATAATGGTAGAGAATATTTCCTGGGTTTCTGTGTTTAAGATATACTACTCTACCGGTGTGCAGATCACCCATTTTTAGAATCAGGTGAACAAGGCCATAAAGATCTCATTCATCATTCATTGAATGTCTCTATATTTATAAAATGAGCTGGTATCAGTCTGAAACCAAATTCAGGTTTCTTATGTATATATTCCTTTCTTTATAAGAAATTGCTTTTCAAAACATTTGACTACTATGTTCCTACCAAAGGAAAATTAATTCTATGACTAATTTTAAGGTTGTAGAGAAAATAAAAAAACAAGATATGATTTGATATCAAAATTGTTTTATAACTTCTTGAACTTCATATTTGTGATCTGTTTGGGTTTCAACAAGTAGAGGACAATAAACTCAACTTTTACCCCATACTCCAAAGAAAATTAGAAAATGCATTACTTCAACATTACATTACTTTTTCACAATAATACCCTGAATATGGCTTATGATGCTCCTTACAATAATGAAAACCCGTGTGCTACTATGTGTGCCAAGTGCTAAATAAACAGACAGCAAGAGAAAGTTCTGAGATTGTAAACAAAATGAAGGAATGATTAGAACTTTCCACTTTTCAATATTTGGATAGGCAACTGGAAACTTAGAGCATCAAAATTAGAGGCTCAACATGCTTTTTTTGAGACAGTTCTTATGTGAGTATTATATGCTTATTTTAGAGAGTTTGGAGAACACGGAAAATTTCAGAGAAGAAAAGGAACAAATCACTCATCACCCTGTCCAGAGAGAATCACAACTGATACTGCTTTCCCTCATGTAATCCATTTCCATCCTTTTGGTGGGCTTTTTTGACACACAAAATTCTTGTCACATTTCTTAACATTTCCTCCAGAAATCATACAAAAATACTAATTTAAATTCAGAAAACTGACAGGCTAGACTACTGGAAGTTTTCATTATAGGAGATTTATTCACGTTACCTTTTTATTACTTGATAAAGTTTTATGGTTATCTCAACATGAATTCTATGGCATTTTGTATGCTTTGCTGTTTTATATATTTTATCACTATTGTGAATAAGCAACACACACATAATCCATAACACAATTGCTTTTATGAGTTTCTATCTCAGTTCGATGACTGGCTAAATTAATGACCTCTTATTGCTTTTGATAGGTTATTTGTTGGTTATTTGGGATTCTGTTAGTAGAAAAATCACATCATCTGCAAATAATGATTTTGTCTGTATGTTTTTCTGATTGATGTACTCGGTCTAGTACTTCCAGGAAAACATCTCTCAGTAGAGGTAGGAGACAATCTCTACTTTTCTTTACTGAAGTGGAATGACCCAGTTACTTCCCTGGTAGATATGATACTGGCCATTCTTCTGATGCAAGTATTCCTTAGCATGCATAGGGACTATTCTTTCTTTTTATTTGAAGTGTATTGAGACTTGTTTCTTTTATTTCCTTTTGTCAGGACTACATGCTGAGATTTGTGAAATGTTACCAGAGCATGTATTGAGATGATCACTTTATATTCCTTCTCTGATCATTTGACTTCGAACTTGTATTTGTATATTTTTATTTGTATATTATATTTGTGTGTAGTTTCAGATTCTCTTTTGATTTAGTTATTTCTGCATTTAACTCTTGATGGGATCATATTTTATACTCGTATTCTTTTTTTTAAATTTTTTTATTGTTATTATAAAGGTGATCTACAGAGGGGTTACAGTCTCATAAGTCAGGTAAAGAGTACATTTCTTTTTTTGCTTATGTGGTGCTGAGGAATCGAACTCAGGGCCTCAGGCATGCAAGGCAAGCACTCTACCACTGAGCCACCTTCCCAGCCCCTATACTCGTATTCTTACATTGTAGGAGAGATTAAACTTTCATTTTGAAAAGAAAAATTTAATGTTTTTTTGTTTTACTTTTTTTAAGAATTTTTTTTACACAAGGTCTTGTTATATAGCCAGTCTTGCCTCAGAACTTCTCCTAGTGCTGGGATTACAGATGTGTGCCACCACACCCAGCTTAACGTTCCTCAATCTTAAAAATAGGAATTTGTCTGTTCATTTCTTTCTGTGCTTCTTTCTGTACAGATGTCCATGAAGTCATGCTGCTGTTCAAATGAAGGAACTCACTGTGGTTGTAGATCCCACAATGTGATTTTCCAGCCACAGATGGTAAGCTTTGGGAATGAGATGGACAGTGCCAGTCATTCTCTGTATTAAGGAGAAAACAGCCGGGCAGGCCTTCTCCATTAGCATTTCTGCAGGTCTCCTGAGAGCCCCAGCTCCTGCAGATATCAGGGGCCTAAGGTCCCCAACAGTATAGTGCTCCCTTCCATCTCTCTATGATCCTGCTCCACAGAAACACTGATTTTCTATTTTATTTATTTTCCTATTTTTTCTTCCCATTTTGTCTTATTATTTATGTATCAAATAGCCAATGAAATTCTTTTTGTTTGTGTTTGACAGGTAAAAATTATTTAATGAATAATTTTAAGTGATTAAATCTCAATGTGTACTGTGAAATTACATTAAGAAAAAAAGAATGAAATAGTAAATCTCTGCCATTTTCTACGACCTGAAGATAACCAATCTAAATGCCTTAATATGTCCTTCTATTATTTTTCTACTCATTAGAACTAATTAGATAATTCAATTTATACTGAGATGTTAGTAGCTGATAATAATATAATATAGTCCTAAGGCAATACTTTAAAGACAAAGCCTTATTGCTTTAGTACAAAGGGAGAAATATTGGGGTATTTTTTCCTCATACGTCTGTGCATTGTATGTGTGTAAAAGAGAGAAAGAGAGAGCAAAAGAGAGGAGAAAGGAGACATTTGTATATTTATTGTGGCATTTGAAATAATGAAACATATTAGTCTTCTAATTCAAATCTGTTAACCGTCACTCCCATGTAATCTGCTGGAACAGTCACTTTTCATAAACCTTTGCAGGTTGCAGCAAATCCGTGTTCACTGTGGAAGACATTTCTGGTGTGTCTGCTGGCTTGTCTCGTTGCCACAGCCATTACAGCCCTGGTCTTTTATTTTGGCTATTTCGGTAAACCCACCAGCAACACCACTGTCATCGTTCACATAGATGGAAAGTCCAGCCCGGCCACTGACTGCATTGCTTCTACCCCTCCTCCTGCCCCACCAACCACATCACCTGCACCTGAGAGCTCACCTGCACCTGAGAGCCCACCCACACCTGAGGAGAGCTCATCAACACCCACCCCCGGGGACAACCAAAGCTCGTCCACCAATGCAGCAACATCGACTCCAACTACAACTAGCACCCTAACTACAGAACACGAGGCCGAAATTGAAATTGATGATGACTATTTTTAGGCACTCAGAATCCTCCACAAGGCAGATGGCTACCCTGACCCTAAAGAAGACAGGCTCAAGTTCTTCCAACATCTTTTTGCTGTGCCAGGGGGTTTGAAAGACTGTGACACAAGGGTAGGGGAGGTAGTTCTTGCTCCTCTCATTCAATCCTTGAGCCCACTGTGTGATCTCTGAGAAAAATAGGTCAGCGGCGTCAACTGAGACATCCTTGAAATGATGGCCCCTTGTTTCCAAGATTTTTGCCAAGTGCAGGGAACAATGAAAATGGGCGGATAGAGGAAGACTCTGGTAAGGGCCACTAGAGGACCAGCAGCTTGCTTCTTACGAATACTAGAAACTGGCAAACCAGTGTTACCAAAAAAGAACTTGCACATACGGATACATCTTGGAATGCTGGTTGTACAAGGGCAAAATAAAGCTAACGATATCACTGCTTGTGTCCTCTAAGATATAAAACCTCTCCTTATAAAATATCTGCACACATTAAAGTACATGATGAACATCTCCCAAAGCTTTATGAAAATATTAAGCGATCTGTACATATTCAACAGGCAAGTGATTGTTCTGTTTGGAGGATTAATTCAGCAACTACGCACGCCATACATACATTCTACTCCTTAAAATGTTTATTCACTTTAATGACATTAATAGATTTACAGAACCCCTGTTTTGCTGTATTTGATGTCAGTGCCCTGCATCTTGTATATACACTTCTCTAGCTTGGGGAGGGGAAGGGAAAACAAAATGCTTAAATAGGGATATAGGTTGACCCATTGTAACAATGAGATGTACAAGACACTGTGTTGAAAAATGAACTTTACAATTTAGGTGGAGAAGGAAGGGGGGGAGGGAAGAAGTGTAGTTGTGGAGGTGATAGGGAAGGGAGGGTAGGGGAAAAACAAAGGGGGTAACAATGCTTGATAGGAAATGTACTCATGATCTTGCTCATGTTACTATAACCCCTCTGTGCAGTATTTTTACAATAAAAACATACACAAAAATAGATTTTTTCATAATTTTAAAGAGTTCTCTATTTAAAACATCTTACAAAACTTTTTTGCAAGTCCATCATTTGTTCTTAAACTCAAATAAATTTCTGTAGCAATATGTAAGTGAGGTGCTTATGTACAATTGTGTCTGTTTCTTTCTCCACATCTGTTCCCAATGGAAGTCATGAGCTATCTTAAAAATGGAACAAGAGGTAAGCCAGCACTGAGATTTGAGGACAGTGGTTTGAAGCCAGCCAGGGCAGAAAAGTTCATGAGACTCTTATTACCAATAAATGATGCTACCTTAAAAAAAAAAAAGGCTGGAAAAAAAGTTGTGGTTCAAGTGGCAGAGTGCTAGACTTGAGCAAAAGGAAGCTCAAGGAGAGCAACCAGGTCCTGAGTTCAAGCCCCAGGAATGGCACACTTAGAAAAAAAATGGAATAAGAAACCTCAAATTATTGCTACACTAGGGACATTTACCAGGGACATTTAGGATTAGATTCAGTTGTGTGCTTGGAAGACATTCTTAAATGACAGTAAAGTTGCAGAAAAACAATATACAGAACTCTTGCTACACACATATTAGCAGGCTGGAGGGGGCTGGTGAGTATTAAGAGATGTCATTGCATGGGCCTAAGAGGCTTGGACTTCATCTCACATTGGGCCACAGCCTTGGCATAGGGCTTCCATTTCATCCTTCAAAGAGATTGCTTAAGCTCCAGCCATTATCTCTATAATCCAGGCATCACAAAGGAAAAAGACTGAAGGATCTGATCCTCCCATTTAAGGATACTTTTCAGAAGCTGCACGCCCACTTTCCAGAAGCTGCACGCCCACTTTCCAGAAATTAGTCATACGGTCCCAATGAGGCCAAGGAGTACCACTGATAAGACCAACTCAAAGGGAGGGTTCTGCTAATAGAGGACACGAAGGAAATGGATACCAGACACAACCAAGACTCTTGGCTAAAACAAACTTTTTTTTTTTTTTTAGAAGTAAACATTTTCCTCCAAATTCCTCATCCTTTTATGTCCTCCACATTTTTAAAGCTGGTCTAGAAACATCCTGGCAACTTCAACATTGTACCAGAGTCCAATTATCATGAGTCATTTGTGGTGTTAAAGTGAGCTGTCTCCAGGTGTCAGCCTTAGTGGTTATGGAATCCTTTCTCTAGGAGATTCACTCCCCAGTGAAGACCTGACGGCCCTCCCAGAAGGTGTGGCTCATACCTTCTGCCTCTGAGCGCCTCAGCTCTGACCCATGTGCTAGCAAAGAGAACAAAACAAATATCTGACGTGTTGAGACACTGGCAACATCACAGAAATATCATGCAGGAAGAGAAAACTTGGGAATCATCCAATCCAAGCAATCCGTCTTATGTAGGGACTGGGGCTGGAACAACTTTTGGGGAGCCCTGGGCAGCTAGCACAGTACAAAAGACTTTAATCCTGTTACCTGAACCACCATTTGTTAGAGGCAAAGCTGAGATTAGAACTCAAATCTTAGGGCTCTGCATTAACCTGAAGCCTTTTTACTTTGCATTTTGCAAACTTCTGTTTTGACAGACGGTACACATTAATGTGTTACAATACCAATTCAATTTATTGCTACCTATTTGATGCATTGTATTTCTGACTGGCATTTGTCTCTGTCTTTTCTCAGTCACAGCGTCAATTTTGAATTTTATTTACCCTGAAATCTAGATTTTGGTTTTCTTCTTCCTAAGCCCCAAAGCGTTTTAGGTTGATCTCACCATGCATTGTATGAAAGAGTTGAAATTAAAAGTGTGCAAGCTAACACTAGACAGTCAGGATTTAGAACCTAGCTCTTTCAATTACTGTAAGAGCTTTGGGAAAATATCCCACCATGCTTTGCCTGAATTTCCTCATCTAGAAAGGGGATAAAAAGAATTTCTCAGGCTGGCTGTACATAACAATAACTGTAAAGCCCTTAAAATAGTGATCTGACATTTGTCAAATGTTAAGTAACTCTTAGTACTGTTGATCACTCATAATAGTAAATTCTTTTTTTTTCTTTATGAACAGTCATGGGCTTAAACTCAGGGCCTGCGCACTGTCCCTGAGTCTTACTCTACCAATCGAGCCACAATGCCACTTCCAACAGTAAGTTCTTAACTCAAAGTTGGATTTTCCCTTGCCATTTGGCCTATTTATGGCCATTTCTCCTCCTTTCATTAGAATTGATAAAACTATAACAGTTGATATGGAAAACTATAACTAATCATTGATGTTCAGTTAAGACAAATGTCACAAGATAGTGGAGATTTCTGAGAACATATTGCTATGTGCTTATCTCAGAGCCAAACACAGCTTACAAAGTTAAGGGGAAAAAGCCCTAAAATGCACATAGAAATTTAAACTGAAAATAATTGGAGGTAAAGTTCTTGAAGGAGAGGAAAGAACTCATCTTCTGTCATAGAGAATATGCATAACTGGCTGAGCCACATTAAGAGAGTTACACAAAAATGCTTCTCTTCAAAGCAAAAAAATAACTTTAAACATGTCACTGTATTTTATCATGAGAACCACATTAGTACAGGGAATTAAAGCTTCAGGAAGCTCTAATTTTATAAATGATATACATATTTTTCTATATTTTAATTTTGAAGATGCTTGGGGTTCTCAGAGGCCTTTTCTCCAAGAACATCTTCATAACATGCATGTGTTAAACCAATAACTTTTGACAATATACTACATGATTACAGTCTGGGAATGAATGAGAGCAAGAGAATGAGCTCAAGACTCTCTTCTCTATGCAAATGTACTCTAATCATGCCAGGATTTCCCATAAGAAAATGGCAGCATTTCACAAAGAACATGACCTGTTTCCATATTCTCCCGAAGATAGCACCACAACTTATAGACCCGATAGAGGGGATTCAATCTCTAAAAAAGGATTAGGCTTTGTTTCTATGACTTGTCATAGAAACAGTTGTCAGTTGTATGCATGTGAATTTTGGAAGTACTTTCAAACATCCTAGTCATCAACTTCTTCATCTATAAATTGGAGACCTACAGATTGTTTCTAAAGTTGTTTTGGAGATAATCAAATATCACAGATATTGTTACTTTACAGAAGTAAAAGAGCATGCTAATGAAGGGATGGCCTTATTGTTATTTATATTCCCATTAACAGATGCTTAAAACTTGGTTTTTCTGGGAAGAATTGACTCTTTACTTGGGCCCATGAATTAACTGGTAGCAGGGAAAAAACCTGGGCTACCCAGACTCAATTTTGTATCATTAAAAAAGTAATAGAAACTAATAAAGAATATTTACCCATTATGAAAATATTTTTGTCAAGCAGTTGTACAAAAGAGTTGCCATTCAGCAAAGCAATTTAGGAAGATAATCTGCTGCGTCATCAATGTCACCCCTTTCAAGATTCTCACCAATTCCTCCCAAACCCACCTCAACCCTCACCTTTCTTAGCTTTTTGGGATATGTACTGCATTTTTTTCACTCCCTTCTCCCCCACTTTTCCACTTCATTAGTCCATTCCCCTCCCTTTAATCCACTTCCATTTCCTGGTGATTATTTTGTTGACCTTTGATTTAGTCTTTCTAAGGAATTCCACCGCTTGACTTCTCCCCTAAATCTACCATATTTTAGTCAATACATTTGTGTATACTTGCATACCACCCAAAGTATTTACTTACATAGTTATAAACTAATTTTAGCTTTCATTTATGAGAGAGAACATGCAACCTTTGTCTCTGGGCCTGACTTACTTTACTTAACGTATTATTTTCCAGGTCCTCCCATTTCTTTGCAAATGATGCAGTATCATTCTTGCTAATAGCTGAGGAAAATTCCATTGTTTTTATAGACCATATTTTCTGCCCATTAAGGGGGACCTGTGCAGATTCTATATCTTGGTTGTGGTGAAGAATGCAGTAATGAACATGGTTGAGCTGGTGTCTTTACTGTATCCTGGTTTGTGATCTTTTGGATAAATGCTCAGGAATGGAATTGCTAGATCACAGGGTAGTTCTGCCCTGAGCCATTCTTTCTTGCAGTCACACTGGAGCCATCTTGGAATACAGGAAGGATGAGACAGGAGTCAATGGCTACCTGCCAAGCACCAATGACTTTTCTTGTAACAAAGCGCCATCTGACCAATCTTGAGAACATGAGATAACAGGCCATATCTGACCACAGGAAAATAGTGGTGACTGGGACTATTTCATAATTATGCACAACTGTCCCCTTGTTCCAAATTCTTCCGATTTAACTGTAAACAAAATGTCTATCTAGGCAAGATGGCTTGAAATGCACACCTTTCCCCTTCCCACAGGAGGCTCTTGCATGTCATAATTTCTTTTGTTCTGCTCTTCACCACTGCTCACCTTTCATTCAGTGTACTGGGTCCACTTGTCAGACCTAATTTATAGAACTTGAGACTTTAGACCTGGGTCTAGAAATCTCTGTCCTTCCCTATGAGGGAGAACAACTGGAATGATCAACTTCAGGTGCAGTATGGTTGTCGTGTTCTAGAAGCCTTGAATTTGCATCCCAGATACACATGTGAATTCTGACCTCTTCAAGGCACCCAAACTGGGCCAACCATTTGTAATAAAGGAATAAAATCAGTATTTAATTCATGCAGTTAAGAGGATTAAGTATGTAGAGATGTAAAGTTGTGAGGATTACATAATAGTCTGCTGAAGAATACCACACACTTAATCAATGCTTACCATATGGCAGTAATTGATAAATGGTTATGCTTTTCATTTTTAGCTCCTCTTACTCATAGTTTGGCTCTGTTCTGATTTCCTCTGGTTAGGACACAGGGGCAGCGATTCCCAAACAACCCAATTTCTACCTTAATATATCTCCAAGGAACTATGCCTGCCCCTCACGGGCAGCAGCTTTGGCTCTGGGCTGTGTCTACCTGCCAGCCATAATGTCAAGGTGACTTCTCATAAGGCCTTATTGTTCTTGGTCTTATCAGCTGACTAGAACAGTTCCATATGTTTGCCTATCAAAGTGGTCTTTAATGGTTTCTTCCCAAGCACTCGTCCTTGACGCTGCAATTTAGGCAAGTAAACATGTCAATTAATTATATTTTCAGTAAATCATCCCATGCCATTCTTAGGTGGCCTACCTTCCCTTAGGTCATTGTGTAGTTTGACTCTTTGAGGAGAGCTCTTGTTTTTTTCTGTTCTTTTTTTTTTTTTTTGGTTTGTTTCTTCCTCAAACTCATTGTGACTTAAACTATTGCTTCTATGATGCTTGTTTCTTGATAACCCCGATTGAGCTTCCTTTCCCATGACTCCTAACTAGGTCAACCTTTCTTTTGAGGAGGTGGGGTGTCTTTGCCTTCATGTATCATCTATAGACGTGCTATTAATCCCCATTTGATTCATCTCAGTGAATTAAAAAAAAATTCAAAGCAAGTGTCTACCAAGCCATGACTGGATTATGGCAGATTAGTAGCAACTCCAAAGCTCACCCAGACTACAGTGAAATAAACCTAGTCACTCAGTAGTCAAAGTTCAGAGAATGGGGCTGGCAGCTCCTCAGGGGTGTGGGAAGCCCATAGGCACTGCCACTGGGACTTCATCCATCCAAATCACACCTGAGTCACAGATTGCTGAACTTCCTGGCACTCTCCAATTCAGTAAGAATTCAGAGGAAAGAGGAGGAACTTGGATTGGAAGAGTTTGTTTTCTGTATCATACAGGTTAGCAAAACCTCTGAAATAGCTAAGAGAATACAACCATAGCCTATTTCCCCCAGGAAATCCTAGGGAGACCTCTAAGAGGTTCCTGCCTACACAGAGGAAGAAGACACTCATTTCAGAACCCTGGCTATACTCACTCTTCTGTGTATACTCATTCAAGCCATAAAACTCTGCCTGAAATAGCATGGCATTATACATAGACAGCTTCCTATGTCCTATTCTTTTGTTCCCATCCCATATTTCATTGACTGAGTTCTAGTACTGCATCCTCTACAGATGTGCATCTGAGGGCTCCTCATCTCCTAGGATTTTCTGAGCCAGGGATCCTGGAGATCTATTCATCCATCCATGTTCTTGCTACTAACAATGTATATTCTAGGAGGAGCAGTAATTTTTTAAGAAACAGATACAACAATATATTTCTCCATCTTTTGTATCAAGAAGTCTTTAGACTAGGATAGTGGGAATCATTTTTACAGAAGAAGTCTTTCCAGGTTTACTCAATGCCTCCTAACACTTCATCTCTTTTATGAAATTAATTGCACATCTAAGCACCTTCATACATTCCAGTTTCATTCATTTGCTTCCTTATATTGGATCCATGAGCACACGAGGAGAATGTATGGCTTTCTCTATGGTATCATTTGAAAAGCCTTATAATCTCTAAAATATTCCCCTCTAAAACTACTCATTTTAATCAAACTCTTACTCATGAAAACTGGGTCTGTGATGGTCTTTAATTCAACTCCTAACCAAAACAAGAAACACAGAGATTAAATAGCTAGAAACTATACAATAATCAGCAGCTGATGAAAAAAGTTGGATAGCCAGTCAGCAAGGTGCCACTGCCTGGAGCTTATAGGTAAAAAAAAGCCTGAACTTCTGAATCTTCAGCAAGTTTTCTGAGAAAGAGAAGATGAACTCAAAACTGTTCAGGACCAGAACAGATCTCGGAAGAAAGCAAGACAAAACAGGAAATGCATCAAGAATGTCAGAACTGAATAAAGGCATTTCTAGAATAAACAAGCGGGTAATCGGGTTGGGGGGGGGGCAGTTATACAGCAAAGAAGCAGAGGAATGATGGTTCTCAAAGCTGGGAAGACCAGATCTTCCCACATAGGTCATACATATTGTCCGGGGTCATCCAAAACCTAGTGAGCTGGCACTTGAGTGGTAGGAGCGGGAGATGGCTCAGTAATCTGTGTCTTACTAACTTCCTTGGATTCTGAGCACTGTCAGAGTTTGAAGAACTCCTAACCCCAATCAGACAGAATGGTCAATAGGAGCAAAACTCATCAGCTTCCATCTTTGACTTCTTGAGAGTAGATAAGAAGTTTACACTTTCCCCATCTTCTTTCCAGGTAATTAATACTGAGATGTCATAGGTCAATCTTTTCAAAAGGGGAGGTATAGTGAATATTATGGAATATTAACACAGTGTGTTTTTGAATACTGACATGGTGTGTATAGACATAGTGTGCTATTGCATACTGACATAGTGTGCTATAAAATACAGACATAGTGTGCCATTAGACAGACATACTGTGTTACTGAATATTGCTATGGTAGGCTATTGAATAGAAATATATTGAATGTATGTGTGCTGGGAAATAATATGCAATGTTAAGCTGTTAAATTAGGAGTTGGACGTTAGACGCTAGAATGATGGCATGGGTAGATCAGAACACACCCAGGGAGCCTGCAGAGTTGTTACCAAGGCAACCAGCCCTCATCAATACCCAGACTCAGACAGAGGCAAGCCAGCCCCGTGCTCATTGGTAACCAGACCTGATCAGAAGCGAAGCTGTCACCAAGACAACCCTGATAATCAGACATAGCCAGAAATGAAGGGCCAGCCTAAAACATATAACCACCCAGGGCAGCCGAGACCCAGCGAGACGCCCTCCCCGTCGGACCGACCCTCCGCTGGAGCCCGCCCTGGCAAGGCGACCCCTCTCCCTTCAGTGACTGGGGCAGCCGGGAGGACACCCTTGGCGGACTCGCCTCTACCTCCGGACCAAGCGACTTGACACGTGAGCTTCCCTGGGTCTGGGGCACGCAGGCTTAGTAGAATTAGGCCCAGGAGTTAGTTATTGGAATGGATGGTATTTGAAGCTTAAATAAATTGAGTGAAACGTATGAAGTTTAAGTGTGATGCTATAGATATGCAAACTCGGCGCAGGAGGGGAAGCTACCTACCTCCTCTTCCCTTCAGTGCAGGGTATTTTGTTTTTGTTTGTTTGTTATCAGTTAGTTTGCTATTGCTGCCAAGGAGTATCTGGATTCCAGGAAGCCCAAGGAAGAGTTTCAAACTTTTAATGGAAAGATGCAAAGGGATAAAGAGGAGGATCCTTGCTTACTTATGAAACCGGATCAATAGGAGTATCAACTGTGACACACAGGTCAGGACCTACCCAACGTAGAACACCAGTTTTTTATTATCCCTTGCAAAATCTCCCTGAACTAGATAAGCTATTCTGCATTGTTTGAAGGCTTTAATTTTATTCAAGGGCAATTTTCATTCATCATCTACCCCAGAGAACATGAAAGCCTCAACACAAGTAGAGCAAGCTATGGTAAACAGAGCAAAGGGCAGACTCACCCCCGAGCAATAGAGATGATCTTCAATCAAGAAAGAAATCCACTGAGTTGGCACTTCCAAGATAAATACCCAGAGAATAAAAGGAAGGACAACGAATCTTACTGCTTCCTGCACTCACAACATGATGGCACTGCTTGGGACTTATGAAGTTTGGGTTAAATCATTTGACACTTTTGTGATGTTTCTTGCCCAGCTGACCATGCAAGTTGTCTGACCAGAAGGCAAGCAGTAGCTGGGTCAAGTTAGCTAATAATTGAGTGGATTAAGTGCAGTTCAACAAGTTCTACTGAACACAAGCATTTCTAGATCCTCCCTTCATGATTTCTTTCCATACTTCTGTTCTTTTCTTACCCAGGGACTCTGCTGATGGGAATTCCCTTAACTCTTTCTGTCTTTACCTGAATAGTTCCTATTTACTCTTCAAAAAGTCTCTACTGATCCCACAGTTCTAACTCCTGTAAGTTATATTCTTTCATAATATTCTTTTATTTTTCTTCTTTTGGTCGTGGGGCTTGAACTCTGGGCCTGGGTTCTTCAGCTCAAGGTGAGCAGTCTGCCACTTGATCCATAGTGCCACTTCTGGTTTTCTGGTGGTTAATTGGAGATAAGAGTCTCAAGTACTTTCCTGCCCTGGCTGACTTTGAAACGTGAGCCTCAGATCTCAGACTCCTGAGTAGTTAGGATTAGAGGCATGAGCCACTAGCACCCGGTGAATATTCTTCTTCATTTTCATAACACTTAGTGTGCTTTGTAACTTCATACTTACTTGTATGATTGCTGTTTAACATTTTTATACTCTTTAGGTTGACAAAATCAAATCTTTTTGTTTTCAATTAAACAATATGGGTGGATATTGTTTTAAGTTTTGTGGCCATATGTCCTTATTTAATTTTTTGAGTATTCACTATCAGCAAAACACTGAACTGAAATATGGAATCAATGTCAGTGTATAAAGTCATCTTTGGCTTGATTTGAGGAGTGTTAAGCACAACACCATTACTTTTTGATTTTTGCAGAATAGCTTCCTTTCATAGAATGTGGTGGTGTACAGAATAAAAAATTAAACCCATTGATCAATTTGGGGTTGAAATGATTAGAAAATTACAAAAATTGCATTAAAAATGACAGTTATGAAGCTTTGAGGGTTGTATGAGTATGTAAGTGATTTCTTTAGGCATCAGCTTTTAATGTGTTTGAGTTCATTCCAGGCTCCTCAAGGCACTTCAGAGTAAAGAATTCATTCAAGTCTCAGGATACCAGCCACATTTAATTATGGTAAACATCTACAAGAAAAGGGGGGGGGGAGAAGAATCAGATTTTTGAGTCACATAGGAAACCAAAATCACACAATTATGAGTAGTACTGAATTTCCCTAAACACAGAAAATGTAACATCAGTTAATGTGACAACACAGTTTTCAAATTTGATCACTGAACATCTGAAAATTCATAAAGTATGTCACTGAAAAGATCTGGTCAAATCAGAATATATTTGTGTATAAGTTTTGAGAAGCTAATTGGTAAACAGTGAGTTTTTAACTATGAAACAGAAATAGAATTTGAAGCAATGTATTTTCTGACTTTCCCAGGACCTATCTTTCAACCCATCACCAGTGGACAGTATTAGGAAGGGGTCACTAGGTAATTTTTCCCTCTCTCCTTCTGTTCTCCTCTTCAGCCATATCCTATTGATGATCATTGACTGATAAAGTATGAATTGTCTTCCTAAAGATGGGAAATAGCTATCGTAGAACGTTATGTTGCAAGTTGACTAAAGGCACACATGCCTTGGGCTGAGTAATCTGTTGGCTTGGTTTTAGTCTGGATGTGATGTTATGTTAATCCTTTTTCTGGTGGACTAAAGTTGACCAAAGAAAATTAACCGACTGCCTCATTATGTCTTTCAACATTGAAATCATTTCGTTAAAGTTTAAGAGATGTCAACAGCAAAACATTAAAACAGCCAGGGAAGTTAAAGCCATCTCTTGTGAGGAAACAGAAGAAGGAGAAAGCATCCATTCTGACTGTGAATTGGAACCATAAATGAGAGTTGGGTGCTGGTGGCTCACACTTGCAATGCTGGCAAGGGCAGAAAAGTCCTTGAGTCTCCATCTCCAAAATAACCAGCACAAAGTAGAGTTAGAGGTGTAGCTCAAGTGGTAGAGCACATGCCAAACAAGGGAGATGAACAAATGTGAGGCCTGGAGTTCAAACCCTAGTACTGCTCCTCCCTCAAAAGAAACTAGAGACCTCTCAGATGGGCCGTGTCCTGTGGCCATCCCCCTGGAGATGGCTCAACAATTCCCAGGGGATCTACAGTCTCCTTGGGGTCCCTACTCCCCTCCTTCCATCCAGCATTGCTGGAGATTCACTGTCTTCCATCTGTCAGAGATTCTCAGGGCTTCTGGAAAACAGAAAGCAGCTCTTGCCAAATTATATAATACCTTGACGTCCATTTCTATCTTTAATAAAACTGCATTACCACAGAGATGATTAGAGGAAAAACTTACTGATTGAGCGGTTTCTTCTTCAAGCATGAACATCTTCGCTCAGCAGTAATCGTTGCCCAAACTTCCATAGAAACATGTTTTTACTTGAAGATCAAAAGAACCTTTCTCTCATCTCCCACTGGCAAGCAGGATTCACCAGCAATCTCAGCACCCAATCCTCTGTGTTAGAGGAGCAAACATCAATATTTCAGTTTCCAAATGGCATAAAGAGACTGATGGGTGAAGAGTCTTTCCCTTGTGCTACTGGGCAGGCAGTAAATCTTAAACCAGCCTAAGTACTTCTATAAGCCATAAAGCAGCCTTGATCAGTCTCAGCACTGATTATGTTATCTGGGCTCAGCATAAATAATTTCAGGTATATGTTATGTATAACACACTTAGGCCTTGATATCATTTTCCTAACTGCAAGAATAAAATTTAATGTATCACCAGTGGTCTGAGGGTTGGTTCTTTTGCTCTATGCAGATGGAAATTGTGGACAGTCAAAGGTAGACGAGGATCACTTCGCTAAGTGTCAGTGACTCTGAGCGTATGGCCCATCACCCAGCAGCTTTTATGGTTTATGGCTTCAAGCTTGGGATATTGGGACTCATAGCTATTAAGTGTTTTTTCCTCAGTCGCTAGAACTGACCCGTGATAGCTGTCTGGACCTCTTCTTACAGTTGATCCATACTCTTGACTCTCCATAGCCCTTCATTTTCCCAGCCATAGCTCTCCACAGCATCTGCTCCTAGTCACCGACCAGAACCCTTCAGCTCCCTCCCATCTTCTCCAGCTGGGGCTTCCTGCTCCTTGCATTACCACTGCAGCCCAGTCTACCCAGGATGAAAACCAACAGGCGCAAGGGAACACCCAGAGGAAGTTTTATTTGGGACGAGGCCTACGAGCCGGGTGGAGCGGTGCGCAGGAAGGAAGTGTCCTAATTGCTGGAAGTCTCTTCGGGGCGGCAGTGTCTGGTATGAAGTCTCGTCCAGGGCACGGGCAGCTGGATTTGAAGTCTCCCTGGGCAACCAAGAGAGTCAAAAACAAACTCTGTTCTGCCGACAATGGCTCATCTCCAGTTACTGGATTAGGTCCCAGGCAGATGCCTGGGTGGCCACGCACAGGACAAGGGTTTGACAGCTGTCAATCAAGCAGTGGAACTTATTTGGCTTCGTAACTTCAGTGTGTGTGTGTGTGTGTGTGTGTGTGTGTGTGTGTGTAATTGAGGAGTAATCGCTGCAAAGATCTGACATGAAATGAGTACTGATTACTTTAGGAATTTGTTCTAACAACTTAATCGCAGCCAAATTCTCTAACAGAGAGCTGAGTCCCCCCTGAACGGCCTCAAAAGCCAATCACTAATTGGAAAACAGCAAAAGGTTTCTTTTTATAGAGAATTTTATTGTTATTATTAAAGTGTTGTATAGAGGGCTTATTTCATAAGTGAAAGAGTGGATATAGAGGAAAAAAATATAAACATTTTGGCATATGGTCCATATGTACTTTATTTGTTTAGATTTAGTTTGTACATATGTGTCATGTTTCCCCTTAAAGTATGTAGTAAAGTAACTACCACATTTAGGTGTTATTTATTTTTACTCACTCAGCAAGAATATCATCAACTACCCATAAGAAAACCAGTATTATAGCACTGCATGGCACTTCAAATGGCTTTACACTATCACATTGTAAGACTGCATTATGCCTGCCATGCAGATCAGTCATCCTCAGCAACAGAGAGCAGATACATGCAGAAGTCCATCTCAGCATGATGTAGAGGAGGGATCCTAGAAAGGTGTAATACCTTCAGTAAAAAGCTCCGGGAAAATAACTCCATCTCTTCTCCCTCTCTAATTCTTCAAACTCTTGTAAGTTTTGAATACATAGCTTGGACGTTACGGGTCAAAAGTGCCTGTTTCTCTCATGGGGGCATCCAGACTTCTGAATCCTGTCTTCCAGATAACCATCTCTGAAGATTATGTTGACTAGAAAATCTGTGAGTAAAGAGATCCTTCTAGTATCTCTCGTGGAAGGAAGATGTGGAGGCTCAAGGTCTGGAACTGGGTCGAGAACAGACACCAAACTCTTCCAGGTTTGGGGGCAAAGAAAAGGTAAGCAGCAAGAGGGTTGAGAACAGGAACAGCCACCATTTGAGAAGAATCAATGTCTCACAACTAAGTAAGACACACTCCCAGTTTACCCAACAAGGATATACTGAAATGAGGAAAATGTATATATTACACTTATGTGACATCCCTGCAAAGGCAGATTTTAGACCTCTCTTTGTATATTTTCAAAACAGTTAATATTTTCAGGACTTTCTACAATTCCATTCACATTTGAGATACTTGCCTTGAAAAATGTAATTTTTTGGAAGATAACATACTTCAGTACAGAATGATTGCATCTATTGGCATTTTTCTCACTTTAAATACATCTGCTTGTATTAATATGGGAAAAGAAGGTATTTTAGCGAACACTAGAAAAGTGATGGCTGATTATCTTAGTAATGAGAAAAACCTAGTCTTTGATAGTCTACCAAAGATGAAAGAAAGCACATGAATTTTGTTCTAGAGTCTATCTTCCCTATAGAGGAAGGTCGCTTTTCAGAAGTTAGCTTGATTCTTCAAAACACAGATTCATGCAAATATCACAGAAAACACTGAACTCAGTCCTTCTGCGTTAACTTTTTTAAATAGCCACTCAGAGGAAAGTTTTTAAAATGGAAACTGCTAGGAAATGAGAAGGCCCACTGATGTTGAGGATGGAGTTGAACTCATTCCAGGCTGAGATTGTGGTTTGCAAAAGTTGTAGTATGGGAAATAATTTGGAAAGTATATAGCACTCGAAGTGACACACGGAATGAGAAATGCAGTTGGGTTAAGCAAAGCTCAACTCCAGAGCAGATTTTCAGCCATGTAAATGTGCCAACATTCTGGTTTGCATTCATAAATCTACTCTTGGACTTAGTTGAAGATCAGGATGCACACATCTATCTTCTGGTCTCCTCATCCAATTGTTGTTATATGGAGACAGACTTTACAGAGGAGAAAGGATGCCAGGGCCAAATGACAAAAGCAATCAAATGTATTTGATTCTCTTCGTTTAAATTAAGGACCATCTGGATTACTAAAGGTTTTCTCAAACCAAAAAGAATTCTCTTCTATGAGAAATCATTCTTTCTCTGTTGGGCATATAGTCATACAAACTTAATGACTACTGTAAATCATTCGAAACTATACATAGACGTATTTTCTCTTCCATAAATAAGATCATTCCGTAATATATTGTTGTCATTCATTGATTGAAAATTATTACTCACCGTTACTTTATGGTTACTCTTCTTTGATTGCCCGAAGATCCTATCATTCATCAAAGATATTGGGGCAAAGTATAACCATTAAGTTCCTCATGATAGTCAAATATTGTGATGATTTCTCATTTCTACAGCAACCATTTCAATGACTTTCTTCACAATTATATCCCAACTGGGGTCGGCCTCGGTACTGCTGTGACTTCTCACAGCTTGTTCTGCTGTGTTTTGCCCGCAGGTCTCTTCTTCAATGTCCTGAGTCAAGGACGTCTTCTATCACAGCTGTAGGGAATCATTTCAATTGCTTTATGTAGATAGAAAAGACAACCTTCCTCCCAGGAAATGAACCCTGGGCTTATTTCTGTTAATTAATCTCACCCATTGACAGTGACCATTTATTTGAAAAATCATTCAGCGGGGTTTGGGGCAAATAAGTGTAGACCCTGCAGTGCTTCTGGCCCTGCACCTGGGTGGAGCAATGCATTGACTTCCTTTGGGTTATTTGATTACAGCATGCCATGAAAACAAAAATCACTGTGCATTAATAGAGTCACTCCATTGCCCTCCAACAAATGATTTCTCCGTGGTCTTACTCTTCTAATGGCTAACTCCTTGGGTGTTAAACTCACAAAACTCCATCAAACATCTCTCAGTCATATAAACAGAACCTCTCACCACAGAAATGGAACACTCAGAGTTGTTCACTTTTAGAACCAGTAAGCCCTGAGAACGATCTCACAAAGGCTAGAGTTCCATTGCACAAATAATCTGAAAGGTCAGCGTTTTGCATCCATGGGAGGTAAAAAGGATGTGCTTTATGTGAAAATGTAGCTTCACGACAGGCTGCAGTGAGTATGTAGTTCACAGCAAGTATAATGATTATTTTTATTATCAGCTCCTAAAGTCTGCTGTAGACTCTGGTTGCTTGAACTTCATCAACTTCAAGCCCATATTACTTAAAATATATTTATTAGGAATGGGACATGACTAATGCTTAATTTGGTGGATAGCCATAAAATGCTGTAGTTATTAAGAAATGGAGAGCATGTTTGTTTGTTTTTCATACCATACACACACATACACATACACATACACACACAAGCATTTAAAGCATGGTTTAAAGGATATTTAGAGTTTTACAAGTAGCAAGAGATTGTTTTCCCAATTCTTCTGAAAATTGTGTTTTATTTTGAAAAGATTCAAACCTTCAGAAATAAAATGAAAAAAAAAAAACAACAGATTTTTTTTCTTGACCTAGAGTCTCCATTGTCGTTATTTTTCCATGTTTCTTTGTTTCTATCTTTTCCTGGTGTTTTTTTTCTAAATCATTTGAAAGTAAGTTTTATACATATTAACACTTGATTTCTTAGTATTATAGAACTCATGCTTCCTCCAAGTAACTATAATATCATATCTTATCGAATGACAGTTTTAAACTCTGCTATAGAATCTTCATCCTTAACATTTTCCAGATTGTCACAAAGCTATTTTCAGTTTAAAAAATATTTTTGGTGTAGGCAACAATCAATAAATAAACATTTGGTTGCCAACGGGTTTATGCCTCCAGTTCCAAATGATTTCAAGATAGGTAGTGATTTGCGATAGTCTTTGCTAGTCATGGAAGGATAGACACTTGAAACCAACCTTTAAATGAACCCTTCTGAGTACTACAGGAGTCTTCCTAACTGCATTCTTACTTGATAGCAAAGTCTAGAAAATGCAAGAAGAAAATTAAAAGCAATTACTCATATAATTCACTTTTTAGAAGAAAAAAGTGTCATATTCATTTTCTGATAATTGAAGACATGAAGAGAAGGGGAAAAAGGAAGGGGGAAATGATTGCCTTTTCTCTAATTATCCACCTAATTGCTTCATTCTCTAAACTCTTTGCCACTGGTGATCTGGACTTAGCATTGCATTGAGAATACAGGTGGCCCATAGGTAAATATTGTTCCCCCGTTCTGCGGTTAATTTGAAGTAGTCAGAAACATAGAAACCGATTTCTCTGCCTACAATTTTTGTAGCTCATAGTTCACATCTCCTTGGAAATAATTAGGATCAGTAATAATGTTCCACAGCTGCTGAGTTATTAGCCAACTGCTCACCAAATTGGCTCTCTCATTAGGAGTCATGAACAGGTAATTTTTTTTAGATAAATGAACTTATCACTTTCATATCCATTTATAAAATACACAGCTATCTCCTTTTATATTGGCTTATAATGTCTTGGCACAAAGGATGGTCTATTTGAGTTCCCTTTTTAAAGGATGTAAAGTCATTACTGACACTTGATTAAAGTCTTTTTCCAAAGTAGCACAAAGGCCCCCCCAGGAATTAGATCCTATAGGTGGGAATATTTTTATGCACCAAGACTCAGTTATTTTTTAGTTTTAATATCAAAGTCACATCTTCGGATGAATAGTTTGATATTGTCACCATGATGCAAACTCATACAATAACTGCTATTCACATAAAAATAGTCCATGCCCTAATTTAGCCAATGTTGCTGAATGGAAGTTAAAATGAAATTATAACTGAGAGCAGGTGGAAGCATTCTACTTCCTCTGAATCTGAGCCAGATTGTTGCAGGATCTAAACTGCAACCTGGTGACAATTCAGGCATTTGGGAAAAGTGCAATCTTTTTCTTGATGAACTGAAAAAATTCCAGTATCTTCCTTCATTGCAAGTAGAAAAAAATGTACCTTATTTCCAGGAGCTCCGAAATGAGCATGCAGGGAGAGTTCCACTTCTCCTTCATGAAAAGACAGTGTTGAAATTGGAGAGCACTTACTTGCTTGTGGAATCCTAGAATGGTACAGATAACCTGGAAAGCAGTTTGATAGCTCTTGACAAGGTTAAACAGTTATCACCTGACCCAGGAATCCGACTCCTGATACTCAAGGGAAATGAAAGTGCATGTCATCTCAAGTCTGTGTTTATGATGGCTCAGCGCAATGTTTTCTATTTTGGCCTAGAATGGAAACAACCCAAATGTCCACCCACTGATGACTAGATAGATAGAAATGAAAATAGATACCCAATGGACTGTCATTAGCTAATGATCTTATTTGGCTACAAGAATAAAGGTGCTTGGGGCTGGGAAGGTGGCTCAGTGGTAGAGCGCTTGCCTTGCATGCTCAAGGCCCTGGGTTCGATTCCTCAGCACCACACAAGAAAAAAGAAAAAAGCCGGAAGTGGTGCTGTGGCTCAAGTGGTAGAGCACTAGCCTTGAGCTGAAGAGCTGAGGGACAGCGCCCAGGCCCAGAGTTCAGGCCTCATGACCAGACCCCCCCTCCCCCAAAAAAAGAATAAAGGTGCTTGATCACAGATAAACCTTGAAGACGTTAAGCTGAGTGAAATTAGCCATATTCAGGAGCATAATTTTTTTCATTTATATTACTCTCAGCAACTCAATGTCTTTCATGCCATAAATTCACTTAAAAAGCTGTGCAATTCTGCCCTTGAGTCTTAAATCACCATTAAGACCTCATGAATTACAGTGTAAAGCAGGAAACAAGCTTAATCAAGGCTACCTACTCTGAAGATAAAAGCCATTTTACTTATTTGCTTATTTACTTCCATACTGGGTATTGAACTCAGGGCCTTGTGTTTGGGAGACAAGTGCTCTACCATTTGAGCTGTACATTTCATTTTGCTAGCTTTTTTAGTGTTTTCAAATAAGCTCTAACTCTAACTAGGCTGGCCTTGAAACTTAATCCTCCTCACCTCTGTCTCCTGAGCAGTTGGGATCACATGAGGTATATCATTAAGCCTGACTAGTTTTTTTGTTGGATTGTTGTTGTTGTTTGAGAAAGGGTTTTATTAACTTTTGCTTGGGCTGGTCTTAAGCTAAAATTGATTTCTATGTCCCAAGTAGCTGGAGTTACAGATGAGTGCCACTATGACTGGCAAAACACAATAGCTTTAAAATGTCATATTGGATATCTTGACAGCCTAAACACACTAATGTTCTATAATATGATGAATTCAATTTCTAGAAATTTTATCCCTGGGAAATTAAAATGTCCACACTATTGGTATTTGTGCCAAGGTGTATGTGGGGGAAATCAGACATTCCTCAAATGAACATCCAAAGAAACAAGTAAATAATTAACTTAAAGAATTTGACCAAATAAAGAAATTAGCCTATGCTACATAAAGGAATGTTGCTGGGAACAAAATGTTACTGGAGAAGACATAATTATTATAATAATATAGGAGCTAGGTAGAGAGGCCAGGAATGAGAAACTGCTCCAGTCCACCAGTCACCTTTCTAAAATCTTCAGGTGGCCAACACCCTAAGTCAGCGATTAAGATAATGGCCCTACAGCCTTATGGAGCTCTTAAGGATGAGGATTAAACTGGGAAAGCACTGAGAAAGGAATGAGAAGGACAGAGGATCACATCAAACTCGTAGTGGATTACCTTTCCACACCTGGAAATGGACAAATTGTTTGGGGAGGGACAGAAAGGAAGATGTGATGTCCCACAACTTAGTAACTGTACCCTACTGGGGAAAACCCTAGTGACGGAACCTTTCATGCAGATCCTCACCCATACTGTCCACTCCACCTCTGGACATGAAGTTCTGCCTCCCTAAAATCACTGTTCATTATCTTCCTATTGTTCTGAATTCTTTTCTGAACCTGGAGCAGCATCCTGTACTCCTAAACTAAGGAGAGTTGGAACAGCCCATCTACCAGTAACATGACCATGTGGAAATTGGAGAAAAAATTCTTACAAAATGATGTTTACAATATGCCTTATTTTCATATTCAGTCATCTAATTACTCTTCAAAAATATTTAGCAACTGCAAGCAAGGTGTAATGTCACTGACATCCCGGTGATCTTCTTAAACCCGGACTTACAGGAAGCATGACTATGCAACACAGATGCAGTTTCATTTGTCTAATCAGAAATGATGCAGCAAATATATTTATTGGATACCAACTCTATGAAATGTACTCTGATGGGTGTTAGAAAATAAAATGAAGAATAAAATGGAGGCAAGGTGATACACGTAGATCAAATGTATGGTTGCTATACATGGTTAACTCAGCCCAGCTTTTCAGAGCTGGTTTAGAAGTAAACTTTCTTCATACCTTCATTTGAAACCATTTCTCTGTTGAGTAGTAAGACATCTGTCACAGCTCAAGATATTCACCAAGAGTTCCAAGAAGTCAGGTAGAAAAGTTTGCCTTCTGTGACCTGATCGTAAAAGCCATAATAACACCAGTTCTGCTTTTTTATTGGCAACTCATCAAACTTGGCTCCGTTTCAAGGGAAGAGAGTCAACACCCCGCCACCAACAGAACCATGCTGAGGACTTCATTGATATAGATTAGCTAGCCACAGGTAATTGCTGAATGATATTATGAATCCAGTTACCAACTTTAGCTTCCATTTTAACTGAAACTTAATCTGTAGTCCATGAAACATTATCAAACATTTAGAGGCTGAAGAATAACAAGAAAATCTGAGTATTGTGCAAAGTTTAGTGGGATGGATAAGGGAAAGTTTAGGTGGAGACTTTAGGAATCAAGGCTGCTAGAGCTAATCAACATAAGATGGGGCCCTTTGGACAGTGGTACTCATTTTAGACATTGAGAAGTAGACTGACTTGGAGATTTAGTTTTTCAGTAGTAAAGAATGACTTCGGGGCCTTTCTTCTATTTGTGAAGTCCTACAAGATAAAGGAAGGAACGGATGGGAGATGAGAGCAGTTTGGGAGAAAATTCCATCTTTTACATCTTGAGTTTGAGCTGTCCTTGAGAAGTTCTAGAAATGTCAGATCTACACTAGATGTAAAGGTGTAGAGCTTTGGTGGGGGGCGGATCGTAAAGGTAACTTCTGATAAAAAGTGAAAATAAGCCTATTAAAGACAGAGCATGGCACCATGTTCCGTAGCCTCCGTTTTTGAGGGAAACAGTAGGGAATGCAGTAGGGATGAGCGATGACACACACTAAGATGCTCAGATTGCTGAGCACCAAGCAGCTACAGGGAATTTTCTGGGTTTTATAGCTGAGTAAGATGCCAATACGAGCCTGTGACCACCACCCCGTTGTCTCCCTCCTTCCTGGGTAGGAACAGAAATTCTAGAAGAGGGTAGCATGAGGGAGATCATCAACATCTCAGAAGCCACTCAAGCCCAGAGTATTTAATGAAAAAGCTCTCCCTTCTCCTCCCTATCGGATAAAGGAGAGAGTGGCCCCGCCCACTCCAAAGCCACGTAAAGGCCTTTCAAGGCCTGTGAAGGTGAGGGAAGACACAGGGTGAAGCCCAGCACAAGACGTGCATGGAATCCCACTAGATGTCCAGCAATGATGAGGTTAACTCAGAGAAGACCCCAGAGTGAAGAGCCCCATGGTGACTGATCTTCCTGACTTCTATGGGAGGGGCCACAGCTCTGTGTGTGCACCTGGGGCCATCCACATCTTTGCCACTGTTTGCCCATCGGGACAGGATAGCAGGGCAAGGCAAGAATGCTGTTGCCTGCAAAACATCATGCTATTTGTGTGGCTTGTGGTTGAGTGTACACCAGCCTCCACCTGAGTTCGTGGATTGTGTTTCTGCAGGTGAACACAACTAGCCTGGCTAGGACCTGAAACTCGGAGTCTGAGTTTTGTCGTAACATTTCTAATCCTACAAATTCAGTTACGAATTCAATTCCCTGCACAGACAGTGACTTGAAGGACAGATATTTTCAAGATGTGCAGATGCCTCCTAGTCACCTGTAGCCACTGACCCTTGATCGAGATTAATGATCATTATTAGTGGTTCAAAATAGATGGAGATTGCTACTGGAATTCTTTTTCATATTATTCTTGTTCTGTTATTTTTATGTAGCAAACTCTGTTATTCCATAAACACAGAAAATCTGAGTCTTGGTCAGATAGTACTGTCTTACTGGAATTCTAAAAATTAGGACAACGTAATCATAAGACTCATTTATTGTATCTTGTGTTAAGGATGAGTTGCTTACCCTAATACAGAGAGTCTGAAGAGGAGATAGATACTCAGTTGTGCTTTATTTGTCACCTTATATATTCTTGAGAGGCTTTGAGATTAATTTTTTTTTTTTTTATGTCCAGAACAGTGCCAAGGTTAAGGTTCCTGGATTACTTTTTGACCTGTCATCTAGTTATTATTAGAAAATTTTGACAGTTGTATAGTGCCATCTAGTGGCTGGTTTGCTTTACACAAAACCAAAACCTAAGCAAAGACTGTATGTATGCGTGCATGTGTATACATGTATATATATGTGTATTTAGAATTGCCTACTATTAAACCACCGATTTTTAATTTGTTAAGAAATAGTTAAGATTGCCCATATATCTTACAAATCATTCCCTTTTATTGAAAAAGATTGAAGCTTTCAAAATGATTTAAAACTGCTCCACAACACATATTTCTCATTAATCAAAAATTTAAATGATGCTATTGAGAAGAAGCAAATTAATGGGACCATTAAGTGTATGCGTGTTAACAAGACTTAATTTCTTATAAAATTATTTAGCTTGGAGAGCATATGGTTTACTACAAATAAATATGATAGGAAAATAGCTGAGGGTATTATAGCATTACATTCACGCTGCTAATTCTATAAAATTTTTGTTCTCCCTTATTTTCGGCAAGAAGCACCAGTTGATCTTCAGTCATTATTAGACAACATTTTTGGCTCATTAATTATTAATGATTAATTTTGGATGGTACTGGGATTTTTAACTTGTACTTGCTAGGCAGGTCTTCTACCATGGTAGCCACAATCCAAGTCTTTGTTTTATTTTTTCGGGTAGGATCTTGTGCTTTTTTCCCAGGCCAAGCTCAGACTCTGTTCCTCCTACTTATGCCTCCCATGTAGTTGGTAGGGTATAAACCACTATACCTGGCCTTAAAAGTCCTTTTTATAGACTGGCATGGAATATGTATGTTTATTGGTCAACATCATTTATGGTATAGTAAGTGTTCATCTAGTTCTAATTAGATGGAAAAATATTTGTGCTAAGGGGGTAAGCAGGATTGAAAATACAAGGATGGTTGTGGTAGAGCTATTGATGCTGTTCTCTGACAAGCACTTCCTGATGCATCGCTGTCCTGTTGCCCTGATTTTATAGATCAGGGAAGTAGTGAACAGTTGGGGTGCTACAAATAGAAGACATTTCCTTCAGTCTTTCAAAAATAAAGAAGATACAAGGATGAAGACAATTAGAGGCATGTGTCTTGAAAGAGCTGGTTATTGTCTTACTTTAACTGACAGAACTTGGTTGTCAAGATGAAGGCTGTGGAAGAACAGCCTGGTGTGGCCGTGTAGACCTGTCTGTCTAGTGCACGATGTGTGCTCTAATGAGCTTTGGGAGATGATGATGGTGATGATGGTGGTACGGAGGATTGAAGAAAACTATCATCAAATGTATGTATTTTTAATATAATTCTATCAATATTATTAAAGAGTTGTAAAGAAGGGTTACCATTTCATATGTTTTGTTGTTTAATGACTTATATTCATTAATTAATCCTAAAAATAAGTGAGTGAGTGGCTACCGACTTTCCCACATTACAGAATAAAAAGCACTATAGCTGGGAGAGGGTGAGTGGAAAGGATTTGAGTCGAGGCCTATTTATATTCAGAACCTACACTTTGGTTTTCTTAATGGCAGCATAAATATGAGTTTCAATTTCATTTAAAGGAGTTCCCACTCCCACTGTGACTAAATTAGAAAGCCTAATTTTTAAAGAACCCTCAAAATTCTAAAATTTTCTTTCTATGAAAAGATCTAAGACAAAAGCAATCTTATGACTACCCACTGTTCATCACTGAAAAAATCAATGCAGAATTACACTTGTGGAAAAGAAAGACCTTAAAACTCAAGTATAACATGAAGAGAGTTGACTTTGTCATTATCTGAGTTTCCAGAATGCTTCGCCCCTTTTCTAATCCTAGGGGACCTGCCCACACACTGTGTAAGTCTGGATGCTGGCACTCAAATAGCTGCTGGCCAATGAGCAATGCTTAGTCAACTGAGAGTTTCAACTGAGACTTTTCATTATGGGCAAAAGATTAAAAAGAAGGCTCAACCTCCGTTTATAATGGCAGTCATGCTTAGAGATGGATATGAGAAGAGGAGCCATGCAGACTGTTCCTAAGAGTTGAAGAACTTTCTTTTCCTTCACCTTCTGGTATTTTACCTGTCAGGTTCTCACTACCTCTCATTAGCTCTGTGAGCCCCCTAATATGTGTGTGTATGTATATATATATATATATATATATATATATATATATATATGTATATATATGTTTATAGTGGATGAATCTACCATCATTACTATCATATGTGCATCAATGTAAGGCAAGTTTCTTAACTATCTTTGCCTCTATGTTCCTTAATTTAAAAATGACAACAATCATGTCATGTCAAAAACGAACTTTACAACTTGGGGGGGGGGGGAGGATTAGGTGTGGGGGGAGGGAGGCTGGGAAGGGATGGGAAGGGTAAACAAGGGAGGAGGCTACAATGCTTGGTAAGAAATGTACTCATTATCTTGCCCATGTAATTGTAACCCCTCTGTACAGTATTTTCACAATAAAAAAATAAATAAAAATGACAACAATCAGAGGGATAAATATGTAACTTCAACAATAATTTCAGACATAAAATGTTTGGAATGGTTCCTTACCATAGTAACTACTCAAAGTAGTGGACAATAATGATTACTGACTTCACGAAGTAAAAATAAAGGATGATAACAAAAGTGAACTTTGATGCAAAGCTTACATCTAAGTATTGTTGGGAAACAAAACCCTTAATAATTTCCCATCAATATCTTAGAAGATGGAAATATGAGAAATGCCATATAACGGAGGTAAAAACCTAATCACATTTCTAGTAAGGAAAGAACCATCTTCACAATGTTATGTCTGTGGCCTTTCAAGCGCTTTCAGTAGCTTTTATTTTATTTATTTTATTTTTTGGTCGGTCGTGGGGCTTGAACTCTGGGCCTGAGCACTGTTCTTGCACTCTTCAGCTCAAGGCTAGTGCTCTACTGCTTGAGCCACAGCGCCACTTCCAGTTTTCTAATGGTTTGTTGGAAATAAGAGTCTCACAGACTTTCCTGCCCGGGCTGGCTTTGAACCACAATCCTCAGATCTCAGCCTCCTGAGTAGCTAGGATTACAAGCATGAGCCACCAGCGCCGGCTCAGTAGCTTTTATTTAGTTAGCAAAAGATAGACTTAAAAATGTATAGACATCAAACAAGAGTGGTACAATATTCTTAATTGATGACTTTCTTTGATTTTCATGGTAATGAGAGTAATGGTAATAATTGAACATGAAGGTTAAGGGGGAACAGTTTAGAAACATCAGTGGGAGAAGAGAGGAAGAAAAGACTCTTTCTCTCTCTCTCTCTCTCTCTCTCTCTCTCTCTCTCTCTCTCTCACACACACACACACACACACACACACATACAGCATAGTGAAACCCACCAAACACTGAAAAGAAGAAGAGGGTATAAGAATGCAACAGAGGGTGTGCACTTGTACAAAATGCTCTACAGACTTCTACGAAGTTATCACAATTAAAAAAAAAACTTGTATTGAAACTGTATGCTAATTCAACCCTGAAGTTATTTAAAAAGGAAAGTTTCTACTTTTTTTTCCCACTGATGTCCTTTTTCTGTCTCAAGCTGAGTAAGCAATATTTGGAAATTCTTGGTTCTACTCTCCTTGCAACTTTCCTAGGTCTAAAATTAGCTCAGAAGAAAAAATCATTTTTTTAAGCACAAAAGTGGGAACCACAATGAAAAACTTGGAAAAAAAATTTAAGAAATGCTTTCTTTTTAAAGAAACACTAAATAAGAGTGTTGGCTTGGAATAAAGTTGCATGCAAGGGGATTTTGCTTATGTAATTGGAGTTGAGAGACTGGGACTAGCCTGCCTGTAAACTTTCACTGAGGAAGGACTGTGCATAGCTGGAAATGAAGTCGATAGGACATGAAGAATAGGACAGGAAGATCTGTGTTAAACTTTGCTGCCCACCTCACCCATCCAGCCTCCCTTTACTTTCCCATATTTCCTATAATTGTAGTTCACTGGCCTGTCTCTAGCTGCATCTTTCTGTGCTCCTTGCAGGAGACTTTTTATAGATCCTTTGAGACACAGATTTCTCTACCTCACTCTCCTGCTCCAAATCTGACATTGCTCTGCTTCACTCCTTACTCTGTGGTCTTCTGCAGATAGCACAGGGATGCTGGATGCAGGTTGATGATGCTCATTCTTGGGGAAGCCACAGACCTACAGATTCAAGATCTCTAGAAACCGGCCTTAGTAATCTGTGTTCAGAAAAGCACATTGGACTCACAGACCTTCAGGCTATAATTTAAATAGTCACACTTCACATCGGAGACCTCTTATGTCTGAACCCCTGTTTCATGTCTTCTTCCTCCCTCCCCACCCCCAATGAGGCCTCAGTGTCTACGGCTTTCAGTCCAGCCAAGAGGCTGGTCTTAGATTCCTATGTCCATTTAAATTGATTTATTTCAATCATAAATGATAATTTTTTCCACTTATTTCCCTCTAGTTTTGACTGCCAGAATAGAAGAGGAGAAAGTCAAGGGAGTCATAAAGTTGATGATTCCAGTTTTCCAAAAGCCAAGTGTTAGAAGGACTTGGGATATGATTATCAATTCACTTTAAAGAAGTTAAATAAAACATGACATTTCTTGCTCACCTGGGTCTGTATTTGCAACATGCTACTCAACAGATGAATGCTGTGTAGAAATTCAGCTTTTAAATTGAAAATGATACTACTCATGCTGAAGTTACATTTGGTTCCAACACCAGATAGATGCATATTTGATTCCTCACTGTCCCACCTGTACAGGCTGCGCAGATACACTGAGAGAGGCAGGGCAAGAAATCTGTGCTACTCAGAAGGGCATCTAAGACAACAAAACAGATTCAACAAACCAAAGAAGATAATGATGCAGGGCTGAGCAAGGCCAGGACGCTTGGCCTCCATGGAAGTCAGAGGTTAAGCCAGAGAGAACCAGGCAGGCACAAATGCCTACCTTCAATCAGCATGATTAACGGCTTCAGGAATGGTAGGACAAGCAATTAGAGAAAGTTTTTAGCTGTTTTCTTCCTTGTACCCTATTAAAAGGCCAGTCTTGAGCAAAGCTAGCTGAAATATCTACGGAACAGGAAAACAGAAGACTTGGACCCTGGCCAATATTACAAGCCCACAAGCCCTTGCAGGGGACAGAATCTGAACTTAAAAGTAATTCCTTTCTGAATCACTCAGGACTTAGTTTTTAAATGCATTCCATTTAGAAGTTAGTACTACTGTGTTTTGTTTTTAATAGTATTGACTTTAAAAACTGACATGATGTAAATTTTTTTCACAAATATATTCACCTATCTGTGGTTAGACAAATCATTGTTTTTCTCCGTCCCCTGGAAGAGATAACACACTTCCATGCTCTCTGGGCAATCCTGACATCTGAGAGATTATTTTGGATGGCGCCAACAGCAGTGCTTGTAGCCACGGTGGCTAAGCTGTTACACCTGTTTAGTCCATCTTCCCAGCGAAAAGGCTGAAAGTGATCACAGATTGACCCCACCCATGGCTAGCCAAGGGTGAAATAGTTTTTTGCTCCTCTGTGGAAAATTTCCACTTCCCAGGCTTGGCATTTGGAGCCCCAAGACAAGGACATTTATTTTGCAGCATTGAGCACTTCCCTTTAAGGCTGTGTTTTACTCGTGTTGAGTTGTTGTTGGATAGCCCTCTGGTCTCACTTGAAAGCATTTCTGCGGAGAGAAAAGAATAATAGCAACTTAACAGAGCATGGTCTAATACATGATTACTTTGTAAAATACATCCACCAGATCTATGTGGAATCTTTTCCTTGTTTTTGCCACTCCAGTGACCACCTTGTCCTCTAAATTTCCGTATGTATCTACCTTCATTAGTCACCTAATACCTTCTAGTCACACTACACCACAAGGGTTTTCTTACGTATGGCCTGATTAAAAACAAGTTTGAATTCACAGATACATGATCTTGAATGTTTGCTCGGAGAATTTCAGATTCTATAACTTGCAACACATTTTTCTTTAAACTCTCTTTCACTTGTGAAGTGGTAACAAGGATAGGAAGCAGCTTTTAGAGTGCCTGTGAAAATCAAACATCTAAAGAAGAATAATATCCTAGGAAACACTGACTTTAATGATCACCTCTAAGATTTCTATTTAGAGCCATCTCCATGCTCTATATGACAGTGTAGACACTGTCAGTACCTAGTAACTTATTGTACAGTGTTTTACATGAAATAGCGCCGCACTCAAAGGTAGTGGAGAAAAGAGTGAACAAGGCTTGAGATGATGAACTAAAGAATAACATCAGAACCCACAACTTCTGATCTAAATAAGAAGGATTTAAATAAGAAGAACGATCTTCTCATGAAGAAGACTTGTAGGCATTTGCATCACATTTGATTCTTTTCTTTCTTTCTTTTTTTTTTTTGTCGGCCGTGGGGCTTGAACTCTGGGCCTGGGCGCTGTCCCTCAGCTCTTCAGCTCAAGGCGAGCACTCTACCACTTGAGCTACAGCGCCACTTCCGGTTTTGTGGTGGTTTATTGGAGATAGGAGTCTCACGGTCTTTCCTGCCCGGGCTGGCTTTGAACCGCGATCCTCAGATCTCAGCCTCCTGAGTAGCTAGGATTACAGGCGTGAGCCACCAGCGCCCATTTGATTCTTTTCTAGGGCTACTACAGGCAGCTTGACTTAAATTGGTTGAATATCCTGAGAGATTCAAATTCCTCCATTTCTACTTTCTCAGAAAGCATGGCCTTAGGATTTAAATAACCTGTCCTCGGTCACATTGTTATTAACCAGTGTGCTATGACTTTTCCATCCGAGTAAACTTTGCTTCCATTTTGCCTTGTGTTCTCCTGGGAAGGGAGCCATTTCTAGGGCACATCCTTCTTGCCCATCCTTCTTGAATCCTCAGCACCAGCCTAAGGGATCTACATCACCCAGCCTGTATTATGGTCAGTCAGATGGTGTCAAATCTCATTTGGATGGCTGCATGCTTAATGTAATCAATTGTGTGCTTAATAGGCCATGAACGGTGACACAGCCCCTAGAATGTCCTGAAGATTCATTGGTCACATGCAGGGGTAGCTTTTGTATTCAGACCATCTGAAAAAGCAAGAGAACAGCACTTTTTGAATGATTTATTCTTTTACCTCCTTAAAATTTTTTTTTTTGTTTGTGCTCTCCTGGTTTCTCTTGGAGCATAGGGAATATTTGATTCTACGTTACACATTTTTGGGAGGCAGGGTCTCCCTCTATAGGATGGTCTTGAACTCAAATTCCTCTTTCCTTAGCTTCCTAAGTGCTGGAATTATAGGTGTGCCCCACCATACCACACCAGGCTCTCCTTTGATGTTGTTGTTTTTTTTAGATCTAAGACTAGGGCACAGATTCATCTCTGCTAGGACACATCTCTATTTGAATTCAAGGGAAGGACTAAGTCCAGTGGTGTGAAACTTTACAATGGGATATGTTCTGAGAAACGTGTGATTTCATCATTGTAAAAGCACTGTGAAGTGTGCTTATGTGGACTAAGAAGGCCATGCCTCCTCAGTATCCTATGATACACATGGGCTATATAGTATATGTATTTATGGCGCAGCTTATTGTGTCTAGGGACATAATGAGCAAAAGAACATGAGGAAATCAAGGAAAAGAGAAGATAAAGGAATCAGAGACACTCATTGTAAATAAATAGATAGGTGTTTGTAGTATAATATAACACAACATATTTGTTTTTTCATAAACTTTTTTGTGTATCTAGAAAGAGTGTATGCTACAATAACAATAAAAATATGGTGCATGCATACATACTGTAGATTTCATAGCTAAACTTGAGATATAAATATTGTGAGATGATAATGCTTAATCATTCTTTACTTTTTAGGTAGAAATAATATGTAAAGTGAAATTAATGACAAAGTGGAAAACAAGACTTTCAACAGGTGAGAGGAAAAGTTTTAAATATTCTTCACCTTTAATAAATGTGTACAAATGAATAGGCATACACAAATAGAAGAAGAAAAAACCCAAGTGGTAAAAATAAAGAGAGGCAAAGACATTTAACTTCACTGATAGCTAAATAGAAACTGTAGCAAAAGTAAGATTTTTTTTTTTATCATGAGGTTTAGAATGATTTTCCGAAAATTAATGTATTTTTAAAAGAGCGATTTGTGTTTGATATTAGTCACTCATGAAAAGCATTCATATGAGAATGTTTGGAAAAATAGGTTAAAAAGTGAAACCTCAGAGGCCTCTGCTGCATTGCATATTTATTTAATTTTTTAAAAATTTATTTAGTTGTAAAGATTCTGTACAGAGGGGTTATAGTTACATGAGTAAGGTAATGAGTATATTTCTTGTCAAGAATTGTTATGCCTTCCTTTCTCCACTTGCTTTGCATATTTAACCTAGTGACATGAGGAGACCTCTCCCTTGCTACTTTCTACCCTCTAGCTGAGGCTGGTCTTGACCTAAAGCAGCCCTCCGATGATTACTTATGGTATCTCCAAAAGACACGGGGGGGGGGGGGGGGGGGGGGGGAGGGGAGGGGAGGCGGTTACATTCGTGACATTGTGAAAAGGCTGTCTATGAACTTGCAGGATTTGGAGGGAAAATATGGAAGAGATAGCAGATAAGCAAGGAAGATCACATCCCAGTGAGAAGTGGGGAAAGTTCCGGAAGGAATGCCAGGCCTTTTGCTGGCTACTTGCATCAAAGAACTCCATCCTCTCAAAGGGGCCATGAGGAGAGAGCTCCAGGTTAGTATCCAGCATATCTAGAAAACATGAGGCAGATATTATCTGTAGTAAAAGGAAATAGGTCCTAAGCACAATTAGTCCAGGGGGAAAAAAGGCTCAAGTGGATGACAAATGAGTGCTAGGTGTACCTTCACAAGAGTGTGTGTACGTGTGTTCAAGTATACACATAGGCACTGACAATACACAATCCTCTCTTGGCAGTGTTTTTCCCCCCTGGAAAAATGACAGGATAATAAGAAATTTTCATTTCTACAGGTTTTATAATCAAGCAGATCAATAGCGATCCTACCTTATGATTAATTTTAAAACAAATTTCAATTAACCAAAAGAGATGTATTTTCTCTTTGGTCTGCATCTTTATTGATCACCTATAAATCAATATCAATGTAGTTTTATTATGTACCAATAGAGAAAAAGTTTAAATGAACTCTCCTAGACAGATAACATGTCTTGCTTCTGGTTCTAGTATGCACTTAAGGCATTTTCCTTGTGTGGGAAAGAGAGGGGGAGGGAGAGAGAGAGTGAGAATGGATATTAATTCTGTGTCAAGCATCTATACCTCTGGTGACTTCTGATTCATGAATTACCTCATATGTTCCAAATCCATTCTATAATTGAATCAAAATTCAATCAAATATTACCCAGCACAGAATTGTGCTATCAATAATTTTCCACAATTTTGTTGGAGATCCAACATACATTGTAGTGAAATCTAAAATAACCAGGCCTCTAAAGAGGTCTATGACGCATACAAGTACAGAACAACAGTTGAAAAGCTCTAGAAAAACACAAGTGGGCTTAGGAAAGGTTAAGCTAATATGAAGAAAGGACCAGAGAGACCCCCCCCCCCCCATTCAGTTTTGTCCTTGCAATCCATTCCTCTGTGAAGACTTATTACCTGGTCTCTTCTCTTTCAGTTTGGACGTGAGTGCCAGACAGTATCCAAACACATGTTTCTAACCCTTAACTATTGTCACACGTGGTGCCTACTTATGGAGCTCTATGAAATAATGTATATAAAAAATCTGGGATGAGAATCCACAGAATTTTCTGAAAGGGCCACATTTGTGGATTTCCTTGTTTGTGCCCACCTTCTGTCTCACTCACTGGATTTTTACAGGCTTGGCTCTTTGCCATCTTGCTTGTCAGAATGCTATAAAAACCGGTGGAGTACATGAGATGGGGATATTGGACTGTGAACATACCAGTCCCTTCAGACTTTCAGTTAATGGTCTCCGGTTATTGGGTAGTGTAATTGTCTACGTGGCTGTATTGTATAGTGCTGGTACTGTTTGCTTACTTCTCAGGACACAATCTTAGAAAAGCCAAGCCAGAAGGAAAAATAAAAGCAGCCAGTAGGTGTCTCTGTGGTGCTTCTGTTGAATCAGATGCCTGGGCATCTGGAGGATAGACTTTTAATTTGGGGGTCGGTTGGGGAAGAACCAAAGTGCCTTCGAAATTCATCCAAACACTTCCATGATCAGTGTTCTATGCTTTTCAAAAATGATCTTAGCCTTTAACGCCTGGACTTCCACTCTCATTGTTTTGGAAAGTGTGTTTTACTTACGATGATGAACAAATGGGACACTTTGAGTTTGTTAAATGTTGACATGTTCAGAAGTCTGAGTTCAGGGGAAAGAAGTTTATCTCAAGGGAAGGGAGATGATCTTTTCCTGCAACCTAAACAGTAGAGGAAGTAGGCTCTGGAAGGTGACAAGACATCACAGAAAGATGTCTGCTTAGAGTACAGACAGGAAGCTCCAGGGGCCACTTAGAGTCTACTGTCCTTCTGGTGGTGGCTTGTACCTGGATCACAATTCATTTTTCACTTCTCATTTTAAATTGGGATTTGAGGCAGGTACCACTATGACCAGTTATCCTCTTCTTTGAGAAGGGGTTTCCAATGTATGCTCATGGTAGCCTTGACTATAATCCTCTTCATTTCAGTCCCCCAAGAAGCCAGGGTTACAGGGGAGAGCCACTGTAATTGCATCTATTGAATTCATACTCAAATTGCAAAATTAGACTACAAAGTAGCTCACCAGGAACATTGTAAGAAGAATGGAGCAGCAAGTACTGAAGTCTTGGGAAAGACGAGAACTGAGACAGCTGTGGGAATAGCATAGCCTTCCTGGGCTTCTCTCTAGCACGGGCCCATCGAGGACTCAATTGAATCCATCTCTGTGTTCAAATAATAAGCAAAAGAAATTCTGAGAATCAAGGCTTGGAACACGAGGGGAAATGTGAGTCACAACCTTTGCTATCATGGCTGTGTGATGATTTTTTAGGAACCCAAGCCCTTGTTGGCTTTTCAATTGTTCCCTAAGGATGCACATCTGAATGTGGATTTACTAGGCAAAGAAGCAAATGAAAGGAAGTGAGCAAAATAAAGCTGCAGGAGGCAAATGTGTTTAAAATACTTCCCATGCTCAGAGATATCACCATGAACCCCTTTGCCCAATTAATACACCGTAACAATGATATTCAAAAGAACAATGTTCCTAGAGAAGAGATCAGACAGAAATCAAGAGGAAGAATCTCAGACCTTGAGCATGATAACAATTTGTCAAGACCCAAAATTCAGAGCCAGAGTTGAAAACATTAAGAAGAATTAAATTCAAATTGTGGCTAAATAAAAACACATAAATCATCCATCTGAGAGAAAGCACATACACGGGGTACAACTGCCTCCCAGGACTGGTTGCCTAGCAACCCAATAAGGAAGGGAGTATTAGGAAAGGTCCAAGCTGGGAAGGAAGCAGGTCAGAGGCAATAGTGTCAAAGGAATTTCAACAAGAAGAGGCAAGCAGTAGCATATCTAAGGGAAATAATTCAACAGGAAGACCTCTGGGGTCCTAGAGGGAATTCAGCTGTTTCAGTCTGCTTCTTGTTGCTGTAACAAAATAACTGAAGTTGATTGATGTATGATAAAAAGAAGAGATTTATTTAGCTCACAGTTCTGGTGTCTTGGGAGCCCATACATCATGCCCCAAAGCAAAGGCCCCTGTTGGTGTCACAGAATGTTAACATGGTGTCTGACTGAAGGAAAAACACAAGAGAAAGATTGGCAGAGTGTGAGAGAGGGAGGGGCAGAGATTAGTCTTTTTTTTTTTTTTTAAACACACCCTCTGGGTAACTATTACAGTCTTTCAAGGACTATTTTAATCTCTGCTGAAGGACTGTGTGTGTGTGTGTGTGTGTGTGTGTGTGTGTGTGTGTGTGTGTGTGTGTGTGTGTGTGTGTTTGTGTGTGTGTGTATGCCAGTCTTGGGTCTTGAAATCAAGGCCTGGGCAGAATCCTTGAGGTTTTGAGCTCAATAAAAGCAGTGCTCTATTACATGAGCCACAGCTCTACTTTTAGCTTTTTGATGGTTAATTGGACATAAGAGTCTCAAGGACTTTCCTACCCAGGCTGGCTTTGAACCTTGATCCTCAGATCTCAGCTTCCTGAGTGGCCAGGAGAGGCCTTATCACCTTGCTGCCATTATGTTGGAGACCTGGATTTCAACACAAGAACTTTTAGGAGACCAAACTCAACCATTTCCAAATCATAACAACAAAATCACAGAAATGAATAAAAGAAATTTTGCTCCTGAAATATTTCTCCACATTTCCAGAGAAGTTTCACTTTGGACAACATAACTGTCACTTTTAGAATGCAAGTGATTTGACATATTGTAAGGACAAATTAAGAATGAATAGCCTTAGTGAGGGGATTTTGCTTTTAAATTTAATTGAACCTCTTACTTGATGTCTAAACACTAAAGGATGGAGACTTGGAGTCCCTTGGTTCCATGTCCAGCTCTGCAAAAATAATAATAATAAATAAATACTGAGAGAATAAAGTAAAAAGAAAGAACCATTTGATTTGGAAAATAATCCCGCTCACAGGCTTTTTTTTTTTGCAATCTATTCAATAAATATTTAATAGTTTCCTACTGTACTTAAGTGCAGTGAAAGCCATATAAAGAACTATGAGTCTCTGCCCTCAGGGTAATTGAGTCATTTTCTGGAATATAAGGAAAGGCTCCCTCAGATATTCTAAAGAAATGAGGAAGGAGAAGAGAAGTGAACATGCATCCTGTGCTCTAGATAGTATACTAATAAAAAGGTATATTTAGTTAAAAAGTTATGAAGTTGGTAGATTAGTTAGTGCCCTAGGTCCCCTAAAGAACATCTTGCAGTGGAAGGCATTGCTGGTTTGGTGAGCTGAGACCAGACTCTGGAAAATGCAAGCTTGATTCAGCTGCAGAGAATAGAATGTCCATTTCCCCCACTCTTAGATGCTCATAGGGTGATCTGGGGAGATGCAGGAGAAAGACCTAATTGGGAACTACTTTCACGTCTGCAAACACAGAGTGACCCAAATGGTTTTCTCTGGTTGATCACTCCTGTGCCTCATTTGCATTTGCAAAGCAGTGACCAATCAGAATATGAGGGAACCCCCCCCCCCAAACCCAGGAGTCATCAGGACTGAGAGCAGCAGGGCTTTGACCCAGATATGTCTCTGAATAAAGTTCTTGTCACTCTTCTCCATTGTCCGGGAGGTTATTCATTGATTTTTTTGAGACAAGAACTTTAGAGGATTGCAGAAGCAGCTAGGACACAGGAGCTCCAACACAAGTAGGCATTACTACCACTGAGCTCCAACACTGGCAGGCTGGTGTTGCCCGTTACAGCCTGCAACCCTAGTAGGCTCTGATGGCTGTTTATCTGCTCATGTTATTTTACAAAGTCTTCTGTCAAAGCCCTTCTTCATTATATGCAAGAAATCTCTAATTAATATGCTCTAAAAGAAAGTAAGGTATACACTTACGAAAGTACCTTGCAGAACGTATTTGGAAGACTTTGCAAGAGTTCTCTAGACTACAGTAGGAAGTTATTTCTACCTCCACAACAGATTGCATCTTTTTGCTGGAGTGTTTCCCTATTAAATATTGATGGAAGATTTCTGAGATTTTCATGAAAAGTTTCTTGAGGTCAGCACTTGTGAATGCCTTGTTTTATTCCAAGTAAAAGAAACCCAATCATATGAGCACAGGCAAGCAGAACGATCAATTACTAAAGGAGTTTATTTTATTTTATTTTTTTTGTGAACACACTGTACAGAGGGGTTACAATTACATAGGCAGGATAATGCGTACAATTCTTATCAAGCATTGCAGCCTCCTCCTTTGTTTACCCTTCACATCCCTTCCCAGCCTCCCCCCCAATCCTCCCCGCCTCCCCCCCCAGCGCCCCCCCCCACCAACGTTGTAAAGTTCCTTTTCGACATGACAACTTGTACTTCTCATTGTTGCAACAGGTCCACCTGTATCCTTAAACGCCTTGTTTTTCCCCATCTCCTCCACAAGTTATAATGACATCAAATATAGTGAAAGCAGGGGTTATACTGTGGGGGAGGGACATACAAAGCAACAAAGAGATAATCTTATAAATGCATTAGAAACAAATGCATGAAAGAAAAAACATTAAAATACATATTTAAGGGTTCATTTTCCTAACATCACATTATCTGACCTTTTCCGCTTGACCCATACATATACTAGTTATTGCAAATAAGGGAAACCATGGGACCTATGTTTCTTTGGGCCTGGCTTACTTCACTTAATATAATTTTTTCCAAGTTTTTCCATTTCCTAACAAATGGGGCAATGTCATTCTTTCTGATGGAGGCATAGAATTCCATTGTGTATATATACCACATTTTCTTGATCCATTCATCTACTGAGGGGCATCTGGGCTGGAGTTTTGACGACAAAGAGGAAAAGGAATTTTGTTGACTATGTGAACAGGGAAATATGGAGGGCTCATCTGAAACAAAGGAAGGGAGCAGTATGGAGCAGACTAAGGCGCTGCGCTCCCTCTCATCCTTTTTGGAACTCTGGCTCTCATGCTGGCGTCTGATTCTGTTCCCCTCCTGGATGGCCTCACACTTCGATCCTAATATCTCAGCTTTCCAAGGACCAGCTGCTGGGATTAGAGCCGCATGCCAACCGGCTCAGTCTCATCTTGCTTCCTTTAGCATAGGCTGTACCACAGCCAAAAATTTCTCCCAACTCATCTTGTTGCTCACTTCCAGTGATCAGGAACACCTGGGCTATATCTTTGCAAAAATTTAAAATTCCGTTCTGATTTCCCTGGAAACGTCATTTGTTCATTTTTGGTTAACCTTCAACCCTTGCCTGACCTGCTGAAGCTGAGTTTCACACAGTGTCATGCATCAGGTCACGCTATTCTTTTCCTTTCCTTTTGTGAGCTGTTGTGAAAACATAAAAAATCACTCTCAGCTTTCAAGTCACACACACACAAGCGTGGCCTTGGCCCTCCAGTCATAGTAGCAAAAGAGCTGACTTCTTTGTAAAGTTTTTGAAGAGCTTTTTAACAAATCTGGTCACCTGGAAATCCATGCTTTCCTCATCTTGCAATAACCCTTATTTTAGCTCCAGACTTCATCATAGAAAGGAGAATGGAAGAATGGAAGGACCCAGACATGTGATGAATTGGCCAACAAGTAATACACATCACATGTGAATGCTTATAGTCTATTGGTCAGAACTGGTCACATGGTACTCACCTAATTTCTTGGGAAGTGGAGTAGTAGATGGACCGTAGGAATTGGTAAGTAAGCATGTTGGCTACTAAATAAATATTTATCACATTATCAAATCAGTTTGGGACAATTATGTATCTTTGTTCAATTAACTAAACCTACTTCAATTTTGCATTTCTATTTGTTTGGATGCACACAGAAACTCAGAAAACATTCTCTGAAAGAATATTACTGCATATACTAAAGAATGCAGATGTAATATAGTAAAAGATTGGCTTAAATTCATTTCCATTTCTTCAAATGTTTAGTAGTATAACCTGTATAACAATTAAATTGTCCAGATAATAATCTGTATGCTTATTACTGTATTAGAAACTGTCTTTGTTTGCAGCTTATTGAAATGTGTAGCAACTCTAATTTTTCTATTAGTCAACTTTGAACTATATCTTATTTGGCTAAACAAACCCAAATTTTAAATCTACCTGGTAAATGAAATTTCTCAACAATAAAATCCTTCACCTCGCTGATGTATTGTCTCTAGCCTTCAAATCGATATCATTTTCTTGCCATCGCTGGTCATCATTGATTTATTTCTCCATTTTACTGCGATATAAAAATATCACTCTCATCACTTTCTACCACTAGGCCTTTTACATGTTACCCAAATGAAGATTTTTGTAGCAATGTACAAATACTAAACAAGAAGCAGACATATCATTTGAAAAGCAAACAGTTCTAAAAATGATTAGGCAACTCTCTCCATGTGTTAGTTTCACCAAGAGTTTTTACAATGCTGGGGACCTACATGACAGCATTTATGAGAAAAGAAATAACCTGAAAGGAGTATAGATCATTGGGCCAGTAGGGTGACTTAGTAGCTAGGCAACCTGCTGCAGACTCAGGGGCTGCAAATTGTAATTACAACATTGTACATCAGTTAGTGCTTTTCAGCGGAGAGCTCAAAGTCTGTGCAGGCTGAAAACTTGGTCCCAAACTCAGTCATTCACCTTCTGTTCAGTCAGCTGAAAAAAACAGAGATGAAGTAATGACGTACAACAATTATACAGATCACTGCAACATAGAAGAGAGATGAAAAGAAATTAATGCAGGATGTGAGCAAGCCTGGTGACTCAGTATCAAAATGAAAGAAACAAGAAGATACATAGGAGATACTTAAAAATGCCTCTAATTCTCTGATTTCTAAAAATTCCCTCCGATTACTTCAGAATCTCATTTCAATGACGGCTAATGATGCGGTTTCAGAAACTGTTAGCTTTCAAACATCCTGGTCCAATAGAAAGTAGTCTCAAGTTTCTAAAAAGAATCACGTAGAGAATTCCTTTTTAAGGCTAAATTAGGTCATTTTAGATTTACTTGAGATATAGACTTGCCAATGTAGAAACTTATCCTAGAAAAGTAAAAGACTGATTTTAAATATGAAAATAAATACCTCCCATTTCAGAACGTTTATACTATACTCCAATGCAGAACATTGAATGTAGAATATGAACTACAAAACTAGGTTAAAAACTCTGTTGTTGATTGGCGCCATCCCTGAGTTTTCTTACTTATTCCTTTGATTATAAGTTGAGTTGAATATCTTTGTATATATTATCTCCTTTTCAATATTTAATCACTGTGAGCATGATGGAATATCACATTCATTTACTCATTTATGCACTGATCTAATGGATTACATTTATTAGGTTCCAGATTCTGCCAAATTAGATATTTTTCTAATTCCTGGCCAGAGAATTCCTTGGTTCTTTTGATCACAGTGAGAAGAAAATTGTAGCAGAAGACAGATAACCTTCTAAATCTATGTCTATTTGTTGTCTTTTAAGAGTATAAGTCATTTTTTTAAAAAGATATTTCCTTCACTGTTCATTTGTGTGTATAGTCTTTTTTGGCTTTTACTTAAAAGTTTGAAGCTTCATGCACTTAGATCATTTGAGGAGCTTGAGAACCAAAAAAGATATCTTTTATTTAAAGCAATTTATCATTGCTATTAACTTGAAGCAGTTGTGCAAAGGAGTTGCCATTTAACAAAGCAGTTTTTTGATATAGTGCATCTTCCAACCTCCTCACCCATCCCTCCCTTACCCAGCCCTTCCATTGGAGTTCATGGGAGATCAACAGTTTGTCCACTTTCCTAAAATTAAATCACAGCAGGTTCAGCCTACCTTTACTGCAACCCAAGAGAGCTTCAGGTCTATTGTTATTTACCCCAGGATTTTTACTTTTTTTCTAGATGAACTTTTATTTTATGTATTATGTTATTTAATAGGGAACTGTCACTCTTACCTGCATACAGATACATATGTTAAATGCTGCTACAGATTTGCACAGTATTTTATCCTCCTTTGTGGAAATATGGGGATTCTTTTCAGAGCAAGCCAACACATTTGTTTTTCAATTATGACCTCAATAGGGAGGTTTCTCTGGGTCAACATTGATAAAATAATCCTCATATCTTTGCAGTTACTTTTTTTTTTTTGTCAGTTGTGGGACTTGAACTCTGGGTCTGGGTGCTGTCGCTGAGCATTTCAGCTCAAGATGAGTGGTCTACCACTTGAACCATAGTGCCACTTCTGGTTTTCTGGTGGGTAATTGGAGATAAGAATCTCACAGACTGTTCTTCCCGAGCTGGGTTCGACCCATGATCCTCAGATCTCAGCCTCCAGAGTAGCTAGGATTACAGGCGTGAGGCACTGACACCCAGCTGCAGTTACTTTTCTTTCCCATATATTCCCATTTGTATTGTAAGAATACTATGCAGAGGGGTTACAGTTACATGAGTAAGGTAATGAGTACATTTCCTATCGAGCATTGTTACCTCCTCCTTTTTTAATGTACATATGACCATGTAAAGTGATGTTAAGTGAAATGAACCCCAAGACAGGGACACAAGTGGTTTTTCCTTTCTTGCTATTATTTTTAACATACTTATAATACACTATGCGTGATTTTTTTGTTTCTTTTGTATGTTCTTCCCCCACGGTGTAATCCCCGTTTTCACTGTATCTGATTCTGGTGTCCTGCATCTTGTATATACATTTTTTGATTTGGGGAGGGGAAGGGATATAACAAAATGCTTAAATAAGGGATGGTAGGGAGAAAACAATGCAGTTACTTTTTGTTGTTGTTCTGCTCCTATGTCTTGAGTGCAGGGCCTGGGCACTGTCCTTGAGCTTTTGTGCCACTTGAGCCACAGCTTAATTTCTGGATTTTTGCTGGTTAATTGGAGAGTTTCTTGTCTAGGCTGGCCTCAATGCAATTTTTAGCTCTCAGCCTCTTGTGTGGGATTATGGGAAGGAGCCACTGGTGCTTGTTTACTGTTACTTCTTACTCTGTTTTGTTTTCCACACTACTGCTTGCTACCTGAAATATATGTGTTTACAAATGTATATTTATTTTCTATTTTTCCAGAGTAGTAGAATGTAAACTCTATGTAAAATGATTTGAGAGTACAGACTAAGTTTATTTAATAATAATAATAGTAGGTTCTTAAATACGATTCAAAAATGACTGGATGGCTGGGCAGATTGTAGAATTTGGTAGAGTTCAAAAGCAGAAGCTAGGGGCTGGGAAGGTGGCTCAGTGGTAGAGTGCATGTCTTGCATGCATGAAGCCCTGGGTTCGATTCCTCAGCACCACATAAGCGAAAAGAAAAAAGCCGGAAGTGGCGCTGTGGCTCAAGGGGTAGAGCACACTAACCTTGAGCTGAAGAGCTGAGGGACAGCGCCCAGGCCCAGAGTTCAGGCCCCACAACCAGAGCCCCTCCCACCCCCCCCCCCCAAAAAAAAGCAGAAGCTATGCATGGGGGCTTTTGTCTATGGGGAAGAGTGGTAAATAAAATGGCACAGTAGACAGAGGAGGTTGGCTTTTAAAGATGCAAATAATCAAGGATAGATGTGTATTTGATGTGTGAAGTATCATCAGGGTTTGTGTAAGACATGTTACAATCTTAGGAATTAACTTTTTTGCAGACCTCAGATGCTAAATTGGAACATTTAAAATTTTATTTCCCAGCAGTGGACACCCACTGGTGGCTAATGAGCAGAGAGAAAGAGATGCAACATGAAAAAATAGATTTATTAAGGTGTAATTGGAATTATGCAGGGGAGACTGGAGGTAGAGAACACTAAAGACATGAGGAAAAGCTAGGAGCTATTTCAATGACAAACACTCAAATAGAAAGACAGAAATATTATAGACAGAAATCAGGCAAGCCAGTATAACTTCTTTCCAAACCCTTGGGAGAATAATGCAACTCATCTTCTTCCATGAGACACTGAACATATTTAATTTTATGACACTTTACAATCATCATTTAATAGGTTGGAGTAATAAAAGAAATTCTAGAAAATAAAACTGACACAGAATCAAACAATTTTCCTAGCTTGCATCAGTGATTTCAAAGTACTGTTTATAGTCTTCACATTTTATTTAATCAAAATAAATACGGAGCCAGATGATAAAGTTCCCTATAGCTGATGGCTTGGCAAATTGTCATCTCAACAGAACTGGATTTCACATAATGTGGGTGTTTTTGGAAGATGGATAGGATAAAATTTTAATTTTTTTGAGCTTTATAAGTATGTGAAATTCTAAATAAAAATGTCAGCAAGCATTAGGAAGTAAAGGACAAAAGAAAGAGCAAGGAAAGAACTTGATTGTTTTGTTGAAGTTCATTTTTCTTCACATTCCTGTTTGTAAGCCAAGAAAATGAGAAGGAGACAGTTTATGATACAACGGAATAAGAAAAAGCACTTCGCCATTGACACCAGCAAAGTGTAGGAACCGCTTGCAGCTTAACCCTGAAGTTGTGTCTTACCTTTTCAGTCTGTGTTTGTGCTTTGTATAATGGGTGAGCCCATCTTCTCAGTTGTCAGGATAATAAGCATTAATCTGAAAAGACTTGAAGGAATTATTCATTTTATGAACTCACCTATGCTTCCTACCTATGTTTATTCACTGTATTACCAGTTTTATAATTAAGCAGCAGTGCATCTCAGTTATAAATATTGTGGAGTTAATTACCGTGGGACTGAAATATCAATTTCCAGTGATATCATGTCCTAAGGAAGTTTTCATTGCAAAATTCTACTTGTTAATGTACTTGTATGAAGGTGAAGCCAGGAAATTTGAGGGGATCCATGTGACAGGAATAGATTTGGGGGGCAGAATGATGGTAGAAGTGACATTGATCAAGATGCATTGTACATGATGAATTGAAACCCCTTTGTACAACTATTTAAAGATAATTTTTAAAAGTTAAAAAATTCTATTGTATAGTACTCTAATGTTTCTGTTTTTTTTTATTACTCTTACTGCATCTGACATTTTACTCATTTATATTTTTATTGCTCTTTCAAAAATTACACAAGATAGGTTATCATAAGGCATCTTTGTCAACTTGGAATCAATAAGCAGATTTCTTAGCTATGGCACCAAAAGTGCTAAACATAAAAGAAAAAAAGATAAATTAAATAATAGTAAAGTAAAAAAATATTCAAGTAAGTTATTTTACAAATTAAAGATGGCCACCAGGTTGAGCACAAAGTAATTAAGAAGAATGTTCAAAAACCACCCACAGAATAAGAACAGATCCAATACAGGCCCATTAACACAAATAGAAGTTTTCAAAAAAAAATAAAAACTTCATTTTTCTGTTGAGCAGTTTAAATAGGTGCTTCACAAAAGAGGATATTTAAGGGCTTTTAAATATACATTAAGTATTCCATTATGTCCGATTTTAAAATTCAAGTTAAACCCTGCTGATAAATAATCATAGAACATCCACCCAAATGAGCAAATTAAAAAGACTGATTTTTTTTCCTGTGGGTATCATCATTGATCAAAACAAGCATTAAACAGAAGAGGAACCTGTTGCATGCCACAGGTAGCAATGGAAATTCAGAAAACCATAAAGGACATTTGGCAATGTCTTCTCAAGGACCTTTGCAAAGCCTTTGGTCAGAGGTTCTATTGTAGGTGTAGACCTCACAGAAATGCTGCCTGCAGTCAGTCATTGAAGGACAAGAGACTGTCCATGTAAACCATGGCTGGTGACAGGACACCGGCAGAGGTTTGGAGGAATGCATTTCGAGGCGTCCACTCAGGCGACAGAGATGAACTTAAAAAAATACTCAATACCATAATTTTGAGCAAACCACCAAACCAAAAAAAATTACAGTGTATATATACTTTAAAATTGAATAATCAAGTAAGCAAAAATAATATTTGTGCCTGGCACTGGTAGCTCATGCCTGTAATCTTAGCTACTCAGGAGGCTGAGATATGAGGATTCAGCCCAGGAAGGAAAAGTCTGTGTGACTCTTATCTCCAATAAACCACCAGAAAACTGGAAGTGACACTGTGGCTCAAGTGGTAGAATACTTGCCTTGAGCTGAAGAGCCGAGGGACAGTGCTCAGGCCTAGAGTTCAAGCCCCACGACCACCACCACCAAATAATTGTGGTCAGATGTCAGGATGAAGATGACCTCTTAAGATGCAAAAGGGTTGCTTCTGTCTGGAAGGACACACTCAGCCAGGGCTGAGTGTAACTCCCCAACCCTCTCGTCACCCAGGGTTAGAGTCCAGCCTTCTGCAGTTCTCCCAATAGGAGAGACAGAGCATGCTTACTCACTTCTGTTAGAATGCCTCTGATTTTTATTTAGTGCTGAATCTTTTCATTGGCCTTCTTGTGTATCTTTGAAAAGTCTGTTGTTCATCTAGTTTAGCCATCTTTTCTATTAGGTGACTTGTTTTGTATTTGTGGCTGCAAAAGGGTTAGAAAGTTCATATTATTTATTTATTTATTTATTGCCGGGCCTGGGGCTTGAACTCAGGGCCTTTCACTGCCCCTGAGCTTCTTTTGTTCAAGGCTAGCACTCTACCAGTTAAGCCACAGCACCACTTCAGGCTTTTTCTGTTTACATGGTACTGAGAAATCGAGCCTAGGGCTTCATGCATGTTAGGCAAGCACTCTACCACTAAGCCACATTTCCAGCCCTGAAAGCTCATTCTACAGCCTTCATCTTTTTGCCTAATTAACTTTAAATGTCAGTTCAAATACCACTTCTTAAGGAAAGTCACCTATCAAACTAATATAGATTTGGTTTTTTTTGTCAATTGTTTTTTAAAAATCTTTTTTATTCAAGGTGATGTACAGAGGGGTTACTGTTACATAAGTAAGGTAAGTAATACATTTCTTGTCAAACTTGTTACTCCTTCCCTCATTTTTCTCCTACTTTCCCTCTCCCAACCTCCTTCCCCCAAGGTGTACAGATCATTTCCTACATATTGTCTTATGCATGTCGCTGTTGTTTTCAAGATTGTTTCTTTTATTTTCAAGTTATTATCTCCCTTCCCAATAATAGTTGATTAAGGCTTGTATTCCCTAGCTCCATTGAGTACCATGAAAATACACCTTTAATCATTGTATCCCCAGATACAATGCCTGAAGCAAAGCAAGTACCTCAAAAGTATGTGTATAATAAATGAAACTGTGTTCCTCTGAACTCTTCTCTTCTTGTGATCATATTTTATCACTACCAGCAACATTAGAACACCCTGACAGATTGTATGATCTGAGAGTATCTTGTCTCACCCAGTGTTCTACACTTCTGTGAACGAACTCTTGAAACCACAAAAGTCCGTGGCAACAGGAGCCATGTTGAATACAGTTGGAAGAGGAATTAACAACTTTTCAATAATTGAAAATAACTATGAAACCCTTGAAACTCCTTCCAGTCCAAGGTAAAACAAGAATTATTTTAATGATTATCTTTAGTCAAGCTTCACTGTATGAATTCCATATATACTACATAACAAATATAAAGTAGAAGTGTGCGGGAGACCAAACATCCACTCCAAGGTCTTGCAAAGTCAGAGCAGGCTTCTCCATTAATAGAGAGTAAGGCAGTAACTTTGCAATCACAAAAAGTCTGAAGAACTCGGCAGAAATCAACACTTTTAACAGGGAATCCAGTGAGAACAAGAAAGTGTTTTAGAAAGCATCTTAACTAATCAGTGCTCTATAATCACACCACGTTCATTTGTCTATCATATTTCTATGACAACTAACAATGATTTCCATAAATAACAGAGTTCTTCTCTCAGAACCCTATTTTGCTACGAAGTGAATGGTAAAAAACCCACTGATGGTCGCTAATCTAGCTATCTTTGCCTTCTCTTAGTTTCATTTTTATAGATTTTAAAGAATATATTTCTAAGAGACTCTCAAGCTGGCCATCTGGCTGGTGTGTGGTAGTATGCAGATGAGCTGCATGTCATCTCCTTCAGTCTGGTTAGTTTATTGTGTATCTGTCCTACCTGGGCATATTTCCTGGGTTCCATTCAATTTGTTGCCAGGGGCTTTCTGGGCTATGTGATGAAAAGCATTTGTTATCGGATGCCACAGCATTAGTGTCTGTTATAATCATGAACCAGAGTCCCTGGTAGGGCCTTTTCTTGTGCCATTGTAAATGCTTCTTTTAGTTCAGTCTGGGGATGTGCCTAAAGTAGCCAAACAAAGCCTATGACATGCAGTGGAGGATGTGGGAGAAAAGCAGGTCATGAGAGCGTCAGGCAAGCAGGGTCATGAAACACATTGCTCCTTCATGTACGTACACATCAGAAGATTTCTTAAGATTGATTAGCTTCTCACTACTAGCACACTTGGTAAATGCTCTTCAGTAACTTTAAATATTCAGTATTCACTTGAACATTTCTTTTTTTAAAAAAACTTTCCTTTTAAAAAAAAACAAAATCTTATTTCGGATACATGCTAAATCAGGAAGACGGGGTGAGATACAATAGATAATTAAATCTCAATCCTCCAGGCTCAGTCCAGAAATTCGTGATGGAGGCAGAATTACTCAGGGCCAACCTGAGCCCACCAAGCAGCACAGCTCCCCGTGCTTGCATTTCTTTCCCCCAGCTCTTGACCTGCTTGTGCAATCAATGCCCAGGATTGGTTCCAACCCCTTCTGTCAGCAGATATATCAGTCTGTTGGGCCCAGTCTGACCCTGGGCTTCCAGTCTGTGCTCTTCCTATGAGCCTACCCCACCTTGAATTCTCCAAGGTTTGTCTTATCGTGATCTATGCTTGCTGAACTGCTGACCTCAGCCTCTGTGTATACCTCGTTACTGGCTGCCAATGACTTGACATTGACATGATCTGAATGCCTGGCTCACTAAGTAGGAGCTGTCCTTCCTGCTGGAAACAGCCATCTCTTGGGTATGAGCACTTTCTGCTGATGACTTATGATGCCACAGTCTGCGGTGCCTACCTCACTACCCTTTCCCCTTGCTCTATCTTCCTAACTGTGTGTACTATGTTAACAACCCTTACTGACCACTGACTTTCCAGATTTCTAGTGTTTCTATATTAACCTGCCACCTGCCACCCAAATCTTTACTACATACTCTGGGAAAAAGAAATCTAACCATTCTTGTCCACACCATGGCCATAACATCAAGGCACAGGTGTGCCTAGAACATAGGAAATCCTGACTTACATTACTTGCTCATATATGTGCATAATTTTATATGCATACATTCCTATCTTTCCCTCCTATTAAAATGATGAGCTCTTTAGAGGCAAATGTGTCCTTAATGAAAATAACTGTTTAGTGAGGTACACAAAATCCATTGGCTGAGAGGTTAGTGTCTGCACCCGTATTCTATGCTGTATTTTCCCAACTCACTGTCAAGTTCTTTGTATTCACAGATGTTTACTGAGTACCTACTGTGTGCTGTGTGTCTTCTCAGGGTTATTCTGTCAAAGTCAAAAGAACAGATTCAGTGATATTGCAGTTGGATGATAAGTAAATCAAAAAGTATAAATACCATGTGCAAAAGGCACAACAAGGTAAAAACAAACAAACAAACTAACAAGAGAATAAGAAACTATGAGGATGCCACTTAGGTGAATTGGACTTTTCCTTTGGCGTTTTTGTAAGAGAACAAGTTTCTGAAGATCTGTTTGTGTTTTGCATTTTTAAAAGAATAGGCTTCAGGTAGATATTTTAGACTCTTCATAACTTGTTTTCAAATAACTAAAAGCGAGATATCAGAGTGAAATCTCTTCTTTATTCTCCCCTTTCGCTCCCTTTCACATACAGTGTGGGATTGGGAGAAAACAAAATGAACACGTTTCATTAAAGATAGTACATGTGCACATGAGGTGCGGTTCTTTTTGTTTTGTCTTGGTTTTTATTTTTTATTTTTTCTGACAGCCGTGTGCCTTTAACCTTGACCAGAGCCTTGGCAGATGGAAGAGACAAGCTCATCTGTAATTTTTGCTTAAACAATCTTCTGCATAGCCGTACTACAGTATTTGATGATCAAGTTCCCATAAGCACATCTGGCCGCCTGGTGCTTCCCTGGTGGCAGCTTCTAGCAGAGTCTCAGGAAGGGCCAGGGGAGGACGTCTGGCTTTACCTAGCATGCTCACTCACTAACCTGGGGGCAGGCACTAGGACCGGCCCGCCGCCGATAGGCAGCCGAGCTTCACAGCCTGTCAGAGGGACTGAGCCGCCTTTGCTGTTACACAAGAAGAGAGAGGCAGGGCCACCGGGGCTGCTACTGCTACGTCCCCCTCCAGGTCCCCTGAGAAGGTATTTTTCTAGCCATTATCACACAGGTTTTCCACCCCATCAATGTGCCGTTCATGTTCCCATACTCGGATGCTTTGTGATGCTGTGCAGCACTTAACCAGGCTACTCTGTTATTTTATGTTAATCTCCACAGCTGATGGAAGAAGCAACAGTACCATAAAGAGATGGGCTAGATATCCCCAGAGGCTGCAATCTGGATCCATTTGGAGGTGTGAGTACCTGGGTCCCAGATCTCCAAGGTGCTGCTGCTTCTGGGTGTGGTGTCCCTTAGACCCAAAGGGCCAATGTGAGATGTCATCTGCATATTTCATTCATGAAGAAAGAGCAGGTAGAGGGTGACAGGCGCCTCTGAGGATGGGCCTGGAACTCCACTTGGAGTGGCTGTGTTTCCTCTTCCAGCCTGTGGGTTTGCGAGAGACAGAGTTTAGCTGGCACAGCGGTTCTGCTCAAGGCTGTGGACAGCTGGCTTGGTTCCTGCTTTCTGTTTGCAAAGCTCAAAGCCAGTCCTTCCTGATCGGTGCCGTGCTGCAGTGGGCCAGTCTGTTCTTGCTTTCTTCTGTGCAGCCCAGTTATTCTTATCATCAACGGGGACTGCCAGAAAGCTCTAAGCCATACTGCCTCTCTGTGTAAAGCCACTGAAATCCACTTCACTTTCTCATACAATATGACATTCAATAAATACCGCATGACTAAATTGCTGGGGAAACATTACCAAAAAAAAAAAGTGTAGCAAGCTAAGACTTCTTTCTCCTACAATGAATTTGAACAGGATGTCATGGAGGAAAGTGGACATTTTCCTGAAACACTCTTCCTCCTCAGCTGTGAAGGGGCTTTTCAGTGTCTTAGTACCAATTTCGGTTATGCAAACATCGTTGAAAACTTTGAGAGTCTGTCATATTGTGAGGTTTGATGATTACCTCACAATTACTTTAGATGCATGTATCTTATAAAATGTCACAAGTACACATATTCACAGATGGATAATTTTTTTTCTCGGTCATGGGGCTTGAACTCTGGGCCTGGGCGCTGTCCCTCAGCTCTTCAGCTCAAGGCAAGCGCTCTACCACTTGAGCCACAATGCCACTTCCGGTTTTCTGGTGGTTTATTGGAGATAGGAGTCTCATGGCTTTTCCTGCCTGGGCTGGCTTTGAACCGAGATCCTGAGATCTCAGCCTCCTGAGTAGCTAGGATTACAGGCGTGAGCCACCAGCGCCCGGTGGGATAAAATATTGAGTCATATTGGTCGTCAATTCCTGGGGGAACTTTAAGGTAAATGCTAACATTGAGATTTATTGGAGGAAAGACACAAATGCAAGACACCAATCTTGCAAGTGACTTTAATGGATGGCATTTATAAAACTTTTTTTTTTTTTGGCAATACTGGGGCTTGAACTCAGGTCCTGCAGTTTGAGGGCTGAGCCACTTGTCCAGTTTTGAGTTTTGCTTATTATTTTTGACAAGATCTTGCTTCCTGCCAAGTGGGCACAATCTACCTATCAGTCATCCTTTTGAAGCTAGAATAATGGGTGTATGAAACTACATCTGATTTTTTGGTGATCAGGAGTCCCATTAACTTTTCTGTCTAGACTAGTCTAGAACTTTAATCCTCCCAATCGCAGACTCTCAGTAGCTAGGGTTGTAGGTGAGAGTCCCTTGTGCCCAGCAGAAAATATTCTTAAAGCTCAAAATTTTGTATTTTCAAATATCTTGTATTTGACATATTGAAATATCCTAAATGAGATTTCAAATTGACATCAAACGTTTGAACATACACCTATTATAGTTCTTCTAAAACTCTTTATTTGGTAGAAAAAAGAGTGACACAGTGTTCTATACTTTCAATGTGTGGAATTTTCTACTGTAACATTTACTATATACATACAATCCTAACACTGTGTTAAGTGTAACCAAAATTACAAATGCCTTTAATGATTCATTTATAGTATCCTTAAGATGCAAATGAAGATAGATAAAAAGAATATCTTGTCATATAATATTCTGAATGCTGGGAAAATCTTTTTTTAATTTTAATTTGTCAAGGTGATGTACAGAGGGGTTACAGTTGCGTAAGTCAGATAGTGAGTACATTTCTTGTCAAACTTGTCCCCTCTCCCTCAGTTTTCTCCCTCTTTCCCTACTCCCATTTCTCCCCAAGTTGTGCAGATCATTTCCAACACAGGGTTGCTGTTTCATTGATTACCCTTTGTCTCACTGTTTTTTTGTTCTCCTCCCTTCCCTTCCCTAATTCAGATAAACATATATACAATACCCAAGTACCAAAATCAAATACAGTGACAATAGGGGATTAAGCCATAGAGGGGGAAAATCACAAAAGAAAAAAGAAATCATGTAGTACATTAAAAACAACAACAACAAAGAAAAACCTCTTATATCCATGTCTTGGAGTTCATCGGGAAAATCTTTTTTTGAAAACAATACCTTGTTTCTGCAGGTAGTTATGAACATCAAATTGGAGGTAGTAATCAATTTTTATTATTTTTCAAAGCAAAAGTAATCTTTAAATAAGTTTTCAAATAAGTGTTCATATAGTGTTCTACATCACTACATAACTCTGTTAAGTTTGGATAGTTTCTCCCCTGTCTTTTTTATGAAGTTTTTTTTAAGACTTGGGGACTCAGCTCCTCAAATTAAAACCTAGTTCTGAAACTTTTTGTCCAATATATAATGATATTAGCCTTAAACTTCAGTTTAAAGCCATATAAATCACTATACACATCTTAGAAACAGTTTTAAAATAGCTTCATTGTATGTTGAATCTAACGACTCAGTGGAATCAATGATAATATGGAAAATGTTCTCAAGAATATGTTTAATTTAGAATTTGAGTTTTTTCAAATTATATATATATATATATATATATATATATATATATTATCTTCAAGTAGTTGTGCAAAAAATACCATTCAACGTGTGACTTTCTGGGTACAATGTACCCTTCCACCATTCTCTCCCATCCATCCCAATCCTACCAATTCCCTCAATTTTCCTAGTTGAACAGGATATATATTGAAGAACATGATGTTTCATCCAGAATCTAAGACTCAGGATGAAGTCCTATATGACTGAAAACAGTGGTCCCAAAGCTGAGAAGTCTTTTTTTTTTTTTTTTTTTTTTTTTTAATCTGCAAACAAGTGGAGAGACTCCTTTGAGCTCTGGAAGCAACAGATCATTGGATATCAATATTCTCTCAATTAACCAGACAGTGATAAGGAAGACCTTTTTGAGAAGGAAACTTAACATGCTCATTTTTGTTTTACAAAGGTTCAGTAAGCAGTAAATTTGGTTTTATCACATTTAACATCAGCGATGATTTCTTTTTCTTTTCTTTCTAAAACATAGAACATTTTCCCCATCAAGAATCCTTATATGAACAGGGTATTTAGTAAAACATTCTTAAAAGGCAGCTTGTGTGTTATTAAACCATAGTGAAGGAGAAAGAAGGACACCAGTTAAATTATTCAGATATTGTGGCTTACTTTAACTTTTTTCCACTGAACTAACTTCCAGTGGGAATCCTGGGGGAGACATTTGTTGAATGGTTAAAGAAAAAAAATGGAAGGAAATGAAAACTGGTGTTTTTGGATTTGCCATGAAAGACAGTTACAATTCTAACATGAACTTTTAAAAAAGTGGTTGGCATATACATAAGCCACAACACACAGGAATTCCATGTAACTTGAGATTCTCTTTTGCAATCCCATTATGATAGACTCTTATTATTTTTAAAGGGAAAGGAGTGACAGTGGATTTATGGCGTGTGTACAAAGATGATAATTGTGTGGATCAGGAGGGACAAAGTTATGTGGCAGTTTAGTAAAAGTAGAACGTCATTATCCAAAAAGGCTTGAGAATAAGTTTGATTCCAAAACATGTCTCTTGTCATTACTAGAATTTGGATAATACAAAGAAAAATAAAGCAAGCCAAGCATAATGGTGTATGCCTGAAGAAGGAAGACAATGGGATGCAGGGGAGCTTAGGCTACCTGTCAACGACAGCAACAACAAGACATGAAGGGAGCAAGAGAAAAAAAAAATGTAGGTGCCACAGAAAACTTGCAACTTCAAGAGACAAGTTCAAAGTCTAAAGTCTAAAACACTGAACTGAGTACCAGTGGCTCACACCTGTAATCCTCACTACACAGGAGGCTGAGATCAGATCACAGCTGGAGGCCAGGCTGCATAAGAAAAGTCCATAAGATGCTTATCTCATGAACCACCAAAAAGCCAGAAGTGGAACTTTAGTTCAACTGGTGAGAGTACTTGCCTTGAGCAGAGAAAGCTAAGGGACAATGCCCAGGCTCTGAGTTCAAGCCATAGTACTGGCACACACACACACACACACACACACACACACACACACACACACACACACACACACACACACACACACACACAAACCAAAACAAAATGCAAGCCCAACAAAGTACATAATGTTTAGACAGATGATAGATAGGTCAATAAATAGATAAAATTCCTAATAGCATATCAGTTTTAAAGCTAATCATCAAGGGTATGTGGCTTCTTTTATAATTCTTTTCCCCTACATTTTAATTCATAGTCAATTGAGCTTTATTTAAAGTATCAACAAATTACAACATTGTTGCAATTACATAATAACAGTTAGGGTTCTCTCAGTTTATTTTCTCTTTTTAGTTTTTTCACTTCTCATTATATCGTAAAACAATAAGGGGAAAGTACCATGAAACATCCAGATGTATGCTCATAGAAATACCTCTCTAAAAACCTGTAATTCAACAGGTAGTTGGCAAGAGAACATCAGTGCAGTAGCCAAAATATGAATTCTTAGGTTTCATACCTTCTAAACCATTCAAATTTGATTGTCAGAATGTAATTTTAGTAGTGTGATGTGTGAAAATAAGGGAGACTCATTTTTAAGTCAGCCCTCATGTAGTGGCTTCAATTTAGGCCGTTGATATGTTGGCTCTTACACAGATCTTCTTCTCTTTGGTTCAATGCACTAAATAAATAAGTAGTAACCAGTGATTATGTAGTAGCTTCCTTTTTTTTTTTTTTTGGCAAAGACATATTTCCAAGTTTACTAGAAGTGACATTTTGGTTCAGGGAATATTTTAGAAAGCAACTCCCTGTGATTCATAATTCTGATTATTTAGAATATCCAGTAACTGCAACACAGGAGGATGACAGAGAGCAGATCTGTAGTGTTATGTGTAGCTGACAGATGAGTGTTCTCTTGTTTTTAACTTTATTTTGCCTAAAAACTTCATCTATAAGGGCAAATTATAATGAGTTCATAAAAGCTGAAAAACAGAGGAAAAATGAGGCAAACTTGACAAGTATGCTGTCTTCGTTATGAAGAATGTGTACATCGTGTGTGTGTGTGTGTGTGTGTGTGTGTGTGTGTGTGTGTGTGTGTGTGTGTGCATGAGCACATATGTGCATGCCCACTGGGGCTTGAACTCAAAACTTTGACTTTTGGGTGGCTTTTATTGTTCCCAAGTGGAGCTGTACCATTTAAGCGATGCCTCCATTTCTGTTTTTTTTTTTTTTTGTTGTTGTTGTTGTTGTTTTTGGGTCCTGTCTTGGGGCCTGAACTCTGGGCCTGGGCGCTGTCCTTCAGCTCTTCAGGTCAAGGCTAGCACTCTACCACTTGAGCCACAATACCACTTCCAGCTTTTTTTTTTTCTGCTTATGTGGTGCTGAGGAATTGAACCTAGGGCCTCATGCATGCAAGGCAAGCACTCTACCATTAAGCCACCTTCCCAGCCCTCCATTTCTGGTTTTTTGATTGTTAATTGAGGATTTGTTGGCCCAGGCTGGCTTTGAACCTTTGTCCTCAGATCTCAGCCTCTTGATAGCTAGAAATATAGGAATGAGCCACTGGTGTCTGACCACTCTGCCATATTTTATGTTCACACTGTATTTATTTTTCTTTAATTAATTTTTAATAACTCTATTAAGTTTGTTTTCATTGTTAAGTCAATAAAATTTTCTGTTATTGAGAATTGCTTAAGAATCTTGGGTTGAGATGAAACACATACTATTTATGCTATTAAAACAGTAACCTTAATTTCTTTATTTAGAGTTTTTTAATTTAGCAATAAGGATTTTAGAAAGAAGTTGACATTATTAAACAAAGGGTCAATATAGTACATAAATATTTAATAGGTACTTGTAAATGAGTGCTAGAATAGCAATAATCATAATAGGCTAATTTTAAAACAAAAAGCATACTTTGAGTATTTCAAAATAGTTGTACAATAAAATACAACATTCACAGTAAGATATAATTGGCCTGAATTAGTTTTATCATAAACAGACAATTCATATTAGTTACATAGAATACAAAGGCATTATATAGTCTAGACTTAACACTCTTTCATCCACTTTGGTAGCTGTCATGTGTGCTCTGTGGGTAAATTTTTATTTTCTAGGTTAGTATTAGCCTTAGATTTAAGATGAACCATTTTATCATGGTCTGTATTGCAATATTTGTTCTTTGTTTATTTCAATTTTTAATGAAAATTATTTGATGTTGTACAGTGAAAATTTGATTCATAACACACTGTGTAAAGAAAAATTAGTGTAATTAATATTTCCATCTCCTTAAACACATCATTTCTTTGTGTTGAGAACTTCAAAATCTTTTTTTCTGGTTCTGCACGAAATGTGCAATAAATAGGATCAGGGAGTAGTTCAGTTATAGTATGCCTGCCTAGCATGCACGAGCCCCAGCATTACTAAAAGAATCTCTCTGTGTGTGTGTGTGTGTGTGTGTGTGTGTGTGTGTGTGTGTGTATTATAAATTGCATACTCCAGTCATTCTACTGTGCTATAGAGTGCCAGAACTTAGTTCTCTTATCCTTATTTTCTTAATGCAGAAAATTGCCCAATCACTTCCTTAAATTAATAGCAGTAAAATCATCCTTGGTAAAATTCCTGCATTATTTATTTGACATGATGAATGTGGTGTTATACTTGCATTTGTTCTTTTAATTGTTATCCTGCCTTTCAGGTTTTCTTTTTTTGGTTGGTTGTGGGGTAGCTCAAGGCTAGCACGCTATCACTTGAGCCACAGCGCCACTTCCAGCTTTTTTCTGCTTATGCGGTGCTGAGGAATCGAACCCAGGGCCTCATGCATGCAAGGCAAGCACTCTGCCACTGAGCCACCTTCCCAGCCCTCCCTTTCACTTCTCATATAAACCAGATTAAAAACATATTTAGAATACAGAATGTCTTAAGACAATGTTAAGGCAATTCCAGCGCTCTTTTTGGAAACTTTTGGCTAGGTAGAATTTTACATTTGTCTAGATTCAAGCTAGATGAAAGTTATTGTTAGCAATGTTACTGTTGGCCTTAGAAGGGTGAAGGCACTTCTTATCAGAGCATTACCTATGCTCTTTGCTAAAGAATGACCCTACTTTACTTCTTGGCAAGACAAAAACACTAAAAATGACATATACCTTGAATCTCTATGTACGTATCAGTAGTTATTTAGCTGGAGCACAAATGGCTCACTTAAAGAACAATTGCTTTGGGCAGAATAATCACTTAAATGGTACTTCATAATTCAGAATGGATCATGGTATTGCAATAAAAAGCCTTACTATATTCCTAGTCTCTTCTAATTCTTTTCAGAATGTTCAAATTTCTCTTTTTTCTCCCAATAATATTCTATTACCACTCATGTAACCCCCTTTTTCAGTTTTAGAATATTTAAAGTAACTCTAGAAGGGATATTTGAAATCTTTGCCAGCCTTCTCAGTTTAGAGATGAAGATCCTGATTTCAAGAGGTCAGGTATAGTATATTTTCATGCAAACTAACAGTAAAGAACACTAAAAAAGATATATACCTTGAATCCCTCTATGTAGATGTTAGTAGTTATTTAGCTGGAGTACAAATGGCTCAATTAAAGAACAATTGCTTTGGGAAGAATAATCACTAAATCTGGGACTTTTAAACATTGGTGAGCAATGAAAGAAATACACTCCTTTCCAGTAGACAGTCCTGAGCAGCCTTTGTCTCCCCACATGCTGTTGGAGGTCTTTATGCTCACGTTGTATCTTACTCTATGCTCAAATTTAGGGGTTGTCAATCAAGACTGTGGCAAATCCAGCCCAGCACCTGTTTTGTAAATGAAGTCTTATGGGAATATAGTTTCAATCTTAACTAGTTTTAGGTACATTAACAATACTATTTAACTATATAGTTCTCTTTGATTTTGCCAATCTAGAGCCTTAAAGTACTCAGGAATCAGTAAGTCTTTAAAATTTGCATCTGTCTGGAAATTTCCATAAGAAACTATAGAACAGAGTTTTGAACTCTTTTATTCTTTTACTATAAGGCTAACAGCTTTACACTGTGTACAGTACACACACACATCACACGTGTACTAAATATATATGTACTATACACAGGATGTACATAGTATTTACTATGTATATACTATGTACTATATTTATATACTAAAATATGGTATATACATAGCATATACTATACTTTTTAAAGTATATATGTACTATAAAGTATATTCTATATATGTGTAATACTGTATATACTATATAATATACATATGGAGTGTATATACATGGAATATATATATATATATATATATATGTACTATAGTGTATATATGATGGTACTAGAGTTACTGGAGTTTGATCTTAGAGCCCTAGGCTTGCTTGGCTTGATTGCTGAGCTAGCTCTCTACCTCCTGAGCATGCTTTTAGTTATGCTTTTTGTGGTGTTTTTGGAGATGGAGTCTTGTGAACATTTTTGCTCGGGTGTCTTCTATATCTCAGCCCCCTGAGTAGCTAGTATTGCAAGTGTAAGTCACTGATACACAGCATATATATATATATATACACACACATATATATGTGTATATATATATATATACATAATATGCATTTACGTTACTGTTACCCTACAAACATAGCATAAGGAAGACTGAGCATTTCTTCCAATTTTACAATGTAGCCATGAAAGAAATTAATTATTTTGGTTATCTTTCCTATTGTAAGGTAAAGACAAATGTTGATAACTTCTCATGTGCTTCCTGGAAAAAAATCTCAATATTAATTTTAGGTGTATTGTAGGCTAACCATCAAATCTTCTTAAAATATTTCAATTTGGCATAGCTATATACGGGTGAAATTGCTGAGTTGGATTTAAGAATTGCCTAATATCTCTCAAGTCATATGTCTCTGAGGTTATTTGTTTCACTAGGAAAAAAACTAGTTGTATCTTATGGAAAAAATTCTGTATATTAGCAAGTAATATTTCTGAATCTTTAATAATAAAAATACTTAGGCCAAGATTGACACAATTCACTAAGGTAGATATTAGCTATTCATATGTACTATTTAAATATAAACTTAAATTTGAAATACTAAAAAAATTGTTCCTTAGCCACATCTTCTGCTTTTACTTCTTGTTTATTTTGGGGAGGGGTTAAGATAGGCTCTTGTTTTATAGCCCAGATTGGCCTTGATTTTTTTTAATTTAATTTAATTTTTTATTTTTTTTTGTGAACATACTGTACAGAGGAGTTACAATTACATGGGCAGGATAATGTGTACATTTCTTATCAAGCATTGCAGCCTCCTCCTTTGTTTACCCTTTCACATCCCTTCCTAGCCTCCCCCCCAATCCTCCCCCCCCCCACCGCACCAATGTTGTAAAGCTCATTTTCGACATGACAACTTGTACTTCTCATTGTTGCAACAGGTCCACCTGTATCCTTAAACGACTTGTTTTTCCCCATCTCCTCCACAAGTCATACTGACATCAAATATAGTGAAAGCGGGGGTTATACTGTGGGGGAGGGACATACAAAGCAACAAAGAAATAATCTTATAAATGTGTTAGAAACAAATGCATGAAAGAAAAAAAAACATTAAAATACATATCTAAGGGTTCATTTTCCTAACATCACATTATCTGACCTTTTCTGCTTGACTCATACATATACTAGATATTGCAAATAAGGGAAACCATGGGACCTATTTTTCTTTGGGCCTGGCTTACTTCACTTAATATAATTTTTTCCAAGTCTTTCCATTTCCTAACAAATGGGGAAATGTCATTCTTTCTGATGGAGGCATAGAATTCCATTGTGTATATATACCACATTTTCTTGATCCATTCATCTACTGAGGGGCATCTGGGTTGGTTTCATATCTTAGCTATCGTAAATAATGCTGCAATAAACATATCGTGCTGGTAGCTTTAGTGTGGTCTTGTTTATGAACATTTGGGTAAATGCCCAAAAGTGGGATTGCTGGGTCATAGGGGAGCTCTATGTGAAGTCTTTTGAGGAGCCTCCATTGATTTTTTTTTTTTTTATCATCTTGCCTCAGTTCTGTGATTACAGGTATGTCCCACTACTTCTCAAATATCCTCTGCTGCAAGTGAGCTCTATAGCTTTTGTCAACCTCTTTCTCATACCCACCAAAATGTAGATATTGAGATATTGTGAACAGTTTGATTTAACAGAAATAAAAGAAAACACAAAACAAGAAACAAAGAAATCACCATACCTAAGGAAGATTTGTACTGTTCTTGGTTCAAATAGTTTTTTAAATTTTTGTGTTTAATTATGATGAAGTAGAATTCTATGTATTACTGAAAAAGTAACTTGTATTTTAACTAGAGTGTATATTTTGTGATAATACTCAATGATGAATAAGAAATAGGACATTATTCAATAAGATGTTATTAAAATTGAGAGTTCATTTTTAATACAGAATTACTTTTGCATGGATAGCTTATTACCAAAATGAAAGTATTATCCCCTGAATTCCATTACGGTTGCAAATTCCATCATTTTAATAAACATGTGGCCATTACTAGTTATTGCATGTCTATTATATAAACAAGATGATTTGTCCATATGGAGAGGGCACACTGATTTTAAAAAAGAAAATATCCAAATAACTAATGCAATACAAATGTTTTGAGTTTATTGAAGAAGTATTATGAGAGCCCACAGATCTAATCGGTTGAGTAAGATTTGGATATGTGTGTAGAGGGATGCAGTTGAGGAACTCATCTCTAAGAAAATGGCACTTAAATTAGGAACTGGGGCAAAAGCAAGGATTTTCTGAGTTTGGGAAGTGATGGAGTAGAGAGATCTCATGTAGAGAGATGCCCTGGCATAACAGGCAGCATGAACATGGAGATTTCAATTGGGCAATACCACTGAACAGTCAAACATAATAACTACATGTAGACAAACAAGTTTGCTCTGGCAGTAATTAGCAGACATTCACCTATAGAACCTTAATCACTCACAATGGGAGGCTTTGCTGACTCGAAAACACAGGGTTTCCTGGCAAAATGGCAAAGAAAGAGCAGCGTGAAACAGACACTTACTCCAAGTGGCCATCAAGGATGGCAATTATACTTACAAGCAACTAGATGCTATATGTAAGTAGACAGATGTTTCCCTCTGTGGGAAGCAGAGTGTCACCTTGACTTTCTACTAAGTTTCCCTTCCATATTATAATTTACTAGCTCACTGTTGAGAAACTGGGCTTTCTTACACAAAGGTTTCTTTCCTGGAGGTAATGGCTAGTTCTTGAATGGGTTTATTGACTTTAGCCATTGCTTCTGGTGCCTAAACAAAGAAACAGAGTTACTCTCCTGGCCTGGGAAAATAACCACAATGTTACTGACCAAATAATTCAGCCTTTATTTACATCTGATATAGTCCATTTGCATTCATATGTCTAAATGACATTAAGTTTGATTGCAGGCTTTTATGTTAGCTAATGAGTAAGACGGATCACAGTCTTATTAATGAGATTTATTTGGTGAATTGTCTTGTCATCATCTTCCTTTTCCATCTATCTCTAAAGATGTATATATCCCTACATATATATCCCTAAATACTTGTTACTGCATGCAACATCTTTTCTAGAATGTGAGTATGTAATCATATCTTTATTTCCAGCACTTAGCACAGTGTCCATCAAAAATATGTTCCATGCATAAGCAAGTGAACCAACAAATTTCCCTAGATTTATGAACATAGTAAGGAAAAGGGAAAAAGGATATTGAATTCTCTGATCGATTCTTCTAAACAAATGAAACTTTCATTTTTCATACATCTAAGTTATTTGGCCAATATTGACAGGTAAGAATTTTGAAGATGAGAATCTCAATATATGGACGTCAACCATATATAAATTCATACATATGTATGACTTATATTGAACATTACTGTGTACAAACCATTTATCACAAAGTGGTCTCAGACACATTTCTCACCTTCTGGAAATTTAGGACCACACTGAAAAAAGAAAACACATATTTAAAATGTAGTAGCCAGTAGCAGAAATATGTGTCAAATGCCAATAGAAAGTGAGAGTTAACAGTCTGAAAAATAAATAGCAAGTACCATGGAGAGTGGGCTTCATTATAGTGCTGGATTCCTTTAGTTGGGTTTGGATGTCTATCCACTGACTCAATATTGTCTTTCTGTACACATTACCTACTTATTTATTTTTATAGCAGATTGCCTTTGAGGATATCCTTTACATTTTACCCACAAGAACTGGGAAGGAGAAGGTGCAGTTAATATATTTTGATCACCTACGTAGTCAAGCATTATAAACATCTGATTACGTTTTTATGCAATATACCTCCACTTTAACCTACTTTTTATAGTAAAACCCTACATAAGATTTTTAATTTTATCTTCTTTTTTTTTTTTTGCCAATTCTAGATCAGAACTTGATCTGGATAAGAATACTGTTGAAAGATAATTCTGTTATTAATAACATTCACCTATTTTAAGTGCACAATGCAATGAATGTTGAAAATGTTGACCGTTGGGTATGGTAGTATATGTCTGCAATCCTCGCACGTAGCTCACTGTGTAGCAGTACATACCTGCAATCCTGGCACTTGAGGGGTTGAGGTAGGGGAATAGTTAGTTCAAGACCATCCTGGGCTAGACTGGAAGATCCTATTGCAAAATAAAAAAAATTGAAAAATCAAATGAGAGGGGAAAAGGAAAGTGTAAAATGACGACTTCTTTGTACCCCAGGCACAATCAAGATACTGAATTTTATTTCCACACTCCCAGAATTCTTAGCGTTCCTTTGCAGTCAGCCTTGGCTCAGGTTTCCTTTGAGAAGCTACCATGCTAATTTGCCTTGGATGGAATCACACATAAGAAAGTCATGCAGTTTGTTTTTATTCCGTGACTGCTTTCAGTGTAATGTTTGTGAGATCCACCCCCTTCCTTGAAAGTAGTCAGAACTCAAATTTTGTTTTGATTTGTTTCGGTGAATAATATTCCATCCTATAGACAAACCAACATTCCTCTCTCCAGTCTCCTGCTGAGGTGCATGTAGTTTCCTTTTTCCTTGGCTCCTGTGATCAAGCTGCTCTGATCCTTGATTTTCAAGTCTTGATGTTGATATATTTATTTCTCTTGATGACTCCCTAAGAACGGAGTGGCGAAGGAATGTAAGTATCCATTTTGTTTTCTCTGATGCTGCTGCATTGCTTTCCAACGTGCTCTTGCATTTTGCTTTCTCCAGGAGAAATACATAAGCCTTGGAGCTCATTCTCCACACCCACCTTGCACTTTCTATAGATGCGGTGAACTCCAGCCCTCAGAGGAGGGCTGCATGCTGACTTTAATTGGCATTTCTCTGTTAGGGAAATGATACCGATCTTCTGTTTATGGACTCATTAGACACATTACATCTTCTCTTGAGAAATGTGTGTTCAACTCATTTGCACACATAGATGTTTGAGAATTCTCTGCACATTCTTGACATAAATTCTTTGCCAGATAAACATCATCCAAATATATTCTCTCATTCTGTGGTTTGCCTTTACATTTTTATGTGTCTTTCTAAGAGCAAAATGTCTTAATTTGATACAGTCACATCTACTCATTTTTATCTTTTATGGTTTGCACAAGGTCTGGAGATGAGTACCAAAGTTCAGAGGATTAATTCATCCATGACTACTACTGTTAATGTTCAATCACTGGAATGACTCTGTTAGTCACAGTATGAATCTTCCTACAGCAGTAACTACATCTTATGCTTTTACTACCACGTAGCCACCTGAATAATGACACAAATCTCTGACATTGTCCTTCTAACCCCTTAGATATCTAAATAGAAAGAATCACACATTTCCAAGTTAGGAAGGAAATGATAAGATGTTCTTTCCATTCTTACGTTGGGTAAGCATGCCAGCAGCCAGGTTATTTTTCTGTTTTACACCTCTAGACCTGCTTTTGCTCTTGGCAGCCATATAGCATAAAATCATCTGGAGGTGAGAATAGAAAAGGAAATGAGAAGATCCTGTCCTGTTTTTTTTTTTTTTTCACCCATGGGAGAGGATTGAGTCTCAATATCTTGACAATTGAGCATCTCTAGTGCATCGATTTGTCCCAAGTGGAGCCAGACCTCGGCAGTGGCAAAAGCGGTCTTGTGAGGCAGATTGAGAGCAGCAGCATTGGGCCTGCATGCTGGGTGAGCAACTCAGGTGACATCTTTTATAAGACCTAAGGTCTTATACATCTGAATATAATAGGATTTCACTAAATGGTATTTTTATTGATTGGTGATATATAGGATGGAAGGATACATATAAGCATATGTATATGTATATATGTATATTATATATATGTATATATGTATATTCCTGGCTGCAATTCTATTAACAGGAGAAAGCAGGCTGAACAGTAAACATTAAAAATATCTTGGTCTTCATATTTAATAAACCTGATTTAGACTTTGGGCCATAATAATAATAATGTAATTGTGGCCTACTTATTTCAAAAGTATTTTGGAGGTCATGGATATGTTCTTGGCATCCAAAATCTAAGAGCCAAACAGAATCACAATTACTTTCAAAGGCAGGACCAACAGTTAAATATTACTAAAGGATTCTCCATTTTTCTATGGGATATTTAAAGTGTTTGAATGTCTTCAAATTCAAATAATAGGAGAAGGCTACACCCAGAAGATTCAGCATGATGCTTCTATCCAACCACCAATTCACCCACAGCCCTGGTCCTGACAGCCTAACAGGTCGTTGAGCTACCCATAGTGGCTAATAGCTTTCTTTGTTTATACTGAGGTTTGTGCATCCTAACTTGGTGTGTAGGTTACACACAAAGTTACACACAAGCTTTGTATGTAAAAGAGTGTATACTATGCACATGGTTGTGCATTTATCTAGCTTTTGAATCTATGTGTGCAAATGAGCATGGGGCACTACATAGTATCTATGATAAGCTTCTAAATAACTCTGCAGCCTTATATAAGATCCTTGCTGAAGCAAGTTCTGCTGTAAATACAAGGCCATCTCCCTCCCTGACTTGATGGCTTGGCTCTCTGCTTACTGAGAGGCATGTACCAGCAGGTAAGAACCCAAGCCTCTTGCCATTTTTGAAGACGTAATTTAGAGTTTAAGTACTTGTGGAAACAAGCCCTGGGAATTTTGACATTCTTCCTTCAGGCAAAATCAGTCTTGAGAAGTTGGAATTTGCCTGAAGGCTTGCTTTAAATGAAAGTATATTTCAGCAGACAAGTCGCAGTAGGCTTTCCTTGCGGGTGAAGGCTTTCTCCTGTAAAACTTGAACAGAATCGAAAGCAGTCTCTAGTGTTATGATTTGGACGAATGGCTGGGAGGAGATCCTTCTGTGGTGATTGTTGGGAAAGGTGAATTAATTGCCACTCTGGGGGAACGCTGGCTGTCTCTCTTGGAACATCGTCTCCTGGAACGTTTACATGAGATGCCCTTCTTCCAGGTGTAAGTAGAACATGGTGTTTAACCTGCTATTGAACATGCAGTTTATTTCTTTGCTGAGAGAGATAAAGTCTGTAAGTAGTTTCATCTTCCAGACTTTCTAAGTTTCCTAGCCTGCTTTTTAAAAAACAAACATAAAGAATTCTCTAGGTATTCACGGCAGTGAGACCAAAGGAGGATATTCTTAGGAGAGGAACACAAAGGCTCAATCCCTATGTGTATCTGATCATATAAGATAACATTGATTGAAATGAACTCCAGGAAATGGATGCTGTTTGATGCTATTTCTGTTTTTCTTTTCATTTTGTCTCTTGTTCATTTATCTTTGGGAGGGGAAGGCGAAGGACAAAGTGCAAACAAATGCAGCATTGCTACTCTCTAGACACCATGTTGAAAATGAACTGCACAACTTGTGAGGATGGGGATGAGAGGGAGAGACAGGGAGAGAGCAAGGGAAGGGGTGACATTGCTCAAAGGGAAATGTACCCTTTATCTGACTTATGTAACTGTAACCACTTTATGCATCATCTTTATAATGACAATCTAAATTTAAAAAAAAAAGAATGGAAAGGCAGGAAGAAATTGGGGGCCAGCGATACAAATATTAAAAGGTAAAATCATTCATCAGAGCATTTGTGTATTTACTAAGAATTCCTGTGATGTGTGTGCAATAGATTTACCTTCACTTGTGTTTTTTGCTTCTGCAATTAAACTTAGTTGCATGTTTTGATTTTGAAGTAGGCGATTCTGCCCCAAAGGCAGCTGTGTGGTGGGTGTGAGGCAGTCTGGCTTTCACACTCTCTGTGCTGCTGGAGGCTGACAGGGAGCACAGCAAATCCCTAGAGTTCGACCACAAGGAGCAGGCTGCCAGCTTGAATGGATAACGTTCTGATTTATTCTGTAGATGTTGGACATGGCCCAGGTCCTGTGTCCTCAAAAGAGTGCAGGATAGCCTCATAAATTTTGCATCCAGCTCACCTCCTACAATGGAGACAACTTAAGATAGAATGCTTAGACCTTGTTTTATTTAGGAAAGACGGTCGGAACAACAAGTTTTACAAGTTGAAATGGGGCTTTATAATCTAGCCTGAGGGACACTGACTTTCTATCCTAGCTCTGTATAATATTATCTCCAAGAAGCCAGGATACCATGTTTATTGTCTATGCCAGTCATTGCATGGCTCCCCCTAATTCCATGTTATTATCAGCCACATATTTCGGTGTTGTGCTCTTGCGCTTTCATGATTTCATCTGCACCCCCTTTTTGTTCTTCCTAGGTCGCCTGCCAGATAATTATGGTATTCCAAAATATGCATGAATTTTAGGTTTTGAAAGGCGAATTTCCAGCTTGAGCATTTAGGGGTGTCTTTATTATGACCTTCTCAGTGATTGATCCAATCCTACTGAAAAGTTATAGTATTTACCCACAAAATCATCTGAGTCCTTTTAAGCATTCACATATTTCCTGCAAGAATTGTGTCCTAAGAATATGGCTCCAGGGGCGAACCTGGAGAATGTTCTGTATGAGAGGCAGAATGATTGCTGTGTGAAATCAGTGAGCCATGTTCCCAGAACCAATCCATAATTCTCACCTCTGTGCCTTAAACTACTTTGGGCTTCCTTGTGGCGTATACATCAAGTAATTTCTGGTTAATAAAAACAGAAATGTCTCCAAATGAATTTCCTAAATGTAAGTGAATTTAGTCTCTCAAAATGTGGTCTTCTTGAAGATGAGAGAAGAGGGTGGTCGTTAGGGATATTTTAGCTTTAGTGTGAATAGAGTCATTTGAGGAGCTAGGCAAGATAAAGATTTTGAGACTCAGCCCTCAGATTGTCGCTCTTGGGAGGAGCCTCAATATGCATCGTTAAGAGATTCTGACCACCTCTTCATAGCGACATCACAGTCTCAAACACACCTCATGACCTCCTTCCAGGCAAAATTCTTATTCTACTTCACAGTCTCTCTGAGGCTTGATGGAGTATCTTCCCAGACAAAGGATTTCTGTCTCGCAGGCCCTGTCTTGGAATGATGGGTGCCAACAGCTGCCAGTTCCTCATGAGTCAGCCTCCCCCTGGCTGAGCCATCGGAGATTACAGAGAGCTCCCCCAAATTATGGTGCTCTTTCACCTACAAATACCAGCAAAGAGGAAGGAAAAACGGAACATATTATATGAAAAAAGAAAACCACACACAAGAAAAGACCAAAACCAGCTACTAAATGGCTGTGCCAAGGAGTCCAAACAGACCTAAAATGTGTAGTGACTTATCTGTTCGGGAGGAGAGGTGATACAGAAGAAGAAACAAGTAAAATTCATCTCAGTATTCATAGCATCCCACAGCAATACCTCCAAAAAATCAGTGCTCATTTTTCACTTCCAGCAATAACAATGTTAGTGATGTTAATTGATTAGTTACATTGGTTACCAACGAATTCTTATTTTTATGCTGCTTGCTTTGAGCTTTTTGAAATATCTACTCTTTCAAAATACACATTTATGCATTAAAAATCTAATCATTGATGTTTGAGATTCTGCATGAATTAATGCCATTCTTTCAGGAAAGTTGATTGAGGTAGAAGAAATGATTTCTAGTTTGTTTATGCACAATGGGAATTCCATCTTCCCTAGTGTCTCTGGTATGCCTCTAGTCCATTCCTACATTCAGAGAGAACTATTTCCTTCAACATCTAGCCAAGGAAATGGTGATCACTTTTAGAACCTTACAATAGTCCAACTCTGAAATATTACAGGACAAATCGTTTATCCACATTCGACTATGAGAGGATGCAACTCTCAAAATCTTTAGGGATTTCTCCATTGTTTCCTACATTTGAATACAAAAGTGAAGGATAACATAACAATGTTTTTACATTTAATGTTTTCAGATTGTACTGAATGATTATATTGGAATTGAGTCTCTCATTTCCTTTTCCTTCTTTCCTTCAGTCATCACCAATAGAGCACCTATTATTCATGGTCAGGAAATATAGCTCATCCCAAAGAAGCGAAACTGACTAAGACGCAGCCTTGTTTTAAAGAGCTCTTTGGTGTTAATTATGTAGCTGGCGATGCAGAGAGAAGACAAAGTAATACAAATGTAATACAAAGTAATAAAAATGGTACATGCAATGTGTACTTAGTACCTTGAAGGAATCCATTTGTAATTCAATAATGTTCGGTTGAGTGCCAGTCTCTGTCTAGCTACTAAGGATACAAGTAAATTCATTGAATTCAAAGAACTCAAAACATAAAGAGAGATGATAATTGATTATAATACAATACTGTTAGCATAGAGAATTCTGTGGGTTATTCTGAAAGCAAAGAAGATCTTGGGCTGATGAGACAAGAACTTTCGGTATAACCCACAGAATTCTCTGTCATTATGCAAACAAACAAATGACTAAGGGATGACCACCAAAAAAAAAGGTAATGGGCCAAAGACACAAAATATAAGGCAGGTTCTAGGGAAACAACGAGTGAGAGATTATTTTTGAAAATTGAACGCTTGATGTAGATTGTGGGAAGTTGTGAATAGAAGGGAAGGCAGGATCAGCCCACAGGGACATTATAAGCAGCTAAAGGACAGACCTTTTCCTGTCTTATGGGTGACAAGGGCTCTCAATCAGCCAGTCATTAAATCTCTGGTGTGTAGTAAATTGTTTTGAGAAAGATCAGACTAGAAGGCTATAGTGATATTTGTGATGAAGGGCAGGAATAGTGGTAATGATGGGAGCTGAGAAATATAAAGGAGGTGGCAAATCAGAAACACAGACTGGTTGAAGTGGAGGGGCATGCAGAGGAGGAAAATGAAGGAAGAAGCCCAAGGTTGTAGCTTGGGTGGTAAGTGGCGATACCAATTGAGAAACTGTGGTGAGAAACAGGTATGAAGAAGATCGATTTGATTTGGACTTTCTGATTTTGAGATCATTGTGTCATCCTCGAGGAAATCACCTCATGTAAATAGATATTTAAGTATGAAAATAAATCTGGAAAATTAATGGAGGTAAGAGCGAGGGTCAAAAGAATATAAGCATCAATAAGAAAGTCCTGCGTTTAGTTTGGGACACAATGAGTGCATAAAGCAACTAGAATATGGAGATACCTCTCCACAACTCAGAAGCGGGCTTGTAGAGGATACACATTTTGAGAGCAGCAATGTACATGCAGACTGCATTTCTCTCAGATTATACATGATGAGATTAAACCGGTGTGTAAATCTAGAAGAAGGTGTGAGGAAAGCAGGAGAATTCACAAAGCATAGAATAAAGATGACCCATTAAGAACTGAGCCTGTTGTGGGAAAAGCAGTTGGGGAAATGACACAAAGAAAATGCTGAGCCGTTTTGTTTTGTTCCTGAAACGAAAATTTTATTTTGCTTATCCCTTCTTGGGAGAAGCTGCAAAATAACAATATGCACCAGTAAGCATGTCTCTCCAGGGGTCTCTGCTGACTCACATCCTTGAGTGGAAACTGTTAGGTTAGGACAAAGTCATGGTTGCTCCAGTCACAGAGGTGATGTTGCTTGTGACCATTCAATCTGGCCCTTCACATTATACCAGTGTGTCTTCCTCTATACCCACTTCCAGTATAAACTGAGATAGTAGGAGCCTGGAGTGTGTGTGTGCCTGTGTGTGCCTGTGTGTGTGTGTGTGCCTGTGTGTGTGTGTGTGTGTGTGTGTGTGTGTGTGCCTGTGTGTGTGTGTGTGTGTGCCTGTGTGTGTGCGTGTGTGGGGGGGCAGGATCATGCTCGCAGTGACTCTTTATATCACGAATCTCAGTTCATTCAGCTTTATAGCTTGGTTCTGAGCCCCAGCTATTCACTAAAATCTTCTGGGAATTTTAAAAATAAAAAAAAAAAAAACCATAGGAAGCACTTTCCTTTCCTCTAGAGATTACAATTGAATTGCTGGGGTTCAGATCCATGCTTGTATGCATTTTAAACATTCCCCCTCCCTAGGCTATTCTACTGTACGAACAAGTTCGAGATCATTAGCCTAAGCAAAATAATTCAGACAATCTAGATATTTAAAAAAAATGACATGAATCTAAAATGGGGGTTGTTTGCAAAGAAGAGTCAGCAGAAGAGGAGAGGGAAAAGGGAGAAGGTTGTGGTGGTTCGAATATGATCACTGTATTTTGTATGCATGTATGAAAAATAGAATAAGGAAATTCATTAAAATTGTAAAAAAAAAAAGAATGAAAGGGGAATTAGGAAAAGTAATAGAGCGAATTTAATTTAAAAAAGTACATCAGATTCATTTATGAAATACCACAATGCAAACCCTATATATATAATCAATACAAAATAATAATAAAAAAGAGGTATTAGAGTCATTGTTATAGAGAATGGAAATACTAGCTTTGCCTCGTCAAAGTAGCTACAAAAATATCAAACCAAATCCAGTAGGGTGAGTATGTATGGAGGAATGAAATATATTTCCAAAAAAGCAGAAAAAAAAGCAACCAACACTGGTGGCTCACACCTATAATCCTAGCTAATCAGGAGGCTGAGATCTGAGGATTACAGTTCAAAGCCAGCCTGGGAAGGAAAGTCCATGAAACTTTTATCTCCAATTAGCTGAAAGAAAAAAAAAAGCCAGAAGCAGAGCTGTGGCTCAAGTGGTACAGTGCTAGGGAAAAAAGGATGTCTATTTGTCTTCATTTGTTTTTAACCTGTGACAGGATAGGTAGATGAGTGAGGAGTAGATGGTCTACAGGTATCCATGCTCTTTTCAGACAGCCAGGAGTTCTGTGAGTCAGACAGCAGAGTGGAGTCTAGATGGAGCAGACGTTCAGCAGCACTGCCAGCCTCAGGGAAGAACTGTACAAGCGACATACACCCAGCTGCCAAGCTTGGGGTTTCTGCCTCTTCTTGTTGTTTTCTAAGCATCTAGTTGGAGGTCTTCTGCACGTACCTCCAGGCAGTACTTTCCAAGACCTATTCTAACTTGCTGGCTTGGTTACTTAGTAACTGCTTTACTCTGAGTAAGTTATTACAATTCCTTTACTCTCCCATTTCTTTACTTGTACATAAGTTTGTTGTGAGGATTAAATTAGGTAAATACATCTAAAGTACTTATCCCTGTGCTAAACAGATTATAAACCCCTGGGGAAATGGTGATTTTTTTTAATGGCAGCCATAATAAGAGTAGCTAGCCCTTGAGCCAACCACAGCACCATGGTTTTATATATTATTCATAATTTGTTTTTTAATTTAGTTTTTCCTCCACTCAGATTTTTTCACTAACAAAAGTAAGTCTATAGGAGCATTCACCCTGCATTCAAAGTAATGAACAACAAAAGAAATATGAAAAAAGATGATATTATACCTGGCTGGGTCATTAATTGTTTGAGAATTGGGGTATCATGTATTTCAATGCAAATTCCTTTCACATGTTTAGTCCAATTAAATACTAAACTTAATTTCCATACCATCAAATCCATACGTGCTCTCATACATTTGGTATTTAGAATAAGTATTTATACTAGCCCAGTCAACTATTTTTTGGAGATTTTTTTTTTTTTTACCATTATTGAGGAGATATGATCAAAGAAATGTTGCCTTGTTTATGGAATCATGCTTTTTGGATATGTGTGCTCATGTTAAAAAAACTGCTTTGCAAACTGTATTAAGATATTATTTTTATTTTAAATTATTGACTGTGCTTTGAAAGAAAATGTCGCAAACTAGAACCACATCTCTATTGAGCATCCTGTGCTCCTGCCCTCCAGAAGCACTTGCTTATATTTATGAACGTCACTGGCTCCTGCCACCGTCAGCAAGGCTTGCTTGTGGCACCGCGCTCTGATTAGTTAATGAGTCTCTAGTTTTCTTCCTCTTTGTTGCAGTGGAATCCACACATTTGCAAACGCTGTTCAATGACAAGTGGACAATTTCCCTGTTTGGTCTCTGTGACATTTAAACCTCTTCCAAGCTACTGAGAGGCAAAAAGAAAAGTCCCACAGTGCGGCCCTCTTGAGACGGCCACTCAGTTGTATTTTTATTAAGCAAATGCCTCATGTGGCACTAGCTCCATCTAATTTTCATTCTGATGTTATGGGAGGAGAAGTCAAAGATAGAAAATGTCCCTACGGTGGCTCAGCCATCAAAGCTCCGTGAGTTTCAGGTGATAAAAGCAGTAGATAGAGGTTCCTCTCTTTATTTGTCACTAAAAACAAACCAACATGGAGGAGCAAGAATGGAGCCAAGGAGGCACCACTGGATACCAATAGTTGTTGCTCTGAATTTGCTCTTCACTGTGGAGGAAGATCTCTCATAAAATCTCTTCCACTCTAATGTGTGGAGGAGCTGAGTAGAAAGAAATGTCAGAGCAGCAGTATATTAGCTGTTCTGTCCCTAAGTGGTTACTAATGGCTTTGCATCTCACTGTAACCTACTTACGGCCTCGGGCCTCATTTCAAATGAGGTTGAGGAAGCAGAAGACTCAATAGTTTGCGTATAGCTCTACTGTGATAGAGCCATGAACACAAGTCCAGTTCAATGACCACAGTTTAAGGAAGAGTTAATTTTTTTTTTCTTCTTGTGTTTATTTTTCCTACAGGAAGATAGATGGGAAATAATGTCTTTCATAGGTTACAAAAAATGCAGCAACACAAAGTACTAAAACAACTGAGTGTTTTTTTCTTTCAAGTCACCAGGTAGATGGCCCTCACTACCTAAAAGTATTTACCAAAAGCATCTTCTTGTTTGTTTGTTTGTTTTTTGGTCAGTCGTGGGCCTTGAAATATGGGCTTGAGCGCTGTCCCTCAGCTCTTCAGCTCAAGGTGAGTGCTCTACCACTTGAGCTACAATGTCACTTCTGGTTTTCTGGTGGTTTATTGGAGATAAGAGTTTCACGGACTTTCATGCCCTGGCTTACTTTGAACTGCGATCCTCAGATCTCAGCCTCCTGAGTAGCTAGGATTACAGGTGTGAGCCACCGGTCCCCGGCTTTTTCTTGTTTTTTAACTGTTGTATTCTATCATCACACTAGTGATGTGAAAGTCACTTGCTGGTATTAAAAAGGTTAAAACAGTGCTTGGTAAAGTGTATTTAGAGAGGGCAATAACAAGAAATGTCAAGCAAAATCTAACGTACATCAAGGTAGCGGTAGAGAAAATAAGTGCTCTTTATTCATGAAACAAAACATTTGATAAAGCTCTACTGCACATTGGGTGGCCTTCTAGGTGTACTCTGGGATAACTGGGAGATAATCCTGGCTAACTCTTGTTATGACCCTTCACCTGCACAGAACTGGATTATGAAATTACTTATGAGTGTGTTTCAGGCTGTTGTAATTGCTGTGGAGTATACAATAGGTTACTATGCAGAAAAAAACAGCAGGACATGAAATATCATCTGGCCAGAGCAGCATTTCTGAGGATGATGTGAAGTTTGGCCTGAGATATAAAGGACATGAGAGTAAAACAGGAGAATTTTTATTTCAGGTGTAAGGAGGTAGGAAGAATTTTGCCACTGACGTGTGGACTGTGTTGCTCATGGAGGGACAAATGCAGCTTACAGTGGGGGCTTGAAATTTCACTCTGAGCATGGAAGGAAAGCACTGGAGGAGAGTGAGCAAGGGACAGAATGGGTTACCTTGTATTTTGAGAATAGCACTTTGATACAGAGTCTAGTCCACAAAGCTCAAGGACAGGAAGAGGGAGGCCAATCAAAATGTTTCAGTAAAGGAGATGGACGTGATGTGTGTGTGTTGATCTCACAGAGTACCATCTCACAGACAGAAGGTGCGATTCGCACTAGAAATTAGAAACAGAACCACGGTGGCTGGGATGGCGATGTTCTTGGAGGAGGAGAGGCAGAACTTGAGTGAGCTTGACCTGAGTATCATGTCTCGAGGGACTGTGAGAGGTTTGAACTGAAACTCTGCATTCATCCTGGAAGGAAAGTGAAAGAAGTAGGGTTTGATTATTGGGAGAATACGCCACAGAAAAATATATACTGAGATCCATTGCTGAATCCGTAGGAAAGGGCTGGGAAAAGACAGTGTTAGGTCTAAATGGCTAGACGTCCTTATCCTGAGGTCTCAGAACGGTGCCTTGGTGCACCGACACTACCACCCTACACTCTCTCCTCAACACGTGCCAGAGGCGCTAACCCACAACTGGCACTAACCCACCAGTGACTCCCATGTCAGGCCTTGAGCAAGTGCCCAGCCTCTGCTCCCCTCTTCCCTTCCTCTGTGACCTTGTTTCCCATCATTTGTCTCACCATTCATTTCTTTCAACGCCCCCTACCCCACTAGACAATTCTAGCATTGATTCAGACCCACTATAAATATGTCAGATTATGAGTGATGAGCTGTGTGTCTGGAAGG